>NC_138663.1:21052695-22268850 GCF_964273445.1 Streptopelia decaocto
CTTTTTAAATAAGCATATTATATGTATTATTGCATTTTCTCAGTGCACACTAGAACATATAGGATGTTGGAGAAATGTCTTATTTTCATGGAAGTACACAAGCTGCCTCCTGTGAATAATACAGGCTGTTCTGTGATATCACAGCAGCCGCTAATCAGGCTGTATAAATGGAGACCTTGAAAATTAAAAACCAATAGAGTGACATGCCGTTTAGTTCAAATCAGTTACACATAATATTTTTCTGGTCTGCTTTAAATTCTTAAACTAATTCTAGGGAATTTTAATAATACTGGAGTTTTAATATGATAGTTACAGTGATATAACTTTGGGAAAGAGAAAATGTGGAACCTGATTGAGTTAAAAATACATTCTGCTGTGAGTATATTATGCAACTGTTCCTGCAGACCAAGTTGCAAATCAGACTCAGTATTGGTGAGGAAAGAGAATCTGGCTCATGCCATGTCATCTCACTTCAGATATTTTAAACTGTTGTAGGTTACCAGTTTTCATGTACCATTTCAGAGGTAATGACTAATGTGTTCTAGGCTGGATGGTTGGTTCTGCTGATTTTCTTCCCTTTTACTTTCTGTTTCCTCTGCAAGGGGATGGGGGTGTGTGAGGGGTGGGGTGGAATAGGGAAATAAGCATATATTACAGTCATATTTATTATATGTGCATTGCCTCAATGTTCAAGTAACCTATGCAGAAGATATTTCCTTCAACTTTCTTCACAGGAAGTAATCATTCCCAAAGTCTAGCTCCAGGTAGGTTTAGAATTATTTGGAAAATCTTGTGATCAACAGCATGCGTTAGATATAAACTACTGCAAGAAGAATCTAAGTGTATGGAGATTCCTCAGAACACTTCAAAATCAGGCCATTGCATACTTTTTATTGTATGTTGGATTGTATATGCTTTCTGAATTTCTCAGTTTAGGATTTTTCCAGTAGTTTTTGATTGGCAAGACATGAAAAGACAACATAAGTCTTCACAAAGGCTAAAGTCTAAATGAAACAGCTTAAGGCTAATTTGTTGACAAATTTGACGGATATTTGCTTTAGAGTGAAGAAAAAAAAAGAGAGACAGAAGACTGTTTTTCCCTTTCACAGAATCACAGAATGTTAGGGATTGGAAGGGATTTTAATTGCATAGGTGAGATCATGCACTGTCTAAAGCTTTCACTGATTGTTTGCTGATAATAATTGTCTCACTACACAGTTTGAATGATGATTCATCAGGTTAAATAGAAGAAATGTCAACATTTTCTTTTGTATCTGGGTATTCCCAGTAGTGAAGAGCCAGCACAGACTTGGATTTTGGCTGCCGTTGGAGACTAGGGCCTAGTAAAGAAGAGAAAACCCTGGGAAGTAGATGGTATTGATTTTTCTCAAGAGCTGTCTTTAACCCAGTGACCACACTTCAATGTTCAATTTGCCAAGCAACAAAAGGACCTTCCCTTTCTATTTTGTGTGTGTAGGAGTGTTGCTTTATTCACCTTTTTTCCCTCTTCAATGCTCAATACAAGTCCTAGGAACCAGGACAACATGACCAGAGTCAATATTGGTTTGAAAACATACAGAAGAATGATTTTCCAGAGTTTATAAAGTTAAAACTTCTTAAAGTTTTCCAGACATCTGAGGTTAAATGCCTTGAAACCACTAGCGCCATTGTTATTAGTTATAGAACAGTGCCATGGCATTTTAAGCAAGAGGTATCTCAAAAATTCTTGAAGTAGTTGAAAGTTTATACTTCATCAGTGCAGGTACAAGCACAGTGAGAGAAAATGCAGAACCAGATACAAAAAATATCTGTGCAACTAACTCTCAATGAAGCAGATGACCCTTAGGTAGCAAAGAACACTGTGGAACACTGATACAAACAGGACAACAATAAATCACAACAAATTTCTACAAAATTAGTCATATCCACTAGAGGTTTGTATATTCATATGGAGTTATTATTAGAATGAGGATCAAATGAAGCAACTGATATTTCTGAACATTCCTAAAATGTTCCTCTGCTGCTAGCCTGGCTGTTTAACAAAAATGAGTGGTTTTCATTGCCCTTATTCATGTTTGATCAGCTTTGGGGTGGGTTGAAAAATGCATGACAGTATTCTACTCTTATTGTAACACAGTCGAAGTTAAGGACAACAAAATAACAGTTCAAGGAGACAATCTAGCAAAAGAAATATGGGCTACTAGAGATTTAATAAGTATTGGTTTTATGCTTTGCTTTCAGCCTGTCAAAGTACCCAAAGAAATTAAGTTTTGTGGCAAAATAGCCAAACCTCACGATATTTAGAGTCCTTTTAAAAGACTAGACACTACAGTTACTTGAATATAATGGAGTCTGTAATTTCAAAATAAAAATAGCTTGTTTCTAGTCCTCAGAGGTTAATTTAAAAACATTGAAATAAAAATTTAGAAGCACTAGGGAAAATAAAAAAATAACAAACCTAAGTAAATCTCCACATGTACTATTTTTAAATAGTAATTTTTAGCTTATTTCATAACATTTATAACATGACTCATGAACATTGCATACTGGTAGTTGCAACACAACACTATTCTGGTGACTTTGGGGAAGATTTACTTGAATTCCACTCCATATAAACTGTGACTAATTGACTGATTCATTTTGGCATAAATGTAAAACTATATTGATTCCCATGTCCTTAAACTTAAATGTGAGGCAGATTGAGCTTGGCAGAGAATTCTTCTTCTGCAGGCACTGCATTCAGTTGACATATACAGCTCCAGGTAGGCCTTTTTCCAGGTCCTAGCCCAGGCAGAGCAGGGGGAAGACAAGGCTGATGGAGTAACTCTGGGCAGTTCTTAAAGACAATGCCTGAGTCAGAGTCAATGGAAAAAATATACTTTGTCCATCTCTCTTTGCACTGTGTGTTCCATGATACACTTCATAGAAATACCAAAGCAGGAGTGCTGCAGTAGAAAGACAGTAGAGGAAAAAGGTGGACACAGGGAAGTGAACAAACTGAGAGAGTATCTGGACAAAATACTGAAGACAGCTTAGGGAAGGGGATCAAACAGTTCAAAGAAAATAATAAAAGAAAGCCACCAGCCTTCTAGCCTCCTGGGCTCTGTTAGGCAGAGCATTGCCAACATGTCAAGGGAAGTGGTTCTTCCCCTTGATTCAACAGTGGTGAGATATGTCTAAGGTGCTGTGTCCAGTGCTGGGCTCCCGTGTTTGAGAGATACATAGACACACTGGGGCAAGTTCAGCAAAGGACTGTTGAGATGATTAGGGGACTGTGGCATCTGAGCTACATGGAGAAGCAGAGAGAGCTGTGACTGTATAGATTGGTGAAGAGAATGCTTGGGGGGATCTTCTGGACAAACACTTAAGGAGGGAGAGTAAAGATGGAGCCAGACTCTTCTCAGTGGTATCTAGGTAGCAGGACAAAAGGCAATGAGTACAAAGTGAATTTCAGGAAATTCTGTTTAAACAGAATAAATAACCTTTTATTTTAGGGGAGGTTGAACAGTGGACCAGCTTTCCCAAAGAATTTGTGGAGTCTTCATTCTTGGAGATGTTTAAAACATGACCGGACATTCTTTGAGCAACCTGCTCTAGCTGACCCTGTTTGAGCAGGGGGTTGACTAGATGATCTTCAGAGGTTCCTGCCAACCTCAGCAACTCTGTGATAACCAAAAGCTGAGATCCAAATCTAAATCAATTTTGAATGTTTATTAATTCATTCAGATTCTTTTTCATGAACCTCTAATACAGGTAAAGCTGAATGGGAAATTAAGTCCTGTATCCCAGTCTCTAGGAGGAAACTGTGTTGGTATGAAAAAAAAATAAAAAATTACTCTTGTAGTTCTTTGGCATGGTGACCAAGCAGAATGAGTGTTCAGGGATCTCTTTCGGTGAAACAAAACCTTCCACTTGGTCCTCTTTACGTTGTGGAAATTAATATCAGGGAGGAGAAGAAAGGATATAGTACAAGGGGAGCATTTGTATAGAAGCTTGGCAGATTCCTCTTTAGAATTTGTTTTCCTCTTTAATTAGTCCCTAGTGTTTATGCTACTTTAAAAGTCTGGGAATAATTGAAGCCAATTTGGACAACTCAGATTGCTTCTAGCCAAAGTCAAGCAAGCTTAATAAACATAAGATCAGTACTTAGGTTTCATAATATTTTGTCTTTTATTCTCACTCTACCCTTAGGAAAATAACCTGATTCAAAAATAATAAAAGTGAAATGGGAAGAGAATGTGATAGGATAGAATGTTTTGGGAAAGACAGACAGTGGACCATTCCCATCCTTTCTGTTTGTTGTATATAAAGTGTTGAAGGCTTTATAGAATATATTTCAGAATCAAATAGCTGATTTTTGAATCTAACTATGAAAAAGTGGAAGATTGAAATAAACTAGGAGTGCACTTTCTGTGATAGGTTGTTTTTTGAACTTGCTTTTCTCAAATATTAATTTTTTGGAAAAAAAATAATGATAGCAATTTTATTTAAAGTTAATAGTGATTTAAGACTACACACAGTTTCCTGGCAACTACATTTAAATTTGAGGATATCATTAGGTCTTACCTATTTTCATTCATCATGCCAAACTGTTTTAGTCATTCTCAGAGTCTAATGCTGCATTGTCAGTGAATCAGCGTTTTCTCATAATGACAAATCAGAACTGGTAGAGAATTCATTTAGAAGTCACATAGTATGACTGGAAGAGACAACCACAGCATCAACTTTATTATGAACATGTTGGAAACTCTGAGCTGTGCAAAGATATTTCTTTGCTTATAATATTCAAACATTTATGTAGACTATATTTTCATTAAGGTTTGTAATAGTGAAACACACTCCTTCCTTCCTTCCTTCCTTCCTTCCTTCCTTCCTTCCTTCCTTCCTTCCTTCCTTCCTTCCTTCCTTCCTTCCTTCCTTCCTTCCTTCCTTCCTTCCTTCCTTCCTTCCTTCCTTCCTTCCTTCCTTCCTTCCTTCCTTCCTTCCTTCCTTCCTTCCTTCCTTCCTTCCTTCCTTCCTTCCTTCCTTCCTTCCTTCCCTCCTCTACATTCTCTCCCTCTCTCCCTCCCTCCCTTCCTTCTTCCCTCCCTCCTTCCCTCTACATTTCCTGTCCACATTTTCAAATTAAGAAATCTACCAGCTTATCTCTTTTTCTTCTTTTTTTTCTTTCCCTTAAATTCTAGCTCACTCCTGAAGACATCTGCTTATAAAATATGTTGGATTTTCATATTGTCTGAGTTTTAGAATGGGGTTAAAGTAGGAATTTTATCCAAAATAAGTTTCAAATTTGTAGAAATCAAATAAGAATAAAAAATATTTATATTCATTCCTAAAATATTTCCTGAACTACTTATATCAGAGAACAAAGAAAGAATGAAACATAGATACATGATAAAACTTTTTCTTACTTTCCTTGTTCTTTCATAATGTTAATATATATTAATGTTACATATGGTTAATGAACTGGTAGGTTTTGATACTCTCTGTCCTAAATGCTGGAGCATTTTTGATGGCTAGATATTATTATGGATACACACTAGCACTAGCTAAAATAAATTCCATTAAAACCTGACAGTTTGATAACAACTTTAAGAGAACTTTTAATTCATAATAGTCGTTTATGCAGTAAAATCAAATATTTCCTCTTCCTCTCCTTAATCTCTAAATATGGTACATCTTCAGGCTGATTTAGTTCAGTGAGTAAATAGCAGGAAATCTGCTAGTCCTACCTATGTTTCATTGGTTTTCCAATGTTCAGCAATATACAAATCCCCTAGGAGTCATTTAGCATATCTCTGTCTAATAAATTTTATAAACACAAGCTTTGTAAGACATCCGTGACATTTAAGTTGCATTATTAAAGAATAAAGTAGTGTATATGCTCGAACAACAGGGGGCTTTATCTTGCAATGCAATAAAAAAAGACAGCAAACTGTATAAAGTTTATATGCTTTGCATGTATTATTTTCTCCCACATTTCAGACTCCTGTAGGTATTGTGTGTCTCATTCTGGAGTGCAGTAGTAATAAAAATACACAAAACTTCACTAACAGTTTTCTAATGAACTCCTTAAAAAAAGGCATTAGGGACCTTTTAGTTTTACTCCTACAATGAATATAGAACACTCTGAAAACACAGCTTCAGAATAAAGAAGGTGAAAAAAAAAATCTGTGTAGTTTCCTTTTGGCAATAATTTCTTCAGTCTTGCTATTCCTTATGTTTGATTCTGTTTCAAAAGAGGGAAGCGAATCTGACCTCCATTTTTATCATATAATGAATACCTTAATGATTATCAAAACACTAACCTACTGCCTTTTACAAGAGCTGCAGTGGCTGACAATCACCATAAATAATAGATTCTCATCTAAGTAGGTTAACTGCACAGTTTGAAATGCATGGTCATTCCTGCTTCCTGAATTCCACCTGGAGGCCTGAGTGACTGCTAATAATGCTGCAGCAATATCTGTCAGGCTCCTGAGGTCAGACACTCCACACCTGAAGAAATTATCCCCCCAATTGTTCCATTAGCTTGCATTTAGCTTGCATATGGGGTTGTTTTCATTGCCACCAGACTTGCTCTTGTAAAAGAAAAGTAAAATTTTCACTAACTCCTTTCACATTACTAAAAAAAAAAACAAAAAAAAAAAAAGAAAAAGAAATTAGAACAGCAGGAAGGAGAGGAAAACCACAAGGATGCTGAAAGCTGAGTCTCTTTTGTATTCATATATGCAAAAGCAAGATGAATGCAAAATGAATTTAAAACACTACCAGAAACTCCTTTAACCTTTCACAGTTGCAAGCAATTATATAACATATATATAATTGAAGAATAAATTCCTCAGTCTCCTTTGGATTTAATTTTCTCATCTTTGACCAGGTAAAAAGGACATGTGTAATTAATAGTTACTACTAACATACAGACAGGTGCATATGCTAGAAACCTGACTGTTTCTTGAATAATCAATTAACAAAACCAAAATGTTTCTCCAAGAAAAAAAGATGGATTTTAATTTTATTTTATATGAGTTAGCTGGTTTTATCAGTTTAAGCAAAGAAAATAGAGCGGTGTTAAGACATAAAGGTCTGCCTAAAAGCCCATTGTTTCATTGCTGTTGTGAAATGATTCAGCACTGTGCCTAACACTTCTGAGATGTGACATAGTGTAATATTTAAAGGGTTAACAGTCCATAAATAACCTCTACTTTTCTGTCATATGCATATATGGTTTCCATTTTGTCTCTAAAATATGGTGTAAACAATATTTTTAATGTCCCCATTTTTAAAGCTAGAATGAATACAGCTTTCAAAAGAAGATGATTTGCAATCAACTATTTGATCATCAGTCTCCATATCTGTAAAAATAATATTCATAGGCTTCTTTGCTTGGCCATCAGGTGGACCAAATAACCTTCATGGGATTTGTGACTAAGGTTTTATGCTTCTCTATTCTAAATCATCCTTGTTTTACTTTTTGTCACCATGACAATCCTGGAGATACAAGCATGTACAATGACAATAATCAATCCTCAGAAATGTCTCTTAAAAAGCGCCAGTTTGCTCACTTTAAAAATTATGTGGAAAGCGTATGGTGTCAATGAGCTAAAATAATCTTTTGAGGGGAATGGTTTGTGCTACCCTGCCTTCCTTACCTTATATTAAATGTCTGTCTTATTTAAGTTCCCATGAACAGTAAAGGCTGGATGCAGCTGTATAAATGCAGCCAAGGCCATTAGAGATGCCCTGGGGCAGGGGTGTCAAACTCATTTTCACCAGGGGCCACATCAGCCTTGCATTTACCTTCAAAGGGCTGAATATAATTTAGGACTGTATAAATGTAACTACTCCTGATGTGATCCCCGATGAAAATGAGTTTGACACCCCTGCCCTAGGGTATCCCAGACAACTGTACAGGGCTAGCAGGGCTAAAAGGGCTAGAATGGCTAGCAGCTATGAATATCACCTAGTCGTGATAAGATTTTACATTCTATTTTACAAATTTGTTCTACAATGTCTTCTTTGAAACTTAAAAAAAAAATATCCTTAGGACTGAAAAATAAGTGAAATTTTTGAAATCATCATTTTCATAGTGAATCCCAATGTGAATAACTAATTTAAGGATGAAGCAATGGTATCAACCCAAACTTCTCCTCTGATTCTTTCACCATCTGTAAGTCTCCAGTACACAGAAAAAAAAATCTAACATACTTTTAGTGCAGTTATTTATTTGCCATATTTTTAAAATTTAATGTTATCTTTCACTAGTGTAAACTATTTTGCCACTTCTATACAGCTGGTATCCTGATAATACAGAACAAAGGTTATTTTCTTTTTACAACATTCTGAGATTACAATTACAACTATATTCTCTAATTAACAAATATAAACCATAATACCTTATCAGAGGAAATTCAGAAGTTGTCTGTTCACACTAGCTACAATTATTGAGTGCTCCAGGTTTTCCTAAAGAGTGTCCATCTAAACTATTTGTGTTTCTCATGCATACAAAGTGGGGTCAGGAAACCACCTGATTGCTACTATAGACATCAATGATAACTTTGGGTCAGCAAGACAAGGTAAATTTCTTATTTATCTGAACCAATCAATCCATCTGCTTTGGCATGATGTTTTTAATCCTCTGACTGAGCATTGCTATGGAAGTCCCATGAATACACATTAAATTGTTTGAATTAGAATTATATGAGCACAGGTTTTGTCACTTTCTGCTAATGTGTATTTGTTCATCAGTGGCTTGTGGTCTTTGAACTGTTCAGTCATTAAAGGAATTGGATGAAAAGAGGGGAATAAGACAATAGGTCCTTGATGTTTTCCAACAGTATCACTGTTTTTCTCAGATTGGCAAGCTACAGCACATTGGCATAGAGGTAGTGTTTAACAATGGTGCCTGAAAAGAGACATGCCAACTTTGGTTTCAGAGTCACCACAGGGTTTTCTTCCTCGGTTTTAATGTTCACTCTTATTTAACCATTCATTTATTAAGGAAAAATTAGTAAGTTGCGTTCATAGCACTTGGCTAAGAAATATGAAAGATTGGGAAACTCCACGTCCACAAGCCATTGCTACTCTATATGTAAAAATTGCTGCATTGTTTCTTGGATTAAAACACACACACAATAAAAAACAACAACAACAACAAACAAACAAACAAACATACAAAACTTGAAGCAAAATAAAAAAACAGAAATTCAGAAGATTTGTATATGAATATATTTGTGTATGTATGGATATATATTAGTCTGCATGCTGGAAGATTTTGAAAAAACATTGTTTATAGGCTTTTGCAAACAAGACACTTTAAAAATAGTATTAAAAATTAACTATTTTAAAATAGGATTTTTCCCCTATTTTAATATGTTATTATTTTTTTATTTATTTATTGCTCCACTGTGTGTCATCAGCCTCATGAAAAAGAGGTGATACCATGACTGAACTATGAGAAGTTATTAGAGAGAAAATGGAGCAGCAGAAAAGAAAATGTGGAAACAGGTGAAGATCATGAGCTTACTCTGGATGCTAAGGATGTCTCTTGCTAGTGGGTTTCTATATTTAAATAGCTTTCAGTAATTCCTTGGCCAGAGGTGATAAAAAGAACCATAAGACAGTGTTTGCAAAACTGTATGAAGAGTGATTACACAACAATCTGAGGAATATTAACATAAAAGTCAGTTATGAATGTTAGAAAGGTATTTTTTTTTCATTTAGCTATGAGATTTAAATGGTGCTAGCAGAAAAACATTCTCTTCTGTGACCTATTCAGTGGCAGAGAATGATGGTGCCTGTGTTTTTCTATGTAGATTCTTTTTTAAAAAAAAATAAATCAGTGAATTTTAGTTCAGACATGTTAGTAATTTTTGTTTGATGCTTCTATGATGTCTTCATAAAATAGGATAAGTTTCTCAATACTAAGTGCACAGAATTCTTAGCACATACATTTTCATATTCTAAATATTGCTGGAACAGAAAAGATATAAATTGTATGCATTTGGGTTGGATACAGAGGTGAAAAATGATGGTTGCACTGTTGAAGTCTTAAGCAGTAACCCAGGAGCCAATAACTCCATGATACTGGTGACTGATGATCTAGCCAGGAGAGATCCTCACTTGGACTTGTTTCTCACAAACAAGGAGTAATTGATCAGGGATGTGGAGGATTAGTGCATCCTTCATTGAAGTAACCATGAATTTAAGGAGTTTAGGAACCTGAGATAAGTAATGCAACTACAAAATGGGCTTCAAGGATGCTTCAAGGATTTTGTCTTGTTCAATGATCTACTTGGCAGGATACTATGGGAGACTGTTTTGGAGGTCAAAGAGGCCCAAGAGAACAAATGGTCTATTCTGATATGCAAGAGTTGTTGCAGAAGGCCAGAATGGATTAATAAATATGTCCTGACTAAGCTGAAATATAAAACAGGAGTACACAGAAGGTACACAATATTTTCTGAACATGCAAGCGTGATATTTGGACAGCCAAATCTCAGCTGGAATTGAAGCTAGTGATGAATGTGAGGAGCAACAAGAGGCATTGCTGTGTCTGTGTAGCAGAAGAAAATCCGAGGAAAGTGCAGGATTGCTGCACTGGGGGAACTAGCAACATCAGATGCAGAAAATTTTGAGGGACTCTGTGCCTTTTTGCTTCTTTCAGCAATTTGATTTTCAGTGTAGCCTCCTAGATCCCTGAGCCTACCAGGACAGTCTGTTAGGACTGGAGCATAGCAGAGGAATGGTACACTTAAAGAAACTGGACTTAGAAAAGTCCATGAGACCAGATATTCCCATTGAGGAGTCATCCAGGGGTGCTCATTTAATGTGTCTATTAACAATCTGGAGAATGGAATAGGGTACACTCCACACAAGATTACAGATGACAAGAAACTGTGAGAAGCAGTCAGTAAGGAGGAGGAAAAGTCCCTTTTTCAGAGAGATATGAACAGGTTCGAAGAATGTGCCAACATAAATTTTATGGAAGTTCAACAAAAGGTAATGCAGAGTCTTGAATCTGTGGTGGAATAAGCCCAAATATATTTTTTGTTAATTCAAAATAGAGAAAATTCAATTACAAACATTAGAAATGTATATAACAAGTACTAAATTAAAATAATTTATCTAGCTATGTTTTCAATATAATAGAAGATATGTTGATCATATTTTATTATCCAAATATCAAAGCTGAGAGCCCTGAGACTAGGAACTTAGTTGCTGAAAGAATACAGTGTACTGCATGTCGTTTTAAAGACTAAGAAGGATGCAGATTTCCTTTGATATCCAGTTCTCTAGTGTATTCCTTTACACTCAAATCTCCTCTCTTCCTTCCCTCAAGAATTCTCGATCATGAAGCCATTTAGCAAACACTTTTGTTACCCTGCTACAGACTGTGAATTGCTTGCACCTCTGTGGAAATGTCATTTCCTTGATAAGGTAAGAGTTTTCTTTTTTCCTTGTGGTAAATAATTTAGCAACCTGAAACTTGACTGAACTATAAACACATTTTTAATTCAATATGGTGAAAAACACTCATTCTTCTATTAGTTTAGATATTGTTTAATATTGTGTTTCTTCCTTTCATTTATTAATTTTTATATTTCATACAAACATGAAAATGTATTATCATTTTTTACAGATTCATATGTGTACTGTTGCTGTATGGAGCTAATTATTAATCCTTGATTAAGAGTTAGCATGATGGTAGTTAAACATTAGTGGTTATAAAAGTTTGGAGAGATTGTTGTCTAACCCAGTTTTGAGAAATGTTGTGCAAAAAACCCCACACCTACAACTGAAACATCCTGGCAGGATCTTCTCACATTCTCAAGGCAAAAGTGCTCTTGGGAATATAGTTTGTATTCTGTGGAAAGAAATCTCAGCCCATATGAATGGGTGGAAGAACAGATATTTTACTGAAATCCAAGCATTGAATGAATGGATATTCTGCTGAAAACAAGCACATTTACTCATGAAAAAAAGATGAAAGTAAGGTTGTAGAAAGTCCTTATCTATGCATTCTGTAAAGACTTCATAAGTATTACAGGGGAAAAGCATGATTCAAGGAATTACAAGCAAGTTCCTGACACAGCACATTTCCAAGAGAACGAAGTGCAAAACAGACTCCTGTTATCAAAAAGACACATATATAAAAGCATACACATAACAAACACTAAAATATGTGGGTTTTCTTTAAATCTACCAAAGCAGGGGAAAAAATATGTATTTGAAAATTGTCTGTATAGACAGGGCTGGAAAAAGGCATGTCAAACATGGCACTTTTTTAAACCTAGTACCAGATGTGTAGGCTTCATATGAAGACATTTATGTTTTCATTTTGACAATGATAATGTTGTTGTATACATATTTCCATCTCTATATTTACTTGTGTAGTCTGAGGTAAATTTGAGGGAGTACCTCAGAACACTTCAATAAGTAAATAATACAATTAATATAATTTCTCTGTGTTACATCATTATTTTCACTCCTTTAAAGTTTATTGTGGAAGAAAAGAGCTTAAGACTGTACTGTTGATCTTTGTAAACAGGACTAACTCACTCCCTGGGAAGTTACAGATGTAGGCGGGATTAAATTCCTTTGATTCTTACCTGGTACTGAGAACAATCAATGGAACTACTTAGAGTTCTTCACATAAATAGCTACAGTTTGTAAGGTCAAGCCCTCAAGAAGTAAACTAGTAGACAAGGCTTTCATTGATATTAATATAGATTACACTTTTGCCAAATGATAGAGTATTGCACACACTATTGGACTTGTCCAGCATCTCTGCTGTAGTGCCTCTCCACTGCAATTTTCTTTGAATTACAGTTAGTAAAGAACATCTTTCCTGATGGGAATAGAAATACATAGGGAAAAACAATAAAGATTTGAGGCAAAACAGCAGCCTGAATATTTGTCTTTGTGATATTTCTGTTACCTGGGATTTTATTATTGGATAATTCAGCAATACACACATCTTCAGCACAGTGTTTCACTTTTTACTTCAGGAAAGCCAAATTAAAATCCCCTACTGTCTACTTCTCCCAATATTAGGGAAAATAAAATCAAAGGATCTGAATAGCAAAGTTCTCAAAAATGAGGTTATTCCTTATCTGTAACAAAACCATCTATAGGACAAAGCAAATAAACAGGAGAGCATTTGATGAAGCCTGCCAGCAGCGGTTCAAAGTGTCTGGGCTTCTTGCCAATAGTTTCTGAACCTCAAATCGTGGGTTTACAAAACAGCTAAAATTTCACACCACTCAAGACCATTTTTTCCTTGACAGCTATAAATCACCATTGCTGCTCCCCTAGTTTGCTCACTGGTCCAAAAGATCCTGAAAAGCTCTGGTAAGTATACCATGAAGGGAAAAAAAAGATTCATATTTTAAGGTATTTTTATTGGTTAAATTAAAAGCCAACTGATATTTCATTAAAATAAAAGAACCGAGAAACTTAGTTTATTCAGCTTTAGTGGAAGTCTGAGCTACATGGTCATACCAAGAATAAAAGTAACGATACAGGTTAGTTAGAGATTCCAGAACACTTAGTCTTGCTGTTTAGAGGACTTTCCATAGACATTGAGGTATTTAGAATGTGTGCTTATTTTTTGTGTGGATTATTTAATCTACTAGAGATGAAAATGACACAAACTGAGGTTCTACACCAAGCATGTAAATGCCATCCAGCATTATGACCCTAGTTTTAGATAAAGGTGTGAGAAATAGCCTTAGGGATTTTTCTTTCATCTTACCACTTGTTTAGGTAAAAAAGTAAGCAGGAAGACGAGGACACTGTTAATAGATATTTAGGACATTGCTATAAGGATTGGATTTCTTAATTTTGGCATGACTTTGAGCAAGTGACATAGGGCTACATCTACATATGATCTCTAGGTATGTTGTTGCAATCCATAACTTACAAGAATCCTGGTGTGATAGAATCCATACAGCTGTTCTCACAGGGAGACAGATGTTTACATATCAGATCCAGAAAGCCAGCTTGGTGCAAAGGGAGCTATCTTGGTATCTGGCCGATAGCAAATATAAATAGGAAGTGTTATCTCAGGTGAGCATATGAATATCATAAGCCAGAATGTTAATAATAGTTCTTTCCTTGTTCTTTCAGCATGTTAATAGGATAAATATATTGCATTGGCACCTTCTAAATTATCCTTTGTGGTTACTTACATGAAGAAAAACCCACTCATTCAGTCACTGTGCAGTTCTACAATCTTGGTACCTTAACATTATATAAAGCCCTACTGGTAGAAGTTTTCACAACAAGGGAGATCAGACTTGAAGAAAACTGGAAACTGTCCCCATTGCTTCACAGTAGCTGAGATGTGTTTTTCAGGGCTATAGTCTCTGTATTAGGTATTTAGTCTCCCAGAGGGTTTGGATGTTCTCTTTTATACATAGTTTGAAAAATGTAAATCTTATTGTACATACATACCTATTATTTCTCAGACTTGTGGAGAGAAATACTGCACTATCAGGGAGTCAGATGTTACACTTGTGGTTCAAAACAGTAGCTTTGTAAGTAGGTAGTGTAAAAACATGATTTTTATATGTAGAAAAAGATTTAAGCTAGAATTCCAGATATATATGGTAGATACATTCAGTCTAAGACTTGTTTGTCTAAGGCACTTTGGGACAACTGAATTGCTGAGTTCCCTCCTCTACTATCACTCACTACAGAGCACTAATTCCAGATCATGTCGGAGGACTACAGACTCCTTCCTGCCCACCTGCCCTCCAGTATCATCACCCGACATGTCTTTAAAAAGAGGCATGGAAACCAAGCTGTTCTAATTCTGACTGCACAAAGTCCTGGGAGCATTATCCTTACAAATTTATGATGGAAGAACTGATATCAGTAACAGTGGTTGCCAGAGCTCAAATTACTGTATGGGCTAAGAGGAACTTTCAAGTCAAGAAAATTGTGTCCAGGTGATATTCACAGGTTTTCAGAATTTAATTTCTATTAAATTAGTCCTTCTTTTCTAGAGCGTGATAATTTTCATATTTGATGATTAATAGTTAAACATCTGTTTCATACATTCCTACCTGTGAGGGCAGTGTGTCAGACAGTTATTCAAGTTATAGCACATTGGAATATCTGATGCAATTAATGTACTGAGACACTGTATCATTATTGATTAATAACTAGATATTTCTCATCCTTTCATGTAATTTGTTATGGGCTGACTATGGTTATATGAATTCAAATTTCAAATCTAAGTGTCAAAAGCCAAGTCTACCCAGCTAAAGCTAGGCATGCAACTACATGGTACAGTTATCAACAACTCTGAGAATTAATTATTTAATAAATATACCTGAACATGTGTGTTAGGTACCCATGATTGAAAAATAGGCCATGTATGTTTATTTTTTCACTATATACACATTCAAACTATTTTAGTGGTTGACAGCTATGATGAGCTAGTCAGAAAGAATTCAGAAGGATTTTTTGAGCATTTACTAAAATAAATCTCGTGTTCTTTACTATTTATTTTTATTTGCAAAGTTTGCTCAACTGGGCCAAATTCTACTCCTTTCTTTGATTCTCAAGTCAATGTTACAAAGTAGACATTTATTTAGAAAGGAAGAACCAAATATTCTCCTAAAGCAAAAGTCAAAATAGTCTGAGGTCACACTGGAGAAAGATAAGTAGTGTGAATAAGAGCAAAGAAGGTCAGGGTTTTTTAAATATATATTTTAAACAATTCACTTTGAAGTTATGTATAGTCTGCATAACTTTTCAACATTTTTATTCATATGTAATGAAATGTGAAGGTGTAATTAAAAATATCGGTATAAAAATGACAAGGGGGTTATTCTTTCTAATTCAGGATTGGTGCTAACTGAAACTGAGGCTAATAAATTTCAAGGCCTTTGGTTTAGAAGCTTTTTTCCATAAACACCTTCACTTAGGTTTTCATCCAACAGCAGGATTATTGCCTTGTACTATGAAAAGAATGGTTAAATTTTACACTTTCATCACCCATTACCATGGAAAATTCTTTCATTATTTGTCTCTCCCATAAGTTAGGTAGTATTTTACTGCATTTTCACTTTTGTAACTCCCCACTGCAGAAAGGAAACACACACAAAAAACCCTTAAGAAAATACTCCATTTGTTTGAATTTTTTGAAGTTGCATATCACTGATTGGGCCCTAATAAGCGTGATATGATATCACCAATAATTTGGGTTCAGGTAGACTGCTTACTAAATATGATATTTCAACATTAGGAGGCCAGTGAGCCATCTTTCAACATTTAGCTATTATTCAAACATACAAATGGTTGCGTAAAACAAAGAGATTCTAACATGATAGAAAACTTAATAAATTTCCTTCTGCCTATATAAATGAGCATCCCATTCTTGCCTTTTTTGCAGTGTTCTTCGTGCCTCTTTGTTTCTGTATTGGTGAGGAAACAAATCAGTATTGAAAAATGGCAATCTTGCTATACTTAAGCCACAGTTTCATGAGGTGCAAAACGCATTTTTGAAGTACATGGCACCTTATAAAAAATGGTGGTTTTATACAATAAAGACCACCAAGTTGTGGAAACACACTTTAAAGCATAATTATTAAAAAAACAAACAAACAAACAAACAAAAAAGAACAAAAAAACCCCAACAAAACACACAAGCAAAACACAAAAACAACAACCAAAATCCCTAACCACACACAAAAAAAAACAAACCAAACCAAACCAACAATTTAAAAAAACAACTTGGAGAGTAACTTTCCTGAAAGACTTTATAACTAGTTAATCTTTAACATGCGATCCGTTCTCTTAAAGTCAGTTTAAAATCAGCAAAAATCCCTACTGTTACCATGTCCTTTTCTCTGTTTGAACTCAAAATGAAATACTTTTGTGTGCTTATGCTTTTCTGAATAAAATAAGTACCAGTAATTCTGCAGTTTAAATCTCTCATTAATAGTCATTCATTAAAGGGCCAGTGTGTTATTTAAGCACTGCAGTCTGGTGACTTGTAAAAAAAGTTCAACATTTATTTATAAAGTAAATCTTGTGGTTCTAGGGCAAAGGTAGAAAACATTAATTTTGAAGATTCAAAACCTAGAAAGAAAATAAGGCTGACCAAATATTTGTTTTTATTTGTCTCCAGTTCCATGATGTCTTTTTTAAAAAGTTCCACTAAGAATGCTCAAGTGCCTGGAGAAACAAGTATACACTTTTTTGAAAACCCTTAAAAATGTCTTTTTCCAGATAAAGGTTAACACATAACTAACCAATGTGTTTGTCTGGATATCAGCTACCAGATTGTTAAAGAAAAAACAGAAGTAAAATGTGGACAATGCTTTCTGAGAAGCGACTACAAGTTTTGCAGTTCATTTGGAGAGATTATTTGGACTTATTTCTCTATTAAACCGAGCAATAAGAAATGACAATGTTTTCTTCTGAATCGTTGGTTTTCACATGTCATGCTCCTGAAAAAAGCTTCTCAGGGAACTGTTTCTCATAGATTAAAAAACAGTTCTGGTTTTAAAATTTCATTTTATTTTTTAAGCATGAACCTTTTTAATAGTTGAAAATGTAAAGCTGAACTGCAAAAGGAAATAATTCAGGTGGAATTACGACATCAAAGTGGCACTGAGTCTTTTTGTTGCTCTTCTGTGCTTAGCTGTATGAAAGTAAGGTGAACTGTACATCTCAGTCTCAAAGGTTGTAGATCCCTGTCATAAACTAAAATAAAGTGAAGCTGAAGAACGAATATAACTGAAAAAGAAAAATCACAGTAGACTCATGGATACTATACGGATCATGGATACCATTAGCATCTTCGTTAATCTTCCCAAGGCTACTAATTGAGATTGAGAACAAACCTCATACACACTTTCCTTTTTTACCAAACCATTTAAAATCCATCACTGAATAATTAGGATAACAAATGCAAATATTTCTGTAGTAAATATATGCAGGTTCACATTGTGGGACTATTATTCCTAGGTCAGTCACTGAAATGGTGCAGCTGGCATAATGCCATTTTGATGAAATGATGCCAGTTTACCTCATACAAATATTAATACTTGGCTCTGTTCACCAGGAATTAATTTTGATACCTTTTGTCTTTTCCTAGTAAAATGACTTTTTAGTCATTAATTCTAAAGTAGCTTTACAGAGACCAAGGAAAAGTGTGAAAATAATTAAATGTGAACAGCCAGATTCTTCTGTGTTACAATAAACAGTTCTAGAGAATGTGACCATGTAAATCCCTGTGCGCAACACAGAATGCAGAAGACATCTGGACAGAAAAAAAAAAATAGTTATGGTAGAAAAATATATTTTTTTTCCTCATCTTGCTTTCTTATTGCATTTCTTATTTCTACAAATTACTGATTTTTCTTCCAGTGCATCAACAGTGGAGTCTTAGTGTGTAAACCTTGTGCTTTCATTCTTATTTTCATCATTAGCTTTAATAAAATAGCCTTAGATCAACGAACTTTTAAAAATCATAACCTTGTTCATTTAGGTTATTTCTCTTTCATAATACAGCTTAAATAGCTCGTGTCTTGGTGTAACGTGATTGAAGGTCTTGTAAGGAGGAAATCCTCATTGACATCTGCATAGTACAGTTTTGTCACTTTGGGCTTGAATTGCTTGAAGAACAGAGTAAGTCAGAAATAAAGCTTGAATTTAATGGATGAGATTTTGAAGAAAGTAAATAGATGCTTAATCCCTTTTTAGTTGTTTTTGGTTTTTTTTAACTGTCTAATACAGAGATAGTAAGAAATATCTGTATTTTTGCAAAGAATCAACTTGTGTATTTTTCTAATTACACAATAACCAGGGCATTATCAAGCTGATAAAGTAATTACATTTTCTTGTCTAGATTATTAACAGTAATCCTAACATTTCATAAGTGTACATTTCATGCCACATTAGCATTTGATCCTGTGTTTCTGAAGTGGAGGATATTTTTGAATTTATTTAAATGTTTTCTCTTTGTCAATTTTTCCTTTGCATTGTAACTAGCAGAAAATAGAAAGTGCTTAGATTAAGTGTCAGGCTTTAAGAAGACATAAAAGTGTAAATATCAATGTTTGAATGTAAAATTTTCAATTGAATACATTTGCAAATGCCAGTGAATAGAGCATTACGTGCTGAAGAAAGACTCAGAGCTAGAACCTTATCTTTATGTATACTAATAAAAGATAAATGGATCCTGCTGTAGGCCCCTAAAGCCTCAGTTTGGGGAAAGAGGGGCACAAGGAACAAGACTCTATTAAAATAAAAAAGATAAAATCAGGCAGTTTTTCTTTTTCCTGATTATTTTTCCTACTCTTTGCCACTGGCGATAAGGGTTTACAATGCAAAACTCCCACCAGCTGGTGTTGCACAAAGAAAAAGCCCCTGGGGAAATGACTCTCCCACTGACAAAAGCAGCCTGAAAGCTCTGCTGCAGAAGCCAGTGCTATTTACATAGGCACATAAAGGCAAGTCACAATGCAATTAGCCGTATCGGGATCCCACCAGAGAACGTGAGAGTTCTTTACGAAGGTTTCCCCATACACTGTCATGATGGTGCTTTATGCTTTTAATTAGAAGACCCGGTTATTGACTTTAAGGCATTAATTCTCTGGGGTCTCGTGGCTATGAAGTTATGACAGGTGATTTTCTGTGTTCAACCTCTTTATATTACATTTTTCAATATTTCTAAAAAACAGGCCTTTATGATGAGATTAAAAAAACCCTCTACTATTTTCCAAAAAAGAAAACAAGATAGGTGGTTAAACAATACAATAATGCACACAAGCCTCTGAAGAAAATATAGTAATTTAATTTATTAAAAGACATTATAAGTGTCAAGCACATTTTAACTAACTGGGAATTGGAACAAAGTAATAAGCAAAAAAAAAAAGAGAAACATAACAAGTAATTTTGGAAAAAAAAAAAAAAAAGAGTATAGGTTGGTTTGGTTTGGTTTTGGTTTTGTTTTTTTTTCCCACAAAGTAATATGATTGCTTTGAGTAGTAAGTCAGATTTTTGAACATTCTATCATATCCATTGTATAGTTTCAATGTGACAGTTTTGTTTACTAAAATGTTTACTACTTGCTTTTAGTGATTTTTGTTATTCATATTACTTAGCTGAGAACCTGACTCACGTGTCTTTTCTGTTTTCTGACTGATTGAAAAGTTTGGAATAGGGGATAATAGAGATCAGACAGGAATAATGAATGACAAATAGCTTAGTTAGACTGCAAGTTTTCAAATGCTAATTACTTGTTCCTAAATTAAGAAAGCTTTGGGGACTCTTGTACATTTTAATGACTATTCTGTGATTTTTCTTTCCAAACATGTCTGGCTAGCAAATGATATTATTTTTTCTAAAGTGTTGTGCAAAAATGTGGAAGTTCTTTATCCATTAAAATAAATGTAGGACAAGTTAAATTAGTAAAGCTTTAACTATAGTGGGACTTAAACACTAGCTTCCGGGTAAATCGTGCTTTGTCAATAACCCAAATGAGGGAAGACACCTGGTTGTTGTTTCCCCATCACAGTGTAGGGCAAGGTTCATTTTGTCTTGTGCTCACATTTCTTTCATTGAAATCTCACTCTGTTTTGCTATAATGGGGTAAGAAATAGTTTAGAGGTCACAAAGCAAATTATGTGCCTTGTATGTACAACATGAGACATAAAGTGAAATAATCAGCTGGCAAGACCAAAATGAAAAAGGAAATTTTTTGTTTTGCCTAAAAAATAATTTAGTTGTGGAGCTCCTTGTTTGGGGAAGTTATACAGGGGAAAATTTACATGGATCCAGAAAGTGATTAAAAAGTTAATCAGAGAGAAAATCCTTTAGGAATCCTAAACACAGCCCTCTGGTTCCAAATATATGTTAGCCATAGATTCTTGGAAACAGGAATAAATAGAGTGTTCGCTATTGGATATTTTTGGAGTCAAGGTGCAGGCTAGATAGACATTTGATCTGTTTTAGTATAGTCATGCTTTTGAATGTCTTTCTTACATTGAGAGATAAAAGAGAACAGTGGACATGGGAGTAATAAAGAGAAAAGGGAAGACAAGGGCATGCAAAGAGTGTGCAACCGTGTAACATTTTGGTTGTAATTAATGGTCATATCAGCACTGAGATTTCTATCACTGTATGTGATGCCTTCATAAACATTTCTTGCTGCTATTGCAATAAAAATAGATAATCCTAATCTCTAAATGGACCCATAATTTAGACTTCATTATGTTTTCATTTGATAGGATTAAATATGTTAAATATGTTAAATATGTTATTTGGTTTCATGGAGGGACCCATATCTCTCCCAAGAGACAGTAGTACTGCTGTGGTTGAATTAACACTTGTTTTGCTAATTGGGGAATCTTTTTTGTATAGATGACCATTAACATGATCAGTTTTATTTCTTTTTGGAAACATACAATAGCTAAAAGTAAAAACCTGAAAGAGTAAAAAGCTACTTAGCCATTTTTTACCTACAATAATGTAACAGTGTAAGTTTTGATAGTAATTTCTATGAAATTAGCTACAATTAGCTACTTGTTCATAATATTTATATTTAGATGTGTATCATCATTGAAACACCTTTCAAAACTGTAAACTTGTATTTTGTGCAAAATTACTAACAGGGTATTCAATGCAGTCAATGTGTTGAAATAAAGTCAGTTTGGACACCATCTAATTACCAACAAAAATCTAATGGAACAAAAGCCATCACATTTCCCATTTCCTGCACAATAAATACCCTGATATATTTACATCCTGATTAATAAGCAGAGTACTTCCTATCATAAGATATTTTCTGTAAGAGTGTTAGACTCAAGAACAGAACAGGAATCCTCCGTGTTGAGTTTGGCAGGAATGTTCTAACTTTTTGGTCTATTATCAGCCCTACGTCACTCACAACTACCATAGAAAATAGGCTTCTAACATTCACTGATGTTGAGAAGTCTTCTCTACTTGCAGTAAGCTTTTATTACAAATCAATAAATAAATAAAAGAACCAAACCGAACAACAGCATAGGAAAGCTACCTTTATAATTGTAGCTCCACAAATTTGATTCAATAGCATCATGAGGCATTTCTAGGCATCTATAATTAAGAGTCAGATGTGCTCTGGGTGCTTACTCTCTCTTATGCAACAAATTAAAGAGGTAAACATGGCAGAAGATCATTTCTTCTTGAAAATGGAGAAGAGTGGAAAGCAGTATCTTGGATTACGATAGTTTTCATAGGCACCCAGAGAATTTTCAGATCAAGAAAGAAAGAAATTTTTTAATTCATTTTAGGCATGTCTAGCTGTGTATGCATATTCCATATTTATAGGAAACTGAATTGCACTTTTGAAACTGAAGTATCAACAACCCACTTAAGTCTTGTTTTGGATCTTCCCTCAAGTTATACATTACACGTTATGCATAAAACTGATCCTGAGAGTAAAACAGTTTGACTTTCCTGTATGTTTGCTCTTGTGACAGTATTTTTTTAACTGTGTTGATATGAGAAAGTCCAGATATCATCAGATAAATAACAGCTCTTCTATTTAAGACCTTAAGAAGAGCTTATATGCCCCCAAACTTGTATTTTTTTCCAGTCAAATTATTCAGTGTAAAAAATGGTAGCTTGTCTTCCTAACAATCTAACCTAACCCATATCCTTTAATCAGCACAATTTCAATGACATTACTACTAAAACAGATAATAAAAAACCTCAGCAATGGACAAAATACATTATGAAATATAAAAAAACACCACGAACAACAAAAAACACAAAGAACAAACAAATAAAGACCCAAACCAAACCAAAAACAAACAAACCAACCAAACAAAAACCAATCAACCAACCAACCACAAACAACGCCATAATTGATCAAAGACTTGCAAAGGTAGTACGCAGACTGATTGTTACAGACCAAAAAAAAAAATTTAAAAAAATCACTTGAGTATCCTGAGCTTAATATTTTAATACAACATGATGAGAACATCCTAAAACAATTGCTTTGACTACTGTTGGGTTTCTCTTGGAGGCCCCATATGTTTACTTCTTCTCAGTTTAAAAAATATTTCAAATTTTGCTTAAACCACCATTGTCACTATAAGCTTTTATCAACAAAATGGAAGAAATCTCTACACCTTCCATCATGATTTATGTCTACTCTGTGTTGGCAATGAAGGTCATAGTGCTCTGAAATTCGTCCATGTGGAATGTACTGATTTCAGTCAGGTTTTTGACGGCATATCCTAAATGATAAAGGAAAAATATATATATATCAGTTTAGTCATTGCAAACAGAGAGGTCATAGGCTTCTGTAAAAAGATAATGGTGATAAGATAGGTATCCCATCTCTTCCAGGTACTTCTAGAACCAAAACAGTGCTGGAAATCATACTTTTCCACAGCTTCTGCTGGACCAGCTCTCTGTATAGCCAGAGGATTTTCTGGACAAACCCTTCTGAAAGCACTAAACTAAATAGAAAACAAAGTTATTTCTTAATACTAAAGAGTTACACTTTCTGGTTGCTTTCATATCACCTTTCTCATTGTTTTTAGTCTCAAACTGCATCTTTGGCACTGCCAGTGTCACTTGGGTCGAACTGATTTTACCACTTCAGTAACACAAAGTCTTATTCAGGCATTGGAGATGAATGAGACTACTATATGGTTATATTTATGGGCAATCACAGTGTAAAAGTAGCTGGTGGACTGGTCACAAGGCAGGAAGTTAGTAAAGGCCAGGTCTGCTTTTATCCTTTTTTGCTAAGTTCATCAGAGCAGTTAATGAGTGGTTTCAAGTAGCTGTCTGTGCTGCCAGTCAAAGATAAGGCTGCTTACACAAGACAAATTCATCATGAGTTACAGTCTGAGTTGTTTTTAGACATGCCAAAAGCTGTCAAACATCCTCTTTGGGGCTTCAGATGTATTTTTAGAAAATTCTAATCTAGAGTATCTGTCAAGCTACTCCTATATTTAATGCAGATGTAGAAACAAACAGACAACAGAGAAGCTTCAGCAAGACCTAACACAATATCCAGCATCTTCACCTTCCCTTTGTACATGCTGCAGCTCACTACTCCTATAGTGTGACTGCAGTAGAAGGTCTTTGTATAGACCTCTCTGTTTCTGAAAAGCTTCTGCCCTGTCTCTTTTGGTGCTAACATTTTTCCTTTATATTTTGTGAAGTTCAGAAAACTGGGTGTTTTTGTGTTATACAGCATTTGTGATCTCTTTATTTGACAATTACTTGCTGCTTTCTAGTGATATTACTCTCAATAAGTGTATTTTAACCCTACCCCCTGCCCCCCACCTCTCAGTACTATTAACATTTTCTCTGTCGTTTTCTGAGAATGACGTATTGTTGGGATGCTGCCCAGCCAGGCTGTGCCAGCATGTTATGTTAAACAATGTATTGAGAGATGTCAAAACAACTCAGAAACAATCATATTTACAACAACAATCAATAACATGGACAATAAATTATGGGAAACCAATCAAAATACAGGCACTCAGTGCAAACTGGTATAACTTAGTTTACTTTTTTTGACACCAGCTGAGCGGCTAGCCAATAGCTTTCTAAAAGCTGCAGTACACTAAACATTGTCAAACAACAAATCACGTCTTTTTCCATATAACTAATTCCTTCAATGGCATATTTGTTACTATCTCAACTAGGGAAATTGGTCCAG
The DNA here is from genome assembly GCF_964273445.1 of Streptopelia decaocto. Classification (NCBI taxonomy): domain Eukaryota; kingdom Metazoa; phylum Chordata; class Aves; order Columbiformes; family Columbidae; genus Streptopelia; species Streptopelia decaocto. The sequence continues at coordinate 21,077,381 of NC_138663.1, forward strand.
TAAGTAAACCCCGACTAAGAGCCTGAAGGTTTGGAGATGCCTTCAAAGCCGCTGAGAAGTTTGAAAGGTTACAGAAAATCTCTGTTGTGAGTTATTTTGTTTTGGAAAACCATCAGGTGATGTAAAATTTAGTTCAGAGTTCTACAACTGTGTCATGTTGCCTGGTGTCCCAAAGCATCTGACTATAGGTGCCATAAACAAGTTCTATCAAGTCTTCCAGAGTATGAAAGAAATGGAGATACTAGTAACAAAATGCTGAAAAAGTATTAATATACCCTAGCAAAGATTCTTATAAAGTGATTCATCTGGCACATATTGAGAAACACACTTTATCTAACATCACAGGAGAATCTGGGCTGTATCAGCAAGGCTGGTACAAGAATAAGTTTTCAGGTGGCTGTGTTTTTGTCAGTCCTTTCAGCACATTTAGTGGTGTCTCTTCCAGTAGGGTAGCAAAATAAAGCAGATAGGAAGTCATTAATGATATATCTTCACTGCAACTAACATTAGAAACCTGGCAGTTCCCTTTCCTGCATTGAGAGCTCTGTCAGATTTGTTCCATGCTCCTCTAGCCAGGCACCACCTTGCTCAATGTACTTAAGAAGGCATGGGACAGTCACCTGTGTACCGTTTGCCAGTTCTGGCTCTAGATCCACTGTAGCAGGCTCATCAGTATTTGCACTGAAGGCAGAAAAGCTAAGGTACTCACATGTTTCACCTTTTCAGAACTGCCAAGTAATTCAAAATGAGATGTCCCTCACCATATCTTGTCCAGATTTGCTAAGGTATTGCTTTCTAGAACACATTGTAGCTCTTACACAGTTCCAGTGCTATTACCAGATAAAACAGGACAGTAAATCTTTAGCATAAAAAAGATTTCATAATTCTGAATATTATGGATTACTTTGATAATTTAACTTTTGTCTTAATTTTACTGCAGTCTTATTCTAAAGCTTCATTCCTCCTCCTCCTTTTACACTTATATGCAATTAAGTATCCTGAAGTGTTGGAAAGCCATTATACACATTATCATAAGGAACTCAATGCAAGAAAGACATCACAATTTACTACAAATGAGTATTCCTAGTTTTCTAATTCAACTCTGTAACAACACCAGTAAGTCAACACGTTAGAGTGCCTGAATGGAGTATTTTTGAAGTCAAAACACTTACCAAAAATCTAAAAAGGTTTCTGGGAAACCTTCTGCACAAAAGAGCACCAATCTCCTGATGTAAATGTCAGTTTGATTTTTTCTCTGTCCTTGGAGAGCAATAATGTTCCAATGGATCTCTGATGTACTTTAGTGACAAAATTCTTCCTAAAGTAACGTAACTTCCAGCTCACATGCTAACACTTATCAATTACACAACAAGCAAAGAAATCTTTGATGTTAAAAACCAAACAAACAAAAAAACCCCCAACAAAACACCAAAACAAACCACCAAAACATCTTTCTGATAGACTTTCTCTATTTCTCTTCTGATTTCAGCTGAGATAATTTTCTTCCTAGTATCTGGTATAGTGCTGTGTTTCAAATGAGAATAACATTGATAATACACTGATGTTTTGGTTGTTGCCAAGTAATGTTTATATCAAGTCAAGGACTTTTCAGCATGAAGGTTGCAGGTGCACAAGAAGCTGGGAGGGGGCACAGCCAGGACATCTGACTCAAACTGGCCAAAGGGATATTCCACACAATATGACATCATGCTGAGTATATAAGCTGGGGGAAGAAGAAGGAAGGGGGGGATATTCATAGTGATGGTGTTTGTCTTCCCAAGTAACTGTTACACATGCAGAGTCCTGCTGTTCTGGAGATGGCTGAACACCAGCCTGTCCATGGGAAGTAGTGAATGAATTCCTTGTTTTGCTTTGCTTCCATGTCCAGCTTTTGCTCTACTTATTAAACTGTCTTTATTTCAACCCAAGAATTTTCTCACTTTTAGTCTTCTAGTTCTCTCCCCTGTCCCACTGAGGAGTGAGTGAGCAGCTGTGTGGTGCTTAGTCACCAGGGGAGGTTAAACCACAGCACTCATTTTGGTGCCCAGCATGGGGCTTAAAGGGTTTGCGATAATGACAGGTTTGATTGGAATATGCTAGATTGAATTTATAGCTGTTATTGCTCCTAAAGTAGCTATTAATTGTCAGGCTTCTGTGCTCACCACAGGGCTTGTTTGTTTGCCTGCCTTACTGTAAATTAGAGCCTTGTGCTAATTAGTGGCTGCTTTTTGGTTACTGTACTGCCACACTGCTTACCAACTTACTTTGCTGAGCCTAGGAACATTTTGATAACATCAATGATAAAGTGCCTTGGCTGGCAGATACCAGGGCATTTCTGCTGTTTCTGTGCTGCTGTACTGGACAGGCTGGAACTCCAACGTGAACTCAAGTCAAAATAATTTTGCTGACACCGAGGTCAGTGAAGAAGGAGGGCAGGAGGTGCTCCAGGCACTAGAGCAGAGATTTCTCTGCAGCCTGTGGTGCAGACCACAGTGAGGCCAGCTGTCCCCATGCAACCCATAGAGGTCCGCGGGAGAGCAGAGATCCACCTGCAGCCTGGGGAGGACCACACACCAGAGCAGGTGGTTGCCCAAAGGACTGCACCCCATGGAAGGGACCCACACTGAAGCAGTTTGTGAAGAACTGCATCCTGTGGGAAGGACTCACGTTGGAGAAGTTTGTGGAGGACTGTCTCCCATGGGAGGGAGTCCACACTGGAGCAGGCAAAGAGTGTGAGGACTCCTCATGCTGAGTAAGAAGGAACAGCAGAAAGAACATGTGGTGAAGTGACTGCAACCTTGGTTTCTTCTCACCCTTCACTGCTTGTGGAGTTAAGACAGTTTCTAAACGTCTAGGAAGACTGCAGCATCCCATATTTAATATTGCTCCTATTCTTTCCTTGCTGACCCTGTACCATTAAGGTTCTTATTATTAGGGAACTGCTTTCAAAACTACTGGCATTCTCCTTAAATGCCTTTTGCATATTTGGACTGCAAGATTAACTTACAGCTATTTTCTCTTGAGACAAATTATTTTGAGAAGTTTTCATCAGTCAGAACTCTGATTACAAAATAAATAAGACAGACATTTTTAGATGGAAATTGTTACTATTTTAGCTGCAGTATCAGGAATAAAATCGAATGAATTCATGGCATTGACCAATGTTTTCCCTCTGAGTAACAAAAACACGAGATTGCTTGACAACCGGAAGACTGCTTAGTCTCACTGAGAAGATACAGGGTTTGAGAGCAAAATGACACAGGAGTAGACCTATTTTGAGATTGGGGAGATATAAAGAATGCTTTAAACAGATTAAAAATAACAGGAAGAAGGGAAGGCTAGAAGAGGAGCAATAAAATAAAGGTGGACAGGGACTTCAAAGATAGTAAAAGCCAAGGGGAAGCAAAAGAAGAAAGAGTTGATCATATATATTATTATGAAATGTAGTTTCATTGAAAAACACTGATATATGAGCTTCAAATGTTTTGTCTGAAGCAACTTAGATTTGATTAGCTTTGATCAAATCTAAGGCCTGAGCTCCAGAAAGGCTGCCCTGAGGCTGCAGAGTCTGGGAATCGCAGATTGCCTTCCCCAGCCTGGTTGCTGCCAGAGACACATGTGCCCAAGGAACGTCAAATACTGCTTCATATAATTAATATTCTTGCCCATTTCTCTACCTATATACACAAACTAATATGAAAGTCAGTTTCAAAGAGAAGCTGCAGGGGCTGTTCAGCTCTCATTTTTTTCCATTATTTTTAAACAGTTTGGTTTTCTAGCGTTATTAAATGGTTTGGAATAGTCCAAATCCCCATAGAAAATCTAGACACTTCCTGCAAATCAGAATATCTGCTTTATAACCTCAACTAATCAGCCTATCTTCAACATTTCTAATGCACGTTCTGGTACTTTACAGGCACAGGCTGTGGGCAAAATTCATGCCAGGTATCTGTTTTTCCATTTCTGGCCACATGAGCTAGAGAATTAGTCAATTTTGTGAGGAAGGCTTTCCCTAGAGGTTTTGCTACAGCGTACCATGCAATGTCTCTTATAAGTAACTGTAAAAAATGCAAATTTTACTTCTCAAATAGTTTAGCCCATACTTGCAGCATCCCAAGACTGCAGCTTCCCAGAATATCCTCGTCAAATTTGTATGCTTTGCCATTCAAGTAGCAGGACAAGGTCTCACAGAATCCCCTACTGATCCTTACACATATTTCTAGTGTGTCTCACCTCAGCAAGCTGAAACTACATAATTGTGTCCTAAATCAAAGCTAATTTAATGGAGTCCAGTCAATGGAAAGAAACTGGCACCTTTCAGAAAGCAATTAATTCCACTGGAAAGTAGTTAAGAAAGCAGATGAGATAGATCATTTTCTGCTAATTCCTATTTTTATGCTATAAAAGGGAGCTCAGCAAATACAGCAAACTCAAAAGTATAGGTTGTTGGAGATAAATTGTGCACCTCATATCTCCATCGCATAGGACTGCCTACATCAGAGTTGAGTCTAGGTCTTCTAGACCTAGAACAATGATCTGCATTCAAGCCAATGAACATTAAAAGCAGCATCCGTTGGTCAGTGCTGCCATGTCCTCATGTTTCTGCTGAGATACTATTGTTCCTATATTTGCAAGGTTCTGACCACCCTGCTTCAGTGAAATTGTTAACAGTAGATTCTGCAAAGACACAAAGTGGAAAATAGCCTGTGCAAAAAGCAGAATCTCCCAAACCTGATTCTTCTCTGAGTCTGACAGCAGCATGTTATTTATTATGAATGTGGTTGTCCAGTGCCAGGGTATGTTGCTGTAAAAACCACAGAATTATTTATCTTCTCATTTACATGCCCTCACCTGAAAGCAATGCGCCTTTCTGTTTCTTTGCTCTATCCAGAAAACTTCACATCGAGGTTACCTTTTCTTTGAACCTTTACCTCATTTTCACAAATATATATGCTTTTAGTTTAAAGACTTCAAGAAGTAGAACATCCTCTCCAGCCAAGGGAAAATCTGCAAAAAAAACATACAGTGAGTCAGTTATAGTAGAACTGAAAAGACTTGTTCTTAGATTCCTGGCCCTTTCACTCCATCATACTCTCTCAATATTTTGAAAGCTGATTGGAGATTTCTTAACTCATGTTTATACTTTCTTAACTATTTGTAATAACATATTAAACAACAACCAGGCACTTGTACCTTGCAAACTGCAACAGTTTTGAATAAACAATGGAAACTTTTTAATGTGCCATGTAATCTTAAGATCTCTCCTTTGTTATGATATGGTTATGTGCTCACCCACAGTCTGCCTTATCTAAATTAACACAAGAGGATTCTGTTCTTTGCAAACAGAACTCTGTTTTTGTACAGCACTTTCTCTTTAACAGCACTGGATGAGCAAACAGTTAGTGAAATGACAGACTACCATATAAGAGATGGGGCTAGTTAAGCAAATGAAACAAATTACTGGGTTTTTTTTTATAAACAAGTGGTTGAATAGTTTACCAATGTATCCTTACTGATAAGCAGAAGTCCATAAATGTAAGTTTGAATTGTTACATGTGTTTAAAGCATACATATAATACTTTAAATGACTATGTCTTTAATGCATAGGAATATTTGCTAGGATGTTTCAGCTTCTGGTTTTTATGGTTGACTCTCATGTTGAAAGATCCAGACCAAATGGGTCTGCATTGCCTTTTTTTCTCCTGTTTTCTTTTCTCACCACACTGAAAAGTTCAGACTTTCAGTATAGGTTACATGCAGTTCACATCTGCATTACCTACCCACTCACCCCAGCTCTAAGTACCTTACCTGACATTAGCACTCAACTCTACAAAAATCTCTGCTGAACTTGTCTCTACCCCTTCAATAATTTATCAATTTTTGCTCAACTTTTCATTCACCCTTTCCTTTGTCTCTTTCCTTAAAAAGATTTCAAAAAAGTATTTTGCTACAAGGCTGTTCTGCACAAAAAAACAAATATACAAAGCAGAAGAAGCATTAAATATTAAAAAAAAGGTATTATGTGTTTGTAAAGGACTAAATCTGTACATAATAATGATGATTTAACACTGGATAGGTCTTGTGTAAATGATAGTAGATACTGTTAGACTTGTTAGTGATTGCAATGAACTTGTGTTGGTATCTGATAAAACTTCATTGAGGCATTTTTGTTCATCTGTTTTCTCCAGTATCATGAGGTCTCCCAAGAATCTTTCCAAGAAAATCCCAGAAAATGTTAGAAGAAAGTCACAGCTGATCACAGATTTCTTCTTCAGAAAGTCTAAATCACAGTGAGGGTGTGCCTTAAAATTCTTCAGATATCCTGGCTAAATATATCAGAATTGTCAGCACTGAGTGAGGAGTTCTGTACTGTGCCCTGCTTTTAACAACCGGCACACCCAAACATACAATACCCCTTCATTTGTCAGATTACCCAGGAGTAAGCTAATCTCAAAGAAAAACTTAAGGATAGAATGATGTTTTCTTCAAGTATGATTTGAGATAGAGGTAATAAAAAGATATGATTAAAAAATCAGTATTCAGGTTATAGTTAACAAAAAGGATTTTGTTTGGGTCTTCCAGCATTTATCTAGTTTGTCATTGCCAGGTAATTAGCCTATACAATGCATATTTGGCCCTTGAGAGTTCTTCTGGTTACTTCATTCTTTTTCCTATTGTTGAAGATGACTATCTGCAGCACCCAGGGCAGCTGCCCTCCTTGACCTGCCCTTTTGCTAACCCAGCCTAGGATGACCTTATTTTTCCTCTCTGCTAATGTTTACTTACCCCTCACTTCATGTAATTGGGCAGTGAGACATCACAGGGTAACAGAAGGAATTAAATAAATTATTTTCCCCATTTTTAATACAATTTTATTAATATTTTTATTCCTTTAATTAGCACATCTCTGTATTTAGAGTGACTTTGCCATATATAGTTTTCTCAAGAATTCTTGTAAAGCTGTTAATGCCATATCTTCAAACAGATAAAATGCTCTGTTTTCATACTAGATGTTTAGCTTCTTTTCCTCTGTGGCTCTCTTATGAGGAAAAAGGATGGTGTAGCAGTGATTGGGAGCTGGAAACACAATGCTGTGGCTATATAATCGCAGCCAAACTTTTATCCCCACAGTCAACTTAACGGACATCCATTGAGGATCCCAAAACTATACTAACAGATTTTTTTCCTTCTTCCAGCCAGAAGGAAAATAGTACCATGAACTTACAGGTTGATAGACCCACTTCTAAGCTCTATATGGCAGCTGAAGATAGAAACTAGAAGGACCACTCCAAAGCTGTACGTTATTCTTCTGTTAAGGGAATAAGAGAAAATGCACAATAAATGTATACAGTGTGGGATATAGAAGAGAATTCAGGGAGTGTGAATATCTTATTGTTTCTAGATAACTGCTCCTGATTACCAGTGTCTAACTATTTGGGCAGATAACATTAAGTCTATGCTCTTTTACCATCAGCCTGTATCCCCCAGGCACAGTTCCCAGTGAATTTTGTGCTATTTTCCAACAAGGAAGCCTGGATTTTCAGAAGTAGCATAAATCTGTGCTTCTTCATCTTTTGGTGTCCAGACTTGGGGATCAGCTATCTCCTAGTCTGTAAAACAGTCACATATTTTGTAGTATACAAGTAGCAGAACTGAGCAGTTTAGTATGAAGAGTCTAATAATGATTCCTTTGCCTTCTTAATTCTTGCTTCTAAGTTATGGTGTATGTTGTGAATGCCAGATTTTCCTAGATACATGTTGTCTAGTCTAATTTCTTATCCAGTTTTATTGTGTGTGAATTTACTAACTCAAAACTGGAAATTCTTCACTATTGTCCATTCACAGGCCTATTAAATTCGGTGCTCTCTGCTTTGATTTGTTACAGTTAAAGAATTTCCTGGTCTTCAAACCAAATCATGACAGAGGCATTTGCTGTCAGGACTAATAAATGTGGAATGGTATCTCAGGGTAGAGTATCTATAATTTACATTTACTATTGAAAGTGGCAGAAAACTTCAAACATAGTACTAGGCACATAGCTAGTTTTTAAGTTAGTGGGACAATCAAATCTAGTAGTTCAGGGAGACTTGAGCCTTTAGATCATCTATGATAAATTTATGTCATTTGAGATGATTGATTGGTTGTTTGAACCTGAATACACATAGCATTATTTTTCACATCCCTTTTGTTCTTGCGAATTACCTAGGGTCAGATTTTATTTAAACTTTCCAGCTTAAATACTACCTTTGAGTCCAGATCTCTTGTTCTTACCAAGGAAAAAGCTTTCCCCGTGTCATTACATATGAGAAAGCAATGGCTGACTGAGCAACACAGGACAGAGTTTTTATTAGGTATAGATGGAATTTTTCTGGTTAGATAAGTTTGAATGTATATGCAACAATGACATTTTTTGATTCTTACTGTTTTCATAAACTGCCTGAGCAATATGAGAATTAAATGCACTTACTTTAAAAATTATTGTTCCCCTCAATATTACAATTGTGCATTTCCTTTTGTCATTCTTAGTCTACTTTCTTCTGTGATAAACACAGAGCTCACATCAGTTAATCCTGTCTGTTTTGGCCTTCCCTTTATGTAATATAGAACAAAAAAAATATTTAGCATATTGTCCTCTACCTATTTGAGAACTGGTGGACAGAAGTAGGATTCTTATTGTTTCTTTTTTTGCATAATGAATGTTAGTATTAAAATGCCAAAGGAATAGTTCAACATTTGAAATGTGTAAGTTAGAAGACATATTTCTGAAGGACTGGAGTACTATTTCTGTGTTTCTACAGCAATTAAAATTAGGAACTATATTTACTGTTCAATCCTTTTGCAAAACCTTAACTGAGGTTTCAACTTCCTTGATCTGTTTTTCACAGGGTTATTTTGTTTATTTGTTGATTTGTGGGCTTACTTTTTCATAACAAAAAACACATGAAAATTACCAATTCAAAACGACTCTGCAAAAGGAACTGTTCTTTTCACAACTTTTCATAACTGAAGATTGAATGTGAAAAACTGACTCCTTATTGTACCAATAAGAAAATAGATTCTGTTAGAGGGGCTAATGTAAAGAATTGGCTTACAGGCCGAAATACCACCGATAGTGAGCAAATATACTAAAATTAGGTTCTTGAATCAATGAAGCTCAATGAAGTCACCAGGCCTTTGTTCACCACTTTCAAGGGAATTACAAATCATAAGTTAAGAAGCAATAATTATAATGTAAAAATCCTTTAATTAAAGTGAAAAGGCATAGACAGTCATCTCAATATTTGAAGCATTAATATGGTCCCAGGCAATCACCTAGAAGACAAAACAAAATATCCACAATATATGACAAAACTACATGAAAGATTCATGCACATTACTAGCATTATAATTTTTTAAATTGCATGAATGTTTATGATTTATTTTATTTCATTAATTTGTCATCCATAAAAAGATTTGCATTACAATCAAGACTATTACATATCAAGGTGAAATAGTCCATACCAAGTAAAACACAGAAAAAAGTTGAAATTATCCAAAGAAATTGTGGTGAAAATCTGGGTAAATTTATTTCATTTTTTGCACTGACTTAGTCTTTCCAGGTTTGGAAAATAGATTTCCATCGACTGCAATCAAGTGAAAAACACAAGCAAATAAACATACAAACAAAACCAGAAGCTGAAAATAAATTCTGAAACATTTACCAAGACATTTTTATATGATTTAAAATACCTGTTCTTTTTCAACTTTTAGAATGGCCAGTCTTTGACATTACAGAACTCAGAAAACTGGTAAAACTTATTCATAACATTTCAGTATCTTCTGACCTCTTTTTTTTTTTTTTAATTAGAAATATTGGTCTAAAAAAAATGTCAAACCATTCCATACTAAATCTATAGACTTAGATGACAGTGAGAATTAAGTTCAAAATTTTCAATGTATTTTCTTATGCCTATGAGGAATATGACTCTTGAAAGAATCAACCAATGTTCTGGGTTATGAATTGCAATTGAACAACCAACCTTGATCAAATATCTTTTGATCACTGAAAATTCAAGGTATCCACACTGATTGTATTAGGAACTTAATTAAGGTTGAATATGAATTGTAAATAATATGCGTCTGAAAAAAAGTATGAAACAACTTTGAAAATGCTTTTTTCCCTTCAACACACAATACCCAGAAAAAGTAATGATGTTAATATCTTTAAGGGTTCAAATATCAAGCAGCACAATATTTCAACCTTTGTCTTGCTATCTTGGGTATTTTTATTCCAAGGATATGTACACACAGTGACCCTCAGTTGTGATATCTCTAGTTCTTGTGAGGTGTACATAATATTTATGTAATAAATATGTCTATTGAAACCATACCATTAGAATGAGACTACGTTATGTTAATATATATGGTGTCTGGAATTACAAGTAAAATATTTCAATTTCTTTTCACTTTTAGATATTAAACATCCATTTTTAAGTCCACATATCACTGAACCAGACATATAGCTTGATTAAGAGCTACCAATATAAGGCTAAATCAGCACAAAAGAAAATACATTCATAAGGTCAGCTAGAATGGCATCTTTACATGTAGATCATGTTTGCAATTTGGTCTCATTACCAGCTCTGGTGCTACAGACCATACAAGTGCCAATAGAAGTGGGAACATGATTTATTTTTGCTACTCATTAAGATGAGTGTGGCTTGAAAATTTCTGTTGCATGTCTTGATATCCATAACATATGTCTTGAAAATTAGAGGACATGGTATTGGAAATATTATAACACAAACTATATTCTGGAATCACTAAACAATGATGCTATGAGCATGCTAAAAATTTCAGAATTGAAAACTTTTTTTTGAAAAAGCAATTTTCTATTTGAAGCATGATGAATGCTGTAAGCTACAGCTTTGCCATTAGTAGCAGACAAAAAAAAAAATCACAAACAATACCTTTAATGCCTTATGACATCAGAGAAGTTTTGCATTTCTTGCAGTGTTACAATGCACATCACTGTGCAATGTTAGTAGAACACATCACAGATGGAAGTGACCCTAGGACTACTAAGTGAAGTTTTTAATAGAAAAGCAGATCATGGTACTTGATGATTGCAATTTTTACTGTATTTTCAAAAAATGTCTATCACTTACTGGCCAAGATTTTCAACAACCCTGTCTTTAGATTTCATTGCTGGTGTACTACTAACAATATACTAGAAATATCATGTCTTACAGAAGATGTTACAGTGTAGTTTACCTCCAAGATCTGCTTGCTCGTTCTATTACATCTGAATATTGTCAGTGGTCTAAGATTAGGATTAAGTTGAAAATTCATAGTTTCTCCATATTTTGTACACTATCTAAACATTCTTCTGAACTGTTTCTCAAAAATGACAATTAGTATCTAACATCCCTTGGCACTGTTTTAGAAATTCTTATCCATTTTAATCAGTTGCTAAGAACAACCATGAAGTTCTTGGGAACTGCTGGAGGAAAACAAGTTACTTCTAGAGAAACTGAAATGAGATATATCAGCTGACTCAATGTTTTACATATTAGGAATACAGGCAAGGCAGCCAAAAGCTAATCATGACTATATAAACATGTACACAATAGGCACAGGAAAGCAGTGCTGAAAATTCTTTGAGTAAGAGATTTATGAAGTCCTTGTACAAGATTTTCCAGCTTTTTAAACAACTGTTTATGATTGAAAAGTATTTTACTGTTAGTCAATAATTTCCAGTCTTAGTGTGCCAAGAAATGTATGGGTAATTTTGAAGGTGAGTAGTTTTGAAGATTTTTCTTACTTGGTTAAATGTCATGTGTTCAGATAATGGTAAAATAATTCCATCACAAACAGTTGCAGTTTAGCTAATAAATACTATGCATTTCTTTCTAATAGTGTAAAAATAATGCTGTATACCAAAAGCATGTAAGACATTATTATGGGCCTCACTGCTAAGAGACACAATGAGAAATTGAGAAATTCACTGCAAGTTTGATTATACACTGTGCCATGAAGCTACAGTGTTGATTGCTTAGAAGCCAAAGTAGCTCCTTCTTTAATTTACACAACCTGAAGTCTATTTAAATTATGCCTAGACTACCCATACTGTTCTTATTGTATCTGCTTAGTGTAGCCTTATCCCAGATGTATTCATCTTGACTGTCCCATTCCCTGGATGGTGAGATAATTTTGTCACAGTCTATTCACAAAGAATTTCAGAAGCTGGAATAGACTACCCAACTACTTAGTTCATATCAGGTGGACTACATAAGCAGAGAGAATTCTCCTGCAGTCAGAACTAGGTCTTTCAGACCTCCATGCTGTCTTGCCAGATTGTAAGGGTTAAGACTCAAGGAACATAGCAGACAATAATACTCTCTGTAAAGATTTAAATAATTATTCATGGAATTCTACACTCTATAGTGAAGTTCTATAGACCATTTCAAAGCCCACATAAAGCAAAATGTTTAATGGAACTTAGTTATGTAGGAATTTTCCAGGAACGCTATCTAATATCCTTTGACTAAGCAGTTCTAATGCTTCACTTTGTGTTACAGATTTGGAAAGAAATATGATAAAAAGCATAATAAAGTTCAAGCTAATCTGAAATGTAGTTTCTTGCAGGGTGGATAAATCCAAGTTAGCAATAAAAGGTTGGAACTAGACCTTTATGTCATGTGGAAATATAGTAACATCTGGAGACTTCAGTTAGAGGATAATAAGTATGACTCTCTCACTTAGAGTCCTCTAAATATCTAACAATTCTGCTTCAATAATTCAAATCAAATCTGCACATAATGACAGATTGTTTCCTAAGATAAGTCTAGCTTGCTTTGTTTGATGTGATTTCTTCATCAGCATAGCTCACTTTTTTTCTTTGGTTTAAGTGTAAATTCTTTAAAAAACTTAATTCACAATACATTCATGCAGGATCTGGGTTTGCAAATAATCTGCAACAGAAATTCCTTTTAGACAGAGAACAATTCAGAGATCAAACGGACATTTAAATTAGATATGGAGAAAAAATGATTCAAGGAAAATCTTCAAAATCTCTTCCAAGACTTTAAAAAATACTGTAAATTAAGAGTTCTTAAAAACAGCAACACAGATTCCTGTTTTCTTTCCTTTTCTGGACTCAAGCATTTAGAAAGATATTGTGGTGTAACATCCACCTGGTATGAAGTCTACTGGCTTTGTTTCTCTTTACAGACAGAACTGTTCATGTCTCTCATTTTCCCCACCGTGTTCCATTCTTGACAGTGCCAGAATATATATTACCTACTGGGTCCCACATATGAGACCCTCCACTGTTCTTTCTAACCTTTTTCACTCTTCTTCCTGCAGATTGCGGTGGGTGTCTACCATTAAACAGGGCAGGCTCAGCAGGAAGGAATTATATAATAGAAATAAAATTTGGGGTTAGAAGAGGGCCTGACACACAGCTTTTAGGTTACTAGAGATATACAGAGAGCTTAATTCACACAGTTAGAGGGTCTGAAAAAAAAAAAAAAAAGAGAGAGAGGTAAAGGATCTTGTCAATAGACCTAGTTTATGAGGTCCAGCATTTTGGCAAAGAAAAAGGGATGCACACTGTATAGTATCAGAGGAAAAAAAGTGCTGTGAGCTTCAAATAAGATTACTTTTCTATTGTTTGTAAAAGCCACCATCATACACAACTGCAGCCTTTAAAATATCTAGCCTCCTTACAGAATGTCACAGTGCTCCCGGTTAGTTCTTAAGAAAGAGATCAAAGTCAGATTTTCAGGTCTTGATGTTCTTGTTCACACTGTGTTCTTTCTGTTCCCTCTTCACAACACTGAACAGAACTCAATTTTCCAAGCAAGTGACAAGAGAACACATTTGTCACTACTTTGTTCTTTTATAAACCCTTGAGTGCACTCCAAAGGAGTAATTTGAAAAAAAAAATACTCACTGACTATACATTTAGGAAGCACAGTTCTCTTTAGTGGACTGAATTTTCCCTTTATTGATCTTGTAACCCAAACAGACCCATCAAGACATCCTCAGCAGGGGTAAAACATGCCAGTTGTTTTTTTGGCAAGCTACATATCACTAGATACCCTGTCCTACTTGATTTCACCACAATCTACATATTTACACTACTTTCCCTTTTTGATATTATTTAGTTTTAGTCAAAATAATTTACCTGCTACATGAGAGCTTGACTGATCTATTGATGAGAGCAGATGCCACTGTGTTTCTTTCTATTAGGTTAAATAAATTACTTTTAAAGTGAACATTATTGTCATTATTCTATTAATAAAAATCTTAACTAATTAATGTTTCTTTTTGTCTTGTAATTCTGCTTTTGCTTTGTGTTTCTACTTCTAATTTGTTTTCCAATTTGTTTGCTAAAAGATTATATTCTACACAGAAACACTGGAAGTATAGGCATCCTGAGGATAAGATACATTTCTGACAGATGATTATAACTCTGAGAAGAGACACAGAGAGAAAGAAAGAATAAAGGAGAACCACTTTATGTGACAATTGATATAATAGCAAAAAGGTAATTGCCTCCAAGTTTACAAGGCAATAAATGGCTCTCAGTGTCTGATGAAAATCAAAGCCATAGACATTAAAGAAAGGAGAGCCCTCTGTACTTACCAGACCTTTGAACTTTAAGTGTAGTATCTCACAGAAACTAATATTAGTTTAAACTTAATGGCTTTTTTTGTCGGTTTGTTTTTATTGAAATTTATAGTATCTTTACATGGATCCAGTTGTACAAATAACAGAATGAAGAAATCAGCACCTTACCATAAATGAAACACAGTAAATGGAGACTGGAGTCAGACAAAGGTGATGAGCAAGCCAAACTAAGATGTATGGCATTTGTGTTTGTCCTAACGCAAGTGAAACAGGGCACCCTCATAATGTCAAAAGTGAGAAGAGAATCATAAATATAGTCATGTGATAAAGGTGAAAAATTCCTAAAAGTGTCCTCAAGAGCAAAGAGAAAAAAAATCACAGCAAATTCTATTCTGGAAAAATGCCACTCACTGTACACCATTTCACATTTCAAATGGCAAGTACCAGATACATAGACATCTACATAGCCCATGTACACAGCTATCATGTGTTGAGAAACATGAAGGAGAAATCATGTCTTTGGGGAGTTAACAGTTCACAGCTACTACTAAGTCCAATGCAGAAAAGACTATCTTGTTTCATACTTACTTAAAGATAAATCTTGAAAAGGTACACAGAATCCATGCTACAACTTCTGTTACCTGAGGGAGATGACTTTGATGAAATGACCAACCATAAGGAGATTTCAAAAATTGACATCTGAATAGTACAAAAGATTATTTCAAAGAAAATCAGCCCAGATACACTGATCAGTGTAAGAATTTAACCTCTGAAAGTTACATCATGCTAGTGAAAAACATGCTCTAGTTCAACCATTAGAAGAAGCTGAGGATGAAAAATAACTACTTCTTTCAGTCTTGCATTTCAGTCCTGTCCTGCTTTGGAATTCCGAATACAGCAGTACTTCTTTCCAAATCTTCTGCATGAAGACTAGAGACACGCTGGCACTTTTTGTCTTTTTTTTTTTTTTTTTTTTTTTGGTGAAACATAGTACTTATATATTGATAGTGCAATTATCTATCAAATGAGTTCATTATGACTTAAGAAAAAAAAAATTGTCCAAAGAGCAAGAAATTATAATATCAATCATTAGTCATAGTCAATGACCCTCAAGTGTAGACATACAGTTACACAGGTGTAACTAACAATACAACAGCTACTGGTTTCACAAGCTGTTTAAAGATTTTTCACTTATTTCAGCCAATTCCATTCATCAATTTAAGTTCTGATCCAGATAAATGAAAAAATCTGAAGTTTATATTCCTCTTTAGATGCTAATGAGTTATTAGCTCCGTTGTTTGTTTAAGAATTTTGGTTCACAACTTTGTGTTCAGATTTTTAATCTATGACAATGGCAAGTGTTACAGCTCTACCTTTTATAGTATTCTGTAGGTGTGGATGTACTTCTAATAGATGGTGTATTTGTCCCATTATTTCCTACAGGCTTTTTTTTTTCCTACAGACTTGTTATTAGCTTTGTTTTTGTTTTGTTTATTTGTTGCTTGGCTGTTTTTTCTAGCAACAGGCAGTGAAGTGTCTTAATAGCTTGGTCACAGATTTTTCTAACTGATATGGAATTGTCAAGATGACTCTCTCCTTCTCACAAACACATTTTCCAAGCAGTTCCATAAATGCTGAAAAGCAGCAGTTTTCTAGCTCAAACACAATTTAAATGCTTAAACCAGGCAAGTCTTGAAGGAAGTTATATGGTCTGGGATATGCTGGCAGTCAGGTTAAATTATTAGAATGGTCCTTTCTGCTTCTTTACTTCAAGAGTCTTTGAGACAAAACAGTACTCACAGAAAAACACCCAGGCATCATTGTTGCCAGGGCCACAGCTCCAAAACTGCCAGCCATTCCCCTATAAAACAGGCATTCAGCAGCACGTTCATTCACATGCTTTGCATGGGGGTTGCTATGGTTTTGTTATGAAGAGATGAGGAAGGCTACTAGAAAATCCGTTTTTTTGTAAATGACCACAAAGGACTTTTGCCACCAAACAAACTTTATGCTGCTAACAGTCCTTAAACATAGTTTCCTGGGCCTCAGTCCTTTTTGAATAGTACTACAATTCCTTCCTTCCTGTCGAGATAATGTCCCACAATGCAGTCTCTGAACGTCTTTCAGTGGAACCAACTAACTGCATACAGAAATACTTTCTAGTAATCTGCAAAGTCACTTGCACTTGACAGTTGAAATGTAGTTTGCACTATTGGCCCTCTTCCAGTAGGACTTGCCTGTGTTGCCCAAATCCTTTTCAGGCAATATATTATTAAGCTGAATTTTTGATTGCTATTGCCTGACTGAGACACAAGATTGGCCATGTAATGACAGAATTACAGTTTTTAGTGTCATATGTCAGTGTCTTCCACCTTTAAACATGGGCATACTTTAAAGTGTTTCCTTTCTTATCTCCAGTTAGATAATCTGAGATATCAAAACCCTATTATTTGTTCTAACCTGATTGCAGTTGCCATACTGTGTTCACTAGTGTGAATATGGTCTGACTTGAGATGTGATAAGCTAGATGAAGAGACTGCAAATGTCATTACACACTATCTGCATCTTTAAGATTCTTTAGGACCATTTGAGATACTGTAGGTGCAAAAAATATCCAGTGATGGCCATCTTTACTCACAGAATTATCAGCAATGTCAGATAACTAGCTTAAGAGTGCACTATGAAAATTAATAAAGTACAATGAATATTGCTGTCTATAATTTTTACTTTCTGCATCTTTTATAATCTAAATCACTGTCTCTGACTGCATATCTTGAGGTAAAATCAATGTTGTTTCCAAACCTCAGTATTTCTGTTCAGCCTGGAACCGTGGAGTGCTGTGTCCATTTTGGGATTTCAAGTACAAAAAATACATGGGCACACTGGTGTGCATCCAATGCAGGGCCACCATGATAATCATGGGCTGGGGCACATTGCATGCAAAGGAGAGGCTGGAAAAAGTGAATTTGTTCTTAAAGGCCGAGGCTAAGGGGATTGTAAGAAGAAAAGATTAACGTGACCTCATTGCTGTGTTCAACTACCTATTGAGGTGATCTTACTTTTGCCTTCGAGTAACCATTGAGTGGCTATAGACAAGAAGGAACTAGACTCTTGGAGGTGCACAGTGTTATGATGAAAGGCAAGTGTCAGGAGCTGTAACGCAGGAAATTCCAACTAGATATTAGGAAAAGTTTTCCCCATGAGTATAGTCAAATAGGGGAGGCTGTGAAACCTCTAAATGTCTATCCTTGGAGAGATACAAAACTCACCTGGACAAGTCCCAGAGTAACTTGTTCTGTGCTGGCCTTGAGTTGGTCTTCAGGTTGGACCCAATGACCATCAAAAGTCCCTTCCCATCCAAATTATTCCACAGTTCTGCAGTTCTCTGGCTGACATGATGCTCCTCCACCTGGTGGGCACTGAGCACAGTGTGCCCAGATGCTTCTCCCTCCCCTGCAGTGGCAAAAGGGACAAAGCCACACATTCTCAGGGGTGTCCTCCTTCTTGCTGTATCTGCATCAGGCTGACTGACACAATACAGTTTGAACCTAAATGCACCACGCATCAAAAATAACACTCCAGGTATAGGAGATGCTTGACAATCTGTGAATTATTTGCAATCCTCTATATAGCTAATATACCAAAGTTAAACACAGTATTTGCCATTCATTGCTATTTTCACCCACACATTTATTATTTCACAATCCATCACAGCATCCTTCTGAGCAGCTGAATCACATACATTTTCCATGTATTAATATTTTGATTAACAGTTTAATAAAAAATGACTCTCCCAAGAAATGGTAGTGAGGCATAAGCATATTATTGTGAGCAACACACTCAATAATTTTGCTCTTTAAAAAAATACACGTGTGCCAGAGACGGAATTGTAAAACCGTGAAAAATGAAACTGTGTAGGTGCTGTTAGCCTCTGAGTCAGCAGCTAACATTTCACAAAAATTAACATTTTAAGCCTAAGTGCTCCCCCTACATGCTATGAGCCACCCTTTTTTGCATAACTCTGTGCCTACTGACTGCTGCAGTCTGACGGTGCCTCAGAGCTTACACAATAGAAAGTGTAACAAACTGATTCACTGTAAATTAGCAAAATGCAGCCAGTCACGCTGAAGAGACATTTACCACAAGAACAGCCTCTGTCATGGAGGGAGTAGGAGAAGCTGATGGCACACGCATTATTGCAGAGACACTAGCGGTTTTCTCTGAGGCTGAAGGTGAAACACCTGCAAGTGGGTCAAATGATTTATTTCTTTTACAAATGAGGGCAACTGACAATCAATAATTAACACAGACACACAGAAAGAAAGGATTTGTTGGGACAATTTTGTATTTACTTTTTATGATTTTAAACTATTTATGCAGCAGTATGTCAGTAAAGCTGCTATTTCATTAAGGATAGCTCTTCACTCTTATACAGCATTTGTGATAAAAGACCTGTTAGTTTTGCTCTCCGCTGGCATTCTGCCAGGCACGAATATGGTCACAGTGCCCTGGAAACGGTGTTCTCTTCTACGCCCAGCTCCTCTGATAGCAGGAAGACACAGTGACACAGAGCTGTTCTACTCTGATAAATGCAAACGGGCAGACGCTGCTGGTCAAAGGTAAATGGGACACCAATGAAAAAAAGAAACACCAAGGAAAAAAAGAAGCACTGACCTTTTCTGCAGTGCTCTCGCAGTAGTCGGTGTTTCGTACCAGTTGTGCTGTTCACATAGCACTGAACAGAAAAAAAGGCAGTTCTGCATACAGCGTGGCCTCTTCTGGTTATTCCTTTGTACAGAATTGTTGCCATAGCTTTTGAAGAAGGGTAAAGTCTAGCATAAAGATATATCTATAAATAAAATATGCTAATTTGAAGCAAGCTTTAGAATTATCAGAGGAAATAAAGTGGTTTAAAAAGAAACCCTGATCTATTGATGGATGATGGATCTCAGGATGTAGAAAACAATGCTTGAGTCAAAACATGCCCTTCAAGATCAAAATGGAAATCAGTGACCTGAAAACTCTGATAAGAAACCCAAAAAATATTTACAGAAATGAAAGGTGCTATTGCTGTACTCACAAGACCACAAGTCAAACTGAGCCTGAGAGTTACCAGCTCTTTGAGCAGCAGGCAGAGGATCAGTGCAAATGCAAAACCAGAGAAAAACCTGCACAAAGCAGTATTTATTTATTTGCTGACATCTGTGACATTTTTAAATCGGAATACTATATGCAACGTTTTCTCCCACAGAAGCCAAGCTTTGACTCACTGTAAAAAGTGAGAGAGAAATTCTGTGAAGTCTCAGAAAAGGAAGCATCCTTCTATGATGTGCCCATCTGCCAAACCTCATGTGTCATTGCTGTTTTCCATATTTTTTTTTTCCAGTTGTTTAAATGCAAGGAGCATCAAGTCTCTTATTTTTTTTCAAAGAGACAATTTTATCCATAAAACCTGATCAGGTAGGCTGCTCTTTATAGTCCAGTTAAAAGAAGACTATAGAGGTAAAAAAGACTAGGAAACACCACTGGCTATTGGGCAAGAATCAATTATTCATTCAGAAACATCTAGAGCTAGTCAGATGATCTATCTGCATAACAAATAAAGCTGATGATTTGTCCTGTTTTATTGAATGCATGATTCATGATTATATGATTACTCATGAGTCTCATGAGAACATGACTTGATCGAATAAAAAAAAGATCTAAAGAGGAATAGCTGAAACATTTGGACCCTGATTCAAGCATATGTCTATGCCTTAAAATATAAATAGCCTTATTTAGGAACTTGATTAATTCTTGTCTTAAAGTTATGCATGTTTAAGCACATTGCTGGACAAGAGAGATAAGAGGCTTGAACTGGGATGTGTGATAATAAAGCAAATTAGCACAGATATGCACAAGATGGCAGTTGCTTGATGGTGTGAAAAATGCATCAATGCAGTCTGTGAACACATACCATCTGGTACCCAGTCAGACTGGACATACTGCCTGGGCAACTGGGAAACCCACTGGTCTGGGGAGCGAGCCAGCCAGCAAGTCAGCCTAAGTGTCCCAACACAGGGTTCTGTTTGACATAGAATAAGCAATATATAAATGAATATTATATGACTGTTGAAGTGGCTTCAACATATCGAGTGGTAGAATGAAGAAGGAGGGAGCTTCTGAATTGCAATTGCAGTGCTGTCATATGTCCTCATGTTGTTAAATGAAAAGTTTCATTAGCCAACCCTCTCTTCTGACATGTGCAGATCAATATTAGATCATGTTGTCAATAAAGAATTGTCAGTGCCTCTGTATTGGGTTTGCATGGCAGGTTTGGTGGTGGGGGACCTGCAGGGTGGCTTCTGTGAGAAAACACCACGAGCTGTCTCCATGTCAGGGCAAGCCAGTTCCAAGACAGACCTATCACTGGCCAAAGCTGAGCCCATTAGTGATGTTGACAGGTCCTCTAAGAAACGGTAAAAAACCCTGTGCAACACTTGTGAGAGAAGAGTGAGAAAATGAGAGAGGGAAACAACTATGCAGACACCAAGGTCAGAGAAGAAAGACTGGTAGGAAGGGGATGCTCCAGACACCAGAGCAGATATTCCCCTGCAGCCTGTGGAGAAATCCATGGTGACAAAGTTTGACCCTCTGCAGCCCAAGAAGGACCCTATGGCAAAGCAGATGGAGATGCCCTGAAGGAATCTGCAGCCTGTGGAAAAAACATACTAGAGCAGGTTTTGTAACAGGAACTGTGTCCTGTTGGGGACCCACACTGGAGCAGTCTGTTCCTGATGAACTTTACCCCACAGGAACAACCCATGCTGGAGCAGTTCTTGAAAAACTGCAGCCCATGGGAAGGACCCACATTGGAACAGTTCATAAAAGACTGCATCCCACAGGAGGGACTCTATGTTGGAACAGAGGAAAAGTCTGAGGATGAAGAAGTGGCAGAGACAAAGTGTCAGGAACACAACTCCCACTCCCCACCCCCTTGCACTGCTCAGGGGGGGAGGAGGTAGAAGAGTCAGGAGTGAATTTGAGCCTGGGAAGAAAGGGGAGTGAGAGGATGGTGATTTTAAGATTTGGTGGTTTTATTTCTCACTATCTTACTCTGCAATTAATGGGCAATAAATCAATCTAATTTTCCCCAAGTCAAGTCTGTTTCGCCCATGACAGAAATTGGTGAGTGATCTCCTTGTCCTTATCTTGACCCACAAGATTTTCCATTGCATTTTCACCCTCTGTTCTGCTGAGGAGGGGGAATGAGAGAGCAGTTTTGTGGGCATCAGGTTGCCAGCCAAGGTCAACTCGTCACAGCCCCTGTGTAGTATTTAGCTCTAACATCACCACTATCCATGCACAAAACCTTTACCCTGGACTAAACATACTGCAAAACTCAACCTGTTTGGCACTTACAGTTAGATACTGACAGTCTGTTTTCTCTTTACTGCTTCCTTTAAAATGCTGATTTTTGTTATTCAAACCTAGACTATTAAACGGATTCTGAAAATGTTTTTTTAGATTTTTAGATGTTTCACAGAATATTATATGAGCAAGACTACTTTCAACTTCTTCCATTCACTTATCCCACATGGTCGTAGTTTGAACCTCATGTTTCCTAACATGTACTCTCCATTAACTTTAATGGAAAGGTTAATTTCTGAAGGCTACTTGGTGATGAGAACCTCATAACAGGGTTCAGGAAGACTTTTGCTACATGGCCAATAAAGACCATAGACTTAAAATTACCCAACATTACTGGATCAGAGAACTTACCGGAAAACATTCTCATAGAATCACAACTGCTGAGCTTGGTAGGGAGCTCAGGAGGTCTCTAGTTGAACATCATGCTCAAAGCAGAAACCACTACAACAGGTTGCTGAGAATCCTGTCCAGGCTGTTCTTGCTATCCCCCAGAACAGATACTTCACAAACTCTCTGGGTAAGCTGGCTCTGTGTTTGAGCACCTTCACACCAGGAAGTTTTTTCTTCTGCTTAAATGGAATTTCCTGTGTTTCAGCTAGTGCCCATTGCCTCTTGCCCTGTCAACCGGCACCAGTGAAAAGAGCTTGCCTCCATCTTCTTTATTGTCCCCCACAAAACACCTATTTATACACACTGATTAGACGCTTCCCTGAGCATTCACTTCTCTAGGATAAACAGTCCTAGCTCTCTCAGACTTTCTGCATGAGACAGATGTTCCAGTCATCTTAGTGGCCCTTTTCTGCACTGTCTCCAGTTGCTCCATATATCTCTTGTACTAGGAAGACCAGAAATAGTCACAATACTCCAGGTATGTCTCACCGATGCTGAGCAGAGGGGAAGGATCATTTTCCTTGATCTGCTGGCAACGTTCCTATTGCAGTCCAGGATATCGTTAGCCTTCTTTATTGCAAGGGCACATTGCTGGCTCATTTTCAACTTGCTGTCCCCCAGAAGCCCCAGTCCTTTTCTGCTAACGCACTCAGTCCCCATCCTGTACCAGTTGATGGGGTTGTTCCCCTGCAGGTGCAGGACTTGTCATCTCTGTTGAACTTCATCAGATTCCTGTTGGCTCCTTTCTCCAGCCTTTCAAGGACCCTCTGAAAGGCTGCACAGACCAATGGTGTACCAACAATTTCATCACAGTTTTGCATCATCTGAAAATGTCCTGAGGGTGCTCTCTGCCTTATTATTGAGGTAATTAACAAATGTGTTAATCAATACTGGTCCCGATATTGATTCCTGGGGTATGTCACTGGTGATGGACCTCCAACTGGACTTTGTGCCTTCTATCATAACTCTTTGGGCCTGGCAATACAGGCAGTTTTCAGTCCACCTGCTGTCCATTTATCTGTTTATCAATGGAGATGTTAAGGGAGACACTGCAAAGTAAAAGATGCACTTAGCGAGTATGGATATTTATCACGAAATTACTGCTACTGCCGACAGCTAGAAATAGATTTAGTTTATGGCTTTTTTGACAACAGTCTTTTGAATCCGGGAAGAAGAACTCTGGAGCATATCTTGGGACAGCTATAATAAAGGCACAGCAATTTATCTACTACACAGTAAATCTAAACTTTCTGCTGTAACATCAGGGCAAATAACAAATAAACTTGGTCAGCTGAGTTGTGAGTGCGTACACAACTGAAAGCAAGATATGACTTTACTCCTGTCATGTATAAAAAGCTCTCTGAAACCTAACCTGGCACAAGTGACACTTTCTTTAACAGAAATCTAATGCAAATGAAACATAAGAAAAATGTAAAACAGCCACAAAGTAACACAATAAATTCAAAGTGTCACATAAACTAGAAACTAGAATAGGTAGTTTTAACTCTCCTGGCACATCAGATGATGGTTTTTTTTTTTTCCTCTTAGGAAATTTATCAATGACTGTTACTATTAAACCATGATCCCTTTCAAATCATGCAGTCATTTTTTTCTTTCCAAAGAGATATTCTTTATTTATAGACCCGGTATTTCCTTTGGAGAATGTCTTTTATGGTTCATTTGTTCCTAATTCTCTTTGTCTTCACTACAAAAATAAAAATCACTAGTGGCAAACTCAACATCATCCTTCGGGTGTTTGTTCATGCCTTATGCTTCTCTTTTGCCTGAGAGATACATGGTCTTCCTTTGGGTATATGTGATTTTGAATACAAAACCTGTATTTTCTGTTGCTTGTGCTGAACATTCTTTACCGGTTGTATCACATGCTCTAATATCTTCTAGTTCTACAATATCACATATAATTCTGTGTTAATTACATTTACTGTGGAAAAAAAAATGGCTATATGATGTCAGTATTTGCATCCTTCCTTGAAAATCTAACCACCCAATGAAGTACAGTATTGGATGGATTAGAATATTGAACCATGAAAACATAATGTACACGGAGCAACAGCACAAGTAGGGATCTTTGAACCCATAAGGATAATTAGATGCTTGCCCATTTGTATGGGTGTTTCCACAAACCATTTGACAATGCTTTATAAGGCCACACCATGATGCTTCTGAAACAATATATCAAGGAGATTTATTGAAACAAATGGCTCATGAATTGTGGATCATCAGATGAAATCCCACAGCTCTCAAACTGTGATTTACACTGCATTGTTAAATTGAAAGTTCATGCCTTTCATAACATTTGTAACAGCTCAATTATTTTAAAATAAGATGTCTATGCATGGAAGAGGATCTTTTTAAAATAAAAAAAGTCTTCTGTTTTTCAGTTTCTCTATGGATGTCATACTTCACATTGGAAGTCTTGGTTTGTTCTTGGCCAGAATAAAGCATTTTGGAAAGTGTATGTATGATCCTCAGGATTCAAGCAGCTCAAAACCGAAGAGATAGACATCAGTGGATACATTACAAATCTATATATACAAATGAATCAATTTGATTGAAATAAGGTAATCCTTACATAATTTCATTTTCCATCATGGATCTTTAGCTCCTGTAGAAAACTAGAATATTCAAGGGTTTGAGGGAGGGCAGAAGGGCTTTCTTGCTGGGGTGGGTGAAAGGCTACAAAACAACTTTTTCAAAATTTCTTTAAAAACTCACAGTGTTAAGTTCTCTGTCAACTAGATCCCTGTCTTACTCTGGTCATTCACTTGAACTCTTAAGTGTAGGAAACATCTTATAGAAATGAAAGGACGTTTTCTGTCTTCAAACTGTCCTTAACCTCTCACTTTATGAAGCAGACAGAAGTGTCATCAGCAAACACAATGATATTTTGTGAATACATTATGATTAGAAATTATCTGGTTTTTTTTGACAGAGAACATTAATGCCAGTAGAAAGTACACTTGAGTTTCTGGGAAAGTTCTAGGTGTACGCTGCACACTAGAAACTTCCTCAGAAGCCATTCCTTTAAATAGTGTCAACTAAATATGCAGAAAATACAGATCAGCAGATTCACATGACTGAGAGTTACCTATTTAAAGGAATGTAATACAATGGCTGATTTCCTATGAATAAGAGAAAGAAGGAAATAAAGAGATTCTGAAATAATTTTGAACATGTGTAGTAAAACAGATGTCTAGAAGTAACTGGACAAAGATTTATTTGCAGAATTTACGACCACCCCTAAGTTTTATCCCCGTTCTGATGTGAATTGAAATGTAATTCAGAGACTTTCAATATGAGAGCTGATATTTTCCAGTAAATAATATAAGCAAAGATCACGTCTACCCCCCAAAAAATATGCTTAAGTTTTTTGTGAGCTTAATAGCTTTTATAATATTTCTGTCTGCTTGTTTTCTGAAATAGTTGATGTGTCTTTGCACTGCACATTATGCACCACCTTTTTATTCAATGCATAAAAGTTATTCACATATTCCTTCATCCGTTTAACACAGTCAATGATCACATATGGTACACTGAGAATATGAATTATATATGCACTGCTAAAACAGAATGAGATTGTATTTTATATAGCACATATTTCTTTAAAAGGAGAAACTGTGGGCTAGAATAGTTGGCAATAATTGACCTTCAAGGTGAGAAGATAATTCATATACTTCTCTATTTTGAAATAACACATTTCAGCAGGATTTTAGATACTTGGGAGCTGAACTCAGTGTAAGTCCATTCAGTGTTATAGTCCAAATCAGCACTTCTGTACTTCTTTTTTATTTACATTTTCATATTGCTTTTGTCATTCTTGACATTACTTATGGAAGCTAATCAACTCTTGCGAGTAAGAACATACCACCTTAAAGTCGGTAACAAAGCAAATATAGTCTCAATATAGAGATTTCATAAGTTCAAGTAAGATGCTTGGGTAAGCAGACTTGATGAAATTTTCTTATCTGCAAAGACAGAGCACCAGTAGTGTGCACAACAAAGCACTGCAAAGGAATGGAACTTGAGGGCATCATCAGATGGTGTGTTATCCTAAAAGCTAGAGAGATTATTAAAATGTAATAATACCTTTGGTTAAGATGTTCAAGATCCGCCTTGAGTGTAAGAATGAAAAAGATATTTGGCTTCACTCCCTTCTCTGACTTCCATCACCCTTTCGTCTTTTACGCTGCTCCCTTTCCAGTACTCATTTCCTTAGATGAGTCCTCATTACACTTGCTTTTGACCACTTCTTCCTGTTTTAAGGAAATAATGTTAATCATGGATGCTGAGGAAAGAGGCACACCAAATCTCATTAAAATATACAGCTTTAAAAATTACAGTGAATTAAAATTTAGCCACACAAATAGATAGGAGTTCAACTGCAGCAGGGAAGAGAACTTTGGTTTAGAAATCACAGTTTGATGTGAAAATACCTGGAAAATATTGGTACATGGTACAAATATTGGCACATTTGTGGTGGGTTGCAGTTTTGCAATTTATGAATAATTTTGTTTGAATAGGAAGAAAAGTTGTCTGTATATGACTGCTATATTAAATACCAAAACATTTCTTAGAGCAGAAAATTGTTTGATTCCTTTTTCTGTTCCTGTAATTGTTGCATTAGTGTTCTTTATTTGTATGACTA
This sequence comes from Streptopelia decaocto, assembly GCF_964273445.1. NCBI lineage: Eukaryota > Metazoa > Chordata > Aves > Columbiformes > Columbidae > Streptopelia > Streptopelia decaocto. Next base: position 21,104,463 of record NC_138663.1, read on the forward strand.
TTTCAGTATGAGATGTGCAATTTCTTACTGGTATGCATTCTTCTTAAACTAAGACAAGTGCAAGTTCAAAATGCTGGGAGTACTATAGTCTTGAATTCAGTTAGTATATGTATCCCTACAAAACATTGCATTCACCTGCTTACAGATCTTTACTTGCAGTCCTCAATCTGGAGGAATCAGAACTTTTTTACAACCTGTGATCAATAAAAGGATGAGAAAGTCTGACAAAGTTTTTTGGGTTTTGGGTTTTAATTCGTTAACAAAATGATAGTTCTGCTCTGATTCAACACTTGGGTTCCAGAAAGGAAGTATGGTTGATCTGCACACTTGCCTGGCTATGCAGACAAATGGAGTTATGGCTGATCTTTCACCACCATCTGCTCAAGTGCTTCTGTCCTTCTGTATGTCGGTGCCTGCAGGAGTCCTTTTTTTTTTTTTTCTTTTTCTCTTTTCTTTCTCCTCCCTAGTACCTTACTTTTCCTCTTATTGTAAGCAAGTTGCTATTTACACACTGTTCCATCTCTTCAACTATTACGTACCGATACCACATGATATTAGACATTTACAATATAGACATAATCACCTGAAACGTGGCTGTCAGGACTCTCTTTATAGTCAAAAGATAAAAATAGGGATTTTCTGTCATATCTGATCCCTATCCTTATGTAGATATCTAAAAACAGATCACATGAATCACAACATAGACATTCTTATTTTCCTCCAGTGAGTGATTATAAAGGGAGGAGACAAGGATGACTAATTCAAATATAGCCATCTATTTTGTAGATGTATGAATTAAGTGCCTAATATACATATTATTTTTTCCTACTGACTTTTTTCTTATTAGTAATCTTGCACTCTTTTTGCTCTTTCATATATGAAGCATTTTTAAGACAATTCTTTACTATATCTACTACTTTTATTTTTTTACCCTCTCTTCCACTCTTCAGACAGGAGAGGAACAGTAGAGACAACTCTTTCACAGACGCAATCTTCTCTTTTCTAAAGCCTTCCTGATTAAGTAAGAGTTATTTTATTCAGTCACTGAGATATTATCAGGGAGGTTTAGAAAATATTCTACATGAAGTCAGGACAATTTTGAACACAATATATCTCACTTGTAGGAGAAGGAAAAGCAGGAGAAAAGATCTGGTGAGAAATTTTACTTTGTATTTAATGCCCCATTTAATTTACTAGGGCTGAAAGGTAATGATCAGGTAAGAGGCAACAGCAGATTACTTCTGAACAAAATGCTCAAGTCTGGCCTTTCTGAAGTCTTTGATGACAACAGTAGATGAGATTAAATTTTTTGGAGGCGTGGGCTAATTGCAGTTTATTATCCCCAATTCTTTTGTTACCATAGCACTAGCTATGACCAAAGGATAGGAAAGCTGTAATTTAGGTCAATATTTTTATGCCTGTTTCCTCAAAGGCTTCTCTGAAGACTCTAGTTTGCAAACTATAAATATCATTATTTTGAAAATCTTGTTATCTTGGATATTTCTGTATGATATTCAGGCTTGGAGAAGTAGAATGAAAAGGTCTCTGAACAGCCAGTTTGCTTTCACTTTCTCCTCGCAATACTATACAGGCAGTGTGCAGATGTACTTCACTGTTCAGAGTGAATCAGCTGGTAGAACAGGCTGCCACTAAATACACAGAAGGTCCAGGATAGGAATGACCTCACATTAGCTGCATTGTAAGGTAAATCATGTCTACACAAGAGTGCATTCACAGGAATAGCTTACAGTCTCTGTAATAATAATAATAATAATAATAATAATAATAAGAAGAAGAAGAAGAAGAAGGAGAAGAAGAAGAAGGGGAAGAAGAAGAAGAAGAAAGAAGAAGAAGAAGGAGAAGAAGAAGAAAGAAGATGAAGACGAAGATGAAGATGATGAGGAAGAAGAAGAAGTAGAAGAAGAAGCAGAAGAAGAAGAAAGAAGATGAAGATGAAGATGAAGACAAAGAAGAAGAATTCAGGAGGATTCTAGAAATGTGTGTGTCTGAAAACACACTCTCAAATACTATCTGTTCTCAGAAGCAAACATCTCCTCTTGCTTGAAGCTTGCTAATTTTCAGGTTTCCAGAAACCTCTTTGCTGTTGAGACCTTATAGATAATATCTCTAAACTAATTATGGTTTCTGATGGCTGCAAGAATTGTGGATAATGGCCTGCAGAAAATTTAGAGTTCTCAAGTTCAGTTCTATAAAGCTCATACAAATAAGATTTTAATAAGAACCCCAAATAGATCTGTTCAAGCAGGAAATGATGAGATATGGCATCTCAAGGATCAGCCCCATTCCTAATATAGCATTGCTTCACACATTAATCACACAGCTTCAAGCAGTCACTATTTATCAAATGATGCAAATCAGACTTACTGAGAAAACTTATAATGGTCTAAAAGTAAATGCTGTGAAGAATATGGTGGATATGTCATAAATATGCTGTTAAAATGGTGCGTGGAATTGCATAATAGGGGCAATACAATCATTTTATGACCTCTTAGGTCTAGAGAAGACTGGATTTTTTTCCTGTAGGCAAGTAACAAAATGACAGCTATCCCAATTGAAATAGAGTATGTGAAAGTCACACCAGCTCTGGATTTGTCCTAAGAGCTTTAAATGCAAAAGACATACTGAACAACAGTGTTCAAGTGTACTTGATTGCATTTTGGTTTTGGTTTTCTTATGGAGGAAATACAAGAAAACAAGCTACATAGAACACTATAAATTGTATATAAAATTATTTATTTTACATGATAATATGTTTTAATATAATGTTAACATCTTATTAGAATATATATGTTACATTTTGATAAAAATATATTTTTCACATTATATATCTTAATATAATATATTTAATATATTTATGTAACATATAAATTTAAAACATTGATTTTCTGAATAAATGTGCTGGCATAAATTATCACATAACTCCAGTCTGTGTTGAAAACAGATCACATGTGAATCTGGATTAGCTTTAATATTAACCTTATGTGAAATGATATTAAATTCATCATTGCTGTTATGACTGAAAAAATAAATTAAGGTTTTTCTTTGAGAAAGAATTTAAGAATATTAGCACATAACCTTAGGGAATAGGGAGAAGTCAGCAGTGATTGCACTCTGCAATTTGGCAGTTCTCTCTTACCAGTAGAACAAAGACTAATAGCCAGAAAGACTAAACCCCCAAAGTGAGGGATGTTTAAAGTAGTTGGTTTTAAACCACAGTACATCACAGAACTCTATCTAGATGACAGGTGTATTGTACATGTATTGACAGTATATGACAATATGTATTTAATATATTTTGTGTGTATTGGATTGGGTTGATTTGCAAAGGAAGGAGAAATTGAGGGAATGAGAGAGCAAAATTTAAGAAGAAAGTGAAGGGGTGGGAAGCAACAAGGAAGAAAAATATATAATAAGTTTTAAAAGGAAAAGATAAAAAGAAAAAAGCAGAAAGAGAAAAGGAAGAAAGAAGACATTTGGGAGTACAGGAGGGTAGAAGGCACACACACATGCAAAAGAAAAAAAGAAGAAAACTATCAATCATCAGCAAAACAAGAAGTGAGAGGGGAAAGATCCGTAAGCAAAAAATGAAACAAAATGAGGAAGAAAAGATTGCTGAGATCACAGTCCCACCAACCTGTGAATTTTGAATGGGTACCAGCCAGCTGCTGGGAGAGGGCCAATGCGTTGCTTGGCTAAATGAAAAGCAGTTGGCATCCTAGTATTTTACATGTGATGAGCATCCAATATGTGACATTTGATCTTATGCCAGGAACATGCTATGGTTTGAAATCTCTAGCAGCCAATCATGATATTCAGTGACTACTTTCTTTTATCATTTTAATTTCATGTCCTTCACCAAAGAATACTTAATCCAGCTGCACATGTATTTAGATGGAACAAAATTCAGACTGTTTAAAACAACTGCTCACAATCAGCCCATAAAACATAAATTCTGCTTCAAGCAGAAACCTTTCTGTTAGATCAAAGAGCTATACTCATTCCATATTTTTTGTTCTTCAACAAAAAAAAAATCAGACCAGTCAGGAACCATATTTATTTAATTACATATTTATCTGATAACCTTCAAGGCAGACATAGCTATCAGAGATGGCGCCAGAAGTACACCCACTTGTATTTGGCAAGCTCTAACTTTATGATGTTGCAACACTAATTCATCCTATTATTCTAACATTGAGAGCAGTTTCTGATCAATAAGAAATGTATGGCTTTATCTTGATCATCATTCCTTTACTGGTGAGTATACTTCTTTTCAGGGAGTAATATTCATGCTTTTGATATATATGATTAGAAATAATGCGGGATTCAGGAAAGTTTGCTTGTAGGATTTTCTTCAGGTCTCTGTAACCAGCATGAGGTGTAATTGTGAATACATTTATACAAGCATTTTGTATCTGGCAGGGAAAGATTTGTCTTCATCTCCATAGGCATTCTGAAATTATGATATAGTCGATGGAAATTTATCTCTAGGATTCTCTACTTTTTACCAAAAGTCTTGATTGTACCCCTGGAAGTGATGTTAGGCCTAACTCTGTTTTGGTGCAGGCAAGTATCTTGCTGTGAGCTTTTGACACACTGAATAAAATTCCATAAAACAATAAATTTATTAATCTAAAATTTAAGGTGAATGCTGTTTACATAGGGAGATAGTCCCTGTCCTCACACTAGACTCAAATAATCTGAGTAATTTTTCATCTATTGTACAATATGGTGCAATAAATTACAGTATCAGTTTTAACCTCCAAATAAATAATGAACTAGATAGATAAGCTATCTTCTATTTTAAGGGTGTTTTTTAATATTTTACTTAGTAAGAATAGGCACATTGTAATTGAGCCTTTTAAAGTACTAAATTAGGTAGTATAAGAAAGGTGATGACCATATTCAAATGAACACTGGTAATAGTTTCTGTGACCTCATTATTCTGCAGAAAATGAAGCAAATGTATTTCATACCACAAGCCCTGCTTTAAAAAGCCCAGTGCTTTTATTCACCCACTGACTTTGATAAAGGTACTACACCATGGTGATTGCAAGCATGTGACCACAACAAAAGTCTCATATGACTCCCAGGAGCAGTTCAGCATGAGTAAGCAATTCCCAGTACTGTCCAAAGCTGCATTCCAGTAAGAGATCATGTGTTTTATAGAGCCTCATGATTCCTGCCACTCCCCCTCAACAAAAGCATAATTGTTATTATTTCCTCTACATCTGGAGACTTTATCACACCTAACATTTTAACATTTCTTAGGAATAAGAAATTATTTTCCAGGCTATTGTCTATTTCGGACCTGGGTGATGACGAACATGTGCTGAATTTTGTAATGGGCCCCAGACAAACAGTTAAAGCTTCATTCAATCCAGAATGTCACAATATGTTTGGAAAGAAAGCGAAGTGTTTCCAAGAAATAAGTGCTTTTACCCATCACAAATAACCAAATCAACTGAGTACTTTACAGGGAAACCCATAGGAAGACAGGAATTTGCTCCCAGTGAATACACAAGATTTCTCAATCTATGATTCAAGCCTGAATTAAGAAAAATTAAGTTAGAGGCTCTTGGCAATAGCTGGTTGTTGTTGTTGCTGTTTTTTAGTTAGTTAGTTTATTTGTTGTTTGTTTGTTTTTAATATTTCATAGCTGTCCCTCCGTCACTTTCTAAACTAAAAAAAATATATCTGGCTTATTTTAGTATTTGCTGACATCTCAGTTCATGTCTGCCTTTGGTCTGCTTCAGTAACTCTATTGTATAAACTTGAGAATGCTGAAGAAATATCAGACTGTTTCCCAAATCAGAAGCCATGTACCTTTGTAAATGTGGGATGAGCCTGCTAAGGTAGAGTGTCACAATACTGCTGCTGTGCTTCTTGCAGAGCTCTGCTGGTTTATTTACAACAAGCTGTTTCGATCGCTGTAAATATACATATACCTTGTCCGGGCACTGTATTCTGTAAACATAGCGAGAGAATATGAAAACCCTAGCCATGTTTAAAGTATCATGCATTTGTGGACATGAAGTCTAATTTACATCATATCTAATGTCACCTCTCATTAACTCCATCTTATCCCTCTGATGCAGGGTCTGAAGCTGCATAGGGCTCATCAATTAAGAGCCACAGCTTTCCTACCCAGATACTGTCAAAGAAGCTTTCTCCATATTTGCCTATCCATATAGGCCACAAAATACTCAACAATTGACTTAGCCATTTCCAGCACATCTCTGTCACCCTACATCCTCTTACCCTTCAGAGAGGAAAAGTTTACAGATTAATTTCCACTTGTCTACTCTTATAAGGATTCCTAACACCTGCAAATTTAAAAATGTGGCCTAACATTTTTGTTTACCTTGCCTTCAACATTTACTTCAAATAAGCTAGCTTTCTGTGTCAGTTGAGCTTTGAAAGGTATAGAAATGTCCCAAAATCTATTTAAAATATCACTTGCTCTGGAGATCAAATAGGAAGCTGACCTGAAGCTTAGTTCATGTTATACAAACTAGCAAAAAACTTTGCTTTACAGTGGTTTCTGTGAACAAATGGACAAAAACTGAGTAACAAAATCACACTCCAGTACTTTTTAATCTGTTTCCCCATTAGGCTCTCTGTCCCTGCAAGCAATCAGCTCTCTCTGTATTAAACCAATGTAGTAGAGTTTCAAGATGTTAAAAATGGTTTGTGCCTTGTATTTTTCTTCTGCGCATGTTGAAATAGATGACATTTTCCTTTTGCTAGCTTTCTCATAAATCTAAATGATAATACACCATTTTTTTTTTTTTTTCTTGATAGCTTGGCAACACTTTATGCCTATTTGCTTTGGGGTTTTCTGGTGTAGTGGGTTCAGGGTTTTTTGGTGGGGTTCTTTTTTCTTTGTTTGTTTGATTGGTTTGGTTGCTTTTTTTTTTTTGGGTGGGGGTGATTTTTATTTTTTGTTTTTGTTTGGGGTTTTTGTTTGCTTTGTTTTTTATTTTCTTTTTTATTGTTTGGGTCCTTTTTTTTCTTTTTTTTTAATTTTTTTTTTTTTAATTAATCAACATATTTTTTTCTTGCTTTTAAGCTTTTATAATGTGGTAGTAACATTCCAAATGGAACTAAGGATCACTATATCAGCATCTAAGTATATGCTGCCAAATAAATTGTAATTCATCCTTTTCTGCTTATTGCAGAGAGTAGCTTAGCACAAACCTGTGGAATGCCTGACATAATGTGATCCCAGGATATGCCTGGAGTCTCATATCTTATTAAATAATGGTAGTAGGTTAAATGCCAGGCAGGGATAAAGAGGTGAAGGTGCAGCTAGAGGTAGGTTACAGACAAGTATAGCCAGTTACAATCGTGACAGATGTCATTGGAAAGCTATTGAAGGGCTTCAGCCAGACACATGAGTTTAATCCAAGAATAGATTTTAGGGGTGGTAGATAGGACGTATTGGAGAGTTGCCAAGAAGTGCCTGATGGTTATGTTGAAGTCTTCCAGGCTCAGAAGCATCTCAATTTCATTTCTGAACTGGTTGCATTTGACTTCTTCCTACCATCATAGAAGGGAAGCAAGACAGAGAGGGAGATTTCTGATTCTTATCTTGAGTTCTAATCCTGATTTTTATGTTCCTGTGCCTTTTTCTCAGTACAAGAATTGTTTATAAAACACTTATTAATCACACACGGTGGACTAATTAAATTGACATCACACTTCTTTAATTAGACAGTGTTTGAGAAACATTTCAAATATGGAGAGAACTGTATTGATGCTAGAATTATTAATCATTTGATCCTGTGAGCTCAACAAATGACCACAGCAGACATCTCTGATTATCTACATTTAGGCACCTAAGTAGTCACATTTACTTTAATAAAACTTGGTATGTTCTTCTAGCCAGGCATTACATTGACCTGCTAGCTTTTAAACGCTTTATTTACCTCTGCTGATTGTGTGACTTCCCCTTACTCATTCCTGTTCTTTCACTTGCACACATGAGATAAGAAGTGAAAGGTGGGTCTTGAACAGTTTAAACCAGCTTGTGATTTGGCAAGAGAAAAGCAGACATCAAAAAGAAGCTGTTGACCTCAAAAGAGAAACAACAGTCTAAAGCTTGGCCCTGAAGGGCAAAACGATTGTTGAGTGTGACGCCCTTGTTGTGCTTTCAGTACTCTCTCAATATTCCTTATGCAGGCAAAATTGCTATTCAAAGAAACAGAAATTTCCTTAATGGGAAAATATTCCTAACAATACATTTTTGAACCCTTGAGGCTGCAAGTGAGTGACTTCTGTAAGTTTAGGAACACCATTCTCTTTATTCTAGAAATAGTAGTTTTTTCAGGTGCATTTTTATTTAGCCATATGTGAGGGTGGTTGATCTAAAAAATGTGCCTAATCTCAGATGAAAAACTCATTTTCTTCAAATACATTGACAGGATTTTGATAGTGTAATGCCAGTACTGATGTGCAGTTGAGTATTTTTGAACATGGTTAGAGAAACTGAGGTTTGGTTTCAACTGTTAAAACACAATGAAAAAGCATTGCTGCATGAAGTAGTATTCATGATTAGCAACAGGAGAAGTACATAGCAAAAATTCTCATCTTCTCTGCCTTTTCCAATAAGTTGTTACCTCAGCATTTAAACCCTGTAGACCTTTCAAGCATTATTCCTGAATTAGACAATGTACAGAAAATTACAAATTGTAGGTACATACAAGAGCAGAATGGTTAGTTGCTTCTTTTCTGCTTAAGATCTAACATTTTCACACTGATTATGAACAGTATTGACAACTATTATTTGGAAAAGGAGTCATACTGAAAGAAAAGTAGATAATTACCTGTAGGAAAAAAAAAAAGTGTTAGGAGTTGCCTAATTCAGTAGCCAAATGCAGAAAAGTCTGCGGCAGCTTCACATTCATACGTCCAACCAGTAGTGAGACTGAGCCTGAATTCCTGTCAGACACACAGACACACACATAGAACAAACGTATCAGTGTATATATGCACACACAACTGGTCACACAGCCCATAACATGGACAGAAGAAGCACTCGCACAAACAGTGCCAACATCCTTATCCTGTTCACTGAAATAAACACTCAAGGATTTTTTTTTAAAGAATACACTGAGCAAGTACCTCTGAAAAATGTCACAGAGTCATGTGATTCTATCTTGGTAGAAGTGGAAGGACTAGATGACTTCTTGTAATGCCTTCCAGACTCCATCATGTATTGAATTCTGTTAATTCAATCGTGTATTCAATGAATTTTATTTAGAGTATAAATTTCATTTTAATGTCATTTAAAATTTCATTATAATATTAACAAGAATTGTAATATAACATTTATGAGTACTTTTACTTAAACCTGTAATTTTGTTCCTGAGGTATTAACTAAAATTTCTGAAGATAATTTAGATTAGGCTCAAAAAGCACATTTCAAATCAAGTTTAAAAAATATTACCTCACTCAGTATGTGGACATGATATATGCAGTAAGGTCAAAGAAGCAGCCCATGTTGTTTCATCTGCCACAATACCACGTGCTTCTATTAACTAAAATTGTTTGAACCAAAACTCAGCCTCTTTCTCTTATCAATTTGCCAGAAAACATTTTTCACAGACAAAAATAAGGAATTGTCTCAACATTGTCACCCTTCCTTAATGGAATCGTTTACACTAAATCAATTACTTATTTTTTTAAAATACTAAAGCTATTGATGTTACTAAACAGCTGCATTTGTAAACAGTAGAAATGATGCTTTTATAATTAGGACACTGTTTGGGAAGCCAAGACACTTTTTGATATTGCGCACTGTGCTGCCATAAACTTCTTATGCAGTGTTTGCCAGATCAATAGTCTTCTTTCTTGCCTGTATCTTGTTTTCTTCTTCCTTTTCTGGAAAGTGAAAACATTAGTCTTATGTAACAACATGGATTGAGGACAACAGTCACCAACAAATTAGAACCACAACATCAATATTATCATGTTCATTACTATTTGTAGCATTGACACAACTGGTGTACACAGGCATAGTGAAGGAGACTCTCCACCCTACAGAATTTATCTCATTAAATGAGAGAATGAGTCAGATGCAAAACAGAGGCACATAATTGCTTAGCAAGTCAGTGACAGAAAAGAGACCATATTTTTTAAAATAATGGGCTGAACCTCAGGAAGTTTAAGTGATCTGATTAAAGATACTGAAGTGCCATATGAAAACTGTCAGAGGAAGTCAGGTAATCTGAGACTATTTTCAGACAATAGTGTTAGATAAGAACATTTCTTTAAATTATTAAAGGTGTCTAATGTCTTTTCCATTACTATTTTTAACCTGTAGAAGTTGTATTTAATTAATTATTTTGTCTGCTGCATATTTAACTACAGTAAAATTTTTGAAATAATATGGTAAGTTTTCTCAATATAAATTTGCATTATAGTTCATTTTTATTACATGTTTGCTATTTTTTATTTCAGCATATTTAATTTTCAATTCTGGGTGTGAGATATATGCCAGCCTCTGTTTTCAATCATTTGCCTATAGGAAATTATTTTTTCCCTATTTTGTACATAAAAGCAATATCTGAGCATAGCTTACTAATCCATAGAAAATGAATCATATATACTTAATTTTGAAAAACTTGGAATCCATTTGTAGATAGATTTCTTGGACTTAAAAAAAAAAAAAGACAAAACTTTGCTTTTATTGTTTGACTTGTAGTGATAGCTTTTTCCATCAAATTCATCTAACATCTTAATCATCATCATTATTTTCCTATGCATCTCTCCTGGTTTCGACAGGGATAGACTTAATTTTCTTCTTAGCAGCTGGCATAGACCTGTGGTTTGGATTTAGTATAAGAATAATGTTGCAAACACACTGATGTTTTAGTTGTTAAGCGAAGACTTTTCAGCTCCTCACACTGTGCCAGAAGCCCAAGAAGCTGGGAGGGAGCACAGCCAGGACATATGATTCAAAATGGCCCAACAGATATTCAATACTGTATGACATCATCCTCAGTATTTATTTTGGGAGAAGCTGGCCAGGGGATCTGCTTTTCAGGAACTGGCTGTGTATCAGTTTGACACATGGTGAGCAACTGCATTGTGCATCACTTGGTTTTTTACATATATATATATATATATAAAACACCTTTTCTGTCCTATTAAACTATATTTTTCTTAACTCATGGGGTATACCTTTATTTTCCAAGTTGTCTCCCCCATTACACTGGGAGTAGGGGGCATGCAAACAGCTGTGTGTTGTTTAGCTGCCTGCCGGGTTAAACCACAACAGCATCTCTCACTTTTGCCTTTTTTCAATTCACAAACTCACTTATTGTAATTCCTTTATTTTCCTTCCCTTCTCTTTCTGAGCTTCCTTTTGCTCCTTAGACACTCATCAATCTCTTGTGTCTCACATCTCTTGTCCCTTCAAATGTTTATCAAAATTCTCCTTCCAAAAAATGTTTAAGAAATTACTGTTCTTTAATTCCTTAAACCTTACACTTATGTTTGCACATGATAATATTATGCATTATTAGATTTCAATACCTTGTTTTTTAAATTTTTTCAAATACCCATATGCCATCAAAAGACCTGTGGTGATCTGTATTTGATTTTGGTTTGCTTTGTTTTATCCTTAGTAATTACGATGTGACAAACACAGTGGGTGAAAACCTGGCTATGATTAGCAAGTTTTGCCATTTGTTTAACTTACATACCCAATTAAAATAGTAAGTAAATAAAAAAAATTATATTCTGATCTCTGACTACATTAATAAGATGAGCTGGAGTTAATCCTGATACAGATCAATGTGAAATCAGTGTCAGGCCTTATATGTCAGCTATTTGTGTTGCACCTTTGTTTTACCTGAAAGCAAAACTTCAGATCAAATTTCACAGAATCACAGAATCACAGAATCGACTGGGTTGGAAAAGACCTCAGAGATCATCGAGTCCAACCCTTGGTCCAACTCTAGTCCGTTTATTAGATCATGGCACTAAGTGCCATGTCCAATCTCAGTTTAAAAGCCTCCAGGGACGGCGAGTCCACCACCTCCCTGGGCAGGCCATTCCAATGCCTGACCACTCTCTCTGTAAAGAATTTCTTTCTAATATCCAGCCTAAATTTCCCCTGGCAGAGTTTAAGCCCATGCCCCCTTGTCCTATTGCTAACTGCCTGGGAGAAGAGACCAATCCCCACCTGGCTATAACTTCCCTTCAGGTAGTTATAGAGAGTGATGAGGTCACCTCTAAGCCTCCTCTTCTCTAGACTAAACAACCCCAGCTCCCTCAGCCTCTCCCCATAGATCTTATGCTCAAGTCCCTTCACCAGTCTTGTTGCTCTTCTCTGGACTCGCTCCAGCACTTCAATGTCTTTCCTGAACTGAGGGGCCCAGAACTGAACACAATACTCCAGGTGTGGCCTCACCAATGCAGAGTACAGGGGAAGGATCACTTCCCTTGTCCTGCTGACCACGCTATTTTTGATACAGGACAGGATACCATTGGCCTTCTTGGCCACCTGGGCACACTGATGGCTCATGTTGAGCTTCCTGTCAATTAGTACCCCCAGGTCCCTTTCTGTCTGACTGCTCTCCAGCCACTCTGCGCCCAGCCTGTAGCGCTGCAGGGGGTTGTTGTGACCAAAGTGCAGCACCCGGCACTTGGCCTTATTGAACTTCATCCCATTGGAATCAGCCCATTTTTCCAGTCTGTCCAGATCCTTCTGCAGAGCCCTCCTGCCTTCCAGCAGGTCGACACTCCCTCCCAACTTGGTGTCATCAGCAAATTTGCTGATGATGGTCTCAATCCCTTCATCTAAATCGTCAATAAAGATGTTAAATAGGACTGGACCCAACACCGACCCCTGGGGAACACCACTAGTGACTGGCCGCCAGCTAGATGCAGCCCCATTCACCAGCACTCTCTGGGCCCGGCCCTCCAGCCAGTTCTTAACCCAGCGTAGAGTACACTTGTCCAAGCCATGGGCTACCAGCTTTTGCAGGAGTATATTATGGGAGACAGTGTCAAAGGCCTTGCTGAAGTCCAGATAGACCACATCCACAGCTTTCCCCTCATCCACCAGGTGAGTTACCTGATCATAAAAGGAGATCAGGTTGGTCAGACAGGACCTGCCTCTCCTAAACCCATGCTGGCTGGGTCTGATCCCTTGTCCATCCTGAAGGTGCTGTGTGATTCCATTCAGGATGATCTGCTCCATAACCCTGCCAGGCACTGAGGTCAGGCTGACAGGCCTGTAGTTGCCAGGGTCAGCTTTGCAGCCCTTTTTGTGGACTGGGGTAACATTGGCCAATTTCCAATCATATGGGACCTCCCCAGTGAGCCAGGACTGTTGGAAGATGATGGAGAGAGGCTTGGCAAGTTCTTCTGCTAGCTCCCTCATCACCCTAGGATGGATCCCATCTGGTCCCATTGACTTGTGAGGATCCAGATGGCTCAGTAAATCACCAACTATTTCCTCCTGGAATACAAGGGCCCTATTTGGGTTCCTATCTCTGTCAACCACCTCCAGACATGAGTTGTCCTGAGGGCCACCTGTCTTACTGGTAAAAACTGAGGCAAAGTAGGTATTAAGTACCTCAGCTTTCTCCTCATCTTTGTTAACTATATTTCCCTCAGAGTCCAACAGAGAATGGAGATTTTCCTTGCCCCTCCTTTTGTTGTTAACATATTTGAAGAAGGACTTTTTATTATCCCTGACAGAATTGGCCAAATTAACTTCAAATTGCACTTTTGTTTCCCTGATTTTTTTTCTGCATGATCTAGCTATTTCCATAAATTCTTCATAAGCAGCCAGCCCTTTTTTCCACAGTCGGTAAAGTCTCTTTTTATTTCTGATTTCATTCAGAATCTCCCTGTTTAGCCAAGCCGGTTGTCTTCCCCACCAGCTAGCCTTTTGGCACACTGGTATAGCCTGTTCCTGCGCACTCAAAACCTCCTGCTTGAAGCATGTCCAACCCTCCTGGGCCCCCTTGTTTTTAAGCATTTTTTCCCAGGGTATGCTCTGAACTAGACTTCTGAATAGGCAAAAATCTGCCCTCCAGAAGTCCAGCGTAGAGGTTTTGTTAATGGTTTTCCTTGCATCTCTGAGTATTGAGAATTCTATTATTTCATGGTCACTATGCCCCAGGCGGCCTCCAACCACTACATCTCCCACCAGCCCTTCTCTGTTTGTAAACAGTAGGTCTAGCGGGGTCTTGCCTCTGGTAGGCTCATTTACCAGCTGATGAAGGAAATTGTCCTCTATACACTCTAGGAACTTCCTAGACTGACTCTTCTGTGCAGTATTGAGCTCCCAGCAGATATCCGGCAGGTTAAAGTCCCCCACAAGAACAAGGGCCGTCGATTTTGAGACATCTGCCAGCTGCTTGTAGAATAATTCATCTCCTTCATCATCCTGGTTGGGCGGTCTATAACAGACACCCACGAGGATGTCAGCCTTGTTGGACTTCCCTCTGATTCTGGTCCACAGGCACTCAACCTTGTCACTGCTGACCTCAAGTTTAACAGAGTCAAGTGACTCTCTAACATACAAAGCCACCCCTCCACCTCTCCTACCCTGCCTATCTTTTCTGAAGAGCTTGTAGCCACACATAGCAGCACTCCAGTCATGAGAGTCATCCCACCATGTTTCTGTGATGGCAATCATGTCATAGCTTTCCTGCTGCACGATGGCTTCCAGCTCCTCTTGTTTGTTGCCCATACTGCGTGCCTTAGTGTACATGCACTTCAAGTGGGCTGCTGGTTTCACTCTTAATTCGGGCTTTCCATCTTTCATCTCGTCTTTGGAGAGCCCAGTTTCTATCCCTTCCCCCTTCAAACCTAGTTTAAAGCCCTCCTGATCAGCCCTGCCAACTTATGGGCTATAGTCCTCTTGCTCTCCCTAGAAGGATGAAGCCCATCTGATTTGAGGAGAGTAGGTACCATGGAGCTCGCCCCATGCCGGGCGCGGTGGCGCGCGCCTGTTGTCCCAGCTGTGCAGGGAGGCAGAGCCTGTCGGATCGCTTGAGCCCAGGGTTCGAGTCCCGCAGAGCGGCGCTGAGGCTGCCGGAGCTGTGTACGGTGTTGAACCCCGGAGGGGTGGGGCCAGGGGCACCATGAGTAGTAAATTTCCCTGCTATAAGATGTAGAAGAACGTTCCTCAAGCACAGACACACAAAATTTAAAATTATAGAGTTATAACATAATATTATTTATAGACTGAGTTTGAATTCAGATGCCTTCATGCAAACCAGAACTTCTATCACTAGAGAGAAGATTGTTTGGTACCTGTAACAGGGTCTTATATAATATGTAAGAGGGATACAAATACTATTTGGCTAAAAGTTTGCATTACAGAATCACAGAATCAAAGAATGTCAGGGATTGGAAGGGACCTTGAAAGATCATCTAGTCCAATCCCCCTGCCAGAGCAGGAACACCTAGATGAGGTTACACAGGAAGGCGTTCAGGCAGGTCTTGAATGCCTCCAGAGTAGGAGACTCCACAACCTCCCTGGGCAGCCTGTTCGAGTGCTCTGTTGCCCTCAATGAGAAGAAGTTCCTTCTCAAATTTAAGTGGAACGTCTTGTGTTCCAGTTTATACCCATTACCCTTTGTCCTATCATTGGTTGTCACAGAGAAGAGCCTGGCTCCATCCTCATGACACTCACCTTTTATATATTTGTAAATATTAATAAGGTCACTCCTCAGTCTCCTCTTCTCCAAGCTAAAGAGACCCAGGTCCCTCAGCCTTTCCTCATAAGGGAGATGCTCCACTCCCTTAATCATCTTTGTTGCCCTAAGCTGGACTCTCTCCAGCAGTTCCCTGTCCTTCGGGAACTGAAGGGCCGAGAACTGGACACAATGTTCCAGATGCTTCAGGTTGGAGTACCATCCCAAGCCTTTCAGATACCGTGGTGAGTTAGCCTAGTCCAATAGCCAAACTCCCACTGAACTGCTCGTTCACTCTCCCTCCTCTGGGGGCAGGGGAAAGACACGGGATGCCAAAGCTCATAGGTTAGAATAAAGACAGGGATAGCACCTAACAATTACCATCACAAGCAAAACAGACTCAGCTTAGGGAAAATTAGCTTAATTTATTGAAAAAAGAAAAAAAAATATTAATAGTAAGAAACAAACATCAAAACAACACCTTTGCCCCACTTTCCTAGCTCAGTTTCAATATTTAGCCCCTGGTACAAGCTGAGCAGTACAGGGGTTGGGGAACAGGGGTTGTGGTCAGTCCATAACACTTCACCTCTGCTGCTCCTTCCCTCTCACTCCTTTCCCCTGCTCCAGTGTGGGCCCTTCCATGGGCTGCAGTTCTTCAGGATAACCCTGCTCTAGTGTTGGTTCTCCATATGCTCAGTTCTTTCATTAAATATTGACCTGCTACACCATGGTCTCCTCAAGGAGCTTCAGGAGAATCTTTGCTTTGCCACCTGGAGCACCTCGTCCCCCTCCTTCTTATCTGACCCTGGTGTCTGCAGGGCTATTTCTCACACTTTTTTTTTTTTTTTTCCTCCTCTTTCTCTGCTTTTGTGGCATTCTTTTGTCCTTTCTTAAATACATTTTCAGCACCACGGTGGCTGTGGGGCTCAGCCCTGCCCCATGGCGACTGGAACTGGTTTTGTCCGGCATGGGGCAGCCTCAGCCTCTCCTCACAGAGGCCCCGCAGCCCCTGTGGTCTGTGCCCGGGCACCTGCATCCAGCACAGCTGGTCAAGCTCCACTGTGCTGTGCTGGCTTCGAAATGAAACATTCCCATTTCACTATTGCCAAGGTTTAAATTTGGATATGGTTTTCAGAAATCCAATAGTATTTACTTTGAATTCAAAATTCTTCAAGAACGTCTTTGGAACTTCTAGTCATGCAGTTATTTGTAGTCCTCAGGAAAAATCTATTTACTATATATATATATATATGTATATTTTTAGTACAGTATTGACATAAGCCTCCATGAGGACAATGGGTAAGATAAGCCCCTTTGCTGAATCTCAGCAGAAATGTAGGCATTATGTAAGATATTGGTAGAAACTGATCCATGTACCTCAGTGAGGTCTTTGGGGAACTACCCAGGTCTATACTGCAGGAGCCAAATATAACCCACAATTAAATTTTACTAATTATATAAAGACTATTCCAACAATTGTAATGCATGAGACCTCAAGCCACCTCCTGGTATTATTTTTATCTTTCAACCCAGGTGTCACTATAAATATTTACTGTAACAGAATCTTTCTTCATTCATGTCTTCTTTAAAAGGTTCTTAAACTACTGAAGTATGCTAATAAAACTTAGGGTCACAGTTGTCGAAGTAATGTAGAAAATAGTGTTTTAAATCCCAACATCAGGAAATTCAGTGTCAGCCAGAACAAACTTTGCACAAAATGGAAAAAGGTACAGAATTCTATTTGGGCTTTCTTTTAAAATGAAGTCTTTCTACAGTCAAAGAAATTACATTAGTGCCTTATGTCTCCAGGTTTTTTTTTTTTTCTTTTTTAATTTTTCCAGATAAATTTGTCTTTGAACATACATCTGGAAAAACTTTGATATGTCACATTATTAACAAAAATATTAAATCCTTCAGTATATGAGAATGCATTTCCTGTTGAACATACTGTCATTGATTATAAGGGATTTTTTTTTCTAACAAACATTTTGTTCAGTAGTATGTAAATATGATTTTGTAGATAAATGGAAGGAAAGAAGAGAAGAGTATATGGGAATGGTCTGAAAAAGGTGGGAAACTTAAGAGTATAAATCCAAAACTAAAAAGGTATTTCTGCCAAATCTACCCAAAAGTTTTCATTTGTTTGGCTTTAGAAGTATTTAGAATGTAAGCAAAGAAATAAATACAGTGAAGGAAAATATCACCATGACAGTCACTTTGCCTCTACTCTTTCCAACCAGTAACATAAAATTCTGACAATGCCTGAAGTTTAAAAAAATAGTCTAGCTTTTCATCACAAAGTTTAATGCTATGTTTGGGTTTCTACCAAATGATTCCTTCAGGTACCGGTGTGTCACTTCATTTATTATTTGTTGCAGTTTACCATGTCCAACAAATGGATTTACTCTATCTGCAGCTCCACACCCTGTAGCTGTTCATTATGAAAGGAAACGAGGGGCCCTAACAGCTTGAGACATACTCCTATTTGGGCTACCATAGCAACGAGTATGTGTATTAAAGTATAGGTCACATGGCTTAGTTTCCTAAGGCTAATTAATTTCGCTAATTATGGCCTCATACCAGCTGCAGAATGTGTTGGTGACCTAGTGAAATCAGCTGTGGACAATTATTTTCCATTCTATGGTGGTACCACCTCACCACGTGGAAATAATGTAATTACAAAAACTGCATACAGTATGTACAGAAAACAAATACTGTTCTGTGTTTAGAGACTGGGCTATAGGACCTTGAAGATGTCTAATGTAGATGTTTAAATCTTTATTGCTTTCTCTATCATCTGTGAGTATTAAATAGGTTGTAAAGAGCTGAGTAGTTAAGCTTAAAAGCTTGACATTGAGATGTTGTTTAATTCACCAGATTTAAAAAGGATTCATGAAGCACCTACCACTTAGGGCAATGTAGATATATACATAAATATATACTTAATATAGTAGTATCTACCAAGCAAGTAAAACCAAGATAGCTCCCAGTTGTTTGATTTTTCATATCTTGCAAAAAATAATAATTAACTGAAAATCAGAAATTATGTCACAAATAGCATTGTCTCTCTGCTTGCATGTAGAATTGAGTTAATTTTAGCCCCTCACCACATATGCAGTTTGATCTGTATTTTAATAGAAAAGCAGGTGCCTACCTAAGCTTTGGGGAGCAATTAACAATTCATTTTGAATTAAACCACAGTGTCTCACTGGCAAACCTAATTGAAGAAAATAAGACATTTTCAATCAGCTAAGAGAAAGCATTAAAACAGCCTTGCAAAATTGTCATGACAAATTAACAGCCAAAGCACAAAACCTTCTCAGACGGCCTTTACCATGGTGATTGATGAAAATGAAAAATTAATGATATCTTACTGGCCTGTCAAAAGGAAAAATTGCTTGCCCAACTGAATAGAATTTTGTGAGGCAGCATTAAATTATGGGCAATTAATAAAATACACTAAAGTATTTTATTTTTTAGTATAATTGTTAGCAGCACTGTTTTGCCTACAGTGTGAAAAAAAAGAGCCAAATTCTGTTCTCATTGCCTCAGGACACAAGCTTTCTCTGTCTATGACCTGAGGGTAATATCACCAAATCAGTAAAAGGTGACACTGGGGAAACTGTGCAGTTAGGATGAGCACAGAAGAAGAC
Source organism: Streptopelia decaocto (assembly GCF_964273445.1). Lineage (NCBI taxonomy): Eukaryota > Metazoa > Chordata > Aves > Columbiformes > Columbidae > Streptopelia > Streptopelia decaocto. The sequence goes on from NC_138663.1 coordinate 21,123,799, forward strand.
AAAAGTTGTGCCTGGTGTATTTTTTACCATGCAAAACCCAAATATTGCCCCCAGAATGTAGGGTGCATGGGAGGGTGGCCTGACACTTCAGTCCTGTCTCTGAAGTGAAATGGTCCCAACTTCCCACACCCTGCACCGGTCCCCATTATTCTGACAATGAACCATCACCAAGACTTTCTCAGAGGTGGAACTGGATAGAAGAGCTGTGGATAGGTAACATACAGGTCCAGAGTAACCAGAGGAGGAGTTTCATTAAATATTTCACTTGTGTATCTAATCAGAGTGCTTTTTTTCTCCTCTGAGAAGATATAGAAAAAAGACAGATTGCTCAACTAGTGAGAACATAGAGTTATTGACCATAAAAAGGGTTACTGAGTTTTTTGTCTTTTCATTTTGTAATGTGAATTTAATAACCAAGTGTCTTTTGTGTCTAAGAAGCCTTATAGCTCCTCTGACTTAATACTCCAACAAGAGAAATTGTACAGGAATGTTTGTTCAAAGAACAGCTTATTCTCCATTTTATGATTGCCTATGATGTATACATGTACGTGTTAAAAATATTGCTTTCTTACTGTCAGAGTGAGATGTATTTCAGGCTGGGATAAAAAGAGGACTGTATGTTTAACAACTAAATAATGTGACTTGTCAACATGATTATCTATCTCCCAGTTTATAGAAAAAGGACATTGAGTTTATTGAAGCAAATAGCCTAGAGAGCCTAACAGGCTGAAATGCTTCCCAACTGCAACAGCCCTTGTGAAAAGAAGGGTAATTAGGGAGGCTGGCGATCAAGAAAGGGCTCTGGTCTCTTTCTAAAAGGTCAGATGTTGTATAGAAGGCAGCTAATGGTACTAATCTTACTGCATCTTGTAAAGAATACTTGTCAAAGAGTAGGTTTCAAAGCGCTTTAAAAAAGGAGGGTGGGCAGGGGAATTTCATTAATAGAGTGAAAAGGAAATAGAATCTTAAAATTTTTCCTCTGAAGAAAATAGACTTCATAACAAAAGGAAAAAGACCCTAAGAAGAAATGATTGCCCACAAGGAGATAATCAGTTACCTGTATTTGATACTTTCTAGAATGCATGCTGTGAAAACACCTGTTGTGTAACAAGTAAACCTGTGCATTTCTCTGAACGTGCAAGGGTCTAAAATGAGATACACTTTGTGACAATGACCCAAAGGACACACAGTGAAAATATGTTCTAGTAGAAAAATGGAAATGCTGTGGGATTCATTCCTTTGGTGCAAATATTTTTTTCTGCAGCGAAGGGATTCACATTATGTGGCACAAGAGGTGATTTTAGGAATCAAACAAATAATGTCCTTTAGAGCAGAGGTGTGGGCATTAATGCTTTACTTTTTCATCACAACTCAGCAATGTTTACATTAATAGCAGATAACCATGTTTAAGAACTCAGTCTATTAAGCACAAAAATAAAAGTTACTGAGCAACTAGTTACTACATTTACAGTTAGGAATAGTTAAATCCTAAAAATCACTAATGTAGATTTTCCTTTTTTTGGTTTGATAACTATTGGGTACTCATAGGATAGATGCAGTGACTTCTGCTTGATATATATACAGTGTAGTCAAAAGTTTTGAAGAACACAAAAAATGGTTTATTGCTTTATTTTTTTCAGTTTGAAAATAACTCTAGTAATAATTGTAATGATTTTTTATTTTCATGCATATCACCTGTTACTCATGTTGCTGAGAAATCAGCATGATTTTTGTAAGATGCAAATGCTACACTCTTTTAAAAATAATTTTTAGACGACTGTAAATAAATCTTTTAAAATCTTATTTTAATTAAAAATCAGAAGGTCATTAGCCATTATTTTGTAAATCAGCCATGGATTAATATTGTAGTCCAGTCAAGTTTTATTTCCCTTCTCAGAATAAATTCCTGCTGTTTAAATTCTGTGAACTTCTATATCACTCCAAAGTTACAATGCGATTGCTGTGAGGTGAACTCAAAGCCTCTATCTCCTTGTTATTTAATTATACAATTTTATTTTTCTGATGTTATTTATAGCACTATATACAGAGTGGAAGTGTGATAAAGAGTATGTAAAATTTCAAATTTTATAAATATTTAAACTACAAATTAGATTTCTGAGTTTTTAAATATTTTCTCCAGAGCATACAGCAACAGAAAATCTGGTTTTTAATGAATCTTTATCATGAACTAGGCCTGGACTGGAATAAAGCAGGCTTTTTCCCCAAATTTTGTGTAACTTGCCTTCAGTATGTTCATATACTATATATATATATGTATATGAAAGACAATAATATATATTTTACTCTAGATATTGTATCACTGATAAATCACTATACTGATTTTTTAATCATCACCATTGTTCCTTAACATTGGTTGATCTAATGCCTATTTAGGGATATTTCCTTAGATCCAGTCAAATTTGAAAGAGATTAATGGGGAGCACAATTAACTTAGAAATGCAGAAAGAAAGAAATTTTCAGTTCATACTCTGTGTTGTCTGACATCTGAGAGCTAATAGTCCTCAACAGAACCTGGGACTCACACTGAAAACTGTACAAAATCTTCTGCTTATCTATACATGTAGACTGGACATTTCTTTAGCTACTTGAAGCAGATTTCAGCACATGGTGGAGCAAGTGACAGGACAGTGTTGATCAGCTACCTTCTGGAATAGACTAATGTGATATATTAGCCTTATTAATCTCTGTCCTGCTTTTATATGGGCAGATCTGTGTGACTTGCTGGTGTTGACTCACAGAATTGGAGTGCACCTCTCATAGGTAGCGCTTTTCTTTGAGATATGCCAGAGCTCACTGTCAGGAATTGGCCATCTTTGTTCTCATGACTCTGTTCCACGGGACAGCAGTGTTTAAACTTATCACCTGTTTTATCAGTATCTGTGTGAGGCTGAGTGGAAAATTTATCAAGTAAACTTGAAATAATCACAGCATTGCCAGCGACTCAAAGGAGGTGATTGTCCCACTCTGCTCTGCACCGGTGCAGCCTCACCTGGAGCACTGGGTGCATTTCTGGGTGCCACAGCATAAAAAGGATATAAAGCTACTGGAGAGTGTCCAGAACAGGGCTATGAAGGTGGTGATGGGTTTGGAAAGGAAGCCATATGTGGACCAGCTAAAGTCACTTGGTTCATTCAGCTTGGAGAAGAGGAGACTGAGGGGAGACCTCGTCACAGTCTACAGCTTCCTCACTAGGGGAGGATAAGGAGCAGGTACTGATCTCTTCTCTCTGGTGACCAATGACAGAACTCAGGGGACATTTAGGTTAGGCATCAGGAAAAGGTTCTTCATCCAGAGGGTGGTGGAGCACTGGAACAGGCTCCCCAGGGAGGTAGTCACGGCCAGAAGCCTGTCAGTATTCAAGAAGAGACTGGACAACACCCTCAGACACATGGTGTGAACTGTGGAGTTGTCATATGCAGGGACAAGAGTTGGACTCAATGATCCTTGTGGGTCCCTTCCAACTCAGGATATTCTATGATTCTATGAAATAAGCTTTGCCAAAATGATGACATCCAGCTTTAAGAGGCAAAAAATGTTTAAAGCCAAAAGGAATCACACCTTCATTTGATCTGACCTGTGGTTTACCAGCAGCCGTTAAAATTTACCCAAATACTCTGATCTCAAGTTGAAGTAGTGATGCCATGCATCAAGAATTATTAAGTCAAGAAAATGAAACATGGAGCACAGTGATCTAGTTTAATGTTAGGTATACTCAGCTGATTGGGAAACCACGAATTTTGGCCCCAGGCTTACATTTAAATTTACATTTTCCAGGGAGCCACTGGATAACGAAGATAGAGAGGTCTTCCAAAGGTGGGACATGAATTTAAATGCCTTCAGACAAAGAAAACCAAAAGAATCGAGTCTTCTATAGCTGGAATGAACATGCATATCATTAGGTAACCAAAGAATTATAAGCCCCACATCCTTTCTCCGTGTCTTCAGAATAAGGACAGGCTGTAAAATGTTGTCTTTGGTTAAGTTTTAAAAGAATTATATCAAAACTGGATTTTCTTATGAGGTGTTAATAGTAAGTAGTGCCTCATGTTTGTGCCAACCTTCCATCTACACGTATTCAGGTTATATTTGCCCTTTTAAATATTGCTATATTATTTACACTTTCCTGTTCTGTTAGTACTTCCCCAACACTATGAACAGGCTAAAAGCTCCCTTAGTTCAGATAATCCAAGTTTCATAGGGATAGGTTAAGTAGTTCTATTCATAAAAATATATCAATTACTAGAAATTCTTGTTTAATATTCATCATTTATAGTCTAGTGCATCTAGCACTCTGTTAGGAAATACATTGCTTCTGTTGCTTTTTTCCAAATTCAAGATGCATCTGTCAAATAATGCTGCATTTTTAGGTTCATTTTTAGTAATTTTGCTGCCTGATACCAGTTACCAGGATTACAATGAAGGGGTCCCTAAAACTGCTAAAAACAACTTCGTGTTTCTTGGCTGCCAGAGGTTTTATTATTTTTACTGTTGCATCATTAACTTCTCTGATACCTTCCCACACATTTGAATTTCTGATTTGTCTACACTACCTTCTTCCTTTCTTTCTGTTACTAGTAAACTGCTTTCTCTTATCTAATTGATTCCTTCTTTTTATTCCTGGTTCAAATGAGTTTGCATCAAAGTTTGTTCTCTTTCACGATTATGAAGTCTTGAAATTTTAGCCCTTTTCTCAAATAGTTCTCCTTGATAATACAAAACACCTTATCTTGACTGAACTTTCCTTTTTAGAGTATGTTTCATGTATTTGTTTTTCATAGATCTAGTATATTTCAGTTGGAAAGTCCTCAGTAATTAGATCATATTCACTAGTACCTAGAAAATTGTCAAATCTAGTCCAGTAGGTATTTCATTTTATCTGTCAAGATTTGTTCTGAAAATAATTAGGTCTCATAAAGCTACACTATAGCAAGAGTAGTACCTTTTATTTGAAAGTAATAAAAGTTTCTTTTCAGAAATTGGCGTAACTTTTGCAACATATTGCCCCAGCTACAGTCTCCTGTGACTAAATGCCCTGTTTTTGCAGACAAAAAGGTGTTTAGGAGTCCTTTCTGTATTTTCTTGTTTAATTTGGTGTCTTCTAAGACTGTGTTTATTTTACAGGAAACACATTCCAATAGCAGGCACTTGAATCTCATTCTCCACGGCAGGAGTTTGTCAAGTACCAACTTCTCCACAAGCTTGTTACTATAAAAAAATAACATTGGACGCTCACCTCCACCAACAGCTGCATCACATCCAGGTTCACATTGAGACTCAATGACTAGAGAGCCAGAACATCGTCAATAATTTACTACATACTGCCTAGTGGATTCAACCAGAGTCCCTTTTTGAGACTGGTTTTCAGGAATCTAACTTGAAAAAAATGCAAAACAAAATAAAAATCATTTATGTCATGTATTTTTAAACATGAAAAAGGCTTAGTTTTAATAGCAGTTTCTCTCATCTTTGCAGCACAAAGTTGTCCTATGCCTCTGAAGAGTGAAAAGACCAAATATCTTATCTTGTCATCAATTTGGCTCAGGCAATGCAGTTCCTTTTTCTGTATGAAGCAAATTAAGTTTTATTAAAAAGAGAGGGAACAAATAATGTAGTTGTGATGATACAGCAACAACAAACTTCTCTCTCCCATACTCTTCTATATTCTCCTCAAAATTTATTGTTGAAGGCTAGTGGAATTGCAGAACTTAAGGCTCTTGGAAGAATTAGGACAATGATGTGGCTGGAAGAAAAATGAAAAAAAAAATCCTTACCTCTTTGTTCTTTTACTTGTCCATTGGTGTTCACACATCACTCCCCAGCAATTCAGGCTACAGCACCTTTCTTACTGATGCTACCTCACTGTCTGTCATTCTTATGTGGTCTTCAGACACACGGCAAAGTGAAAACTTACCAAGCAAACTCACATGGTTTTCAGGCTGAGGGTTCCCTCACACGGAAAAATAAGTGAGTAAATAAGAAAACAAATAAATAAATACAACTTTCTTTTGTAAAGTGTTTTTTGTTTGCTTTGAAGAGGGTGTTTGTTTGTTTTTATAGTTAGAAAGAAACTGTGAGGTTTGGGTTCCTTTATCTTCTTTCTATTCTGGTGATGAGTGTCCCATGTAAAATGATAATGCCATCATTACACCTCTGCTCAGCAACCTGACCTCCACCTGCAGCAAAAAAGGTTTCACGACTGCATTAAGTTGAGCTAGTGCAACTCCTACCATTTACCCATAGCCACAGGTCCCTCTTCTCCATGCTGAGTAGAATCTGCTCATTCATCCAGCATGATGAGTTAGTCTTCAGCAAAATCAGCAAGCTAACCCAGTCTACCACAGGTTCTAACAATTCCTTGGTACGCCAAAGTAAAGAGATGTCTCATGGGGAATGATGACCAAGGATGAATGAGTAACTACTATTTTTGGTGACAGAGTAGTCCAAATTCAGTACAACGTGATAATGAAACTGAAGCCCTGAATCTGTGTTTGTCCGTTTCTTTAATTTTCACTGCAGAATGATCTCTGTAGCTTTGTCACTATCTCAGATCTCTTTGGAATTTCAGCTTTGGTGGTTATTGGGCGATGATAGGACTCCCCACTTAAATCCATGCAGCTCTGCTCTTTAAGTCTGCAGCACTAGCAATGAACTATTTCATGGAAGTGTGTAGAATGTGCCAGTGAAAACCAGAAGGATAAAAACCAAAATGGACTTTTCATATTCGTTTGCAGTTTTCATCTCTGTACTTTGTGATTCAAGTCTGAGGTAAGATTAAAATGGCCTCTGACTGGGCCCTATTCAGTATAGTTCACCTGTATTAAACATAGTTTACCTGCTTTTCTGTCAATCTGTGAGAAAAAAAAAAAAAAGCATTTTATTCCAATACTTACATGAATCTTAACTCCAAATTGACCATCCGCATTTCTCCATGGTGTTAATTCTCTCTACCAAGGAAGAAAAATAATTAGTACTCTTACATTTATTTGCCACCAAAATAGGTGTATATGTAATAGTGTGTTTAATATAGAATTCATTCCAGCCATTGCTGCAGAACTCCTTTAACTTTTTCTTTCCACACTGCTTGTAAGAAGACATGTAAATCATTTGAGCTATCTCTAATTTTGCCAATTTGATTTCTTCTCTGGAGTATGAAATTCCAGTTCCCCTGCCTTGTTAACAGAACCTACCACTTTTCTACAAACTGAAAAAATGCTAGATTGACAATTAATAATTGCCAATCTAACAGTTAGTTGTTGACTGCTCCATCATTAGTTTTTCCCACCTACATGATGAAGGGCACTTTATACAGCCCAGCAAGCTCTCACTGGAACATGGGCTAAAATCCACACACATGATGAAAACCTTCAACTTTGAGCTAGTTGTTTGCCACAGCTACTTGCTGATATACTCCAGTACTATTTCCATTTGGTTTGTATAACACCCTATACTGCTACAACACTGCTTACATATGTCTCAGAGCACTGTTATTACTGTTCTTAATGGTGCAGTGAAACTAAAGCCACCTTCAGTTTGAGCTATTAACTCTGGTGCCAGTAGGCGAGTGCAACATGATTGCAGCAATTAGAAAATAGTGCCAATGTATTTGTGTTGGTGGGTAATTTTCTAGTCATTTAAATAATTTCTATATTTAGTATAAGATGAAACTTCTTTAGCAATTCAGCAGTTTCTGACAGCTGATTTAAGGGATGTCTGGTCTGAAACAGATTCACTGTCTGCTTTAAAAAACAGCTAAGTCCATGATTGCAAATATGTCTTTGCTATGAATAAGTATTATATTAGCCTAAATTGTTTAAAGAAAGAATTAGTGAGAAATAAAACCAATTTTCCTGCCTTAAACACTGCTGTTGGAGTGTTTAGACATGCATATTCTCTACACATTTTAAAGCAGAACTAATTTTTAAGAACAGCAAGCCATTGATATAATCAATCTCTAAGTTTTTCTTTAACAATCTGTACTTCAATATGAATAATGTAAGAAAACAACAGTAAAATGAGTTTGTTTTTTTTTTCAGATATTTTTGACATTCCCTGGAGGAAGAGAGTGGTAAAGAGAATCCTGTTCCTAGAATATGAGAGCATGGGACAGATACTGTGTGTAGCTTCTTATTCAAATAATTGTGATTGAAGCATGCAGTTGATTGAATACGAATAATTAATAGAATACTTACATTATAACCTGTCACCTACATTATGTACGCATGAAATATGTACATAAAGGGATAATTAATTGCTCAGACTAACAGAAAAAATCTGATTATCTATTTTGCACATGCAAAACAGACTACCAGATATGCTACAGAACAGATGGAGAAGCAGAAGTCACAGAGGTGTCTTGCAGTTAGTAAAATTTAGGGGATTTCTCCATGAAGTTTCCTGGAATCAAACATTGTCCTCAAATTAAACCTTGATTCAGATATTTCCCTTCCCTCAGAGGAAATACTTTATGATAAACAACAGATAAAAAGGCTACATAAAGAAAGATCAGTTTGCAAGGAGAAAAGAAGTGCTTTTTCCAACCTTATAGTCAGCAAATCTAAGGAGTAGAAAGTACCTAAACAAGGGTAACTGTCATATGAGACTCTCTAGGGCAGGGGTGACAAACTCATTTTCATCCGGGGCCACATCAGCCTCGTGCTTGCCTTCAAAGGGTTGAATGCAATTTTAGGACTGTATAAATGTAACTACTCCTACTCTAGAGTGTCATAGACATCTGCGTGGGGCTGACATACACTACATGGACCTGGAGGTTATTTACATGGTTTGGGGCCAAGGAGAATACTCTCAGGTACTCAAAGGCACTAGCTGCCTGTGTTTAATTATCTGAATGCCTCTCCAGATTTTCTTCTCTCTGCGTTATAAGGCAGGTTCCTGCATATCAGAATCTTTCAGCTGGCTACTTTCTGCTTTCTAAAATGCAGCCTGTATGATTTGCCCCCAGATCCTACTAATTAGATAAACAGAAGACAGTAGTAGCATCACCTTTAATGTAGCTTTTTTTTTTTTTTTGAGATGTGCTGTAAGCAGTGCAAAGCCTCAAAGTCTGTCTGCAGATGAAAAAAAAAAAAAAGGCAACTAAAACCAACCAACCAATGACAAAAAAAAAAAAAAAATAACCACATACAACGCCCCAATACTTATCTAACTGCCACTAATATAGCTGTGTCTGTTATTAGCAATTATTTATTATACAAAGAAGAAAAAGAATGTACTGAAAGTTTTATTGGCTGGGTTCTAATGATGTCTCTCTTCAAACGAAAAGTGAATCTTCTTCCTAGACCACACCTTCCAGACTTTCATAGACTGTATTTACAAAACTGTATATAGAAAAGATAGCAAATGCTGAAAAGATATATCAAAAGACCTTCCAGGTATTTTGTCTCTTTAAGCAGGTGTTCAAGCTGAAGGAGAGCAAACCTATCCTATTAATCCTACCGTATCGTATCGTATCGTATCGTATCGTATCGTATCGTATCGTATCGTATCGTATCCCATCCTATCCTATCCTATCCTATCCTATCCTATCCTATCCTATCCTATCCTATCCTATCCTATTAATCCTATCCTATCCATGCAGTATGATAAGACAGGGTTCAGAAACAGTCAAATTAGCAGAGCTCGCACTACCTTGAGATGAAAGATACTGTATGGCCCTGCGAAGTATCCCAGAGAGACTTTCTAAGGTTTAGCCCAAAGGAATGGTATGGTGAGTGATCCAGTACCTTTTCTAGGCATTTGCAGTGAATTGAATGACTGTGCCAGCTTAGACTGGTGCTAAACCACAGCACTCAGAACCATGCTCCTTAATGCATCTGGGGGAAACCACCACCTTGCACGTTCTCCCAGACTGTAAGAAGACCTTGAGAATCACTGCATGATGCACAGGATCAGTATTCTTGTTTCATTTTCCAAGAACAAAGAAAGAAGTGATATCTGCCCTGTGCCAATAACTTTACTCTGGCACACTCTTTGTATCTAGGAATTTTCTGTAATTTTACACTGCAGAAATGAATATGTCCTCTGTGTTTTACCCTAACAGTGGTTCTTTACCTACAGCAAACTGAAGTAGGCAAGAAATTCACTGTTTAATACAAAAGAATGATCACTTCCTAATTTTAACTAGAAGTGCTTCAAATTTCTATCACCGCTTTTCAGGAATAAACTGAAACTTTCTGATTTTGCTCTACCCTTCAGATACCTTCTCTCTGTTATCTCAGTGATTTACAGTGAAAGGTAACACTCAACATCTAAAAAGTCAAACAATTGATTTAAGATGACCCTACTCACAGTGTAGGGAGTCTAACACGGCAGTCTGCGACACATTCATTGGTTTAAAATAGCATGGAAAACAGACACTGAATTAATGTAAAATGTGCCTGAACACACTGCAGGGATTACTGTCTTGAGATCACATTAGCTGTTACCTATATCTCTTTTGGTTATTTCTGTTGTCTGCCTATAAACACTCTGCTTTTTTAAATTCAGGCTGTTTAAACAAAAAGGAAGATTTTGGCTTCCCTAGAGCTCCATGGCCTGCTCTTCATTGTGAAATAGCATTAGTCTCACTGAAATAATGGGGCTATGTAGAAACCGACAACTAAACTGAAAGAATTATAATGGGCATTCTCATTTAAGTGGAGAAATGTCAATTAAAGTGTGCTTTACCTGAGTCCAGTTTTTTGTTCAAAATGATAGAATAACTAATTCTGGGTAAAGATAACTTCAACAAAAACACAAGTTAATAAGCTATGCTGCTTCCATTTCAATAGATTTATCTTGTTGGCTAGATTAAGCCATGATTTCGGTTTGTTCCCAGGCCTTGCAGTGAAAGGCCTGTGTTGTTTGTATCATCTGCTCTAATGAACAGGAGTTGAAAGAGGTCGTGTCCAGATTCACTTCCTTGCTGTGTTCTGGGATTATGAAATAAAGGTAGCATGACCTTAGGAAAGACCTTTCTATAAGACTGAATTATTGCTTGAAAGCTCTTTAGGACAAAGGGGTTTATTTTCCACAACTTGCAATTTCTGTTCACAGATGCCTGAACACATTCCCATTTCTCATGCTCTAAAATGCATTGCTAGGTAGTGTGCTATATACAGTTCAGATCCATGCACTGGTCTTAACGGTTCATTTCATTAAGAAAATTATTTGGAAAATAAGGGGTGAAATTGTCAAGTGTCATGTGTAGGCCAATGGGTTAGTTGTACGCCTCTGAACTAATACAAGGACTGTCTCCTACTATTTGTTAAGCACCTTGCACAATAGGCTCCAGATTCCCACCAAGGCCACATTAAGAGAGCATCAGACATAGAGTACAAGTGCATTTTACTTTGCACTCTCACACATTCTTTTTCCCTGATGTCCAAGCAAGTTTATGGTATTGGAACAAGTACTGGAGTTGGTGTTAGTGTCTGGCTGTATCAGTGCTTGGGTCAGAGAGACTGCGAATTGTGTCTGATTCCAACAATTTTATAAGGCCAAATTGTTTCTTAGGGTGGTGATATTGGTCTAATATCTATGGACAAAGGACATGACTTGTTCCTTTTTAATGTTTATGTGTATAAATGACATTTAATTTAACTAGGTCTCTAGCTTCTTGGTTTTCCATGACACTACACAGACTTTACTGCTTATCAGAGCCAAAGACTAGCATCTAAGTAAAGCAATGGCAGCAGAAGAAAGAACAGCAATATAAACATATTTAAATATTTTTAAATACTTTTAAACTGAGGAAGTACTTATCACAGATCAATAATGAAGGTTACATTTGATCTTAAGGCACAAATTTACTTTCCAGTTCTGTATAAAATTTTCAGTACAAACTTAAGTATCTTATTCTTTGAAAGAGAAATGTTTACCTTTTACAGCAAGAAATATGTCTTTGGGGAATTTCAAAAGAGTTCAAATAACTACCTACTGGAATTCTCTTGCAGCTGGACATGACAATATTCTTTGCTATGTTAAATATCTGTAATCCACCAACATCAACAGGAACCTTACAGATACATAACGGGTCAAATCTAAGATTCTTATTCATGCTATTGAACACTGATTCACCAACATACACCTCTGCAGTGAATGAACAAGAAGCTAGACTATAAACTCAGTAGAAAGTTTTCAAAGGGTGTATAGAAGTGCTGTCTTCTGTAATTTTTAACTTGTGGTCTTTAAAAAAACACCTGAAATAATACAAAAAACCCAAAGATTTTATTTGACTTGACTGAGAATGTCCAACAACATGCTACAAATTCCAGTAGTAGTTGGTGGCCCGCACAGAGTGAAAAATTTCTTAAGCCTACACTTGTGAAAGCACGCACTTATGAATCTAAGAGAGAGTTGATCTACTGCATAGATATACACAGGGTCTTTATCTTGGCCCACCCACGTAAAATATGTGAATTTACAAGAAAGAAATTAGTAGTTGTCTTAAACATCACCCTTGCATTTTCTCTAGAGGAATTCTGAGGGGGTTTGGCTTATAAATCTTGTAAAAGCTGAAATGAATATAGTCCTTTATATAAAACAACATTTTGCTCAGGAGTAAGGGCTGAATTTACAATTGTTGTTTCTTACTGTGCAAATGTTTTCAGTCTTCTGTATTAACAAGAAGTAAGATACAGCCAATACGCTTTAGTTGTAATAGGGTTATCAAGGATTTACACTGGCACAAATCAGAAAGCATAGAAATTTGGCACAGTTCAGAGGTTTGATTTCATAGGGACCACATCTAACTGGAAATGGCTGGGACTATTGGGTTGTGCTGCCTGAACTCACGGTGTGTCTGATATGTAGTTCTGTCTGTAGCTCTTATTTGTAGCATGTGTGGTGTCAAAGTATCTCCAAAACCCAAAGCAACTCTGAAAAGTCCAAAAGGCATCATTAGTTTTGGAAGATGAACTTATGACAGCACGTGCTGTTATAATGGAGTTGCAGAAACCCTTACAAACAAAATGAAACAGAACAAAAAGGGAAAAAGCAATCTTCACTAAAAATTGCCTAGATACTGAAATGATAATCAGTAGGTATTCCTAAGAAAAAATATTCTCAAAGTTATATGAAGACAACACAGGAGTAAACTAATATTTGTAAAAATACTGGTATTTTCGGATATCCTGGAATTTAATACACTTTTGGTTTACTCAAACATTTTACTGGAAAGTAAAGGAAATGGATAAAGATAGAAAAAGCTATGCCAAAGAGAGAAAGGGGAAGAATTGTCAACTTGAGCTGTTCAAAAAGTCATTAGTAAAGATCTGACAAATAAAAAACTGTATGAAAAATTCTAAGGCTCCAATAGTCTCTTATTTTTATTCACTTTCTGATATCTGTAATACTGAAGGTGTTTTATAAGATTTTATCCCCTCCCACCCCCTCAGTAACTTTAGCATCTTTAACTGTTATTTCTATTTACAAAGCTTACATCACTTCATGTGCTGGACTTTTACTTAAAATATCAAATGTTTTGAAACATAGCCAGGACCCCTGGAAAGGTTTTGGGGGGAACTTGTTATCTGAGGTGATTGTGGGACAATGAAAGCACACACTGAGGTGTCTCTTTGTGCCAGGTAAGCAAGTCAAGCTTGTTTAATCAAGAAAATTAAGAATTAAGAGAAGCAAGTCATTCCTCTCTCAAAATATATATATTTTTTTTTAAACATGAACACAAAGGTCTGTATGAGCCTGATAAGAAGTAAAATGTATTTCTACCTACACTATAAAAAGCTCTTTGGAGTTCTGTAACATATTGGTAAAGGGAAACAATGCTCAGTCCACATAGAATAACTTTCCCTTTTCCTGGATATTCAGTTTCTTCCTTCTTTACTTTACTTTTTACTTCCTTCTTTACTTTACTATTATCTATCTTTTGAAATTTGGCTTTCCTGGAATTTTTGGGAATTCCTGGTTGGAGGCCACATGCCAAAGTATCTCATATAGTGAAGAGTTTTATACCTACCACGATCACCAGTGACAAAGCTCAAAATAAAAAAAAAGAAAGATAGATAGATAGATAGATAGATAGACAGACAGACAGATAGATTATATATATATATTTTTTTTATTTTTTTTTTTTTTGCTATGGAAGAGAAACAAGACATTTCAAACTTGAGGAAAATATCTTTTACCGGAAGATATGGACCATGGGATTTTGAGAAACGTGTGCAGACTACACAGTCATGGACATGATGTAGAAGCAAGGGCTGGATTACTACCATTCATCCTCCTCATTTCACAGAATCACAGAAAGGTTAGGGTTGGAAGGGGCCTCTGGAGACCATCTAGTCCAACCCACCTGCTAAAGCAGGTACACCTAAAGAGGATTGCATAAGAATGCACCCAGGCAGGTTTTGACTGTCTCCGAAGAAAGAGACTCCACAACCTCTCTGGTCAGCCTGTTCCTCAAAGTAAACAAGTTTCTCCTCATATTCAGATGGAACCTCCTTTGCTTCATTGTGTGCCCATTTCACCTCATCCCATTGTTGGGCACCACTGAAAGGAGTCTGGTCCCATCCTCTTGACACCCACTCTTGAGATGTTTATAAACATTGATGAGAACCCTTCTCAGCCTTCTCTTCTCCAGGCTCAACAGACCCAATCCTCTCATTCTCTCCTAATAAGAAAGGTGCTCTACACCCCCCATCATCTTCATAGCCTGTTGCTGGACTTCCTCTAGTAATTATTTGTCCTTCTTAAACTGCAGAGCCCAGAACTGGACACAGTACTCCAGATGTGGCCTCACCAGGGCAGAGTAGAGGGGGAGAAACAACCTCCCTTGACCTGCTGGTCACACTTTTCTTAATGCCCTCCAGGATACTGTTGGCCTCTGGTTTCCCTAAGAAAAATGTTTAGACATGTAGATTAACAAAGAGGTCCAGCAACTTCTAAAATGTCTCAGGATTTGGATGACGGAAGGACATATTGCAGGAGAGTCTAAGATGCTTAACATAAAGGTGTGTTAAAATGTGGTATTTAAAATCCAGCATAAACCTACCTTAGATCAATTTAGGGGTTTATGGCTTCTTCAAAGCCTTAGAAGTATAGTTTCATGATAACCAAGCATCAGTTCTCTCAATATGACATATAATAATAATCCGCAAAAGTGATTTTTTAAGTTCTTCAAAAGTACCTTTTTCATTTTATTTAGCTACAACATGCACCATAAATAAGATTACAATTTTTTATTTGAGAAAACTAGATAAATTGCTTGTGGATTATAGTCAGTGAATAATGCATCTTCCTGTTCTCATTCAAATAAGTATGTATCTCATACAGTTTAAAAAAAAAAAAAAAGCTTCCATTTATATTCCATATAGTTTTATTTTTTATGTTGATTTCAATATTTAGTATCACCCATAGGGTCAGAGAAAGCAGAATGCTTCACGGAAGAGTTCTGCTTGAAGATCTTTAATAGATTTTACTTCCCACAAAAACAAATCTCTAAAGAATTTTGGCTGATGATAATAAATAAAACTTTGCAATATCAATTTACCATCACTACTTGATTTCTTTTGGAAATATTTTTCTATTCTTTTTAAACAAACAGAGACAAGCTGTCTGCTTTGGAAATCCTTTTATTGATCCTAGCTACTTACAATATCCACAAACATCTGTTTCTACTGTACCAGAATCTTGTCTTTGTGCTTTACCAAAATATGTGTCTATCACAAGGTCAGTAGGCATAGAATTTTATCACAAAGAGCTGATATTATTTACTAAATCATGAATTTTGTATTGAGTACCTTTGTTTCCATAAATCCAACTGTTTAAAGAAAATTACAATGCACAATTGAAATTTGTAAAAAATCAGCATTATTCAGGTACAGATTAAAAACAAATAAGAAGGTCACTTACAGCAATGCAACAATAACTGTTTCAAGTGAACGGTTTATTCAGAATAAAAATTACTGTGATAAAAAATACTATCTGCAATTAAACAATTTGCTTCCTTCAGAGCAGGGCTTTCTTAGGAGAAAAGGAAAAAATATTACTTTTTTATTTTTCTGTTCAAAATTCCTCATAATGCAGTAATTATTTCAAGAACTGAGATATTAATAAATTTTTCAAATACACTTTAAACTTGAAAATCCCACTCTATCATCATGCACAGCATGGCAAATTACATTCTCTTGCTAGAAAACTCATATGTGTCATTACTATAAGTATTATGAGTTATCCCTGTTAATGGATATCCCTGTTAATGTCTGGCCAAAGGCTATTGAACATTGCCAGTTGCCTACTCTAAATTTAACAAGAGCAAATGTACCTTTTAGACCCAGACTCCACATTACTAGTAGCTAATAATGAAAAGGCCAAAGATACTGCATTGAGAATATAATCACATCTGAAGATCTGTGTAACATCTCACATGGTTTAGCAGAATGCCTTCGCTTAATACCTGATTGTCTCTGCTGGGCAAAGTGTTGTTGATGTGGTCTCTTTTCATGTAGCCACTTCTTATTCATGTTCAACCAATCAGATGTAGGCATTGCCATGAGTACATACTTGAACAGCTCCGTAAAAAACATTGAACTGATAAATTAGAGACTGCCAGTACATTATTAGCTACATATGTCATAGGTGACTGATGAAGGTGTGAAAAAAAGGAATCACGATTTCCTAACTTTCTTGAGTTGTAGGTAGTCTTGGTGCCATGGAATTACAATGCAAACTGAGGCATTGAAGAACCATATTTTCACAAGCACTTGCATGCAGATATACACACTATCAATGTCTGGAAAATAAATGTTGCTGCACAAAAATACGATGCTTGAAAGCTGAATCACCCAAAGGCATAAGAGATAAAATGGTATATGTTGTCTCTAGTGCATTATTTTGCTTTAACATTATGTGTTATGTAAGTGGGACCTCTTCCTAAATAGGGATAAAAGCCTGTAGCTGCAGTACTGCATTACTGTTCTGTTGTGGGATTTGATACCCAGCTGATTTCAAAATATATAAGCCAAAAAAAAGAGGCATGCTCAGGAAGTATATAATCTTTCTCAAGTGTGTTACCCTTATGCAATGAAATGCTTCCTCTATGTGCACAGCAGAGACACCTGGAGGAACCATGGTGAGGTACCAAACCATTGGAGTGATTAAAAAGGGTAAAATAGTTTATGATCCTGAAAGTAGGAAACCAGTTGAAACAAAGGAAGCAGAATGAAAAGAGTATTTTCTTCCACAAAAATTAAACAGCTGTGACAAACAGCTGCAGCATAAGTTAGTGCTGATTTTGTGGAGAGCTTATTCAGAGAGATGTAGACCAAAACCTATGATCCCAGGATCAATCCAGTAATGAAAGGTGAACTGAGCATTGTGTGTGAATGAAGTTAAAACTGATTTCAAGAGACAGAAGGAAATCTTCCTTGTTCCAAATTAAACTGTTTTCTGCTTGTCCTTTCTTCTGAGGACATGAAGAGCAGTAGTCATATCTCTTATCGTGTTCTCATTTTTTTTTACTTCTACTTAAAAAACCCCACAAAATTCTAGCCTGTTTTAAAACATACAGCAGTGAAAGTACAATGAAGTTAAAATTCAGCAAGAAACAAGAGCCTGAGAACTACGAAGTTCATAGCCAAACAGACGTTTACAGCATTTTTCTTTCTGATTAACAACAACTAATGGACACAACTAAGGAAAATGCTTGTTTAAAATATGGTCCCTTTAGCTTCACTCTTGCAATAAACACTACTGACAATAAAACCAGAACAGAGCAAATTGGATATTCCTCACATTCAAGAATGAAGACTAAGTAACAAAAGACATATCACAAAACCATTATGCAAATTGAAAGAGTCAAAAGAAGTACAAATGAAATTTCTAAAACACCTTGGCAAATCTTTATCTGCTGAGATATACCATCATCCTCTTCCTCCTGGGACCGTTTATTTGGAAGGGCCTGTTAAGTGATGTCTTTAATTTCAGGAAGATGTGAAAACTAATATATAGCTTGTATCATGGAACAGACCATCTGCTGTGAAAAGTTCTCATATCGAGAGAACAGAGGGACTAGTTCCCAATTAATTAGCTATTTTAGGAGATTTGGATATACTCTTTCCAAGATGGTTACAGTTGATAAGACAATCATCTGTCTGTCAAGCTGTGTCTGTTTGCCTGTTAGTCTAGCTAGAATATTGGAGGAAAGTCAGAGAGATGTTTATTGTTTATCTTTCTTCTCCCTTCTCCTCCCCCCACCAAATGAAAGCCATCCAGAAACTGAATCATTGAATATAGTCATAGCCTTTTTTAGCCAAAGTTGTTTTGTTCTCTTGTTCATGATAAATATACAAATGTCCCAATGAAGGCATATCAAGGACAAAGGGTATTATGGGAGTAGATTTCAGATGTTATTTATAGCAAGATATTCTAATGCAGAGCTATTAATAGCAACCCATTGCACAGGAGGTGAATGAACAATACAGATGTCTCAGTCTCCATTGAAGGAGCTATTATTTTCCTGAAGAAAAGCCCTGTTTGTACAAGGCACCATTTACAAGTCTATTGTGTTTTTTTATAGCTATGAAATAATGTTGGTTTTATCTCTTTCAGCTGGGCTGAGCTGCGGGCTTCCGTTTGGCAGCTTCACAAACAATGTATGTGCTCTAAGCCACACTTAGCAAGACCCCAGAGAGGGTGACAGGAAAGATTGCACTCCAAGACAGGGAGGCAGTGTGGTTTGCTCATAAAACCAGACTTTGAAGCCCAGGATCATAGGGGAGTCTAGCTAAGGGAACAGGTATTTAAAAAGCCCGAGAGAGTTTCGCAAAACGTAGAAAAAAAAAGCGGTTTTAGCTCAATGCAGTAAGAGACCATGAAAGCTAATGTGAGCATCTATTACATGGGTATATCAGTAGATCTATTATTTCTTTGTTGTTTTGTTTTTTGGTTGGTTTTGGTTTTTTGTTTGTTTGTTTTTTCTTTCATTTGTAAAGAAAAAAAAAAAATAAAAGTTTGACACCTTATAATCCCTGTAAACTGAAAGTAATAGCCAAAGTGAGAACACGGGAAGACATAAAGAAAAGTGTGATTTCCTTACACAGTGCATGATGAAGCAGCTTGCTATAAAGCATTCTGGAAACTATGTCTATAAAACACTAAGCAGTAATTACAGTGGAAGCTACAGTCTTTTCCATAATAAAGCTGTAATATCATATCCATGCTTTTAGTTAAGAAGACCAGCTTTGTCTGCAGGGAATGATCAGCTATTAATATAAATCCTGGAGAAAGTAATTTACATGAGTCTTAAATGAACTATCTACTTAACAGCTCAAAACTCTAGCAGAAAGTTTGGTAGTCTTTGAGAAATCTTTCCTTATCCTGCTTTTTTGTTTTCACCTCCAAAAGGTCCAATTAACCCAATTTAGAAGAGATGCTGGTAACCTACATTATCTTTTCATCTTTTTTTTTTTCCTCCCCCACCCTCCTGTTTTTCATGTGTCAAATTTATTTACTGAGATAAAACAGAGCCCTAAATTAAGTGGTTTAAAAGCTTCATTGAAAAGATCTAGCAGGAACACACACCAGTTTATTTCCTTAAAAGCATTTTTCATTGCAAACCTGAGTTTTCAAAAGTAGTTGTTTTCTTTCTGGGAATGGGGCTTTTGTGCTACTCTTACAAATTTCACCTATGAAATAAGTTCATGGTATTATCTCTAGGAAAATATTCCTAAATCTGAATTATCTCTATAATGACCGTCAAACAAACTGTTGACATTTCAGGGGCTTTGATTGAGAGTGTTCTCAATCTGAAAACATGGTGTTATGGAACAAGTATTCTTTATTTGCATGGGGAAAACCATTTGAACCCTTGGAAACTGGGAACAGGTTTTTGTTTTCTACTCCAGCTCTTCTAGTTTCAGTCAATAGGATCAGAACAAAAACATCATCTTCAAAAATGTGACAGCACACCTTACATCTCTACAAATCTGTCATATAAGAGAAAGAGACATGACAGGCAGAACACATAGTTTCTTGAGAAGGCTTATTCATGAACAAAACCAAAACTTTATGACCTTTTCTTTGATCAAGTACCCCCAACAAAATTTGGCTATTGAATACTAGAGGGAGTACTGATGGAAAAATTATTAGGCTAATATTCTTATTGGGAATTGCACCTAAAATTGTGACTTTGTCTTGACATTTAGTAACAGATATAAAAACACTAATTCATTGAAGGAATTCAATCACCACAAATTATTCATGCACCTTTGAAAAACAATGACATACCACCAGCTAGATTTTCTTCCATGAATGGCGCATGCGAATAAATACTTAGCTAGAGCAATGAATTGAGAATGCATGAACAGAGAATGTTTTTTACTCTTAAACAGAAACAGGAATGCCTATTTTCTCTAATCCATCATTCAGTTCATAACTTCAGCAATAAGAAGTGACAACATAATGCCATCAATAAACACATTTTAGGAAACATGTACAAAATAAAACCCCATGTCAGTGTACTACTTTCTTACTTGACAATTTTATAAATTTATTTCTGGGATCATGGATCATGTTGTTAGCATCCTCTGGAATGATCCCTGTTAAAACTCTGTCCCTTCTGATTTACTTTGAACTATACCTGACAAAAATTTTCATTATTATGGAAATTATCTATTTTTCTATTGATTCAACATCTACGATCATATTGATCTTCAGATTTAATCAGACACTTCGCTACAGTAAGGTGGGTTTGTTACTATGCTACATTTTAGACAAATACAGAAAAGTTTATATCAAGTTTTGTTTTGTTCTGTTTTTGTTAGATCAGTTTGTACATGATAAGTTATTTTAAAATTTTCATACTTGGTATAAAAAGACTTCTACAATGTACTTCATTATGAACGGTTGAATTCATTTCTTGTGATGGAGATTTTGGAATCAAGAAGAGCACTACATAAATTAAATAGTCTGTAGTCCAGTATGAATAATTCTCTCTTCGTGAACATTTACTTTCTGAAAGCTGCAGTGAAACTGTAGTCCTTTATTCAGCCATATACTACAGTCTGAGTCTGGTACAAACAGCTGCAAGGAAATTCCCCACAATTACCCCGCCAACAGCTTGAAGCTTGATTTGGAAAACCTAACCTCTGCCTGAGCATTTTAGACACTGCATTAGCAAAACCTGGCCCTTTGCTAAGAACAACCTGACTATTCGTACAGATTTGGATGACCTGTCTGAAGCTTTCAGATTTCTTAACACACACTCCAGATACTCCCCAAACTGTCTTCATTTTAGCCATCAGCTCTCACTCAGGATCATAAGCAGGTGCACAGCACCAAACATAGGTATAAAACATGCATATATTGTCAATATTTTTAAAGTCATACTTCACCTTGCAAAATGTTTACACTATTTCACATGAAACACAGAATGGTTTATGGGTTTATTTTTTTATTTTAGTCATTGATAACCGAAGATCTATACATATTTATAAGGTTGATTCATATACAGAGATGCCTTTTTCTATCTAATTGCTGAAGACAAGAAAATAAATTTCTTCACTTTTTTAACTTTGCTAGGTCTATTGAGCCATGCCATGTAAGAAATTACCAGTGCCTGTAAGCATATGACTTTTCATCAGTAAGGAATGTAGTAGTGTCTTTGACGCATGAAGCAAAATTATTTCAAGTTGCAAAGGACCTCCAGAAAAGGGTCAGAAGGTGGGATTCCAAGAAATAAATCATAGGTGTCTATAGGGAGGTTTTTTTATGTTAAAGATTAAGTACAGACACAAGGTTTGACAGAAAGTTGAACTATAGGTGGGCCTTTGTCTAGTGGTTCAGACAGAGACCTGAGGGTTAAGGCTTTTGACTCTTACTGTTACTGAATATGTGTCCTTGTGAAATTTAAACTTCCACCTTCTGTTTACCCTTCAGTAAAGCAGATGGCCTCTGTATGATTTTAAAGTACCACAGATTACTTACTATTTCAGCAAGTCAACAAGATTTTTTTTCCTTATTAACAAGGTTGATCTCATTAAGCTCTTATTTCATTACTGAGAAGACAATAAATGCATTTTTATATTGTATAGTATGGAATAATATTCTTCTAAAAACATTGAGAAATAAAATTCTGACACAAGCTTAGATTATTCATATTACAAAAACCAACCAACCAACCAAACAAAAAACCCTGAATAGATTCAGTGGAAATCTCATAAATAAGATTAAGTGGAGTATACCAGACATGTATGAAACATAGGTAATAATATATATATTTTATATAATAAAAATACCTTCTGCTAATATGAGATAAACAGTGACTGCACATGACTTCTGTATTTGTATTTCAAATTTATAGAATTGGAAGGAATTTAAAGAAATAAAAACTTAAGATAAAATTAAATGGCTGAAAGGATGACATGGATCAGGCTGACAGACATGTAAAGAAATAACAGGGAATAGGTTCTCATAAATGTTTATGTGTGACTAGTTAAAAGAATAAGCTTTCAGGGTGTTAAGTGCATTGACAAAAAAAGTTTAAATCCATAGCTGGGGATGCAAGCTAAAGATTAGAAATTAATGAAACTGATTTCAACATTGTTGTCCTGAAAGTTATTTGACCTTAGTGAACTTTCCACAGTTCAGTTGCACTTATTGACTGCATTAAAGCAGCTTATTTTGGTTTTGACAAATTACTAGTATACCTGAAAAGGAGTTCGATTTATTACAATTTTCTTTATGGCAGGGGTTATGCAAGCACTACATTCACATACTCAAAATGCACTTACTGTTATGTTTGATTTATTAAGCAACTATTTTGGGGCACTTTAAAATATATGACATAAATGATACAATTTATGCATACCTAACAATTTGCTTAAGACAAAACAGTATAGTTTGCCATAAATTAGAACCTGTAATATGCTATCTCCAGTAACACAGTGTTTATTCAGGTCCAAAAGTTTCCAAAAATGCAAATGCCTTTGTTTAGGACATGCTACAATATACTATGTATATTATTGTATAGCATATCATATTCTGTATTTTATACTATAAAGATTAGAAGGTTGAATCATGCATCAAATAATAAATAACATCCACTTTCTGCCTCATCTTTATTTTCTAAGCGGGAAGTCCTACACAGAGTTATATACATTAAAGTTATCTCAAAGCAACAGAAATATGGATGGCTGATAGCAAGGACTCTGTATGACAGAGTTGTAGTACCCTTACAATAGTAAATGAAAATGAAAATGAAAAAATACTCCTACAGTGATTAGGGCACCCATGAACATCCCAAACTACTCCTATAGTGATTAGAGCATCCATGAACATCCCAAATCGCAAATGACCACACTCAATAGTGACATATCTTGGATTAGAAATAGGCAATAACATTAATTCTAGTAACAGCTTTTTGTAGTCTACCTTATGTCATAGAATGAATCAGTTGTTTGCCAGTTCTCCCAGTCCTATTGCTTTCAAGCACTTGGATATTATTTTTCACAGCCTTAACTCCAGTGGTACAGAACTAGAGACACGACGTACCATGCCTTGCCATTAACACTTCCAAGAGTAGGTCAACAAGGCTTTCTGAAGGCAGACCCAGGCATTCTCTGCCTGCCCTCTGAGTTGTCCAGATGCTGCATATTTGCGCAAGTGTGGCACCAAGCCCAAACTAATAAACTTTGCCATTCATCAGAGCTTAAAAAATTTGGAGCACTTTGGCACAGCAGCCACTGCAGTGTGACTTCCGGGTCAGATCTAGCTCACAGGTTTTTGGTTTGAAGACAGGCCATGCAAAGCAGATTCACTGCAATCAATTTTTACCATGCAAAATGTATATATTGCAATATAGTTATCTATGACATCTAAAGGAAGTGGAGAGAAAGGGAGAAAATATAGAATGACTGTGAACCCAGCCTGTAACAGATGCATATTTGAACTTTTGATAGGTAACCCTGTAAGCTGCTTCTGGTTTTGACTGTCAATAGGAGTCCAAACAACTAACACAAAGTAGACATATATCTTTTTTTAAATTATAATGTCCATTTGCTACATGTCAGCTGCACATTCTGGTCAGAAATCTGATAGTCCCCTAAAATTTACTAGGGTTTAGGTGGTGTTCAGTGCTCTAAGTGAAATATTAGCATTCCACAAAAGCTCTGGTCAGCCACTGAAGAAGGTAAGATTGCACCAGCACAATTCCTTAAATGTTTGTGTCAAATTTCAAGATTAGATGGCTTACTCCACTGATTGTAGTGACTCCATCTTTATTGATGCTAGATAACGAGCTTTATAAATATCTGGATTGTAGCACCTAATGTTGTATGATCTGAATCTCAATTTCAGACCAAATGCTGCTTAATTTATGTTCTGTGAAAGTCCTAGCTTGACAGGATTTCCAGAATTTCTCTACTATATAATGAGTTCTGAAAAAAAGCACAACTTGCATAGAAAATTCAATTCAAAAGCACACCTAGAGAATGGCAACCTGTGTTTAATAGAGTTAGTAGTTGATCAAATCACCCAAGGAGTGTTAAGTTATACATAATCCAAGCCCTCAGTCGGATCTGTCCTGACTATCCTCGGTCTTGCCATTATCCTAAAGATGAGGCTGAAGTAACTTATTTAACATGATTGTCTTCTCCTTAGCTGATACTATTACAATGATGAAAGAAAATTAAATTCATGGTATCCAGAGGAAGAGAATGAATGTGAGACAGTGCATCAGTATTTCAGGTCAGTGACAGAAGCACAGGGAAATTCTGTTCCTTTTTGCACAATACTCATGCATTTTACCACACAAACTATGTAACAGGGCCCAGGCAGAACAGGAACCCAGGTCTTCAATTTCTTTATCAAGTTCTTCAGCTGCCAGACTGATACTTAAATTTTCTAGAGGACAAGATAGGTGAGGAAAATATTTAAGTGAGCTGATAATCTAAATTTAAACACCTAACACCAATATCTAAGATGAAAGGAAAGGGAATTGAACCCAGCATTACAGAGATATCCTGAATGCTACAGGCATATTCCACCAGAGATGTAGGTTAGGCAACTGCTCTGCTCAGTATAGTGGTCTTAGCAGAACCCACTCAACTTCACTCTCTCCACGTAGCACACTAGAAACACAGATGACAAACAGGTCTGGAAAGTCATCATGTGGAAGTCAAATATAGCAAAACCAAACGTTCTCAAACCTATGTGTCATTTGTGGATCTCTCCTTGTGGACCTAGTTCTTCTTTACTTCACATCCTCCTTTCACAGCTCTGGTAATTTAAACAATTACAAAATGTAAGCACACTCAGTTTTGCTACACTTAGAGAAATGTGCACATTACCAGGACATGGAAGTGGGATTTAGAGTAAATAAGAGGCAGATTTTTTATCTTTATCTGCTACGAAGAATTTTTTTCACCATTACATATTATATATTTTCCACTACATAGCTTCCTGAATTTCAATGAACAGGGGTCATAAAACATTAAGGGTTCTGGACCCTCACAAAGTTGTCTACCTCAGACCTCTTATCTCAAACAGTAGCTTTTTAACCCTAAAATATAATTCCCTTAAGTACAGTTGACTTTTCCATGGATTTCACTCAAAAGTGGTCAAAGAAGGTATAAGTCAACTCAGAAACTTTATTTACCCACCACCTCAGCTAGCCTTGTTACATGAATACAAAGAGGCTCCTAGAGTCCAACAATATCCCTCTGGTGTCTCTCCTCTTTGGTCTCACCTCTATCCCCATCCTTCCAAGTTGTCTCTTTTAATCAGAGGGGTGCCGTTGCCACCTATCCTCTTTTTGGACATTCTGAGGATCTCTCTAAACTCAGAAAGGGCCAAGGAGACTGGCAATTACTCTCCTTGTCAGGGACTCTGTAAAAATAACTGAATAGTCAAGAAAAAGGAGGATTTAAAAAACATGTATGTGCAATTAAAAAACAAAACAAAACAAAACAAAAAAACTATATTTATTTTAAGCAGAACAGTAGACAAAACACAGAATAATTAATGCTTTAAAACTTCACAAAAATAGAGAGAATACCAACGAAGAAAAGATTTCCATGCTTGTTTGACATTAGTGATTCATTTTCCTAGGGTGCTATAATAAATAAACAAGTATCTGTGAAGCTGTTAAAACACAGTAAAACTCTAGTCAATCCAAGATACGATAACAGAGGAGAAAAAGAAAAGAAATTTATCTTTTTCCTTTCTAAATATAATTTTATCCAATTTGAACTCTGCTCCAGAAAGTAGAGTTCTTTTGACAGTAAATGATACAGAGATGCAGCAGGTTATGCCAATAGCTTCAAAGGTCTATTTTAAACCTGAAGAGACAGGAACAATTAAATTTTTTCTCTCCAGACCATTTTAATGACACAAAACAAGCCTGTCTGCTTCCGGAAGGATGATATGTTTCTCACTCAGGAAAACATTAGGCTCCAGGATTTTATCATTTACAAACTCTGAAAAACAGGAAAAAGGATTTTAGTTCCTGATGTGCAAGTGATTTGTGTTAAGTCACAGTCATGCATCAACAACCAGCTCATTTGGGAAATGTTGTCAGGGTTGAGAGCTGCTTGTTGAATGAAAGCAGTAAGGATGTAGAAAAAAATGCCACTTCATACGACTGGTCAAGCTTTTCTATTTCTTTTTCTTATGTCTTCCTTCAGTGATGAAAGACCAAACTACATTTTAGATGTAAATGGCAGTATTATCAGGAAATGCTAAAGTGTAATTAATGCATTTTACCCCAGGTTGCCAAAGATCTTCCAAAAGCTGTAGTCAACACCCGTGATGGTTTTGAAATCATTAAACTGATGTTTTGAGACACATGAACTTACAGGGTACACTTCAATGAAAAATGAGGCATTGATATTTGGTAAGAGTCACAGAGAGACTTGTGTGATGAATTCTGCTTACATTAGGGCTATTAGACTTTCCACTCTTGCTCATCGCTAGTTTAATAGGGTTTCAAACTGATTTTTTTTCAGATTAGTTCTTTGTCATCAAAAATTTTCTTGCCTCTTTCCCTCCCATTCCGAAGTGTTATTTTCACATATAAATGTTGATGGTTTTGTGACAATGGACTCTCACAACTGCAGAAGGCGGCCTTTTTAAAATTTATATGCAGATGAGTATAGGTAGACAGTTCAAATACACTAGGTCCGTCTGACCTGGTAGGACTGCCCTCCCCAAGAGTTAGATGCAGTTCAGTCCCCTAATACCTTGTCTAAAGTAATTTTATTCTGGCAAAAGCTACGTAATGAACTCATGGACTGGAGCTTTTAGTCTCTTACAGTCAGCTGTGAAAATAAAATTTAAATTTCTTGTTGCCTTTACACAGTCCTTCGTTCCCTGTTGAGAGATATTTTACTCTTAAAAGTGGGTATAGAAAGCTGAACAGTTTCCCTAGGTAATTTGCTGTGGCAAGTCACTCCCTACAGCTCTATTACACAGTGTTTGTCCTCTACCTGTGGAATATCTATAGGGGAATCCTGTAGCGCATGCTGTGGCCTGAAGGCACTGCAACACATTCTTTTAGGTAATTGTCCTAATGCTGTAACACAACAGGAAAGTAAATAATTTAATAAAAAAGGCCAGCATCCTGCAAAACAGCTGGTAAACCATTCTTTGAGTCTTTTAACAGGATATATTGGCTAAATATGGAACAAGTCCTCTTCTTCCTACATCCATTTAGGTATTTGGAAAAGCTCCTATTGACATCAAGGCCTCTTGAAACAAGTCATATACATCAACGGTGTCAAAGTCTGCTATGTACAAGAAGGATATGTAAAAGGAACACAGTGTTTATACCAAAGCCTGCATCCTGCACAGCAAAGTTTTTTGTGCAAAAATATTCACTTATAGACAATGCTTTCAACGTAATCACATAAAATAAAAACTACATTAATTTTTGGAATTGCATTAATTTAATTAATTTATTACCAGAGTTTTTTATGTATTCCAATCATGTAGTTGCACAAATGGGCATTTTTAAGTATACATACAATGGTGGAACCTCATTTAAAATAAAAAATATGTCTCTTTCATACTTGTATAGATAAAAGCGAGGCAGGACATAGATCTGTAGAAAATCTGAATGGTTCAGAGAAGGTGCTGCTGTATGTTTGAAAAGACAACTGATTTTGAAATATATCAATGAAAACAGAATTGTCAGAATTCTTCATCATTTCATTTTAGAAGAAATGCTACTCTGCTACACTTAATAATCATCACCGGACACAGCAACAGCCAAATACTAGAGAAGGGAAAAACATAGGCAAGAATATGCGGGACAAGGCATTTTGAACTTTTCCCTTTCACCTAAAAAAACCCCAAACAAACAAACAAACAAAAAAACCGCCATCCAAATCCCAAAATAATCCACAAAACATTGTCTTCTGGATATTAAAATCTCAGCTGTTTATCAAATATTCTTAAATATCATAGGTTTTTTCTGTTAGCAAGTAGTTGAAAATCTCCTGCATTTCCTCCAAGACTTTACTACCTCTGAAATTATATTACCAGCACTTTAAACCCCTGTGGTTCACTGGGAACGTAGAGTGTACAGAACAGAACCACGTTTGCGTAATGTGGTTAGTTCTTTTTTTTTTTTTTTTTTTACTTTAGCTGTAAAGTGTCTAGGAATTAGTTAATATTGTCACATACTTCTAAGATCAACTGCACTACACTATTGCTTCCTACTAATGTGGAAGGAGGTGTAGAATAAAGTGGTAACACTCCATGGAACAGAAAGTTTTTTTCCCAAATAATAAAAATTTTCCAAACTAGTAACTTAGGAATACAGGTATTTCAAAGTTCCACTTCTGGGAACCTCCAAAGTATCCAAGGAAGGAAACAATGTTATACAAACGAAGGAACAGATAAAAGTGAAAGAAATTAGCCTCTATGGTCAGGCATAGCCTTGGTACCTCTCCTTTTCCACATGTGGACGTAACTGGCATCCTTAAGTGACATTCTTCTTTCCCTATATATATGTAGGTTAAGCATGTTATGTATTTAACTATGTTAGAGGGCTGAGAAAGGCAGGTCTGACTTCACTTTTGTCACATGAACCAGGATCTGTCTGCAGCTTAAGTCAGGGATATTTTACACAAAGCATCACCATTAGATTGAGCCTGAGAATTTGTTACACAAAGCATCACCAGTTTTGCAGTAGGATTAAATTTGTTTTTAAATATGCAGTTACTGGAGCAGGATCTTACTCATCAAGACTTTAAGAAACACCTGAATGGATATTTGGTGTGTAATTCTGGGAGATGGATTACTTACGGCCTTCTTCATTTTCAAAAGAAATACAACAGGTGTTATAACTTAGTGTGAATGTGTCAATTGAAATCCTAATTTTTTTTAAACCTTTGATTTTTAAACTAGCACTCCTTTTATTATTTAAATGTCAGCATGGCCTCTTTCTTAGTTTACACAGTTTCTTCATGCTCCAGAGTCCAGTGGGTGATAGCTGTTTGCAATTAAGATATAAGTAAATCAAAGCAATTCTCATTTGTCTTTCATTTTAACTTTAAACATTTCAAAATATCTAACTACATTTAGGTGAATTAAAACGAAATATAAATTAATAATCTCTCCCTTTGTCTATCTTATTTGGTCTCTTCCTCTCATATAATTTAACTAAAATTAGGTAATCTTCTACAATCTGAACAGACCAATTAGAAAAGCGCCTGAATAAATGCATAGTGCAGATGATGTGTACTGAACCATCCTTATTAAATCAAGGGATGAATCTGTTTTAGCTGTTTCCATTGACAGCCTTCTTCCAGCTCACAGCCAGCAGGCAATTAAGAGAATCAGATTTAAAACAGGCAATAGGGAGAAATCAGCTTCTGTGTAATCATTCTTACACCAGACATATGTGCATCTGCTTTACATGTGCCTGCACTCTGTGTGCATTTGTATTTGTATTGTACATGCAAGGATGTATCATTTTTCCCCTGTGTGCCAGTTCAAAGATATGCAACGTATTTCCTAATACTTAGCCTCCCACAAATATTAGACATGTTGTCAATTTTCCTTAAACTGATTTTAACCCTGACTTCAGTATAGACCATCAGGTTGGTACTGAATAGATATGCTAGATAGCTTATTAATATTTAATCCTATGTTTCTAAAGGAAAAAGCCTAACAACACAAGCACAAAATAAAAGAGAGAATTACACCTGAGATGTACAGTAAATTGTACTCAGAACAGTTAGGAGTTTACAGAAGTCAGAAAAGAAAAGAAAACACACACACACACACACACACACACACACACACACACACACACACAAAACAAACACCACCACCAAAAAAACCACAAAACCAAACCAAACCAAACCCACCAGTGATAGTCTGATGGATTTGACACATTTCATTTTAAAAGTTGTCTGGGGATGGAATCCAGTAGATTGATTTTGTTTCTTTTTAGAATGTTATTTATAAATAAATACAATTTACAGCCAGGATTTTTTCTGGTGTTTCATCTAAAATTTCTTTGTCAGCATTTCATACCAGTTCAGTTATTTTTCTTGGTAGGTTCCCAGTTATTAGAATAGGATGTGAGTGAAATACCTATATTCCCTATATAGTATGTTAGGTACCTCAGAATTGGATGCACATAGACAACGTACTAAACAAGGGACACATCCATTAGATATGCTAAAGAAAAATACGTACATCTTAGATTTCTCCCATCTATCTACTGCTAGCCCTGGATTAGATAGATCTATGGAAATTAAAATGTAAGGCCTGAGGCCCTCCTTTCCTTTCATATACCAATTGGAAAAGGTAGAAATCAACTTTTTTCTCTTGGGATGCAGCTGCAAGATTGGGAAGAGAACACAAGGGAGAGCCTGTGCATCACTGGTGAAGACGCTTCTCCAAAAAATCTGGACTCTAGTCCTTGTCCTCATCAACTTCCATATCTTATCTAAGACTGTTTAAAGAAAATGGCATAAGCAACGTTCAGATCAGAACCCCAAATGATTCTGATTTTCCTCAGACTTCTTCCCAGCAAATATTTTTATCAATAAGCTACAGCATGAAGCTATATTTTGTGCCCAGTCTTCCATGGCTCACAAGTTCCCAGCAGTGGGATGAGCGCTCGCATCCCTTCCCCTTTTCCCTCTCTGGCTCTCTAGCATTCTGCATGGAGAAGGGCTGCACCCACTTGCACACCATCAGGTTGAAGACTGGATATCTTAACCTCCCAGTTGCTAGAAATTTGTCCTAGCCTTTTGGTATAGCCATTACATTACAGAAGGCACATTCTCCTCCTGTGTTTCTGAATGAAAACATTGTCTTGTGTTCTTGTGGTTATTGACCATTAGATTGAGCCTGAGGATTTCAGAGAGAAATCTTAAAGCCTGCCTACAGGAAATCCTAATTCTGAATCCCAAATAGTTAACTTGGAAAGACACCATGCTGTTAAGGTCTTTTACAATGATACTAGTTTGGGTATATGAAGAAAGAACTAATAATTTCCCATTTCAGAACACTGTAACACACAATGACAAATTTGTGCTGAAAAATTCTTATTACAATCCTAGTATTTTAGTCCTTTAATTTACAATTCATTTCACACATAAAATCTATGAAGAACTTTACTTTAGAGATCTGGACTATTTATGAATCCCAATTCCATTACACTTATATTGCCTAAGATTTTTTTCTTCTCTGAATAGTTGTCCTAGTATTTTACCAACGATAAAATTGAAATGTAAACCAGCAATTTCTGGAAACAATTTGTTTTGTATCCATGTTTATTTATTTATTTTTCAGAAAACTACTCTGCAGCACCATCTAGTGAGAGTGAAAAGGACCAGTCATACTATATGCATGTTTGGAGAACCTCCATGATTTTGCAGCCTGCACAGCTTCCCATAAACTTAATGGAAGCAAGCAAAGAAAAGTCAAGTCTCCATGCAGAGAGAGAGTGTATGTGTATCCTCTGTCATGTCAGTGATCTTGAACAGAAAACCTACCTCAGGATGAAGTGTTTTTTTACAGAAAGACATATGGAGTCTTCAGATAAGGTGCATTATGGACAGAATACAAAATACACCTTGACTGTAAAATATTCTTCAATGTATAACCAAAGTTTCCAAGTTTTCTTTGTGCTGAACCAAGCACATCATTAGCAGTTAGCAACCTGTGTTGTGAATGATGGTGTTATTGAGAGCAGATTTTTTTTCCAGTAACTGATGTGGTCTTCTAGTGTTCAAAGCAGCAAATAAAAAACTAAGCAGTGAGTAATACAACTGAAGAGACAGACCTTTGTGAGTGTTAAGGTTTTGCCCAATTAAGGGAATTTTTCTATGCAAATCTTTCCTTTGAAGTTCGAAAAGGGCTCACATCACTTCTGAGGAAACAAAAAAAATCTGTTCAAAACTGTCTCTATAGATGGTTATATAGATAAATTTTTAAAATCTGAAATAAACACTACGTCACCACGTACTATAGTAACAACTACTCTTATGTTGCTTCATATCTGAGTTGACTTCTATTTCCACTAGTTATCTTAATGACTGACATGTCAACTTGAATTGTGATCATGAAAGCCAGATGTCCATTTCATCCAATGTGAGTTGTCTAAGACACATTCAGAGATATGCAACTCTTCTCTAGCAAAGACTGAGAAAATTCCATTCTTTTTCAATGCCAAAAGAAGTCAGAGTACTTTGGGTCTAATAGTCTCTATCATAGGCTAAGCAGCATTTATATATTTTTCTTCTATTTTTAAGAATGTTAATAAAAACAAAAATTATAATTACAATGTTTCTTTTAAACAAAAAGCAAGAACATTTATACAAATACAAAATGTCTGTTAAGAGCTAATTCTTGAGTCCTGCAGACATTTACTCAGAATTCCACTGAAGTATAAAATGATTACTGAAGTATAAAATTTTTATTACAACACCAGAGTTTTCTGATTCTCCAGATACAACTGACTAAATGGAAATAATTGGCCACATCAGACCACCATTCTCCAGCTTTTTCTTAATCTTTTCTTGTCTATTTAGACTCCGTCCTCAAAATCAGTTAAAGACTGCAGATATCAATGAATGTTAATGGAACTGAACCTGAAATTATATGTTCATTAGTGCAGCAGAGTCTGTGGTTTTGCCTCTGCAGAGAAGCAAATGTTTGTCTTAGCTCAGGTAGTTAGACCATTTGTAATAACAAGATGGCTGGTCATGAATGGTTTTCCCAGGGCTTAGTATTGGGTCCAGTTCTGTTTAATGTCTTTATCAGCAAACTAGATGAGGGGATTGAGTGCACCCTCATCAAAGTTTGTAGATAACGCCAAGTTGGGAGGGAGTGTTAATCTGCTTGAGAGTAGGAAGGCTCTACAGAGGGATCTGGATAGTCTGGATTGATGGACTGAAGCTGATTGTATGAGGTTTAACAAGGCCAGGTGTCAGACCCTGTACTTGGATCACAACAACCCCATGCAACACCACAGGCTCAGGGAAGAGTGGCTGGAAAGCTGCCTGATGGAAAAGGATCTGGGAGTGTTGATCAACAGCCAGCTGAATATGACCCAGCAGTGTGCCCAGGTGGCCAAAAAGGCCAATAGTAACCTGGCTTGTATTAGAAACAGTGTTGCCAGCAGGACTAGGGAAGTGATCATCCCCTGTACTCAGCACTAGTGAGGCTGTTGGGGATGGAGTGATGCACTTCACTCATAAGAGAGGAGCAGCAATCTGTTTATTGGTAACAAAGTTTGGTAGTAATGTCAGCAAGTTGTTTTACATTCTACTAAGGAGGTTGGATAGATTCACAAATAAAGTTAGTATTCAAAGCTGGCTGGTGAAGGCCGTTTGTATTTTGAAAAATCTTGTGAAAAAAAAAAATATGTGTGTGCTAAATCATAATGCATGAAATCACAACTTCTGAATAAGTCAAAATTTGCTGTTCATCCTACATTTCATTATAATACCATCAGAATACTGTGCAAGCCAAATACACTATTTGGACCTCCTGAACTTGATTTTTTTTGGTTTCATAATACCATTACACATGCTAAAATCAATCTGCTTGCCAACTCATAGTGAAATTCTTAGTGCTACATTAGGTAGCACTCCTTCAGGTCTCCTTCAGACTTTCCTTATATGAAAGAAAAGGAGATTAAGATGTAGCTTAGTTATTAAACAATGTATTTTGCAATAAAACAAAGGAATAAAACAACAGAAACATTTTTAACCTTTGCTTATTCACTTGCTATGATCTGTGAAGTGACTGATACAGAAACACCGAGTACATAACAATAGTTGGATCTAGTTCTGAAAAGAGAAAATAAAAATAAGAGAGAATGATCCCACAGTACTCATCAGTTGCCTCAAAGACCCAATTTAAATCAATTTCTATTTAAAAATTTACTTGCTCTTCTTTATAAGAGATGTTTAAATATGAAGTATTTTATAAAAAGGAGACAAAAGTAACAACAAAAAGAGGGAAGGATAACCACAAATTAGCAGATAATTCCATCTTTCATTAGAAATGAACAGCTAATTAAAAAAAAATAAAAATCTTTCTTTTCTCTGTGCTCAAATGGGTTTTGATTAGTTACAGCAGTGTAGCCAACAGACTGATATCTATTAACACTTTGTGATCTTAGTTTTTGTTGGTGCAGACACTCACCTCTCACCTGCCCATGAAGCCTTCAGACGAGCTCTGCTAACACAGTAGAGGACACCGGGGTTAGGTAGGGGCAAGGCAGCACACAGTGAATTGCTTCCAGCACCATTATAGGAGATACAGAATGCTTTCAGTCAGTATCCCAGCATGCTGTGGTGTAGTTGGATAATTGTCACCAAACGGTTGTAGCACTCAAATTTGTTAATCCTACCATTCCCAAAGTGACTTGTTTTTTCATCAAATAACAGAAATCATGGAAATTTATTTGTATGATACTGAGAACCAGAAAGTATTTCTCGTGTTTTAATATTAAAAATTTAAGATGACAGATTCATTGAGATGTTACACCTAAGCACAGGCATTTCTGCTATTTAAATTTAGATACCAGTGAAATTTGATAAGGCTTTACTATAAAACATGTGCATTTTCTTAATGTAATAAATTTAAGGACTTGAGGCCCAATTATTTGAGTTGCTAAAGATGTCTACTATGCTTACTACTGTTATTGTGTTGACAAAGTAGTTATTTGAATGCTTAACTCATGGATCACAATGGTTTCCATAAACATTTCATAAACATCTCTATAAACATCTCTTCCTTGGACAGGTGTAGAGTAATTTCTGCACTGTTATTGCTTGGGTGTATCTTCAATAAGCAGCATGCGTCACACTGGATGGTTTCAGATGTTTGGAGATCCAGGAGAAAATAAATATTTGGATGTATTGTAATATTCAATTACAAGAGGAAATATTTTCAAAAGGATTATATGTCTTAGGCTTAAATCAATCACTTACATGAATGACAGGAAATTTCAATGAGTGTAAGGCTTGAAAATAAGACTGGATCTGTTATTAGGAAAACTACGGATTGAAGTGTCCTGTAAAGATAGTAAGTGGAAAGGCATTGTGTATCAAGTATTTTCTATTTACACTGTGGATGGAAGTGTAATAGGAACACTATATTTAACAAGATACCTGGCTACAAACGTTAATTACAAATCATAACCCGGGATGTTATCAAATTTGCAGGAAAACTTGATACTACATACCATTTTACATTATTTGTCACTCAAGATTTCCATTTAAAACTGGAAATGACAAACCAGAAAGTATGCTAAACATAGGGGGAGTCAGGAACAGGGGCAATAATAGTTACAGAACACCACTGGAATAAAATGAGAGCAAACATAGACAGATGTACTATGTGCAAGGGAGGAAGAAATAATCAAGTGTTAGATCCTGCCAGGAAGTGTAATGAACTTCATCACAGATACAAGTTCTTTGTGAGTCTTAGGATCAGTCCATAAATGAACATAGAGGAAAACACTGACTCAGTTGGAAACAGATGAATGATGTGTTACAGCCTGTGACAGACTGCCCGTGAGTGAAGGATACACAATGAATTAAAAGGTACAGTGCATTTAAAATTAGGAGTGCCCTGAATAACACAAGCAGTATAATTGCTCTGTTCACACCTGCTTTGGCTTCTGGTGGATTTCGGTGCAGAGCATCATATTTCAAAACACAGCTAGATGAAAGAAATTTGATAAGAAATACCGGCACATACATTGCTTCTACTGCTCTTGTCCTAATAAGTAACACCTTCTTCTGATCCGAGCCCAACAGATGTGAGCAGAATTATACTTCTCTTAGCAGATGTGGATTGTAAAATTTGTAACTCAGAAAACTATAGTTATGCAGGATGGCAAAATGAACTATTCTGAAGACAATGGAATCCCATAACATGGTGATAGCTGTATGGTAAAGAAGAATGAAGAACATTTGAAAAATAATCTATCATAGTCCTTT
The DNA here is from genome assembly GCF_964273445.1 of Streptopelia decaocto. Classification (NCBI taxonomy): domain Eukaryota; kingdom Metazoa; phylum Chordata; class Aves; order Columbiformes; family Columbidae; genus Streptopelia; species Streptopelia decaocto. The sequence continues at coordinate 21,160,251 of NC_138663.1, forward strand.
TTTTTTTTTTTTTTAGTTTTTGCATGTTAGCTGGATTCATTTTACTCCTATAAAAAAGAAATAAAAATCCCTAGATGAAAAAAGTGTGTTTAGTAAAGAGTTATTGAGGCCGTAGCCTATGCTCCCAGACATAGTGTGTTCTCTGGGTCAAATAATGGGGAAAGCGGGTCAAGAACAGCACAAGCTCCATCCACACCAGTGCTTTCTGTAGTTCTGCTGTCAGTATCTCTGAGGAGTCTTCATTTTTTTTTAATTACTCCATTCCCTTACATTATTTGTGATAAAATAAACAGCAGGTTTACTCAGGACTCAATCAAGTGCGATCAGGCTATCACCCTAGTGAATGTTTAGTGCTTTTAAAGTGCAAAACACTGTTAAGAGACCACTGTGGTTCAATCCAAATCAAGACTTGGTGATGAAACCCTCTTCACTCCCCTTTCTTACTCCTTCCTTCTTCCTGCACAAACACATATGCTTCACATGGAGGAATTAAAATATCTTTTGAATTTAAAAATTATGTTGATTTGTAACTATTTTTTTTACATTCTAAATGTATCTAAAATGTGAAACTTGAATCTATTTCTAAAGTAGATGATATAGTAATGTAGAAGCAATGCATTAATTTTGCATTTTAGAACTGAATGAGCAAAGATCTAAATTTAGAGTTATAAGCTGTATTCAAAAGGTTCAAAACACTTTCTTTGATGATTTTTGGAAATCTTTCCAAGAAGTTCTGAACAGAAGACAAAACCATGACAACAGAATAACTTAAAAGATAAAAGACACAGAAGAGGGACAGAGATATCAAGCAATGAGTTAGATGCCCTGCAGAGGAAAAAAAAAAAAAATCTGAGATTTTTCATTAAGAATTTATTTTTCCTCAATACTCAGAGGATAAGTCATCTCTGGCCCATTTTCAATAAGCAGGTGATCTTGTTGCAGCTCTCAGAAACCCAAAGGAAAAAAATCTGCCAAGTGAAGTTTCTAATATTTGAAAAAAGCCAAGAAAAGTGGGAGGTGGAGAAAGAAATGATAAATTAATGAAACTTTCACTTCCAATGACAACAACAACAAAACAAAACAAAAAAGACACTTTTACCTCTAAATACTGTATTTTTAGAGAAAGGACCAAAGAACATATACTTAACATCCCAGAAGTTTTGCTTCATGGTGGCATTTAAGAGCTCTCTCTCAACAGACATGTGAAAGTCGTGCCCAGGAAGGTGAGGAACTGAAGTTAAGCAGGACCCCAACTAGAACTGCTGAGATGAGCAGAGAGGAGTTCTGGGACTTTCTAAAAGGGCAGAGAAACAACTGAACATGGTTGAAATCTTACTAAAAAGGTATTAAATGGCTAAGTGCAGCTTTCCAAAAGTTCCAGTGCAGGGACCAACACTTTCGCTCCTTGTCAAATTCAGCATAATCTCTTTCAGGGAAAATAAAACAAAACAAACAAACAATCAAACCTTAGAAAAAGGAATGTATTTGTTTTTTGAGGGAGGGAGGTGAGTGTCAAAACCTCAAGTGAATAGCTTGAATAGCTTATAACACCTGCAGCTGTAAACCCTGTCTCACCTTGGTGATATTAAAAGTCACAATGCATATGACTTTCAGTGCTTTACCAAACATGTGGGTGAGTTACTGGTGGTTCTATATTTAATATATACTAAAAAAAAATATTCCTATTACTACATGTAGGCTCAGTGGTACACGAGATGAGAGAAATATCACTGGTATTGAATAAGTAAGAAAGCAATATTAATGGTATCAGCTGCAGGATTAAACCTCAATGAAAGAAAGGAGTGCTTCCAGGATTCAGCTTTATTTTTAATTGAAACTGGTATTTTAAAGTCCAGCTTAGAGAACCTACTAATTGGCTGGTAGAGTTAATGCATCAAAATCATGAATATTTGTTTTCACCAAGAGAAATATATGTTGTCTAGATAATAAATAAAGGCTTCTGAATATTAACAATAACTTCTGACTTAATCAGTGTTCAAATATAAATATTTTTCAATATTTACAAAAGCTCCCAAAATTTTGGAAATGTTTGGCTGTTCAGATTTATAAGGGCAGTTTGACAGAACAAGCAGATACTGTTTTCAAAATATGGTAACATGTGTACGTGAAAGCACCCATGATAACCATTCTTCAGGGACACCAGCTAACAAAATATTGCATACTTTTAGTTTGTTTTCCCTACTTCATCTATTCTAAATGCTGTATATTCACAACGTATGAAATTAACTTCTGTTTATTTCCTATATCCTTCAAAGTAACCACTGTCGAGTCAGCTACATATTCCTAATTGAAAAATAATAATTGTATGGCTTATTTCATGATAAGCCTTGAAGATAATTACTATAGACTTGTTACTTTATTTTCAAATTCCTGAAAAGTTTCAGATGTATTAGGATTTTTCATTTTCCTTCCGTATTACTGTAGAGAAAGAGCACAGAAATTGAAGGCAATAGTCACTAAAACAACCATGATGGAAACTAAGACAGTTTACTTGACTGATCTGAACTTCCCTGTAAACCAAGCCAAATATGTGCTACCTACCATCCTAGGAAGAGGGAAATAGAGGTTTGAGCCTTTTAATTGCAAAGGAGGTTGAAGGTGGATCTCCCTGTTTCAGAACAAGGAGATAGGACAATTGACCACTATGGAAAAATCTGGCACTTTTTCCGATTCCTTCTCTTTCTCAGGTTGCATTTTAAGGTAGATTTTTTTTTTTTTTTTCCAAGTCAGAAACTAAGAGGATTGTGAGGTTGTTTTCTGCTATTTCTGTGTTCCAGTATCATGAGGTTAGTTTCTGCTTTTTCTGTATTCCAGTCTGGACTGATTAAAGCATCTCTTCTAGTCCACTGGCACATGGTTTAAATAATTGTTTCTTTTTGCTTCCTCTGCTGCCTCCCTGCTAAGATACAACATTTGAGTGTATCCTAATTTATGTTCGCAAGAAGTCAGGTTGCAGGTGGGACCACTGGCTGTGCCATAGGAATGTGGAGGGCTGTGGATCACCTTGTTACTTGGGAGCAGTGCATATCTTTCAGGTGTTGCAGCCTCTTGGTGGTATAACTAGCTTCAGGCTGTGGTTGCAGGGAGAAGTCCCACAACGTCTGATTAAGCTCCCGCAACACACTCTCTACTTTTTTTGCCAGATCAGAGGGTTGTGTGATCCCATAGCGAACTTAACCTGGTACAACTGGAGAACGATACAATTTTATACTGATATTGACAAGTTCAATCAATTCCTTGAGTTCACAGACACTGCAGTCCCAAAAATATAAATGGAAGAAAAGGTGTAGCGATGATGAGATGAACAGAGGAACACAAAGAGTTGGGGGTGGAGTGGGAAGTTCATTTTGACCTAAACTGTGCTTCTGATGAAGGTGTCTTAAGTTAGCCAGATAGTCAATTTGTTAGAAAGATAGCTTGAGTGAATTTAATGTGTTTTTTTCCCTACTCATTCTTGACCAAATTCTTTCTCTTATCTCCTGCGCTGGCTGTGACTTTCAGTTCCCTCCATGGGCCAGTTGAACTCAAGAATGAAGGAGAAAAGTAACGCAGAATAAAAAAAAAAAAAAGTACATCTAATGAGACAGAAGGCAGAACTACCTCAAGAGGAGGAGCTCCAATGCTAGAGGAGAGGTTGGAAAGAGAAAGCAACTGAACAGCTCTGTGGTGAGCTGCTATGTCAGCACAGGTCATGTACATGCTTGAAATGCCAGTTCCTTGTCTGATACTGAGGTGACTATAACACCCTTTTAGTGGCATGTCGTGACAATGAAAATTAAAACTTTGTCTTCTTTGAAGACCACAGTCTGTAGGCCACATGTATAATAGAAATAAATAGGACATGAGAAATATGGCAACTTGACCTTGTCTCAGAAAATTTTGCAAGAATTTACTCATTTCCACTGACATAAGAAACTCTTTGACCTATTATTTTCTGTCAAACAGTAATAAGGCCACAGTCCCTGGAAATAACCATTCACCTAGGTACAAAACAAGTCATCAGGTATGGGAGCTGTGCTCCCCTTCCAACTCTCTTATAGTCCTCATTCTGCCCAGAAGGAAAATTTCCCTTGTATTCTTTTGTGTCTGTACAGTCTCCTGGGCTTTATCTCCTTATAATAAGTTTTATCTTATTTTTTCTGAGATATTTTTCCTAGTTTGATAAAATTGCATCCTCTCATACCAGCATTTGGGAATGTAAATGTTAACACAGCTTGCAGAAAATTCACTACAAACAATGACAAATAAACTCAGAGACCTGACTCTAAAGTCATCTTTCAATTAAATCTTCATTCTATTTCCTAGTGGTACAACTGAACCTAACAAAACTAAAACAGACAATAGATATTACCATTCACAGACCACATATATTTAACCTTCATTCCTAATAATAGCAATAATTAAGGGATGCTGACAAGCACTCATTTGACAGTGAGACTGGAGAGGCATGTCTTTGCTGACACAGTGGGATATAGTATTAAATTGTAACAATGCTGGCAGCCTCCCAAATGATGGAGTCAAGGCAGGTGGTAATCCAGTTCAGCAGCAATGGAAAATAGGTGACTGCATGTTGGCTATAAATTACAGTGCACAGTTTGTATTAAGGATAGAGGATAATTTATGCGATAAATGTAGTGTAACACTTGAAGTCCCTTCATTTTTTTTCTTCATAAAAATGTGTGGCACTGTTTCTCTGGGATCTTTTTTTTTTTTTTTCTAGAAAGAAAGTAGGTTTATAACGAGTAACAAGTTAATTAGAATAGTAAGGCACATTCACAGCACTAAATTACTAACTTTCACTTACCTGGAGTCTAAACAGAGAGTGCTGTAAATGGAATTTTCAGTGGAAATTATAGTTACAGAATTAGGAAACCACTACTGGCAACAATAAATAATTAGGTATCTAGTCAGAACATTTTAGGTTTTCACAAAGCATAAGCTGTTTGTAGGTTAAATGGGATCTCTAAACTCAGCACCCTACAGATGAAAAAGATCCAGAAATAAGTACACCTATGGCAAATTTACCACTTTCAGGGCAAAAGAGAGATGAAGTTTTGTGCAAGCATTAATAGCCTGTGAGAGAATGAAAAAAAGAGTGGATAGTTGCAGAAGCAGTTGAAGACATAGCAGTGAATACATAGCAAACCTGAGCAAGGGTGGAGAGTTCAAAACTAAGAGCTCTGATTCTGTCCATGACAGCTTCCCTGTAAATATAGGTCATTCTAAAATGTTTCATCAGCTGACCTAAAGACTCTGCTACAACAGCAGAGAAGCCTCCAAATGATTTTGAAATTTGTATTGTTGCCCCTTGTGGTGTCTACTACAGACTCCATATAGGTGTGCACATTGAGTACACAAGCTCATTTTATTTTCCAAAGGTGCCATGCCATACATGGACCTTATTAGATTTTCCTCTGTCATAATAAAGTCAATTTTTTTTTTAGAATTGCTACCGTCATACTGTCAGAAAAAGCATCTGGTCCCATACAAAGCTTCACTTTCAGCCTTACAGTACTTCATGACAAGAAAATTTTCAGCTAAAACATTTGGAGAAGATTTCTAAAGATATTTCATTTTAAAGGATATATGTGTGATTTTATTAATATGAAAGAAAAATTTGATTATACAAATGACTATCAGAAGTTTAAATTGTTTTCATTGTGATCTTTTCCTCATACACAAGTATAGCCAAGGATTTAGAGGAGTCAAGTGCAGTAAGGAAGAAGGTAACTTGGTATAAGAAGCATTTTTTTGATCACATTTTACAGATGTTCTCTAAATTGTAACTGAGTTTTTCTCTGTAGCTCATGCGTTCATTTTCTAACGTGCTGTTTTTTCTGCAGCTCAAAGAGACCTATGCAGCTTAAGAGCTCAAAAGATTTGGCTAGTACGTTGCATTAAATCAAACATGCCTGTAAGGCTTTCTTGAAGTGCTTCTTGGACAGCCAAGCTTCCTTTTTTGTGCAGCAGTTCACTATATAGGAGTGACTTAGGTATTCAGACATTGTCTGTGCTATTTTCAGCTGTATACTACTTGAAAAACAAAACAAAATGAAAAGATGTGTTGCTTGTAATGCATACATTCTGACTTGTGGGAATTAATGTTCTGCCAGTAAGTGGGTACAACATATCCTGTCTGCCCAATTTCAATTCGCTTTGTCTCTGGAGAACAATAAATCAGCCACATGTTATCCACTTGAGCCATATAACTGAACTTGTGGCTTATGTACTAAGTTAATCTTTCAGAATCCAATCAGGCAGTAAATGTCTGCATATATCTGTGGTTTAAAATTTAATGAACACGACCACCTTTGATGTGTTTTGGGGTTTTGATTGTTCATTTTTCAGTAAGGCAAAAAGACATTGTGACTATATGAAATTAAATAAGAATTTCTCCAAATTTTTCTCCTTTCAGTCTGCAGAATTGAAAGCTGGTGTCTTTTTTTTGCAGTTTCATAAAAGTTATCTGTGCATTATTAATTTATTGTTATCAAATGTTATTTTCATAAACAGTTATGTAAATAAATGTCTTCATTTATAAATCCCACTTTGAAAGCTTCCAGTATGGAAAAAAAAAAACAACCAACAAACACACAACAGTTACTTTTCAACATTGAAGCTTCTACCCGGAAAGGAGTCCTTAATATTTTCTAGATAAAGCCATGTACATTGTTTAAAGGTAAGCATTGATTTGCTACGTACCTACACAGTCACTAAGGAATTCACATAATTAAAGATCGGATTTAGGAACTATTAAAATAACTCATCCTTATTGCATAGACTGCTAAAATATTCGGAGACATACCATAGGCTCAAATTTGACCCAGCTCACATGGATGAACAAAAGAAGCATCCATCTTGAAGTAATGATTATGCTGATACAGTTAAGATAAGCATTAAGAACTGGATTTCCTTTTTTTCCTGTTAAAGTTTTATGTTACAATTGTAGCTGTTTGTTTTCTCCTCTTTGTTTTTTATCACCTTTCGGTTGTGCCTGGGCTGTTTTTTTTAACAGGCATACCATATTGTAATTGCTTCTGGAAAACGTATCCTATTTCCAGTGACCATTTGCTGCCTGGATCAATGTTACTTGTGCAACATAATCTCTCACATTGGTAACAACAAGAAATTTTACTCAGTTGAAGATCAAAAGCTTCTAGTGCCTGTAAAATATAGGTGGAGTCAATGGGCATTTTGACTATGAACTCTCCATAAATGATACTGATGAAATGGAAAACTTCAGCAATAAACAAAGTTTTATGTGCTTCCAGAACATGTTATTTAATTTACTATTTCATAATAGGAACTATGCATACTTTGTTGGGACTTCCCTTTGGTTCTGAACAATGCATGAGGTTATGTTGTTGTAGTTGAAACATCCAAGGGCAAGAAGTTCCTGAATAATACTGTGCCATTCAAACACCTCACAGAAACTTGTTGTTGTTATCTTTTTAACAGAGCAATTTACAACTCATTTGTGAGTAATTTTAATGTTTGCCCGGCATCCTGAATCCCGTTTTCCTCTTCTGACTCACAGCATCGATGACCTGTATAAGGGGAAATTGTTTGCACAGTCCATGCTTTTCATGCTTGCTTTCTTTCTTCAGTGTTGACATGCACAGGATCTGTTAAAAAACCCAAATAACAGGAAAGAAAACTCTTCCTTTCTCTACATAACAGCTGCAGGACACAACAGAAAACAAACCTCTGAGATCTATCTAGCTCATTTTTCAGGTGACCTCATTATGAAAAACAGGAAAGACCCAGACTTCTGTGTTTGCTTTATAAAATGTTGTTTGCCTTCACTGGCTCTGTTGGGATTTAGGGACTAACTGTATGACAGGAAGCTCAGGGAAGCAGTCGACATTGTCTGATGCTAATGTTTTTCTTTTGAGTTCACAAAGTTCATGTCCACTCTGCTGTTTTTCTACCAGAATGTTTTTGAGTCAGTTTGACCGACTGAAACTGAGTGTCTTAAAATAATCTGACAGCAGATTTGGTGGTGATTTTAGCCTATCTTTTCCTTTTTTTTTTTTTTTTTTTAAAAAAAAAATCCATAACCAGTGATCTGAGGTAAAGCTTTGACTGAGGAGCACTTAAAGGGAATTTAAGGATTGTAGCTCAGTTCTGCTGAATAATAGCCAGCTTCAGCAAAGCACAGAGCACAGACAGTCTCTCTAGCAGCATGATCAAAGAAGAGTGAGTGCCCCACTAGCAAAGAGAACTTGAGTTGATCCTCTCATCTGAGCCATAAGAAATCAATGTCAGCTTTCTACCTTTTACAGCTTTTTTTTTTTTTTTTTTCATTTTCTTTACTTGTGGATTCAGGCATGAATTCGATCTTCAGCATTTGATTCTCCATTATTTGCAACCACATTTTCAGGGCAACCTCCTGATTTATTCAACCTGTTAGCATGAACTGCCATGCATTGAAGTGACTCACAAATAAGGCTTAACCTAGAAATAACACTGGAACAAGAAATAAATCATGTCATGAGCCAGTCAGAAATTCACTTTCTATGTTGGGCAGCAACTGAGGAAAGCATGAGACATGAGGTAATCTTCAGATAAGATCAAGAGAGGTGCCAAACATATTTTGTCGTAGGAGACACTTTGTGACTGTTTGCCTTAGGGTCTTTCAGCTACACCTAGAGCACAGATACAGAAGCATTTTTGCATTCAGTCTCATGGCACACCTTAATGCATTTCCATTCTGTGTACTGGTAAGACACACGTGGCTGTATATACAAGGAACCTTGATAAACCAATAATCTAGGAACTATAGTGTGCTACACCAAGCACTCTTAAGATCCAGTTATGTGGACGACCAGAAACCAAGACATGCCCCTGTGATGCCCTGAAGACCACCAACAGGTAACTGCAGATATCACCTCTCAAATTTTATCTTACATACCCTAAATCATGCTCCACATCTAAAGAGGGTAATCCTCCTTTTGGTCCTCTGTAGTGTCGCTGTCCTGATTTACCAACATTTTTATGTCTCTGCCTTCTTCTGGGAGTAAAGTATTGAGGTGAATAAATCCATACACAACTATGACACATATCATTCTTGATATTTTTTTCATGTATATGTAGCAGTTGAAAACCTCAAAATTATTATTCCCTCAGCTGTGATGAAAATATTAAACTACGTAGAGCAGTTCTGCTTTCCAACATTGATTTGTTAATTCCTTTTGATTAAAACCTAGATGATGGGTGCCTCTGTGTACGCACTTGTACGTGTATGTGAGATATAATAAAATAAGTAGTAATAGTAATTTGACTTCCAGAACCTTTGAATTCTTTTATCCACTCAACTATAATAAAAGCAACTGTTAAATAGGAAATCTGGAATTTCAGCATAGCCTTAGTTAAGGTAGATAAAATTATAAACATCAAGTAGTCACTGGTAGCCAGATGTCATCAGGATCCCTACTTTGTGTCCCATCAGAAACATGAAACTAGAGAGAAGACTAGCACTAGAACAGTGTGTATGGCGACCATAGGGATGGGATCCATGTCCAAATTAATGCAACATTGTTTCAGATTAACATCTGAAATGTAGAGTACAATTCATCTGTCTGAATTCGATGCAGATGTTTAATAATATTATCTGAGGTGGCCTAGTTGGTCTGAGACCTGCAGCTTTCCAGATAAGTAGAGGGGGTGTTGGTAGGTTACCATGGCATGTCCAAAACTGGCATTGCATGCCTGTATTTTGATAACTGAGTTGCCTTCGGAGTTTTTACCAAATCATTACAATGTAATGTACACTACATAATCTGCCAACCTTATTGATGGTATAAGCTTACAAAATCATAAAAGGTAAAAACATTAAAACCTCTATCATATAATATAATATATGGAAGCAGTGGAAGTGAAATACATTTTTCTCAGAAAAATAATGAAATTTAAAAAAAAAAAAAAAAAGTTTAATACCTAATTATATCCAGCCTAAGAAACTCCAAACTAACAATCTGTATCCAATTAATTTTTAGATAGTGTAGTATTTATCCAAATAATTTTGTTTTGAGGAAAATTGCCTGTCCTTTCTACATCCATTTTCTGGATGAAAAGGCAGATGAAATATTTTGCAGGCAACTGAGAGAAGTCTCCCGATCACTAGCCCTTGTTCTAATGGGGGACTCCATCCTAGCAGATGTTTACTGGAAATACAACACAGCAAAGAGGAAGCAGTCTAGGAGGCTTGTGGAGTGCATGGAAGACAGCTTCCTGACACAGCTGGTTAGTGAGCCTACCAGGGAAGGTGCCCTATTGGATCTGTTGTTTATAAACAGAGAAGGACTTGTGGGCATGTTGTTTGGAGGTTGTCTTGGGCTTAGTGACCACAAAGTGATTGAGTTTTCTATTTTTGGGAAAGTTAGAAGGGTGGTCAGCAGAACTGCTACTTTGGAATTCCAAAGGGCAGACTTTGATCTGCTTAGGAGGCTGTTTGGCAGAGTCCCTTGGGAGACAGTCCTGAAGGACAAAGGAGTCTGGGAAGGTTGGTCTCTCTTCAAGAAGGTAATCTTGGAGGTGCAGGAGCAGGCTGTCCCCATATGCTAGAAGGTGAGCCAGCAGGGATGAAGACTGGCCTGGCTAAATAGAGAGCTGCAGCTGGAACTTAGGAAAAAAAGAAAATTTATAAACTTTGGAAGGAGGGCCAAGCTACTCAAGAGGAATACAAAAATGCCATGAAGTTAAACAGGGACAAAATTAGAAGCGCTAAAGCCCAACTAGAGCTGAACCTAGCTACTGCTGTAAAAGGTAACAAGAAATGTTTCTATAAATGTCAGCAACAAAAGGAGAGCTAAGAATGATTTCCATCCTCTGATGGATGCAGGGAGAAACATAGTGACAGAAGATGAGGGAAAGGCTGAGGTGCTAAATGCCTTCTTCACCTCAGTCTTTAGTAGTTGGAACAGTTGTGTTCTGGGTATTCAGAGCCCTGAGCCAGAAAACAGGAATGGGGAGCAGAATGAAACCCTAATAATCCAAGAGGAAATGGTTAGCGTTCTGCTACACCACTTGGATACCAACAAGTCTATAGGGCCAGATAGGGAACATCCAAGGGTGCTGACGGAGCTGGTGGAGGTGATCACTAAACCACTTTGCATTATCTGTCAGCAATTCCAGCTAACTGAGGAGGTCTCAGGTGACTGGAAGTTGACTAATGTGACACCCATCTATAAGAAGGTTGGAAGGAGGATCTGGGCAACTACAGACCTGTCAGTTTAACCTTAGTGCCAGGGAAGGTCATGGAGCAGATCATCCTGAGTGACATCACATGGCACATACAAGAAAACCATGTGATCAGGCTCAGTCAACATGTCTTTATGGAAGGTAGATCCTGTTTGACCAACCTGATCTTTGACAAGGTGATGTGTCTAGTAGATGAGTGAAAAGCTGTGGATGTTGTGTACTTAGACTTCAGTAAAGCCTTTGACACAGTATCCCAAAACATTCCCCTGGAGAAGCTGGCAGCTCATGGCCTGGATGGGTACACTCTTTGATGGATACACTCTTTGATGGATAAAGAATTGGCTGGAGGGCCAGGCTCAGAGTTGTGAATGAAGCCAAATCCAGCTGGCAGTTGGTCACAAGTGGTGTTCCCCAGGCCAGTTCTGTTTAATGTCTTTATCAATGATCTGGATGAGGGGATTGAGTGCACCCTTAGTAAGTTTGCAGATGACACCAAATTGGGTGGGAGTGTTGATCTGCTGGAGAGTAGGAAGGCCATACAGAGGGATCTGGACTGGCTGGATTATTGGGCTGAGGCCAATTGTATGAGGTTTAACAAGGCCAAGTGCCTGGTCTTGCACTTGGGTCATAACAGCCCCAGGCAGTTCTACATGCTCGGGGAAGAGTGGATGGGAAGCTGCTTGGCAGAAAAGGATCTGGGGGTGTTGATTGACAGCCAGCTGAACATGAGCCAGCAGTGTGCCCAGGTGGCAAACAAGGCCAACAGCATGCTGGCTTGTATCAGGAATAGTGTGGCCAGAAGGACTGGGGCAGTGATCATGCCTCTGGTGAGGCCTCACCTTGAATATTGTGTTCAGTTTTGGGCCCTTCATCATAACAAAGACTTTGAGGTACTAGAGAGAGTGCAGAGGAGGGTGATGAAGCTGGTAAGGGGTCTTGAGCACAAATCTTATGAGAAGCGGTTGAAGGAACTGGGGCTGTTTAGCCTGGAGAAAAGGAGGCTGAGGAGAGATCGCTGTCTACAACTACCTGAAAGGAGGGTGTTGATCTCTTGTCCCAACTAGCAAGTGATAGGACAAGAGGAAATGGCCTCAAGCTGTGCTAGGGAAGCTTAGATTGGATATTAGGAAAAACTTAACAGAAAGGGTTGTCAGTCATTGAAACAGGCTGCCCAGGGAACTGGTGGAGTTACCATCCCTGAAAGTATTTAAAAGGCCTATAGATGAAGTTCTTAGGGACATAGTTTAGTGCTAGAGTTAGGTTATGGTTGGTACTAGATGATCCTGAGGGTCTCTTCCAACTGAAATGATTCTATAAAGCTAAACATGAGGATGAAGAAAATAGCATATTGAAGAGAAAACAAAGAAGGCTAATTGTATTACGTTAACAGAAGGAAAGAGAAGATAAAGGTATTGCTTTGAGAGTTTCCTGGCTATATGATACATTGGGGAATATTAAGGAAATGTTACTATTACTCCTATTAACTTCCCTCATGTTTAGTTTTAGTTAAGCTAAATCCTGCAGTTCTTTGTCCAGGCTTGTATCTCATTTGACTTGCCTAATACATATCTAGAAAAGAAAGGAAATTATTGATTCCAGATACTCTGTATTAGGTAGATTTTGCTAAAAATTAAATGCTGAAACTGTTAAAGTAAGGCTCCCATTGACAAGATCAGTAGTTTTGCCTTTGAAAATTAACTTAATCAAATCATCTGGTATCAGAAAAGAATACATAATGCTTCCTTCCTCACTTCCATCTAGTCTTGCTAATACACAACTGCATTTCTATTTCAGAAAACATCTGATATGAGGTGAGGTTAGGTTTCCTATAGACATAAATACTCATGAGTAAAAACTGTATGGTGTGAATCATTTGTTTTGACAAGGCCCCTCATGGCCTAAGTAGTTCCCCTGCATGTAACTGTTGTAATCAAATACTAATTGTTTGAGACCACACTGTAAGGACTTTTTTTCTAATGGAACCAAAAACTTTTTGCTGAGTGGAGCAGCAGTCGGATTTACACTGAATTGTACTTTTCCCACTTAAACAATTATCTTCAACAGTGCTAGTGTCAGATACCAACTAGCCTATGTTCATTGTAAACATTATAACTAACCTGTTTTTTCTATGGAATAACTGTTTTTACCATCTGTCAAAGTGTGGCATGATTTAATTTGTAACTTTCCTCTTAGCTTTCAATTTTGATTTTCAGAGGTCCCCAGTGAAAAAAAACATGTCCTGTAAATGATACTCATTTACTTTTTCTCCATGGAGAAGTCACTTCTGCTGTTTGAGTTTGGCTTCTGTAAGTTAGGAGATGCTAGACACACTCTTTGCCAGAAGTTTAACTTGCAATCTGGAGGCTCAACATGCTTTAACCCATCTGAAAATCCTGCACATATTGCAGGACTTCTATGGCTTCTGTTCTGTTCTATTTCTACTGCTTTAGACAGTATATTATTGAAAGAAAGAGAAAGTTTCTTTATTACTTTCAAATAAGAGTTGGAAGAGGGAAATTTGGAAAATTCAGACAGAACATGAATATCCAATTATTCATCAGGTTAACTTGATGTTTATTTGGAAATTTTCCTTTCTTTCTGGAAATCTTTTTCCTGCATAGTATTTTCAAATTACTTGGAACTGCAAGAGATTTCTTTGGAACATTTTAAAGCCTTAAAATCTTAACAGGCTTAACAGGCATTCTACAGATATGCTTTAAAGGAAATTAAAACCTGTAAACTGAATTAGAAGAAAAAAAAAAAAGCCTAGAAGCCTTCTGATCTATTTGGAACTCACATGTTATGTACATACCAGCCTAACGCACAGTCCCTCTGGCACTTTAAACATGAAGTCAGTGAGATGAATATGTTGCCTATCTCTTCTGTATCATGACTTAAGCCTTAAATCAAAACACCAGGCAGGTGATGGCTACATGAGCATACTGTCCACCAGCACAAGAAGATTCTAGTGGTCTCTATGAGCAGTTTCAATACCGTTGTTGATTACTTCCTTCTCTCCCACCACTACTAAATCCGCAAAGCAATTCACAACAAGCGGGTAGGACTAAGCTGATGAAGAGACAAATGGTGTGATAGGTATAAATGGTGTTTTCTCTTGGCAATGCCGCTTGAGAAGAAAGCAGGAATTAATATGTGTCTAGTAAAACTGAGACAACAGTATACCACGTTGTAAGAAGCAGAACTATCCTCATGCAAGCTTGTCATCTGGATTCCTCTTTTGTTTCACATAAAATCTTATTCAACTAGGAATAATAAAGTAACTGAAACCTTTTTATTGCATTCTGTTTATGAACAAATTGTGGTCAAATTATTATTATTATTAGACCTTTCTGCACAAGAAAATGATGGTACACAAAATTCATGCAATTTTTAAAATTCTTTAGATTAATTTAGCAAATTTCATAATCTATTATGACAGACAGTTCTTCTGTAAATGTTTATATCAACTTCAATAATTCCATTTTGGCAGGGTTGAGTCAGAAACACAGAAAAATAAATAATTTAACCTATCAAATATATTACCATATATTCCTGTAAAGGTTCTTATTCTGCATTCAGGATATGAGCGGTGTCCAGAAGAAGCCATCCTTCAAGAGCCATTTAAACCACCTCTTTAGTCTATGTGCATTGGTGGACTTCAACAGGACTGAGAGTAAATATCCACATACATATGCACTACTTAGACCAAATGTACTACCAGACTCAAACAGCTCAGGCATTTTAATCATGGTATTGGGATATCAGTTATCTCTAGGTTTCCAGACACAATGGCAGAAATGTTATTTTTTAATGGAAACTGCTAAATATTAAAGACATTTGGTAAATAATATATTTGTTTGCATTTTCATAAGGACCATTGAGAAAAGTTCTGACACAATTTCTTTTTAATCTACTTCGGCAGTCACTGAAAAACATTATTTGCCAAAGAGGCCTGCTACCAGTTTCTAACAGATAGCTGCCAATAACTCAAATGTGCAGCAATTTTTAGTAATGCGTAGTAATGTTAAACAAACAGCTTGCCTTGGTACTCAGGCAAGTACCAATCTCTGAGTAGCTGTTGAGTCTGAACCTTGGACACAACATCCTTGAGGTCAACACTTTCAACTCAGATTTTAGAAAAGTTACTGATACCGGTGACCTATCTCTTCAAGAACTGCCTACTTATTTTTAACAATCTAATTTAATAGAAGAAAGCAGGAAAAATGTTGTTTCTTTTCATCATGTTTATGAGAAGATTTTGAATCTCCATCTTGCTTTGCAATTTGAGTTAGTTATAAGCATCTAAAATACTAAATCCACGTTAGGAAGGATCCACTCTTTGAAAGTCTATGAGTATAATCTTTCATAATCTCTATGCAGTTTGGAACATCTTGATTAGTTGTACATATTCTTACAGTGTGATTTGAAATTCACTCGCATTAAGTTCAAATTCAGGTCACACAAACAAGGTAACTGGAATAGTAACATAATGTCATTGTAAAGGTAGTATAAAAAAAAATGAAAACATGTACTGAATCATCCTGGGGTAAACACATGCGCAAAAGCAAAACATCAAATCTATTTCCAATCTGCACATTTTGCTGGTGTATTTTCTCTTCTTCTTCAAAGGGTTTTTTATAAATTAAATTACCTCCTGATGTTGATGCGCACTATGAAATGAAATCATAGCCTCCACATAATATATAATCCCAGATTATGCCCTTGAACCCAAATGAGAAGAAAACAGTGTCAGTATGCTTCCTAGCATATGTCCTTCCTTATTCAAAGCACTAAAAGCAGTTTTCAAGTTGCAGCAGTGCTTCAAGGCATCAGTTGTCAGTGGTGATGTTGCCATCTCCTCAGTAATTCAGTCCTTTTAGAAAAGGGACTTGTTATAATAATAATAACAACTATAAAATATAAATATTATACTATAATAATATTTTTTCTCCTAAAAATAAATTATTTGTGAAAATGCATCTTGGATTTGAAGAATGAGATTCAAAGATGTTGGTGAACAAAATAAAAACAGTTTAGATGTCAAAATATGTGTATGATACAGGTCTATTCCTCTCCAACATCCAGAATGTATTCTGTGTGAGGGCTTGTGGCGGTGAGATCTGTATGATGTTCACTATTGAGAAGTCTGATTGTACAGCTTCATTTTAATTAGGCTTTGGATTATTAAAAAGCTATAACTTTCCTTATTTAACCTGCACAACACAAAAATAATCCTTTCCTCTTGCATTCATCCAGCTGACAGAGTGGAGAGTTACCGGAGCCTGCATGACCAAGTGCTGTTACAACACAGGAAAGCAGAGTAGAGCAGTCAAGATTGCTAGTACATTTTTCCCAGTGTTTTTTAAGAACAGTAGAATATTCTATGACCATTATAACCATTTTTCTTTCTCTCTAGGATGATTAATCTTTAAAATGTATTGGATTTATACATTCAAATTATATAGGCTGAAGAACAAAAGGCAGTTAATAGTAGGCTTGGAAGAAACAGATCAAAAGGCCTGTATCAGCTGCTTACTATTTTTACAATGGCACTGACAGTAATTGAAAACATTTCTCTGGTTTTGGGTGCCAGCCCAGCATACTGCCAATAGTGAGCAGACAATCTGCAGATTTAGATTTTACAAAGTTTCCTCTCAAAAAACAGATCTCCTTCCCCCTCATTTATAACAGCTGTAGCTGGACTGAGCTCTTCTGTGGACGATCTTTAACAAAACTGTGTTACCATTTGTCCACAGAAGTGATTTCAATGCATGCAATTCTGGTTAATTATATTAGAATCATTCACTCATAGGATTACAGGCTTAATTGGAGAACAAAAACAAGGCAAAATGGACTACTGCTGGATGCCTGAGGAGATAGTTCTTCTGAATGTGTAACGGATTCAACTTGTGTATACAAATACAGTAAGACAATGAGAATAAAAACCAAAACGAGGTTGCCATCAAGTTGTGAAACCATCCAGGAAGTGGGAAACTTACATTCAAAGTTTGTCAAAATGTAACAGATGCTGTCTATCAAACAAGTAACTCTGTTTACAGTTACAAGAAATGTCTTTAACAAAGCCTGGCATTTGGATAAATTTACTATATTTCTCTTTTGTTACAATCCAGATGTTAGTGTGGGTTTGCAAACGTGTTTCTTGAGATCTGTTAGGTTTTTGGGACATTCTTGGATGAATTTTGCCTCCTTTTTTTAATGGAAACCAGGAGAAATTTCAATGTGTTTCATAAGATCTGGGCAACAGCAGGCAAAATAAGATAACTTTGGGCCATTAGTTTTCATGTTTCCAAGAGTCATTTGAACCAGAGCTAGCCTTAGTTTTCTGTAAGCCCTCAACAAATCACCAAAGAATTAGTCTAGACATGTCTACTCCAGAAGATACAGTTGAATCCAAGCATCCTGTAGAAGTGCACTTTGACTGGCTCAGGCTCAGTGATTCCATGATGTGTCCATATGATTTCAGGATCTGAACTGACATCTAGCCAGCTTGAAATGCAGGAGGGTAAGGTCTGTCGGCAGCCAGCCACAACATGTTATTTATTTCTGATGACTGTCAGGATTAAGGAGATGCAAAATATTTATTATGTAGCAGTGGATAATGCTTTTTTACCTGAATCCCTGACCATTGAACTGCTGCTGTTTTCTTTTAAAGTGCCTGTTTCATCAGTATGAGCTTATTTTAACTTTAGATTTTGCAGGATGATTCAGAGTATGTGTTGATATGGCTTGCTAAAAGGAAGGCTTAATCATAGAGCTGTCATTACTGCTATAATATAAGCACATATTAATTGTATAACAAACTGATTGTAATTTTGTTCTTCTTAAGTCCTGTGAGAAGAAAAAGAAAATAAATTATGGCTCTATTTTGGCTGTTATCAACTTTGGACCCCAAATAGTGGCATAAATAAAATAAAGGCTACTGAGCTGTTTTAACTATACTTTTTATTATTAGGCCTTTTCCCGTACGTGTTGTCCAAAAGATATTGAACTAGTCTGAAAAGTACTGAGAAGAGGCCTCAAGTAGTAATATGGTAGCTAAGAGATGGTCAGCTCCCCAGAGAGAGATCAGGGGTGGGAGAAGGAGGGAGGACAGTGCAAAGGTTCCATTAGGAAAAGTCAAATAACCAAAATCCAGACACTCATCTGCCACTAGGATTCATCCTGACTACAAGACTAGAAAATGCTGGGACACAGTCAGGAAGTGGAAGCTCCTTCCCTAGCTGTGCAGGCTTGACAGGAGGACAGGCATGTGCCTGGGAAATAAAGGCTTGGAGTTCACATTTTCATGGGATGTTCTGGCTGGGACTTCAAAGTAATGGCAATGGGTGAGTGGGGTGATGTGGATAAGACTTCTGTGTAGTGAACAGAAACAGGGGAGGGAGCTTTGGATAAAGCAGTTTTGTGGAAGAATTCTGTTTATTTTTTTCTACTAAATCCTTTTATACTAGGTCTTGCTGGGGAGCAGAAGAAAACTGTTTAAACATCATATATTGTAGTTTTCATTTGCAGGAAACCACAAATCATTATATTAAATTAACCAAAGTTAACGAAAAAGGCCAACTCATGAACTTTCTGGCAGATAACTCCTTAGAAAGTTAGCAGATGTACCTAAAGCATGATAAAAATTTAGCAGTGATTCACTTTACACCAGCCTGACCTAAATCAGCATCCTGCCCTGCTACAAAAATACAGATTTCAATTAAAGTATCCTGTGTGTATAATTGTCTTCTCCTTAGTAACAGTGTAACACAGTAGCCTAGTGACTAAACAATCTTCTGTCAAGATTTTTATTTTATATCGTCCTCCATCACTACTTCCTCCCTCTTACTTGTGAAGAAAGCCTAGGCAATTTGCATCTTGAAAGCAAAAGTTCTTAGTTGCACTGCAAATTATTTTTGTGCAATATTAAAGTCTTCCTTCATCACAGTATTTGCATACACATACTTCCTGTGTGTACTACATGGAAAATTCTGATTTATTTGTTGACTGTTGTCTGAAATAAGGGCCTCAATTTCTTTTGACACAATTTGGGAAATTTCTACAAAAGGTGACATTTTCAATCCTGTATATCTTAATTGGGGCAAGCCACAGTACATAATCATATTCTATGTTCTCTGTTCTCTCAGCTTTTAATGAGTCAGAATTTTTTTTATCTACATGGAAAACCAACCGAGTTAAAGTTAGATCCTTGGTTCTGTCCCCTGCATTTAAAAGTGTTCATTATCATCCCTACTAAATAATTCCACTTATTTGTAGGCATGGGAGTTCAAGGAGATGTGAAATGTATTAGCCAGGTTTGCTTCTGTCTCCCAAATTTTTCCCCTATGTTATTCAGCACTGCACCAGCTGGACACTGAACTTTGTCCAAATGTCTGGGCCCCTTTCCAAGCAGGTTCTTTGAACAGATGTTCCCACTGAATTTTATCAAGGGCTGGTTTCCTTATGCCTAGAACCTGCCATATGCTCAAAGAAAAATGCACCTTGTTTCTGGGGAACTGCCTTTTATACTGAGATTCAGCTAAAGCCATGAGTTAAGAGTTCAAAGTTCAGACCACTCTTTAGTTTGTCAGCCAAATGTTTTATATTTTTATTAGTCAAGTACAATAAGTAAATTCCTTATATTGCACATTTTCCCACATCTTAATGATTTTTTTTGGTTTTTTGTTGTTTGTTTGTTTGTTTGTTTGTTTTTAGTTGAGGAGCAATAATCTCTTTCCTTTTTATTAGAACAGATTCAACATCACTTTCTAGTCCTCAGATCATAGGCTGCCTAAGTGCTGAATCAAGATATTGTATGCTTTCTAATGAACATCCTAAGATGTTAGGATATTAAGATTAAAATAGGAATGTTGAGATTTAGTGACAGTGTGTGAGCTGAAGACTAATAAAGCCTGTTACAGATGAACACAAATTATATTGCCTGTCACATATGTATGTAGGTTTTAAGAAGTCAGTATGTGAAATTACTCTAATTCCAGTGATGGAGAAGACATGTTCTTTGGCTTGGCAAGACATAAAAGTTACAGCAAACTTATCTGAAAAGCAAAGTTTGATTTCCTTACGAAGAACAGAAATACAAAATCCTGATGCTAGGAACCCAGTATGTAGGGCACATTGCCTATGGGTAAATCTACAGATCTGGGTACAAAAGGTATGTATCCACTGTAACTGAACTCTGAGCTGCACTTCCCCTGCAGAACAGTGTTAAGCCTGAGCTAATAAGCCTCACCAAGAGGACAGATACCTTACTTTACACTGAACACTGTGCTAATGCCATTATGTGGTTCCAGACGAGTGCACAAAAAATGCATGTGTGCAGATGTCGACACCTGGCCATGAAGCTGTGCTCTGAAATAGTAGGTGTCTCAGCAAAACTCCACTCTTTTCCCCTCCATGCAATGCTGGGACTATTATGTATGTTCTGAGAATGTTGGTTTAGGTATGCAGAAACTAAAATTATAAACATGTCAAACTTTCCTTAAAGATCTGGTCACTTTACATTGTCCTGGCTATTTTTTTTTCCAGGTGTCTGGAAATAGAGTTGCTTCTAAAAAACTGCTATGGTTCAGTCTTGTGTACGTAGATACAAGCTTGCAAGGTATAATTAAATCAAGAGAATGCAAGGACATCACAGACCCTGAAAGCAATGTGACCCGTTTCTTTGTAATAATAGTCTCACAAGAGAATTTAAGTCTTAAATTTACTCAATACAATTGTAATGGTGCAGGATTTCTGGTATCCACATTTTAAATGATTTTTTGTTTATATATAAGATATAATTTATTGTTTAAAGTGGAAAAACTCGCATGTAACTGATTTCAAAAGGAGGCCATTCTTGTCTGAATCTCTTTTAACAGCTACACTAGGAGGAAACTCCACTGGGAAATGTCTCAGAAAATGTAGGTTTTGCCTAGACAGAATACAATCCCCAATAGCAGTTGTTTTTGAATTCTGCAACCTGTTTCCCTTGCTAAAACTCACTTCAGTACTTTTCAGTTTGCATGGTATTTAATTATTTCTATTCCATTTATTCACATCCACAACAAAAAAAGTAATGCCCTTATAGGATTCCCCAAATAAATGGATCCTTTTGATGAAATTTTAGTTATTCAGATTGCAAATGGGTATGGAGTGGTCAGCACTAACATTTTGAATGATTGAATCAATAGTTAGAATGAAGGGTGTGGTGTAAGAAGCAGAATTTAACAGAGGAGGTATTTTTACAGCCTGTTAAAATCACTTTTACAACAGTCAACTTTTCTTTATTGTAGTTCATTAACTACACTCTCCTCGGCAGCTTATACCAGCACTGGAGTGTTACTGGAATTCCTCCATATTTAGTACTAGT
This sequence comes from Streptopelia decaocto, assembly GCF_964273445.1. Taxonomy (NCBI): domain Eukaryota; kingdom Metazoa; phylum Chordata; class Aves; order Columbiformes; family Columbidae; genus Streptopelia; species Streptopelia decaocto. The sequence continues at coordinate 21,181,843 of NC_138663.1, forward strand.
CCAACAAATTGGTTTTGCTCAGAATCACATCCATGCTCCATTAAAAAACAAACAAACAAACAAACAAAAAAAAACCAACACACCACAAGCAAACTGTCACTTATTTCAATGCTATTACTTAGAGCATAGATCTGGAAAATTTCCATGAGCTTTCTGTGTCCTATGCACGTTGCTCTTTCTACCGCATTTGTTTTTGAAGGAGTCATTGTTTTACAAACACAAACTAACAAGACTCATCATGTTTACTCGAGCAGTACACTGATTGCCCAGGGAGAGAAATTTTGATTCTTATAAAAGCAATCAATCATTAACATGAGTTCCGACTTAGTGAAGAAACCAAATGAAAACACTGATGTTCTCAGTGTTTCATCAATACTTATCTAAAAAGAGTGACAGCAAGGATCTTAATCCTCATTAAGCCACTTTTTGTCTTTACACATTTACATATTCTAAATTTAGAACCTATTAACAGCTAACAAGCATTGATGCACTGTGATGTGTGAAATTCAGAATTTGTTAAATTTACCAGGAATGGCCCGGGTTTTCTGCATATGTCACATGTCTCTGAGCCAACAGAATTAATTTTTATAGCATAAGAAACTCTACTTTTAGACAATGAATGTGGCAGCCAGCCATGAAATAGTTATGATTTTATGTCTTTTATCTCTTCTTTATACCAAATATGTTGTCCTTTTTTGATGAGGGATTGCCTCATGTTTCATAGTTTATAAATCACTATAATAAATTTATAGCAGGTTGTCCTAGAGTCATTGTTGCAATAACAGTCATTTATAGATCTCTTCTAGCACTAAAACAGTGCAACCTACATTATTTTCCACATTTTTAGACCAGAAAAAATAGGAGAGTAGTTTTATTATGTTCTTTGTATTGTATTCAAGCCTTTGCACACACAAATATTCCCATTGAACAGAATAGTCAGTTTAGTAATTAAATTAGAATACCATTATCTGTGTGTTTAAGTTCTATTGATTACGAATTTTCTTGAAGATTGATACTTTCTTGAATTCAAATCTAAAGGAGGCTGATATAGTGATTATAGTAATAATACTAAACTAAACTAATTCCTTCTAACTTTCAAACAAGGGCTATCTATATCATTTTTTGCCCTCTGAAGTTTTATACTTGGGGTGAAGTAAGAACTGGTAGCTAAAATTAACAGGAGGAATTACAAAACAAACAAACAAATAAACAAACAAACAAAACCCCACACACACAAAACAAACAAACAAACAAACCAAAACAAAACAAATCTGTGGGGAAACTTATAGGCCAGAGGTCAAGGAACAGTTTTTATAAAATGATTTGTTACAGCTACTCAGTAACATCGCCTGATGTAGCACAAAAGTTATTTAGTCAAGCTTTTGAGTAAAACTTAAGAAATCTTAAAAAGAAATGTTGGCAAGGAGCATTGCATTTCCTGGTCTGTCTAGATTTACAAATAAAGTAAGATGAACCAATCTTATTTCTTTTTTAAAACAATATCTGAACTTGAAGTAAATTTTATCAGTCCTGTATTTTTCATGTAATATTTTATCAATCCTTACAAAACAGACAAGTTAAACTTATAAATAACAAAATACTGATGAAACTTTCATTTTGTTACTTCAACTACTATCTAATTTCTCTAAATTTTTGTATTTAGTCATTGAATAGTGAAAAGACAGGTTAATTTAATCAGCTGAAAGACAATGCAATGTAAATATGTCTAATTCTGTCAACATGTTTCTTCCAGTGCTTATATATGTAAGGCCTATTTGGGAGGATACACAAAACTCCCAAAACTGGGGATTGTCTTTTATTCCCCTCTTAACTCAGATCTCTTTATTTTTTTCCTTAACGGGCTGATGTAAAAAAGAAAAGATGTATAAAAGACATGTTTGGACATATTTCCAATTTAAAGTAGAACCTTCATATATATAAAAAAACTGCCAACAGTTTCTGTTGATCAAATGTACCAAAAGCAAAAAAGCACAATAAGTGGCTTTGGTTACAGCTTTACAGTTCCTAAAAGTGATTAAAACAAGCAAACAAAAAAAAACAAGGAAAAAAAAAAAACACAAACCAAACCAAAACAACAAAACAACATATTTGATTTGATTTTATATTCAAATAAACACCAAATCTTCACTTATTCATCAATGCAATTCATTAAGCATTAATATTCAAGATAATCTGATTAGCAATTATATTTTGCTTCTCTCTAAAATTTCACTCAGTGATGTTTCTTTTGCCTCTTTTCTACCAATCTTGAATATTGGAATACTTTACTCAAAATTACTTTCTCCTTTTATTTTTCCCATTAAAACTTATGTCCCTTCATGGAATAATCTAGAGATATTTTCTCTGAGCAGAACATGTAAGCTAGGAGTATTTTTCTGGGATAAAAAATCAGTTGAGTTTAGCTTGATTGCAATGAGGTGAGACACTGGGCAGTGATTGGTCTTCAGGTTGTCCAAGCACAAGATTCTGGCCAAGACAGCAAGAGCTCTGACCTGTGAGCACCTGCTGCCAGATACACATTGCAAAGTCTTGTCACCAATAAACCAAACCTCACCATCAATCACTTTCAATCAAGGGTTCAGATTGGGTTCAAGACCAGGCGTTAACTATATGTCTTTGTAGATATAAACATAGTATATGGAGCTGAATAATTTTTCCAAAATTTAAATTTTAATTTAATTTTTCCTTAATTTAAATTCAAGGTGTGCAGTCGGATTTTATAATACATTTTGAGGCTTTCATAAAATGTAAAACCAAAAAGCCATGTTAGGTCATTTATTATAGCATATGTGATACAGGCCACCAAGTATCACCCAGATGGCCTATATCAAGTCTGAAGACCTTAGTCAGTCTACAATACTTGAAGCCTTGAAAAATAAAGCTTTGACTCAAAAGCACAATGCAGAAGAGACCGAGATTATACCAGTCACTAGTCACTGCTGGTGACAGGAAGTTAATTGACCCAATACAAAATAAGTCTTACAATTTATATATTTCTGTCTTCTTTGTGTGATGTTTAACAGCCTTATAACCTAGATGAAAAGGAAACCAGAGCACACATAAGGTTATCACAGCAAGTAGATGTCTCTATGTGGAGTTACAAGGGCAAGATGATGTGCTCTATAAACACTAATAATACCCTTTCTAGTTTCCACCTTGTCTGTGGAATGGATGCCTTAAGGAAGCAGGCTTCATGACAACCTTTTTCCTCAGAGAAAAAAAAAAGGCTGGGAAAATATTAACATACATGAAATCTGTGATGAGAAATAAAACATACTAGGAAGTTTTTAGTAAATTAGTGCTAAAATCAGGCTTATCGAATATTAACTTTTGAAAAATGAGTAAGAGATTGAAAAAAATCTTCATACTGAATAGGTTCAATCAAGATAAAAACTCTCATGAAACACACATATACAAAACAAAAATCAAATATATTTGGGAGGGGGAATGAGCTGCTAAACTTGAAAGAAATAATAAAAATATTAAAGGAGCTGATTGTCAAGAAGGTTAAAGAGTTTTCTGATCTTACTTGAAGAGGACATAAGGCTTTAGGTGTTTCAGACTATCACACAGACTATTATACATAAAACAAAGGTATAAAATGAATTAGAAAATTTCCTAGGCAAAAATACAAAGAAACCCCACATAGTCAGAGGTTATTTTCCTTTTAAAGTAATATACAGCAAAGCCATCATCACACCATAAAACTAAAATTAAAGTAAGGAATTAAAATCTTCAGGAAATTAAAAGATTTTGTAAAAATATAGTTAGAATTCTGTGTGAAAAACAAGCAAAAATTCAGGCTTGGTCTGACGTAGTGGTGAAGAATCAGAAGAATGACAGAGATCGGAATGATTAATCTCAGGAGGAAGAAAGTTTGTATGAGAAGAAAGATATAGTGAAAGAAGACTGTCTGGTTCATTGGTCCACAGCAGGACTTGATGCAGAATGAATAACATAATATGCAAAAGATTAAAGAAAGAATGGGAGAAGAGCTTCATGGGGAGAATGAAGAGTATAATTAGCAATTAGGGAGTGAAACAGAATGCAGGGTTGAACAGAAAGACCTCAGAATGTCATATTTTAATTTCCCTGACCAAGATAGAATCAATTATATCCCCGTCATTCCTGACAAATTATTTTCTAACATGTTGGACACTCCAGAGTCTCTCCAGGAAATCTATTCATAAAGAAAATCAAGTGTATAGGCATACTCTCCAACTAAAAAGCCCCTCACAAATGTTAGGGGAAAAATGAAGGGAGTCAATATGGTGTAACATATGAAGTAAAGAGGCTTAGAATATGTCGCTGATTAACTCGTCCTGCTCTGAGGAGTATTTTGCTATGCCCCGGGGACAGCAGAAAGAGCTTTCCAGAAAGTGAGACATTTTTCTGTGCATGGGAAAAAAAAAAAAAAAAAAAAAAAAGAAAAAGAAAAAAAGAAAAAAAAGGGGGGGGGGTGGTCTTTCTATATTTTGCAGAAATAAGAAAAAGTCATCAGGAGAAAAGGTAGTTTGAGGTTCTAGAAGGACTGCAAAAAGCAAAAGGGTAAGCAACCTATGAGCAAGAGGCAGATACACTGAAACCACTAATAAAGAAATTTGAAATGTTAAAGTATGTAAGAGGAAATCAATTAAAAAAAATTACATTGTGAAGATTAAAAGGGTTTCTGGACATTCATTTAATCTTTTGTTGTGAAGTCTAAAGTTGGTGAAATTTCCTTAAGGAAAATCTACTGATACCCACTTCTAATCATAATGTTCTTGTGTACAATTTTTTATTGATTAATTTGTATACGAGAATGATAGACACTTCTCTCACACACATATTTTTGTCAGTGACAATGATTGTCTATAAATATGAAATCATATGCAGAAGGATGTGATTATGACTTGTCAGGTTCGATTTGTGGAACACATCGCATTTGCATATTTTAAATAATACCTTGAGATGTAAATAAAAGTGAAAAATCCCACAAGAAATCTTGTTTAGGTATTTATAAAAGTTATTTTAGTAAGTGAAAGATAAGTTTCTGGAGATTTGTTAGTTCTTCCATTCATCTGGTCTTCATTTCACAATTCCTTTATTTCGAAAGTGTTACATATCTGTGCCTACCAGATAATATTACACAGTCCTACACAGAGAACAGTAAATGCCTTTTTCCTAGTTGAGGATAACTTGTATTTTGGTCTCAAAATCCTAGGAAGACCAGAAGTTTCTATTCCAGCAATAAAGAACTTCATCTTTGTCAATTACTGCTCACAGTGGTGACAAGTTCAAATGGAGTGTAAGCTGATGACAAGAAGGGTAGGGTGGGGATAGGAAGAGTGTAGATTGACTGGATACAGGTGTATGACCAGAATTTAATTGTTGTGGTTTTAAGGTGTGGTGATTTAACCTGAGCTAGCAATATGACCATGATAATCACTTGCTCACTCCTCCCTCCAACCCTGGAATAGGGGAGAGAATTGAAAGAGAAGGGAGAAATTAATGGGTTGACATAAACTTAGTTTAATAACATTAAAAGTAAATAAATAAATAAATAAATAAAGGCAGAAAAGCCCAGAAGTCTTCTGCAAAATGGCAGGATGGCAAAAGGCCAAACTGAAGAAACTCCTGAGCAGAACTCCACTGAAACAGAGAAGAACCAGAACAGGTCTCTATCCCTGTCAATCCCGATTCTGTCTGAACTCCATCTCTAGCCAGAAGATCCTGACTCTTCTTAAATATGACACTAATGGCATGGAAAATTCTTATTGATCAGTCCAAACATCAGTCAAGGTCTGCCCCATCTTTGCCCCCCTTCCTAGCTGCCTCATGGCTGCGGGCAGGGTGCTCACAAAGACCTTGGCTCCCAGAGAAACAACAACTTAAAACTTCAACTCTGTCCTGGGATGTTATCTTCTTGTTCTCAAACTAAATCCAAACAATGACCGTACTAGCTGTGAAAAAATAAATGTTTCTAACTGCATGAAGGAAAATGAACTCATTTTAATTCAGGCCAGCACAAAAGGGTTATCCTGGTGCATGGATAAGATTCAGCCCTAATTGAAAAGAGATATACCAGGGCTTATTGAGTATCAGAAGATATTTCAGTCACAGTACTTGTGCTCCCTCATTATAGGGTTGTAGTATTTTTCTTCTTTGTGGAGCACTGCTTTCTATTTTTTGTTGTGCTTTTTCTCTTCTTTTCAGTTAAGTATCTGCCATGAGTGGGTGGCTGTCAGTGTGTGTGGGAGAGCATCAGGCATTCTTGCTTCATGAGTGAGAGGAGTGAAGAAAAAACTCCCACTGACACACATTTTTCAGCCTATTTAAATAGATTTACCAATACCAAAGAGAAGATAATAATCTGGACACCTTCAGACTGAGGGCCTACTCATGCCTTTCACATCTACCCACATCCGCATCTACATAGAAAAAGAGTAGAGTCATCCACCTCTGCTACCACAACTCCCCCCTTTCCTAAAGTTCAGAGAGCTCATCTTCTCCATTCAAAGGCCACACTGAAAGAAGAACCTGTTTGCTAAAGGTAGCCACTAGGAGTAGTGTCATTTGAGATATGTTACGATCACCTACTAATTTCACAGTAACTTGGCAGAAGAAAATTTTGTTTTCCTCAAAGGTGACCCATACTCGTTGAAGGCTGTATGAACAAGGACAAGCTTGACTGCAAAGCAGTTCTTACGTGAAGAAATCTGGAAAAGCTGAACACCTTCTATGAGTCTCTGTAAATGGTTTTATATGATGTCTGTGACCTGAATCCTTGGTCAGCTTTAAAAGAAAGGAGCAAATTATATCTTTGAGAAAAACAAGGGGAAAATTGAACACCAGAAGGTCCCATTCCTTATCCCCATGAAATTATTCTTAAAAAGAAATACTTGGAACCCCAACATGAGCTGTGGGCATCATGTTTAATGGCTAATCATGTATTTTTGCGGATTTTCTGTGACATGGCGTGTATATCTTCCACTTCTATGTGTCAAAAATTTCCATTGTGTTTAATGGTGCCACAACAGACACATCAGCAAGAGAGTAAATCCTTTAATAGCATTGTTATGATGCCATTAGGTTGTGAGAGAATGGTGCAAAAATGTCAGTTGAGGTCCTTAGAGACTACATTCAGCTGCCACTACAATGTATCATAATTAGGATCTCCATCAAAATGATGACTCTTGTGAGATTCTGTTAGGAATTTTTCTGGGAATGGAACAAACTCTAGACTCTTCCCAAAGTGTTTACGTGGAGGAAAACAGTCACACTTGAAGACTGGAGACATGTACAAGAATAAAAGCAACAGCACAAAGCAAATACACGGTGGTTTTGGTGCTACAACAACTTAGTTACTCTAAAGACTCTTTTTTAGCCATAAAAGAAACAAGAAGTATTTTAGATCTCCATAATACATTAGTTGGCAGACCTTTATGGGGAGCACATCCCTGTGTGAGTCTGCATGAAAGGAAGCATGAAAGTTCTTTCAGTATTCAATGACTGAGAGATGAAATTTGACATAATTGATTATTCAAATGTGAAAGTCAACAATTTAGCAATTAATAAGATTTAATATGTAGAGGTCTAATCAGTCACACACACTCATGACAGTGAAAATAAATATTTGTTCTTGATATAAAAGAGAAAGGCAGCCCAGTAGAGAGGTGCAATTAATATGATATTGTATTGTAAAATGGAATATCTTCCATTTCAAAAACAGGCAAATCATATTCTGCTTAAGCCTAAACATAAGGAATTGTACGGATGCTTTAAAACTTGGTCTTTTAAAATAATACATTACAAAAATGTAGTAATGTTCTAACTGAAATTAATTTCTTTTGCAAAGTGTCTAAAACAAAATGTTCAGTAATTATTTTCTAAATATTTTCAGGTTATGAACAGGTTACTTCTGCAGGATACAAAAATACAAACTAAATTTTTACTTTTTCAAAGTTTTCTTTTTTGCTACATGATATTCATTGTTCAGTTTTGCTAGAAAAGAAGAAATTTAGTACATGAACATATTCAAGAAATTTTATTGTACTCTACCTTCATTAAATAATGAAGAGTCCAGTTTCAGTAAGTCCACTGAACATGCAATAGCTCAGAGACTCAGCTGCAGTCCGTGTCTCTGTAGGTATATAAATTAATCACAACATCCTTGAAAATTTAAGTTACAGTTGTTAATATGATTCTCAATACACTTGAATTCCTCTTGTCTTTTTAAATAATTATTTTGCTGCTTCTCTTCCTTGTCAGCTAATATTTTCCCTGCTTTTCATGTTGTTCCACTTCTGCTGTGTTACTACTCTCAACCTCCATGATTCCTTGATGTCATTTTTCTATTCATGTGTTTGCTTTAGTGTCATTCTTTGATTGTAACTGCCAAACATACTTCAGCATTAGAGAATGGAAACAAGAAACAAAGTTTTGCTTGCTATTTTCTGTGCTTTCTTTTTATTAGTTTTATAATAGGGTTTGTGACTTTCCTTTGTTTATTTTGCTGCAAGATGTATTGATAGTTTTCACAAATGTCCGTTTCACTCATTTATTTTTCCTGTACCCTGGATTTTACAAAACCAGCTCTCAAGCCTTATCATCTTGCCACTGTTAATGAACTGTTATTTAAAGTTCTTACAGAATTCACTTATGAAAGAACCATGGCCTCCAAGAATTACACTATTGTTAATCAAGAATTCTGACCCTGCAATACAGGAGATTAATCCATTTAATTTTCCATTAAATGTGAAAGGTGAGGGGTTTCCTACACTGACTGTTACCTTAGTCTGTGAGTAGCCCCCTTTGAAAGTATTTAATGGGACTCAATTTATCTGGTTTTAATAATCTACATTTGGATGTCTACTCTAAATTTAGGCTCCTTCTACATAGTAAGTGAAGGAGACTAACTGTTTCCAAAGACAGATCTATCCTCACTATCTCTGGAGGTGTCTAACAGTTTATGGAAATATAGAAGGAGCTTAGATAACTGATTTAGACTAGGTATCTAATTTTAGATGGCTACAAGTTAAATAAGAAAAATTCCACTCATAATTTATGAAAATGTGATCTTATTTAAATTAAATTAAATCCAGGACATTTCATTTAGTTAGTTGTTCAATAGACTACTCATTTTGAATTTTTGCAGCTACATGACTACACCATTAGTCACTCAAAAGATAGTACTTTTTATCTTTCATCTTCCAAAAGTTACAGAGGAGTAAAATAACACATAATATGCCACTTTAATTTGGTATATATGTTCAACATATCCTAATGTTAAATGCAGCTATAAGTTAGGCTCCACTTAAGTGGGAAGCTGAGGTTCAGATCAAAGGTCCTGTATATACTTACATATGTTTAGTAAAACAGCTGCTGGAGAAGTGCTTTATAGAGGGCTAGTAGACAATTCAACAATACATCTTAAAATCAGTTTCCAAATCTACCCAGATGGGAGTTGTGGCTGGGTACTTCCCCCACATGAGCATGTATTACTCAGCAGGTTTGCTACTTGTTTCCCATCTGCTTTTTGCATACACTGCATACAGTTTGGCTCCATTCTGCAGAATCCAACCATGCTCATGTGATAAAGAGAGGAGCACAGGCTTGAGAAGCCTTCTACCTTGATAAGGAACTGGGTGTCTCAGCATCTGTGGTGTGACGTGAACAGTTGTTGCATTGACTGGCCACTGAGAAGTGATTTAGAGGACAAACATTGCCCCTAGCTGTTAGCGATGCTGAGATCCATGTTAACACCTTTGAAAACACAGGTCAAGTGCATCACTTCTTTAATCAGGACTGGGCTGCTAAAAAACAGCTTTCCTATATCTTTGTCCTGTTATCTAAGTAAGTTTCTTGTTGATCCTTTTCAGTCAGTGGAGAGAGATCTGACATGGAATGGCACTTAGAAATACCAGTAAAAGGACAGAAAATATGTGGAACATCTTCTTATTTTGAATATTGTGATACAGGACTATGCGTAACATACAGTCACTTTTTAGTCTTGCTACACATCACCTGTGGGCAGCACACAGTCAGCTAGATTGTTTTTTTCTAATATGGAGGGAGATTTGAGCAAGTATGAACATAATTGACATATGCGATTTCATTTTATAAATATATAATTTTTTGTCTCTTATGCATTTATTTCTCTGGGAAGGTATGGAAGTCAGAGATTTAGTTCCAAAACTTCTGAGCTGCTGGAAGGCTATTACAGGAGGAAAAGCAACAAGACAGAAAGTATCACTCAAACCAGACAGTTATTTAAAATACTCAGGTTATGCCATCTCTGACACTGGTACAGGAGAGCAAAGGGTTTATGTACCACAGGAAAAGAACATTGGATCAGTCAGAAAGCAGTAACTTAGTTCATTACTCTGGAAAAAAAAATGCACACCAAAAAACAAACAACAACAAAACAAACAACAAACATCAGTGATACATGTAAAAAATGAACAACATATACAAGCACTAACTCAATACTAGATAGAGCTTTAAAGTGTCTTGTTAAGGAAAACGTAGTTGCCCCAGTATAAGACATTTGGTTAATCAGAGGCTAGGCAGATTCACAGAGACAATAGTCAACCTGAATACTAGATACACCCAGGGTACCACCTAATAACCTTGAAGGTGAGTAGGATCCACAGATTCCACACACCTGGCATTCAGCTGGAACAACTGAGCTAATTTTGGCCTTTTGTCAGCAACTCTGCACTGTAGGATAAAGGTACAGTTTTTGCAGTACAATGAAATTCACACTTATAGCAGATAATAATCATTCCTGATATACAATGCATTCTCAAATCTGTAATTTTCCCATTAAAAATATTATTCCCACGTTTAAATTGAGCTACAGAATGTGTGTACAGTACACAGTAGAGTTTACGTTAGAAGGCACCTAGGGACACATTCTGCTTTTGATGATGCATGTGATTACTATACCATAATGATAATGTGAGTTACATGCTTATTTTAAGCCAAGTCCTTCTTCTTCTGACATCAGAAGAAGCTTAATCATACTCTCAGTAGAAAAAATGTGTCCTTTAAATGAAGAGCAGTAATTTAAAAATCAGGCCTCAGATTTATTCTATTATACCAAAACACAAATATTGTTAGTGAAATTTACTGAGCTGCTTCACATTATTATCATAATTCTACAAATCTGTATGCTTCTCCCATGATGCTAATGAAAATCATCAGCATTAGACATTACATACACACAAGTCTATGCCATGTAGTTTACATATATAAGTTTGCACTTGATTTATGTCAGTGTTTAGAGCTCATATATATATGCTATATAAATAAATATGTAAACATAAAAATTAAAAAAAAATCAAGAGCAAGCAATCATAGAATAGGAGGAGATTATTACCACCACTAGGTTACAGCTGTTTATTTTTGCTCATACTTGGAAACTGTGAGAAAAAAAAAATATGAAAAAGAATGCTTTTCTATTTATTTCACCTTTTTAAAATTTATTTATTTTCAAAAAAATAAAAGCTCTTTCTCAATATTCCCAAATTATACGGATGTAACACTGGCCCAAGTTGGGGCCAGGCAGCCAATCAGCCAGTAATCTTCTCACCTACTGCTCACCTAGTGTAGAGTAAGAGAAGCATGATTTAGGAAATCAAGGTCATGAATGAATCAATACCAACACCACTAACTTCATAAAAGTTTGTGGTGGATGAGCATCCTCTGGCTGCCAAATACCCACCAAGCCACTTTCTCACTCATCCTCCTCAACAGGACAAGGGAAGAAAATATGATAGAAAAGTTCATGGATCAAGACAAGTACATGGATATCACTGAACAGTTGCCATCACAAGACATATATGACATGGGAAATTAATTTAGTGTATTGCCAATTTATAACAGTGAGAAAGCAAAATGAAACTAAAACCATCCTCTCCTTACTCTGGCTGCTTCTGAGGCTCAGTTTCACTCCTGACCCTTCTACCTTCTCCCCCTAAGCAGTGCAGGGGGATAGGGAATGAGGGTTTTAATCAGTCCATAACACTTCATCTCTGCTGCTCCTTAATCTTCACACTCTTCCCCCGCTCTATTGTGGGGTCCCTCCCAAGGGATACAGTTCTTCATGAACCTCTCCAACATCTGTCTTTCCCCTGGGCTGCAGTTCTTTAAGACCTGCTCCAGCATGGGTCCTTTCCATGGGGTACAGTCCTTCAGGAATGCTTTTCTCCAGTATGGTTCCCACATAAGCCACAGTATCTGCCAGAAAACCTGTTCCTGCATGAGCTCCTTTCCACAGGCTGCAGCTCCTGCTAGGAGCCTGCTCCAGCATGGGTTCTCCACAGGCTGCAGCTTCCTTCAGGGCATACACAAGCTGCATCATGGAGTCCCCATGAGCTATAGGGTGGATATCAGCTTCAGCGTGGTCCTCCATGGGCTGCAGGATGACAGCCTGTGGCCCCATGGTCTTCACAGACTTCAGGGGAATCTCTACTTGGGTGCCTGGAGCACCTTCTGCCACTCCTTCACTGACCTTTGTGTCTGCAAGGTTGTTTCTCATTCTCTCATGCCTTTTTCACAGCTGCTGTACAACATTTTTGCCCTTTCTCAAATATATTATCCCAGAGGCATCACCAATGCTGCTGATGAGCTCAGATTTGGGCAGTGATGAATCTGCTATGGAGACAGCCTAAACTGGCTCTGACCAACATGGGAGCAGTTCCTGCTCTCACAGAAGCTAACCCTACAGCCCACTGTCCCTTCCCCTGGTTACAAAAACCTTGCCATTTAAACCAAATGCAAAGATATTCACTATTTGCTTTAAGGTTAAAAGAACCCACAAAAGATGTTTAGATTGTAAACCAGGCTGCTAACAATGTCACTTCCCAGTGAAAGATTTTTTTTCTGAGTTTAGAACTTAACCAAACACTTACAGTCTGGACCACAATTTTCTCATGTAGACAATCTGTCTCATGCTAGGCATTACATTCTAAATATCAGCTGGGATGTTTCTAACTTCCAAAATCAAAGTAAAAGAAATATGTAATGTATGCCTAAAATATCCTGGCTTCTTTTTTTCCCCCTCTGAGAAAATCTAGCTCCTTTAGCACATTAGTGCTTTGAAAACAATCTTTGCTGTACTAGAGTGATCCATACTTGAAGAAGGTACCTTCTATTGTCCCTGTGAAAAGCCACTTAATCCAGCCAAAGTGCAAATCCTGGAAAATCATAAGTAATGTGTTATTTTTAACAGTAAACAAGTGATTGAGTCTAGCCTCAGTGATTCTCTTGAGTTCCTAGTTTCATGCTTGGAGAATCCTACCTCCATAAAAGGCTATGGAGCACACTAAGGTCCAGGACTAAGCTATGCCCAAGACTGATGCTGTGGAAAGTGTCTAACATCTGTACAGGAGATAACAAAAAACAGGACAAGGAATATATTCACAGAGTCAACAATGATAGAAAGGTGGAATAGTGGATGGAAACAGGAAGACTGAACTGCAGAGAGTTGACTGAGTCTTAAACTTGAGCCAGAAAAAAAAAAAGACTAATTGCGGTTTGGTAGAAATTCATCTTTGTAGGTGGGTGGGAATACCATGGAGTGGCACGCAAGCACCAGCTGAGACAAGGGAGAGGAGAGAGAGAAAACAGTTTAAGGGAGAAGTGAATCTAGGACTGTGAAACAACTGTAAGAAACAGGAGCAAAGTCCTACTCTATTGCAGAGTGTTTGTTAGAAAATCACACTGTATCTCTCTTCCATTAATCAAAGTGACTAAAGAAAAAAAAATTTCTGTGATCGCTTCAACTTTTTTCATGAAGCCAGCAAAAAGCTAATTTTTTCCTCTTCAAACTAAAAGTTTGTCATTTTTCCTAGCTTGAATTCATGCCTTATTGGCCCCTTGAGTCCTCTCAAGTCTATAAAGAAATAATATTCACATCTATCATCATAATGATATTTTCTGATAAGTCATTTTACTCTATACCTTCCTCTATATGTACCCTATGTATTCTAAAGATTCATTTGATTTTGTTTTATGATATTCCTAACACCCTCCTTATAATAACATTTACAGCATCTTTTAAGAAAACATGGGTTAAGGAAGGTGTCACCAGGCATGCCAATCACTTCAGTATGTCTAGTACTTAAAAGCAGAAGGCAGCACTGTGTTACTAATAAGTAATCTCCTTCCTTTTTTTCTCACACTCACAAACATACATACATACATAATGTTGTTTCTAATAATCACTTCACAGCCATCTGCTATAAATCGGGATGGATCATAAGATAATTACAGAAATGCAGCATTCGGTTGCCCTTGACATTTCATCTCCTTTTCACACTTCATGAAGCTATAATACAGCCATTCTGATTTTTAAGTGTCATAATACAAGAAGAGAGCTTTAGACTGGGTGCTGGGCCTTTGCTGGCAGCCCTGAACACCAAAACAGACTGACCGACAGATGTGCCCAAATGCACAACATGCATTTTCCCCTTTTCTAAATGCTTCTAAAAATTATTAGAAAAATACATTTAATATCAGAGACTGGGCCTTCCATACTGATGCAGATCATGGGTCAAATTTTAAGTGGACTGTTCAGAGGCTTGTGAGATGGATGAAAAAGGCATAAAAAGGCTCCATGAAACCACAAGTCTTCCACCTGTGATTTACCACAACAGAAAGGGTATTTCCTCCTGTGTCCTGTCCCTTCTACCACCTCCTTCCAAAACTTGAATCATCTAACAGGCCTCTACAAGCTTTATTTCACTAACATGTTATTAAGCAGCTGTGGCACTCTGAAGTCACCAACTTCCACACAATATCCTTTTGAAGGACACAATTTTACAACAGTTGCAGTACAGAGAGATGCATTTGAACCAGATGCTGACCTGAGTGCTCCCTGAATAAATAGTCCTCATGTGTTGAGACAAGTATCTTCCCTTTTTGAAGGAACTGGAGGCAGATGACATTTTGGTATGTAGGCAAAACTGACACACAGATATGCAAACAAAGCAAATTTACTGCAGTAAGTAAAAATTATACCATATCTGATTCAAAGCAGCACAACTGATGCCTATCCGGAGGAGGCTCCACTCTCTGAATCATCCTGGATGGTGCCTGTTCACAGGCACTGTAGGAGCAAACCCACTTGACAGGAGGAGGATGCCATTTTTACTGAGCCAAATTCTGCTCACACATCATAAAAGCCAAGGGAAGGCCTGTATGACATGAGAAAGATTCAGTTACACGTGGCATTTATTCCTCACTTGCTGAAAGCTGAGACTGTGTCTTTCACAAGCTGTTGCCATTAAACATCTATGCCTTTTTCTTTTACATGACTGCTGCCTGCTCTGTCACATGTCTTCAGTTGTGCCAGAGAGAGACACTTATGCATTGCTTTGCCCTTTTCTTCAATAACCTATCAAGTTAGGATGAGAGGAAATGGCCTCAAGTTGTGCCAGGGGAGGTTTAGATTGGATATTAGGAAAAATATCTTCACCAAAAGGGTTGTCAAGCACTGGAACAGGCTGTCAGGAAAGTGGTTGACTCACCATCCCTGAAAGTGTTTAAAATATGTGTAGATGTGGCACTTAGGGACATGGTTTAGTGATGGACTTGGCAGTGTTAGGTTTACAGTTCATTCAATGATCTTAAAGGTCTTTCCAACCTAAATGACTCTATGATTCTACTGTTCTAAGTTGTTAGCCCACCTGCATGCACTATGCCCCAGGCCAGTGGCAGAGATGCTTGGGGTGGCTAGATGAGTACCTGGCTCCACATTGGGATTAAGCAAGTTGAAAAGCTGAGACACTGATCCTGAAAATCATGCTTATAAATAGAGGGAAGCACTATAGAAAAGTGAAGAAAACAAGTTTGTGCTAGTACCCGCACGAACTTTCAGAGGCAGGCATGTTTTCTCTGGTACTGTTCCCACACCATCCTGTCTTCTAGGGCAGAATCCAACTTGATCCCTGCCCTCATTCTCACAACATCCTCTACCAGGACCACTTATTTCCAGGCATGTTCTAAGTACTGATTTTAGTAGTTCATTTGCCACTTGAGCCCTACGTACTTTGATTAATCTTTTTTCTTTTTTCTTTTTTTTTTCTTTTTCATTAATACATGTAAAAAGAAAAACTCCACTGTTATAAACAGTAGAAGAATTTAGCTAAACTTTCCCTTACATATTGTGACTGCCTATAAATACAAGAGTAGCATGAAAGTTATTGCCACAGGTACTGAAGATATAAAAGACAGGATGAGAAGATTAAACAATAGCACTGACGCCTGCCGATCTTTCCTTTAACTCTGAATATATATGTCCTTATACCCCCCACAAAAGCACACATCAACAGGAGTGCATGAGGTGTTAATTTGCTAAAGACTCTGTGTATGCCCCCTCTACAACTGGAAAGGGAATATTTCATTTTCTGCTTGACCTTTTTTTGGGCTTTCCTATAACTGTATATTTATTTAGTAATCATCCATGTGCCTCTCTATCAAATATGCAACTTACAGCTTTCCCTCTTCTGTCAGAAGGGTCAAACACAGGCATCCCATGTGCAAAAGTTTTAGAGGAAAAGAATAAAAAATAAAACCCTTCTCCATATAAATCTTCATTTTAACAGTGCAAATATAAATGTATGGCAGGAATGCACAAAAAGTAGTGCTTTATTGTAGTCATTTCGAAGATCAGTGTCTTCCAAAATAGCTTATTGTGACTAAGCTTTTGCTGTCCTTTTAATCAAGCAGAAAATGTTCAAGTTGTAGAAGTTTGGGGAAATTCACCCACAAAACGTGTTTACATTGAAAAAAACTAATCAGTGGGTCCATATTTTGTTGCCAGGCGACACTTCAGAAAAGCAAGGCTGCAATCAAGGTTCAAATGCTATTCTTGGAAGTAGTGCTGAGGAAAGCATCGCAGCCAAGGGTGACCTTGCAGCATCAGAGGCAGTACTTTGGTATTTGACATTCTTCTCAGTCATTACACAGGCATCATTATCAGAAGTATGTAGGCATTTACTTTAGGCATTTTCTTTATAATCACTTAGGGCTGATTATAAAGACAAGACCAGGGTTCTCTTCCTGCTTTCCAGCCAAATACAAGGCTGGCAAAGGCAGGACAAGAGTTTGGGCATAAAACCTCTAGAACATACGTGATCAACTACAGAAAGTACAAAATGTGGCAAGGATAAGTGTGATGTACCTTTTCCTTCCAACTGAAGACAGTGGCTTTTTTTAATGATTTCTCTGTAATTTCCAATTTCATTTTTTCAGCAGAAAAATATTAATTCTCATCTAAATATGAGGCCAAAGTCACTGACTGACCTTAACAAGATGTCCACCACAGGTCTGTAATCTATAGTTCTAAATTAATGCTCCCCAAGAAGAGGTTAGTATTACCAAAGACCATTCCTGCTATGTCCAACAACAGGAAAATAAGTGGCTTCTTGTATTTCTTCCAAGGCAGATCCCAGAAGAATATGGAGACAGCACTAAGAGAATTAGGAGCAAAGAAACTGGAAAGAAGTAGTACATCTTTGTAGGGGTAGACTAGAAGAATAAGGAAGATTGAGGGTTTTCAAAGTAGAAGAAAATGAAGATAAGGAAGCCCTGTATTTCAGTGTACACATTATTGCTGTTGCTAGTCAGTGGCCAGAACCTTTGAACTAACTGGGCAAGGCCTGAGGACTGAAGACAATCCATCTTGCTACGTATGAACTTGTTTTGGGCTGCTTTCTTCTACTTTTTCTAGCTGTAACAGCAATTTTTCCAATGACTGGGAGGTCATTTCTGCCTACTGAGTTTTACATGCACTGCTCGCTCTGTGTGTTTTAACATAATTCCTATTATAACAGTAGCAAGTAGTTACTCTGTGTGTGATTCCAACAATGCACATATTCATGTATGATAGATACATTGTAGAGGAGAACCAGCCTGGGCTGAGAGCAGAGGACTGCAAAGGCATGGATCTATGACCAGAAAGGGAGTGCAGGGTGATGTTGGAGACCTAAGGCTATAAACTACTCACCACTTTTTACTTAAAGAAATCTCAACTAGGGAACCTGGCAGAGCCAGGTTTAGGGTGTGGTGAGTCAATCTTGGCTGGATGTCAGGTGTCCATCAATCCACTCTATCATTCCCCTCATCAACTGGGCAGGGGGAGTGAAGAAATATATCAAAGGCTTGTGGGTTGACATAAGGACGTGGAGATCACTCACCAATTACCATCACGAGCAAAGCAGACTTGACTTAGGGAAATTAATTTATTACCAATCAAAATCAGAGTGCGATAATGAAAACTGAAAAGAAATCTTAAAACATCTTCCCTCAAACCCTGGTTTCTTCCCAGGATAAACTTCAGTCCGGATTTCTCTGCCTCTTCCCCTTGAGGGGCACAGGGGAATGGGTAATGGGGATTGTGGTCAGTTCTTCACACATTGTCTCTGCAGCTCTTTCCTGCTCACATTCTTCCTCTGCTCCAGCATGGGGTCCTTACCATGGGGGACAGTTCTCCACAAACTTCTACAGTGTGGGTCACTCCTACAGGTTGCAGTTCTTCATGTGATGTTCCAATATGGATCCTTCCCACAAACTACAGTCCTTCAGGAACAGACTGCTCCAGCATGGGTCCTCCACAGGATCCCAAGTCCTTCCAGCAAACTTGCTCGAGTGTGGGCTCCCCATGGGGTCACAGTCTCCTTCAGACATCTACCTGCTCCAGTGTGGGGTCTTCCTCAGGCTGCAGGTGGATATCTGCTCCACCACAGACCTCCATGGGCTGCAGGGAACAGCTGGCCTCACCATGTTCTGCCCCGCAGGCTGCAGGGGGAATCTCTGCTCTGGCACCTGGAGCACCTCTCCTCCTCCTTCGTCAACTGCAAAGTTGTTGCTCTCACATGTTCTCACTCCTTTCTCCCAGCTGCTGTTGTGCAGCAGTTTTTTCCCCTTAACTATGTTATCCCAGAGATGCTACCACTGTTGCTAATGGACTTGACCTTGACCAGCGGTGGGTCCATCTTGGAGCCAGTTGACATTGGCTCTATCAAACACAGGGGAAACTTGTAGCAGCTTCTCACAGGAGCCACCCCTGTAGCCACCCCACTACCAAAACCTTGCCATACAAACCCAATACATAGGGTTAGCAAAGAGAAGAGCCTATGGAAGATGTAAGACTCTATACGCTGTAAATACAGATGTAACAGGGAGCTGCAGATCAGTGAACAAAGAATGAAAGTCTAAAAGTGTATTGGAAATAATAGTCCCAAGTGCACCCTAGAAAGAGGAAGAAGAATGATACTGTCACCACCATAGTCTTCTACCCTGGAAGGAGCCTGGGACAGATGCTGACTCTTACCCTTATCCCTGGAGAATGAACTTTCAGGCCTCAAAGGACAGTGGAAGTGAGCATAACACCAGACAGAAAGGGACAGGTGCTGGCAAGACAACGTGCAAGAAATTTAGTTAGTATTTAGTCAGATATTTCACCTTCCTCCTCTCTTCTTCTCTCTTCCTTCTTCTGAATTTTTCTATTTTTTCTTTTTTCTTTCTTCTTTCTTCTTCCTGTGACAAATAGATCTCAACTGTATTTCTTTGATCATATGATTTAAATTTCATTTCCAGTAAGAATGGCTTTGCATAGAGATGTATTTACTTTTTGCCCATAACAATAATTTGATTGTAAGAATAAGGATGGCCAAGCCTACAGTGGGAGTTTTCATGTTATGAAGTGACCGTGGCTGTTTAGCCACTCCAAATTGCTAGCAACATGGGTTCACACCTTTATTTGGGACAAGCATCCTAGCTTGGTTTTATGATTCCCAGTAACCCAGAACAATCTAGTTCCTCAGTGTAATCCCAGACTTTCAGTCAAAACAGTATCTTTCTGCCATTCTTTTTCAGTTCTTAAAATTTTCCCACATTGATTTTGCTTGTTTCAAAGACTCTGTCATGTCTCAGGCAGTATATGTTTTCTTTAAACAGGATTACTGTTTGTGCAACCTAGGTGATCTCTAGGCTCCCACGAGCTCTTGAGGATCGAGCAAGGCTCTCCAGAGCTGTTTAAAGGTCCTGAGAAGTGTCACTGCTGTAAAGTCTGAGTAGTTTTAAATCATGTGAACATGTGTCAGTGTGAACTCTAGATTAAAAGTGTAAATCAGCCCTTGGTAGCTTTATATCTACCTGCATTATGTACTTACACATGCAGAGAAAAAATATCCTTAGAGGGTTTCATTTTCAGAGGATTGACTATTTTCTGCTTTTTTTAACCTAGAAGTGATGGATAGACTATATTAGAAAAAACAGTTCCTGTTAGTTCTTCTTAGAACTGAACCATATGCCCTTCAAAGCAGATTACATTTATTGTAAATGTATTTGGGTTCATCTAGACATCTGTAGCAGAAGACTTAAAATCAGAAGAACTAGTATCAAAGACACACAAAGGGGTATTAATTGTACTGGATGTAAAGATTCACTGCTAAGCACTGCTATGCACAGAGTGTTTCACACTTTAACACTTTCCTCCCTGGATTAGCATGAAAGACACTGTCTCTATCCAAACCCATAAAAGAATAGGTTCTCCTCATGACTTGGTGCACTCTTTCTCTTCAGAGGACTGCAGCACAGACACTTAAAATGCTAGGAGATTTTGTAATCTGCCAGCACTGCAAGGCTGACTGTTATTTTCAGGTTTTATTACACTCATTCCAATGTTACTTTCAAAGGCTCCACTGATGCTAATGTTTCCTGCCTCTAGATACAGATACACTACACAACCTATCAACTAACTGGAACCTATTTTGTTAAACTGCACCCTAAGGAGGCAGTGAAGTTCAATGTAATAGCTTTCAGATGACATATACTGACCCCTATTCCTCCTTGAAGAAGCCATATTTATCAATAAATCAGTCAGTCATGCATTACAATAGACTATTTACACAACTTCAGAGTGCTGCTAAATAATGAATTTTAAATTACCTCGGTTAAAACTCAGTCATATGAAATGTAACTAAATGTACCTTGAATAATTTTACTGACAGATTTCAAATGAGTTAGAAGGCATTCCAGAAGTGAGGAAAAGAGAGAACCAGGATTGAGTCACTGAGCTTATTTTGAAGGGACATCTCTTTACAGGGACTGTCCTGCCATAGAAAGAAAACATAGTGCCTTTAAATTTAAATTGTGGATGTTGAAAAGACTATGAAGCCAGTGCAACACACACGAAATAACTAATAAAAATTAAAAAGAATTGTAAAGGGATATTAGCAAAAATACCAGGTCAGGCCTATATCGAGAAACCTGGGAACAATGTAGTGAATGTTCCAATGCTCTGGTGACCTATTTGCTCTACTTATTAACCTAACTGAAATTGTTTACAAGCGATATTTTTATTAAAAGAAGAAAACTCCAACAAAGTAGAAACTCCAAAAGAAAATTCTAACAAATAGGATAAAAACAGTGCTTGAACTATAAAACCTCACAGCCATTTCCTCTGAATGCTGTGAGACTGGTGGTTTTCCTCCCCTGAAGTAATTTTCATCCACTTATTATTTTTAACTTTCATTAGGCATCAAGGTTTGATTTAAGCTGATCCGCCCTGTTGCTCCACCGACTGCCTCACTGCTGCAGCTGCTGCCTGCAGCTCACTCAGCTCTCAGTACCATGAGGACTGCCCTCGTTGCTGTTTCTGCCACCCCCCTGTCTCACTCCACATCTCATCCCACCAGCTTTGCCTTGTGCTGCTCCTTGCTCCCTGTCCCTCCATCTAACTCCCACAGCTCTGCTAACACTTCTGTTCTAGCTCCTAGAAAAAGTGAGCATAAGCTTGCTAACAAGGAAGGGCCTCTCAGCTCGCAGGAAATCCTTCAGCAGCTTCTGGCATCTCTCACACCGTGGAAGACTTTTACATAAAGCATCCTGCTTTCCTGTTTTGGAGTTTGTGAGGTTTGGTTTTTTGTTGTTTTGTTTTTGTTTGTTTGTTTGTTTCCCTTTTCCTAGGTGTTATCCTTTGCATCCTGATGTTGGAAGTAATTGCCAAGGTTTAGAGCAAACAGTAACCCTGGGAATATTAATTTAGTTAATCAACCACTATTACAAGCCTTATCATTTTTAAGAGCTCCTTAATAAAAATGCCTCTCTTATTTACTTCTCCAGGTCTTCCCACCAGGTGCACCCTTGGCTTCCCTTGGCTGCACCCTGCTTTAGAGTGGGAGGAAAGGAGTGCTCCTGCCTTAGACCTTAGCTGTCAGGTCTACACTAGAGGCATGATGAGCCAGAAAATCCACAAGAAAGTCTGTTTTTATGAGAACTGAGTGTGCCATTTGGAGACCATTAAGGCTCAATTATGAGAGCATTGCATAAAGCAAATAAAACATTGTGTCTTTATTCAGTACAGAGCATTCTGACTTACCAAGTTTTAAATGCTCTTCACTAGCTTCTTCTCTAGTTCATACTGCAGATGGTGCATGGCATAAGATTTTAAATTTTTCTGATTGTAGGTACTCTCTGGGCACCACTCAGACTTGTGGTAAAACTGCTGCTGCCAAGAAAGGCTTCCTGGTATGCCCTGGCTTCAGATCTGTGGACTGAGAGGAACCACCCAAAAGGAGAAGGGGTTGATGTGGTTTTGAAAGACATCTAAATTTGCATGACTGGCAGAAGTGTCAGGAGGGCAGGGAGGCACAATGGCAGAGCCAGGAGGGAGCCTGTGGCAACAGCTCATCCTCACAGATGCCTAAGAGAAGCTGAGAGCCTGCCTGAAGCAGCAGGCAAACAAGCAAGCAAGCCCCAAAAGTGACAGACAGAAAGACGTTTTCCCAGAGATCCAGAAAATATTAGGTGCAGTTTGTGCAACCAAGGAAGCTGCCAAAAGGATATGGGAAAGCAAGATAGCAGGAAGGTACTTGTGTACCAGGTAGAGTGTGGAGATTTCTTCTTAAAGATAGTGGACAATTCATGCTCCATGCAGCATGAACCATCACCTTCACTTATTAAGAACAGCACCTTAGTGCACACTCTAATGGTGCTCTCTGCCTGCTCTTTCCTCCAGCTGAAAAGTATCCTAGGACAAGTTTGCCTAAGGTACCTTGTACCTTGCATTGCTGTGAATTCAATGAACTTACTGGAACTGCATCTGGCACTGATTCTCTTCATGTTCATTCTCATGAATGCTCCAGCAACATTGTATTTTTTGCCATATATTTTGCCCCCTACTTGGCTTGGTAGGTTTCAAGGATAATTACTCCTTATGTTAATTAATTCAGCATTCGTTTGCAATAGACCATGTTCATTTAAATTGTTGGGAAACTTGTTCAAAACTCTTATTGTCTGCTTTCTTGCCATAGTAAGTTTATAGAAAGTTTATAGTCTATAAATGAATGGATTTAATAAACCCACATTTTGGAAATTTGCTTGAAGGTCTTAACAGGACAATGTGATTGGGGTCACACAGGTTGAAATTATGCTGTTGTCTAGGAATATTGGCTGTTTGCTAATTTCTTACAAAGGACAAAAAAAATCCATTTTTTTCTGGTGATGTTTATTCATATCCCAGCTGTTTTTCTGTAGTGACGTCTGCAGAATTTGTTAATTTTATTTTATTATAGTTTGACTTACTGAGTGTATTTCTGTGGCCCCATAAAAGAACCCCTCAGATAACATGTAGTACAAAAATGAAAAGAAATCTCAGTTGTACTACAATAATAGGCTTTTCTTGCTGGAAATCAAATATGTAGAATAACTGGGATGTGATTCTACAATAAGAAATGTGCTTTGCTTTCCACAACCTAGCCCCACCAGTCTGTTCTTATGTGGCACACATATGTGTCAAGGACCACGCTGGTTGCATTTCAGGGTGTATAGGATTATAGATTCAATTTTGTGGGTGAAAGGATTTATCTTCCTATGAGAAAGGTGGGTGGAATTACATATGATTGTTCTGATTGTTGAACTTTTCTCCACTTGCTCAGGGTATTTAGAAGTATCTTTTAGACAGATTCTACAAAAACACAGACATCCAAAGGTCTAGAAATTAGCAGACTTCACTCCTCTTTTCTATATTCATTTTTAACAATGATCAAATAGTTGTCTTCATTTGCTTTGCAAAGAGCCTGACACTACAACTATTGATTTAGTTATTCATTAAAGTCTCTACTGAATATTTGCATATTTAAAGGTTTTATGCTTTTTGTAGCAAACACCACTAAGAGGAGGACCCATTTTTGTATCTAAGTTAAAACTAATAAACCAGGGATGGATGATGGGATGGATTCATTACATTGATGTTTGCATGCACGGGCCAAGAGAACATGCTTTGTGAGTACACACTAATTTTAGAATATTCTCACAGATTGAGCATTGCCTGAACCTATACAAACCTACTGATATACTCCATTCTGGGCAGCTTGTTCATAGTAGTCTTGGGAGACTGGGAACTGATAACGGTAGCTGTTGTGTTTCAAGTATAAATCCTTTCTATTGTCCTATGTTAGAAATAGTTGGATAATAAATGTTTAAAATTAAAATAAATCATTTATTTAGATTTTAATACCATTATTCAATTTTCTAACTATTATACTACAGCTGCAATCCTAACAAGGAAAAGATCTATAAATTAGAAAGAAGGCAAAATAATTACATTTACAGTTCTTGAACACTCTTAGTTCTTTTTATTCCTGATAATGACATATACTTGTAACAATTGGAGACCAGGCAAAATGAAATTGAATACATATTTATTTGTGTACTTGCCTCACATTTTTAAAAAGAACTGCCAGTTTTATATACCTATAATTTTCTTTTTTATAAGACTATTATTATGCAAGATTCAAAGTTTTAGAAATATGAATATTTTTAAATACTAAAGAGAAATATTCTCTCTTCTCTGTACTCAAGATACTATAATGGAACAAGTTCTGATGTTGTAGAGGTGTCTCAGAACATATAAAATGAAATAAAGGAGGAGGAGTCTGTGCTGAAAGATGTATCTCAAAATCTTTCTATTTTTACTATCTGATTTGCATTGTGTTGATATTTTACTATTGAAAATAACTCAGAAACAACAGAGCTTACAAGTGTTACTCTACCAAAATGTCACTGAGTTAATAAATACTTCAAAAACAAAAGTTCACTATTCTTGAGATACTATTTCTGACCACATTGGACTCTCTGCTAAATTCCTGTAGCCCTCAGTGAAACCAGATTGTATTTAATCTGAAAATCATAGATACATGTATACATCCTGACATTTCCTAGATGGGAAGAGTTTCTGCCATCCTTACCTTTTGCTTTGGCTCCAACGAGAAGGGTTGATTCTGCTGTCATTCATAATGAGATAGATGTCAGATGAGGTCAACAAGACTGAGGCAGCGAGAATGCACCTGGTAAAAAGCGACAGTGCATCCTGATCAAACCATTCATCCATGACTAAAATTTCTGTTTCGATTTAAACATATGAACTAATTTTTCTGCCTTTTTGGTTACTATTGGTTATATATAATACATGTACTCGGGATGTGAAATCAGACATACAATCATTTTATTGCTTGGATCCTAGTATGAAATAGTAGTTGAAATCTATTATAGAATCATTTATGTTGGAAAAGACCTTTAAGATCATTGAGTCCAACCATTAACCTAACACTGCCAAGTCCACTGCAAAACCATGTCCCTAAGTGTCACTTCTATACATCTTTTAAATATCCCTAGGCATGGTGACTCAACCACTTCCTGGGCAGCCTGTTCCAATGCCTGACAAACCTTTTGGTGAAGATACACCCACCTCACAACAACGGCCTTTCAGACAGAATGGAATGGAATGGAATGGAATGGAATGGAATGGAATGGAATGGAATGGAATGGAATGGAATGGAATAGAATAGAATAGAATAGAATAGAATAGAATAGAATAGAATAGAATAGAATAGAATAGAATAGAATAGAATAGAATAGAATAGAATAGAATAGAATAGAATAGAATAGAATATTTCAGTTGAAAGGAAACCACAACGATCATCTAGTCCAACTGCCAAATCAGGACTGACCAGAAGTTAAAGCATGTTATTAAGGGCATTGTCCAAGACATTGACAGGCTTGAGGCATCAACTAGCTCTTTAGGAAGACTGTTCCAGTGTTTGATCACTCTTTCCATAAATAAATGTTTCTTAATGTCCAGTCTACACCTCCCCTGGTGCAGCTTTGAACCACTTCCATATGTCCTGTCACTGGATACCAGGGAGAAGAGATCAACACCTCCCTCCCCACTTTCCCTCCTTGGGAAGTTGTAGAGAGCCATGAGGTGGCCCCTCAGCCTCCTTTTCTCCAAACTAGAGAAGCCCAAAGTCCTTCCAGCCTTTTCACCAGCTTTGTTGTCATCCTCTGAATGCATCCAAGGAACTTCACATCCTTCTTAATATTGTGGGGCACAGAACTGCACACAGTGCTCCAGGTGAGGCTTCACCAATGCTGAATACAGCAGGATCATTACCTCTTTTGATGAGCTGGTTGTGCTGTGTTTGATGCACCACAGGATGGGGTTTGTCTTCTTGACTGCCAGGGCACACACTGCTCACTCACACTGAGCTGCCCAGATCCTTTTCTGCAGGGCTTCTCTCCAGGCACTCCTCTCCTTATTTATACTTGTGCTCAGAATTACTCTATCCTTGGTGCAGGATCAGGCATTTCTACTTATTAAATTTCATTCTATTAACCATAAGCCAGGGTTCCAACATATCTAGATCCCTCTGCAAGGCCTCCTATCCTTCAAGAAATTCAACAGCACCTCCAAGTTTGGTATCATCAGCAAACTTGTTGATGGTAAATTCAACTCCTGCATTCAGATCATTGATAAACACATTGAACAGAACTGGCCCTGGAATTGAACCCTGAGGAGTATCACTAGTGACTGGTCACAGGCCAGATGTAGTCCCATTTGTTACAACCCTTTGAGCTCTGCTGCTTAACCAGTTTTCCACCCAGTGCACTGTGAACCTCCTTGTCTCATAGCTGGGCAACTTGTCTGAAAGGATGCTGTGAGGCACAGTAACAAAAGCCTTATTAAAATCCAGAAAAACTACATCCACTGCCTTCCCTTTATCCAGGAGGTGGGTGATCTTGTAATAGAAGAATATTAAACTAGTTAAAGGGGACTTCCCTTTTGTGAACCTGTGCTGAGTGTGCCTGGTGATTATATTGTTCTTTAAATGTCTTTCAATAGTTCTCTGTATAATTTTCTCCAAGAACTGAGGTCAGACTAACAGGTCTGTAGTTCCCTGGGTCTTCCCTCATGCCCTTTTTATAGACTGGAGTAACCCTGGCCAGATTCCAGTCAGCTGGGACTTCCCCAGACTCCTAAGACCTTTCGTACTTGTCTGAGAGGGGTCCTGTCATAATATCCAGAAACTTCTTCAAGAACTCTGGGATGAATTTCATCAGGTCCCATGAGTGAACACTCAGCTGATACAGCTGGTCCCTGAGAATGTCCATGTCCACAAGTAGAAATTCACTGTTCCCACACTCCGGCTCAGAGGACTGGGTTGCCCAAGGTCTATCCGTATTATTAAAGACGGGTAAAAAAGCATTGAATACCTCCAGTTTTTCTTCATTCCTATTAATTAGATGACCATCTTTAACAAGTATCAGTTCAATGTTTTCTTCAGATCTCCTCTTGCTATTAACATACTTCAAAAAGCCCTTCTTGTTATCTGAAACAACACTGTCCAGTGTTGCTCTTTTGTGTCTTCTCCCTGCATAAACAAACCACAGCTCTGTACTCCTCCTGCAAAGCCCGACCTTGCTTCCAGAGATTACCCAGTTTCTTTTTACTCTTGAACTACCTAAGGAGTTCCCTGTCCTACCAGGCTGATCTTTTGCCCTGCTTGCTTGATACACTGAAACTTCCTGCTCCTGAGCTTTTAAAAGCACGCATTGACTCCTAAACCCTCAAAATCAGATTACCAGGGTACTCAGCTCAATAGCTCTTGGAATAGCTTAAAGTTTGCCCTCCTGAGATGATACCAACTCTGCTGACCTTTTTTCTCATTACACTGAAAATTTTAAACTCAATCATTTCATGGTCACTGTGGCCAGACAGCCACCTACCATTACAACTCTGAGTCCTTTCTATTCACAAACAGTAAGCCTAGGAGGGCATCTTTTCTAGTTGTTTCAGTGAGTACCTGTGATGAGAAGTTATCTCCTACAAACATCAAGAATTTCCAAGACGCAAATGTCACAACAGCATGATATTCCCAGCTGATGTCTGGGAAGCTGAAATCTCCCATAAGGATAAGGACTACTGATGCAGAAATTTCTCCTAATTGCATATACAATAGCTCATCAGTGTTTACATCCTGGCTGGACGATCAGTAGCAGACACAACATTCCCTTCACTTTCCATCCCCCTAATCCCTACCCAGAGGCATTCAGCCACATTATCACTAACTGTACAGGCTGTGCAATCTAACCTCTTCCTTACCTCCACCTGTCCTGCCCTGCCTATCCCTCCCAAACAGCCTGTACCCCTCCACCCCACCACTCCACTCATTTCACCAAGTCTCACTAATACCAATGATATTGTAGCTCTGGGGGCTGACCAATGCTCCCAGTTCATCTTGTTTGTTTCTCATACTGCGTGTGTTGGTATACAAGCATTTTCTACAGGCTCCTTAGCCTTCTGTGCTCCCAGGAGCAGTGTAAATGTTCCCACTAGGATTGCCACCCTCTGGCGATGCCATGACAATCCTTGGCTTACCTACTGCAATCCTGTTGGTATCCTCTTCCCCCACCAATTCTAGGTAGCTATAGAGAGCATATTTGGGAAAAAAGAAATGGTGGTTTCTGCTGTTTCTTTCTGTGATTTTCAACATGTTGGTTTTTAATATAGTAATACCTTAATAAAAATTAAAACAAAACAATATCAAAAGCATCAGTAGATAATTTGAGAAATAGAACAACAGGGAATTCTGTGATTCCAAGAGTTCAAACTCTGATTTTCTTAATTTTTACTTTGTACAAAGTCTGAAATCATATTTACATTTAAAAATTAACTCACATGTAGATACACGAGTATGAGAAGACCTACCATAAAGGAAACCATGAGAACCCACAAAGCAATCAATTTCTATAGAAAATATAATACTTTGTTACTTTTTTCTATGTATAAATTAACTTTCTCGCAAAACCAATTAATGTGCTAGAGACCCACTGCTTTTCTATGAAAAACATGTTCTTCACACACTTTGGCATAGTACCTGGCAGCATCTATAATAGTACTGAGTCAGTCAAGTGTGTCACATGCATTTTAAAGAAACTACTGTTATGGCCCTGCTATGTATGGCCTTGATGGAAATCAGCTTCAGACGCATAATTTCTGATCCTTATTCTCACACACTTATAGCCCAAGACAAGAACAATTAAAATGTAGAGAAAGGAAAAAAAAAAAAAAAAAGATTGTATAGAAAACCAAAGTCACACAACACTAAATACGGAAATATCAAAACATTCTGTTGGAGTTAGCAAGAAAAGTTAAAGGCTTGTATTTCATACAAAGAAGCTAAAATTATTCCTTGCTTCACTCTAGAATGTAGTCCATGAAATCAAGACCAACAAGAAACACCTACGATCTTAATTGTAACTACCAGAATATATAAATCAGATTATTCTACATTGCATTTAAAGTAGAAATCAGAAGAAATGAGCCCACATGCACAGCAACATCATTCTTGACAATAATAGTAAATGTTAATGTCTGACCCTAAATATAGAACATTACTATGCAATCAAATGTCTGCAAGCTGAAATCTAAAGCGTCAGTCACTATCCTATGCCAGTTCCTTGGCCACCACTCTCAGTGATATTCAGCTGATAAATAAAGAAACCTGAGCTCGTATGTCTGTAAATGAACTAGATCTCTAAGTTTCCATAGCATTTGGGAGAGCCTAGATAAATACTCTATCTATATTTGATCAGCTGAATAAATCTCCAGGTCTTACTGACTATGTTGACTAGGGCTCCATGAACTGTAACAGGAATTAAGACACTGTAGCTCAAAGGTAAGGGTATCCCATTAGAGCTGTGGCAAAACTAAGAAGAATCATTATACTTTCAGCCACCAGTATTTGAAAACATCTTGTAAACATAGCCGATCAGTCTTTCACAAGACACAGCTCTGTTGTGATGGCGGCTGAGGAAGAGCAAGATGCATTCAGATGTGCTGCATGCCATTCTCAGGATCCTACGTCATCAGTTTTGAAGATGTCCCTGCTGATTTGAAGAATTATGATAGTATAACAATTCCCTGAAAGAGTTTCGTGTCAGTGAAATAAGAGTTTTGGGCAAGAATGAAAGAAAGTAGATAGCCTATGTTGGCTCCCGCTTTTGAGTAGAATCGTGATATGCTGTTAGTTGCAATAGTAACAGAACAAGAGAAGGGAAAGATAAATGAAGATTTAAGTGTAAGTTGTAAAAAATGAAAGGTAAAATAAAACAAAAATATTATGAGAAAAAGCATGGAAAGTATTAGTGGTTTGGACTCTATTTACCTAAATCAAGGTCTTAGCAGCATAGTATGGTCCCCCCTGTCAACAGATGTAAAAAAAAAGCTGTATTTCTAGGAGGCCAAGCACACTTCTGAGTAAATTAACTAAAAAAAATTCTAGCTACTAGCTCAACAGATAGATCGCTAGACAAGAAAAATACTGTCTGTGATCTGTAACTTGGAGTTTTTTTACTTCTGGATCTCCAAGCATACAGTTCTTATAGCATTTTGAAATATGTTTATTAGCACAGTATCAATCTCTAAGTACAAATGTGAGCAGATACAGGTGATATACAAAGTATATGTGTGTGTACACTTGGACATATGTGCACATACATGTACATAGACTGCAAGGGTCTTAAACAGGCCATCATCATTTTTGTTTCTAGTTTACATACCTCCTTTGGAAAGTAATCTTTAAAAGCTTTTTTTAATTAAAGAAGACATATTAAAAAAAATAACCTACTTCTCAGCAGTGCTAAATAAGCTGATGGGATGCTGTAATTGGATACAGTAATTCCAGTATGCAAGGCGATGCCTTCAGAGTTAGCAGAAGTATCTCAAACAGCACTACACTGTATTGCAGAGACATATGCCTAACTGTATGGTTTAAGAAATGGTTTGTGTCTGATCTCAATGTCATCTTAACATGTTCACTTTTCATGTAGATAATGTTTCCTACTTTTTTTGATGCCAAATTAAGACAGTTACAGACATAAATACTAAGTCAGAGAAAACCTTCATACAGTTCTCAAGCAAAATCCCTGTCTTTGTAAATGCTAAATGAGTAGAGAT
Source organism: Streptopelia decaocto (assembly GCF_964273445.1). Classification (NCBI taxonomy): domain Eukaryota; kingdom Metazoa; phylum Chordata; class Aves; order Columbiformes; family Columbidae; genus Streptopelia; species Streptopelia decaocto. The sequence goes on from NC_138663.1 coordinate 21,213,155, forward strand.
TTGTTAGAGATTTTGTAGAGAAATGTTAAATGAGCAGAAAAATGCAGACCTTGTTTATTGATTGGGCAGTGTAAAAGGGCAGGCATGCAATCTGTAAACAGAACCTCTTTCTTGGATGGTCTACTCTTTTCTAGGATCAGAAATTAGTCTGTTTAGACTGCCACATATCTGTATTAAAAGACACTCTGTCAACCTGTCTCAAATTATCATTCTTGGATTTGTGATGATTAGTATGGGTGAGATGTAAGACTCCAAACATATTTAACTCTGGATCCTCTGGTTAAATAAATGTTAGCCACTAAGATGAAAAGCAAATCTTATTTCTGTTAAGTATTACAGCCCCAAAGGATCTGTGGTGTTTTGAAAGGCAGAGGCAGAGTCCTGTGCCTAAATACACTGTAACACTGCATAACTACCCGTGCACATTCTGTAATATTTTCCACCACATTCAGCCAGTTGACGACATAGTAAGTGTGTAGTTTATAAATGAATGGATTTAAATAAACCCACATTTTGGAAATCTGCTTGAAGGTCTTGACGGGACAAACAATGTGGTTGGAGTCACATAGGTTGAAATTATGCTGGTGTCTAGGAATAGTGGCTGTTTGTTAAATTCTAACAAAGGACAAAAAAATCCATTTTTCCTGGTGATGTTTATTCACTTTAGCCAGACAGAAAGAACACTAACCTAAAGGTCATGCTTACAGCTTAAAGAAAAATGGGCTTAATCTAATACTTGTGATAAAGAACCTTTAGACTCAGAGTAGTATGAAGTGAATGGAACAAATATACAAATATTTCACAGGACTTATGTAAAAATGAGATATACTCAGTAATTTTTTATCTAAATGTATTTAGCTTTAGAAAGGAATTTGGAGAGTGGGTCATTATGCAAACATAATACTTCTCACTTGAAGAAGAATTATAAACAAAAAAGAGTGAAAAAGCACTATGGAGTGACAGACTGTGACAATTATAACTAACATACATGTAAATGTTGTGGTAAAAAAAAAAATAAAATTGATGTGAACCTTACCTAAATCTTAAATCAATCTTTATCCTAATATGAAGCCTTCTCTTAAGCTGTGAAAACATTCCTGAGCTTTTAAGTGCTCTAGAGAGGGTTTCCCTTCACTGTAGTATTAATATGTCCTATTCAGGTAGGGCTAAAATAGATGTGAAGGATAAGCACATCCAAAACAGCATCTTATGGCAAACTTTGAATCTTTCCAAAGGTTATCTTATTTTCTGGATGAAGAATCAGTGGCTATCAGAGACAGTGACTGAGAGACAGTAGAAACAACTCCCTGGTAAGCAGTTGACTTCAGGATAGGTTCTGGGAAGATGAAAGAAAAGCAATTAATCTTTTCCTAACACAATGAAAATAAATAAACAGTTCAGACTACTACCTCTAGCTACAAAACAATGTCAAAGGAAGAGACAAAATAAATAAACAAAAAATAATCGGAAAACTTCTACAGTGAGGAAATCAGCAAAGGGATTTTTATGAAATTTGTGTTCTTTTTTCTCTATGGTAGTTTTTTTTTTGCTATCAGCCCGGTGGATTTGGGGGCATGCCAAGGAAGCCTGTTCAATAGACTATGTACTATTTTAAGTAGCTTATTCTATACTTTGAGAATGTAATTCACAATTCCAGTATTAATGAAAGAAGGAACTGTAGAAGTGCTTTAAAAGATCAAGGCTCCATTTTTTATCTGGAGAAGTTTCTTCTGTGGCTCATCCACTAGAGAAATAATATCATGTAATTTTCCCTTGTCTGTTAGCTGTAGTAGTGAAAAGACTGAGCATGAAAATTTTCCTGGGTCCCGATTTCCAAATTTCCTCTGTCTGATGTCTTGAAAGTTTATTTTCAAATATCAGAAATATTCTGGCTTCACATCCCACCATTCTGAATGGCTCAGATTTCTGTTAATAAAAAAGACTTTTTTTCAGGGCATATCTGTGAGACATTTTAAGAAGGGTTTTCAGCTGACAGAGCCTGTCTTCAGAGCACTGACTTTGTGAGAATAAAATACATTGAACCCCAAAGTTTAAAGTAAAACCAAACCAAACCAACCAAACAAACAAAAACCAGCTCTCAGTAATTTAATTTCTAAATTCTAGTTTTCATAGAAGACTTCAACATACACATGGAGGCAGGTGACTCTGCCTGGCCTTATCTGTTGAATGAAATGAAATAAGAAATGCTAGTGGCAATTTAAATCTGTTTCTGAATGTCTGATGCATCTAGTGGTCACCATGACTACAAATAAAGAGAAGACACAGAGAAGACATTGGAGCTGCTTCTGAAATCTTGCCAAACGTACGTATTGACTATGTCCCTGTGGCTTGAATGGTGTCAGATTAACTTTTGCAGTGCATGATGCTAGGTTCCGGATGGACTATCACACAATTTAGCCAAAATTCAGAATACTGCATTTCAGCTGCAAAGCAGCCACCAAAGTCTGCTATAGAAAGACAAGGCTGAAGATATAAAAGTTTGTGCTAATGAGCATTTTCTATGTCAAATACAAGATATTTTATGGAGAGACAAAAGGTAAAATCATGTCAGTCCACAGGTATCATGTAGTAAAGGAAACATTACTAACCAAGGAGGTATTTCAAGTATACATCAAAGAAACATCTGTTTGGGTACAATTTAATGACTAATGATCAGGCTCCTAGCCACAAAATGAAACTAGGGAATAAAACACCATAGTCTTGACCTTGGAGGCATGAGATGAGCTGTTGTGTTATGACCTTGGTAATCTGAGCATGCAACAGAAGCACACAAATAATTTTGTGTCAAAGGTAGTCATAGACCCATGCTTGTTCACCCTTTGCATTTGACTCACCTCAGCTCTCTCTTGTAACACTGCCTTATTTGATTGCAGGGATTCACCATGCCAACAAAAATTACAGAATGCCAAGGCATTCGGACAAAACAAGAATACCTCTTTGTACCACAGTAGTGGGCTCCCTAAGAGTCTCTAGATTTGTTGGAATAAACAGTTATGTTTTCACTTAACTTATGTCCACTTCTTGATCAACGTCATCATGACACTTCTTAGTGAGGAGGACTTTTGTCATCCCTCAAAACTGGCCTTGCTTTGTTCAGTCTGACATCAATCATAAAAATCCTATTGACAACCACTAGGATGTTACTCCAAGTGTTCTAGAAAATTCACCTAAAAGTTTCAAACATAAATGTTAAGATAGCTGTCTGACATGTAACATAGACACAGCACCTGCTACAATATACTTAGTAACTGTAAGGGAAAAAATGACATAGAAGGGGCAGCTCATGACAGGGTATCACATTAATGTAGTCTACTTTTATGCACACAAAATCCTCTCACCTCAGACCTCAGGAATGCTGTGCATACAGACATCCCTTACTATCACCTGGTTACTTCTGTATTTGTTTCCATGTCTCGATCAAAATTACTACGTCTTCCAGTCAAAGTATGATGGTAGGAGAAAGACAGAGATGTAAAAAAAATTTGAGTGCATATTTGAATAATTTTTCTGACTGTAAATGTTGAATTTGAAGCTCTAGACTTTCAAAATTTCTAAAAAATATGATGCTTTTTTCTTTGAGGATTGTAACTAACTAACAGGAAAAAATCTTATTTGCTAGCTTTACTGCAACTTAATTAAGTTTTGGCCTACTTATTGATTTAACCTGATGTAAAAAGATAATTTTGGAAACTACTGATTGCTACTTTTAATTATTTACTAATTGAAATGAATGAAAGTAGTAATTCCATGTCTGTGAGACTGCAATTTATCTGACAGATTTCCTTAAGTCTGGAAACAATTTAATGCACTTGCTATTTTTTAAACTTCAATAATACAATTTAAGTATCTACTTAGATATAACACTGCTTGGAAACATTATAATCAGGTCCAAGATTACGGTTCCTCAAGCTGATATGGAACATGAATGATCATTGCATTGTTAGAAATAAAGGTTTTTGTCCCTGAATAATGCTGTACTTTCAATACTGTCACATCTAACATACCAATACCATGGGACATCTGTCACAGTGTATCCTGGAGCAAATTATATTTCTTGCCAATTTGAAGTACTTTCAAAGTCTAGTTCTCAGGTATTGCCTGTCCATTGGTCTTTCTTAATGTGAAATTCAATTGCCTCATTTCACACCATGAAGACAACCTCATTTACGCTATTAGTTACTAGCCATTCATGTACCACATTGTTTTTATTGCATAACAGAAATATCTGTAAGGGCATTTTCTCTGTAAAAACATTGCTATGAGCTGAAATTTTCTTTATTTCTGAATGTTTCATTTTCTGCAGAAGTGTTTCATTTTGAAGGGCACAACTTAAAATCTTAAAACTATCGAAACTCTGCTGAGCAAGCACTGTTGATAAAAGGATTCAAGCAACTTACAGAAACATTAGCAGTAATAATCTCTAAACGTTTCTTTTGTAATTTTTTAATGGAGTCATATACACTGATAAAGTTTTTAAAATGCAGTTGGTTTTGATTGATGATATAAAAGAGGTCTTTCAACTGAATTCCAATTAAAAATGTATATGCTTTTTGTCCACATCAAGGGAAAATCCAAAGCATTGTAACAGGAGGCTAATTACCAAAGATAAATGAAAGAGAAAGGGAAAATTCATATAAAAAGCAGAGGTCTAGGGAGGTGCACAATAGTTGTGTGAGGTAGGCGTAATTTTTTATTGATTCTAATTTTGCCACTCAGAGTAAAATTCCCACTTGTAACAAAAATATCCATATATTATGATTTGAGCAGGATAAACAAGAATTCTACTGGTTCTAGTTACTAAATTGCTGACAAAATCAGGTGCATAGTGAAGTAATAAACACTTCAAAAATCATATAGCATTTGTAATGAACAGTTCTGCTTCATGGTAGCATAAGCTGCACAGCAAAACAAATCTGTGAGAGAAAAGAGAACCATATTGTCACTTCTGCAGTTTACCAGTTATACATTTTGAGTTACATCAAGTTAAAACTTCAGTATGTGTATATGTAGCCCTGAAGTTTCATTTATAGAAAAAAAGAACTGTCACTTCACTGATTTTTGGAGTTTTCAGAAGCTGTTTTATTGTACATCATATGAAAAAAGACTCAATTTTAAACAAGTAACAAGATGAAGACGTACCTTTTTATGGACTTGATACTGTGGGATAATATTTAACAAAAACATCCATAAGATGAGCTACCTTTCTGATTTTGTATGCAGTATTTAATCACATTACTCTATTTGAGCATTTTAAGGTAGAAGGCTGAGGGAAGAACAGCAATAAATAGATTTTTATTCAAGATAATTTTATATTTCATGAAGCTGTGTTTCTTCCATATAATGTGTTTTTTTCAAATGTTTTGCTTAGCAGACTGCAAGCCTATTGTAAAGAGGAGCAGAAGCATCATGAAAGAACATGGAAGGACCTCTGGAGTGGCTGGAGTGTTACCTCTAGCTGCATCTGCCTGTATAGAGTCCTCTCAGTAGAAAAATGCATCTGAATAAGGAATATGTTTGTGGGTTTTTTTTTTCTCCTCTGTTACACAGTTCTTGAGCAACACATGATAGAGTTGAAATTAAATACCTAAGCCTTGGATCACAAGTCGCTTTTTCTCTTTCCAAGACTATGGTCAAAATGCCACAGTAGTGGCCTCACAACACTTGCAAATGATATAAATGTATATGATATATACACACCTGCAGATGTGTATATATCCTGAAGCCAAAGGAGTCCCTCCTGAAGCAATCCACTGCTTCACCCACACACACTTACCTGCATTCATTCCTACCCACAGCGAACTGCAATCATCAAATTTTCCATGCAATTAGTTAGGCATACAACTTTGATATAAGCAAATGACTAACTGTAATAAGACAGTTTCAGTTAATAAGGCAGTCAAAGAATGTAAAGTAGGGGAAATGAAGCACTGAATTTGCGTGAATATATCCCAACAACATGATACGGTTGAGTCTTTCAATCTCTGAGTGTCTTGGATCATCTTCCCAGCCTGATCTGTGCTGTATATTTCCACCTGCGGTTGCTGGTGAATATCTGCAACTAGGTTGATTATAGATATTTTGTTATTTCTGTTTTCTCTGATTGTTGCTGTTTTTTTTCTCTGCTGGACAAAACACACTTATGTGTGCTGTTACCCCCAGTACAAACCTGCTGGTTTTGGTGTCATTCATTGTTCACATTCTCTGTGGTCTGTAAACACTCTGTCAGGACATAATCAGCTCCCAGATATAACATGGGTCCCAGAGCACTTAGCTGAGAGACCTGCTTCTTTTGTTAGAGTTCTTCATTGATGCAGGGCAAACAGTTATCCACCACCTGGGGAGTAAAGTCTCAGCAATGAATCCAGAGGTTCTAGTACAAACGATCGTGTGAATGTCAACAACTCTTTCAGAACTCTATGAAGTCACATACGTATGCATTTCATCAGAAGGGAATGATATTCTAATTATAAAAGGAAGTATTTAAAAGTTGGAAAAGTCCAGAAATAACAGCCTCAATAAACACGTAATTCAGCCCCTTGTCTGCATGTAGTGGGCTACCCTGCATCAAATGAACTTGCAGAATGCATATAAAAATGTGTTTGTTTTGATAACACTTCCTTATATTTGATTTACCACATTGTGGTCTGTTGACCCTCAAAGGAATAAAAAAAGGCTTTCAAGCTCAGTTTCCAACCTTTGGTTTGATAAATGAGTGTGTATTCTGTGTTCCCAGTGAACAATTATTTCTTTTCTCAACTAGCTAAGTTGTTGAGCAGTAATTGAGTGAATTTCTTTTCGTGCATTTAAATAGATCTTGATGCTGATGCAATTTATATTTATTTTCAATATTTAATCATCCAGAATTATCATACATGTCACAGTGATGCATTCAAGAATGGTATGGCAGTGTAAACCAATGTGATCTATCACTGGCAACTTTCAGTGCCTTGCAGCTGTGATTTAATTTCATACTGACAAATGACATCTTCATAATCTGATATTGGAACTGGACTTATAGCTGTGACATTATCTGTTCTCCAGCATTCAGGGTAAGATAAACCATGGTGCAAGACAGGAAAACTAGTTTTATATATTATTTTACCTTATATCTATATTATCAGCGTTTTTATTTAAAATTCCTCTAGAATAGTCTTTTAAATATTTTAATGTAAATTCAAATAATATTGAAAATTTGAAAATAAGGAAATTCTCAGCTTTCTTACTTACACACTTCTTAGCAACCAAATTGTAACCCCTTGAGACACAGCTTGGTTCTCCATCCACCAAAGTCCCTGGCACCTTCAAAGCCTTTAGTAGAACTCCTGCTTAAAACTATTAATTTGATTAAGAGTACTACTTGGCTGTGGGAAGCAAACAATCTACTTTGTATTGTCTCTTCCTGTAAGTAAAATAATATGAGTCAAAGAACTGGCATTTCAGTTAGTAGGCTTTTATTAGTAGTGCAACATTGTAATTTAAGACCATCTGCACAAAAGAACATCACAAGTCCAACACACACATGAAACCAATTAAATGACTACTTTACATATTAAATCTTTTATGGAGGAAATGAGACCTCTTTATGAATGAAGACACCATACAAGAGGGACAATAAAACTGCCTATTAGATTTTTATGCTAAATAACATGGTATTTTTATGATAGAAAAACAATAAAATATCATTGTAAGATATTGGCCAATCCAGATGCTAGGAATAATCATATCAATGTGTATCATCAGAAATTCAGTTCTGTTTGTGCAGAAAGAGATTGGCTATTCTATTTTGTATCATTAATATAGCTGAACATCCAATGGAAGGTGGCATGAGCCCTCTCCTCTGCCCCAGGAGGAGAAATTTATCCAATGTGATCACTCAAATACATTTTCTCAATTATTAATTTTCAAAAAAATTACCTGACATAGAACTCTTTTGCTGAAACAACAGTAGGTTTCAATCTGGATAACAAGAAGAAATACAGGGTGAAACTTTAATCTGGCTTCAGGCTACACAGATTTACATTGTGATGGGATAGAATGATACTTTCAGTCACTTCCACTTCCACTTTTCACCCAAAAGTTTACCTGACCACTGTAGCAAATAACTGGAATCAATTCACACTATAGTTCAATAATTCAGAATCCAAATTCATCTCTTATTCCTACTGAAACAAACCTATGCTATTTTGAGGTGAATCTGAGATGAACTTTAGGGAATGATACAGAAAACCTAGGCCAGTGTTGAGACAGGCATAAATGTCAGTGATTATTTAAGTAGTTCACAGGAAGTGGAGCATGTCAGAAGGGAAACTTTCCTTGGAGTGTGTTCCACTCTAAAGGCTCCAGATTGGACACAGCTCCAAATTAAAACTCTTTCTGTTTGATTGTACTGTGGGTTTAAACAAAGGTCATCTGTTTCTTTACGGCCAGTTATGGGGTGTTCTGAGACAAAGTACTCTGAATCATCCAGCTGGATTTATCCAACTTGAAATGGTGTGTTTTAAGTAATTACTGAGACTGATAGCAAGACTTTATGGACATTATTCTATCTGCACTGGCAGATGAGATTTGGACCCCAGTGAATATTCAGGCCTTTGTGTACTGTAGAAGGATGTCAACAGGTGAAATGTAGAATCCATTGCTTCTGCACAGCACCTAGAGAAGTGGGGGAACCATGGCTTCAGATCCCCTGAGGAAAGAATTGAACAAGCAAGTACCTTGCACACAGAAACACTCTGACCCATTAGCAAAATGTGGACACTCTCACCATAGTCCCTTTCTTCAAAAAGGAACATATTTAGCAGGTAAGGGTTGATTTTAAAATAATGTGGAACAATTTAAATCATGTTTTTCAGACTATTGTACTTTTGTTAAATGTTATATTATATCATGTACAATATCCTTGACAAAACTTAGCTGAATGGTCATTTTAACATACTTTTTCCTGTAGACTAAATAGTATAACATCCAAAGGTGCTATTATAGGAAGAATTATACTGGACTTCCTCATGTACAGTGAACCACAGAGCATAGAGTTGTTCTATAGTCTACACTTCATGTGAGGTTCACTTTACTGAAATTACTACAGCAATTGCTCATCCTGGTTTTGGAGGAAACAGCAGAGACTCTCTCTTTTCAGCTACAGTTTTTCATATTCAGTGGCCAAGATATTTGCATAAATGAGTCCAAAAAAATTGACACTGGAGTGTTTAATAGTCATGAGATTTTTTACACTTAGTTAAAATGTTGACTTTAGATGTAGTTTTGTAAGTTATTAAACTGTGAATACATGTAACATTGATTAGCATGATGGCCTGTAAAGAATAGTCTCCGACAGATTTAGTCTTGGTTTGTAGAGCTCAAACTTTCCCACACAGGTTTTAAATGCATTTAACTGCTGCATGGCATGATTCTGGCTATTTCTGTTCTCCCAAATTGAATGCTTGTTTAGTGCCTTGCATCAATAAAGAATCAATATAATCTCAAATTTGATCTCTGTTCCCCAGACATGAAACTTAAGAGGATGGTCTGCAATGCCACCTCCAGCCTCACACTTTCAGTAAGGACCAAATCTATTAAATTATGTTTTACTATATATAAGATTTTAAATGCTTTCATTTTTTTTTTCAGCCTGTGGCTCTATGTGATTAACGGCTCCCTAAGTGATGAATGAAAATGTACTGCTTCTGATGCACTCACTGAAGCTGAAGGAATTAACTCCATTTGTCTGCTCATCCCTAATTAAGTAATGTGCTAAAATACTATATTCCCATTAAAGAAAATGTATTATACTGTACTTAGAGCAAAAGCACTTTCAACATGGTTCTACGTAATGAATGCACATTCATTGTCTTGATGAAGATCCCTGGATTTGAACCCAAAAGTTGGGCTTGACATTCATTATGTTCTGCATTCATTAGAAGGGGAAAGCAATTATGAAACTAACAAGATTGTTTGTGGGTGGAAAATTTCCATCATGATCAGCCCCAGGCAGAAAATGGTTGTATTTATCACACAGAACAATTGGGCAAGTTCTAGGTAGCAATTGCCACCCTGGTGGTGATGCAATACGCTGAGAGATTATTTCTCCCAGAAACTGTGAGGGATAAAATCACATGCAATTCAGCACGAACCTCTGGGCAATTTTTGAAAGAGATTACATCTAAATAATTTGCTTCAACAAGTTGGGATAAGTTTTGAAATATTTTTCTTCCTATTTTTTAATTCCATTTTACTTCCCTAGACATTCACGTAACTCTTACACACAGTTCCACTACCTTTTTCGCAGCCAAGAGCAATACAGTAGAAATTTCAAGAACATTTAAAATGTGTATTTTTTTTCATTCTTGTTTGACTTCTCACAGACATGTGAGAAGCTCGATTTCAACTAACTTTTAATAGGAAAGAGGAGTTTAGTGAGGGGAATTAAAGGAGAAGGAATGGAAGGAAGAAAGAGTAGGAAAAATGCATATATGTCTTTCACAGAGAGGAAGAGAGAAAAAGAGACAGTCTGATCTGTGAAAGGATTTAGTATGACTTTACAACGGAATAAGAAAAACATGTTTTACTCAGTTGAATGTGGTGATAACATGATTTCTCTCTCAGTTTAGTGAGTGTTATGAAAGTCATGCTTTACAAGAAAAAATTATATAAATGATGCATTACTGATGAAGATGTTACCTTAGACAGAGGACCATGAATACTACAGAATGTGGGTTCATATTGATTCTGATTTATAAAAGTTTTATATTTGTGCTTATCTGTGGTTGTCTACATATGTGCTCTTGTGATTCATTGAAATAATAGCTTTATTCACAGTACAAAAAATTTAGAACACAGGTAAATGAAAGGTTTTAAAATGCAAAAAAGTAACTTTAACTTTCAGCCTGCTTGACTAAAATGTAGCGAACCAAATCAAAACATGTAAAAAAAGGTGTAAGAAAACAAAGCAAAAATCTACAGCTTTGCTAGAGAGCTATCGATCTTTCTTCCTTACTGCATGTTTAAAGTTAAATGATTATGACTCAGTTTTGCATAATATGACTGAGCTCCTCTAGAGCAAATGTAATTCAAACTATCAATAGTTGCTATTAACACATACTAAATGGCTAAAAAGTCAAGCTGCATCTTCTTCACATGCTGGAGGAATGCATGGTAAAGGCTTGATAACATTACAAAAGGGTACTATTTAACTTCTTCCAAGAAAAATCTTATTCCTGCAGTGACTGTAATTGGAACTTCTGATCACAGAATGGTTGGGGTTGGAAGGGACCTCTGGAGATCATCTAGTCCAACCCACCTGCTAAAGCGGGTTCACACAGAGCAGATTGCACAGGAATGTGTCCAGGCAGGTTTTGAATGTCTCCAGAGAAGGAGACTCCACAACCTCTCTGGGCAGTCTGTTCCAATGCTTTGTCACACTCAAAGTAAAGAAGTTTCTTCTCATATTCAGACAGAACCTTCTATGCTCCAGCCTGTACCTGTTGCCCCTCATCCTATCATTGGGCACCACTGAAAGGTGTCTGGTCCCATCCTCTTGACATCCACCCTTGAGATATTTATAAACATTGATGACATCCCCTCTCAACCTTCTCCATGCTGAACAGATCCTGCTCTCTCAGTCTCTCCTCATAAGAAAGGTGCTCTAGGCCCCCAATCATCTTTGTAGCTGCCGCTGGACTCCTTCCAATAATTCCTTGTCCTTCTTAAACTGGGAAGCCCAGAACTGGACGAAGTACTCCAGATGTGACCTCACCAGGGCAAGGTAGAGTGAGAGAAGAACCTCCCTTGACCTGATGGTCACACTTTTCTTAATGCACCACAGGATACCGTTGGCCTTCTTGGCCACAAGGGCACATTGTTGACTCATGGTCAACCTGTTGTTGGCCAGAACTCTCAAGTTCTTCTCTGCAATGCTGCTTTCCAGCAGTCTGCCCCTAACCTGTGCTGATGCCTGGGGTTATTTCTCCTCGGGTGCACGACCCTACACTTGCCTTTGTTGAACTTCACTAAGTTGTTCTCTGCCCAGTCCTTCAGCCTGTACAGATCCTGCTGAATGGCAGCACAGCCTTCTGGTGTGTCAGCCATCCTCTCAGTTTGGTATCATCAGCAAACTTGCTGAGGGTTCGCTCAGTCTCGTCATTCAGGTCACTGATGAACAGTTTGAACAGGACTGGACCTGATACAGACCCCTGGGGAACCCCAATAACAACAGGCCTCCAAACAGACTCTGCATCATTGATCACAACCCTCTGAGCTCTGCCGTTGAGTCAGTTCATGATCCATTGCACCGTACATTCATCCAGCCTGTGCTTCCTGAACTTGCCTATGAGGAGGTTGTGAGAGATGGTGTCAAAAGCCTTGCTGAAGTCAAGGTAGACAACGTCCACGGATCTGCCCTCATCTACCCAGCCAGCCATGCCATTGTAGAAGTCTATCAGGTTGGTCAAACGTGATTTCCTTTGGATGAACCCATGCTGACTACTTCTGATAACCTTATTTTCCTCCACATGCTTAGAGATGACATCCAGAATGAGCTGTTCCATCACCTTTCCAGGGATGGAGGTGAGGCTGACTGGCCCTTAGGTAACTGGGTCATCCTTCTTGCCCTTTTTGAAGACTGGAGTGGTTTGCTTTCCTCCAGTCCTCAGGCACCTCTCCTGTTCTCCAAGACCTTTCAAAGATGATGGAGAGCAGCTTAGCAATGACATCTGCCAACTCCTTCAGCACTCATGGGTGCATCCCATTGGGGCCCATGGATTTGTGGATGTCCAGCTTGTCTAAACAATCTCTAATCTCTTCTTCCTCAACCAAGGGAAAGTCTTTCTTTTGCAATATTTTCTGTCCTGTCTCTAGGATCTGGTCCATTACTATGTTTTTATATGATGATGTAGAACATAAAGTATTACTATGCCATCTAAAAAAATCAGCTGTGGTTCTTCCCATTTTTTGCTGCTCCATTAGTTTATGAGTACTATATTAAAAAAGAGCCTTCTGCATCAGGTAGAATATTCAAATACTAAAAATCTCATCCTTTCTGTGGCTCTAAAGACAATGATCTATTTTTGATCTAAAAGTAAAAAAAAAATAAAAAATCAATGTTTCAAAAATTGTAACATTTTATCAAACAACATAAAATTAATACAGTTTCTCCTTATCTGTATTTTTAATCTACATCAATTTCTTGGAGAAACATAAGTTCACTAGAGATTATTTTGTTTTTATCAAAGCTAGGCAGTATTTCTCACCAATGACATTTCCAAACGTAATTCCGAAAGTCTATCAAGTAGTTTAAATGCATATATCCCTGGTTCCATCTCATGCAATTAAAAAGCCATTCTTTCAACACCTTTAGTGATCTTTCTGAAGGTAATATGCAACATGTTTTCCACTTATTCTAACAGCCATTGTTCCTGAATGCTTCAAGTGTCTTTGAAAATAATAAAATTTTGTAGCTGATGTTTTATTTTCTGGAAGGTGTTTATTTCTGAAGTGTTCTTGTGAATAACTTAAATTAAAAGATGTTTGAGAAATAACAGGATATATACAACATTTTGCCTTTTCAGAGATTAAACCTGAAATATTTAAATAAACTTCAAGAGCTGCTAGGACTGCTTGTAGTAAACTGTATTTGAAGTGACAGCTAATTCAGCTCTTGCTAGACTACAATGAGATGTGTAACTGAAGTATACCATGCCTTCGGATATGAAAAATAAACTGTTGATCTCATATTTGAATTTTAATATGCCAAGTACTGTGTAAATAACATTCTGTTGGGATCTCTGGGGCTGATCATATGCTGTGAATTTTTGTGAAGATCTAGTTTTATTGTGGGCTAAGGTAGATTCCCATCCTGTATTAAGCATTTTTCCCTTCAATGTGCTTCTTACAGAAATGTATTCTCCAAATTATTTATTTTCCAAAATATATGGATTTATGAAGACTCCAGTAATGAAGACAGGGAAAGCTGGCCATGTGTCATGTCCCATTCATACAGGGTGCAAACTGCCTTATTCCGGTATCAGACTAGGATACTTCAATTAGGTTATTAACACAATAGTTACCTGTATGTGTTTATCAGAGAACTGTGAAATACATGAGCCAAAGATGGTAACATTTCATAAAGTTCAAATGACTGAACATATCAAAACATTAGATTTTGCACATATCAAAGCATTAGTATTACTGAACATGCCAGTACTTTTTCAAAATGCCATTCACTTCTTTGAAAGAAAATGAGTAAGCTAATGGCAAATTGCCTTTAACTGATGGAGGGACTAATAGACCATAGTATTATTACTTCAGCCAAATCTCTGAGGCCCAAAATAGCAGGTCTCAGCAAAGAATTGTAACATTCAGTACTTTTCAGGATTAAATGCAGTATTCTTATTTAAAATCAAGAAGAGGCACTTTTACATTGATTTGACTAAAAGGAAACCTTATTTTAATTTATCTTTTAAAATAATTTGAAAATATCTTTAGGCTACCTTTTGTCTTTGATTCAGCAGTTCATTTTGCAAATAAATGAAATACATATTTACACCAATATCTTACACTGGACACAGTTTAAAGACTGATTCTTGCTAATTGCTGTAAAAAGATTGATTCTCTGTTAATGTTTGCTCAGTTCCATTGAATAAGGCATTTTTAACTATTGTAAAGATTGTAGTTCTTCTAAAGAAGTCTGTCTTAAGAATTTTTGTGATGTCTTTCAAAAAACAGATTTCTGGCAAGCAAATCTTAATCATGCTTCACAAAGCAAATGCAATTTTATTACATTTTCTCATTGAATTCTGACAACCTGACAAAGCAAACAGAATCCCTTCTGCCATTCCAGCGGCAAATTCACTCTTCCCAGATCTATCCTGAGTCATGCCCAGGACCATCAGCTCAGAGAACCTGACACAAAATCATCACTAAAGGCTCGATCATTGCTGAGGGGGAGAGATTTCTCCTCTGGGTGGCTCAGCAAATGCAATGGACCCCTAGAAATCTGTTGTTTAATCTGTTTACTGATGAGGAACCCTTGTTACCTTGGGTGGTGGTATTCCTTTAAGGCAGTGGGGATGTATACACATCATGCATCAGGCTCATGGAAGGAGAAAACTACTTCTTTGAAGGGAAGAGCCAAAGATTTTGCAGATACAAACCTGTAAACAAATGTCCATGCACACACATGTAGAAGCACTCACATGATTTATCACACTGACTGAAGTCAATTGAGATGTTTAGTCTGCAGTTGTTAAGAATATAAGCAGGATCACTCATGATTGCAAAGGTGTTTCAACTGATGTCCATTAAAGATGGAGTATGTTACAGGCAACGACAAGCACACAGCAGGATTTCAGGTGTTTGAAACTCCCTCTTGGTTTACCAGAGCAGCACTGACTATGAAGAGTTAAAGTATAAAAGGCATCATTAGCTGTAAGATTAAAATTGCATGTTATGTGAACTGATCTTTGAAAAAGCCTCTCTGTTTTTATGAGCATCTTTTAAAAGCTAAATATGGTGGTAATAGAAATTTATGTAATGAATATTATAGAGTTTTATTCTCATTCTAATTTCCCATTATGTTTCTTCTGGAAACATTCTAGATAAAACCTGGAGTTTCTAGGGCATTTGTGCTTATTTGGACAAAAATTGAATATAAAGGAGAAAGGAAACTTTAGGAGACTATTTTTTACTGGTTCAGGGCATCCTGCATTTAGGTGAGATGACACAGTACTATAAAACCAACTGTAAAAGTCTGGATTTTGTATTTTGTATTTTAGCAAAATCGTCTGTTAAAGCTTCTGTTTCCATATGCAGTGCTACCTGACTCAATGAATTTTTAATGAATAATTAAATGGAAGAACTAATTATCAGTTTTCCATCCAAAACAACTCTTCCATTGAATTTCTAATTCAACAAAAATATTTTATTAGTATATTTAATAAGAATGTGCTCAGAGTATGTAAGAATAACTGTTATAATAATTCCCTTTCTTCAGTAGCTCAACTTTTTCATTAAACATGTTATGGCCCAGAAGTTAGAAAAAAGATGAAAGGGCTTTGCTTGGATTCAATGTTCAGTTTATTCATTCTTTTTACTAATTCAGAAACAATTCACTTTGACAACTGGTCACATACAAAACAAGACTTGTAGTACTAGGTCAATGATGTGAAAAGCCATTAAATATGCATTGAGTTAGGCACTGTCTTACTGAAGACCTTTCAAAAACAGTACACAAACATCTCAGAAAAGTTGATTCAAACTTCTCTTAAAAAATATAATAAACCTCAACTTTTAATTGCTGTGGTTAGGCAAGAACACTAATTTATATGCAGAGAGGAACCTAGAAGCTTTGAGGAAAATTGTGCATAACTAAGATTAGTGCTGTTGTAATTAAAGTATTTTCCAAAAGGATTATTACAGTTTACTTAAACCTATGTAAAAATATCATAGACTTTTTCCCTTAAAAAGAAAGAAGAGTGTATGTGAAGTGTGTAACATAAGGAATGCCTCTGTGTATTGCTTGCTAAGCCATAGAGAATCTAAAAAAGCTGCATTTTAAAAGAGGCACTTACCAGGCTCATTCCCTGGGCATGTCAGTCATCAAGTCTGTTTCTTGGAAGCTTCACTGGAAGACTATAATTTCACCCTTAAGCCTCAGAAAACTTCTTTAAATGTTTTCTCTATCCATTTTGTGGCCAGTTTGAATACCTAAAAATCATCAAACTGCATGAATTTAATTACTACTTGAACATTGTGGTTTTTTTCGTAACAGAAGAATTGCATTACTAGAGTGGAAAGGAGAGTGGCATGAAACCAAGGCTTTTCAATATTTAGTTCAGTTTAACAACAATATTTTTTTGTTGCTTATACAGAAATATTCTGCCTGAAACTGGTTTGGTAATATACGGGATATCACCTATGGTTTAACTGTGTCACAGGGCAGCCAAGGCTCCTGTATGAGGTTTACAGATACAAAGTTGAAGAGAATGCTGCAGAAAAAGAAAATTGACTTGATTTTCACTTCTTTTTTTTTAATGTATTTTAAGCTAATACAGCAAGAAAATCTGAAAATTAAAATAATATAATAAAAATTAAATCCTTTATGAAAACAGAATTAATACTCCAAAGTAGTTTTGGACAGATTTTTAGTTGCAAAGGCTTAAAAAGAACACAGACTCATTGACCTATGGATGCATTTTACAATCTGTTGGAATAACTGGTGGTGCTGGGACAAAGCAAGCCAGGCATCCTCTAAACGCTGTTCTTCTCTTGGCTACCATGTTGCTGGATGAATGCAATTTCACTCCTACATGAAGCCAGCCTTCCACTGCAGCACAGCATCTGGATCATATCAAGGCATGTGTTCTGCTACTTTTTATAGAAAAAAAAAAAAAGGATATTCAGTGTTTTAAAGAAATACTTAGAATGCAAAATGAACACAGACAAGGCCAGAAAAATAACACCTCTCTTCCCCTACCAGATCTATCAGTTCTACCATTTCATTTTCTCCACAAGACTGTGTTCCCTGTCCCAGATGAACAAATCCATGTAGTCATAAAACAGGCACCTTGTGAGGAAAACAAGACATTACAATGTTGACACTGATAATACATATGAAGCATAGATATGCTCAGGGTAGCCTAGAACTCACTCATGCAGGTAGAACATTTCCAGGTGGATGTACGGTTCAATGCTGACTACTTTGTCATATTGAAAAACCTGAACTGAGCTCCTTGTTTACCTTGACTAGGATAACTGATCTAGGCAGTTCCCTGCATTGCAGTGAAGTGCAGAAATGTCTGCACTAGACATTCAAGAAACAAGTTAAAAAAATAGTTTTGGCACTCACTGATTCATTAATGTTTTATGTTGTACTCTGTCCATACAGTTACAGAAATACAGTTACTTGACTTTAAAAAGCATGACTGCACCTTGCCTGGGCTTATCTAAGCAAGTTTTAAATCATTGTGATTGAATATGGCATGCAAGGTACTCATCAAATAACTTATTCCAGAAAAGGCTAATTTCTAAATTTGTTTTTGACTTCTGGGCCAAGTTTTCTAGGCCAACCAACTTCATGCATCCACAGATATTGCTGCTGACCCCGAAGAACGCTGGTTCAAAGAAAGACATTGTCAGCCTGAACTTTCAAGGTATATTCTGAATTTTGTGAATGGACAAAAAAAAAAAAAAAGGTTTTACAGCACATCCTTAAAAAAGAAATCAATGAGGTTAGAAATTTTATCAGATGATCCTTGAGCTGCAGTACCAGAACATCATGATAGGTATTTTCTATCATCTGAAAAATCTTAAACACAGTACCAATGTGAGAAGAAAGAAATTTTGCACAGTGTTAGGAAAATGTTCAAAGGTACATCTGGTTGCATTCCAGTTTTAGTCTTTATCAGAGACAGGTGCTAAGTGTTGATAGTGATACCTATTACTAGATTTACATCTGTTGGTTGTTCATTTTTTCTTTAAAGGGTTTGACTGTTTTGTTGTTTGTTTGGTTGGTTTTATATATATATATATATAAAAGTATATATACACTTGTATATGGAATTCCTTTGTAGGAATTTTTCCATGTGATAAGACCTTTATCCATATGCCACAGATACTCAAACACATATACCCAGATAATACAAATATGGGACACAACTTTGTTGTTTTCAAAATCAATGGCAAAGATAACGGATAAGAAACAAAGGAAATCACCAGCCTCTCCTCGAATGGTGATAATCTCAGAAATATGGAAACATTTAGTAGTTTCATAATGAAAGAAATAAGAATTTTATGCTTCTGCCTTTGGTTAGCAGAACCACCCATTTCATGTCTGTAATGTGACCCAGTAATTACACTAAAGGTTTCCAGTTGTGATCTAAAACATTTGTGGGTAGCAAGTTTTAAAAATTAAATCTACAACAAATGACACACATTGGAAAGACAAAAACAGCTAAATTTAAACCACATTTATTCAGATGTTTCTACTGATGTGTAGTGTGTAATGAGCCCCATAAATCTGCACAGTGATAGTGTTACATTAAGGAATATTGTTTTTTATATGCAGTAAGTAACATAAGCCTATATCCATGCTTCTAATCTCAGTTGGTTAATCAGAGTAAACTGCATTTAAAATGCTATTTTCCCCTCCCACTTAGGAAGCAAACTCTGTGCCATTATTCAGACAAATCATCTACTCATCACAATACGAATTTTTCCTGTGTCCAAAATTCAGGACATAGATCTCAGAGGAAGACCTGGGTTTCGCTTCAAATTCACTACAGACTTCCTGTGTGACCTTAAGCAAGTTAGATGGTCTGTCTGCAGTGTTATTATCCTTGTTTTATGAACATACTCAGTTCCTCCTCTGTAAATGAGGATAAGACCACTCTTCTTCATTGCCTCTTACTGTTACAACACTTACACTGAAAATTGTGAGGTCTATGGTAATGGACTCAACACTTAAAACTATAGAAGCAATTCTTTAAGGTTCATTGATTTTATGCTGCATATGATGAAAACTGAGAAAGACAATAACTACTTTTAAGATTGAGATCTTATACCTGTATATATGTCATCTATAGTAACAGAAGCTATGCATCAGTATGTAAGTAAAGTTACATGATTGTATAAACATAGGTGTTATAATCTATATTCTGCTGAAAATCAAAAACTACAGCCAATGCAGTAGCCTGTGAAATAAACTGTAGGAGTTTCAAGCTTGCACCCAGTTGCTCCCTTTTAGGTATTGAGTCCATCTAGACCCTGAGCTGGCCATTCAAGTCTCCTTATTATCAGCGAAGAGAAAGATGTGAGTCTAAAGAACAAGCAGCTTAGTCTCAATGTAGGTGTTTAAGATAAGACAGATTAATTTCCCAGTAATGGGTTGATTCATTTCAACTTAGATGTCTAATTTTTGAACACAGAAAATCAAGTAAGAGTAACTCACTCCTGAAGGTCTTCAATGGGAGTGTTACAGATTTGCTTTCAAAGGCTTCAGTCAGAACATAGACTCATAAGCATGTGCAAAACTCACTGAATTTTAAACAACATTCAGATGTGGTATCTTTTTTTTCTATATTTCTTTGGACACCATTGCAAATTAGGTTGACAAATGCACAAGGAACCATATGAATTGCACAAGGATCAAAATACTTTTCTTTCAACTGTTACCCTGCATGATCTCTGTAAAGATATCCTGGTTCTTCAGAAATAATACACCAGAAGCAGTTTCATAGAGCAATAGGTGTGTCAATTTTCTGGCTTCGATACTGCATTGTACATAGTTTGGCACATCTCTAATCTAGAAATCTTTCTAAAGCATCTGTTAAACTTTCCTACTCTGCTGACACATGTAATAGAAAAAGAACTGAAAGGCAAGCAGAAACATTCACTCAGCTATTTAACACAAGGATGTCAATGAATTAAAGAAATTCTCTAATGACACTACCTAGTTCATTATTAATTGATGTGTCTGGAAAGCCAGTGACCTCTGAATACCTCTGAAGTAACAGCCCCACCTTGAGCATCTGACAGGGAGTCACGGTAGAAATCTGAGCAGTCAAATCTCTTCCCAAGAGGACCAGGAGGGTTAGCAGGCATCAGCTTCCAATTGTGGCAAAATTGCATTTTATGGCATGTATCAGATAGCTTTTTCTGTGGTAAACAGTCTATGTCAAGTTACTTGTGAACATAAAAACATTGGATAACTAAGGTATGACATTTCATTTAATCTCAGATTTCTTTTTTTTTTTTTTTTTTTACTTACATATATACATATGTACATACATATACACAACGAGAGAGATATATAAAACTTGGTTTAAGAAATAGGTTTACACTGATTTATAGCAGGTAATTTGCAATGTTCGCCCTAACTCTTGCTTAGTCTTCTGCCATTTTTTTTGCTGATATAGGTGGAACATTTTTTTTTTTTTTTAATAGATACTATCATGGTTCATTTAATTGGCCCAATGAGACTTACGACATCTGCAATGGTCCTAAAATTGATTTTATATGTAGTACTGTGAACAAGAAGGTTAAAAGGGAAAGACAAGGGGAAAGTAAGATTCAGTATCTTTCAACTAGAAAAGAGATTGTTAAATTAACTTAGAAAAATATTTTTGTAGGAGGTAATGATGGCAAATTCTGGAAATAGATTTACACTTAGTTTCTTATCACACTACAACTTAGCTGTCTTGCATCTTCAATTAAATAAAACAAAGACATAAGTATATCCATTCACACTTATGTTTATTATTACTACCTTTGTAGATTAAGGTCATTCATACTTGGAATTTGCATAAGGATTCAAGAGTATCTGTTAACAAAAAAATACTGAATTAACCAGAGAAAATGCCAACACACGTATTTTTCCAGTTTTCTGTGTACTGATTAAAAAGTGACAATTTGTTACCATTTTCACACAGTATTTTTAGAAATCCATCTGTGTGATTTTTTTTTTTTTCAATTTTTGTTTCCTTTGGTAAACATTTCTGGGAAATAATTACAGTGGTAAGAGCTTGAGAAACCCTGCCTGGCAAACAAACTCATCCCCCACTTCTTCTAAGGCAGACAAGATATCTAACTCAAGGCAAACCTAATTAATATGTAAGTGGATTTGAACAAAAAGAAGGGAAAGCGAAAGATGCTGAATTAATTGAAACAAACAAATCTTTCTGAGATCTGTCTCAGAAAAAGTCTGAGTCAGCATGCAATTTTTTGTGTTGGGCACAAACAGGCACATTATGTAAAATGGAAGGAAGGAATATGTATATATTTTTAATAGATAAAGATAGATAGATAGATAGATAGATAGATAGATAGATAGATAGATAGATAGATATGAAGGAGTCTTGAGTTTGCTTTCTCCTCTGACACAGACTTTCTAATATTTTAAGTCTTCATCCTGTCAGGTGTTCTACTGGAATACTTGAAGCAAATAAGGCTCCAGACAAATACATATCACTTACCTGAACAAACAGATGCTGCACCTAGTGTTTTGTCTTTTTGGCTCAGGTTTCTTTACAACACTTCTTTTGCATCCACACAGGTAATGCATCCCTAAATATAGAGATTGTTTTGTCCTGTGCATACACTCAGAAACTCTTACTGAGTGACCTCAATTTTTTGTACATAATTTTGGGAGAAAGTTCCATAAAGTATATTCTAATAGTACTGAAATTTGGAAACTTTTAGATCCCATCCCTTATTTGGAGATGTAAACCAATGTATATGAAACTTCATCAGAGATGCAGACTTTTTTATGGCAGATTTTAACTTCCCAACAGTTTTTGTTTGGGTTTTTGTTTATTTGTTTTGATTCTTCGTGGTGTTGTGTGGGTTTTTTGTTTTTGTTTATTTGATTGTTTTCTTGTTTGTTTTCCCCTTGAGTTCTCTTTCATGGATTTATTTTCAAGATTCACCTGTAAACTCTGAGGAATACAGAACAGAAAGCAATGTTTAGCTGTATTTACATTTGGATTAAAATATGATTCTGCTATGTATCTTTTTAAGATAGGTAACTAACATCTGAAAGAGCTTTTCCAGAAAATAGCAGTAATTTTAAGAGACCATACTGGTAACACCACATTTGAGAATAAAGCCAAAGTATAGAAATTTAGAAAGATTCTCTGAATTTTTTTCTGATATACAATAAGCAAGGATACAAATAAAAATACTAAAATTCCTTAAAAATAAAAAATTCCTAGTTGACATTAATGCTCAAGTAAGTTTAACACCTCATTTGATTTGACTGGGGATTCTTGATAATCAGATATGAACACTCTGATGAAAGGATGTGTAAGTTGATTGGGTTCCAAGAATAACAAATAAAATGGTGTTACAGCATCCTGAATAACACAAAGTACTGAAATGCTTATGATGCACTTCATCAGAGTTTTTTCAGAATATGGTAAATAAGCATGTGAAAAGGACTCTCAAGTACAATTGATTCTGCCTTTGAGCAGGGTAGGGGTGACAGGTTTTCTTAGAGGTCTTGCCATCCCCCCATGTTTTCCCTCTTTGCATGTTTCATACTAAGCTTTACCTATCCATAGAGCCTCAGTGGACTAACTTGCATGGATTGAGTTGAACTCATAAATAATTGTTTGCAGGTGAACTAGGAAAAATATGCATGGAGGTATTTAAATACAGAGATGGAGCCAGAGCTGAACGAAGACAATATTATTCCTCTGTTTCTCCTCTATGACTCTTAAAAAGAAGGAATTCTCTTTAAAATTTCAAAAAGAAGTCTTTGGGATGAAAGTAGATGCGAATATTTTTAGCCTAAACAGTAACACACCTGAGTGTTACAAGGAAATGAAAGAAAAGCCGTTTGAGATGGTCTCAGCATTTGTATTTCTTGGTACCATCTATAATTATGATGGCTCCTTTGCCTCTAGCTTTCTTGCATTAAAAAGTTCTCTTATGAGCCATTTGAATGATCCTGAAAACCACAGCCAAGCAGTTCTGGGAACTGCTGTAAACACAAGCTGTATTTTCTGTTTTTCTTTCTAGAAATGTTGTAAATGTTTATTCTGTGTATAAGGAACATCTTAATTGCATAGCTACATGAAAGATCAGACCTGTTAAGAAAAGCTATTCCAGTATATAATAAAGGATTTTAAATACAGACACATACAAAAACTACATAACTCCTATATTATAGGTGGCTTGCTGTAAAAGACTTATTTTAGACTTTGTGGGGTGAGTCAGTTAATTTAGGCCTGGAACATTTGTGCATGTATACACATGTGGAAGAGAAAGATGATTTAGACACTATGAAAAGTTTTTCTAGCAGGTATGATCTGGATTCCAGAAAATATTATTTAATGTTTATTACAGCACTCATAAACTGAATGCACCTGTTTTACCAGGACAACACTGCTTCACAAATAAAAAAATGGTTTTGAAATATAGAATCACAGAATCGTAGAGTCATAGAATGGTTTGAATTGGAAGGGATCTTTAAAACTCGTCTAGTCCAACATCCGTGCCATGGGCATTGACATCTTTAATTTGATCAGATGAGGTTGCTCAAAGCCCCATCCAACCTGACTCTGAACACTACCAGTGATGAGACATCCACAACTTCTCTGGGTAACCTGTTCCAATGTCTCACCACCCTCATTGTAAAAAATTGCTGCCTTATGTCCAGCCTAAATCCAACCTCTTTCATTTTAAAACCATTGTCCCTTGTTCTGTCACTACAGGCCTTGGTAAAGAGTCTATCTTTCTTATAAGCCTCCTTTATATATTGAAAGGCCACAATAAGGTGTCTCTGGAGCTGCCTTCTCTTTTCTAGACTGAACAACCCTGGTCTCTTGACCTTTTTTTGTAGCAGAAGTGTTCCAATAGAATTGAATATTCTTCACTGGATTTAACTTGTCAGCTGAAGGACAACTTTGTCTTTACATTTCTAGCCTGACTTCCACATGGGGAAGGATTTGCCTTTTACTTTTCATGTAGGATCTACTAACTGAGAGCCCTCTCACAACTGAAATGTAGAAAAATGTCTGGTGGGAGTGCCACTATGAAGAACTTTTGGAATATTCAGTTCATCCATGTGATGAGATCTTTACCTAAAACCTGTTGAGAAATCTGCTATTAAACCAGAAATTATAGAATGGATAAATTTGATTAATTTATTTATATGTGGGTTAAGTGGACAGATGTGACATGAGTGGTGTGACTACTGGAAATGCGTCCTTACTTCTAGCATTAATATCTGCATTTTTTGTAAAAAAAAAAAATGAATCCATTCACATAAATTTGCACTTGAGCAGGTTTTCTAAATGTTACCTCAACTACTTCCTTATTTTGTTGATGCGGCACTCATTCAAAAAGGAAAAAATGTCAATATGAAAATTATTTTTTTTCTATACCAGCTGATAAGAGTTAATGAAACTTCAAGTTGATGACAGCATGTAAATATTACCTAATTCTGTCCTACATTTTACTAATTCCTCACAGGTTCAGGCAGGCAGATGGAAGAGCATTAGACAATACCACTAGACATCCCACAAAAATGAGGAATAACTTGCTGAGACTAGTATTGTCAGTTTTCAGAGCCTAAAGATGTTGGAACAAATGAGCAAAACAAAAAAGGCCTCTGTAACCTATAGTATCCAGGACATCTAAAGAATGTGAATGCTGAATGTTGAAAATTGTAGTGGAAATATGATTGTTTACTATTCCTTCTTTTAGGTAATTTAAAGGATTTTTCTTCTCAAATATTCTTCCAAATACCAAGGGAAACAAACCCTTTGAGGAAATGATAATAAATGAGCTATAGCAAATGAAGTTTTTATTCAGCATTTGAAATTCCTCTCCAAGTACACATGATTTTTTCAGTAGCACCTGCTATTTTAGTGCCTCTCATTAGGTACCCAAGTTTGAAATGTTTTGCCATCAAACTCAGGTGGTGAGTTATCTCCAAATGAGATCCTCTTCTGTGCTTGTACCCTTGCTTTGATTTCATTGGATTTTAGTTATTTGGTTTATATTTCTTCTTGCAAAGTATATACTGCCCAGTGAGCACAGGAAATAAAACAACTTTGAGCGGAATACATATTTCACATATTTCTGCAGTAATGATTTTTTTTGTGTGTTTGTGTGTCCCTTCACACATTTCAAAAGCAATCTCTGGAAAGAAAATCCTACCAAGAAATTCTCTGGGGAGCTTTCAAAGTGAAAGCACAAGGCATCTTTGTATGTGCACTCAGAGCCAAGGTGCCGTGCAAGGGCTCGGCAGATGAGCTGTCAGGTCACTGACTCTGTTATTACAGTAGGATGTACTTTTGGCCAAGGCAGTGTGTGGTATACATTGTACTCAAGATATTCTGACCCTGTGACAGAAGCATGCCTGTGTCATATTCTACACAAACAATCATCTTGCAGTTAGCTGAGGAGAAAAGAGAGGAAGAGTCAGGAAACTTGTAAGTACTGTCAACAAGATGCTGTAAAGCTGGGTAGACTCTAAACCACTGCTATTTCAAATATTACTCTCCCACAGAATATTTGAGTTATATTTGTAGAAAGCCTGAATCTTGACCTCCATATGTATGCATACTTGCACTGACAATATTTGTAATTGATATAAGCATGAGTGTATCCATCTTTGATTAACTAAAATTAAGATGCAGGAATAAAGGTGTAAGGGCAAATGTTTTGTGTATAGTAACAGAAATAGTGAGAAGAGATAGAGCATCTGAAAGTACCGTTTTCTTTCCAAATTCAAAATAGACAGGAAAATAATACAGAGAAGAAGATGCTTTTTCCAACAATGACAGCATCCAATTTTCCTCAAAATTGAAAGGATTTCATGACAACATTTCAAAAGCAGGTCTGGAAATGGTGTACAGAGTTACATGAAGGGTCAGTGTATTTGTTACACAACATACTTGTTCTTACAGCATGAGGTTGTGTCTGCTGCTCAAAGCTAGGTTGTGTAACAGTGTATAAATCTTGGCCATCCTAGTTTGGGTTGTGATATACAGGTTCCTGTGCTGAATTCCAAGAGGCCAAAATTAATCTAATGTTTTTAAAAGCTTTTCATCCACTTTTACTTGTTAGTAGTGTGCATATAAGTTGTTATTTAAGTTCTTGGTTTCTCTGAGAAATTATTTCTACCTGCAAGCCAAACTTCAGAAAAAATAGATTTAGGAAAGCCTCCATATGAGAGGCTTAGCATTTACCCTTTTTTGCCAATTTCAGAAATATTCATTAAAACAAGATAGCCAGCATGTAGTTTACTTTTCACCCTTTAAAATATGGCTATTTTCATAATTAAAAACAATAAACTTTCTCAATATTTCATTTTTCTCATTTCTTTTGTATATTTTCCACAGGTCTTCTGACTGGCAGTTTGGATATATTAATTACGTTGAATAAAAACATCTTAAAGGTTGTCTTTTTTTTTTTTTTTTAATTTGACTCCTATCAACAAAGATGCTTTAGAGTACATACAGTTACATTGTAGTAATTGAGCCTGAGGCTTATGCTATTAGTAGCTGAGTTTGAGTACATTATGTCAAAAAAACTTCTTAAAAGAAGGAAAATAGATTGCTTTGAACACGGGCAGAAATAGGAGGGAAAAAAACCAACCAAAACAAACAAACAAAAAACACACAAAACACACCACACACACAAAAAAAAGAAAGAAAGTATGAAAAAAGCATATGAAAGGGAAGTTTCAGCTGGGATTCATGAGCTGAAGAAAGAAAGTTAAGAAAAAAAAAGTGAGAACAATACTTTATTGAAAGTCTAGGCTGAACTTTAAAAGTGAGGTGAAGAAGTCTGAATTCATTGTAAAGGAAGAGATTAATCTAATGAAGTATTCTGAGGACTGTTAGATGTTACCTATCTTCGTCTTTTCGTAATGTAGCAGAATGAAAATAAAAACAAAGCAACTCAACCTCAGAAAGTGGAAACTGTTTAAACAGCTCTCTCAGACTAGATAAAAATAGCTGATGGCAAAGAAAGAAGTAGCATTCTTCCTGGCTCCATTAAAATATATATCCACATTGAGCAGTGACTGGCTGAACTAAGCTGCGCAATTTCAAAATTAGGAAATTTAGTGTCAGCAGCAGTTTTGAGAGTAACAAATTGCAGCTGGTTTATTTGATTTGATTTTAAAAGTGTGTCACTCTTCCTGTCATACTAGTCATGTTAAATAAGATATTCGCAGCACGAGCAAACGCTCTTTATCATCAAGGGAACAGGTGCCCCAAATCTAAACATAAATCAATGCTGAAGCAAAAAGAAAGCAGATTACATTAGTTGTCCATAGAGCAACCAGGATTTGTGACGGATTTAGGCCCTGTTCAAAGAGTTCATTCCACACAAACACATCTGTGCAGATGCAGGCAATGCCACCAAGTTCAAAGAAGTTTTACATACTCATAGAGCTTCCCACAGAAACATACCACAGAAACAGGGACTTAGGAGCTAGTCTTGTATGTTGAAACAACCCTAATTATTTGCCAACTAAAAGTGAACTTAAAGTTCTGAAAAATACAACTTAACCAAATTAAAACATCAGTGTGTTATCAATATTATTCTCATACTAAATCCAAAACACAGCACCCATCACCTGGAGGAGGACCTGGAGTGCACTTTTGCAAGTTTGCAGATGACAGCAAACTCATAGGAGCAGAGCTGGCATCCAGAGCAACCTAGACCTGCTTAAGGAATGGGCCAAGAGGCGCCTTATGAAATTCAGTAAGGCCAAAGTAAATCTCTGCATATGGTGGAAAGAGAGTCTTGCAATAAGACAGGCTAAGGATTGACTGGCTGGGGAGCGGCTCTGCAAAAAAGACCCTGGGGGCCCTAGTGGGCAGTGAGATTAGCATGAGCCAGTACTGCCTTGACAGCAAAGAGGGACATCAGCCTCCTTGCCTGCATTAGGAGGAGTAGAACCAGCACACTGAGAGAAGGGATTATCTCCCTTTACTCAGCACTCTTTAGACCACAGCTAGAGCACTGTGCCAAGTTTTGAGCCCCCTCATAGAAAACAGGCATTGATAAACTGCAAGAAGTTTAGCACAGAGCCACAGTAATGGCTGGAGGCTGAAGCACTCATCCTGTGAGGAGATATTGAGGGAGAAAGACTTGTTCAACCTGGAACAGGGGTGGTTTTGGGCAGACCAAGCAGCTGTCCCTTAACATCAATAAAAGGGGCATCAAAAGACAGAGCCAGACTCTTCGCAAATATGCATGATGGGAGAACAAGAAGCAACAGTGATTGAACCAGGGGAGGTTCTGACTATTTATAAGGAAAAAACCTGTATAAATAAAAAGAACATTTTAAGCAGAGTTAGGAAACTGACAGTAAAGTAAAGCATGTGAAGGACTTCTGTGACTAACTAGTCCTTACATCTTCCCGAGAAAATTAACTCCAGGCTCTTAAAAATGAAAAAGTCTTATAGAAACCAAAGGTATAAACTCAACTTCACATGAAATCCCTAGGAATAACAGTACCATGTAGAGTAATCTCAGTTAATAAACCAGTAAGCAAAATAATGGAGTCAAATATGTAATAGTCAGGTAACTATTAGAGGTTATAGTGGAGAACAGACTATTAGTTATTATATGTCATCTAAGAACACAGCTAGTTAATATTAGCAGCATCATATATCAATATGGTGCAAAAATAGTTAATCAATCAGCAGCTGAGTCACATGCTGCTTCAATATAGATGGTTGATGACCTTATAGATTTTTTTATGGCTGGGATCATCTGTTTCTCTTTCAAAGCACTACCACAGCAATGTTTAAAGCCCCAGCACAAACATTGTTATCACAAAATAAATTGCTTCAGTGGATCTGATACACAAAACAGTGAAAGACATATTTAACAAAGTAGAATGAAGAGATTGATAATAGGGAGACAAATATTCATTCTCAGCATACAAGTGGATATTTAATAACCATATCAAAACTACACAACTGAGACAGACTGAGTGCAATTCCCTGCTAAAATAGTGACCATTTTTGTTTGTTTGTTTGTTAGTGTATCACATATACAGTTCAAAAGCATGCAGACGCGTAATTATTTCTCATAATGTAGAAGTGCTCAGCTTTTCCAGGTATTTTCCAAATACCTGACATGGCAGATTCCTAGAGACTAAGAGCTTCAAACGGACTAAATAGATAATACAGAGAAATAGGCTGTAAGATAGTCACAGAGGGACCAGGTTGAAAAGTAAGCAGGTATCTTGTTAGTTCCAATTATTTCCTCTACCCTGCAGTTTCTTTTATGAATCTAAGTTGACTCCATTTTAAAAAGAAAAATAATAAAACAAGATAACTTCCCTAAGAAGTTTCCAGTAAATTTGTATTTTAACAGAATAAGATACGTAGCAGAAAAAAATACACAACTTCCCAATTCAAAGATTTGTGAGTATTTTCATTTGAATTGTTGCGGAGCTTTTTTCTTCTGTTTATGCATAAATTTCTGCAGAAAGAACATGTACAGGATCTGTTTCTGCACTTCTAGTAATGAAAGAATTTTTTTTAAAAAGGAGGAAAAATATGAAGGTTCAGTCTGGGTTTCAATAAAGGAGGTGTAAAGAAATTAGAGGGACATTAGGAGATGCAGTGTGACTAGATACTCCTAAATGTCTCCTGTAGCACATCATAAGCTGCAGCACTTTTCAAATAATTAGTGAGAGCCATCATCATGTAGAAAGCGTTGCGAGACCAAAAAAAATCTGGCCAGGAAGTTACCAGTGGAGAAACAAAAGAAGCTGACTTAGAACAAAGGCTGCATTACTTGCAATGAATGCATTGGTAACTCACTCAGCGCCAAGAAACTAAACTGAGATATTCTCAGTTGAGACTTTAACAGATAGATGAAAATGCAAAGTAGAGATCAGTTGTCCATGACAGATATGTTCTAAAGTCCCTGACTGGATGGAATAAATTAATTTTGAGTAGGGAAAAACCAACAGAAACAAGGTCTTGGACAAGGTACAGGACTGTGTTAAGGTACTGCCCCTGGGAGACTGTGAAACAACCAAATTTCAGGCTCCCCTTCAGTGAAACTTGAAGTCTGGTAAAATCTCACATAACACTAGTTTTGCCCATCTTGAGTTATTTAAAGCATTCTTTAACTGTGGAAATAGTATGTGTTTATATTTGTGCTTTGAAGCATTAGTCTAAGCCTAATTATCTACTTACTCACATTGGGCTCACCTCATTTAAGAACCAGCTGGCAAACAGGCTGAACACTTGGGTTGTGGCTGGCCACACTGGCGAGCAGCAGCTTCCCTTGTCCAATGCCACTGGACTTTAAAAAGGGTAAAAAAGATGATGTTGGAAACTACCAACCAATCAATCTCACCGCCATGCCTGATAAAATCTTTTCTGGAAGATATGTCAAAACATATGGAAGACAGATAGGTGATTAGAGATAACAAACATGACTTCATCAAGGGCAAACCATGCCTGACTAATCTAGTGGTCTTCTACAGCAGAATGACTGCATCAGTGGATAAGGGAAGAACTATGGGTGTTATCTACCTAGAATTCTGTAAGACTTTTAATAACGTCCCCCACAGCATTCTTACCTCTAAACTGCAGAGTTATGGGTCTGATGGATGGACTGTTAGATGGATAAGGAATTGGCTGGATGGCATGTACAAAGAGTTACAGTCAATGGATCAATATCCAAGTGTAAACCAATAACAAGTGGTGTTCCTCAAGGGTCCGTACTGGGACCAATACTATTTAATATCTTGATCAATGATACAATGTCATTTGAGTACACCTTCAGCAAGTTTGCAGATTATACCTGTTGATCATTGCAGTCCATTTACTTGAGGGAATGGATGGCATCCAGAGGGCCCTTGAGAGGCTTGGGGAGTGGGCCTATGTGAATGAACTTCATGAAGTTCAACATGGCCAAATGCAAGGTCCTGCACCTGGATCAGGGTAATTCCCCATATCGATATAGATTAGGGGACAAAAGGATTGAGAGCAGCCCTGAAGAGAAGGACTTGGGGATACTGATAAATGAACAATTGGACATGAGTCAGGAATGTGCACCTGCAGACCAGAAAGCAAACCATATCCTGGGCTGCATAAAAAGAAGTGTGGCCAGCATGTCAAGGGAGGTGATCTTTCCCCCTACTCTGCTCTCATAATCCTCACGTGGATTACTGCAGACAGTTCTGAAGTCCCCAGTGCAAGAAAAGCATGAGCCTG
Organism: Streptopelia decaocto; assembly: GCF_964273445.1. NCBI lineage: Eukaryota > Metazoa > Chordata > Aves > Columbiformes > Columbidae > Streptopelia > Streptopelia decaocto. The sequence goes on from NC_138663.1 coordinate 21,244,873, forward strand.
TTAGGGCAGCTCCAGAGGAGGGCCATGAAAATGATCAGGGGGCTGAAAAACCTCTTCAGCGAAGAAGGATCAAGAGAGCAGGGGTTGTTCAGTCTAGAGAAGAGAAGGTGGCTCCATGGACATCTTATTGTGCCTTTCAGTATATAAAGGAGGCTTATAAGAAAGATGGAGAGAGACTTTTTACCGAGGCCTGTAGTGACAAGACAAGGGACAATGGTTTTAAAATGAAAGAGGTTAGATTTATACTGGACATAAGGCAGTAATTTTTAATGATGAGGGTGGTGAGACATTGGAACAGGTTACCCAGAGAAGTTGTGGATGTCTCATCATTGAAAGTGTCCATGCCTATGATTCTGTAGTTCTTTGAATAGGAATAGCATTACCTCTGTACAACAAAAAGGCTGCAGTGGAATTATTTTGGCCTGCTTGACCCCTGGGAGTTGAGAGACTTGACCAGTAAGAATAGTAATTAGTCTATAAATCACATATTATAATCTTCATATAACCAAGATCCACATATCTCAGGCAGTAAAGGTCAGAAGGAGCAATAAGAGTAATTCAGAGGTAGAAGATGACAAGGCTGACCTGAGTATGCAGGTGGTCCCAGGAAGGGGTGGTGATCTGGCATTGGCTTATCCAGCTGTTCCTTCACAACCAAGATCAGTGACTGCCGACCAGTCACCTTTGCCACATTTGCTACTTGATTAGAATACTAACATTCAAGCATGATTCAAGATCATGCCAGCATTGTTAAATAAAGTAACAGACTTCAGTTGTTTTTTAACTATCTGGGAAAATGGTCAGTCTCTTTTCTATTTATTTATTTATTTAAAAAAAGAAACTGTCTCCTGAATAGAATATTTTTTTGCTATATTCTTCTTCCTGTGTCAGTTGTCCTAAAAATATAATCCTGGAGTGCTTGTGTTGCTTTGGCATTGACTCATGCTGACTCACCTCAGCAGAGAAAGCCAGCCTGGCATGACTGGTAGAAAGACCTGGAAATAACTTGGCAGCTTAAATCAAAATCCTCTATAAGTCACACTTGGCTATCAACTGTACATCTGACACTGGCGATACAGGTCTAGACTTATTATGTGCTGGCATTTCAAATCTGAAGACATAACATCTGTTCTTCTTATACTGGACATATTGCTCAGTAAGACTAGTCTAAAACAGATTCTTAAAAAGACCTCTTTGTTTATGCCAGGAAATCATGCTTTGGGACTCAGTAAAACATATCTTTGAGAATGACCATATAATGGAAAATACACCTTCACAATCTTATTTGTATTTTTATAAAATGAGACAGACTAATCACTTTATTGCTTTTAAAACTGTGAGCATTGTACAGATTTCCAACACAAACAACAATGCACTCAGTAAGTCACACTGAAAGTGCTGAATTTGTGTTCACTGTGGAGAAGAATGATCTGAATCCCCCCTGCTGTTTGCCAAAGTTGTATGTAATACCCTTTGCTTTATATGGTTTACGTTGCAAGAGAATAAATATAGAGTAACTCCCTTAATGTCACTGAAGATCTACATAAAACCTAGTCAACGAGTGAACTACATATTTCTGTTGCAGTAGTGATCAGAAAAAACTTTGAGTTTCATCATACTGAATATTTCTGCAGGACCTGGACTATCTTAATCTCCATGGTAGTGTCCAAGACACTCCTGTGCCAGGTTTTATATCACAGTGGGATTTCACTATGAGTTAGCTTCCTAACCAAAATCACAGCTATCTCCGATTGTACAGGTCATTCTTTTCCACTTCAGTACAAAGCAAACTAAGTTAAATTGCTAATTTCATGGCTGTTAGAAGTTGCCAACTTTCCTTTCCAGCTCACAGTCATACTATATCCACCCTACAGGATGGTACACACTCACAGGAGTCCAGTTTAGAGAGATTCATTAGTTAACAACTTTTTGGTTAACATTAATTCCATTTGAACTCAGATTAGCTAAAAATTAAACCAATGTACTTGTATGGTTTCTGACTTTATCTTTAAATATTACTTTTCACTTAATAGCACGCATATATTTTGATCTGTACCTGTTCAAAAATGCTTAACAGAGAGATATTTGTCTCCAGATAACCTTTGCAAACATCAAGTTAATCAAAACCGAAAACATACCTTCAGTAATTTTCTGTTTGTATAATTCTCCTTTTTAAGGCATTGAAACAATAAAACTACCACTCTATTCTAGCAAAAACAGTTACATTTTCAAACAGGTGTGTGAGGATTTAAATATTTTATTCCCACTGACTTAAACAGGGCTAAAGTAGCTAAACACACATGGTGTTTTAAATATATATCCCTTCTAGCTTGAGGAAATGTATACAGTGATTTAATAATGATGGGCACTACATGTAATAAAAAACATCGTTAAAACCTCCTAGATTTTTTCCAAGGAGAATATTAGAACCCCTTTTTTTTTTTTTTTTTTTTCATAGCTTGGGGGGGAAGAAACCTGAGATAACTGTATGAAAATCACATTACCTCTTTTCAATGGAAAGTAGGAAGGAGTTTATTGGTGGTTGTTTGAACTGCAACTGATGGTACATGTCAGCTGAAATGAGGGCTACACAACTGCTTGTCTATATAAAGAAATGCATCAATAATGTCATACTAACTTCAGGTAGCAAGTGAGGGGTTTATGACACCTAATCTCTCAATTTCCACAGTGACTCTCTACTCCTTTTGTTGATTATCTGTCAAACTATGCTTTTGATGGGTTTCAGAGACCTTAAAACAGACTAGGAACATTCCAGCACAGCGAAAAACATTCTGGCAATGGCATTCGCCATTGCATAGCAAGCTCTGGTAGCATACAACACAGGTACTAAGAGCACTTCCATAAAAAAAAAAAAAAAGGATTTTGAAAAACAAAACCAAACAACAACAACAACAAAACACAAACCACACCAAAACACACACACACACAAACAAACCAACCAACGAACCAACCTATGTTTTACAGAGCTGGGTGTTACTGCTGAAAGCTACAAAAAAGGGAGGGGAAAGACAGGGGGGGGTTTGAACATCTGAAAATTATTTTGCTCCAGCTACAAAGAACTCCAGGACAGGGAGTCTATCCGAAGAGAACAAACACATGCAGCTTTATTTAGAATTTCATCTGACTACGTTTATTCACTTCATATGGGCTGGTGAGCGCAGTCAGACTGATGCATCTTGCATTAAACTCAAATCCCTGAAGAACTGAACTGTAAAGTTTTGGGGAAAGGTACATTTAAGGTGGCAGAAAAATGGAACAGACAGCCTTAATTATGAAGTCTAGAGCAGCTGGACTGTGATGGCCTGCTTCTGGGAAGAAATCATAAACGTACAACCTGTGGCCAGGAAATGTATTGGACGGGTGCAGAACAGGGAGAGCGGGACGTCTTAGAGCACCTGGCTCAGTAGACTTGGAATGCGGACAGCAATCCAGTGGATGGTGTGCAGAGGGGGTGTAAACAGGCTCACAAAGCTGCTCTTTCATTTTCCTTCTGGCTTGACCAAGTTTTATCCCTAGGTCTATGTTACAAAAAAAAAATATTGGCCTAGTTAGTAGTCTTTAAGACTCAGCTGAGTATCGGTTAGATGACTTTGGAAGCTTCAGAGCTCATTATGTTTAAATACTTGGTGGCCTTTCAACTTTAATATATTCCATGTTATTAAGAAAATGAGAGCTAAATTAGACTTTTGAGGAAGCTTGCTAAGTCCTTAATATTTTTATGAACATAATGAAAACACAAATTATTTTTCTGCTGTTTGGCTTGTACTACTAAATAATACAGAGTAAACTGATTTTAGTAACCAGAATTATGCCCTCCCCTCATCTTTATTTTCTCAGCTATTCAGCAACAAAAACACTTACTCTTATTTAGTGTTGCAAAACTTTTCTGATTGATACTGTAGGCAAATATTTCCTTTGTTGCTGGATGACTGACAATATGTTTAAAACATATAAATGATAAATAATAAAAAGATACAATATATAGTAGATGAATATATATGTAATATTTCTGAAAACATAAACTTGCAAAATTTAATACAAAAGCAAATAAGTTTCAATCACAATAAAAGTAACATTTACATGTTGTCCAGTGTAGTGCATAAGTTGATTCTTTTTCTGGTTTTGATACTCTGTTAACTTTTCTCAGAGTATTAGTTTGTAGCCTCACTGGGGTTAACGGTTTGTCAGTGATTCCAGTAAAAGCCTATTTTTTCACTGTTTTCTAGCCCTGTCATAAAAATTTGGTATGGAATGAAGCTTGCGATCCTAGATCTGTCTGCAGTAGGAACATATTTAATTTCACTACATTTCCTTTAAATTTTATATCTTCAAGTTTCAGGAAAAGATACAAGAAGATGTGTTTGTTGTTTAAGATATTTACTTTCTAGGAAACAAAAGTTTCGATGTTTAAGGAAAAGATAGATAATTTCATATCAGAAAATAATTATTTCTCCTGGAATCCTAACAGTTGTTGTTAATGCTTGGCTTGTTCTGACTTTCTGGACAGTGTAAGCCTTATGAACAATGAATTCTTCGGTCTAATTAGGCAAAGTATATGACAGAAAACTTTTATTTTTCTTAATTCTATTTCATGCCTTCTTGTCTATGAAATAGTTCCTCCAAGTGAAGACAGCCTCAAGTCTTTCCCAAGTATTATTTCCTGAATGACACTCCTTCCTCACCGTCTTTGCTTGTTCATAAACAATAAATTAATTAAACAAAACAAAAACCAAACCCAAAGGTCACTGTCTTCTGGATACTAAAACACTGAAGGGACCTACATAATTTATGCTTTTCTTGTCAGCAGTCATAGAAGAATCAAAATCACTTACAATGGCATAGCTAGAAAAGGCAGAGAGAAAATTCAGTATTGAACTGTACGCTGAAACTTAATTCCCAGTGACCTCGCCATTAGGACACCATGTCAGCTTCCTGGAATTTCTGGAGCATTCTTTTAGCTTTATTAGATCTGTAAATACGTAGGCTCACTGGAGAACAGAGGCAAAATGTAGATCTTCTCAAAAACTCTGTCCTCCTAAGGGAAGTTTAACAATAGGCTATGTACTTTAAAGATTGAGGTCAGACTCAGAAACCATTTTGCATACATGTGGATGTACACACACCTACTCTAGTGAAAGAATGATCTTTATATCCAAGAAAAAAAATGTTTATCTGACAATTACATTTTTGCTGCTTAATTAACACAATTTTACTCTTTACTGCTGACTGTGCAAAAGCATGTCCTTGATGGTCTTTCCTCCAGGCACAGTGATTTTGTCTTTTCTCTGTTTCATGACAGTATCGCAAACTACAACTTCAAGATTGTCACAAGACATAAATTACTAGCGAGAAATAGACTTTGCAACATTAAAGCTCTTAAGTACTTTGAAAAGGAGTTCTTCCATCCTAGGCTTATTGAACAGTTTCTTTGACAGTGTGTCTATTAGCAACTGGAGAACAGAGTGTGGGTTACTGCTGGCAAGCCCACAATCAGGCATGCCGGCCAGCCATGCCAATACATGACAGAAGAGAAATGCCTGTAGACATGGCTGCAGAGAGTAGCGATGGTGCACCGAGAGGGACGCGGGAGGTGGGAAAGCTCTGGAGCTGCCAGGAGGCTCACTCATGGAGCCCAAATACTGTGAATCACACTTCAGCTTTGCTTCTGCCGTGTGAGCAGCCAAATGCACCCATCAGACCAGCCGCATCCAGGCCTTGTTTTTTGGAAACCCGTAAATGGAAGCATCAGCCTAATATTGTTTTTGTGGGCCTTCTGAAGCTATTGTTTTAGCAGGCCTCTTGCTCTCATGAAGAAATCTATTGAAGGCTCAATTATTTTTATTTTATTGGCTCATCCAGTACATTTATAGTTCTTTTTTTTCCCAATCGTGCTATTCTGAATTGACTGTATAATAGGATTTAGTTCACAAAATCATTCAGCTATTACAAATTGTTTGCTTTTGCTCACTAACAAATGCTATTGTGTCATTTTTTAATAATAAAACTGTTACACATTGAAGGCATCTAAAGGTCTGACATGGCGCATCATGGTTGCACAAACAAACTGGGTTTTTCTGTCAGTTCATGAGTTAGGTTTCCTACACTGAGTCTCAGCTTTGAATCTGATTTTTCTGACCCTGTTTTTGGGTTTTTTTTTTTTGCAAAGCCTTGAATTTGGGCTGCATAAAAGTTTGTCTAATCCACTGGTTTTAATCAAAACCACTTCATTATGATTTGATATTGTCTGTCCTAAATAAAAATGAGAATTACAAATGTTATTTAATTGCTACGTTACTGAGATTCTCAAAGGCAGTGAAGGTTTGCATTTCAAGCAGGTTTTTATATTGTCTTACTCATAGCCCTATATGTCTGACTGATACATATTTATACATATCAAGGGCAAAGACATTCTTTATATTACAAGAGGTTGTCAGCCATTCTTATAGCCGCTTGTGTTATTTCTATATGAAATTACAGCTGTACTTCATAAAAATTTCCTCCTTCTAGATCATTAAATCTTCCCAATTACAAATTCCTATTTATCTGAAATACTAAAATGAGATAATTTCTCCACTGTTTCAATCTCTATTTTTTCTTGGTATAAACCTTTTTTTTTTTTCCTAATTCACAACAATTAGGTAAACTCACACCCTCCTTATTAAGTTAAAAATTATAGCAACATCAAGGTTTTAACAACCAACTCAGAACGCATTAAAAATTATATGGTGGAATTCACTTAGATGAGTAACCACTGCAATATCTAGTGAACAAAGATGTCAAATCAGAATTGAGATTTGAAGAGTCATATTTTTCTCTGCATTGAACATGGTATAATTTGCCTGCACAGTTCTCCTTCACAAGCAGTCATTGAGATCAAGAGGTTAATACAACTCAAAGCAAGTTTGACAGCTTTATCAAGTCCCAAGAACATCTAAATAAGATAAAAAATATATTGGACATTCCTTCTTCTGATTAAGCACACATCTCTTCCTAAGTGCTAGAAATAAAAGAAAAAGGGCTTTTCACCACAGCAAATTATCTTTGAAATGTCTATTTGGTAGTTTCTTATGTCTTCCCCTGGGGCCTATAGTAAAACCATTGTAAAAGATCAGGTAATATACCAAAATAAATCACTGGTCCAGCACCCTGTAGAAACTTCTCCAAGCAACTGCCGTAGTTATAGATTGAATCTCCAGGTACTATCAAATGATACAAAAATCTTAAAGACTATTTAGAGATTACTGGCTACCATCATTCTATTTTATGGCCTTTCTAAAACAAATATTCTTTGAGTACAGTCACTGAGAACTCATTGTAATGTAAGAGCTACTATGAAACTAGTAATTTTTAAATGCTTAGGTAGTGGGAAAAAAAACCCTTTCAATTTAATAGCAAAACATTAATACAACCAGTTTATTGTGAATTACTTTGATATTTTGCAATGCCTTTACATCACAGTGCTACCCTATTTTATGGAGAAATTTGTCCTTCTTTGTGCCTCTTTCTTTGTGCTTCTGAGCATGATAACAGTGCAAAGTATTGCTGTAGTCTGCAAATGTCTGTTATCAGGAAAGTAGTGTTTGGGAAGGGAAGTAGTTAGCAAACTAAACACACCCAATACAGGATTCATTCAGAATATGGATCTCACCTGCTATCTCACTGTCTCTGTTTCAGGGAAGTAGCATAACATTTGCAAACACAGAATCATCTTACATTTCATGCATGGTATAAACCAAAATATTCATAATACCCCATTCATTTTTGTTGAGTGTACTATCTTTAAGAATGTTTCCTGACAGCTTTGAGACAGTTCTCCCGCATGTCTGTCACTGAGGCATATGTGCAACATATCTGCCCTTATACATTATGCAAATCTTAGTAGTGAATTTACTTATGCTTTTGATAGGCAAAACCTAGGAAAATCTAAATAACAAAATGAAACATATTATTTCTCTTAGCTGTTTTAGAAATGTGTTTTATTTTAAACGGTAGGTTATTCCCTAAGTGTGGACTTTGTAGAAGGTCTTTTATTTACACTGTGTTCTAAATCCAAGTGTATGCTTCTCACTCTACAAAAAGAACCTGCTGGAGACAGCACTGAGGAATCCAAAATTAAATTGTCCTCCTCACCTGTAGCTGAACAAGTCCCAATCTGTGGGGATGTTAGACTAGAAGAATGGTCTTGGAAAGGTTATTTAAGCTTGTATATTGATAAAAGCTCTCAGTTGTTGAAACTTCTCCTGGATGTAGGATGAAGGAGGACTAGCTAGCATTAGAAATTGATTGACATGCTTAGATGATCACTTGCAGGCTCTAATGAGTCTACATGTGAGTGACAGCAAAGAGGGGTCTTTCTTGAAATTTAATGAATGCAGCATTTTAGGGTTTGGTATTGTAGGGTTCATTAATCACCCATTTGTCTTGGACTTGTTTGTTCCTTCTTTCTCACTTTTAGAGGTGTGTGATGTTTTGCAGGAGAAAAGAAGCATTCATAATTACTTGTACTGCTCTTGATTTTCCTCTTAGTATATTAGAGCCCACAAGAGAGATTACTGGTGTATGCATCTCATCCCTTATCAGAGGCGTTACACCTAAGCACCATAAGTGTTAAGGAGAACCATTTGACTCCACACAAAAAAAAATTAATATAGGTCTTAGCATTACTAGGGGTTAAGAGTAGTGCATGACAAACCGTAGCCAAGCTTTTAATTTATAAGTATTTCCTCATTTGCTTTATTTCATATTGGTGATTAGCAGCCCAATTCTAAAACTGGTAATGAATACAAGTGAAGATTTCCATAATATTTTGGCTGAGAATGTAGCTATTTAATACGAATATTTCTAAATCATACTATTTTTTGAGAACAGAAGAATCTTTCTTTCCATATTCTATTTATTTCTTGAAAAATTGGACAGATGATATGATCACGTACTAGCTCTTCCCAAATATAAACAAAAAGTCTTACTGCCCTAATCCACAATGTCATTAATAAAAAAATAATCTCTCCAAAGCATCTGGAAAACAAAATTTGTGCTTTCAATATATTGTTTGTAGAAGGATTCCAAATAAAAGTGAGGCTGTAAAAGTCTCTCTGGTCTCAAATTGTGCTTCTGGAAACAATTATCCATCCATTACAAGCAACAGGCAGTAAAAAACCACAAACAATGGACTCTTTAAATTTAAAATAACACATTATTTTAACAAAGAGTTTTATTGTTCGGGCTGAAAAACAAACAAACAAACAAATAAAACAACAACAACAACAACAATGTTAATGTTCTTATTAAACTCTGAGGATCTAGAAATCGTGTATGTAAATAAAGTAACTAATCGAGACATTAAAAAATCAAAGACACCACAAAGATAGAAATGCCATTTTAATTTTAGGTGTACAGCTAACTTACGGGTCTTCATGAAAGAAAATCAGACACTGCTACATTGAAAAACAGGAACCTGAGGAATAATCATGAAGGTTTTAACTTATTGCTTTCAGCTCTGTAACTTCCCATAACAATCTAGAACATAGAGGCAATGTATTTCCAATAACACAGCAAACATGTTTGTAAATAGCCCAGTGTCACTAAGTAGGATGGTTTTTTCTAGTTTGATTTGGTTATTTTTGCAAGAATTTCTAAGCTGTTACTACAGTATTTTGCTACTAGTAATGTAGAAAAATTAAGGAGAATTAAGGTCTTATCTTTCCCACACTTTATTGTGTTTTAGTTGATGTTTTACCCAGAATAGGAACCTTTAATAAAATAAATATCCGTCCTTCCTTCCTAGAGGATCATAGAAAGTTTCGTACTTGAAATTTATCACCAGTAAATATGCTTTGTAAGCTCTGAAACACGTCTGAAAAAAGTGTTTTAATTAAAATTGGTCTTTAATGGCCTTTTAACAGACAAAATTGTCACTCCAAAAAGAGATTAACAACAGGAATTATGGGGGGTTGCAGAGCTATCAGCAATTTTGTTATCTTGGCTCGTTCCTCTCTGAATTAATTCATTAAGATGAACTTTCCATATATCTATTTAAAGAGCACGACTCTGCACAGCTCTGTCCATCCTAACTGCGAAATGTGTGCTACACCCTGTTACAGTAATATTTATTGTGGCCACCGCAACTCAGAACTAGGAAATGCAACCCTTTGTGCTTGCTGTGGCAAACTCAACATGACTGTTCAACTCAAAGTAAAACTCACAAGCTACAGAGGAAATTTACTCTTTATGAATGAAACCTATCTGTCATAGATTTAACATATTATGTGTATGCAGACTTTATGTTTCTCCTCACAGTTCAATTGCTGAGGAGGAATACTCTTCTAACAAATGAAAACTTCAGCCAGATCTGAATATGTTTTTAAAACAGTCATTTCACTGCGCAATGAAAATGAATATTACACATTCTGTTAAAAAAAAAAAAAAAAGAAAAACCTTCTACCCTAATACACAAGAACGATAGTGTTTTCCAAATAATTCTAAAGGAATATATTGCTAACTGTTAATGGTTTGAAATAATATGATCTAAGAGTTCAAATGTTTACTCTAATCTAACAATAAAAGGAAAAGTCATACATTTATGATTTTGTAATGCATGGTGTGCTCCCATGCTGTTTTTATATATTATGTGTATACTCTGTTAATCCATCTGTCCCTCCATAGCTGTAGTCTGGCACCAGCAGAATTATCTCTGAAAAGAATGTAAATTCCATAACACAGCTGCAAGCACAAAGGCACATGACTACTGTCAGACAAAATGACAAATGTTCACATTATATGGCTCTAATTTCTGCATAAGTGGTTCTTACCTTTCATTTTTGTGGCCTAAAGAATGGGAGTGATTGTGTATCATTACAAACCTGCATGAGTTTGATATCTGAGAGGGAAGGAAGATTGAAGTCGCATGCCCTTCTTTTAAAATGCAGGTGTAGTCATTGACACACCTTTTCTTTTCTTTGTAACAGAGATTGGCTGTGTTAATTTGACTGTGTGGAACTTTACGTGAGGAGGGCTGACAGCAGCATCTTTAAAAACAACTATAAAGATTTTTTTTTTTTTTTTTAATAATGTTACACAAGAGTTCCTTGGGGGGAGGGGAAGGGTGGCGGTGCAGGATGCGGGATGGTATAGGCAATTGGTGTTTCTGATTCAAAGACTTAGTCTTACCATATGCTAATGCAAAAAAAAATTCACACGCTGCTATGAATTTTTTAATCCTCTATATGCATCTTTAATCTGACTACAGCAAACTCTGTTGCCTACTTTTGGGGAAACTTTTATAATAAAGTGAACTCCAGATCCAGCCAAAGGAATCAGCTTGAGGAAGATGCTTAAATTAACCTCCAGCACCTAGGTAAGTATCTTTGTAACTAAGGTCTGAGATAAAGCATGACTAACACATACAGTTGTGCCTATAACTCTGTCTCCCTTCCCTGCAAAACAACAAGGGAAGGGCAATCAAGTCACCTTAAAGTAAGTGTTTATGGACTTGATTCATTTGCCTGAAGACATATACTGGCATTTGAAATGCCCTGTGGTATCTGAAACACCCAGGTTAGCCTGGCCAATATGATGCGGGACCTATGGGAGGTCTGTGCTGTAATGGACTGGCATTTGGAGAACAGAAAGCATCTCCTAGGGCAAATTAAATTACATCAGATGCCCTTCCTTAGGCAACCAAATCATGTCAGGCCAATAGCCTGTAGCCCTTCAGAGACAATGCAAGCCACCAATCCTAGTCCTTTCCGAGTGGTTAAGATGTTATATTAGCTAGAATTTTAGTTAGACCAAGAGTGCACGGGTTTGAAGAAAATCTCTCAGTCATCCCCATTCACTGTGCAGTAGTTGCATGGCAGAGCAGACTTTGAACATGCTACCTGGATTACTTCTGGAGGAAATTAAGCCAAATGATACACTCATGGAGTGAATCTAGTGCAACCTAACTGCTAATGAGCATCCAGTCTGTGAAGCCAGAGTACAGCTAAGCCTAGGTAAGAAATAAGGATGGATGTTGGGACCTCAGCACCACCTGTTTCATTCTGCATATGGAATTTCTTTGAGTTGTACTATTAGCTAAAGGAGATATAACCTACCTATAGCCTGTTCCCAGTAACTTCGAGCAGAAGCAATATGTCTTCTTTCTACTAGCCTAACCAGTCTGTTTCTATCAAAGAAACAAATGTAAGGATTTCCATGAAAGGAGAGATTCTCCATCGCCACTACTGAAGCTGTTTTCCCTGCAGCCAGTACTGAGGAGTGCTGAGTGGGACAGGCTCTTAACTACAAGGTGCCAAGATGGGAATCCAGATGCAGCCACAGCTCATAGACTGGATTGTATACATATTCAGACATTAAACACTCATATAGAGAGTGCCCATTTTCTCTGCCTGAGGTCTTCAAGGTCTACAAATTATTCAGGCTTCTGAGGATAAGTAATCTGACAACAGTTTGACCATGGTTTCTCATTTCCACTTCTCCAACTAGTCCCATAACTGTTTTAGTAGATGCAGGGAGGTCTTTAAAAGGCTTTAACAAAAGCGTTAAGAAAGCTACAAAACGAGTGAAAAATGCTTTGACTTAGACTACATCACAGGGATAAAGAATCTGAAGGCTTTGTGATCTAGTTGTCCTCCATATTCAGTGTGTGCCTAAACAAAGAACATTCTAGAAAAAGTAGACAGCAGGTACATAATACAACATTTTTTTCAGGGTAATTAAGCAGACTTTAGACAATGTTGTACTTCATACTGTATGATACCAAAGATATATGTGAGATAGGAAGCTGTGGTCTTGCAACAGAGTACTTCTGAGCATGTGCTGACACTTGAATTTAAGCATTTAGGAAAATTGTTGGAAAGTCTGAGAGAGTTAGGCAAATATGAAATCACAGAATCACAGAATTACAGAAAGTTAGGGATTGGAAGGGACCTCAAAAGATCTTCTAGTCCAATCCCCCTGCTGGAGTAGGAACACCTAGATGAGATTACACAGCAGTGTGTCCAGGCGGGTTTTGAATGTCTCCAGAGTAGGAGACTCCACAACCTGTTCCAGTGGGCAGCCTGTTCCAGTGTTCTGTTACCCTCACTGAGAAGAAGTTTCTTCTCAAATTTAAGTGGAATCTCTTGTGTTCCAGTTTGAACCCATTACATCTTGTCAAATCAAGTCTCTATGTACTGTTTTCTGATTCTTTCTGGATTATAAGCTTTCGTGGGATTCAGGAGGAGTAGATCTGGCCTAGGGGATGACTACCATGAGAATCTCTCACTAGTTCTTTCTAAAGTTTATTAGAAATGTTTCTTGTGAAGAAATTTCCACATTTGATAGAATTTTGTGTAATTTTAGATAGATAGAATTTTGTGTAACTGACAAGAGTTTTGCTACAAAAACACAGATGGTAATGCATGTAACACACATACACAAAGTTCACGGCCATGCTGAAAAATGGTTCAAGTCCATCTTAGTTTTGAACCATATCAGTCTCAACAAAAGCCTTTACACAGGGCACTGGATCAAACCTGAACCTGTTTTATGCAGATGTGCACACTACTGCATATAGAAAAGTAAGATAATTATACTCAGATTCAGCACAAATTAGAACGAATTAGGTGATTTTTTCTGTAGCCTTGAACCCAACTATCTAAAGCACAAAGGATAATTTCATTGACATGTGTAATTGCTCGCTGTACCTATCCAAGTGCCTCTTTTATCTCAGACGCCAGTACCAGGCTGTTCTTTTGCTTCTCTGCTGTGGGAGACATTCAAATGGCAGGCTGTGACTCATGTTCCATTAAACTCTGAATGGAGTCACAGACACTTGGAAAGATTTACAGCTGCTGTTTGATCCAATCCCAAAACTTGCATTTGTGCTACACTGCATTTGCTCATCAAATTAAATGCTCTTATGAAAAAAAAATCTTTACTGTATTATGAATGGTATATGTTTCCAATTATTGTAAAACACAGATGTTACTGTTCTAAATGTATATGTAAGTCTTAATGACATATTAAAGTCATGAGAAATTGTTTATAACTCAGAAACTTTTTTCTTGTCATCCAACAGTTTATTAGAACGTTTTTCAAAGGTCTGGATTCATGATTTACTGAAAGGTTGAGTGAATGTATGGCAGTATTAATACAAAATTCAACGTTTGGACACTTTCTTGTTTTATGTTCCACAGATCTTGCTTTCCAAATGTACACTATTCATTAATTTTGAATAAACTAGACTGTATTTTGCCCTTCATAAGCCAAAGGGATTAAATATTTGTGTTTTCCAGATTGCCGATACTTCTAATTTCTGATCAAGCAGCTCTGCATGGTTTTATAACCTTTTGCCTCTTAACATAAAATAAAACTTAGGAGAGAATAGGCTAAGATATACAAATCAAACTGAAGTATCAATCCTCACTTATGATTACGGCCAAAATTATGAAGGTTTTTATGAAGCAAACATTTCAAAACAGGTATTGAGCACGGCACCCCTGATTTTGTCTCCACAGCAAATAGAATCCATCCGAATGTTTATCACCCACTTCTGCTTGCTTTGTTTTGGAAAGAGGTTTCAGAACCTCAATATGACTACCTGAAAGTATGTAAACATCTGAGATAAAGCTTGCTGAGAACATGTCCAGTCTGTAATTCCTTAAGGTGAAGAGCCAGGAGACACTTTCCTTCAAAGGCCTTGCACAGCCATCAAAAAAGGTGCCTAGAGCAAAACAGGTTTCTTTAATCTTTTGAGGATGGGTTAAAATGGCATAAATCAGAAAAATTTTGACTGCTGCAAGCTATGCTGAAGGTGCATGTGATGATTTTATCAGCATCTTTTTAATTCATATCTCTTCTTAAAATTTACCCCTGTAGGTATGGTGTGTCTGTGCGCAGGCACTGGCTGTGGGGGCTGTGGGGTCTCTGTGAGCAGAGGTCAGGGCTGCCCTGTGCAGGACACAGACAATTCCAACCCCTCCAACCACCCACCGCAGGGCATGGCTGAGCCTTGCAGCCACTATGGGGGTGCCTCTGGGAAAACATACTTAAGAAAAGGTAAAAAACACTGCAGAGTGATTGTGAGAGAGAGGAGTGAGGAAAAAAGTGTGAGGCAGAGCCCTGCAGACATCAAGGTGAGAGATGAGGGAAGTGGAAGAGTGAAGCTGAACCTGGAAAGAAGGGTGGGAGGAGGTGTTATGATGTTTGTCTTTGTTTCTCACTATCAAAATCTATTTTAATTGGCAATAAATTAAATTTATTTTCCCCAAGTTATATCCGCTTTGCTCATTATAGTAACTTTTAAGTGATTTCCCTGTGTTTATCTTCACCACGAGACTTTTCATCATCACAGTATCACAGTATCACAGTATGTTTGGGATTGGAAGGGACCTCAAAAGATCATCTAGTCCAATCCCCCTGCTGGAGCAGGAATGCCTAGGTGAGGTCGCACAGGAACATGTCCAGGCGGGTCTTGAATGTCTCCAGAGAAGGAGACTCCACAACCCCCCTGGGCAGCCTGTTCCAGTCTCTGTCACCCTTACTGAGAAGAAATTTTTTCTCAAATTTAAGTGGAACCTCTTGTGTTCCAGCTTGATCCCATTACCCGTTGTCCTATCATTGTTTGCCACCGAGAAGAGCCTAGCTCCATCTTCGTGGCACTCACCCTTTATACATTTATAAACATTAATAAGGTCACCCCTCAGTCTCCTCTTCTCCAAACTAAAGAGACCCAGCTCCCTCAGCCTTTCTTCATAAGGGAGGTGCTCCACTCCCTTAATCATTTTCTCCCCCTGTCCTGTTCGTGGTAAATGAGAGAGGTGTCTGAGGGCTGGAGGAAAGCAAATGTCACTCTAGTCTTCAAAAAGGGCAAGAAAGAGGACCCAGGTAACTATAGTCCAGTCAGCCTCACCTCCATACCTGGAAAGGAAAGGTGATAGAATAACTTATCCTTGGTGCCATCTCAAGGCATATCAAGGATAAGAGGGTCATTAGGGGCAGTCAATATGGCTTCACCAAGGGGAAGTCATACTTCACCAACCTCGCAGGCTTTTATGAGGACATAACCAGGTGGATGGATGATTGCAAAGCAGTGGATGTGGTCTACCTTGATTTCAGTAAGGCATTTGACACAGTCTCCCACAGCATCCTTGCTGCTAAACTAAGGAAGTGTAGTCTGGACGATCGGGTAGTGAGGTGGAGTGTGAACTGGATGAAGGAAACAAGCCAGAGAGACATGGTCAATGGCACAGAGTCTAGTTGGAGGCCTGTGTCTAGTAGAGAGCCTCAAGGGTCAGTACTGGGACCAGTACTATTCAATATATTCATCAACGACTTGGATGAGGGAATAGAGTACACTGTTAGCAAGTTTGATGATAACACCGAACCGGGAGGAGTGGCTGACACTCCAGAAGGATGTGCTGCGATCCAGCAACACCTGGACAGGCTGGAGAGTTGGGCGGGGAAAAATTTAATGAAAGCAAGGGCAAGTGTGGAGTCTTGCATCTGGGCAGGAACAACGCCAGGTTCCAGTATAAGTTGGGGAACGACCTGTTATAGATCAGTGTAGGGGAAAGGGACCTGGGGTCCTGGTGGACAGCAGGATGACCATGAACCAGCACTGTGTCCTTATGGCTAGGATGGCATCCTCGGGTGTAGAAGAAGGGGGGTGGTCAGTAGGTTGAGAAAAGTTCTCCTCCCCCTCTATTCTGCCCTGGTGAGACCACATCTGGAATATTGTGTCCAGTTCTGGGCCCCTCAGTTCAAGAAGGACAGGGAACTGCTGGAGAGAGTCCAGCACAGAGCCACAAAGATGATTAAGAGAGTGGAGCATCTCCCTTATGAGGAAAGGCTGAGGGAGCTGGGTCTCTTTAGCTTGGAGGAGACTGAGAGGTGACCTCATTAATGTTTATAAATATGTAAAGGGTGAGCGTCACAAGGATGGAGCCAGGCTCTTCTCAGTGACAACCAATGACAGGACAAGGGACAATGTGTACAAACTGGAACACAAGAGATTCCACGTAAATATGAGAAGAAATTCACAGTGAGGGTGGTGGAGCACTGGAACAGGCTGCCCAGGGGGCTTGTGGAGTCTCCTTCTCTGGAGACATTCAAAACCCGCCTGGACACCTTCCTGTGTAACCTCATCTAGGTGTTCCTGCTCCAGCAGGGGGATTGGACTAGATGATCTTTCAAGGTCACTTCCAGTTCCTAACATTTTGTGATTCCGTGATTCTCTGAGGAGGGGGAGTAAGACAGTGGCTGTGTGGGCATCTGGCACTGTCCAAGGTCAACCCACCACAGTGCACATCAAACCATCAGTATTGAAGTTAAAGTCCTAGAACTTGAAAATGTCTTCCCAGTATTTCTAACATAATTCAGCTTCTTAGTTAGAAGGTAAGCATTGTTTAGTTATAGTGACATAATGTTAAGGGTGGATTCCAGCAAACCGTATATAAACTACGGATACTCACAATCGTTATGTTCAGTGATAGCCTGCCTAATGCTAACAGGTAAAGAGATTGTGAGGATGAGAACAAATCTTAAAAGATCAGAGGTAAGTTGCTCTGTTAAACTTGGTAGAACTGCCTTCTTTTCTTTGATACCTACAACTGGTTGAGACTCATTCTTTATTGGAAGAAATGAGGAGGAAGTGCAAACAAATGTAGAAGGAAAATAGGGTGCTAACTATTATTTTGGGCTAGCAATGCGTTATTGTAAAAACATACATCCTAATGCTACTCTACCAGTCAGTAAATACCTCTTTCCATTACAACTGATTATAGATGTTCACAAGCTCTCAGCATTTCAAAAATGTAAATTTAGACACTGTGGTTCCTATTTATGTCCAATTGGAACCAAAAAACCTACATAAGCAGATATTTAAAAATATCACTGCCATCTCCAAGAGGTAAGATAGTTTACTACCTGTCTCCTAACAGGTCATATCTACAATATTTAAGAGTGAGAGTACTATACTCACAAAATGGTAACATTATGCCATAAAAGTGTACATTAGAACTTATTAATGAGGGGCAAAAGCTTGCATTGCTCTTAGCTCTGGCAATTATTCACAGAATAAAAGATTAGATGGAAATATAATTAATAAACATAATGCAGCTGCAAACTGATTAATTTGTCTATCAAACAGTTGACTGTAATCTTGCATATTTTATGGCACTCTTGAAATTTCTTCCTTCATTTTTCAACAACATATATTTATTTCTATGAGTGTATAATATATATGCTGGATCATAGTACAATGAGCTAAACTAAACTGCTGGTACTGAAGAGTGCCTATTCCACTATTGATTAGTGTCTTGAATCAGCTTCATAAATTGCTGAATACAGACAAGAAAGCAAATTGCACTTTAGTTTGCACAAACACAGCTCAATTATTCTAAATCAGTGTTGAAATTATTTGCCTTGCTCATGATGTATATATTCTGAGAATGCCTCTTAGTCTCACTGATTTGAAAAAGAATGCATCAAAATAGTGTTATGAATACATCAGTTCATTCTAATAAACAGAAATAACCTCAATTTCTTGACTACTGTATCTGTTTTTATTAAAAAAAGAAAATCATATAGAAAAATATCTATGAACAATCCAGGCTGCAGTGCTTGAAACCGCAGTTGATTACAATTTGTAGTATTGATGTGTTTTCTGGCAGAATCTATGAGTCTTGCATGTCAGCCTGCATTGTCTGTGTCTCAGCAGCTAGGGTAGGAATACACTCAGGGTGTAGAAGCTATGGGTGCAAATTATCTCAGGCCAAGCTCTGCTAAGAAGTTTGCTCTGTCCAACAGACTAGAATGGTTTTGGAAGAAGGTAAGGGAGCTGTGGGAGCGATACAGCCACCACCATCTCAAAAATTCACAGGAGAACTTGAAAACTATCAGATGGTGCTTTTCAAACACCTGTGAGGTTCATCTGGTCAAATGTGCATGTCTACAATGCAGATATGTACAAGTAGGCTAGTTGTCTAAAGTCCTTTCATGACAACTGTCACTTTTATGATGGAATTAATCTTGTCTCAGGACATATCTAAAATTCTCAGGTCAGGCTCTACAAGTCTCTCTTACTGTCCATTGACTGTGCAGAGAGCTTAAAATTAAAATCATCAACTTGGACATTTTCCTCAAGTATGGGAATCAGCTCTTAACTGAAACACCAAATACATTAGGCTATCCCATGGGGCATTCAGCTTGTCCCATAAAGGCACAAATCTCCCAGCCCCATACAGATGTCTCTTGTATCCTAGGATATTTCAAAAGGCATTAGCTATTTATGTGAGCAGCTGAGTAGTCCTTACCTGTGGTCAGCTAAATAGCATTCTATGCTTTAGATTTCCCCATTGACTCATAGACTTCCTTTGACTCTAGTTGTAGACCAATAACAGATACCCAGCTCACAGTCTGCTGCTGACATTTAGATTCATACAGTTCAGTTTTGATCTCAGACTGAAGCTTCCACATTTTGGACTTGACCCAGCTACCTGAACATAAGCAGCCAATGTCATTTGAAATATGACAGGAAGTCTAAGACAGCCTCATTGGCCTGGTACTGTGACAGAGGACTTAGGAAAAACTCATGTCCTTCTCAAGTGACAGGCAGAGGTCAATTAAGACACCTTATGGCACAGCAGATAGCACTAGATTCCCATGTTTAGGAAAGTAGGGGAGTATTCAGTTTAAAGATATGGTTCGAGGACCGTATTAGATAATATCATAGAATTGTAGAATCAAGATCATCCAGTCAAACCATTAACCTAACACTGGCACCAAACCATGTCCCTAAGAACCTCATCTCCAGGGATGGTGACTCAAATATGAGGTCTTCTAGCTGGCTTCCATCTGCTTCTTCCTGAAAAATGTTTAATGTTTACAGGTTATTCTACACAAAAGCGTGTAGTGTTATTTCACTTGTCCTGCAGCATCTTTCTTGGTTTCTCTATACTGTTCCAGAAAGGCACACGTGTCCTCCCAGTACTGTATATATGTCTTGGATACCTCAGGACACCTCAAATGACACAAGGCACACATGAGTCAGTAAATAATCACTGAGATTAGGGTTATGTGAGGAAGAATCCAGGCTTTCCACTAAGGATCAGCTATGAACTAGGACTGCAATACTTGGCTATTCTGTGCCTGTATGAAAATGCACTACTAAGTGCATTAAATAAGGAGGATACCTCACAGCAGCATAACAATTAAGCAAGAACTTTTAGAACCATTATTCCGATTTTAGCAATACATGCACAATTTCTGCATCACTTTGGGCCTGTACCGGCCTTTAAAAACATTACCATCAGTATTAACTAAACTACATTTAAGATCTTGTGTTTTGTTTTTATTTAAAATTAAAAGTTTTAAACTACAGAATTTGGTGGGAGGAAAAAAAAAACAAAAAAACAACAAAACATGCAGAATATTACCTTATTTCTTAAAAGCTGTGTTAATATTTATTCCTGAATAATTAATAAGATTACTTCCTAATTTCCCCCTTTTGCATATGAATAAGAATATAGGTAAGTTAATGTTGAAAAGTTCAAATTATGTGTTGAAGTAGATGCAAGTTCTTGTTATTTTCAGTGTCAACTCAATTCCTTTTTGCCTTCTTCAAATCTGCAGTCAACTTTATTTTTATAAAATAGACAATTTTGCAAACAATCTAAACTTTACATATACAAAACATGTTTAATATGACTGATGTAGGATTATAATTATTACAGTTTCCATTAGTATCCCAGGTTATTAGACATACTGATACATGCCTAGGTATGTTGATATGCTTGAATAATACAAGTTATCATTTTTTCCAAAATGGCTTTCAAATGCCCCAGTTTTGAGAATTTTTAAGGTCAACAGAAATACTAAGGGGGATAACCAATAAATTAATTTATGCAGCTAACTGAATAAGGTTGTTGTCATTATAGCAAATCAGCATTGCAAATCCCAGTTTTCACCAGGGCAGAAAATTGATCTCAGCTTGGATCTTTCAATTCCCATTGATGGGGTGCTTTAACGTTATTCAACTAAATACTATGGTCATCCTGATCCCAAATTATGTGGTTATTTGCAAAGTACAGGCTGTTTCAAGGGAAGCCTAGTCTGTTTATTTACTGATGCATGTCCAGATGTGCTTTTCAGTCTTCAGAGTACTGAATCAGAAGCAATTCAGATAAGTCCTACATGAATAATTTATCTAGTTCTTACACATTTTTAAGAAGAGAAGGGACTCTGCCAAAGCACATTAATAACATTGCTAACTGGGACTTGTGTCATAAGTGGTTTGGTCACTGGGCTTGTCATGCTTGCAAAATAGGTGTTTCATTATTCGAAGGTATGCCAGATTGTCAAAACATACTGAGGAGGTCAGAAAATCAGGATGTCTGCTGATTTGTGAGTACCATCAGTAATTTTCTTTCCCAGCTAATGCTGGCTTTGGAGAAAACCTGGCATTTTCAACACAGATGAAAATGTTCCAAATATTGACTGCTCCTCTGTTATGAGATGAAACATTCAGAAGTTCGTTTATTTCTTTTGTGAGCTCATATGCTAAATGTGTAAATATTGGTACATCTAAATTCATGATGTGAGACAGAACTTAAGGCTCCACATATATTTTCAAGCACTCCTTTGTTAACTCAGCACACAAGGCTGAGCAAAGAGGCAAATCTGGGGAGCCAAAGTCTGATTAGATTCACCTAGAATTATGCAATGTCTGTATAAAACTGTACGCCAGTGTTCAAGCAGGAAGAGCTCGGCTGTCTGAGCAGGTAGCATGCATCATCCTGCACTGCTGAAAGCCTCCTGGGAACACACAGAGCAGCGCCCAGTCCTGGCCACTTGTTCAGGAAGAATGAGTGGGGCAGGTACCAAAATAAGTAGCTGGAATGAAAGAGTAGATGAAGAACATTTCTTCTGAGGAGTATGTAAGAGCCTGTTTTCTCTAGTTTAACAAAATGAAAGCTGAAAGTAACATGACTACTGTCTACAAATACACCAAGCAGGCAAATATCAGGGAGGGACAAGATTGACTTAGGTTTAAAGACCGACTTGGCACAAAAACACAGCTCATAAACCATTAATAAATTTAGGCTACAAATTAGAAAGAGACTTCTAACTGCTAAAGCAGGGATGTTCTGCAACAGCTTTTTAATAGGAGCATTACCACATTTTCAGATAGAATGTGATAAGCATGCAGAGCTTGATAAGTTCATGATGTGCCTGAGTAGTGATTAACTAAAAAAAACTTAACCACCATCTATGATTCATTTTCTGACCATATATATTCAGATAAGGATACTGCTGTCAAGGACAGCTGCTTATAGATTTAGTCACATTATAAAGAACTTCAAGAAGTCTCTAATACAACCTCCAGTTGTGTCCTGAAGACCCTAAAGGATGGAGAGATATTACTTCATCTCTCTGAGTAACTTCTTCCAATGTTTGACAGCCCTCATGGGCAAAAAGTTTCTCCTTACATTCATCAGGATGTCTCATTTCAATGTATGCCCTTTTTGAGTCATTCTCTCACTATACACTGCTGGGAAAACATGGCTCACCTTCCTAATAGCCTCCCCATAGAGACTGGGTGCTGCAGTTCAGTTCCCCCAAAGTCATCTATTCTCCAGGTTGGACAACCCTTCTCCCTCATCTTCTCCTCACAGGCCAAGTGGTCCTGCCCCGAGTCATCATGGCGGCCATTTGCTGAACTCACTCCAAATACTCATGACTGACTGTTTTGTACTGGAAGCACTGAAACTGGACACAGTACATTAGATGTGGTCTGATGAGAGACAAGTAGAGGGGATAATCCCTTTCTTCAGTGTACTGGTCTTTATCCTGTTAATGCAGCTCAAGAGGTTTCTTTGCTGCCACAGAACTGTTGGCTCACACTCAGCTTGCTATCAGACTCCAGAGTTCCTTTCAACAGAGTTGTACCCCAGCTCTCAGTCCCCAGCCTGTACTATTGCAAAAGGTTCTTCCCCACTAGGTGCAAGAATTTGCATGTGTCCTCTGTGAATTTCATAAGATTCCTGTTAGTCTACTTCTCCAGCATATCTAGGCCCTTCTGGAGTGTGGCCCTGCCTTTGAGCACTTCAACTGGTCCACCACAGTTTGGTTTGATGTACAGACTTGGTGGCAGTGCACTCTGAGGCCTCTTCCAGGTCACTGATAAAGACTGTAACAAGACAAATCCAAAGACAGACTCTTGCGATACTCCAGTCATTACCAGCCTCCAGGTAGACTGTGACTGTTTAACCACTGTCCTCTGAGCCAAATCATGGAATTAGTTTTTTACTCATATGGTTGGACACCCATCCAGACTGTAACATCCTAAGTTGATACAGTGTCCTGACTTGATTTTTGGTTCTACCTTTCTAGAGAACATTTCTATTCCCTTGTTCAAAATTGACTATTTGTAATTTCTTGAGATTTGTAGAGGAACATTTTAATGAATGATGGGTCTAGAGATCAGAGATGGCTCCAATTCCAGAGGTAAAAATGTTTCTTTAGTAGGAAAAAATGTACAGACAACTTTACCAATAAAGTAATTTGTTTGAGTAAGGGAGAGTCCCAAGGTATGATTTTCTCTCACTTCATGCCAGATGTTTAAGAAGCAGCTATTCATCCTGGACTCCCATGGTAGTCAACAGAGAGAAATAGGTTTCACTAGAGGGTCATATTTTTGATATGTTTTAGACTAGGGAAGAAATAAATCTTTCACTGGATACTCTTATTTCTCTCCATGGACCACAGACAGAGTTCTTTAAATGCCTGAAATAGGACAGATTAATCTAGTTCCCCATTATTATATCACCCAGAAGTTCCTGATAGATGATACCAATATTCTATCCCTCACTTATGATCTATATGTGCACATAATGAGTATAAAGGGATCAAGCCATGGTAGAGAGCCATCACTAAATTGTGATAAACGGAATTTTTAAAGTTTGAAATTATATAAACTGGTTGTAGTAGGAAAGATGCATTTGTACCTTTTGAAGAGAAAAATCAGCGAGGAGTGTGAATACAAATAAAGAGAACCTTTTTCATAATAGTTCTTTATTCAGCTGCATGTTAGAATAAGTTGCAACATGGACTCTCTTTTTCCCCACTGCATATAAAATCATATAGAATCACTTAGGTTGGAAAAGACCTTTAAGACCATTGAGTCCAACTGTAAACCTAACACTGCCAAGTCCACCATCAAATCATGTCCCTAAGCACCACATCTACATGTCTTTTAAATACCTCCAGAGGTCGTGACTTAACCACTTCCCTGGGAAGCCTGTTTCAATGCCTGATGACCCCTTCTGTGAAGAAAATTTTCCTAATATTCAAGGTAAACCTCCCCTGGCAACACTTGAGCCCATTTCCTGTCATCACCTGTTACTTGAGAAAAGAGATCATTGCCTCCCATGCTACAATCTCCTTTCAGGTTGTTGCAGAGAGTGATAAGGTCTCCCCTCAGCCTCCTTTCCTCCAGGCTAAACAACCCCAGATTCCTCAAGTGCTTCTCACAAGATTTGTGCTCCAGACCCTTCACCAGCTTTGTTGCCATTCTGTGAATTTTCTCCAGCACCTCAACATTTTTCTTATAGTGAGGGACCCAAAATTGAAGACAGGATTCAAGGTGTGGCCTCACCAGTGCCCAGTACAGTGGCATGATCACTTCCCTAGTCCTGCTGGCCACACTATTCCTGATACAAACCAGGATGCTGTTGGCATTTTTGGCCACCTGGGTACACTGCTGGCTTGTATTCAGCTGGCTGTCAATCAACACCCCCAGATCCCTCTCTGCCAGGCAGCTTTCCATCCACTCTTACCAAAGCCTGTAGCACTGCCTCGGGTTGTTGTGACCCAGGTGCAGGACCCGGCACTTGATCTTGTTGAACCTCATACAATTAGCCTCAGCCCATCAATCCAGACTATCCAGATCCCTCTGTAGAGCCTTCCTACTCTCAAGCAGATCAACACTCCCTCCCAATTTATTGTTATCTGCAAACTTATTGAGGGTGTACTCAGTCCCTGACACTAAACAGAACTGTGCCCAATACTTGATACTAATCAGAACTAAGCACAATACTGGGCCCTGGAGAACACCACTCATGATGGGCCACCGACTGGATTTAATGTCATTCACCACAAAACTTTGGGTTTGGTGATCTAGCCAATTTTTACATAGCAAAGAGCACATGTACCCAAGCCATAAGTAGCCAGTTTCTCTGGAAGAATGATGTTGGAAACAGTGTCAAAGGTTTCATTGAAGTCCAGGTAAGTGACACCTACAGCCTTTTCCTCATCCACTAAGCAGGTCACCTTGTCATAGAAGGAGATCTGGTTAGTCAAGCACAACCTGTCTTTCATAAACCCATGCTGACTGGGTTTATTGT
The DNA here is from genome assembly GCF_964273445.1 of Streptopelia decaocto. Lineage (NCBI taxonomy): Eukaryota > Metazoa > Chordata > Aves > Columbiformes > Columbidae > Streptopelia > Streptopelia decaocto. The sequence goes on from NC_138663.1 coordinate 21,270,279, forward strand.
ATAACTTGTTCATGTATGTTCAGCTGAAGTTTCTGCAGAGTGATACATTAAGCTATCCTGTTTTGTTATTACATTTATCAATATTGCTGTTAGCAATTTTTTGTTCAAAATTACTGATTGTCCTCCCTGAGTGCTCCTAGATGAGCCTGTTTTAGAAGAATTGTTTATTTTGTTAAAGAGGATTTACCAGTTAAGAAATGCAGTAGAAAACAAGTTGCTGACTTCATGAAAATATTCTGCAATGTTTATGTAGCAGGGAGAATGTTATCAATATTACTGTCATCTAAATATCAGTGTAATCTATAGATTGATTTCTGAAACCACAAGCTTCTTCGCATATTCCAAAGTGCTAAGTTTTGTACTTACATCTTTGACTTTGCTTAAAACCTTATTCAGAGTTCCATATTGAATGTTAATCTCAGAGATTCTTCTCAGAGAAGTTCTTCAGTGTATTTCATTTATATTGTGTTTTGACTTAGTTTCAGCTAGAAATAAAGCTATTGTTACCTTACAGAATTAAGCCCAGTACCTTCTCATGAAGAAAAGATAAGATGCATAAATACAACTTCTGTACAAGCAGATCAGTTCTTCCAGTCTACAGAGGTATACTGAGAAAACATTAGTGGACCTGGAATAATATCTATATGCATACCCTTGTGTTGGATTTTAGTATATTATATAGAGTTTTTGATAAGAAATTTGAGTAGAAGTATTTTGCACAACTGTCTAACGGGATGAAAATAGGGAATGAAAGACCTGCCAGCACAAAGAAATTCCCAGATGCTGATAGTAACTACAGAGGGCACATCTGAGGCATGTCCTGCAAAGAGAAAGCTGCTAATCTCTTTTTATCACTGGTTCCCCAGAATAACCAAAAGTAGAAATGTCTTCACTCTGATTCCTTCCCTTGTATGTGAAGCCCAATACATAACAGAAAAAAATAATATAATTCTCATTTTTAATATTATCTGGGTTCTTTCTTGCTACTGAGCTGGCACTGCCTAACCTGGAAATTCATCTTTTCCTGGTTATGAGTATAGAATGCTGTAGCTGTGACACCAAACACACAGTGGGATAGAGATTCTGCTACTATTACAATTTACATCACCTGAAACCTTGAAGGAGTCTTATGCACTTCATACCAACCTTTTTTAATATCTCACAGTAATGCCATCTGAGTTACCATTCCTTTAAAGACAAAGTTTGTGCATGAGTGAAATGAAAATCTAAAAGAAGTTTTGGAAGGCGTAACTACCTCTTGAAGTATTGTGCTCACTAGCTTGCTGATTCAGTCAGAATAAAAGAGTACAAATCTCCAGCATTTTTATTTCAAAAAATGTTATGAAATGTAGTAAAAAGTCTTCTACAGAAAGTATGGTTATACTTAACATCATTGCTTGATCACTGGCAAGAACTTAATTTCACAGACTGCCACTGAAAATCATAAGCAGGATAAAAATTTACATTCAAATATTTTTTCTAGTCCTCATCTCCTCATTATGACTGAACATTGGAGGCTCTTTCATGTCCTTTCATGGAACTAAACATGTCAAACTCTGTTCTTTGTTTTTTATCTCAATTACTCTGTCACTGATACATGCAATCTTACCATGCATACAGCCATCCATTGAGCAAGTACCAAAATATTCTTCAAGCCGTCAGCTTAGACCGCACATCTATTGCCAGATCTCCACATTTTCTCTGCTGCATTGAAGAATCTATCCTTGTTTCTGCTCTTAAAGCTCTTTGCAATGTCTCCAGTTCTTGCTGCCATTCATTCGTTTGTGGGAACCTGCCATCATCTTCTTTGCCCGTCTTATTTGTAAACTTTTGAGTTTTTTCCCTCCTGTAGGCCCTGTAGGCCTCCACAGATATTCTTCTTTTTTTTTTTCCTCTTAAAATCTCTTGATATCTGTAATACATATAAAAAAAATTACAGTTGTTAAACTCCCAATATGCTAAGGACGATACTGGATCATTGTTTAACTTTCTTTTCTGTTAATCTGAATTTTACTTTATTTTTCTGTTTTAGGCAATGAGCTGTAAAAGTAGGGACCCTGAAAGAGCTGTAGAGACCATCTGTTCTGATTTCCTGCACTGACAAGCACCACAGGGTCATAATGTGCACAGGGATCTAAACAGTGTCATGATCATAAAAATTACAGCCAGCAATAGTGTTAGGAATTAAATGCAAACCAGTCTCTGTTAAGTAACATTAAATCTAGAGACAAATAAATAATGGTAAGTGATAGGTAAATAGCCCCTAATCTATCCCTTCTGATTTCGTTTGCCTACACATCAAGGGTTTTTTGCCTATCTAGCAATATTTTGCCTATCAGGCAAAACACCTGTGCACTGTAAATTCTCTGTATAATAGAAATTATTCTGAGAGTTATTTGTTTTGCTGTGTTTAAAAACCTGAATTTCTAGATATTCTTGAAAGAATAAACAGGTAAACTCCAGACCTTTATCAGGTTACAAAGCATTAAGAACTAGCAGAGAAATCAATGGAGAATAAGAAAACTTTCTGTTACTGAGTGCATTGAGGAGGTGTGTCTAGTTACCCAGACAGTAGTATGAAAGTGTTTTCCTTCTATACATACTAGAGATTTAACATTGTAATATTTATAAAGGCCTCTTTTCACATTCCAAACTGCAGGCTTCCAGAAATAGTCTTTTAACAAGAGTATTACTAAACCTCTATTTTTTTTTTCCCTGCAACTGTAATATTCTTCCCACAGAGGAAAATCTCTTTCTTCTCTGATGCAGTGTGGCTAATCATTAGTTACTTTCCTTTACAAAGCTACAGAATCATTACAAAACTGTGAGTAGCTAGCACTTAGACTTCTAACAGAAAGCGACTTAAAGCCATTAGAAATATGAACCCTGAACTTCTGTGTACTCTGACCATTCATTGTTAAGGTACAAAGAAACTGTCTGATAGTATTGGTAAGTATATCCACAAAACTTCTTTATGCCACACAGCATCCATTTTATATATGATTACGTATTATGAGCAACAGAGAACATGGAGTACTTGTAGAGAACAGAGCACCCAATATTTGAAAACTCCAGAAAAGCAAGTGATAAAATTTTGCTGAGCAAACTACAATGGCTTAAATGCCAATAATAGTAAGTGCATCATTCTGTAGTCAATAAAGATTGACAGCAAGAATAAAATAAACCAATATAAAAGTGAAAGAAAGCAAAATCGTCAGCAATAATTATATTGGTGAATTTGAGAGCAAACATGTCATTGCTTTGGTGCTTAGGCAAACAAATATAAAAAATTAGCCAAGTGAAACTGGGAGGCAGGAATTTTATAGTACATTGTGCCAAGATATTGGTTAATTCTGCAGAATTTATGGTATTTTGGCAGAGTGAAAGATATTAAGTGGGGAGTGTAGTGACCCAGCCTTTTAACAACTAAACAAAATTAACACCAAGATAAGATTTTGCATTCAGATTCCTTTTTCATATAGAGGAAATAAATATAATCTGTCTTGTATTCAAGCGTAACAGATACAACCACTGAATTTTACAATCATTTCTTTCTGTCAAGTGCATGGTTTCCATTATGGTTAATTCCCTCTCAGGTATTCTGGATAAATGACCATAATCACTTCCTAGAATATTTCAGTTCAAATCATGTAAGGATTACACGAAACTAAATGTTAGCTAATTTAAGTTCACCCATTGTATTTGAATATAAATATACCATGGATGATTTGATACCTAATGCAAAATTTATTTTAGGCAGTTACAAGAAGGCCAAACAGAAATCCTGTATTCTGGAAGAACTGAGCAGAAGGTCTCATGAGGAACAGATTGAAATAACAAGGCAATGCAGCGGTGCTGATATCTCCAAGGATTCTTCTTGGGTCAATCCCTAATCCTGTTACAAACTTGCTCTCTCCTGTTGAGGGCCAGGTACAGTGTGGTTCATGCAGCTACATCTCCAGGCATGGTCAGAGAGCGTAAACTCCCTTCCACTTCTATCTGCCATTGTGGTGGATGAAGTGTTGTTGCCTAAAGCCACCCAACATTGCTACTGAACATCATCACTCCTTTTCAGCCATTTCTATGTGGATTTTATATGCTATGATAGTAAAAAATAAGTCTTCTCTGTTAGTGCTGTAAAAAGTGCACCCTTTTTATAGTGAAGTTCTGCTTAGATTTTCAAAGTCAATGTAACATTAAGACTTCAAAAGTGTTCCTTCATGCTAATCCAATGAATAGGGTGATTCCACTATACAGTAGGAAGGTAGTGATCGCAAATCTGGAAGATCAAATAATGAATGCTGCATGTGATATTCTATATAAAAAGTACAATGTAGGAAAGAATTGCATCAGATGTGTACATTGCAGAAATGGGATCTAAGAAGAATTACAGAAGTTACATACCTTAATTCTTCTATTTCACCAAAAAAAAAAAAAAAAAAAAAAAAAAAAAAAAAAAAGCTAGGCTCAAACACTGTAACAAAAGTGATGGATCCGAGCACAAAATGGATGTTATTCACCAGGCATCCAGCATAAATTTTCTCATAATTTTTGATAAATTTATTCTATGATATATGAAAGGGATTCTCTTTCTGCAGGCTGCTGTCAGTGACCCAGCCTTATTTACCTGTCTCTAAAAGATCCTGCAAGTGGTGGAAGTAGGAATCGATACAATTGCCAATATTGTTCTCTTTGAGTTATAAAATTTCGTTTTGGACACACTGTAAATGCAGAATTCTATTTCAAAAATAAAATTACTCATATTGTGCATCACTTCTCTCTAGGATTATTACATACTGTGGATATTTTTCTATAAATGTCACATTTGTAGCTTTTATTTTGAATAATTTCTAGTTTATAAAGCCCACTATTGTTTTGCTGCACAGGTTTCAATTTTTTTTTCCTGACATTGAACTTATATTTATTCCAATTATAATTCCATGAAAAACCTCCATATTTTATTTTCAAACTGTGTGGATTCCCAATTTTTTCTCTGTAACCCACATGCACATATTAACACTATTTCATGCAACTTAATTTCAATCAGGCACATGAATATGCTTGGAAGACCTTTGATTAACAGACAGCTGATATAAACCTGTTGTGTCATCCATTAAAAGAGAGGTTTCTGCTACATAAACTTTGGATATAGAAAGTGAACTTCTTCAGAAGTGTTGAGGTAACTTCCAAAAACATTTCCTATCAGGAAGCATAATAGGTTGTCCTTTTTATCATAGAATCACAGAACCATTTTGGTTGGAAAAGACCCCCAGGATCATCGAGTCCAACCATAACGTAACTCTAGCACTAAACCATATCGCTAAGAGCCTTTTAAACACCTCCAGGGATGATGATTCCACCACTTACCCTGGCAGCCTGTTCCAATGCCTGACAACCCTTTCTGTAAGGAAAATTTTCCTAATATCCAATCTAAACCTCCCCTGGCACAACTTGAGGCCATTTCCTCTTGTCCTATCACTTGCTACTTGGGAAAAGAGCCCAACACCCTCTGTGCTACAACCCTCTTTAAGATAGCTGTAGACAGCGATAAGGTCACCCCTCAGCCTCCTTTTCTCCAGGCTAAACAGCCTCAGTTCGCTCTACTGCTCCTCATAAGACTTGTGCTCCAGATCCCTCAGCAGCTTCATTGCCCTCCTCTGCACTCCTCCTAGTACCTCAATGTCTTTCTTATGATGAGGCGCCCAAAATTGAAGACAGGATTCAAGGTGTAGCCTCACCAGCACCAAGTACAGCAGCACAATCACTTTTCTAGTCCTGCGGGCCACACTATTCCTGATACAAACCAGGATACTGTTGGCATTTTTGGCCACCTGGATACACTGCTGGCTTGTATTCAGCTGGCTGTCAATCAACACCCCCAGATCCCTCTCTGCCAGGCAGCTTTCCAGCCACTCTTCCCTGAGCCTGTAGCACTCCCTGGATCTGTTATGACCCAAGTGCAGGACCCAGAACTTGGTCTTGTTAAACCTTATAAAACTGGACTCAGCCCAACAATCCAACCAGTCCAGATCCCTCCCATTTTTGTGTCATCTGCAAGCTTACTAAGAGTGTACCAAATCCCTCATCTGGATCATTGATAAAGAGATTAAACAGAACTGGCCCCAATACTGAACACTGGGAACACCACTCATGACAGGTTGCCAACTAGATTTGGCTCCATTCACAACTCTTTGGGCCCCTCTCTCCAGCCAGTTTTATATCCATCAAAGAGTACACCCATCCAGGACATGAGCTGCCAACTTCTCCAGGAGAATGCTATGGGATATGGTGTCAAAGGCTTTACTGAATTCTAAGTACACAACATCCACGGCCTTTCCCTCATCTACTAGATGGGTCACCTTGTTGGAGAAGAAGATCAGGTTGGTCAAACAGGAACTGCCTTTCATAAACCCATGCTGACTGGACTTGATCGCATGGTTTTCTTGTATGTACCATGTAATGTCACTCAGGATGGCCTGCTCCATGACCTTGCCTGGCACCAAGGTTAGACTGACAGGTCTGCAGTTCCCTGGATCCTCCTTCTGGCCCTTCTTATAGATGGGCATCGCGTTAGCCAACTTCCAGTCAACTGAGACTTCCCCAGTTAACCAGGATTGCTGATAGACAATGGAAAGTGGCTTAGAGATCACCTCCACCAGCTTCCTCAGCATCCTTGGGTGTATCCCACCTGGCCCCAGAAACCTGTGGGTGTCCAAGTGGTTTAGCAGGTTGCTAACTATTTCCCCTTGCATTATTGGTACCCATCCCTGTCTTCTGGCTCAGGGGTCTGGATACCTGGACCACAACTGTCCTGACTATTAAAGACTGAGGTGAAGAAGGCATTTAGTACCTCAGCCTTTCCCTCATCTTCTATGACTATGTTTCCCCCTGCATCCATCAGGGGATGGATCTTAGTGCTTGTGACAGCTCTACTTGTTGGTTGTTGTGTTTCTGGCTTTATATAGTATCACATACTGGAATTCTATTTTTTTGTTTCAAGAAAACAGAAAAAAAACAAAGGAATGTTATCTTGTCCTTTATTAATTCAGTAAGGTGACATTCAATCATTAATAGAGCTCCTTCCACACTATTTTTTTAATTAAAAAAAATAATAATTTAAATATGTCATGGGAATCGGTGAAAGAGTATAATCCTTCTTCATTAAGACAATCTCACTATTGCACATCCACAAGATACTTCTGTCCTTTTTCACTGTTAACATTACATACAGCTCAATCTTTGCCTGACTGGTGCAGTAGTGAGTGCGCATGTAATGGCCAGTGCTGCTGAAGCCTGTCGATTAGAATTTATCTGACCAGCCCAAAGGAATGCGGAGCAGAGAACATTTTCTGCTGAGCTACACAGGAACACTTTGCAGCTCCACTTAGTTCTTCCTGCTGATGGCTGCAGAAATGCTAACCAGCTGGAGAGCAAACCATGCTCCTCAAGGACTTGCCCCTGTAATGTGTGGATGCCTGCAATAGACTGTCACTCTTCCAAGCACTCTTTTGGAGACAGCAACCTGCTGCTTAAGGAAAGGAGTTTGTTGTCTCCTGACTTTTCCTCATTAAATAAACAGTTCAGCACAGGACTTTTTGGTTTGGTTTGGGTTGGGTTTTTTTTGGTTTTGTTTGTTTGTTTTGGGATTTGTTTTGATTTGTTTTGTTTGTTTGTTTGTTTAAAGAGTTCCAGATAATGATTCTCTATTCACAGTTCATTCATGTAGTCTCTGGTTCCCAGACTGGCTCTGATCACAGTGATGCAGTATCTATTAATAATGATAAATAAGAAAGAGAAATTTTTACTGCCTGCTTTTTTTCAGAGGAAGGGACATAATTAGGCTTTTTGAACCCACTCATTAATATAAGCCTGAATCCTTCCCCACAACCACCTCAAAGGCTGACTTATGCATACATACTTCTTGTAGAGTAAATATATATTACTTCTGCAGATATTTGTAAAATCAGAAGAGCAGTAAACACAAAAGAAAGTCCAACCAAACTGATGGTGACCTGAGACATCAGTGCAATCAGTTGACCAGGGGATGAGCATAATATGGAGCCAGATAAGTAAATTAGAAGGAGCAAAAACTGCATCAGACAGCATAGAGAGAAAATAAAGAACATAAATTACCAGCCTTCCCCACTGGACTGAATAATCCAAAAGTCTTGTGACAATACTTGTGAACAGTCATGTAATTTGGCTGCTTTGTAATACACAAAGGCACAGTGACAGAATTAAAGTAGCAACATTCTTCTGTTTCAGAAATTACTTTCTTTTTTTTAAAAATTTTCATGGGTTTTTTAATATGGCAGGATTTGTTTGGAGATTTGGTATATAATTTATATGAATCTCAGTAAGTTATCAATTTATAATCTTGGTGCAGAGAGATCAGAATAATAAACTGCAAATCATTTCCAAACTATTGTCACTGGTATTCATCCATTTTTCTTCTGAATCCCTCTTCAGATACCACTCCTTCCATATAAATCCTAAATACTAACTATTCAACTGTTTCTTTAACAGTATAACTTATGGACCTCTAATAGAATGAGTACTTTATGACCATACTATTCTTTGACTTGAAAAATGCTGATCTGTATTTAAGAAATACATTAGCATTTGGAATGCAAATATATCTGCAATTGTTCTTCACTCAGTTGAAATTTTAACAGAGGATGAATCTGTTGGCTTGATCTTGGAAAGCTGCATTAAACAGTTCTGTGCTTCCAGATCCATTATTAGATATCTTACCAATTTTTAGAGATAGTCCTTATCAGCCTGGAAAATTCATCTGGAAATATTACCAAAGAAAACCATCTCATATATCCTGTGATCTTCCTGGTACATTTTATTCCATTCAGACCTGAAGATGCCAATCCATTTTACAGAAGCAACATTTCCATTCCAAGATGCAGGATCATTTAATAAGGTTGCCACATGACAAGGAACTAAAAGCAAAGCAACCCCCAAACTAACTGCTACAAATATAAAATGTATGACTTTAAGACTGGAAAGTCTGAGCGATTTCTTTGTTTGCTTCCATCAGTTTATCTGTTTCTACTTGGAAACTCCACTTAAGGGTGCAAAACATCAGTTACTTATGATCTTAAAAAGGAAAATGTAGGCATAAAGCCATTTGCAAACTGGACTTTAAGATTCAGCAAATTCCTTTTCTCCCGTAACACCTCATCCTTGCAGTAAGCCATAAAGCGTGGAGGGTAAGCTTTGAATTTCACCAATATTTTTCTAGAACAAGAGGTGCTTAGCATTTGGTCGGAACAGTGGCTATTTTAGATTAAGAACAAGAAGAAAAGTTAAGTTTTGTTGCATCTTTCTCTCCTAGTAGGATTTCTTGACAAAAAAATTGGCTTCAAAATCCTGCAGGCATTATGGGCATCTTAATATTAACTGGATGAACCTCTAGGGATCTCTGAATGTTGTAGCAACAAAATACTAAAAAGCTGAGCTACAAGAGAATAGTGTTGAATAGAGGACACTTGCTAATCTGGTCAGATTTTCTCTCCTTTCTTGTAGGGAGTTTCAAGAAATAAAAAAAAAAAAAAATAATAAACTGACTAATGTTTTTAAAATATATAATAGCAATTAGTGGAAGGACTATAATTAAGAATTTTTATTACAATATCTTTGAGTCATCACTATAATAGAGTAACATGAGAGACATTTTTGAATACTTAAATCATACCAAATTAATATGCTAATCCTAACATTTTATTAAAGTTTTTGTTTGCAATAATATATCTTGTGGAAACACTGTCATGTGGCTACTTTATTTTATTTCTTTTATCTGTGTTATAGCACTACTTTTATTCATAGTGAAAGGCACCATACAATCTGAAGAGTCCTCAACATGTGCATTGAAACAGAAAGATGTGTTCAGAAGCAATCTCATTGATTCACTGGCCACTTGAGACTAAAATAATTACCCAATTAAAATATATTTTGTAATTTGGCTGCTCTTGCAAAGATAAGAGCTAGTTGGAGAGAGCCAAACTGAGAGAATCAAAAATGATCAGGGGTCAATGAACCCATGATCCACAATGGAAGATTCAATGAACAAGTTATTTAGCATAAACTTAAAAAATAAAGAGAAAGGAATTCACAAGGTGTCTTCATAGTTTACTGGTTTTCTATTAATTCAGCTATTATGCTGATAATTTAAACGACCTGAATTCCCGCTCTGGTAAGGGTCTAGTTTGTTGTTCCGATATGCTTTTAACAAACATCACTACTGGATTTCTCAAATGAAAGTATAAAGCTTAACATAAAATTATACATAACATTATACATATTATATACCAGCACCTATTTAAACAGGAATTGAATATTTTTTGGAGTACTTGAAGTATCTCAGAATTTTAGCAATGCAGTAGGGATCCTCAGTATTCACTAGATGATTGTTGATTAGTTCAAAATCAAGAAAAACTAAAAAAAACATACAGCTAAAAGCAAGCAACCTTCTCAAACATGCCTGTAACTTCAATCAGTCTCCTAAATTCAGGAGGAAACTCAGGACTGAAGGACAAAAAAAACATGGAGTTTTTCAACTCAGTCACCAACTTCCTTCACACCACAATATTTTGAAGTGAGATCTTCACAGAGTTGCATTACTATTGGGCCCCTTTTCCTGGGAGATGCACACTGAACAAGCTTTTATAACTTACATTTTATTTTTATTCATGTCTTCCCATTTGTTGCTACTGACACAGACTGGAGCAAAATTTTCATGTCTATAGTGATTTTGTAAGAAAGACTTTTAAGTAGACACAGATTTGTTTCAACATACAGAAGGTTTACACCATGTCTTTGTATTATTTTTTTAATTATCCTTTCTCAGTTCTAGCAGAACTTCCCCTCTTTCTTCCTGTTTTTCTCTTCCCATACATTCCTAATGTGGCAACTGTTTAATGTACAGAATAGCTGAACGTTGATGTACCAGTGAGGATGAAGCAACAGTGGATAATGTTCTGCACAACACATATATTCTGTTAACAGTTTTGGAACTAAATATAAACTTTTATAAATTCAGCAGCTCTGCATAGCATATAGAGTTAAAGGGATTGTGCATATGCAATGTCAGTGATGAACCAGAGTCCATGAATGCTTTCTTTGTGCTAGCTATAAATCTGCTACATAAGCTGCTGCAAAGTGTAGTTAAAACAAAGTATTTCTTTAAGAATTGAAACTTGTCCATATTCCCCTCCCCCAGTTTTAATATGACAAGAAAACTTATGAGGATTATATCATACATCTGAGATCATTGAGTGATTACTGCCACCTAGTTACTTCTGCATGCAATGAGTTATGTATAGTTAGTAGAAATGAAGGGCCAAGTCCTCACTTGATGTGTCTGCCAGGAGATAACAAAAAATGGTCAGGATGTCCAGTCCCTTTTTCCTTACAGAAAACTCGCTTTCTGCCATCCATTTTTTTTGGTCTTTATCTAATCTTCTGTTAAAGGCCTCAGAAGGCATATTGCCAATGATGGTTATACCTCCAATTAACATACCCACATATGAATATATGTTGGGCTTTCTTTGTTCCAAGCAAGTGGTATAACCACTTTTCAAAACATTTTGCCCCCATATTGTATGTACAGTCTCTAAATTTGTGAATAAAAGAAAGGAAGAAAGCCCTCTGTTGCATGCTGAGGCTAAGGATGGATTGTACCTGTGCTGGCCACACACCAAAGGAAATCATTAGCCATTCCTAAAGGTGTAAGATAAGGACATGCCATGATAACAGTGTGAGCCTCCCTGTGACTTTGTACTCCTGATTAGAGCAAAAGCAAAACATTTTGTCATTAGTATCAACATCACACCAATGAAAATTTGTTTTCCAATATTCACATGCTTCTTTCTACCCAAAATTTTACCACTTCCACTGCACACCAACTTCTCAGAAATCACAGCAATAAAAGCGGAGAATGAACCTGGCACACATCTGTCCTGCTTTTTTGCCTCTCTCAGCTTCATGATGTCTGTCATGACAACAAACTGAATTTCCACTGAAAAGAGATGATTCTGTGAACTCTGCTTCTCTCTGTCACAGCAATATAGACCACAGCAGCTGAAAAGTACCAGAATTATTTGGCCAAGGCCCTAAACTTCTGAAGGCTCAAGTATTTTACAGTCAAAGCAGTCTGAGTACAGAGCATAACTGCGGAAGAGCACCCTCTTCCTCACCAGCATCCATATCCTTTGGAACAGTGCCTGTTTTATCCCATTAAAAAATAAATATATTATATAGACTATCTGCCTTGCCCACAGATTTTTTAATCAGACCAAAAACTGCTTGTGTATGTTCAGTTTTACCTTGTCAATCCAGGAAAGGAGAGAAAGCTCTCAGAAGGGCTGATGAGAACTCTATGCTAACTGCCCTTCTGAGTGGAGAAAAACGTAGCAAAAAAAACTGATTATAAAGGAGGACAATGAAAAATCAGTTGCTTTGTCTAAATGCTTCCAGTTGTTGATAAATGCTCACTGTTTAGTCTCACCAATTTTTTTCAGCCTGCAGCTGCAGAGCCAGTGTTCCTCGTGCCTCGCCATGACTGACAATCTGACTGCGTGCCAGTTAATCACCAATTCCTCCTCTTGCTGTCTGCTTCAGTTATTTTTTTAAGATTATTTTTTTCTCCTTTTCTTGAACCTGATGATCTCACACCGGAAATTCAGCTTTTCTCCCAAAGAAGAGGGTCTTTTGTAATGGCAACAGAGCACTCTTACAATCAGCTGGGAGTTTTCCTTACTTAGGCAAGAAAAAAAATAAGGTCAAGAATTGACAGAGTTCCAGCAGTGCTTAAACTCTAGCAACACAAACCAGCTATTTAAGCAGCAACAAAAAACCTAAAGACACATTTACTCTGAGGTAATGGTGACATAATTTTTGGATAATAATTCCCAGTTATTTTAATCTATTTTTTCTTGCTATATTCACGGCCAAAATGTGAATAGGATATAGATGTAAACTTCACATGGAGACAGTGTGTCTCACAAATCAGTATAGAAACATCCAGCACAGAAATGGCTCTTTACCTTGACAATAAAGGCCAGTTTGATAGTTTATTTTCTTTATTCCTACAATGAGTCCATTGAAAAACCTTCATCATTTTTATTCCGCTTCAGTGCCTTACAGTCTTCTATCCCTTGTAAAGGAAATAAAGTTACTAAAGGCAATTTGGAGACTCTGAATGGGATCTTGTTTTGAAGTTTCATAATGATTTCATGAATTTATTTTGTACTGCAAATTACAGTCTCTTGATTGCTAACATGAGAGGTTTAGGTTTTTATTAGCATGTCTGTGGCCAAGAGATTGGTTAAATTTACTTTAGCCTTGATTCAGGCTTCAGCAATGCCCTTACTTTACAAGTAAAAGATCTCTTTGTGATCAGAATATCTTTACTCTGCTAATCTAATTTCTGTACTCCTGTTTTTCATTTCCCAGATGACTGTTCCATGTCCTCCTGCACAAACATTCCTGGAGGGGAGCTAGTACCTATTTCCTTTCCCTTATAGTACTATGGGAAAGTAAATCTGCTTTTCACCACCATTTTGCCTTTAGAAAGACTTTTCAATGCAGTTCCTAGAAAATGAGCATTGCATAATGCAGTGGAAACGGTCCAGTTTCTCCAGTATGCCACTCCGTGTGCTATTAAATGCCTGAAATTGCATACGACGCTTTTCCCAGATGGCACAGAGAGGAAGTAAACTAAGGCTTTCAAACTGTTTTACCAGGATTTCTGAATTCCTATTTTGACCCATTTTTTGTTATAGTGATCTCAAATTATGTTATATGGAAGGGGGGATATGGGAATGAGGCTTGGATTTATCTCAGGTAGCTTTAACTTTCCCAAATGTTTTTGTATTATCTAATTCCGTAGTACAGATGATAAAGATAGAGGTAGAGATAGAAGTAGAGATAGATATAGATATAGAGATAGATAGATAGATAGATAGATAGATAGATAGATAGATAGATAGATAGATAGATAGAATTGGAGCCATATAAAGAGACGGGGGGGTGAGAGAGAAATAGAGAGACAGAGATGGAGACAGGCAGATATAGTTCTTTCTTCTAGAGTCAGTGGAATAGAGATGTTCACATCCTGAGGCCTGTTCACTCCTTTTAAACCCTTACTTTCAAATGGAATGAATTGTCCCCTGCTGGTGCTTGTATCTTTAGGGATTACAGTGTCTGCCAGAAAGACTCATTTTAGATGTCTAACATATAGACAGGGAAAGTTAGGTGACAGGTGCCTCCTACAAGGTCCTGCCCATAGGCACTTATCACAGACCAAAGAAACTAGGCTTAATCTGTTGTCATGTGAGAAAGCATCTCCTGTAAACCCATCATGCTGTGCAAGGCCCCTGCCAGGATCTGCTCTGCTAGTGAGGACATAAGGACAGGAGCTTTAAGGGAGCTAGGGACAGGGTGATGCTAGCGGTTTTGTTGCAATGCAGTATAAGGGTAAAGAAAGGTCACTTGCACAGAGCTTCAGGTGGGATCGAGCTGTTAGATCACTATTTAATACTTCTCATTGAAGAGCCTGGCTAGCTCAGTTCTTCAATGGTGAAAGCATTTAAGTGATAAATAAATGTTTGTCAACAATAAAATCCTTCTACACAGGTTCAGGATCAGCTACTGATTGTACATGTACAATTCTACCTCTTATTTCTGAATTTGTTCTCCTGGGCCTCCCTGCCCTGTTCACACCTTTGAGAGATGTGGTGTACATGGAGAAAAATGTCTCTCTTCCGCACTGCTTCTTCCCCTCCTTTCACCTGGAGTATAAATGAAGTCTTTCTTGGAGACACATGTGTTACTCTTCAGAAAGAAATTCCTAGATTTTTTCAGTGAACATAGTACTTTAAAGGGATAATTGGCATAACTGACAACATGTCTGTCTTGTTTAAGGGAACACAATGATTCCAGACATTCTCACTTACAGCAGACTCTGATTTGAACTGAATCAATTAAAAATGTCCACTGGGTAGATCATCTTGTCCTTTCTGCCAATACAGTATTGTTTCATCTGAGACAGTGCTTCATCCAGTCTAATATTGATACTCTTCTTGACAGAATATTTCTTTGCCAAGTAAGCCTATTGCTAATAATATGACATTGTATTCATTCTCATTTCCCACTTTTTGTGGAATCTCATTTCTTCCAAAAGAAATTATATTTCACTATGGCACTCCGTTAAGTGAATCCCCCACTCAGGAAACCAACAACATTTTACATGTATTTTTAGAACTTGAGAATAGTAAGTGTTGGTTTGGCAAATTCAGGCTGGAATGTTCTTGTAAGGGCTCAAGCTTGAATACCAGTGAAATATCACAGCTTCGTTATTTTAACACATTTGGTCCTGAGATAAATTCCAGACATTCAAAAAAGAATGAAAATGAAGGAACTGTAGAAAATATTTGATCCACATTTTAGGCACAGTTTCACATTTATTTTTAAACAATAAGCAAAAAACAGAGCTGAAAAGCTATTCTTTTAATTCTGGGTTACTTCAGTCAATGACAAGCGAGTGAGGAGTGCAGCGGCAGGTACGGTAGGTTCTGCTGCAGAGCACAGACCATGGAGATTAGAGGGTCAGATCTGCTGCCAGGTAAATCCGCAGATGGGTAGAGAGACCACTTGGAAACTGGCTGATATCACGAGAGAGGCTGATGCAGGAAGGAAATTGCCAGGAAATTTAAACAACCCCTGGGGAGCACAGGCAACAAAGAGCACAGCAAACAGGGCCAGCAAACAGGGGTGAGGCAGTTAGCACAGAAGTTCGAGTGGAAGGGTGGGTGGCAAGGGTGAGCAGGGAAGACCCTGCCACTTCAAACAGAGGCTATGACCTGCTATCAAGGAACTAAGTACAGCAGGAGGCATGGTATCCACCCAGAGAAGAGCAGTGCCTTCAGCATCCCTCATGGTCCTTCTGGCTGCAAGAACTGATGCAGCCACCCAGACTTGAACCTGGGAGGGAAGATGGAGCTGTCCAGGTCCCAGGCTGCAGAGTGTGCCCGAGTTTCTACTTAGGGACTGATGGCAGCAGCGAGCTCACCTGTGGGCACTGTGCCCAAGTGAAGGAGCTGCTCAGCCTCGTAACAGAGCTTCGAGAGGAGGTGTCCAGGCTGAGAAGCATCAAGGAGTAATAAAAGGAGACTGACTGGTGGACTCAGAGTCTACCATCCCTGATGCAGGGGTAGAAACCAGCCATGGCACCAGATACAAAGGACTCCCTACCCTCTCACCACCAGGCTATAAGGGGCAACTCAACAGATGGGCAGAATAGAAATGGGTTACAGCTTGGGACAGCAGGTGAACACACCCTCAATTTGCCCCATCTTCCCAGGTGCCTGTATACAAGAGATATGAGGCCCTGGAATTGGATAGGCAAGTAGATGATGCTGATGACGAAGAGTCTTCTGGGAAGGAGGGGTCCTCAAGGCAACCCATGGCTCACATAAAAACCAGCAAACCCATTAAAACCTCACATGTAAAGAGAAAAAGGAGGCTAATTGTCATAGGTTACTCCCTTTTGAAGGGAACAGAGGACCCACTATTCTGAGCCAACCCACAGGGAAGTCTACTGCCTCCCTGGGGCCAGGTTAAGAGATGTGGCTCAACAACTCCCCAGGCTGGTAAGGTCCTCTGACTATTACCCGCTACTGTTTTTTAGTGTTGTCAGGGAAAAGATAGGAAAAAGTAGTATTAAGCAAATCAAAAGGATTTCAGATCTTTGGTGTGGCTGGTCAATGACTCAGGTGCTCAGGTGGTTTTCTCCTCCATCCATTCAGTCGCAGTCAGGAATGCAGAATGGAACAGGCAAACCCAACTAATCAACACATGACTACATGACTGGTGTCATCAGTGGAACTTCGGGTTTTTCAGCCATGGGATGGTCAGTCCTTTGCCAGGTCTTCTGACACCCGATGGAATGCATCTCTCACAGAAGAAGAAAAGGGTGTTTGCTCAGGGGCTAGCAAGGCTGATTGATAGGGCTTTAAACTAGATTGGAAGGGGGAAGGGGGCAATACCAGGCCAGTCAGTGATGAGTGATGGGGTGGCACACCAATGCTCAAGGAGATGCTTGGCAGTGAGATTCCTCAGACTGTGCCAGCTGGTGAAGGGCACAATCAACCACACCTGAAGTGCTTCTACGCTAAGGCATGCAGCATGAGGAAAAAGCAAGATGAACTAGAAGCCCTGGCCCAGTCCAAGGGATATGATACAATTGGCATTATCAAAACCTGGTGGGATGAATCTTGTGACTGGTGCACTACAATGGATGGCTACAGGTATAGGTAAGGTAGGAGTGGCATGGGGGATGGCACTGTATGTAGCGAAGGAGCTGGATTGCATGGAGCTGGCAGTTGGCAATGGCAAAGTTGAAAGCCTCTGGGTAAGGATTAAGAGTCAGACAAATAAGGTCAATGTAATTGTATCTACTATAGGCCACCCAGCCAGGATGATGACACTGATGAGTTATTCTTTAATGAACTAAGTGAAGCCTCCAAGTCATCTGCCCTTGTCCTTATGGGGGTCTTCACCTTGCCAGATGTCAGCTTGGAATACCACACAGAGGGCATCAACTGGTACAGAAGACTCCTAAAGCATCTGGATGATAACTTCTTGGTGCAGGTACTAAGGGAACCAACCAGGAAAGGTGCCTTCCTAGATTTGATTCTCACTAACAGAGAGGGACTTACGGGAGATGTGGTGACTGGTGGCTCCCTTGGCCACAGTGACCATAAAGCAGTCAGGTTTAAAATCTTTGCTAATAGAAAGAAAACTGCTAACAAGACTTTAACACTAAACATGAGAAGAGCAGACTTCAGGCTGCTCAGAGACCTACTTAGTAAGATTCCCTAGGAAGAAGCTTTCGAATGTGTTGGGGTCAATCAGTGTCAGAAGTTTTTTAAGTACTACCTACTAAAAGCACAGGACCAGGACATTCCAAAATGCCAAAAATCTAGCAAGTGAGGCAAAAAGCCAGCTTAGTTGAACAGGGATCTCCTTCTTGAAATACAGTGAAAAAAGAAATTACATGGTCAGTGGAAACAAGGTCAGACATAGGGAGGAAATTCACACTGCCAAAACTGAATTAGAATTGCAGTTGGCCAGTACAGTGAAGGACAATAAAAAAAGCTTTTTAAAATGTATTAATGGCAAAAGGGAAACTAGAAATAACATTGACCCTCTACTTGATGAGCATGGTCACCTTATTAACAGGGACATAGACAAAGGTAAGACATTTAATGCTTTTTTCACCTCAGTCTTCAACACTGATGATGGACTTGGGGGCCCCCATAACCCTGGGTTAGAAAACCATAGCTGCAAGAATAATAAACACAATAAATCCGGAACTTGTATGGGATTTTCTAATCCAGCTAGATCCCTACAAGTCGATGGAGCCTGATGGGATTCATCCAAGGATGCTTAAAGAGCTGGCTGACATCATAGTGAGTCCTCTCTCTGTGATTTTTCAACACTCTTGGGAATCTGGAGAGGTCCCAGATAACTGGAAGTTGGCAAATGTTGTCCCAATCTACAAGAAAGGCAACAGGGATGACCCTGGCAGCTACAGGCCTGTCAGCCTCACTTCTGTTCCTGGCAAAATCATGGAGAATATTGTTCTGGGAGTTACTGAAAAACATCTGAATGACAACACAGTCATTGGTCCCAGTCAGCACAGGTTCATAAGGGGAAAGTCCTTAACAAACTTACTTTCATCCCACGTAAAGGTTGCCCACATAGTTGACCAAGGGAAGCCTGTCAATGTGATCTTCTTGGATTTCAGTAAAGCCTTTGATACTGTCTCTCACAGTATTCTCCTGAACGAGATGTCCAGCATACAGTTGGGTAAACACACAGTGTAGTGGATGAGCAATTGGCTGATGGGCAGAGTTCAAAGGGTTCTACTAAATGGGGTAATGTCAGACTGGCAACCAGTCACTAGCGGGTTTCCATAGGGATCCATCTTAGGGCCAGCACTCTTCAATGTCTTCATAAATAACTTAGACTCAGAACTTGAGGGATTGCTTACTTAAGTTTGCCAATGACACAAAATTGGGAGGAGCTGTTGACACTCTCGAGGGCAGAGAGGCCCTGCAGAGGGATCTGGACAAATTGGAGAACTGGGCAATCACCAACCACATGAAGTTCAACAAAGGCAAGTGATGGATTTTGCACCTGGGACATGGCAACCCTGGCTGTACATGCAGACTGGGGGATGAGATGCTGGAGAGCAGCTCTTCAGAGAGGGATCTTTGGGTTCTGGTCAACAGCAAGTTGAACATAAGCCAACAGTGTGTCCTGACAGCCAAGAGGGCAACCGTGTCCTGGGGTGCATCAAGCACAGCATTGCCAGCCAGGTGAGAGAGGTGATTGTCCTGCTCTGCTCTGCACTGTTGCAGCCTCACCTGGAGCACTGTGTGCAGTTCTGGATGCCACAGTATAAAAAGATATTAAGCTACTGGAGAATGACCAGAAGAAGGCTATGAAGGTGGTGATGGGTTTGGAGAGGAATCCGTATGAGGAGCGGCTAAATTCACTTGGCTTGTTCAGCCTGGAGGAGACTGAGGGGAGACCTCATCATGGTCTACAGCTTCCTCACAAGGGGAGGAGGAAGGGTAGGAGCCAATCTCTTCTCTTTGGTGACCAATGACAGAACCCTAGGGAAGGGCAGGAAGATGTGTCAGAAGAGGTTTAGGTTGGACATTAGGAAAAGGTTCTTCCCCCAGAGGGTGGTGGGACACTGGAACATGCTCCCCAGGGATGTGTCACAGCCCCAAACCTGACAGTGTTCAAGAAGAGACTGGACAACACTTTCAGACACATGGTGTGAACTGTGGAGTTGTCATATGCAGGGAGAGGAGCTGGGCTCAATGATCTTTGTGGGTCCCTTTCAACTCAGGACATTCCATGATTCTGTGTTTCTATCAACTGCTCAAGATACAGTTAAGCCATTTTGTCTACAAAATAAAATTAATTAGTTCTTTCATATTTTTTTTCAGTAAGCATGAGTTAACTAGACTGTAGAGTTTTGTGTAATATAACGGTTGAATTTGAATCACCCTGGATATTGGTTTGTAAAAACAAAACCACATTTATCTCCCAGTGCATTAATAAGAAGAAACCAAACTCTTCCATGAGTATAATAATTACCACATGTTTATGATTCATATTTGCAAAATCAAACCAGGAAATAAATTGTGAATATGCCAAAATAAACTAAGATCTGTCAAATCTATCTTCTGCCATGTTTTCCTAAAGGCATAATCTTTATTTGATGGTCTTTTTTGGGAAGACATCTGTCCAACTATGTGCAATGACTCTTGAACTGACTGGGCAATTTTAGTTAAGTCTAACAGAAAGGATAAAGTTCACAGTCACAGTTCTATAAGTTTTGTGAAAATTATTAACCGAGTATGGGAAATAAACCCAAATTACAGCTCCTAATAAGGAAAAGGCAAAGGAAACTTGCTTATCATATGTTTTATTTGCCAAAAACCAGCTGATGCATAACTTTAGATGAGCCTGGAGGGAAGTGGAAGAAGGTAATATAGGAACATAATGGGATTTGAAATAGTTCAATGTCAGTACAGAAACTTCAAAGAACACAAGTCAATAGGAAATCACAAATCTTTAGGTTGAGTGTTTATAGAACAATTTGCTTCTCCCTATATCAACAACTCACTTAATCTTTTGTTGCTGCTGTTTATTTTCTCCTTCATTTACCATTACATTCTGCTAATAAGACAGTGAGATGTGGACACTAGAGTTTAGAATCCTACAAATAGCACAGTCTTATTTTCAACACTTTCAATAACACAGAATCAAAATTCTAACACTAAACAGGTGAAAAGAATTTTCTTTTCATATTGAATAAGTAGCCAATATTAGACAAATATTAGCCTTATTTGCTAATGGTTATCCTACAAATACTATCTTAATTTTCATTCTACTAGTTCATTTTCTTCATTTTACGCTATTATTATGAGGGATAACATGAAAAGAAAGTCTGTGAGCCAGGAGACTGTCTTATTCCTGGCTTGTGTCACTGATTTGTTTTGTAATCATTAAAAACTCATTTTACCTTTGTTTCCCATTCTAGTCTTTGTTGATCAGCTTATGAAAGCTGTTAAAAAGAGAAACATTCTTCTGCTAAACATTTGGACCCAAGATGTTTGAAAGAATAAGGCTTTTGGCTCTGTTGTGATACTATTAATGATATTTTTGTTGCTATTTTTACAAAACTAACATGATTACTGTAAAGAATCTATTACAGCTTTATTTTGCTACCTTGGTAAGGCGTATGTAGGTTAGTCTCTTCTGATGCAAAATTACCATTAACTATCTCTTCTGTCTTCCATATCACAGAAAAATGGTGAGAGTTTGATGTTTTCTTTAACAGAAGGAAGACTCTTTGATATTGGATCTAATTCACCTCCCACTGTAACAAATTTCCTGCAGAAGGGGAACCCGGCTAATAGGAGCTCTTCTTGACAAAGCTATTCAAGATTGAATGACACATGATTATATTTATATAGGAATTTAAGAAACCCTAAATTCATGGAAATTACTGAAACACATAAGTTCTGATTTGTAGCTGATATAACTGATGATAATTTGCAACATCATTCATTGTGAAAATTTGTAAAAAATCAGTTGTCCTAATCAGTGGTCTTGAATCTTTTTTTATTTAAGTTTAACATTTTTTCCCCAATTTGGCCTTATCAATACTTATATTAAAGATATGTAACAGCCAGTAGATGAAAATATTTAATTTGTGTAAGACATTTAAGTATGTGTGTTCTTTTAAAATAAAACACTTCATTATTTTGGATGGATATCACTCCTGCACAAAGAATGTACATGAGCATATTGAACTGGTTCTTAAATGACCTTCCCCTAAGGCATTTATTTTTTATTATGTGGATCTCAAATCTGCAAACTAAACCTAAATACGATGTTGCTGAAGTGAGTTAGGTGCTTTGTAGGATTTTCAAAGATCTTTGGGGCAAGATTCACAAAAGGACTTAACACACCCTGCTAGCACTTCAGAAAAAAACCCCAGGTTTTAAACCCACAGGCCACTGCTCAGACGCTGCTGAACCTTAGAAGGTGTTTAATTTTCACAGCTGTTTAAATGGCAGGTGTTGCTTTCCCATTCTGCCTGAGCCCCAGACACAGCTACATCCTCAGGCCAAGTGCTGCCAAACTTTATCCCGCCCACAAAAAAAAAGTGAGAAAAGACAGCTAGCGTCTCCCCAGACTGGCCTGCCATTGGGTTCGCAGTGGCTTGTCAGAGTCCATCCAGTCCTAACCTCTGTCACACCATGCCCAAGCCTGGAGTTCAGACACCTGGCTGTTCTTACTCTTGCGGCCACCCCAAAAGCTGTATGTTGCTTGAAATCACACTGCTGTTTATGGTAAGTAGATATAACAAGATGCCTGTGAAATTCTCACCTTAAGTGCTCTCTCTCTCTCAGTTACGCTACTTCTATTATTTTTCACTTTCTTGCAACCACTTTTCATTTTTTTCCTGATTTCAGAGGACTTTCTGAATCTTCTAGGTGTTCCTGCTCTGGCAGGGGGATTGGACTAGATGATCTTTCAAGGTGCCTTCCAATCCTTAACATTGTGTGATTCTGATCAGTAAGTCAAACAATACCTAGACAGCAGATGCCAGCAAAGATGAAGTGAAACACCCATTTAATGGTGTCTTCTAGGTTTCAATATCAAAACTGAAGGTAATTAAACCTAGACATAAAATGGCATGATGCCATTTACTTCAATGGAGCTGTATTTATTTAAACCAGCTGAAGAACTACTTCCAATTCTAGTGACTTATTACAAGTTCAAAGGACCCATGACACAAAGACACATTTCAGGTTTTAAAATTATTTGACACTTTTGGTTTTAACTAGCTGATCAATTATTTTAAGCAATGGTATTAATTGTTTGCATTCTTTTCACCTATGTGAGTACAAAACAATTTGTATTATTGATCCAAGCATAGTGTTACAATAAATTCTTCAGTGATTTTTTAGATTATGTGCTCTGGTGGTTGTCTATACCTGTGATTCTTGTTAGCACAACCTTTTTCCCTTCTGTTCATTTCATACTAAAATGATTATAGTTATTATCATCACTGTAATTGTTGTTAAATTATTGTTATGACTGTCAGATTGGTTAATAGATTCTATAAACACAAACACTTAAAAAATTGTTGAATGAAGCA
Source organism: Streptopelia decaocto (assembly GCF_964273445.1). Lineage (NCBI taxonomy): Eukaryota > Metazoa > Chordata > Aves > Columbiformes > Columbidae > Streptopelia > Streptopelia decaocto. Next base: position 21,293,545 of record NC_138663.1, read on the forward strand.
ATATAAAATCACACTTTTTTCTATTCAAACAATTTTTATGTTATATTACCTGTACTCTGACTCATTCTCTTTCATAAAAAAAAGCATCCTACACACTGATGAGCTTATTTAGCTAAAGCCTTGGCTTTCGGCTGCTGGAAAGAAAAATATTTAGCAGTACATACATCTGTTCTTCTGAAACAAAGTAAGATGTACAGTTAAATAGAGTAGGATAGGCAGAATGGAGATTTACTGAATTGCAGGGCACTACAATGACTTCAATAGCCATTAAGCTCCAGCCTAAGAAAAGTAAACAAGAAGTCTATCACAAAACTGGAGATTTAACATTTTATATATACCCCATCTTCTCCTTTTCTGGCCAAGATTAGTCCTTAGGCTCCTGAAGACTTGGTCCTCCTGCTGGGAACCAGTGTATCTACAGTGCCAGATGCAGTGTGGCAGGGCAGGCCCTGGGGACAGGTGGGACCACAAGCCTAAGTGCAGCAGGGAGTTGGCAGACCTTGGACATGTTCCCTGGGGTGGTTGGGCAGTTGGTCAGACACCCAGGGGTTCAGCAGGCAGGTGTCTGCCAGCACATCTGATGTTTGGAGCAGTTTTGACAATCACACATCAGCCGCTGGGGAGCCAGAACCACCAAGTCACTGTCAGCTTACTCGTTGTGTCCTGCTGTGAGGACGTCTATGACAGACACTGCTCTTTCATTAGGAAAACAAAACAAAACAAAACCAAAAACAAATACAAAAAAAAAAAAAAAACAAAAAACAAAAAACAAACAAAAAACAAACAAACAAAAAAACAAAACAAAAAAAAACAAAAAAAAAAAACAAAACAAAAAAAAAAAAAAAAAACAAACAGAAAACCCTCCTTGTTTTGTTCCTGTATGTTTTTTTAAGGATTGTGGCCCTAGTAGCAAAAGTACCAGGAGAGATTTTTAGTGCTTTCACTGTGTCTGCTGCCCTTACCCCAAGCCATGAGAACTGTAATTCATCCACAGTACATTTTCATGGCTGATTTTACTCTTAGGTCCCAGATCTGCAGGAAATTTAATAAACTGCTTTGTGTATGCTTATACTTTCAAATGTGTTTAAGTAACAATGACATCCATGTAATTCAGGTATGCAATAACTTCTTCACTGCATTCATCTTGAAGGTCAAAGAGCCACTGGTGGCAGTTGGAGCTATTGCACTCTGATTCAGCTTGAGTTTTAGGACTGTGTGCAGATCAAGTTTGTTTGTTGTTTTTTTTAATCTGATTCAAATCACCTACTATCCCTGCTGAAGATACAATTATTTCAGTAAGACAGGAATGTGTCTTTACAGATCAAAGAAAGCCAGAAGGAAGCCAGAGAACCAGGGAATGGAAAGTATGGGAAAGAACAGACTCTTCTTGCTGATACAATTAAATAGAAGACAGTTGTTGAACCATTTAATGTGTCTCACCTTTCTGCATGTCAAAGCCATAAATAATGTAAGGAGTGGGACTACTTTTCTTCACAGTGCCTGCACAATGGTATGTGTTGAAAATGACATGCACAAGTCCCCATCTGTGAATAAATGTTTAGTTAGACCTTAAGTTCATGCACAAAGAGCAATAAAAAATTAAATAGACAGAGAAAAAAAAAAAAAGAGAATAGTAAACAAAGCTCAGATCTCTATGGGTTCATTTAAAACACAGAGAAACTTAAGACAACATTGGTAGCTTTAGTATTTTTAATACAAAATATTAATGATGGAATTTCTCGAGTAATGTATTGGAATTTAGTATCCAGCTTCCAATCTACTTACCACTCTATAAAATAAAAACCTAAGAAAATATGCTGACATCCACCTGCCACAAGCTAGAAGAGAACTGAAGACAGTATGGATGGATTTCTGTTCATGAAGTGTGTGCCATCTCCTGTCAGCCACAGTGAGACCCATCTGATCTTCATCACCCATAAGTTTTTACTATTCACTCTGTGGTCCAAAAATTCCAGATCCCAGGCTCCAATTACTTTACGGACTTCCATGAACAGCTTTCTGCTGGAGAAGCGAGAGAAGAATATGAAGAACACATGGTTTCTGTTAGAAACTACTATCCACAGAGGCAAGAGCAAGAACTGTGGGGCCTGTGTTTGCTCTCTGAGATTTGGATGTCTTTAGTATGGGAAGAGACCAATCAGAAGCTGTTGGCTGTCTGGTGTTGGCACATGATGCGTGTGGTAGAAAGAAAGCTCAAATCCCAGAGGAGTCAGACAACTATACTGGTTGACAAAACAAAGAATCTTCCACAAGTGTCTGTCAAAAGGGCACCTGATCGTGCAGACACCCACAACATTCAGCCTGTAAATCTGCTACCAACCAGTGTGAGAGGTCCATTGCCACAAATTAATTGGTATTTGCAGTATCGATTGACCTTTTCCAAGCACCATGAGAGTGCCTGGAATAGAACTTATGTATCTCTTTGTAAACCCGTAATCTTTCAGGTCCATAAGACACCTATTAAACCCCTCTGCATGCATTTCTAAATTTTCTCGCAGAACTGTGGAGTGGGTGATGTTAGTTAAGAGTACATGGCGATCAGTAAGGAGATATCAGGGAGACAATAACGTCTGTAATACTCCTAGTGGTACTGCCAGTAAAACCCTTCACTATGTTGTCATTTTTAAAAGCTTTCTCATGTTTTTTCCAGTGCATGAAATGCTTCCACAAGACTGATGTATGATGCTGGGAAAACAGAAACTCAGTCTACACTGAGGTACACTGTTAGGACAATGGAATCACTCAAAAAAGAAAATATTGGTATTTTAGCTGTAGGTTTGCTGGATGTTACTTGCAAAAATATTTTCCAAGGGATGTCTAGCGGTTTCACCTGACAATAGTAATTTTTAAAAAGCCTGAACTGTATTAAAAAGCTTCATGTGCCAAGGTTCTCTTTCTCTCACTAAATAATGACCAATTCTCATGCGTGTTTTATTCTCCCCTCAACTCAGTCAGTGGCTGCTGTATTGAAAAGCATTTAAAGAACATTTAAACAAACACTGTCACTATTTCTGTATTTTCATAAAATCATAGAATAGAATTATAGAATAGTTTGAGTTAGAAGGGACCTTCAGAAATCATCTAGTCCAACTCCCTTGCAATGAGCAGGGACATCTTCAACAAGATCAGGTTGCTCAGAGCCCTGTCCAGCCTGGCCTTGAATGTTTATAGGGATGGGACATCCACCACTTATCTGGGCAATCTGTGCTAGTGTTTCATCACTCTCATTGTAAAAAATTTCTTCCTCATATCTAGCTTGAATCTCCCCTCTTTCAGTGTGAAACCATTACCCCTTGTCCTATCACTACAGGCCCTGCTGAAAAGTCTGACCCCATCTTCTTATAAGTACTTTAAGTACTGAAAGGTCACAATAAGGTCTCCCCAGAGCCTCCTCTTCTCCAGGCTGAACAACCCCAACTCATCCTGTCCTCATAGGAGAGCTGTTCCGTCTCTCTGATCATCTTGGTGGCCTCCTCTGGAGCCCCTCCAACAGGTCCATGTCTTTTCTGCACTGGGGGGGTCCAGAGCTGGATGCACTACTTCTGGTGGGGTCTCACCAGAGCACAGTAGAGGGGCAGAATCATCTCCCTCAACCTGCTGGTCATGATTCTTTTGATGCAGCCCAGGACACTGTTGGCTTTCTGGGCTGCAAGTGCACATTGCTGGCCCACATCCTGATCTTCATCCACCAGTACTTCCAAGTCCTTTTCCACAGGGCTGCTCTCAACCCTTTCATCCCTCACCCTGTATTGATACCAGGGATTGTCCCAACCCAGGAGCAGGACCTTGTAGTTGGCCTCGTTGAACCTCATGAAGTTCACACCATTTTTCAACACCATTTGAATGTTTGAAACAGCCTACCAAATATTTCAGTTACTGTCTTCTAAATCTCCTTCTGAATCTTAATAAAATAATAATCATAAAAAGGATACTCATTATTAAGATTCTCCTGCTCTCCAGGTGGCCACTAGCTCAACCTACTCAACCTTTCATCACTTTTTTAAGTCTTTCCAAGCTCAGTTCCTACTCTTTTCCAGTATATCTCTAGGATGCACTTCTTATGACTGAAAGATGAAGAGACTGATGCTGCATTTCTTATACAAATAAAAAAGAAAACAAACCAAAACCAAAACCAAACCAAACCAAACAAACGAACCAACCAACCAAAATGAATATTGCCAAGAATTTCTGCTCGGAGAAAAGGTTACTTGCTGATTCAGAGGATCTGATTTGTGGGACACTTTGGGATTGCAATTTAACTTTATGAACTGACTGAATCTTTTCTCAGTCACAACAGTTTTTAGTGTATTCTTGCCTCATATTTCCTGTCGGAGGAACCAGAGGGTAACACTTGTATCTCTGGAAGTGAGAGTGACATGTGAGCTAGATCTGTCTGGTTGATAGAGTGGGTAGGGTTTGTGGCCTAGCAGTAAGAAGTTGGAGAAATCAAGACGATTAATTTGACCAAGATGATACATATACAGAAACTGAATAAAATTGCCAGAGTAAAAAACAAAGAACTTAGAGGTGAAATAAGGGCTTAAAATGTAGAAGCAAGTTTTAGGCAAGAGAAGGAAATGAAGGCACTGTCTATAGACAATAAGATTTATGCATTTTTCACTGTTTCCAATCAGCCTGGATTGCAGGACACTGATAAGGTGGTAGACAAAAGAGTTGCCATTTGCCAAGGACAAGAAAAAACTTGCCTAAGAATTGAAACTGAAAGGACATAGAGTCACTGACCTGAACCCTAGAGGTACCTCTAATGTACTTCTCTTCAGAGGAAATAAAGGCAGGGAGCCCTGTGCAAGCTCCAGGAACTATTCTGAAGGTGATGGAGTGCTCACTGAAAACAGGAGGAGAGCACTGATCCTGCTCAGTCTCCTCCCACAGAAAGGTAAGAAGCTTAAACTATGGAGCTTTCTAGAGAACAGTGCTGGAGCTCATTCTGACAAGGAATGCTGAAGAGTCCATGAGCTTATTACTGGGGGCTCTGCCTGAACCTGAATCTTGCCATTGCCAGTATGAGGTGAGAAAAAGGCCATCCTGAGACTAGAAAGACTTCTACCCTCCTCCAGTACGTAACACACTGCTCCAACTAAACTACAACAACTTGTGATGATTTTACATAAGTTTAACCAACCCGATGACCAAAGCACCAGAGGCAGGATTTCTGAGAAGATGGGGGGCAGAGGGGTTGTGACAGTGTGCAAAGGAAACAACACTAATATGAAAGCCACAGGAATAAAATCAGTCACTTACAGCATGAATGAAATCAGCAAGGGAAGACTGCAAGCTATAAATGTGGAAGTGAGAAACTACAAGTTTCCTTCAAGGATTGCATGTGGGAGTTACTAAATTTGATAAATTAGGGAGAGAGTAAAAGGTGTCCCTCTCCCTGAGGGTACATAACTGATGGCATCTCAGAGGTGGGAAAAGAGATTGCTGGCTGACCTCTGTCTTACTACATCTAACCAGATGCAAAAAGGAAGCAACAAAGGCTGCTGTACTGGATCAGTCCTAAAGGAAGTCAGAGCCCAAGTACTGCAACTGGGGAAAAGAGGAGTCCGTCTGACCTCGCAGGCAATTTACCAAATCAAAACCTATAAATAGACTAATTCTGACATAATCACATTCATAAACATATCTTTCTGGGTAGCTGACACACATGCGTCACTGATTATTTTATTCATCTAAGACATTATTCACGCAGTGCAATTTGATAACTGTTTGGGTGAGCAGCCTGCCTGTGCACTGACATAGAGATATTTGTAAAATCAGGAATGGTGAAGACTCAGTATAATGCAGAATTAATGAATATGCTGGTCAATAATGTAGTTTGAAGCATATTTACATATGCTTGTGTATTTTTTGTAAAGTGTTCTGTTTTTCTTTAACTCTGTGATGACATCTATGAAGAGCAACGTATCCAATTACCACGGCACGCAGCACAATGACCTGAGGCTTTGTTCACTGAACAGTATGAAGTTCATGCATTTTAAGACCAAAATAAACCACAGTAATTATATAGCCCAACCTCCTGTGTGATTTCAGAGACAGAAGAATCAGGGCCAACAAGAGCTATTCTTGGCCATGGGCAGACAAAACATTCAAGTTCTGGTATTGACCTTACCTTGGCATCCTTGCTCTTTTCCACTGAGTTATTTTATCTCCTTTACAAGCATTCTCCCCTTCCAGATAAAAATAAAATAACTCAGCATAGAAGCCACACAGAGGGAGCCAACATAATTGCAAAGGGAGAGAGTGGGAAAGGGCAGTGTAAAGAGTGGGGGATACGAAAGAAAAGAGCTCAAGGGGACTCTACTACCTTAAGTAAACAATGTCTGTTATTTCTGTCTCTCTTCATCCCTGTGGTTCTTTCCCACAATGTAGGTGACTGCCACCAAGACTGAGGAAGTATCAATTATGATTTATCTTTTACAATTTAGATAGTAATAACTAAAATTTCCTTAGACTGTTTGCAGAACTAAGCCACTTTTCTTGGAAGAATATCCCTGTCTTCAGTAAAACTGGCCTCACTGAAAGTTCTCTTAAGACTCTTTCAAACCTATCAAGTCTCTTTCAGCCTTTAGCACATGACAGGAAGAGACAGAAAAAATATCCACTATAATTCAAGAAATCAAAGGATGCTGAAATCTAACCTGTGAACAACCTTTCCGTTTTCACAGCTAACTGTTACAACTACCCTTTATTTCTTGACAGCCTGCATTCTTGAGTCCCAGGTGTAAATTCTTTGGAAATCTGAGATGCAAGGCTTTCAACAGGATGCTGAAAGCTGTAAATATCAGGCACAATTTCCTTTTATTTTAATAAGTGGGTTGTCATGGAAACTTTGCAGTGGACTCTGGGCTTCATACTCAAAACTCTTGAGGTTTCTGGCAGTTCCCTGATGGGTCCTGTCAACTGCTCTTTTCACAGGAAGTGATAATAAAAATTCACTTTCCTGTTCAATGAACCTTGAATGAACTGAAGGAGAACAACCTCAAATCCACTTGCTTCCTCTCACTCCAAATTTCGTATGCATGACTGACAGCATGCTACTTAACCCTTTCAATAACTTTGTAAACATCTGAGATCAGTAAGTTAAAAACTCTATTTTATTACACTGTCTTGAAAGCCATTTGATTTTAACATTAAACAGGTATAAAAAGCTGCCTCTTATAAATTTACAAATGCCAACTTTTAGGTGAGGTTAGAGAATTAAAAGGTAAAACTACAAAGCCTCAACGGTTTTAATCAGAATACTTTTTTTCTTCTCACAGGTTTATTTCCTGAGCTTAAAATATTTCAAAGTAACAGCAGAATGAGGTTGATTTCCTGTTTTCTGATTTTTAATATATTTTACTCTGTAAATGTCTTACATAGACATGTCACCTTTGTGAGTGAAAGACAATAAAAAAGCCTAAGCATCCTTTTCCAGTCCACAATGAGGTATTTTTCAGCAAGATTCATATAGTCAGAGAGTTCTCCTGCTGTACAATATCTCACTGTTATTAAACCATCCTTTGAGAAGTATTCCCTCAAGGGTTTTACTGCTGGGTAAAGATTCCTGAAATTTGTCCTGAACATGATCACCAAACTGCCTGGAGATAATCAGGCATCTATGTTGCTGTTCATCCCTTTTTTCTTGTTTTTCATATTTCTCAGTTTCACAGCCGTTGCATTTCAATGCATTGACCCAAATATTGTATATTAATCCAATCATGGCTGACTTCAGACATGTCTGCAAGAGAAAGCAAAGAACTGCTTGGAAGAGGTACTATTGGGTGTTTGCTGGCTTGTGTTATTGGTATCAGTGACAATTTCAGAAAGATGTTGCAAGTCTAGCAGCTCTGGCATGTATCCAGACTTCCTGGAAGGTGAGTGACTCCAGTACACAACACATTAGCTGCTGTGCCCTCATTGCTATTAGTCAGGCCCCCACTTTGCTGCCGTTCATCTTCTTAACCTTACCATTTTACCCAAATTTTAGGTCCATTGAGAGGAACCTCAACAACACACAAGCAAACAAACACAATGCCCCAACTGGTCTAGCTGTCTATCCACCAATATAATAAACAGAAGAGAAAGTAGAATTGCTCACTCATTGCTGTAAATTCATATAATACTACTTAATCCTACTGGCAAGTTTTGCATGATTAAAAGTTAGAAACCTCTGCTTCGGCTATTTAGAAGGGATCAGATAGCAAAAGGAGGAAGGAAAATGAAGATGTATTACTTGTCACTAGCAACTCATAAGCAGTGCTTACAGGTCATGTTCAAATGGGTAAAACACTAAATGGGCTCATATTTAGTGCTTCTTTTCACCTGTCCATTTACATAAGAAAATAGGATGATCATGTCTGTACACACTAATATGAAGTCTATGTAAAAAGGAAAAAAAAATACATATACACACTATTTTAAGGAACTCTGTTGTCAGAGAGATTCAGCAGATTTGGTACCTGAAACATGGCTGCCTTGACTATTCCTGAAATTTCTACGAGAGTTATTGTTACTTCTACATGAAACTCATCACAATAGCCAACAGCTGCTTGAAAAACTAAAGCATACGGTGTAGTGAGCAACACTGACCATGACTTGAGCAGACTAAAATCTTGTTCCATATTTCAATAGTTGCCCCTTGGAAACGGGGAGTTTTACAAAAATGACATTTTGAGGCAGACCAACTGGAATAAAAAAATGGAAACTAGAAAAGGTGAGTTATAAAAGCTGGTGTGGAGGTGCAGCAGAAGCCTCTATCCTCAGCGGTCATTGTTCAAAGGACTGAACAGCAACCGATATTGCAAGATCCAGTGGAGGAAATCTTAAGTAAGATGCACTCAATAGAAAGAAGATACAAATATTTTATATGAAAAAATTATCAGTACATGTGGTGCACTTTTCTCTACCAGAAGTTTAAAAATCAAGATTGCCTGCAATTCCAAAAGGTGTTTGTTTGCTAGATAATCTGTAGCTACTATTCTTGAAGTCAGATCCAGAGGAAATGCTACGGTCCTGTACAGGCAGCATGACTGGATGATGAAATGATCTCTTTTGATGTTAAAGTCCAAGAGTGTGATTATCATTGTGAGAATGGCAAAACCTTCAAATCTGTTTTCCAGTTCCACAGCACCACCAGGAAGACAAAGTTCATGCTGAAGTGGCCAGTAAACTGCTGTATAAAGCTTCACTGTTATAACCCTCCTTGAGCAAGCATAATGTCTCCACATTCAGATTTTGCAGTAGTGTTGCTCTGTTTTTGTCTGTACTGTTGTCTCGAAATATAATGATGCCCAAGTGACTTCAGTTCAGGTGCAGCGACACCGCACAGCACTGTGTTTCTTTAGGTGGGTGTCAACCTTTCCTGGATCAATAGCACAAACTACTCCAGTGTCTCACTTTGGCTAGGAAGAATATAATAATCTTCCTACAAACATCTAGCTGGAAAATACTCAAAGTGCAAAAATTAATGTATTCATATATTTCACATGAATACTAAAATAATGATCAGCTACACTGAGTGAATACTTTCTGGTTTCAGACACTCTGTTTTCCAGGACACTAGCACTTTAGTGTTTGGGTTTTCTATTTTAAGTGCATTCCTTTCTTCATGTTAAGCTACTTTGTGACAGAGCAAGAATTTGCATTTTGTCTTTATACACTGTGAGTATTCCCATTGACTTCAAGTGTCCCTGAAGTCAACAGAGCTGTTAGATACATAAGTCATCACAGTGTCAGACCTTTAAACAGTGACCATCCTCTATAGGGCTACTTATACAGAAGAATTTAGTCACTTACATATGGCACTTCTGAAAACATAGGTCCCATACTCTCAGTCAGAGGTTTGAAGAGGGTTGGGGATGGACATTAAATCATTATATGTGTCATTAGGGCCCACTATGAAATTCAGTCTGCTGTTTCTTTTAATGGACAGAATTTTAATGAAGTTATTAGAAAGCTTACACATGGTTAAAATTAGGATCAATAGTATAATAAACAGCACAATAACTGTAGGAAGTGTGAATGCTTACTTATTCTGATCATACACCTCAGACACTTGTCCTTCAGTGTTTATATGGTAGTTTTATAATCTCATCATACTTTTATTACATGTATGAAAACAAAATAATTGCTATGGCAACATGCTGAGACATAATTCATACCAGTTCACACATGCAAACAGGTTGGCAAACATCAGGAAGAAAATGGACATTAAATTGCCTCACTGAAGGAAAAAACAAACACATGATGAAATGAAAAAAACATATTGTTGAAGTTTGCTTGGTGCTACATGTGTCTCTGCCAGTTGTCACTGAAGTGGCTCTCTTTTGTACATAAATAAATGCAATATGCACAGTTTAAAAATTGTTTCAAACTTCCAATTTTATTTTTAATGTTTACAACTTAATTGAAAGAAGGATAATGGCTGAATTCACATAATGTGAGACAAAGTTATTTTGTTATGGAAAACACAACATAATAATAATATATAAAAATCAAGATAGAGAGGTAGAAGGACAGTTACAATAAATCATTCTGACACTGTGGTTAACATCACTCTGGCAAAATAAAGGAAAATGTATATTTATGCTAATTCATACATAAGTGTTTTGGGCAAGTGAAAAGAAAAAGTATCTGACATAACAGTTCAGTGGGCAATTGGAGTATTGTAAACTGGTGGCTACAATGTGGCTTTTTAGATTTAGCCACCCACCAGATGAATCCTTTATCTTTGCTTAGATGACAGGAGGTAATAAAACCTGTCTTGCCAGACATAAATGTTGAATATGCATTAGCAGGCAATCTGATCAGGTGGTATGAGTACAGCATCTTTTGGACAAAGATTTTATATTGTCATAATCCGAAAAAACATTTGAAAAACTGCCTAATTAAAAATACATTAAATAAAACATTGATGCTTTGAAATAGGGATGGAAAGCTTGGATATGATCCAACATGCATTCTGATCCTGGGATTTTACATTTTGAAACTTATACCATCTTCTTACAACTAGCAAAAATAGACAGAAAGTGGACAAAAATGAACTATGTGATACATGTATACTAGTCTATATACAGAATGTTTTCAGGTAGTTTTTAGATTAACACAAATAACTACTTTAGTTAAACTAAGGACTTTTGCTTTTACAGCTATATAGAAATTTAGAAAGATATGCAATCAGACCTTGAGTTCTTTATATGTACAGTTTAAGCTACATTTATTCAATGTTGCCAAATTCACATTGCACTTAGAATTTACACTGCGTGACACTGCTGACCTAAAAGAACGGCTGAGAATGTTGCCTGAATGCTTTATATGACCTGAATGATTTAAATAACCTAGACAAATGTAAAGACTTGTGCTACTTCTTTGCTGTGTCACAGCTGAACGCAAAACTCTGCATTTTGCACCCAGGCTATCACAGCTCAGCTGTGATAGCAATTTAAACACAAATTCCCCGCCCAGAAATTGAGGCAAACCCTGCTCTGAAATGTGTGTAGATGTCATTGGCCATGTTACTGCTCAGTAACTGACTTTGACTAAAGCTTACATTGCTTTAATGTTACAAATTTTGCAGTACCCAGATCAGAAGCTCAAGAACTTCCTGGTGCACATCCCTGTCCCAGCTGCTCACATGCCCTTGTACCACCTCCAGGCACAGCTGAGCTGACACAACTCTTTGTGAGGCCGCGCTGTCACCAAGATCACTGAACTTCTCTGGCTCGAAAATTAGGGTTGGGATTTCTTTTTTTAATGTGTGGTATTTTTCACCATCGTTGGTTCATTGTTTCAGCCAAAAGCACAGCCTCATGAAAGCTTGCGTTGGCACAGCTGGGGGGATAAAGGGGTTGAGAATGCTTTAAACTGTCATTGTCACTGAAACTGATGTATAGTGAAGCTACATCTTGAGGAGAGCAACACATAGTGTTTTCCCATATGAAACCAATATAGTACCACATTAATGATTCTGTATCTCCAACAATACCAGATTTTTTGCGCTTGTAGTCAATGGGAATTGGATTTGCACTGCCCATAGCAAACATTTTGTGATGATCTGGAAAAAAACAACAAAAAAACAAACAAACAAAAACCAAATGAACAAAAGACACAACAACAACAACAAACCAACAACCAAACAAAAAACAAAACACACACAAACCAAAGAACACTAATTTTAAAAAGTTAAATGAAATGCATTAGGATACTTTCTTACAAGGAAAATAAAACATACAATACCAATCCTATTAATTTTTTTCAAGTGTTTTTTTAAAAAACTATTTCAAATCAGCAGTGGATGACTGAAATTGTCAATCATCCCATGTTTCTTTGTGACTGATGGGGATCAAAAAGTGTACCATGCATTTCAGAAACTAAACAGGGATTTAATCCTAATTTAAGGTACTTTATCATATCCTAAAGGAGTAATGGAAAAACTGGTCTGGGAATTAGCTAAAATAAACCTGAAAGATAAGGATTTACTTAAGGCCAGCCAGAATGGAAAGTATGTCTTGTCAAGCCAGCATGATTTCTCAGCTGTTCATTTTGAGGCAGAGAGCCTGATAAAGATCTTTTTCATTCAGTTTTGTATTTCCATCTGCCTCTGAATTGCATACCATAAGCTGTCAGAAGCATTGGAGTTGGACTTTGCAGTGCTAATGCTTCTGGGTTTTTTTTCTTATTTTTGTTTTTTTGTTTGTTTGTTTGTTTTTAAGAGATCTATATGATAGCAGCAAGATGTACTTTGAACAGATTATGAACTGGCTATGTGTAGATCTCAGTATGGGATCCCAGTTTAATGATGATCAGTACCCTATGTTATTCAGCACTTCCATCATTGATCAAGAATTAAACACAATATTGATTCTAACATATTGTAGAAGTCATTCAGAAAGAACACAGATAATTAGTAGACCAAGCCAATCACATAAAATGTTCCTGTATTGCCTGGTAGATTCACAGAATGCATTTAAATGCCACTAAATGCAAAGTAAAAATTCTAGAAAGAGGCAGACTATAGTTAGAGAATGAAGGACTATATCCTGGAAAGCTGAGATTCAGCTGGGTAATGCTGGATGAGAAACCTGACATGTGTTCTCAGTGATTTGCATAACATGCTTCTGCCATGACACAAAAAGGCATATTTATAAGACTGCATAGTCAGCTGAGGCTAGACCTGAAATGTGGCATGACATTTTCTTATCGCTATTATTTTTAAAATTACATTGGCAAATCATCTGGGAAACAAGTCATAAAGATGTTAAAAGATGGAAGGAAATGCCTCACCATGAGAGACTGTAACAAGTCCATCTCTGTACTTTATAAAAGAGTCAACTAAAAGGGGATTTGACCATCTTGTGGAGAAATATACTGAAGAGTGTTTAATCCAGTAACAAAAAACTGCATCTAGACAAATTCAAATAAGGAATCAGGAGCAGTCTTCTACTATTAGCAGTGATAAGTCAATGAAGGAAACTACCAAGGGAAAAGATGCATTCTGTAACTATTGATGTCTCTGGATGATAAGTTTGACTCAGAAAATAAGATACAATTCAGCAACACCCCTGATCCAGCCAAGAGCATCGCTCTGCTGGATAGAATCTCTTCATCTGTCATATCTAGGTAAAATACATGCTCCAGTGTTGCCTTTTTCCTTTAAATTGTAAAAATGCCTGCTTTCGACTCCTGAGGGCTTTTACATGCCATCGACCAAGCACAAGGAAATCCAGTGGTAACTGAACTGTTATTCTTAACATTGCTTTCAGTGCTATTCTCCACAAGCTACAGATCTTAAATAATTTCTCACTAAGAAACATCTTCAGCCTCCTATACTGGAGATCAGAGACTGTTGGCAGACAAATGAAAGGCACTGGTCCCTTTTCAGGCTTGTCATTTCATTATTTTCTCTGAATTAGAAGACCTCCACATATTATTCTTAACAGTGATGAAATTATGACCTCCTTGAGTCTTTAATAAAACCCTATAGTTTTGAACATTGCCATGATTATTTCATGCTTTTGTGGGGAGACTTTGCACACATTTATTTATCTCTGCTCTGTCTCCCTGCAATATTAAGATCGTTTTCTAATGATTAAGAAAAAAGACAGTGGTTCTAGAAAGCACTGTATCTGTCATATTTGATAATTTAAGTATGGTATACTAAAAGGGTACAAATACCCAAATGTGTATTTTAAAACAACTGTATTGCAAGCCGAGGCATTTAACACATTGGAATACCAGTAAAACTGCTCAAATGAGCCTCAGAAAGGCTTTGGAACACAAAGTGACTCAAGGCCTGGGGTATTGCCATGGCTGGATTTGAGTTTGTCCTGGAATTCACCCCACAGAGGTTGTACAACACACACCATGAAGGCTAGGCTGGGACATGAGTTAGAAACAAGACTATGACAGCCAGCACAAAGAGCAGAGCAGAGGACTACTATGGTCAGTAAGAAGTATTAAAGAGTATGAACAATAAGTTCTGCCTTTCCCCTGAACTTCTGCGTACATGCAAGACTGGGCTTTCTGTCTGACCGCTGTTTGTGAACATGCACGTCCAAAACTTTTGTCAGGCAAGGATGGCCAGATCTCCTCTCTCTGACAGCTGTCCAAAAAGGAGCTGGTGGAGGTGGCACTGTTTGTCTCTTGAACTGCAAGGTTTGATGCCACCCACCACTCTATATGAAACTGTGTCACTGCAGAGAGAAATATAAAATTTCAAATGGGATTCAGGAGCACAAAAGAGGATGACTGACTTCTCCTAATGCAGAATACACCAGCCAGGGAAAGACCTTGGTCAAGAGGGCTCAACTAGAGGAACAGATGTCTAGAAATTAAAATGCCAGCATGAAGTATGATAAACTTCGGGCAGGCACTACAGTAAAATCCTCCTAGACTTCCTAACCCTTATGGCATTTAATTAGAGACTGCATATATCTTGAACTTATATATTGTTATTATACCTATGTCCCAACTAGAAATAGCCATTTTTTAAGTGTACTGTCTATTCCCTGCTGTAGTCTAAGCCTGAGCTATTTCCAAAATCCAGTTATACACCTCTCCACAGAGTTACAGTATTAATTCAGGCTGCCTGGGTAATGTGCATTGACAGAAAAGATTTCTGGCATTCTTGCCTGCCTCATACTGTCAAAAAGGCAAATGAGATACATGAGAATGGCCAGGACATGCCAAGGTCCATTCACACTTCAACTAAGCATACCACAGAGTGTCTGCAATGTCACCAAGGTCCTCCCTTCCCTCCTTTTTCTCCTAGCTAGTGATGAGGAAAATAGATTTTGAAATTACCTGGAAGCATGAATTCACACACTGGATAAATGTTTTTATAACCCTTTAAGCAAAACAGATTGGCACCTTACTCAAAAAGAAGCACTTCTAAACACAATGCTTCATTAACCAGCTAAAATGATAACTTCTTTCCACAAATAAAGTGGTATCTCGTTGAGAACTATATTATAGAAAAATGCTGTAGCTGACATTGTGCAAAACTGACAAAATATTTTGCTTTGAAAAAAGCTTGAGAATATTTCTATTTATGTTTCAGAGATTCATGCTCATGGATTCATATTTTCAAAGCCAAAAGGGCCCATTACAGGTCTTGCATAACGTACATCTTTGAATTAAATCTTCTACAGTTTTCAAAAGTTTCTGTTCTACCTAACACTTATCTTTCACAGAGGCATCAACTCTTGAGCTGAAGAACAACCAAGGATGTTATTTCATTTCTTTTATGTTTTGCATTTGGATCTGATAAACTTGCAACAAATTTCTTTTCTTGTAACTTCAGTCATTTTAATGGACATTTGGAATATTCAAAATACTTGCAAGCAGACTGCACAGATTGCATACTTTCTGAAATAGCAGCTAATTTTCAAATTCTGGAGGGCTAGTGACAAAAATGAAGATAGGAAAATATATTTGCAAAGTAAAAAGCTTATACTTGGAAAGTAGCTTGGATTAAAGCCATTTGTACTCTCCATTCAAGCTTAATTTCTTTTAATTCTTTTTTTGCAGATATTTAGATGAATGCTGATAATTAATGAGCTAGTTTGTCAGCCAGGCCCACCTTAATTCTGTGGATATGCAAAATTACATAGTCCTTCAGATTCCCAGTTGCACGTACATGCTGAAATCTAACATGTGCTTTCCTAGGAGATATTTCAAACCAGGCTTAGGTGCCAATATAAATTAGATCTCCTAATTGCTTACATAACATTATAGCAGTACGTGCAGATGCTGAGTTTGTTTTCCTTCACATTTGCACCTTTACACATTAAATTAGTCAAGGTTTCATGCACGTGCTTGTATTTGCCAAATGAGCATAAAACTTCACATACAGAAAACAAGGATGTGAGCTGAATAGCAACCAATTTAAAACTTTTGAACTGAATATGAATCTGGAAGAAAACTGTAATGAAACTTCCACTGACCAGTGGCTAGAGTAGATGTAGCTAAAGACTTTTCAGCAGTTAAATTATGTGAGCACAAGAAATTTCATGTTTCTTCTTAATTTTTGTCTAACACAAATCTGTTGAGAAGCTCAAATGTTTAATCGATGTAATAATATGATTCTTATTTCTTTTTGTGTAAACTTTTATGCAAGAAAGGAATGCTAATAATTTCAGAAATGTTTTGGATAACTTCCTTGCTGGTCTTAATTTGTGACTTTAAATAGGACAATAAAGGTTTAGCAATAGCTGCTTTAATATGACTTGAATACTTCATGGACCTCATCCAGGATATGGAATGCCTGGAATTCATGTACAGCCTTCCAGCGTTGAGTGGAATGAACAAACAGAAAAGTATTTACTAACAAAAATGCATAGCCACAGTCCACCAATATATTTTCATCAGTATCTGCCTGCTAGTAGATTTTTATCTTCTGCGTGATAGATGAAATTAGACTCTGAAAAGAACTATTAATCACATTCTCCCATATGGTAATATACCAAGGGAATCAAATGCAGTTTTGTTTTCTCTATTTTTAGCATTAGTTTTCTGCATACTTCTTCCCACACTAAGGATGTTCTGAGGCATCATAAAAAAGCCATTTTCTAGAAAGTTATTTCTATTTATGCCCAGTGCATTATATTATCACTATTATTAAAATAAGGAGAGGGCATGGTAAGAATTTAAAATAAATGCATCAGTACCTGTCTATTAACTCATTTCTCACACCCAATATTGAGAATTTTCTTTTTAAAAAGAAATTAAAACACGTAAATTTTCAATGTATGATACCTCTGTGAAAAATGGCCTAGAAATTATTCTAAGCAATCTACAGCTTAACTGTAAAACAATGGATTAACTATTTAGTAAAATACCTAGTAATCCTTTATCCCCACTTTCTGAACAATCTAAAACACACATGAAGTTTTACAGAATAATACACTTGAAGCAGTCTATACTGGGATGAGTTTACAATGTTTAAGGTGTATCCCAGATTTAGTTAACAGGAGAAAAGCACCTGGAAAAAAAAATAGTCACCTTAGCCAAAGATGTTATGCTGAGAATGCATTTGGTGGCTGTGCAAATATGCAAAGCAGAAAAAAGCCTTATGGATATGATTTCAAATGTCTTGTCTAATGGAATAAAAGTGTTACTATCATAACAAGATGCACACGGGGAACACGGCGGAAAGCTTCCACCTAACTTGTTGTACGATCACAAATTAATTGAAAATTGTTTTGCTTTATTCCTCACACATAAATTCAGCTGAAACTAAAATGACTAAGAAAGACACTAACAAAAATTGTAATTGCAGTCTCTTTGGTAGGGAAGAAAGGTTTAGAAATCTCACATTGTGTTCACAGATTATGTTTAGGAGCCTAAATATTGCACGGGTGTGCCTTAGAGAATATCTGCCCAGGACAATAGATTGCTATCCAGTTTAAAGAACAAGCAAAGCCTGCCATTGTTTATACCTAACATTTTAACAATGATCTCATGGTGAGTATTATATCTGGAATGTGAAAAATATAATCATATGGGAAGAATCAAGATTTAAAAATGTAAGATATTTTTATCACATATTCAGTGTTTTACATAATGCTTGTTTTATTTAGGCACAATTAAGGGAAGTCACAAAAAATATATAAGGCTAAATTTTTCAGGTAATTTAGATGTAGAAGTATATGCATGCACAATTACTGGAGTTACATGAAAAATCAGATAACTGTATACACAGACACAGTGAATTACGCACATTTGCATATATAATTATCCTGTCTGTATACCTGTTAAGGTAATTGCGTACATGTACAAATTGGGCGTGCAAATGCATTTGCATTTTAAACATGCACACATATGGCTAAATAGTCACAAAATCAAGCTCAAAATCCTTAACCTGTCATTTATGAGAGACATTACTGACTTAATCAAAACACAAATAATTACAGTAATGGAAAGCACATGGAATTTCCTTTACTATATTTGTAAATCTTTGTGGGCCTCAAGAAATATTCCTTAAAAATTTTACCTGTGTGAAAATAATCTTAATCTTTGTGAAGCAGACAAGCGTGCTTTTCCATTTTGCCCAGACAAATGTTATTTTCTGTGCAATATTGCAGAGAGAGTGATGGTCAGAATTAACCTTACAAGCTCCTCTCTTGTCTCCTGCTACTGTAGCAATGTGCCTTTTTGTTACTACCATCTGTGCTCAATTACCAGTCTTCTGAAGGTGTAAACTGCAATAGGATGACTAAATGTGGCCAGTATACATCTTTCCCTGGGTAAAATCGAGTGAGCCCTGTTTTTTGACTTAAACCTGCTAGTTACTTCTATTTTTCTTACTCTCGTTGTTTTGTGTGAAAATTTTGTCAAGCCTAACAGAGGCAATTATGCAAAGTTTCTGCACAGTTAAAGTTGGGGGAATTTTGCCACTTTCCTTAACTGAAACAAGAATGAGGTTCTAGCCTTCTCTGGATTCCTCAGCTAACTGTATCTATCCATTTATATGTTCAAAGATCATTGCAGTAAATAAAAGCACAGTAAAATAGCTGAGGAACTAACAGAAAAACAGGGAGGAGAAAGAGCACTGAGTAGTTTTGAAGGGGTACCAAAATATGGACTAGGAATGAATGTTGTGGAATGTTAAAAAATGAGGACTGATCTTTCAATGTTTGAGTCTTCTTGTGTGGAAGGATCTGGCCTTTTGACATTGTTACTGAATAGACTGATGTACATTAAAAAAAATCTGTGCTCTAGGAATTCTGCCATTCTGTGATTCTGGCTCTAGGAATATTTTTCCTAGGGTATATTAGAAGGGGAGTGGTTAGTACATCGAGAGAGGTTCTCCTTCCCCTCTACTTTGCCCTAGTGAGACCACATCTGGAATATTGTGTCCAGTTCTGGGCCCCTCAGTTCAAGAAGGACAGGGAACTGCTGGAGAGAGTCCAGTGCAGGGCAACAAAGACGATTAAGGGAGTTGACCATCTCCCTTATGAAGAAAGGCTGAGGGAGCTGGTTCTCTTTAGTTTGGAGAAAAGGAGACTGAGGGGTGACCTTATTAATGTTTACAAATATATAAAGGGTGAGTGCCATGAGGATGGAGCCAGGCTCTTCTCGGTAACAACCAATGATAAGACAAGGGGTAATGGGTTCAAACTGGAACACAAGTGGTTCCATTTAAATTTGAGAAGAAACTTCTCAGTGAGGGTAACAGAACACTGGAACAGGCTGCCCGGGGAGGTTGTGGAGTCTCCTTCTCTGGAGACATTCAAAACCCACCTAGACACATTGCTGTGTAACCTCATCTGGGTGTTCCTGCTCCAGCAAGGAGATTGGACTAGATGATCTTTTGAGGTCCCTTCCAATCCATAACATTCTGTGATTCAATGCAATATTTTCTCCTCTTTCTGAGAATAATCTCAGATATTCCAAACACATGCTAACCATTCTGTCGAAAATAGTCATATTATTTCTTCTTTCCAGAGTATCAGTGACTGGAAGGCTACCAGCCTACCACAGATCAGATCTCTGTTGTGTAAATGAAAAAAAAACAAAAACAAAAAACCGCAACCCCACAACCCCATGAGTCTGCCTCCAAAAGTCAGTTTTATTGCATTCCAAATACATTGGATCAGCCATAACAACAAGAAACCCTCACTGGGCTTTTAATAGGCCTTTCACATATTCTTATTTGGTTTTAATATTGAGTGAATTAGCTTAAACATCTGCATTAATACACAGTTTGGAAACAACATTCTCTCATGTTAGATCATCTTTTATTACAAAATCAGCATGCAGCATTCTCAAATGTGCCTGAACAGTGTTCTCAAAATTTATGTATCACATCTCTCTTATGTCAGTAATTTTACTACTTTCATGTATATACTGGATTGTTAAGTGCTTTTAAGCATTGTTCCAAATCCTTTACTAGAGCTGTTGAATCTTCTCACAAGCATTCTGGCCAGAGGCTTAATCTTGATTGAATCCACAAGCATTCCCAGTTTATAAAAGGGCAAAGTTTCTGCCAGTATTAACTACTTGGCGGAATAGTACAGAACATGAGTGTCACTATACAATTTGAGGTGAGCAGTTCCTCTGTAACTTAAGTTTGCATATTTTTACATTCACTTTTTTTACAAGTATATATACTCAAAAAGTCCCATAATATGTAATTCATTCATTTCATAAGATGGTGAATTCATTTAGCATAAAAATTTCAATTACACTATTGGTTGGATATCACCAGAACCAAATCACCTCTCATATACAATATAATATATTTTTTATATTTCAATTAAGGTCACAACCTACTGAAATGTTGACAGTGAGCTTGTATAACAGAGAACAGTTTAATTATTTATTCTAAAAGGTTAATGAAAATTAACACAGAAAATTCTCAGTTTTTTAGCACTTGATTTTATCCACAGAGAGGGGTTTGCATGTACAGCTCAGAATGCACATCTTTGTCCAGTGTTAAGACTGAGCCTTCCTGGACGCTGCTTCCTTCAAAAACTGGTTTGCAAGGCTACTGAGAACACACATGAAAGAGAGCACTATGATTTTATTTTTTTTTAAAAAAAGCTTTTATTTTCAAAGATTGATCATAAATCTAGACTTACAAGATAATTCAGGACTTTTTTCCTCCTATCCAAGTCTCATGATAAAATCAAACTTTCTGTTTTTGTAATCCTCTAGCCAGCAGCTGTAGTAACAGAACACCAGAAAGCTGATCTTTGTCTTTTTTAATTCATGGCCTTTCAAACATTATGTTAATACCCTTTGCAGGTAAGGCCTGCATCTCTCACTCACAGTGAAACCTCTGTGATCAGAATGTTCTTTTCTGTGGAAAATTACTATACTGAGTGGGGAAAATGTGAAGTGTAAGTAGGAAAAAAGTAGGCAGAATGAAGAGTTTTTCATACAGGTTTTTCCTTTAAAGATACTAACATAGAACATCTGAAAAGTACTGTATTGTTAATTAAGAGTTGATTCTGCATGGTAACAATATTTTCAGATTTTTCTCCTCTCATCATAATTTCTTACTTATGTCCAGGGAGAAGGGGCAAAGATGAATGAATACTTTACGATCCCCAAGCTAAGATTTCTGAAAACCTTGAAACATTTTTAAAACCTTGCATTGTTTTTAGTTGTGACTCTTATATACGTATATCTTAAACTATTTGTATGTACAGAGTTTTATACGTTTACCATAAAATGTAGAAGGTTTCAGAACATTTGCGTGGTCTAGGATGTTACCTTTAATAAAAATCATGTAGGAAATGGGAATCATAAAAACAGAATAACTCAAAACTACATGAATAGGATTAGGAATAAAAGCAAAAGAAGGGTGAAGATAAAAGAAAAATAATTTTAAAAGTCTTTTACTTACTGTACCATGGCCTTGATTTGTTATTTTTCCAGCCCATAATGGTCAAGAAAGGCCCAAGGGTTAGTTCATGTGCACTGGCTGGCAGATCAACATTCTTTTTCTTTGCTTTTCTTTTTTAAACAGTGAATCAAACTGAGGACAAAGGTTGGACATCTTTACAGTTAATAGAGGAAATAAATGATTAAATTTTTACAGTAAAGGTCAATATATGACTGGTAGAAAGTATCAGATTGACAACATTGAAAACCAAAATCCTCATATAGTCACAGAATACATGTTGTTTAGCAGCAGTTACAGATACTAGTTTTATTTTTTCTGTCAGTTTGAAGTGGTATAATATCTCTGATTTCTACAGAAAAGAGCTGCTTTGTCCAAAGAAAAAAAGTTTTTTACTTTTTATCTTACTAAAAAGCAAACTACCTATTACAACAATTAACAGTCCAAGTACTGCTTAGGCAAAGACATGTACGATCACAATGATTTTTCTGATTGTCTATTTGTGCTGACTTTTCAATGCACAAATAATAAAAAAACCCTGGTTTTAATACCCTCATCCTATCCAACTTTTTTTTTAAAAGGTGGGGGAGGGGACAAAAAAGAATGAAGGATAAGTAGAACTGAACGGGCAGAGTCCTAGCCAAGACCCATTTTTTTCTGAATAGGAAAAACTGATTATACAAGTTGCACGACTGATTTACACTTCTACATGTCCTCCGGTACAACTCATATCTATTCTCAGATACTAATGCCCATAACTGACTTCATAAGTTGTTTCACGTCAAATTCGAATTCAGATGCTATTTTTTCATTTATTTCCAGGTAATGTTCTACCTTGATCCCATCCTGCCTCTAGGGAAGTCCATTAACATGAAATTCAACACCAAATGAAAAAAATTAACTTTCTTTTCATAAAGAGGTTAAGTCTGGTAAAGATTGATAGTTGCATGGTAAGGGATGATCATTGTGTTTTCCCCTCTGTGAAATTCTAGAAAGAAAGTTCAACACTTGCTGAAGAGAAAGTTGGATGCAAGACTCTCAGAGGCCTTCTGACTCATGTAGTCTAGCTGTCTGCTATTGTAGATAATCATATCATATAATATTTTTATAAACTAAGGATATTCTACTGTAAAATTAATTAAGTTGATGCCATTACTTTTATTAGGACAGCCCTCATTCCTCTAGCAGTTCCTCTAATTTCTTACCTAAATTTTATAATAATCCTTTGGTTTTGTGTCAACGATGTCCTTTAGATTAATTATTTCTCCCTCACTGCTGTTTATTCCACTCTGATGTACTTGCAGAGAGCAATCCTATCTCTTCTCAACCTTCATTCTGTGAGTCTAAGCCAAGGTTTTTTTGATTTCCTATTGTAATATGTGCCCTCTAGTCCACTGATCACCCTTGAACAGAAATTCCTTTTCATTCTTCAATATAGAGACTTCTTCCTGTATTTTAATAATTTATCCCATTCCTATTATCTCTCTTTTGTGGCAGTAATCTACTTCTTCCTGCAAGATACCCCAGCCCACCTCTGATTTGATGATGATTACTGCTTTTGTGTGTTCAACAATGTTTAATAAGCATTCATGACTTCAGCATAAAAAGAAAATCAGTGAAAGTATTAAGCAAGAATGGTTTTAAGACTGATCTTCCAGGAACATCAGTGATAACCTTCTTCAGTGTTTTTCTTAATGGAAACTTGATGTCATGTTCTTTTCAATCAGGCTTACTTTCCAATCTTAGTACTAGTCCCTTTTGTTGGGTGTTTCATAGCATACGCTTTACTGAATTAGAGGTAGATTAAATCTACTGTTTCCCTTGTCTAAAAGTAACAACTCTTTTAGAAATGAACAGTACCTGGCTGGATTAGCACGACCTACCTATAACAAACTCATTTAATTCTTACTCTGTTTTCTGCAGTACTCCACATCTTTCATTATTATTTCCCTCAAACTTTTTAATAAGCTTGCATAAAACTGAGATCAGGTGTTTTATATTTGTCCAAACTATTTCCGTCCTCCTCTTATTCATCATGAATACTATGTTTGCTATCTTCCAGTCAGATTTGCTTGAGTTACTGTATTGTGTGCTGACTCTTTCAATGTTCTAGGATAGCCAGCAGCAGAACTTCAGTATAAAATATGGAGCTTAAAGGCCATAGGCTCAAAGTTCATCTCTATTTAGCAAAGTATTAAAATATGTAACCGTATGTCTTTTTAGCTGATTTATGCATAGGTCTAAAATCAAAAACATCCTTAAATTTAATAAATCTCTACCCAGAAATAGTATTGCAGTATATCATCCACAATGCAGACACCACAATTTAAGAACTTACCTGCTTTTTAATGCACAATATGTTTGGCTGTTATGTAGTTTCATATCTATTATTTTTCAGGTTGAATAAGACCATGTTTTCTTAGTGCACCAGTGAAAAGATTACTTAGCCAGTTCTTCAGGTAATGTAGATAAACATAATGCTGTAGCCATCACCTACCCTGGAGCCAGTAAAAAATGAAATCCGTTATGAAATCTTACTTGCTGTGCATCCTGCTGACCATTAACTTGTAAATAAATCTCAGAATAATTCATCCAATTGAGATCAGAAGCAGACTATATAAAGCTACACATTTCTGGATCTCAACAGTGATGTGTATGTGAATTTTTCCTTTATCACAAAGGTGAAAAGCTAAACCTCCAGGAGAGAAAAAAAGTCCATTAACGACCCACTTCACACTTAATTTAACAGCAAGCATCAACAGGCACTGGTTATAATGGAACTCACACCAACCTTTCTTGCTTTCTGCTGGCTGCCCCTTCCCTGATAGGTTGCAGGGAGGAAAGAGGGGAATTTGAAAAAAAAAAAAAGAAAAAAAAAAAAGGAATTGGCAGAATACACTTGAAGAAGAATACCACCTTGTTATCCTACAGATCTGTGCAACTGCCCTGTTCTGAAGCCTGAAATGGCAACTAATATTACATATTACTCACTGTATAATCTGGAGAATATCTAAAAAGTCTCAGCCACAGCAGAGTCACTTCAGGATTTATTTTGTAACTGGAAAGGCTGCCTGAGGGTGCCCTCAAATAAACTCCTTATGTGTGGGCTCAAAACAAACCTGATGCTGTTGTATTTATAGATCACTTCTGGAATAAGTGTAACGGAGGCTTCATTTTCTACCACTTAGAGCCAAAGGGCTGGGAATAGACTCTCAAAAGGATACCAGGTGCTACTCCCAGTATTGCCATTGACCGACCTCTTTATGCCTCAAGCTGCTCAGCTATAAAATTGAAGGCTTTTTAAAAATAAAATCAAGAACTCTGAGAAAACCAACAATAGCATGGTTTTAGGCAGGTCACGAAGTCAAATGATGGCAGTTCTATTCCTGGCTCTGAAGTGCACTCAGCCAAACCTGGAACAAGTTATTTAGGGCAAGCCCACACCACACAGCTCAGCAAAGAGCACTGAGCTGACTCAGAGCAAACCAGCTTCAGAACCAGAAACGGATAGTTGCAGCAGGAGACTGTTCCACCTGAGCTGGCTCACTAATTAGCTCTAATTTGAGCTAATTAACCCAAGCATACAGGCTAAGCTGTATTGACTCATGCACAAGTTAGTTTCCTCAAAAGACACTACTTTGTGTTGGATAGCTATATCAACCAGCCTGGAGCTACCCAACCTCTCCCCATTACAGCACAGAATTATGATGTAGGATGCATGCTGAAGTTATAGTACGTAGTAGTTGTGCATAAATCACATTTTTCTATTTTGGTTTGATTTTTTTTTTTTTTTTTAATGCTGATCCAGACCTGCCCTGCTCATCTCACTCCAGCAATGTGGGATAGACACTGGCCAACAAGGCCGTACCCTGTAAGCACTGACATTGAACCCAGCTCCCAGCCTCCCATTTTTCAGGGAGCAACCATCCTTGTTAAGCCCTGAAAACAGACAGCTGGGCATGAACCAGTGCATCCTGGCAGCAAAGGAAACCAGCAGCCTCCTTGTCTGTATTAGCAGGAGCTCACCCAGTGGGTCCAGGGAATGGATCTTCCCTCTTACTCCAGGTTTGTTAAAGATATCTGGAAAACTGTTTCTAGCCTTACTCCTCCCCTGGCCACTCAGTTCACAGAAGATCAGTAAACAGGAATGAGTTGAATGGTAGGACACCAGGGTGACGTGGGGCTGGAGCACTTACCTCATGAGGAGAGACTGAGTGACCTGGGCTTTTCAGCCTTTAGTAAAGATGACATTAAGGGGAGCAAACAGCAGCCTGCAAGTACTGAAGAAGATGTTACCAAGAAGATGGAGCTGGGCTCTTTACTGAGATGCACAGCAGGAGACAATAGCCACAAAATTAAATAGGGAGGCTCTGACCTGGCATAAAGAGAATTTTTTTTTCTCCATGAGGACAGTTGAGCATTGGAAGAAAAGCTGTTCAGTCTCTTAGAGAGTTTCAAAACCAAACTAAACCGCTTGGTCTACATTGACCCCACTTTGAGCAACAGTTTGGAATGACACCTACTAAAGTCCCTTCCAATCTGCATGATCATATTCATCTAAGAGAAAATGCTTTCTGGAAACAATATTCATTTTACTGTGATTTTAGTAAGGACAGTGGTGTGTAATGCCCAATAAGATGTTTGGTAATAGGCACTGAATGGAAGTAGGAATAACATAAATTTGAACCTCTCTGCCCCTGACATTATAGTGATACTACAGGCATTAGGCAGCCCCATTGGTGTTAGGACATCAATGGTGACTACTGACATTTCAAAAAAATACCTAGAGGAAATGACACAGAAGCGTAGTGCTTGATACATCGAAGGCTAGAAGCCCCCTCAGAGCAAAGCTCTGTGAAGTCAAAATTTCCCATGTGACCTTTCTGACTGTCAGGGCATAACATCTCAGTACATATGATCTACAAATCTATATGTATATATCTTCTACATGTGCACAGTAAACCAAACACTTTTAGGACACATTGCACCTCCTGGACATGCACAGAGCAAACCACATTGCACATCTGCAGATGGTTTGATGCACACAGACCTGGTTTGCAATATTTTTGAGGAACTTCAGATGTATGGTTTTTGGTTGGCAGGATATGACCCGCTAGGGCCAGAAACAGCAGGGAATCCTGGAAAAGTTCCTTGTATAGAAAAACTCTGCCCCAAAAAATCCAGAACATATCCAAGAAAACTTAAATATACTGTAACATTTTCATGCAGCATTTCATTTCTAGCATCCAGCAGTGGCCTATGCTGTACGGCTCCTGAGAAATGGCAGATAGGAAAGGTCTCCTGTTTCTCTTCACACCTACAGAACCTGCGTGCTTAAAGGAATTTACAGTTTCCCCCACTGTAAGAGATTAGAGGTTTTACAAAAGCTTCTAAAATACAGCATTTTTAAGACTGAAAAACCTCTCAATGGTACCAGTTTGGAGGTACTTACAGTCGTCTACACAACGGTCCAAAAGAATAATGTTTGTACATGTGCCTGACCGTCCTATTCTTCCCATGTACAGTTCTCATTGCACACAGCCATTTAACATGGAGAGCAATGGTTCTTTAGTCTTAGCTGACCTAAAGCCAAAAATAAATGATTAAACCCTATAAAGTTGGGAACACTTGAGGAGTCCTGGGTTTTTTTTTTGTCCATGACTTTCAGGAGCCTCAAGATTTGTTGCCTGTGCCACCTGGTGACACTGTCATTACATCTTGTTGCTACATACAATTCTCTGTTTTACTATCACATGTTTTCTTTCTGCTAGTTATTGCATAGTCACAACAAACTCAACTTCAGAAACTCAATGGCAGCTGACACTACGGTTAAGGAGAATGCAACCAACTGGCAGTTTGAATGGCTTATTCAGAGACCTAGTAAGAAAGAAAAATTACAAGACTACTTCTGCAGCTGTGTTGCTACATCCTGAGTCACAAATAGGATGTAAGGTTTTTGTATATAACTTTTGTCTTAGCTAAAGCTACCCCGGTATTGCAAGGAAAGGAAATAAGCACATGAAGTAAAGGTAGTAAAATATATATATAACCTTTTTCCTGAAAAGGCAAACAAATTAAATTGGTAACACCAGAGGGTGCTGCCAAGGACTGTTATGGGGTATGTCCTTCTATAAAGGAACTCTACCAGAAATGAAAAACAACCCAATTATCCTAATTTTAGCAGGTTCCTCCTTTCAGTATATCCAGATGAGAAAAGACAGGAACTGAAGTTGCTGTAATAATCCAGTTCTGAATTTTTCAGCTCTACATGTGCAGATAATCACAGCAAGAACTGAGGATTTAAAATACAGCTATTGTCAAAGCGGAAAGGTCATTTTCCTTCCTCTAGTACAGGTCATGTTTTTCAGAAAGAAAACCATGGCTACAAGCAATTAAAATACAACCTTAACTCACAAGACAAGGGTTTAATTGCCATGAAATATACATGTAAATGTAATTTGCTGCAAGCCTCATGTCCTTATGCATGTATGGTACTTACTTGCAGGTTTGTTTTGTTTTTTACTGTGACCATTTTGATAAGTAATTTGTGTAGTTGGTTCCGCTATTCACTTTATGTATCAAATACGACATATATTCTGCAATACAGTCTGCATTAAAGAAATTATAATCTATGCAATATTTGTGTTCCAACATATCCCAGGACATTCTAGGAACTGAAGAAAATGAGTTAAGTACATATAAACATGTCACCTGGGTTCTGTGTGCCTATAGTACAATGGCCTCAAAGATAGAAGTAGGCTGAAAGTGGTGTTCTTTCTTATTCCAACCTTGCTGGGTTTCTCAATAGTTGGATTTTTCTCCCTTTTTTTTTTTTTTTTTCCTCACAGTGACCCTTACAGGGGAGACTTATATTTAACAGTGGCTTTCTAACATCTGTTTACTAAACCAAATAATGTAGGCAAAGTTGTGGCTGGAGATAGTGTATAGAAACAGCAAGGCCATAGAAAAGGGAAAAATGCACGCTTATGCTGAAGGATCCTTTTGTTTAGTCCTTTTGAGAAAGACCTCGGTGACCTTAGAAAACCTCCAGCTGCAGCCCATGAAACTGGGTTAAGAGCCTCAGCCAAGGACCTTGAGAGCCCTCTACAGGCCATCAATGCCTGGTAAGACAAAGAAGAGTGATCCTGGTAGCCCTGCTCTGCTCATCTTCATCTGCCTTGATGTGTGGATGAAAGACATGTTTTATTTGCCATTTATCACAGTGGGGGTTTTGGTGTGCAACGGTAAGCCGTCCCTTTAATTTTGCCTTCAGCTGGCAGCATTGTTTGGCTTAAATAACTACTTGCCAAAAAAGGAAAAGAATTTGTTCTCTCTCTGGATTTGTTATTTCATTAGGGTTCCTCAAGAGAACTCCAATAAAGGATTTGGGTCTATTAATCACCCTCCACAACCTTCTCAAGTAATTAGTCTTTAAAAATGTTTGCTACCTCCTTAGTAGTACATAATTTGATGGTGCTCAGTGAATCAGCTGAGGTTCAGACTCACTAACCTTTAGAGGTTTGGCCTGTCTGAGCTCATCAGTCTGGGCCCCCAATTGAACTGAAAACTGCACTTTTTTCATTCTTTGTGGCAGGTTTATAGTACAGCACTGCTGGACGCCTGCCATGAAGGAAAACTCAAAACATACAAATTCTTCATAAGGCAGTGGTAGAAGGTGGCACTGAGAAATAATGCTCTCATGCTGTCAGAGCTGCTGTGGGGAGAGTGGGGGGAGCGCTCATTCTAAGACAGATGTAGCAACAATTGCTCCTGTTTAACTCCCTAAATGGGTAATCCTAGTTTATGAGGCCCCAGTGATGGAAATCTTGCTGACATCGCCCTGAGGATTTTTTTTTGGCAGGGATTATGGGTTCTCTGGAGAGCATTGCAAGCGCCAGGCTTACGATGTCTGATGCAGACCTCTTGAAATAGTGTAACATGCAATTTTCTTCGAGGATGCATACATTTTAATGACAAACTTCATTATGAACATAGCTAAAAGTATTTCCAGTTTATTCCATACATAAAATAGACAATGAAGCAGTTTCATATTAGAAAATATGAAGTTGCAAGCCTCTCATGAAAAAATGCATTTGGCACCAACAGGTAAAGCAGTTCACATGCCTTGTTCCCTTTTCTTGGCACTCCTGGTTCCATTGGCCTTGTTTCTGGTAAATTAAGAAAGTAATTACAGATTCACAGACCACTTTGGGGACATTCCAGGGTTTTGTATTTGGCATTAAAGAGAGATATTTGCAAGCTGCCCAAGCCAGTGCTGTTAGGAGGATAAGGATTTCATTTTGCTTCATTTTTTTATATTTAGACTTCTGATAGAAATTTTGTTCTGACTCTGACTGGAAAAATAAGTCCTTTGTTTTATTTTCCAAAAGAGATTTGAGCCAAATGCCTATTTTCAGATTAGAACATTTTGCTTTTCTTGTTTAGCTCATAGTTTTTTTCCAATACTGGACAGACAGACTCAGACAGCCCCTCTGACACTATATCTTTTGGGGCTCAGAGACAGTGGGCAAGGAAATTAAAGACACAGCTCAAATCTATGCTCTTCCTGCATTCATGTGCAGTAGTTCACCTGCAATCACATTAAATCAGTCAGAGAAAAATTGTATGACTGGGACACTAATATTCTGGGCCAAGATCCTTTAAAATACAAAATCTCAGTTAAATAAATTCAAACTTTGACAATAATTTTTGCTAATATAAAGTACAGTAATTTAAGGAGAGATGTTAATCCAGCTTAATCTAATGCAAACTACATGCTTTTTTGGGGAAAAAATAGTGTGTTTCCCCCTTGTGTGTGTATCACCCCTTGCTGTCAGAAATGTAGAAGCACAAAATATGACTGGATAGCCCACCTATCCGGTCAAAAGAATTTGTCTCAATTTCCAGAAATGGCTTTGCTTGTAACTCATTTATTGCTTTAGACCCCTCACACATAATAGGCAGCACTTGCATTAGTGAGTTATCCCGTTTAATTAAATTAAGAAAGAGTTCCCTAAAGTCAGTAAATGACAATGTATTATATTTCAGTGTTTCTGGCCATATGGTATACATTGCACAAAAACATTTAAAAGATAACTGGACATACCTGAAATGTCAGCAGGAACCATATGCATTCATTTTTGTGACAAAGGCAAGGGCTTGTATAAGGCAGACTTTTTCATCCGATAATTCTGTCCCATTGATAAAGTAAACTTTTATTAGTGGACATTTGTAAATAATTTATAAAAGCTGAAATGATCAGCATGTTGCCACGGATCTAAGTAACACTTGTTATAGGCAAATGTGAGTTGAAAAGTCAATTCTACTGCATCTCTCTGCCAGGAAACAACAGACCGATCAGTTCTATAATGATTGCTTATCTCATTAATAAAAACTCTTGTTAAATGATTTTTGTATGTATGCTAGTGTTTGTGTCTGTTTGTACACATAGTACTCATTGCAACATGTAGTTATGAGTATCTGAAGCCAGTTGTTAAAAAATGTCTGAAAATACCATTCTCCAGCTGGTTCTCTCAGGTTTTAGTGGTGGGGCTGGTAGGATGCAGGATGAGTCCTGCAGATCTTGCTGGTAACTGCAGGGTGACTCTTACTTCTTTAAAATAAATATTTGAATGTGGCACTGTAATTTTTTTGTTTTCTTTTACTCCTAGACTGGGAATCTTTAACATAAAGCAAGTTAGTTTGGCACAGGGAAAAAAGAAGAAATCCATTTTAATCAGCATGACTCTGCTGGCCGAGGAATATAAAGCACCAAACACAACAGGCCTTAATCTTGGTGGAATTTTTTTTTTTCAATACCTGAAAAAATCATTATTTTTAAGAAGACTCCCTTGACCCCAACTCTCTAACTGACTGTAACTCCAAAAGACAAATTAAAATATGGGCCCTCAACACCTATTGTGGTCCCTTTAAAAATATTCCTTGTAGTGATCGAGAAGGATTTCAAGTAATCTCCTTATGGCTGTTTGTAAAATCTCAGTGACTGAGGTAGACATAGGAGTTAGCAGGTAACAGAACACTAAACCTTTAAAACATTTTTTTTTTATCTCTGTTACTACTAACACTTCAGAAGATGGGGGGAGGAAAAAAAAAAAAAAAGAATAATGTGAAATCTAATATTTCTGCTTCCAACTACGCAACTTGTTATTTGAGCTGTGTAAATAGAAGCTATTTGTTAATGTTCTGATTCTCTTTTTGGCTCTTGTAAAAGGGCAGACAGATAACATCAAGTAGCTGTGCAGGGTACTGCTTG
Source organism: Streptopelia decaocto (assembly GCF_964273445.1). Taxonomy (NCBI): domain Eukaryota; kingdom Metazoa; phylum Chordata; class Aves; order Columbiformes; family Columbidae; genus Streptopelia; species Streptopelia decaocto. The sequence goes on from NC_138663.1 coordinate 21,325,692, forward strand.
TACCTTTTCACTCTACTGCTTAACCATGTTGGGTTTAGTTGAAAAATACGTGGTGTCATAATTTCACCTATATTGTTGTTTATAAAAGGATTCTGCATCATGCAATCACACTGACCATGTAATGTCTCAAACAGAATATGCCAGCCTCTATCTACTTAAATCTGTGTTAAGTCCCAAATACACAAGTTTGCAGAACATCTCACTTTGGAGCACTAAAATTGTCCTTTAAGGACAGAAGATGTATAGGAGAGTAGAAATAGGACCTGAAGAAACCAAGTGATGCATCCTCCTTCCACCAAGGACTTTAAAGTATCCAAAATGTCTTTGTACAGTCAATGCGTGTGCGTGGAAAAGGTGAATAAAATCATTTTAAAACATGAAACCGGTTAAAACAACAGCTATAGAGCATCTAACAACTGGCATGATTGCAAGCAGTTTTATTCCCAGAATATCAGGAAACCTGACCTGATTTCTGCAAATATCATAATTATTCACAAACATGGGATTCATCACCCTGATAATCTGTGTCTGTCCCATAGGACATACTTTCCCACTACATGCTGAAAATGAATCTTGCTGTGATTGCTTACCTAACACTTGCAGTATTTTTCAGTTCCTTGATTATATGACTGGAATAATAAATTAAAAACAGCTAATAATGAGTGAGCTTTCAAATTGATAACTAGTCATACTAAATTACATACAGCTGTAGGTTTTCATAAGCATATTAAAATATACTACATAGAGGACCAAATACCTATAGTACATAATACTTCACAAGTGAAATCAATTTAACACTTTTTCAGAAATCTGTTTGTGAGTCATATTGTAACATTATGCCAACTTTATGCTTTTATATCGAGGAACTACGAAAAGTTACAAAGCCAATTTTAAGTGTTTATTGTTACCAGTAAATGTAGACTGAAGCTAGGTTGCAGCTGTGAACTCTTATGATGTAATCTATACCTGTACAATATTCTTTCACATGTTACTGTTATGTTTCTATGTACCCTAAAAATGGAAGTTTCATATTGAAAGTACCTAGGGAACCTATATAAATTATTGTAATACCTTTCTTCTTTTATCATTTTAAGATGTTTGCTTAAAAGAAACCCAACTTTCAAGGTATAGCTAGTATCATAGCTTCCTTTGTGTGTTAGCCAGAAACAAAGACATTTTACCTCCTGTAACAAAATCTTATCCAAATTAATCCACATTTGGCTATGTTAATCAAATGATGTATTGCTCTTTGGTTTTTTTTTCCTGAAACATGAAACCCTTTTATTAAAATCACAGTATCCTCAAGAGCTAATTTTAAACAAATCGAACTTCCATGAAAAAATTGGTACATCAGGAAACTTCTGGCTGGTTCTAAATTCTTTGCCTGCTGGGGTTGTGTTGAAGCTAAATCTTCCACGAGCACAATGCAATGGCACATATTCCATCTGGAAGGAATCCTTGAAATGTTTGGTCACCCACTTCTTTGGCAAAACATATTCATAGAAAATCCACCACAATTCCAGTCCACCATATCTCTGACCAACAGGTCAAAAAACCCAAAAGTTTTAACCAAGTTAACGTGTCACTGTGAAAGGACATGCTGCCATCTCTCTCAAGACCTCTCAGGACAATAAAGATGGAATCATAGGTCAGTAAATCCACTTTTCAGCAAAACAATGGATACTCAGCCTTCATTAAACTTTGGCTGCTAAAACACGGTGCCACAAGGAGGCCAGGAGGGCAGGGAACTCCGACTCTCTCATTCCTGGTTCCCAACAGTGTTATCCAAAGAGTTTTACAATTCTAAAAATGCCCATGAGAGTTTCTGTGTGGTTATCAAGCCCTACCTCATTGACACTGTGGGAAATCTAGCTCCTGATATGTCCAAAATGTGTTAAGCTTAAAACTTTTGAAAGCTCTAAAAACAGTGTGTGACAAAAGCTATGATTTTGAAAAGTAGTGCCTCAAAACACCTGGGAAAGCATGGAAAAGGAGTAGATTCAGGTGAAAATAATAATTCTCCTGGCCTTTTCATTGGTATCAATTGCTACTCAAAAAAAATATTCTTTCCACTCAAATTCTGTAAACACAAAGAGTCTTTTCTATGAAACTAAGGAAGGAGACAACACAGGTGTTTTTAAAGAAAACATTTTAACCTTCACCTCTTTTACAATTTTCCTTCTATACATCATCTATCTAAACAAAACACAGTGTTTTCTAGTCATTCTGGCTTTCAGTAGCAGTTAAATTCCCCACAAAGTGCTGACCAGAACTGTGGCCTGCTATCTCCACGCTAGCTCACTCCTGTGGAAACCTACGTAAAGCAGGACATCTGCTAGATCAGAAAGTCTAACCTAAAAAACAAAAAGATGAGTAGTACTGATACATTTACAGTACTATTAAGAACGGATTTTCTGATGCACTGCTTTTCCTTACCCTGAGTGCGTGCAAATTGAGGATGTGGCAGGCACAGCGAGCGTGGATAAGTGGTTTCCTTAGAAACAAAAAAAGCAGAAACTATAAAGCAGAACATCCTCCCAACCAATGTGACTTTTTAATGGTGCTGATAACACAGAGAACAGATGTAAGTAGCCTCACTGTTTGTACACAGCACACAGCATAGTTCCCTAAATAGGTGGATTACTTTCCATATAAGATCATAAAATCTAGATAGACTCTCACAGAGCTGCCATTAAGGAAGAGGGCATGACTGTGACGTTCCGATAATAGTATTATAAGCTAAATATAGCAGCCGGCATTTCTGGTGCCCACTTGTGCTCGTTTCTTCTGTGATAAGTAATTCATCTCCCTCCTTCATGTTAACAGCTAGCTCATGTGTATTGGAAAGAAGTGACCACTGCAGCAAGTATGCTTTTAGCAAATCCAGGCTAGAGCTCATACTAATAAGCCATTCCTTTGTCAAGTTTTTCAAAAATAGAAGCCCAAATTAGGTACGCAGACAAGCGATTCCTGAAAGAGCTGAATGTCCAACAGCACTTCAGCAGAACTGGGAGACTCAGAGGGGAAACAGAAAGTTTGCATTTATGTAGAAATCTATTTGGTGAAAAATCTTCATGTTCATCTCTGGGTGTCATGGGAAGTAACGGACAACTCGCAGTTGTGCACTGAGTGGGCCATGAGTGACTCTCTGCTTCAGGTAGAAAGCATAAATGCACCAACTTCAAATTATTGAGTTGGTTTCATGGCTGCTCTGTGTCTCTGCAGCCATATGCACCATTCAGGGTGAGTCTATAATCTTTATAGACTCTTTATAGTTCTTTATAGAACTTTTTAACATACTAAATATAAAGTGTCATCTGAAAGCAAAAAATTTTGTGGAAAATCACTGAAAAGGTGATGCAAAATTTCATAGTTTTTACAGTTTTCTAAACCTATTTTTTTGGTTCTTTAAAAGTGACACACAGAGTTGTAGGTTTAGAAGAGTAATGAAGAGGCACTGGGAGAGGGGGTCTCTGCCAGAACCCTTTGCTCAGTCAGTGCACAGATACTGGCAGAGGCTGCGATTGCCACAGAGTTTTTGTCTCCATCATCGTAGCAGACACTACATTCACAAGCAATGCTCTCAATGCATACAATTGAGATGCTGCTCAGTACTAAAGGTGCTGTTGGAGATATACAGTCAAAGAAAAGAATTAACAGTCATCCAAGAATTTTACCTGCACAGATCCATGTCCTAGATTGGCTTGTAGAGATTAGCTGTAACGAAGGAAATTAAATTTAGGAAGGACGTAAAAATTATCAAAGTGTTTGTCCAATGTGGCATTTGTTTTCCAGAGCACGGGTGCTCAACAAGAAAGGAATTGTCCCAGAAAAAAATATATATATATTTTTTTTGTACTTCCTAGTATGTTTGAGGATTTTTTTTTAAGGTAACTCTGTGAGTGCAAACTCTGTGGCAGCCAGCACAAATATCTTCGGTTCTGTAATCTCTTTTCATTCTAAATCTTTGGCAATTGACACTTCTCTGCTTTTTGTCCCTCCTTTATCCAAATTTCTGACTTATTCCCTTTTTCTTCTTCTTATATTTTTTCCTTTCTTTATGTTATGCATGCCATAATGTATGTAATTCATACTCTTTAAAAAATTTTTTCACCTTTTACCTTATCTTTTCACCTTTGCTTTGCAAGTTGTACTTGTGAAATCAGTGTGCTTCCATGCACATGTGCTCTGTTGCGTATCTCCATCTGCACACATGCTCCCTCCTATCATAGCACCAAATAGGTTTTGAGTCTGATCTCCTGTTGCAAATAAATTCCAAAGAATCATAGAGAGCATATTAAGACCTTGAAAATTCAAAGAAAGCGGGAGGACCACCAGCATAGGGTCCAATAAGTAACAAAAATGCCTTATAAGTGGCTGAGAAAGTTTTTTTTTTTTCAATACTGACCCTTTAGTGGACAAGAGAGAACGTAGGAGACGCAAGAAGCATGGGAAAACAAGACTCATTCATGCTGTTAGTCAGGAAAAATATGTTTTGTTTATGATTTCTTTCTTTCTCTCTATTCTCGTGTGGTTAGAACCATGTCAGAAATTATAACAAATGAAAAGGCAAATATTGTAGTAGAAATAATTTCTATCACTCACATTCACACGAGTCAAACACGGCCGCAAAAAGCAACTATATAAACATTTGTCTTCTGGATGTTTCTTGAGGAAATTGAGTTTAAGAGCATTAAATAAATGCAATTTGACTGATCATTTTCTGTCTGTTAGTTAAAACATCTTTCTTTCCTTGACCTTTAACACATATTTTTCCTTCATCTTTCACTAAAAATGGTTCTATTGTTATCACAGCTTTCCAGAATTGAATCTTGTTATTTTTTCCTCATTCCTGGTTTCTTGAGCACCATAGTAATTACCCTTAGTAACTGGAAAATTTTCACTGTATGAGCAAGAAAGACTAAAATTACAGACTCTGTTGTATTAGTATGCAAAACATTAATTCTTTTTTGGCCTGTGTAGTTTTCAATCTTTCACCAAACACAAAGCAACCTTGGAATACCAAAATAATTTGAGAAGTGAATATAATTAGTCTAAATTATGCTCTGTGGTTATTAAGAAATAGGTTACCTTAGTTATTCAAAAACAGATTTTTGGGGGCATGTAGCTCAAGCTGGTGATATATCTACACAAGGTCTCAAATAATGTTAGTACAGGGTAATACACTACAGAGCACAGAGAAATAGTTTGTGAAGCACATACTCTAAATGTAAGCAATCTTTGGCCAAGGTATCTGTTACACAGAGACACATGATACTGCGGTTACCAGTGACTTTTGCTGAAAAAGACCTTTCATATTGCCTTTTCTCTTTCCCTCCACCTCACCAGATCAGCCTTTCTTAATTTGTAATTTTAAGATAATGATTCGGTTTTATAGTTATATATTAGCAGTCAGTATGTTGTCTTGCATAGATGCATTTTATTCTATCGGATCTTTGCCTGTTTCAACTAGAAGTTCAAAGGTTCCTTAGTAGGTTTCCAAAGCATATAGCAAAAGCAAAACATACCTGCTATAAGAAAGGTAAGCTGTCACAGGTATCTCTAAGAGAGAAAAATTATTAAGAAATTTCAGAATGAAATGTAGAAGAACTTTTCTTCACAGCTGTTCTGACTGTGTGTATGAATAATAGGAAATCTTTGAAAGATGTTTTTATCCAGACATAATTTTAGCACAGTTTACAACCATAAACAACACAGTTCTTCTACTGCCTTTGATATTCTGCTTTTATTCAAGCCTTCTAACAGGTTTAACATTACAAAACATATTCTTATATCTATATTTTATACATATATGAAATGCCTTTGTATATGTTGGCAAAATACACCTCCTAACCAAATACTGTTGAATACACCACAGTTGATTCTGCCCTGGACAAACTGACTGACCAATATGCTTAAGAAAGTGGAAAATACAGATGGAAGTGTGTTTGTAAAAATAAATCTGTTATGTTTTAGGAGTTTTTGTCAGTGCAGTACAGCAAGGTGTATCATATGGCTGCATTTGTCTATCAGTGTTTTAGGAAAGAAATTAAGAAGCCACAATTTAATTCACTTCCCCTTTGCTTTTGGGACTCATTTACTGCTGCCAATCATGTACATCAATCCTACCTCAGTTGTGTAGAGCAAGGAATCAAGAAAGCTGCTTGCATCTTACACATCCTTTCTTCAGAGAAGGTAAACACACACCTCTGGAAGGCATGATCCAAACAACTGAAATATTTAAAAGGTCAGGTCCTTGCTTCCTTCTCTGCCCCTGCATAGCTAAATCTATCCTGTAGTTTTTACCTTCACTCTGTGTGTATGTGCACATGCACCAAATTTCCACAGTCTGTTTAAATTAGAAGCAGATTTGAAAGACACACTTCTGAGCAAAATATTAACATGAGTAAGGTTAAGGAATTTTAGTCTTAAATAAATTTGCTTGATCATTTGACTTATCTATTTCACCTTTTAGTTTGTCATTGCTATAACTAAAATTTCCATGTTGCAAGAGAATATATTCTCTCTACTAATGCCTATAAAAATCTGAATTAACTCCTTGAATTTACATCTAGGTTGATCGGCATGACAATCTCTATGCTATGACTGGGATGACAATCCCTGTGCTAGCAGCTCTAGTGAAAATTATGTTTTCTGAGTATGGTTATATTAACTAACTAGTGTTTAGATGAATTGAATTGCACCACTTATTTGTGCTAGTGCTGTACTTCACAAAATTTTATTCCTTGGAAGTGATCCAATGAAGCATTCAATATCTGACAGATTTGGGAGTAAAGGGATGTTATCATCTAGTCTGTTAGGTTTTCATCTATGAAATGATGTGCTTAAGGGGTGCCCAGGCTCTTTCCCATGGAGGAACTTGCAGAAAAACAAACAAACAAACAAACAAACAAATCACTTCAAAGTTTCATAGTTAAAAGCATTCAAGTAATCTGCTTTTGTTAAGCACCGTATTTGTCCCACGAAAAAAGTCAGAGAACTGCACATGGAGAAGAAGGCAGCTGCTGAAATTTCAGACTACTTAGATTATTATATTCATGGATGTGATGACAAAAATCAGAACCCTGGTAACTTCAGAGTGAATAAAGTGGGAAGTGAGAGTAATTTTTAAAGTAAGTTAATTTACTGTAATATAAAGATTAAAACATTTAAATAGTCATAAGTTACATAACTGACATTTTAAATAAACAGCTTGTTGCTAACAGCCTGGCAAGCCTCTCCAAACTGAGGATGACAGTGCTAATGTGAGGGTGGGAGAATCACCTCTCATGTATTCTTGTACGGAACACTGGGAATGGGATTCATCTCATGTAAATTCATGCCTCAGTCAGCTAGCAGTGGATTTCAGCTCCTCATCCAGACATGCAACTAGGTACAAGTTGCTTCTCTTACAGTCTTTGCTAATCTAGTCAATGGAGTCAGCGCGGTACAGAGAGATACTGAGATGGTCAAAAGTGGGTGACTATTTTGGGGTGAGCTGAATAGCTTCCTCACTTCTACTAGCTCTATTGACTAGATCTGACATTCAACTTTGTTGCATAATCTTTGGTGTTTAGCATCATTTGAGATTCCCCAGGTGTCCAGGATGTCAGCTGAAGGAGGTCAGGTATGGGGTGGAACCTATAGGAGACCTACACCCTTTTGTCATAGCAGTGGGAAACCATGCTGGGTACCCTAGGACGTCTCAGGCAACATGTACATTAGGCAAATGAGTAGCATCCTCATTGATTATAATAGAAACGTAAACATGTGTCTCATATGCAGTCACCTTCCAGTACACATGTAAATTTAGTGTCTCAGACTGTCTCAACACGGATGTCAAATGCTGTTTGAGTTGCCATTTGGAATACTCAAGGCAAGAAATTACACTAAATACAGATCTTTACCAGCTTCTCATCTAAGCTACTTGTTAAATTTTCTCTCCAGACGACAGAAACGCGTAAGTACTTCTGTGAGTCTATTCATCCTTCTTGAATAGTGAAACAGATTTCTAAAATTGATTCTCTACCGAGTACAATGGATAATAACTTGCTGAGAGTAAAATAATCAATTTTCAGGTGGACAAAGATGGTGAGAACGTCCAAGAGCGTTAGCACTATTTCACCATGAATCATCACTGGTATTGACTTAGCCTGTGTTGAAAAAGCATCTAAGCATCCCAGTACAAAGAATTTCCTGACCAGAAATAGAAGAAAGACTACAGACTTGTTAGGGAACACAAGCATTAATACACGTTGGATGTTATCAACATATAGACTGTCAGAAAAGGCAAAATTTTTTTGAGTGCAAATTCTCTCTCTTAAAAAAAAAATAAAAGGTTAAGATATTACAAAATGCTCTTTAAGAAGTATCATGGTATTTTGTTCTCTCTCATTTGGATTGTATTATTTGTCTCCCACATTTGTGTGTGTAAGGGAAACCCCTTATGTCCCAGACTCTTACCTCCAGGTCAAGGGACTATTGTGTATTCAGGCCTTGGCCATACATAATGCATTGTAAATCCTCAGTCTATTGCCTAGGCTTCTGCTTGCTCTGCTTGCATTTCATCATGACAGGAGGTGTAAAAACTCTGATTCAAAAAGCACTGTACACCCACAAGGTTCATCTCAGAGGATTGAGCAACAGACCCTTCAGACAAGAACTTGTTCATATAATCTTGAATTGGGGCTTAGATGGAGTAAGATTGGGTCTTACTTGAAAAAGGCCACGTAAATAAATTTTCTCATTAATTTTAGCCAAGTCTGTACCTAAAGTTAACTTGTGGCATAACTGTAAACTTCTCAGGATGGTTGTTTCCATCTGAGGCTTCACAATATGGGTACAGAAAAACTCTGACAGGCTTCATTGCTACTGTTCCACTACAGGAACCCGGGGCACCTTTGAACACTATTTCATTGCATGTGATAGCCAGACCCATAGGCTTTTTGAAATATAACTTGAGCTGTGGAATAAGGTAATATCTTCAAGGTTGTAAGGCTATTGCATTTTACTATGGGACTATTGTCATATTTTGAATGAAAGTTCTGTAGTATTTAGGAAGACCGATCAGACATGACAGGCCAAAACTTCTGTTTACTCAGAGCGGTTTTTATCCACCGTTAAGTAAGGCAGAAATTACTTTGCCTTCTGCTTGCATGCTGATGTTTTTCTTAAACCCTTACCTTATTTTGTAAGGGGACATTTATCCAGATCATAAAAATAAACCAACAACTCCTTCTGGTTGATAGGATGGTTGGGATTTTTTGACCTGTAGAGAGAAACCTCTGTACATCCCTGCAAATTATTGAAGGTAGAATATGTTATATAGCTCTCTTTAATATGGAAATCTATCTTTGGATTCAAGTGGGCCCATAATTTCCTTTTCCTCAAATATTAAAAAAGCACATCAAAAAGGCCAGAAAAAGTACATTATGTAACTCCAAATCTGGGGGGGGGGGGGGGGGGAAGATAATAAGAAAAGATAATAAGGTCTAAGTGAAGTATTTTTCAGCCAACATTTTAGTAAAAGTTGCATTGTAATTCAACACTTCTGTGACTGATGTTTTATTCAAATTTAGTAATATAAAACCTAATCACACAGAAAGAGCTTTGACAAATGTGGTTAATAGCATCTTTCCCAATATTTTATCAGGGCACATATTGTACAAAGGTAATGCAAAATAACTATAATAACGTACAGCAATAAAAAAAATGGATTTTAGAATGAGTTAAAATTACTCGGTTACATTATTATATATTTTTGGCAATCTGATTTTGTCAACTTTTTAAAATGAATGTAACATTTATAATTGTAAATGAGAAAATTAGCATCACAGCACATTACAAAAGAGGAATCATTGTGTTTAGCGTGCGTGACTCACTGAAGTGTGGTGAGTAGGAGGTTCCGTGTAGTAACCTGAATTGTACTGAAGATAAAGTACGTGTTGTACTATTTTCTGTCTCTCCCTTCAGAGACTAATGAACCAAACCTCCATGCAGTACAAACGAATAGAATTGTGGCTATTTTTCTGAACAAACTTTATATAATTATTAAAGATGCACAAGTTCTTTTCCAAACAGTGAGGTGGAAACTAGCTAGAGGAACACAAGCTAAGGGACAAAACTGACACAAGCCTGTCTGCTTTTATGAAAATAATTGCATATCGTAATCAGCACAGATTTTATAGCAGGAACATCTTCCACATGTCAGCCAACACAGCTTAAATAAACCTTTTTCATGGTTTTTGGGCTCAGGTCCATGCAAGTCAGTCAAATCACATTATTGCATGCAGATGCTGAAAACACTGCTGATCTTAGTGTTCTGTGGTCTCATTTTTCATCCTGCTTATCCTGACTGAGAGAGTAAGCATAAAAAGGCTTCAAGAGAATCAAACTCCAGAAATACAAATTCCTGTTATAATGAGTAATTGGACCCCTGTCTGACCTAGTGGACAGGAAAAGATGATTTTATAACATTTTTTCACTAGGAAAACATATATTAAAGTATAGATCCATTTCCACAGAGTGCAAGAAGAAGAAATGAACAGATCATGATGTTAATTAACCCCTGCAAAACTTATCCTCAAACCAGAATAAATATAGATTAATTCCTACTACCCAGCCACTCTCTTAAGTCCATAAAATTATTTAAAATTTTCCTCTTCACCCCACTGTCCTTTCATACGCATCTTTCCTCCTCAAGAGGAGAAATCCGTAATGTGAAATCTAGAGGCCTGAAAAATTTTGCAAATGTTTTATTCCACTACACAATCTACCTGCATATTTTTCTTACTTATTCTTTGTGACAGGCTCACCAATAAGAACAACACAGAAAATCCATCCTGTCTTCATTGTTAGATATAATCATATTTTCAAAGTTTGGATTAGTTAATCAAGAAGAGAAACTACCATATCCCACAAACATTGTAAACATTAAACACTTCAAAATTGACTTCTATTCACGTGAACTGAACACCTACAGCAAATGTACTGTGATCTCTAAGGATCTGTTTGGAAAAAGAAAAAAAAGGCGGGGGAAAAAATCTATGTTTCCTACAAGCAATCAGGCAAATTCACTGTTGATATTTGCATTCAGTGTTTTGCTCACAACTTCTCCACTATCCCTGTAAAATGTCTCAGTGCACATAGGTAGGTCTCAGTCATTCAGAATAATTTTGTTGCATGACTGAAGGAAAGGTCATAGAATCATAGAATCTTAGAATCATATAATAGTTAGGGTTGGAAGGGACCTTTAGAGGTCATCTAGTCCAACCCCCCTGCAATGAGCAGGGACATCTTCAACTAGATCATGCTGTTCAGAAGCCCATCTAGTCTGGCCTTGAATGTTTACAGGGATGGGACATCTCCCACTTATCTGGGCAACCTGTTCCAGTATTTTACCACTCTCATTATAAGAAAAGTCTTCTTCATGTCTAACTTGAATCTTCTCTCTTTTAGTTTAAAGCCATTACCCTAGTGCTATCACAACAGGCCTTGCTAAAAAAGTGTGTCCCCATCTTTCTTATAGGCCCCTTTTAAGTACTGAAAGTCTGCAATAAGGTCTCTCTGGAGCCTTCTCTTCTCCAGGTTGAACAACCCCAACTCTCTCAGCCTGTCTTCGTAGGAGAGCTGTTCCAACCCTCTGATCATCTTGATGGCCTCCTCTGGACCCTCTCCCACAGGTCCATGTCTTCCTGTACCGAGGGTTCCAGAGCTGGACACAGGACTCCAGGTCAAATCAGAATGAAAATTTGGGAGGACTAAGAAGGAGAAGTGTGAACAAAGAAGCAAAATGGGTTGGGTTTTATTACAAACAGTTGCTCTGATGAGCCTTGTCTTCAGGGCTCTTAACAGTTTTTTAGTTCCCTAGCAGACTTGCAGCTCTGTACACAGAGTAGTACTCACCTTCCCAGACTACCTGCAAAAGCTGAACTTCTTAAACAATTTCTAAAAATATTTTTCAAAAGACACACTGAGAAGCAAGTTGCTGAAATACTTCATTCATATCATATACATTTTCTTGTGTGTGTAAAAGAAGAAAGAAGAAATCAAAAAAGATAAATGATTAAACGTATTTTAAACATCCTTTTACTGGAGCAACTAGTGGTCTTAAAACAACAGCTAGGCAAAGATAGGAATAGGGGGATAATGGATGGAGATTTTGAAAGAGAAAATTGTTGAAGGGTAAACTAACGTCCTATAAATGTCCTATAAGAAATGGTAACAGGACACAGAGTGACAAATTTGTAAGGATAGTCTCAAACTGCAAGCAAGATCATAATTCTTTCAATCTCACTCCACTTCCTTGATTTTGATTGTGGCCTCAAGGCATGACTGAAATATACACAGTAAATAATAAACAATGCAATAGATCCTCGAGGCATTCTCTATTTCAGTGGAGCTCTTGACCTATGAACATCCTGGAAATAATTTTTTTGGCACTGTCATAAATAAATTGGACTATTTGTTGCTTGAGGGGGCCATTCTGGCAAGATTTTTCAGAACATAAAATAGGCCATACCTGCTGATAGAAGTTGAAGATGTCCTTTTGCATGCAATTAAAAGCTGCCAAAGAACGTGAATGAACTGAAAAAAACAGAATAAACAAACAAACAAACAAGCATATTTCTATTCTTCACTCATTTTAAGTTTAGAACAAAGTTACAAGACTTTACTACATTTATAAGAGATGGTCAGGTCTCCAGAAATGTTGACATCCTAAAGATAAAATGAATAAACAAATCACTAATGCTCCTAAAACTCATATATATATATATACATCAATTGAAATCCCACAATATTTTGTTTTAGAAATATTGCAATATATGAATTTTACTACAGAATTGGGGAGCTTTCTCATCAGAGAGCCTCTCTAGAATAAAAATTCCTATGACTTATGGGACACAGGATCATGAAGTTATTTAAAAGTTTTGCACTAAACTAAAAAAATATGATGTCAGATTTTTAAAAAAGCAAACACAAAGCAGCCTCACACCTCAGTGTCTCATAACTGATGACCAACACCAATGTAATTTTTTGTTAGCCTATATGCAGTCTCCAGCAGGTCCTGAAAAATCTTATTTCTTTGCTGCATAATGGACCAGATAAAACAGGAAACAGTGTAATTTTATTTAGCAGTTGTATCTCTTTCCTGGTTTTCTAGAATGGGAGAGCAATAAAAACAAACCCTTCAGGCTGGAGGGACAAAACAGTTTCCTGTATCTGAAGATAGCCTGCTGTAGAAGAGGTGAACTTTGCCCCAGCAACATTTATAATTTAAATCAGTTAATGTTATTCAAGTGTGGCAAGTACCCAGTGAGAATTCTTCTGATTTAGAGGATTAGATATCCTTGTCCAGAATCTCATGTGACTTTCACCTGTGTATGTGCTGCTTCACCAAAAATGCCACGTTGGTTACAAAAATAATTTACAGATTGTCCACACAGAGTTGTGGTCACCCCTTGGCAGGTTGCATTAAAGCTGGAGATCCAGTAAACTGCAGAAATCTCACATATCTGGTAGCATATCCAAACAATTATTAAAAAAACATTAAATACAAGTTTTACTATAGCAGATATGATAGGATTTTCAGTCAACTAGGTAAAAAATTCAGGACCTTGTACAGAAGAAAGTAAACCTGCCTAGATGTTTTCTAACACAAAACCTTGTCAAAATGAAAATTCACTGATATTCACATGTTTTGTGGGAATATGTCGATGTATGGTTAGTTTAAACACACTTTAAAATAAAAATTTATATATGTTTACCCATCTCTCCAACTGATATTTGTTTCCCTGTTAAAACTTACATGATTTCCGAGCACTGGAGGCTTTCATCTAGATAGTAATACTTTTTTTTTCCATTACTAGGAATCCAGCTTGCAGCTCTCAAAAGCAAAAGTTCGTTATTTCCTTGCTTGGCTTAGATGTACTGCTTTTCTATTTGCAGATTAGCTTTATTTGTGTAGAGGAGGATGGCCTCTTCATCCAAATTGGCTGACCCAAAAGCTCAAAAATAATCAGTCAACTCTCACAACAGAGCAAAGCACCCAACTAGAAAGCAAAATCATGTGATAAGGCAATGCTTCTGGAAATCTAGTAGTAAGAACATGCCATTCATAGAACTGATAAAGCTGTTCTAAAACATTCCTTTGACACTTCCGTTAAAATTCATAGATTCAGTAAAATTAGAACATTTGCAGAGTAGTTCGGCTTCACCAAGTACCTGCCAAGTCTCCTGCTCAGACCTGCAGCAGTTTAGTTCGAGGTCAGAGATTCTAGAGTTGCCAGCGTGTATGCCAGCTGGAATAGAATACACATAAATAAAACATGTTGGGGCAGGAGGGAGAAGTTGTTCTTTCCTTGTCCATCCCTGCAGTAGTAATCCCACTGCCTCAGCAACCATGGTTGTGCCACAGAATCTAGGACTAAATAAATGTTTGTATTCTTTATATTAGTAGGATAAGTTGCATATAAGAACTTGCACTCCCTGGGTAATTAGGACAATCCCTAGCAAGCACATTCCTCACAATCAAAATGTTTACCATTATCAGAATTTACTAGACTTTAATTGTTTTTCCTGCAGTTTCCCATGCCACATGTCTGCTCAAAGCTCATTTAAATTGATGTTTTTGCAAAAACTGTTTCAGTCATTTCTGAGAATGATAGCAGAGGAGAGTTCATGTATTGGCTGTTCTGAAAGCTTCTTGCATCACTTTCAATGAGAAGCCTAGGTAGTCCAAATACACATTTACTGGACATAAGAGATACACAAAATAAAGACAGAGAAGAAAGAAATGAAAGGAAAAGAAAAACAAGAAAATAAAGAGAAAAATAAATAAATAAATCTGCTCTCATCGTAGCTGATTCTTTCTCTGCATGGTGTCCAAGAGAGTAACTTTCCAGAATCTCTAGCATGAATTTGTTAGACATTACTTCAAATATTGTACTCAAAGAGGAAAACAAAATAAGCCCACAAATTCCACCTGGTATTCAGGAAGATGTCTCATTGCATTGTCTTCAGGTAGCAGAAGTAATTTTGTCTGACATCCTCCATTTAGTAATAATGCCCTGGTTTCACATGCCACTGGCATACTAACCCATTACTTAATTGGTTAATAAACAGATATGTTCAATAATCATAGCAGACTGTGCCAAACTGCCAGTCTTTGTTCTAGAAACATATGTTGGCAATTAATAATGATAATTTAATACAAGGATCTACTATAAGCAGTTTTTGGTTGCTATGAATTTGTACAGGGGAAAAAAAGCTCATTCAGGTTTTCAAGGTTTTCTGCATCTAAGAAGGAAGAAAATAAGCAAATATGCTGGCACAGTACAGGTGCTTTCCCTTGATCAAATCGAGAGGGTGACGAAGAAAGCAAACAAGAGGAGATCCGTCCAGCTTTGTGAGATAGCAAGCCATAGGGATTCTGTGATAACAGTGTAAAAGACACTGCATTAGCGCAGCCAGAAAATGCAAGCAGATAATCAAATGACAGTGAAAATGGCAGGGTGGATAAATCTGGTTCAACAGGGAGTCTTTATTCAGAGGGGCTGACACTGCTGTGTGGTGACGCAGTTCGGCAGGCAGCAGCGAGGCCAACGTGTGGCTCCGCCAGAACAATGGCAATTGACTACATATGGGCACTTCCTCTCCAAAAACACCCCTCGCTGCCTGCTTGAAAGGAGGAATACACAGACATACACTCGCATCTCCATGGCAACCACTTACTTCAGCATGACATCAAGCCCAGATCAAAACTCCATAGGCGTCATATAGTACATGCTGTTTCTTTCCTTGAATTAATAATATTGATTTAAAAGGCAGGTTCCATTAACTGTTTCTTCTCTATGCTGGAGATAATTACTGTCTGCGGTGCCTGTATTATTCCAGTGACTTCAAAACAGGAAGCACAGCATCGAGTTAAATAATTCATGTTGTGCTGCTGCTCACTCTGTTCTCAGAAGCAGAGCTGTTGCTAACTGGGCACGGTAATTTCAGCACAGGGTGATAGGATTACGAAGTTTCTAATTGCCCTCTCATGTGATAAGATTACTTTTCCCAAAATGCTTTTATTCTCTCAAGCAGAGACAAACAATCCAGACAAGTGACCAAACAAGAAAAGCCTGCATGAACGCTGCTGAGAATTTCCTTCTGAAAGCAGTGAAAAGCACATTCGAGCCTTCATTCTCCTTTACCCCTCCTCTTCCCCTCCCCCCAGAATGCAGTGGGAAGAACCCTTTTCACAAGTAAATACCCGATCATGAGAGTCTGATGGTGAGTGAGTTCCTTACACCACTCTTTAGGAGCACCCTCTCAGTCAATTATGTTAGAAGGCTCTGTAGGCCTTCTCAGTTAATCTTCCAAAGCTGCAATGTTGGTAGTGGTGATACAGGGTGGGCTTGCTTGTAAAATTGGAGGAAAACAGAACAGAAATCCTCTGTTTTCTGTGATAGAGGCAGAGCACCTCCAGGAGAAAGCCTGAACAAGCAAGGACACTGCCACTTCTTTGTCAGGGGCGGAAGCAGGGATTTTTCACTATTTAAGCAGAAATATTTTTGGCATCTGAACAAGATTTTCTTTTCACAAAGGGAAAGCTACTGCTTTGGGGCTCTATTAGGGGACCGAGTACGTAATAGCATTCGAGAGTGTCGAAGTGGCACAGAGTCGCCTGGCCAGTAGGTCACCTATTGCCTTGAGCAAATGTTCCTACTTGCTGTGAGAAGTGTTGATTAGCTGGCTTATTTGGAAATCTTGAAGCAGAACAGATTTCTTGAAGGATCTGGAGGCTCATCTAATTCTGAACTTGCATTGGGGAAAAATATGTACTTTTAATGAACTTCTATACCAGACTAGAAGGCACCTACAGAACTCAGGTGCTGACAGGATCAAGAAGTTAAAGAAGGCAAGAACAGGTGTACTGTTTTGGAACAAGAATTTGTCTAACCAGTAACCTTTTCTCAAGAATACTCATAAGCCAATTCCAGGAGAATGGAAAAATAGGGCAAGAACAAACAAGCAAGCACACAAATGGGGAAGTAACAGCATTTTTCCCATTTTTTTCCCCATATTTGTCTACTTTCTGCTCATGAAGATCTGTCAAACTTGACCTACTTAGTCTATTTAGTGATCTCTAAATGATATTTCTTTTATTTGTACAGTTTCCCCTGAAAGAAAAAGCATATTTTCATCCACAACATCCTTTGGCATGACGTTCAATAGATCTAATACCTAAAGCCTTTTTCTTTTTCTTTTTCTTTTTCTTTTTCTTTTTCTTTTTCTTTTTCTTTTTCTTTTTCTTTTTCTTTTTCTTTTTCTTTTTCTTTTTCTTTTTCTTTTTCTTTTTCTTTTTCTTTTTCTTTTTCTTTTCCTTTTCCTTTTCCTTTTCCTTTTTCTTTTCCTTTTTCTTTTTCTTTTTCTTTTTCTTTTTCTTTTTCTTTTTCTTTTTCTTTTTCTTTTTCTTTTTCTTTTTCTTTTCTTTTTCTTTTTTCTTTTTCTTTTTCTTTTTCTTTTTCTTTTTCTTTTTCTTTTTCTTTTTCTTTTTCTTTTTCTTTTCTTTTTCTTTTTCTTTTTCTTTTTCTTTTTCTTTTTCTTTTTCTTTTTCTTTTTCTTTTTCTTTTTCTTTTCTTTTTCCTTTTTCTTTTTCTTTTCATTTTCTTTTTCTTTTTCTTTTTCTTTTTCTTTTTCTTTTTCTTTTTCTTTTTCTTTTTCTTTTTCTTTTTCTTTTTCTTTTTCTTTTTCTTTTTTTCTTTTTCTTTTTCTTTTTCTTTTTCTTTTTCTTTTTCTTTTTCTTTTTCTTTTTCTTTTTCTTTTCTTTTTTTTCCTAACTAACACTTACTAAATTTATTCAAGACCGTCTGCTTCCTGAACAGACAGTGAAATGTTGATCTCCACAAAACACTTCCATGTCACTCAGGACTGGAGTGGGAGAAGGCAGTCCGGATTGCCTCGTATTTTTGAGTACACAAGCCTTCACATGTAAACGTTTTAGATGGACAGAATTATTTATGTTCAACCAGGTAGCTTGTATCTTTCAGTATGTATTGACCAACAGGACTCATCAGAAAAATTCCGCTATCACAGATGTTAGTGACCAGCCTTCACCATGGAACGTGTCATTGCGATTGTCACCATGACATTCTTTCAGGTATCTCAGAAATATTGGGTAGGCATCTTGATAAGAGTTTGTAAGAACAAAGCCTAGCATATGAAACACTAGTTAAAAGATTAAGAACATAAGAAATTACAATTCCTTGCTTTCATTTATTTTTCCCTCTATAACAGTATTGCAAAACTGCAATACTGAACCTAATGATTTCTTGTCCAAATTACTTCAAACGGATTAGTCATAGGATTAACACACAGATTGGGATGCTAATGTGACTAGGACAGTGAGGATTGTTTTGTTTATGTGACAAGCAGAGATCCAAAATTGGACAACCTTAACTATGGAGAGACAGGACCATGTAAAGAATTTGAATGGGCTGAGAAACTGGGTACCAGGTCTATATTAAAGGGATTCTAGATAACATCCAATGTGATACCTCAGTCTGTATTTCATTTGTGGTCTGGACTCGCTGAGCACGTGGTGTGTAACTTACAGTAGTGGTTTCTCCATCCCCACCACATGTCACGTAAGAAACAGTTCTGAGGTGTTTGGCATCACACCTACTACCCGTTGGCAGCTGCTAGCCGTGGCCATCTTTCAAACTCAGGATTAGGGTCTGGTCACTGTGAGAAGCTGTTGTTTTCTGCATAACTCAGAGCAATTGGCATTTCTAAAAATGGATGGTTGAAATGTGCTAGTCATAACATTCTGTTCTCCCCATCTTCATGAAGCACATGCTTATTTCAGCCGCTCTGTCTAAATGATTTTTACTGTGGAGATGTCTGTGTCTTTCCCTCAGCTGTCTGTCAGTGGTATTGACCCAGTTCACATGGACTTGGAATTAAAAATGAGACTCAACATAACCAAACCAAAGAGAAAAGATATTAAATATTGTTTTCTCTCTTACATGTACCCACATGCATGTATGTGTGTATATGTATATATATATATAGTTGGGAATTGGACTTGATGGTCATTATGGGTCCCTTCCAACTTAAGATATTCTATGATTGATTCTATAAGACACATACACACACATACGCACACAAAGATGAGAAGTTTCCACTCTATTTCTGTTCTTTAACACCACTAGGGTACAGGGCTTATCCTGCTCTTCTGTATCCACTATCACTGTGTTCCACTATTATACAAGAGTCTCTACTGTGGCCAGACCAGAGGCCTATTGCACTATGCAAACACGACAAAAAAAGATAAACTGTCAAGAGGACAGATATAAATATAAAAATACAGATGAGACTGGAGGCATTGAGAAAAGTGAGGGAGGAGATGCTAAGGTTAGAGGTGAAAGTTTAATACCTGTTTTCTTGTGAATTTTGCATCTTTAGAATAATTTAAAGCAATTGAAGCATTATCCTAAGATGCATCCAGCCTTAGAAGTCACAAAACCAGAGAACTGTTTGTTTATCAGACTGCACTTTCTAGATTTTGCATTAATGATTAATTTTCAGCTAATTGAAAGATAAGTTTAAGTCTCAGAATTCCTCTAGGTTTCACAAAGAAAGTTGGCTGGTTAAAGGAGAATGCCAGGGATAGAAAGACAGGCAGAATTCATCTGTTATACATCTTGTTTTGGCAGCAGAACACATGTACCTACTGGCCAGTCAGCCAAGCATACTGACTGGCAAACAAAAACGTGCACAGCTTTGGGTAGTCACAGCTAATGACTAATTTCATCTGTTCTGTGGTTCATGAAACAACCTACTCTTATAGCCTTATCTGCAGAAGTGTTGCAATACAAAAAATTGGCAAAATTGTCAGTAAAGAAACGTTGGAGACATATGTTATTCTCTACTGTCTGGCTGATTCAGCTTCACATTACAAATAACCTTCCAAATATGTGAGAGCTCCTGAAAGCCATTTTATGTAGCATGACATCCTACCAAACACAGTGCTGAAATGACACAGGGATATATTCAATTTTGGTATTCACGATTTTTAATAAGTGATAAACTAAGGCTCAACATCACTGGAGAGTTCAAATAACAATCATCTCATGCCTTTACTTGATGTGTTAGGACCACTGCAGAGTCCTGGAAGAGGGACAGAGGAAAGGAATCAACTGAGAGTACAGCTACCTGATGTTGGAAGCTGACCTGAAATCCCCATTCTGCTCCATCCCTCATGTTGTTCCTGCCCACCCTCATCCCATGGCAGCACTGTACCACTAAACAGAAAGATATGTCAGGAACTGTTCTGCTAAAAAACAAGTATTTTCCTGTGGGATTAACTTTTAATGGGATGAAGAAAATTTTCTGAATGACCACAGTGGAAGATCTGGGAGCTCTCATCTGGGACCAAAGGGAGGAGTTTGCTCCTTTCAATGTCAGTCCAGCTTTAGCTGGCTGGCTGAGATAATTCAGTAGTTGCAGTATTTGGCCTCAGCACTTTGCTAATGAGACACACATTGGAAAGACAGGACTGCAGAAGATGTGCTATGCAAATAGATCTGTCCTGATCTGCAATCAGACTAGAATCTGCATCACATCGCCTGTGCTCTGAAGGGGCTGAAGTGACCTGTGGGCTCTGAAGGGGCATTCAGCAAAGCAGAACATTTTATTGCTATGTCAGAAACAAGCTTATATGGGAAGAGTGTTTCTTTCTTAGACAGAAAAATACTAAAGTGAGTACAGGTTCACTAATCTCTCCATTGTAGCAGATGGGTGCAATAATTTTGAACCTTTTTGTTTCAACCCAAAATTTGGCCTGAAAACTTCCTTAAAACATGATATAGAAAGCATACTGACTTCCTGCACAATGTAAAAAAAAAAATTAAAAAAAACAAAATATTAACACTCATCTGGCCATATTGACTATTCCCTTATAACAATATTTAGTGTTGTGTATATAAACTCTAACACTGCAATAATAAATCTTGGCACTATAAATACACTGACTTGTAAGGCCTGACTTTTTAAAAGCGCAGTTCTATTCTGAGCTGGAACAATATGTTGTCCTTGAAACCTATTTTAAAGCTTTTCTTTCAGCACACATTTTCTTTGCTTAATGTTTTGTCACCAGAATGCAATACTCCTATTGACAGTGGCAGCGAGAGTAGAGAAGGGGTTTTTGCACAGAAGGTTTTTTGTTTGTTTATTTGTTTGTTTGTACATATAAAATCATTGAATGTCTGCAATTTCATTTGAAGGACAGTGAGAGGTCTTCAGCTCCTCACACAAAGTGCTAGAAAATGGTTGTGCGCCTGCCTGCCCACTCATCTCTAAGTCACTTTTCCTGTCTTTAACTAGACCCTGTCATTACTGAGTAACAGTTTTCTCTGCTGGAAAAAACAAACAAGCCAACAAACAAACAAAAAAACCAACCACTCTGCTGTAAATTATTAGCACTCCAGGATTCTCAGATAGTACAATTTCCCTTCAATTTCAGATCACATCCCATTCCTCAAACAATGCAGGGAATAAGAAAGAGACGAGCTTTCAGGAAATACCTTCTTATGTATTGCGGTTGCGTGAGTGTGGCCAAGATGTGTATGCCATAGAGGTCCCACATGCATACAGTCACCGTGCCTCCATCTGGGATCTCCTGCAAACCCCAGGGAAAGGCCACCTGCATGCTAAGCAGGCAGGCAGTCCCTGGAGGTTGCCCCTCCAGCTAGGGTTCCTCCTTAATGAGAAGGAGGGAAGGAAGGGTTCTGAGTTATACAGGCAGAATGGGAAGCCCCTGAAGTGACAAAATGCTGAATTATTCATTGTGTAGTTTCTAATTGTTCTTGAAGTTCACAGTACCGTTTGTAGCTAAATCAGCTCAACGTTGCTGTTGTCCCCTCCTCTCCCTCCTTCCTGAGGACTAGAGAAGGAGGGAGCAAGACGGACATCCCTGAAGTGCTCCTATCAGTCCTGCTGCCGCTCCTGTTGTGCAGTAAGCCAGAACTGACAACCAAATGCACAGTAAAAACAGAATGTCACCAATTATTTGTAGGCATAAAGTATAGTCTCAGTTCTGATATTTAACAAAGTTTCTCATCACAGTCGTTGTTCTAGATCAAACCAATCTAACCTGGTGCCATATTTTTCACAGGGGATAATAACATTAAGTGCTTCAGAGGCAGCATCAAGAAACCCAGTGCTGGACGATTATGGACTAAATGGCCCATGAGGAAAATATTTTCCTCTCCTTCCTGAGCTGGTGTCTGGACAATGCCTGGATGCAGAGCAGTGAGCATACTGTTAAAAGAAGAGCATCACAGTTATGCATGGTATTTTCCAGGTTAACCTGCAGTTCTCATTCAAATAAGACTGAAGTCTTGATCACAGTGACAGCAGACAACAACAGCTAATTCCCTAAATTAAGTACATGGTACATGAGGAAAAGTTATATTTCAAACATTGTTTTGCTTTTTTGGGGGTTGGGTTTTTTAGTTGGTTGGTTTTGGGATTTTGTTTGTTTGTTTTGTGGTGTATTTTTGTTGTTATATTTATATTTATATTTATATTTATATTTATATTTATATTTATATTTATATTTATATTTATATTTATATTTATATTTATATTTATATTTATATTTATATTTATATTTATATTTATATTTATATCTGTATCTATATCTATATCTGTATCTGTATCTATATCTATATTTTATTTTAGATTTATTTTTATATTATGTGTGTTAGGCCCTACAGAAGTAGAACAGCTAATTAGGGATATCCACTTGATATGTCTTTGTCTGTTATTTTTACACATGCCCTTATCATTTCACATCTAGAAAATATATCTCCCCATATAAATTAACTATTTCCAACATTCAAATCCCACATTTCTGTTTCCTGAATCACTTATGCTGTCTGGCTCTGAATTCCTTCTGGTTTTACTGTAGCATTTTGAGATGAGAAGATTACAACTCATTGATTCATGTAATGGCATTATGCATGCTAACATGTTGTTTCCTTTTTGACCACCAATGCAAAATGAGCAAAGGTCAATTAATCTGACACCACAGCTTATCCTTCCAATCAATATTGCCTCATTGTTTCCTTGTTCCCTCACATCTGCCTGTCTGTCATTACACTTGGATTGCAAGGTCTTCCAGGCTGGAGACATTTTACTCTGTGATGCATGAGCACAGTAGAGGTTCAATCAGTGTCTGGAGATTCTGTTGCAATACAAATAGTTAATATACAAATGACAAGTAATAAAGGGTTCACATTGGTGCCATCATTTAATATTTTATTATTTTATTTTTCCGAGAGTGTCTTCAGTTAATTTAGAACCCAGTATTGTCTACAAACCAAATTATTTACTGGAATATGCGTTACTTAGTATTTATCTGTATTGAATTTTAGTTGCCATCAAGCTGCACCTCCAACTCACTAAATTCCCTGAATCTATTAGATGCAAAATCTCAGACAGAACTTCTGTCTTGCAAAGTGTCTTTGCTGCAGATAGCTAGAAGCTGGAGGATATATTAGGGGAAGTATTAATGTGTGCCTTTCTTCTTAGTATGCTCTTTATCTATATGTTTGCTATCAGCAATAGGGTACTGGACGAAGCTGATTTATAATCTAACCCAGTGTAACTACTCTAATATTGTTTTCCTGGAAGCCAGTCGTTATTTATCTTTCCTAAATTCTTCCCATGTGGGATTTAGCAAGCACTTTGAAAAACAGATAAAATGTTTCCAATCTTGTTTTGCCTACCATTTTGGTTACATACACAGGGAACATTTTAGAACCAAAACACCATTGTATTAATGCATGAAATCAAGCCTGTTTAATTTCCTCACACCAGGGAGTTTTATAAATTATATTTTAATTACTGTTTCAACCATTATACCTGTTATTTAAAGAAAGCTTGTCAGTATCCAGTGTTCAAGATTTTTCTCAAAGCTATTTTAGATAGATATACTTCATCCCCTCAAACATTCTCACAAACTTCAAGATTCAGAACTACAAAAGACTTGAATGAGAAGTTACAAACCTCTGTTGACTTTCAGCAGCTTCACTCTCAAACTCCAGAACTCAGACACAGAGTCCTGTACTTGGGAGCTGCTGCTGTTGGGTCTATCAATTTTTCTGAGTGCCTTTGTTTTTGATAATACCTGATCTTTATTATTTTTCAAAAGGCAATCTTCTGCAAGGGTAGAGGTCGTTTATCTTTCCTGTAATGTTCTCTTTAATTGCTTCTCCCTGATATTAATGCAAACGAACCAATTCAATCCCTAGAAGATTCCTTGTTTACAGTTTAGCAAAAGATGCAATTTATTTTCTCTGTTTAGGTATTTACCATTCAAATTCCGTCTTACGACTCTGACTTTCCATCCTCTATTTTATGTGTGACATTACCTGAGTTCCATATTCTGAAATCTGTTTGAGTGGAGTATTCTTGAGAGCCTTGCCTGGTACCCATTCCACCCTCCGTTCCAAAACACAGGCACCCAAACTTTTGACTACTTGCCAGTGCTGTAGAACTGCTGGTTTTTATCTATAGTTCCTGTGCACCCAGCGTGGCCTCAGGACCCCTGCATCATCTGCTCTCAATACACATGAATGGGTTCAGCACCAAAGAGCTATATGCGGAGGTTGTGCCTCAGAACTACGTGTTAATACACAATCACAGCCATCATCTTCATGCTGCTAACGTATTATTTGTGAAAAGTCTTTAAAGAAGCATCATTTTCAAGGTTATTTTCTTCCAGTACTGTGATAGACGTAAAGAAACAGTTCTTTGTTTTTAACTCTGGCTTTACTGACAGTGACCATTGGTTTCTGTCTGGAAGGGCTGTTCTACTTTCTCAGTTCAAATGTTGGGCAGCTTGAACTGCAGAAGTAGGTTTCACCAAATTAACTAGATGCTCTCTAAATTAGCATATCCTGACTCTGCAGGTTGTCCATTAACTGATTCATTAATTAGAACAAGGTAGAGCACTACCTACTGTTAGAAAGCAGAGTTTATTATGAGTGAAGATAATTAAATAGATAAGTATGAAATCACTCAGAGCACCATGAAAATGCTTCCCTAGAGCATTTCCTAGCTTGAGCAGCTTAAATAAAAGTGCAAATATAATTATTTCTAAACTCAACATTATATTTTATTTTCAAGAAAATAAGCTTTTATGCAGATCTAGGAAAAGGTGATTTGGACTGCTGCTGACATTAAGCTGAAATTATTCTTGTCTACTGAAAATTTTCTTCTTCATCTCTTGTGCTGGCCACAGTTCTATTGGCTATATTGACACCAGTAAATTAAATGGACTATGGTTCATACTGTGGACCTGAAGCCAGCTGGCACTGCATAGGTCATATCAGTCCATAGAGCTAAGCCTTCTTCCCTCCCAGAACAGAGTACCCAAGTCCAAATGGTCTGGTAAGAATGATCCCCTGTCCCTGGTGGCTTTCTAACTGTGCCCAGGTACAGTTGGTACAGTCCAAAAACAAGTCAGGGATCATGCCAACAATTAATAGTATAGGTAATCACAGAGAGCTCTTGAACCCATGCCTGAACTATTTAGCTTCCCAGCACAAAAATAGTGACTGTGTTTCCAACAGGACTGAAAAATGATACTTTTCATATCTTCGGGCCCCCTCCCCCCTCCCCCCATCCCCCCCCCCAAAAAAAAAAAAGGAAAAAAAAAAAAGAGCTTCATTCTCTATTCTTTCTGGAAAACAGAAAAGAATGACTAAAAAATAAGATGAAATTAACAACTTATCTGATACTATGTCAACTAGCTAAGGCACCAGCTTCTCAGAAGTTATTATTTGTAAACTGTAGGAAAAACCTCACAGGACTGGTAATTGTAAAGTATGTATTCATCAATCCCAAAACGTTATGTTTTCTCCTACTGTTACCTCATTTCAGACAGCAGTTCACCTGACAAGAAGTTTCTGGAATGAAAGGTTCACTATTAGAGAAGCAAACTACTAACCATCAGCTGATCTGCACAAAGCCAGTGGTTGTGAAGGAGACCAGAGCTGAGGTATGGTTCACCAAACCTCCAGCTTATCTGCCCAAAATATACGTAGCTGTGAACTGCCAGTCCTAGTAGTTCACTATTCTTGCAAAGTGAGCTGCCTCATATAAATTTTGATTTGTTTAGTTTTCCAGGGGGCTGTAGGCTTTTAGAGCTAGAGTAGTCCTCTTTAGGCTCATAACACATACCAAAAAAAAAATGACTGTGGATCATTACTTACTAGGAAGTGAGAGAACAGAATAAAACCAGCAAATTTATCTCCATTTCATCACATTTCAAGAACTTAAAAGGACACCTTCATACCAAGCAGAAATAAAATTCTTGACTACAAATGGAGCTGGATAGGAAACAGGTTTTCCAGACTGGGCAAAGTGCAGAACACATTACAAAGCCTTAGAGAGGAGGAAGCCAAACTGCAGAAAAGCTAATGGCTAGGGCATTCACCCTGTGAGACAATGTCTAAGAACACGCTATGAATCTGAGAGAGGAGGAATTTCATCTTGCCTGTATCACCTCAGGTATATATCCTCACCACCAGTCTATTAGCTTTCTCACATTTGGCCAAAAGTATGTTACCTTCAAAAAACATTTTTCCAGATGTACTGCTGGAAGCAATAAATTTCTGTTGCAAAATTTGATTTACCTGAACTGGCATTTTCCAACCAGAAATAATCTTACCCTGCTCTAGTAATGGGTCTGTGTTATTTTAGGTTGTTTGTAGAATTTCACTGTGCAAAGTGCATTGCAACAGATACTTCATTCTGAAACACTGAAAAAATTGATTAGCTATAAATGTCAACACAGTCAATAACTAATTTCTTTAATGCTGTGCAGAATGAAATAATTAAAACAGCAGAGGGAAATTCTCGTTCTCTTTGTGTTCCTCAGGTAATGAACATTTAAAAAGTCTGTGAAAAAAGACACAACAAAATACTGGTGCCCTACAATTGAATGGCAGACACATTTTCAAAGTTATTCATGTTCTCCCTTATTCAGACTTGTGAAGTATCTTCCAGTTCTATACATATATATACATATATATATATTTATTCACTTCTACATTCTCTGCCATACTATTCTTAGATTTTCAACAATCTGATCTCTTCTGTTTCTGTGGAATATCAATGTCTGATTTTTACTTAGTGCTTTGATCTCTCATTAGTCTTTATGCTATTTCAGGTGATATTCTATTGAAAGATCCATGTACCCAGACTGCTCAGATTGCACATCTCCAAGAAATGACTGGGTAATTTCAGAAATAAGACAATCTAATCATCTAATCATTAATGGTGACTTATTTTTCTTCTTCCTTTTTTCCTTTTTTTTTTTTTTTTCCACTTTTATCTATTCATGCTTCATTTTCTCTGCCCGTGATAAAGGATACTTCTGATATTCCATTCAGCAAAGGGAAGGAAGATTCCTAAATCAATATTCATTCAAAGTGAACAGTAAAGAACTTTGTTTCTGATTTGAATGCCACCTGTCTCAGGACTTCCTAGGGCTTGTTTAATAGAAAACTCTTGATATTCCTTAGAAGCCCTGGAATGAAAAATTAATTAATTTCTAACAGTTATTATTTAAATATTTTTGTGTCCACAAAATAATCTTTGTGACATATTTGAGACAATAAATATGACTCTAAAGGAAAACGTTCATATAGTTCTCAATCATTTACATGATATACAACTAGCTATACTTAATTGCCTACTATGATGATAATGCAAAATAACAACAACAAAAAATGCATGTTGTTTCATTTGGTAAAGAAAACAGTTTATTACCATCTGCTTGCATGTGCATTTTTTAACCTTGCTCTAGTCTAGGGAATAGTTTAATGATTTTATTTTCTAAACCACTAAAAAAAAAGTTCCTAATCTATTAAAAATATATATAGATAGAGATGGTAGAGATGGTAGAGATAGAGAGATAGGGATAGAGATAGAGATAGAGATAGGGATAGAGATGATAGAGATAGAGATAGAGATAGAGATAGAGATAGAGATAGAGATAGAGATAGAGATAGAGATAGAGATAGAGATAGAGAGAGATGATAGAGACAGAGATAGAGATAGATAGATAGAGATAGATTAGAGATAGAGATAGAGATAGAGATAGAGATAGAGATAGAGATAGAGATAGATAGAGATAGAGATAGAGATAGAGATAGATAGAGATAGAGATAGAGATAGAGATAGAGATAGAGATAGAGATAGAGATAGAGATAGAGATAGAGATAGAGATAGAGATAGAGATAGAGATAGAGATAGAGATATTTAGGCTCCTTCTTGCTGCACCGCAGAGATTAGATCACTTAAAGTGTGACTTAACAGAGTTTGATGGCAAGGTTCACTCTATTACTTATTGCATGGGAAATATGCCAAGGACAATCAGGTGAGAATTGTTTTAGAGTGATTTATATGGGGGCAGAAGATGCAAAAAGGTAGAGGGAGGTTCTCCTATTGAGTTGTGTGGTTCAGAATTGACCTCCCTACTTTCTAAACTCCTTCTCAGAGGAGTGTGGCTGGATTCAAACTTTGTCTCAGATTTTTATGTCTAAAAGACACAAACTGTTGTCTAAGGGTAAGGGAAAATGGGTAAGGTACTATGTGTTCGTGTCCAAAGTATCATATGTGCATACTTGATTCTTAATATAGCTTGGCTAGAATTTCAAAGTTCCGTCATACTGAGTCTCAACCTGCTTATCTCCTATCTAGGAGTCTGGTGCCAGGCAACTCCAAAGTCTAGATCCTAAGTCTCTCAAAGCAAACTCTCAGGCACCTAACTTTGCAGAAATAAATAATTTAATGGAGTAGCACATCAGCAGGGTCAGCTCGAGCTGAGTGCCTTCAAAGAGGTACTGAGCCAAGCATAGCAGTCCCTGGGTAATTATACCCTTAGAGACCATTTACCTGCCCCTTTGTCGAGGGTTAAGATTGCGGGGTGACAATAAAACCCTGGCAGATGTATTGTTAACCCCCTCTCCCCCCCCCACTTCCCCTTTTTGCCCCTCCCTCTCCCCCCTTCCCACTCAGGACAGGCGATCGGGAGGGAAAGAAGAACAGAGAGAAGAGAGTTGGAAAAATTAAAGATGTTTTACTAATGCTACTAATAAGAATAGAGAAAATAATACAAAATATACAAAACCAATTTTGAAAGTCTCAGCAACTGCAGAGCCGGCCACCAAAGTCCTGGATTAGACTCTGCAACCAAGCGGAGCTGGATTCAGTCTCTCACTAGGCCTCAGTTCTCAGGGACGACCAGCAAGATCCTCTCCTAAGGTCGGCCATAAGCAGAAGGGAAAAGGGAAAAAAGGGACGAGATCCTCATGATCTCCCACTTTTATATGAAGTATTCACGTGAATGGAATGTTATACACAGTTGGTCAGTTTCTTAGTCACTTGTTTCTCGTCGCCCCTCTAGCGAGATGTCCATCCATGCTTATCAATAAGTTTGCATTCCATTGCTAGGTTTACCAAAACACGTGTCTGGTTCTCCAGGAAAATGCAGTTAATATGAAGGCTTTAGCTGACAGGCAAAATTCACTGAAGGATAAACTTGTTTTTAACCAAACCAGGACACCCTTGCATAATAATTCAGTCGGATAGCAATATTTGAGTCTGGGGTCATCTTGCTTCTCATTGGATTCCTTCACTGTCTTGAGACAGGCCCTTATCTTGTTTAAGCTGTAGACGTTGACAGTTTGTAGCTGCTTCATGCTGGCCTTGAAGGTGTTATTTTGCTCAACCAGATCCTGTTTTGCTCAATAAGGTACAAAAGAGGTCTTATCTCACAGGTGTTGTTGATGGTTTGTAGCTGCTTTGTTTTGCCCAAGTAGACACAAGTTCGGTAAATATGAGTGTAACTTTACAACAGAAACTTTAAGATTTCTGCAAATTTAGCTTGCCATGTAATGCTAAGCATACAGCATACTAAAAATCATGCAACCTTATAATTCTAAGTGATTCTATTTCAAATGTACTTATTTAAGCTGAACGATTATTGTAAAACTTAAATTGGGCTTATCCTGTGATCTGTGTGATTAGTAAAAGATCATGGTCATACAGCCACACTTGTCAAGCAAGGAGAGCTCGAAGTGGGCTCACCCAGGCTGTAATATTTATGGAATAAAGTAGCTGGCTTGTAATCAAATTGCTTACAGTGGGAAAGGTATGCATGAGACCCCTTGCAGCGGCAACTTATCAATGTTCAATGTGCCGTTCTACTTCCTTGTGAGTTCTCCTTCCTGCTAGAAAGCAGCTCTTCAGAGAGGGATCTGGGTGTTCTGGTTGATGGCAAGTTGAACATGAGCCAACAGTGTGCCCTGGCAGCCAAGAGGGCAACCGTGTCCTGGGTGCATCAAGCACTGCATTGCCAGCTGGGCGAGGGAAGAGATTGTCCTGCTCTGCTCTGCGCTGGTGCGGCCTCACCTGGAGCACAGTGTGCAGTTCTGGGCGCCACAGGATAAAAAGGATATAAAACTACTGGAGACTGTCTAGAACAGGACTATAAAGTCAGTGAAGGGTTTGGAGGGGAAGCCATATGAGGAGCAGCTGAAGTCACTTTGTTTGTTCAGCCTGGAGAAGAGGAGACTGAGGGGAGACCTCATCACAGTTTACAGCTTCCTCACATGGAGAGGAGGAAGGGCAGGTGCTGATCTCTTCTCTCTGGCAACCAATGACAGAACCCCAGGGAATGGCAGCAAGATGTGTCAGAAGAGGTTTAGGTTGGACATTAGGAAAAGATTCTTCACCCAGAGGGTGGTGGAGCACTGGAACAGGTTCCCCAGGGAGGTATCATGGCTCCAAGCCTGACAGTGTTCAAGAAGAGACCAGGCAACACCCTCAGACACATGGTGTGAACTTTGACATTGTCCTGTGAAGGGACAGGAGTTGGACTTGGTCATCCTTGTGGGTCCTTTCCAACTCGGGGCATTCTATGATTCTATGATTCCTAAAGGAGCTCTTGACACAGCTACAGTTCAGGCCTCTATTTCCTTTGGAGTCTGTACCAAACTGCTGCTGTTTTGGTTAGGGGTGGTTTAGTGCATTCATCACAATATTATATAAAATTACTTTCTTGCTCATGTCACTGACTTTTCAGTAATTTAAATGCTCTCAGTTATGATGAAGCATTTACAGTTGTTGGAGATCTGACAAATGAAATACCTCCTTTCTGTTGCTCGGTTCCTTTTTTCATATTTCAAGCTTGAAGGCATTGGAAGCAGTGTAGGACAATGGGTATTTTAAAAACACTTTGTATATGCCAGCTACCAGCATTAAATTGTATATAATTCATATGAGAATCTATAACGTTTTAACAGTTCTATAAGACATTCTATGAAGATTTAACAATTTTATTGTGATTCTTTCAAAACACATAGCATTTTTCTGGCTTTTCATGCTTTCTGTCATTATTGAAAATGATAACCTTGTCCAGTATATCTGCACTAAATACATTACATGCCATTTCCACTCCATATCTTCATCCAGTATTTAATGCTTCTGTTTGCAATATTGTCATCATATTTTTATGTAAGTTATATTGAATGATAATGACCTCAATTAAGCAAACAGGAAACCATGAAAAGAACATCATGATTAAATTAAATAATCATGGTGAGTGAGTGACTGAGTGAACCTTCAACGCATAAATCAAAGGCTTCTGCTTGTTCTGACAGAATCAAACATGAAAGTATTCCTGTCAATACCTGTAACAAGTTTAATGTATTGGCAGGTATGCTTTGCGGGTTAAGGTATACGAGATCAAACTGTAACAGCATCAGCTCAGTTTTTATCATCTGATGGAGAACTGAAAAAATCCATTGACAATAAGTTATGAAAGGGAACCAGAAAAAACTTCAACAATTATTAGAAGTTTATACTGTGTAAAGATTCATGTTTTATTTTTAAAAAACTGTGCATAGTTCAAAGTTTAGCCTCCTTTACACTTAATATTTTCTTTTTTAAAATGTGTATGCTTATAGTTATGATGCATATAAATAATATTTTCAAAATATTCTTAACCTCAGTGATCTCTAAGGGTCTTACATTCACCCTTCTTTAATTAGTAGTCATTCTTCTTGTACTCGTATGATGAAGAAGGGTATCTGAAAGTTTCCAGTATCATTATCTTTAACACATTTTGAATAATATTTTAAATATATTATTTTTACCAGAACTTGAATTTTTTTACAAACTGAAGCAAGTCATAAAACTCCTATCAACTTTAAACAGGGTGCAGATTTCTTCACTAGGATTCTTTATGAGTCTAAACCTAGGGAAAAAACAAAACAAAACAAAACAAACATAACATAAGACCCTTGAACATAAGACCTATGGGGAGAGGCTGAGGGAGCTGGGGTTGTTTAGTCTAGAGAAGAGGAGGCTTAGAGGTGACCTCATCCCTCTCTAGAACTACCTGAAGGGAAGTTATAGCCAGGTGGGGATTGGTCTCCCAGGCAGTTAGCAATAGGACAAGGGGGCATGGGCTTAAACTCTGCCAGGGGAAATTTAGGCTGGATATTAGAAAGAAATTATTTACAGAGTGGTCAGGCATTGGAATGGCCTGCCCAGGGAGGTGGTGGACTCGCCATCCCTGGAGGTTTTTAAACTGAGATTGGACATGGCACTTAGTGCCATGATCTAATAAACGGACTAGAGTTGGACCAAGGGTTGGACTTGATGATCTCTGAGGTCTTTTCCAACCCAGTTGATTCTGTGATTCTGTGAAAACAAAACAAAACAAACCAAACGTCTAATCCCTTTCTGCCTCTTTATCACAAGCTTCAGCCAGAAAATATATTAATCAGATTTTCCTAAAGGAATACAACACCTGACAACTAGATGGATCACACTACTGCTGAAAAAATAGCATTGCAATTGCAAAGTCAAGCTTTTCAAACTTAAATAATTCAGCTCTCTAAAACATATACAGTATAGCAAATCCTTAATTTTAGTTACCACAATACTTTTCTATAAAACTGGAAGCTCAGTCCACAAGATGGACAGTGTTTGCTTAGTGATCAGCTATTTCATATTTTCTCTTTCCTTGTTGTTCACGGAATTCTGTGCTCTGTTTACTGCTTGCCATTAAAACCCTTCTCAGTAAAAGGCATCCATTTGTTCATAGGCTTTTCACCATTTAGACCACTGCCACATTTGGAAGTTTCTGAATATTTATACACTTTCATCCCAATTTTTTGAGCTAAACAATACGTATTAGTATTACAGACAAGGAATTAAGATAGTGAGAGATCAAAATGCTCATTAATTTTGCTTGGGAAGTTCTGGATGTTCAGAAATATGCAGCCTTATACAGTCTATATGTGTTCAAAGACCATTTACCAAGGATTTTATTAATTATATTACTCAGAGCAGTCTTTGCCCGGTTCCTGGCCACACCTGCTATGTGTCCATCAACTTCTATAACAAAAGATCCTACAGGCAGCAGTGTTGTTCACTACACAGCTTTGATTTCTAACCTGCACACTGAGTGAAAGCCTGGGGGAAAGCTACTTTAAAGGCTTTTTGGAAATCTCTGTTATGATACATGTGTTTGAAAATTATGTTCTAAACCCCTGAAGGTCATCTGAGAACATGGTTTTAGTTCTAGTCTTGAATTTGACAGACACGGTATGAAATGCTTCATTAGCAATAACTGTTATAACATTAAATGTAAAGCACTTCTATTAGAATTAAATTCTGCATTAATAATCACATTTCTGGAAACCTAACAAACTTATGTGACTAATTAGTTCAATTTCCTTAAACATATGTTGCTAACTGATCTGTAATGTAAGTTCACATGATCATACATGTAACACAGTAAGATTGATTATTTTCCAGAACAAAGCAAAAGGTTAAGATGTCATTTCTAAATTTATAGTTTTCCTTAGCAGCCCTGTACCCACTAAAATATTTTTTTTCTCAATATATTCAGTCACTTGGCACTTAAAAAGGACAAAAACAAAGGAGGGGGTAAAATCGTTTATGTCTGTTCAGGTTTCAACGATGAATTTCAGGCAGTTTGTTCTATGACTGATTGATAATATGTAATGCCTTTGCATCTGTTTCTACTTTCATAAAAACGGATGTGAAGAAGAATTTAAAATAAAAGTGAGCCTACTCAGATTACCTTTTGCTGGTTTTCTCCTTTGTATTTCAGCCAAGTGCAAAATGAAACTGGTTCAATTGTCTGAGATCACATCTCTGCCATAGAAAATGGGTAAAAAATACTACTCTAGTACTCTGATTCTAATAATTATTTGCCTCGAATCCTACAATACTGCACATGAGAAACAAAACACAGTAACAAAAAAAAACCCAAACCTGTTGCTTCCTAGACACTATTTCAAAACTGTTTTCAAACATACAAATAAAATTCCATGCAATGGCAAGCACAGTGCTAAATGTTTTTTAATTAAAGCAAATATCTTCTTAAAATGCTACTTCTATATACCATCAGAGACCCTTATTTAACAAAGATACTTTACAAATGAATAACAGAACAAACACCACCAGTTTTTCCTCTATGGTTTCTGCATTTTGCCCTACAGTGTATTTCTTATTATGTGCAATATTTTACCAACTGAGTTGGTAAATACAGCAGAATATAAAATTTTTAATTATTAAACACAATTGCCAGTAAGGCTTGCAGAAATTGTAAATGAGTCATCAAAGGCTCCTGAGTCATCTTTTTGTGTTGCTGAACTCGTGGTGTTAAAAATTTGCTGCATAGATTGGTGTTATTTATAATATCCCAAAACTGGGTTTAACAATCGTCTTATGACAAGTCATAACTGATTTTTTAATTTATCATGATCACTTCAGAAGAAAATGCAAACTCCCCATGAATTATACCACTGAGGTACTGAGGGTTGGGGAGCAGCGCTTTGGGAAAAGATCTTGGAGCATGGCAGACAGCAAGCTGAGCAAGCGACTATCCTCCTCTACTCAACACTTGTCAGACCATCAGACCACAGATAGAGTACTGTGTCTACTTTTGACCCAAGTGATTGCCCAGATAGGTGGTAGATACCTCATCCCTGCAAACATTCAAGGCCAGGCTGGATGGGGCTCTGAGCAGCCTGATCTGGTTCAAGATGTCCCTGCTCTTGCAGGGCAGTTGGGCTAAATGACCTTTAAAGGTCCCTTCCAATGCAAACTATGCTGTGATTCTAGACTACATGAGTTATATGGGTTGCTTCTAATGCTAGTTTCTAAGCAAAACTCTGACAAATCATGAATCCTTTATGACAAATATATGACTAAAATGATATCACTACTGCCTAAGGGACAAAATAAACCTAGCAAGCTGGAGCTCAGACTATATAACTTGCTCTCAGAATTCTGCATGATCTATCCAGTGGATCAATGCTTTCTTAGCTGCATCATTATTTTCCACCACAAATGAGGATATGCTAATCATATGTCAAAAAAGATGCAGTACAATGATGTTTCTCAGCCTCCTGTCCACAGACTGCTCGTGACATACAAGACATCAGAAGGCCATCCAAAAAAAAGTTTGCAGAACTGTTAATATATATGGGTGGACATGCATGCATACACAACACATACATGCATGGATACAAATACATTTTCTCTCAAAGGCTGCATATTGATGCCACCTTCTCCAGCATGCCAGAGCAGTTTCTCCTAGTTGCTGTCTCTATCTGCAGGTAGGCACTACTAAATGGTTAAATCTGCAGGTAGGTCACATTAAATAGTTTTCAATATTTTCAATAGAAATCTTTGCAACTGTAGCAGTTACAGTTTGATACTGGAAAACAATAGAGGAGATATTTTCCTAAATGATAATTACATTATCCATCATTCCTTCTATACCTGCTGATTCATTACATGATCCTGAGACACAAGATGGTTTGCAGACAAGTTTCCTAATGTTTAGGCAAAACAGAAGTTGACACTCTTCTGTACAGCCTGAGAAATGTTTTTGAGAGTGTATTATCAAGTGGTGATGCATCATATTGCTGTTAAGCTTGCTAAAATAAAATAGTTCTGTGTATCACTGTACAACTAGCTCTGTTTATGCTCTCAGATGACCACAGTCATCAACAGAAAGCAAACACACATCATTAGTTGCTTTTCGCTGCCTTGAATTCTTGAGAAAGTGGCAAACTGTTTTAGCCCCTGGGGTCAGATAGCAAAGACATAAGCCCAAGAATAGAGCTAGAATTGTTACTTGCTTTGATTTGCATAGGAAATTATTTTACTTACTAGTATATATTCTTAGAATTTGTATAAGCTTTTTGCTTTTTTGTGTGTGTGTGTAAGAGGCATAGAGAGTTCTTTTATTTGCTTTCAAACTAACATTTTTTTCCTCCTGTATGTTTGATACACAAAGAAATGTGAACCATGCAACCTTCTCTGTGGCTTTTATCCTTTGTGAAGGTTACATTCATGAGACCTAGCATTGTAACTGCAGCTGAACATGATATGTTATTCAGCTGGGATTCTTGAAGTCAAGTTGTTTACAATTCTCTTGTGCACTTGTATTCTCAGCCCATAGGTCTGTTTATACTGTTCTTGCCAAGCTGAAAGCAATTCTGTCACTGCGCCATAGGCTTCTACATAAGACTTAGAATTGCAGTGAGTTGAGTCAGTAGTATTGGCAAGCAGCCAGATTTCATTACTGCCTCAGGTTTTCTGACATTTAACTAGTGGCCAGGTCAGGTTAATATAAAAGATATAGAAAAGAAAGGCTGTGTCTTCTTTATAAATTTAGTTTATTAAAACCATTATTTGGCCAGAACATTAGTGGAATATAAACTTTTCTGACTAAAGTCATTGCCTGTGTGATGGAGTTGTAAACCTCTAATTTAGATACCTAAGAATCACTTACAGATTTTCTTATATTTGCTAAAACTGAAAAGGTTACAATTATGAAAATAGTGAAAATTTGAATCATTTTCCTAAGGAAAATGTTTGCTAACTATTGATTCCTTCTTTATAGAATAAAAGCTTGTAAGGAACTTACAGTGTGGATTTAACAGACAACTTTGATGGGGCATTGTCCCTTATACATTCATTGTGTAAAACATTGTCCCTTAAATTTAATAACACATAGGTACTTCTACATTATACTGATTCCTACTGTTTATACTAGCTGTTTCTACATTAGCTTTTCCTGATGCTTCAGTCAATCAAAAAACTTTGACATTTCTTCTAGCAAATGCAAAAGAAATGTTACCACAGCTCCCCTTACAGTCTCTCATGTTGATATTTGGAGAAAGAAGTTCAAATCTCTGCCAGGAAAGAAGTTTTACACATCTTTAAGCAGTTTTAAGTATGTTTTAAGTGTCTGGAAGTTTAAGAGGTAAGAAGAAAGCTTTGATGGAACTTTTAAGTATTTAAAAGTAAAGTGAACTGACAAGACACTGACTGTGTCTTACATTAAAACATGCTGGAGAGAGAACCAGACATGTTCTTGAATCTCTGACATATGCCAAATCAATTAGAGTAGCCAATATGGCACAAAGTGTTCGTATATATACAACAGTAACCCTTCAACTGTTCTTGGGCTGATTGCTTCACATTACTTTGGCTCCTATGCTGACCATAACTCTCTTGTGGGAAATCACTGAATGCATATTAGGTAAACTACAGCTTGAACGACACAGCAGCCTGACTCAGGAAATGGACAGGACAAGGGTTATCTAATTCACTAATTTTGCTCAAATTGTCGCCTGGTTTTCCTCACTTCTGCCTTTCTTTCAAATATTATATCCTTTAAGAAAGGGTTTTCCTACATAGAAGCACATTTATGTATCGCATTACCAGCTCTGATAATTTTTTATTAACACAGGTGGCATAAGGCAAAAAATTAATCACCTGGGGGGAAAAAAAAAAGGTAAATCTTTAAATGTCAAAGTCAATGAGGTCACAAAAAGACTCCTGCAAAACCATGTTCCTACTTAATAGATTTGAGTGCACTTTTTTTTACCATTATATGTATATATTCCAGATAACAGCTGAAAAACATTGATGTCTAGCTCTTTGGGGAAAAATAAAGTCTCTGAAGAATCGTTCCTACTAGTATTTCATTATGCATCCATGTGGATAAATAGCTGGGATGAATGTTCTTGATGTATAATATTGCCAAAAGGGAATCCTACTGTGCTCTATCCAGTCAAGTATAGTTTCAGTCCATGAATTACCTGTCCTACAAGTGTGATGTGTTTCCAAACAGTTTATATGTAAATATGCTTATCAGCAAAGTACCCCACCACAAACCATGTTAGAAACTGCCTAAAACCTGACAACTGTAATGGTGCTGACAGAGGCTGACACTGCTGAGGAGCGCAGGTGGGACACTGGTATGGATGGGGTTGCAGGGTGATGACTGAGTGCCACAACACATACCGAGCATGATGCTGCCATGACCAGCAGTTATTGTCAATATCATTAATTAAACCTTTAAACATATTTCCCCTTATTGGTTGATTGCTCCCTTGTGCTTCCCAAACAGTTTGAACTGGGAATGCTGAGATGTGAATTGTTTCTTCCTGTTTCCAAGGGATGACTTAAATCACACATTACTTCTTGGGTCAGTTTTGTTGCCTAAACATGGGCCTTTAGCTGAATTTCAGATGTTCTGGAGTATTTGCAACTGTCAATACAGAAAAGCACAGATACCCACACTTTCTGTGACAAAACCAATATACATATATTTTAAAATACAAGCTGTTTCAGAAAGATGGACCCAATTTGAAATCTTTCTGCTTTGAAATTGGGTCCATCTTTTTGAAACACCCTGTAATTCAAATGGCACTCCATATAGGTGATAAAATCAAGCCTTCTACTTTCAAATCTAATAACAAACTTCTTAAACTGAAGTTCATCATAAGAACATCTTCTGTTGTCTTGAGATAGTTAGAGGAAGAATTTCTGTGCTTCTGAATGGGCCACGTGAGATGACTCCCATTCAAATGCTCCTGCATTATAGCAGCATGGAGAACTCCATGCTTCCAGGCAAAGCATTAAAAATAACTGGTGAGATCTCATAAGAAATATACATCTTTATTCTGACCTGTCTGAAAAACAACATAGGTTAGCAACAGAGACATACAAAGCCAGGATCTGTATTCATCATGATTAGGAATAGATTTGGATTGAAATATATTTACATAAGAGTGTGATTGAAACTGAAGAGATTAATTTGAAGAAGACAGGAATCTTGTGGTTTTAACACATGCAGAAACTGTCTAGTGTAGATACCAAAATTAATTCAAGACACTTGCGTAAGATTAATATAACGTAGTTTCAGTTAGCTTAAAGTTGTATGTCTAGTTTAATTTGTTCATATATACTCCCTCTGTAAAATAGAACAGAGAAGAAAAGAAAAGAAAGAAAGAAAGAAAAGAAAGAAATAAAAGAAAGAAAGAAAAGAAAGAGAAAGAGAGAAAGAGAGAGAAGGAGAGAGAGAAGAAGAGAGAGAAGGAGAGAGAGAAGGAGAGAGAGAAGGAGAGAGAGAAAGAAGGAGAGAAAGAAGGAGAGAAAGAAGGAGAGAAAGAACCCACAAACATAAATCGGTATGTCCAGAAGGCAATCTCACCTGCTCACCTGAGACAAATTTTATCCGAGAAAAATTGCTCTCTGAAGATTCCTTTTTTAGCTCTTAGCTATACAGGAAACCTAGACAAATTGTGCAGATTAGATGTCAAACTTTCAGGTGGCTGATTATAGATGGGATGAAGCCACTCCTGTGTGTCTTATCTAGACAAGTCTCATTCCAGTTAAACAAAATCTAAAAATCTTACCTCTAACACATTTATTAAAAGGGAGAGGGTGAATACATTAAACTCTGCTAGAAGCTTTTAATATAGTCTGTGATTGTGTGTGGATGAATTGATCAGTGAGTGATAGGGGAATATTCACCTTTGCAGTAGAAACATGATCATCTTTCAAGGTCATGTCACTTCTCTACTGTAAATACCTGAATCATTTTTATTCAAATAATGGCACAACAAACAGATGACACTGTTTTGAATGGATGACACTACAACACCTGTAAATTTCAAAAGTTTGAGGCATTTACTTTGTGCCTTTGTGAAAGTATTAGCTGTTATGTGAAGGAAAAAATTAGCCAACTCAATCAAAATAGAATTCAGACTTTCCAGATAATCCAAAATAAGCCTATTTATAAGCTCAAGGACTCCATAGGAAACATATTTTTCTGGGATATCAGCTTAGATGGGTTTAAACAATCTTAATTTCAAAACCATATATGCTATACTGTGTCTGCCTTTAAAGCCATTGAGGGCAGACTCAGTGGCCCACACACAGATCCACACCTCGGAGGAGGAGCTGAACACTAAACATCATTGCTTTTCAAGCTTGTTTCACTACAGCTGTCACAAATATATAACTGCACTCTGATTGAGGAAGAGTCCTAAAGAATTCTAATTTCTATTTACAGATAATCTAAAACCTGATTCCAATTATCCTATAACATAAGGAAGAATAAAATTGAGACTGTCTATTTTCCTCTATAAACTTTTTTTTTTTTTTTTCTGGAAAGGCATGAATGTAATAAAAAATATAGCTAATTTTCTCAGTTCTTTAAAATTGTTTAGAAATAGATGGTAGAAACTGCTACAAATGACAATTTGCAGTTCTACTGTTCTTTCTCATCAGGAATGAAGGAGATGACTGTTATGTTGAAAAGAAGTCTGTACACCGTATGCAGCCAAAGGGTGATGTGAAGTCAGAATGTAAATAAACCATATAAGGAGGTCGTAAAGATTCTTCAGATTAAAAAAAAAAAAGTTTCTAATCCCACTGGAATGGCCAAACACTACTGCCTATCCAAAACCAGCTTCACTACATGAGGATGTTGTAGAGAAAGGAGTAATTCTTCCATCAGTTTTTACCAGTGTCATAAGATTCTCAGAGTACCTATGTGATATTACCCTACATGAAATCAGAAAGTGAGATTAAATTGTTATAGAAGCCAAGCAGGAACAGTAAAACAGTAACGCAGATAAGGAACATTCTCTCAAACATAAAACCAAAATTTGTAGTTACCTAAAGGCAGGAATTCTTTTCCCCAAGCTTCACAGCATGGATCTTCTGACAAGACAAAACATTTACTTGTTAAAAAAACACTAATTTTGTTTTGGAAGAAAAGCACAGAGGCAGGAGCAGAGATTTTTCCAATAGTTAAGGTTAAAAGGCCAGTCAAGAAACATGTGTTACAAAGACAGAATAAAAACCAAAAGATGACAAAGCACAGACAGAGAAAAGGAAATTCTCAGGAAATTCTAGGGAAAGCCTTAAAAGGTTCAGTAAGTTTAGGTATTTGGATGCTTATCTGAACTCATTCGCTGAATCTCCTGAAGATTTTTGCAGTATTTGTAACAGCCTGGAGGTCATCCAGGAGATGACATCTTTCTCTGTATATTGTCAAACTATTCCTTGGAACATAACTAGGGTATAAATAGATTCTTAAAAATACTTTCTTAATCAACAGCTATCATAAGCTACATGGTATTTTGGCCATTGGACTGTAACAGTGGATGGAGCAATTTTTGCCTAGCCTGTATACTTCCGTTTTGCAATCAACATTAATTTAGCTATTTTTTTAATGCAGGAGACATGTTTCACCAAGCTACAAGTGTTCTACATCCTACTAATTCAGCTGTGTGGAGCTGGGTCATACACTGCTCCAGGGTGCAGACTACCCCCTTTACCCAGTTATATACAATGTCAAGTAATAATGCATAACTAGTTGATGTTATAAAGGTATTTCTCTCAGAAACTGAGAAAAGGCTATATTCTGTCTGAGAAATAATACTTTCCCTTGATAAGTCATATTAGCTCAAATTAGCTATTGGAAGGACCCAGTGTTCCCAAGAATGGAATTTTTGTTTAATTTATGAATTCAAAATTAAGTAACCATTCCATGCGCAAGTAAAGCTAAAATTAAATAAGAGGAATTAGACACAGAAAGTTGAAACCAAACACTTGCAATTTTTCATGCCAGTTTTCCTCAGTGCATCTCCAACTGAATCTTTTAATATATGTACATAAACACTCACACACATCAGAATATATATATCTATTCAGATGACAGAACCAGAGAGGAAGAGAAGGTAGGAAAACAGAAAAATAGGTCACGTTGTTTATGAAGTTACTTTGCCCTGACACTCCATCAAATCTGGGCTGGAGAAGTAGCCTATCCAGCTTCAAGAGGACTGTTGAGTCAGTGTTTTAGATCTTCTGGTAAGGTAAGATGGTTTTCTTCTGTGAAGGAATACAGGGGGAGAGTT
Organism: Streptopelia decaocto; assembly: GCF_964273445.1. Lineage (NCBI taxonomy): Eukaryota > Metazoa > Chordata > Aves > Columbiformes > Columbidae > Streptopelia > Streptopelia decaocto. The sequence goes on from NC_138663.1 coordinate 21,368,033, forward strand.
GGGGAGAACTATAGACCTACTTTTTAAGGCAACCGAGGTAAAAAGGAAATCCATACAGGAACCACAAAACTGACCCAAAATAGCAAAACAAAACACATGTAGAATCTATTAACAATGAAATTACACTCAGTTGTAAAAGGTTTCTATGGAAACCAAATGAATAAGGCTCCTGTGATACAAATACTTACCCCTGCTGCAAGAAGTACTAGAGTATCACATGGATTTGTGTTTTGATACACTGTGTCTGCTGAAAAGATTATTTATACATTATTAAATCCTAACCATAATTTTGTGATATTTTGGAATGAGGAGCCAGTAACCTAATTATAGTTACTGTACATGAATAAAAGAAGAGTTTAAGCAGGCAAGAAAAATGTGTAACATTGTTGTATAATTAAAAGTGTGCATGATTTTTTTATTTTTGCAATTGAAATGTGATAAAGAAGAGATTATATACTAACTCTAGCTTACCATATAGTGCTAAAGGCAAGACAATTAAGCAATAATACAAAAGAACTGGTGTAGCCATGTACCAACATGAAGAGAAACAATCAAGCTTTCTCAGGATATATACTATTCCATACTTCAGCTATTACATGAGGATGGCTTATGTATATGTCAGTATGAGGAGGAACAGCAATTAAGTCTTAACATTGTGACAGATTTGAAAGAATAGATTTTACTTCTATGCAAAGTATAAAGAAAATAATTTAAAAATCATCTTCTACAAACTGAAAAGCTTTTGAGCACGGACACCTGGTGATTAATTCCTCACAAAACCACAAATTCCCGTAGTCATAACTGAGCACTCAGAAAGGATTGAAAGTCCAATTAAAAAGCAGTATCATGTTTATGTTTTTCATGTCTTCCTGGAAACAGAGAGAGAATAGTTTCATATTTCAATATGTCTCTCCCCTCTTAAGGCTTTTTCCATCCTTCTATCACTGTTTTCCCTCCAACCTTCCTTCTCTTTATTTCTTCCTTAAAGAAATGAAAACCAAAAAAAAATAGTGTTCTACATTTATCTAAAGTAGTATGAGTTTTCTGATAGCGAGCAGCTTCCAGCCTCAGAGGGCTAGAGTTGAGAAACTGTAATATGCTTATCTGAATGCAATTTATGCCACTGAAAGACAAGCTGTAAGGAGAACCTTTGATACTTTTCCTTGACCTGTGGTCTGAGAAGAAGTGAGAGTAAGTTAATTCATCCCATCTGAGATATAGGCACTCTTTTCCATATTTTGAATATGGAAGATTAGAATCAAGGTTTCCTCTCTCATGCTCAACTGTTTCTCCAATTGTCATTTTGCAGTAGGATATGTTAGATGAGCAGCCCTTTTTCTTTTCTGTTGTGAGCAATGCAGAGTAACACTTATTTAGCTGGGGATAGCTTCAAAATATTGTTACAGCCTTTTCTCACAGCAAAGAATCTTCATATAAAAGCATACCAGCATGCCAATAGTTTTCTCTGAAGCGCCTCTTACTAAGCATAAGTTCACATTAAGTATTATTATACACTAAGCAAAAGAATTCCAGACCCTAAAAATAACATTAGAGGTTCAAAAAGCTTCTTGCTTGCCCTCTAGCACCACCTAAAAATTCAGAATTTACTTTTTTTTTTCTTCAAAAAAAATAAGGAAAAAAAAATCTTTCTGCCAATAGAAATACCTTATCAAGTTATTTTGAATATTAAAAAGCTCTATGATAATGCTGCTCTATCAGCTTATATATTGTGATGTGTAAAAGCTATATGGTTGAAGATGACTGAAAAATGTGAGCAAATAAATCACATTTGATTTAGAAACAACAGGCTTTGGTGGAGACTATAAGAATTTTATATGCTAGCAGTGACAACCATTGACAGGACAAGGGGTAATGGGTACAAACTGGAACACAAAAGGTTCCACTTAAATTTGAGAAGGAACTTCTTCTCAGTGAGGGTGACAGAACACTGGAACAGGCTGCCCAGGGGGCTTGTGGAGTCTCCTACTCTGGAGGCATTCAAGACCTGCCTGGACACCTTCCTGTGTAACCTCAACTAGGTGTTCCTGCTCTGGCAGGGGGATTGGACTAGATGATCTTTTGAGGTCCCTTCCAATCCCTAACATTCTGTGATTCTGTGATGTTATTTATGCAATGACCAGTTTGAGCAACCCATTGCACTGACTTTGACTTCTCTGCCAATAGCCTGCTATGGTCCCACTGGGAAGTTGACCCATTCAAAGCATATTTCCATGAAAGAAAAATGGAGAATAAATTGGTTTATGCCCTATAGCTGGATGCTCATTCTTGGGACCAAGCCCCCCCAAAAGAAGCTATATCCTTCTAACTGGAATCAAGGCACCTCACAGGCTGTGCAACAGTTACATTCTTCATATATGCCAAAACAAAAGAAAACACATTCATTTCTGATAAAATATTTTAAATAGGACAGATATGTCCTCATATGACCTTCTTCTTGTTATTTTTTTTAGCTCCCAAGATAGGTTATTTTTCTTTGGTAGTAGAGGAAATGTTTCACTCATCTTGGGTGATATCTAAAAATAAAACAAGCAGTACAACAGATGCCACTTCTATTTGGATATTGAAAACATGAATAATTTTAATAGCAGATTTGAATTATCCTTCTCAAACTGACTTTATGTTTTTTCTAACATAAGTTTGAAAAAATAGATGTATTATAATCTGCAATAATTTAATCTATTTTCATTTTATGAGTGGAAAGATTACTAGGATAGAGGGAGAAAATGAGGATGCATCTGCTGACAGAAGCCTGAAAGTATTGAAGTTTCTAAATTTTGGAAAAAGTACTCAGTGAAATAATTATATGACTGGTTTATATGATATACACAACTGATTCAACAAATGTGACGTCCTCCTCAGAGACACACACATATCTGACCTGGACTTGCAACTATTCAATACCTGGTCTAACTACAGTTGCTGGTAACTAAACCTCCATTAATAAAGATGCACATGAAACAGAAAACCTTTCACTCAGGAAAACAGAAATGGAGTTTACTGACAAGACAGGACAATGATCAGGCACGAGACATGGTAAAGCAAATGTGTTGACAAGCCATGTTTACACACATCTAGACCTTTTTAGTCTCTTATCTTTTTACTTTTCCATGTCTGATCCTCCACTAATCAACTCGATCTGTCTCTTTCTTCACCTTTAGTTCCTCCCCACTAAAAAAACCACCCATAATAAGCTTTGAACAATCCCTCAGGGTTTTTTCCAGTATCTTGCAATGCCACTCAGTCTGAACGGTCCACCTGAGATCTGCTCTCATTGATTCACCCTTTTCTCAGATATGACAAATGTGCTTTGCATTTTGGTCTGCAGGCCAGGGCTGAGTAGCACCCTGGTTGCACCCAGAGTGGTATTTCCCTTTTACATATGACTGCAAATGAAAGAAATACAAAGCAGTCACAGCGATCACTGTCAGACACTGGGAACACACGGGCTGGTTCCAATGGGATGAAGTTCAATAAGGCCAAGTGCCGGGTGCTGCACTTTGGTCACAACAACCCCCTGCAGCGCTACAGGCTGGGCGCAGAGTGGCTGGAGAGCAGTCAGACAGAAAGGGACCTGGGGGTACTAATTGACAGGAAGCTCAACATGAGCCATCAGTGTGCCCAGGTGGCCAAGAAGGCCAATGGTATCCTGTCCTGTATCAAAAATAGCGTGGTCAGCAGGACAAGGGAAGTGATCCTTCCCCTGTACTCTGCATTGGTGAGGCCACACCTGGAGTATTGTGTTCGGTTCTGGGCCCCTCAGTTTAGGAAAGACATTGAAGTGCTGGAGCGAGTCCAGAGAAGAGCAACAAGACTGGTGAAGGGACTTGAGCATAAGACCTATGGGGAGAGGCTGAGGGAGCTGGGGTTGTTTAGTCTAGAGAAGAGGAGGCTTAGAGGTGACCTCATCACTCTCTAGAACTACCTGAAGGGAAGTTATAGCCAGGTGGGGATTGGTCTCTTCTCCCAGGCAGTTAGCAATAGGACAAGGGGGCATGGGCTTAAACTCTGCCAGGGGAAATTTAGGCTGGATATTAGAAAGAAATTATTTACAGAGAGAGTGGTCAGGCATTGGAATGGCCTGCCCAGGGAGGTGGTGGACTCGCCGTCCCTGGAGGTTTTTAAACTGAGATTGGACATGGCACTTAGTGCCATGATCTAATAAACGGACTAGAGTTGGACCAAGGGTTGGACTCGATGATCTCTGAGGTCTTTTCCAACCCAGTCGATTCTGTGATTCTGTGATTTTAGGATTCTGAGGGCATTACACCCCACTTCTAGTAAGCTAGCTGGCTAGGAAGAGCTGTTGTGAAAAAGACCTGGAAGAAGTCTCAACAGAATATCTTCTCTCCTATGCTCAGAAACTCTTTTAAGTTCAATCTCTTGCTGTTCAGTCACTGCCTGAGCTACAGCTCCTGCTCCATCACAGCCATGCCTATGCCTGTGCCTGGCCATGGTCATGGCCTGTGATGCCATGCCTGTCCTGGCCTCAGGCTGCCTGAGACATTCATGGACCTTGCACTGACTCCCTGGGCCCTATCTTGAAGTCCCATATAAAATTTCACCACCTCACCCCAGGCTATCTCAGCATCCAGGGCCCTTGTGATCTTTGTTGCTGGTATCCATCATCCTCAAGGACATGTAAATATCAGAACCGAAGTATTGAGCCTTGCATGAGGTTGCCTTGGAAAGGTCACAGTTTTGCATGCAGTACTGCAAAAGGATTCAGAAAGAAGAATGTTGCACACCTTTCAGGGACACTGGTGCTGTGCCTCCTTCTCTTTCCATGAAATGCTGCCTGAATTTAACACCTTTCCCTGCTCCAGAGCCCCTTTGAGAAAAGTGGAAGCATAAAGGACTACGTAACTCCTAGAGCTTCACAGAGAAAATCATACCTAATACACAACAAACTAACTGTTAGAGCTGGCAGAATGCATAGAAGAGCTGTAGCTATATGTGACATGTGCAAAGTAAGACTGAAAATAAAATAAACTGCTATTCTTTGTCTAGAGGCATATTGATACAAAGACAGAACTTAGTTGACTAGGAAGATAATCAGAGCAAACCTAATAAGCCATCAGAACAAAATTGAACATCCACCACCACATACCCCCATATATCCCCACACCCATATACCCATCAACACACATCCCCACACACACACTGGTCAAGTGAGACATTGCTTTTCCCCAAAATGAAATGGTATTTTATTGTTAGGTATTCTGACCATGAGCCATTACATCTTAGCATCTAACCTACCTTCATTTCAAGCTATTGTACAAGTATAGATACTCACTGTATATATTACTCTGATGTAGATACTACTTTACATAGAAATAATATTGTGTAGTTACATATTTATAATTGCCACAAGCTGGTGATGATTCTATTACTCCAGAATAAACATGGGCAGAACAGAAGTTTTAAAAATGGGAGCCTGTTTCTAAATTTAACACAAACATTTCAATCCTTCTCCAGCTTGCCTGTCTGCAGTCACTTCTGAGTATACCTGTGTTTGGAAAGATAACTCAACAAGCTCAGCATATTTTTATAAAAACACAAAAGCTTTTAAAAAAAAAAAAAAAAAAAAGAAAGGGTTGTTTTCAGATACAAATAAAAACATTTTTTTCTTGACTGGAAAAAAATACACATATCAGCAGGAAGCAACTATGTGCTGGAACCTTATAATCAGTTTCTACTCCGCAATACATGACAATCCTTGAACTACTGTGGTAAGTAATTTTTACTGAAAAATGTTGATAGAACAAAATAAAAAATAAAATATTCTATGTGTGTAATACTATTTTTTTCCTAGTTCACTCTGTTATTAAATACAAACTCCATCCTTATAACTTCAGTACACATAGCTCTTTATGAAAGAAACTTATTTTTATAACTGTCCAAACACAGATCTTTATTTTTATACAGACATGTCAAAGTATTTCAGTAAATTCCTCAGCAAGAACTGTCTTCCCACAAATGAGAAAAGAATATGCAAGACAGAAATTTGGCTCTTGGGATCTAGTGTACAGCAAGCTAAAGTCAGACTCTGAGGAATGTGACTACCTGTCCTGAGGGAATGTCACAAATGGGAGAACATGAAGTAGAGAAAATTACAGGAAATGGTACACAGAAATATAGAATAAAGAGCTCCAGGGGAAGTAGCTAACCTGTGAGAAAAGTTTCAGAGATGGAATAAATGTCATTATCACACAGCAAATGGGCTTTTAGGATACAGAGTATTTGCTGTGAAGATTGACAGTGTGAAAGGTTTTACAAACTGCCCCAAATGAGGGGAAATATTTAGCTGTTCCATGTCAGCACAAGGGATGATGTTTGCAAAAGAAGAGAAAGAATACGTTCCCAACTATCTCCAGAAAGGGAGTTAACTGCTCCTCTCTCCCTAAGCACCATTTCCTTATTTTGCTTTGTGAGAACCTTAGTCACTGAAACTTGCCTATTGAATTTCTTGTTCTACAAATTCATTTGATCAGTTAACCCAGTATTTCAAGTGATAGTAATTTATGTCTGTTGGCCAGCTGTCGAATATTAATATACTCAGAAGAGTATGTTTGGAATTAAAGCCTGTCTTAAGGAAAAAAAAAAAAAATAAAAAGGTGAATAAAGAAATAAAAATAGTACTTCTCACCTCTTCTCAATTTCACAGAAGAGCTAAGGTGCTTTGCAAAAAAAAGTTAATAGAATTACCTCTGTTTTACATAGGACAGGGAAGGAAGTGTCTTGCCCAGAATCACGCAGCAAATCTACTATGAGCAGGGAACTGAGTTTTGACTTGAAAATTCAAGCTAATAATCGAAAAGAATGCTCACACTACATATATAACAACAGTTCTCTTTTTGAACTGCTGGATTAGACATTTTAATTCTGTGGTTTAGAAATCACCTCCAAAATATAAACATCTCAGATTTTACAGAAGCACAGGAGCCTTCAATATTTAAAAAAGCTAGAATACTAGCAATAGTGCAGCAGTGCAAAAGTCACTTGTATTGTTCATGGACAAAAAGAGACAACTCTATTTTAAGATAACAAAAGAGGAGAATAGTACTATAACTTGTCATTTAAGCCCTACTACACTAGTCAAACAAACAAACAAAGCAAACAAAAGAGTACTTGTATTTTGGAACATGTAGCTGTGCATCTCTCAGCCCTTACTTTTCTTTTGAGGTGTAACTATGGGCTGAGACTGTGACATGCCAAAACATTATGGAATAAAACAGGATGAGTGGGGAAGAAGGGTGGATCTTGGTGTCTTGAGTCTTATCAGAAAGACTGGAAAACATTCAGAGTGGCAGTCTGACCTTATTGAATAGGTGAGTGCTGTGTATTTCGGTCCATGCAGGGCTTTCTGAATTCCGACAAGCGTAGCACATCTGCCAGTCTTCTCAAGTTTCCTTTGAAGCCTCATGTAACAGCTGTTTTCCCTTGACAACACCTTCTGTCCTCCATTCTCACATTCCTCTACCTCTTTTTTGTGTTACCTTCTAGTCTCAGCTTTCCAGCAAAACCCACTATTCTTGGGAAAGGTAGCCCAGAAATTGATGATTTTGAAAAATTCTTCTAATCTGAGGATATATGCTTACATAAATCAACCTCTTAAAAAAAAAAAAAAACCAAACAAACTACTCCAAGAATAGGACATCAGTATTCCTGTGATGAATACTGAAGATACAAATGAAAATTTAAAATGGGAGGAAAATTGACTCTCAGTCTTAAAGAATTTGTAGCTTGTACAAAAGAGAAAGTACACATCCCCAAGAGGGAAAAGACAAATACAAGAATGATTAGAGTTTTAAAAGTAAAGAAAAATAAAATAATTATATATATACAACCTCTTCCACTGACTTTACCAATTAAAAATGTACATTATGTAAAACAGTCTATGAATTGAAGATTTCTAAATTATATTTATTTTATTTGTCACTAAAAACCTGCCAGTCATTGGCAATAAAATTCACTGTACCTCTTCATTTAATTCTGTTCACAAAAGGGAAACAACATAATACATGTTTGGATTTCTAACATTAGATGCTTAACACTTGTAGCAACCAACCTTCTCTGCGAAGTTAGAACATTATCCTGATAGGAGTATGGGAAAAGCCATTTAAATTTTACAAAATAAATTAATAGGAATCACGATGTGCCATTGGAAAGCTAAAGTGGTTAAGGGGCTAGATGTGTCAAGTAAATTGAATTATTCGCTTACTTCCACAGAAATGAAACTCTACATCTCTTATAAGACTGTCATCCACGCAACCTTGTGAAGAGAGTTGGGAAGAGAGGTGGGATGCAAGAACAATGGCACCAATGTACTCCCATGGAGCATACTGCACATTTATCAGCATGTTTTTTTCCCTTTTTAAAATAACTGTCATATCTGTTTTGCTTAATATACATCTGCCTTCTATGAAAACTCTGAATTCAATTTATAGTCCATACAGCACTAAATATTTTTACCACACTACATGTGACAAATATATAGTTGTTTTCATAGTTTAAGGAATGCAGTAAAACTTTCCCACCCTTCTTCACTTCCCTTGCAAAGTATTTTTTGTTTTGATTTGGTTTTGTTTTTTCTTTTTTTTTTTTTTTTCTTCTGGCCATGCTCATAACCTCCTACTCTCAGGAATAATTTATATAGATTTATTCCAAGCATCCATAAATAGTCCTGATTATTCTTCTCCAGGATAGACAACCAAAAGCTATTATAAGTGACAGCAAAACATGCACAATTCTGAGTAATGTGTAGCCACACTGAAAAGGCCTATACATTAAAAAAATAAAATCATCTTCAAGCTGCATAAATATTAAACTAAACCACACACAAAATCACCTATTACTCTTCTATATATTGAATTTCTTTTCAAATTTAAGTGCCAAAATAGAGAGTTATGGAGCATCTATCTTTTAAATTCTTTAAGCAGACATGGCTTGCTTTGCTAACAAAACAAGGGTTAGTTCCAGCTGAACATAAGTCTTACTAGTCACACTTAACTTGATGATAAAGAGTTCACTCATTTTAAAAAAAAGAGAGGGAGATTCTTCAGATATACCATTAAGCTATTTTTCAGTGTCCATACTTAGTCCCTAGCCCTGCTGTAAACATGGGCATATATATTTCTTGCCCTTGAGTACAAATATGAGTACAAATTATTCCTGGGGAGACTCTGATTGGACATAAAAGGAAATTTTTTAACAATGAGAACAATCAGGCATTGGAATAATGTCCTCATGGAAGTGGTGGACTCTCCAACACTGAACAATTTTACGGTTCAGCTGGGCATGATGCTGGGCCATCTTGTCTAAATCATTCTTTTACCAAGAAAGTCTGGACCAGATGATCCTTGTGATCCCTTCCAACCTAGGATTCTGTGATTCTGTGAAATAGCATAGAGGTAAGATGGACATCATCTTGGCTGCTGCACTAGAAACTGACCTGGAAGAGTCCAAAAATAAAAGTGTGAATATCAACTGACTGAATTTGAGGCCCACAACTTATAGGTGTGGATTTTACAGGATCATGTGGCCAATTGATAAATAAAAGATAAATGTTATTACAGATGTTCTGGAGAAGTATTGTACAAAACAGATATCATGTTAATCTGTGCAACATGGGCTCTCCTGTCCTTGCTGGCCCAGGTAGCTGGGCATTCTGGGTAGCTTTGCAGGACAGGTTTTTGTAGTTGTTCTCTGTCCTCTTAACTAGCTTGTTTTCTTCTTAGAAATAATGCATCAAGTGAAGGAAAACAAATACCTGGAATTTCATATTTTGTATTTGACAACCAACAATTGATAGAGAGAAATCACCACAGATTAAGGTACTCAGAGACCATATGACATGACTCAGCTACAAAACTGTTTATAAATATGTATCACCACTGTTGGTCAGTGGTCAGCAGGACAAGGGAAGTGATCCTTCCCCTGTACTCTGCATTGGTGAGGCCACACCTGGAGTATTGTGTTCAGTTCTGGGCCCCTCAGTTCAGGAAAGACATTGAAGTGCTGGAGCGAGTCCAGAGAAGAGCAACAAGACTGGTGAAGGGACTTGAGCATAAGACCTATGGGGAGAGGCTGAGGGAGCTGGGGTTGTTTAGTCTAGAGAAGAGGAGGCTTAGAGGTGACCTCATCACTCTCTAGAACTACCTGAAGGGAAGTTATAGCCAGGTGGGGATTGGTCTCTTCTCCCAGGCAGTTAGCAAAAGGACAAGGGGGCATGGGCTTAAACTCTGCCAGGGGAAATTTAGGCTGGATATTAGAAAGAAATTCTTTACAGAGAGAGTGGTCAGGCATTGGAATGGCCTGCCCAGGGAGGTGGTGGACTCGCCGTCCCTGGAGGTTTTTAAACTGAGATTGGACATGGCACTTAGTGCCATGATCTAATAAACAGACTAGAGTTGGACCAAGGGTTGGACTCGATGATCTCTGAGGTCTTTTCCAACCCAGTCAATTCTGTGATTCTGTGATTCTGTGAATATTATAAAAGTAAAGAACTTTCTGGCAGGTGCAATTTCACAAAAAGAGTCATTGCCTCTGTAAGCTGCGGAGCCAACTGTCATGTCTTGATACAGGTTCCCAACTGGGAGTATGAGTAGGAAAGGAATTCAGACAGTTCTAAACTTACCATACCTTGTATGGTTTTTTATGTTAAAAAAAAGATCCAAGTGTTGTTAGATAATTTTTTTTCAAGTAGGCTTGTGGAGAAAGGGAAGTGGAATAACGGAACTTTTTGGATGTTTGCATCTGATTTAGGTTTGATTTTAGCAATAATGAGGAATTTTGCATATATTTACTAATTAACTGTCCAAAACCACCATGAAGTAAGTACATGTTATTATAGGTGAAAACACATACAGAAAAAATGCAGTTTGACTTAGATATTGTTTGAAAACTGGAAAATCTTTTTACATTGAATCTGAACATATTTGGTATATAAATTATCAAGAGACAATAAACAGGAAACCCTCCCGCCCCAATATTATCTTTCTGAGCAGTTTCATACTTTGTGTGCCTTTTAATACCGTCAATATTGCCTTCCCTTCCCCTTACTAAAACAGCAATCATTTTATCTTTTAGGTATAATATAGGTAAAAGTCTTGCACCAAACAGAATATTTTCCATAGATATGAGTGTGATAGAGGTCGTATATCAAAATTACACTAGTTTAATGGACTTTGCATTTAGATATCTAATAACCATTCCATCAGGGAAATGGATTCACTGAGAGATCTTTTCCAACACAAAGCTATCTGCTGGCAGATATGTGAACACAAGCATGAAGGTACTACAAAAAGACCAGTTAAAAGACCAAAACATAGGCAAGCTTTAGTTAGTTTGTTTGTTCTGATTTTGTTTTTTAACCTTGTATAAAGCAGTGGGTTTTATAGTGTTGATTTAGATCATAACCAAGCACAGTTCTTCTAAAAATAATTGTGTTGATCAGAATTTGCTTTAGAAGACATTCAGTGACTGTTCTTTTCAAATAAGATGCATATCTGTATTGGTGCTGAGAGATAAAATAATGAGAGATATTAAAATCTGCTTTTTCATTCAAAAGCAAGGCACTATAAAAAGTGTCATTTGGTCCTACTAGTATGCAAAGAATAGAGATATCTATCCAGAATTTCACCTCTTTTGATTAATCAACAGTTTCATTCCTTTTTCCCTTGTATGGGAAGAAGAATGGCTTTTAGTGTTGTTTTGCATGTTGACTCCAACTATTGACGTCACTGAGTAAAGAGCATTAAGTCAGTCATACAGGAATAGTGATTTGTATTTAACATGTTGGAACCTTGGATATGTTGATAGAATCAACATGCTTGCTAACGTGACTCAATATGCAACATTTTCTATTGATTGAATAATTCATCTCCTTTCTGGTTTTATTACCAACAAGTCATGGCTATGCTTAATTGATAGTTCTGTATTTTTTCCCTACTGCTGCACATTCACAAATTTTAAAAAGGGCTAACTGCCTTTCTCTTAAATCAGATAGTGCCTGAATTAATTCTCTACACTGACACCTTTGTGTTTAAGATCTGGCTATGGCTCAAATTGTAGAAAGTCTCATTTAGACCATATGGCATTATTGTCATACAGTAATTAAGCAAATGGTGGGGGAGCATTTTATTAGACTGGTAGCTGGCTCTACACGCTTTTGAGAGTTTAGCCGGCATTACATACAACATGGTAGAAACCAGTGTAGCACAGAGAAAGAAGGGGGGCAAGAACAGAAGAAAAGTGAGAAGCTCATTATAAGTTCCACCTTCACAGAGATGGTACATACCATCTTATTCCTTCTGCTTTGTTCCTACCCACCAGAAATCCTCCTCTTTCCCCATTGTAACTCTAAAGACCGTCCCATGGAGATGGAGAATTACTGTCTTGCTGTCCTAAAGCAAATAAATCTTTCCTTTCCCAAATCTAAAGAGTGCAAATTCTCTATTTGAAAATTTTAGAGAGGTATATATTTTCTTTTCCTCCCTTCCTTGCCACTGCTTAGGAGAGACTTCAGCCAGAAAAAGAAAAACATGACACTATTAGTTTCCTCTCACAGCTGCCTGGGTGCTCATTCACCCAAGATCAACTCAGTCTGAAATCACTATGCAATTATACATTCCTTAACATATACATGGCCTTTAGCAGCAAAGAAAAAGAAATGGACAGAAATTTATATTCCATGTAAAACACTAAGATTTTGAGTACTCCTGGTTGCAGAGTAGGATTAAAACAGAAATTCTGGTAGTTCTTATTACTTTTAACCATGTATTTTGGCATACAGTTGAACAACTTTATGCCAGCACAGACAGCTGACATAACAGCACTTCATGGACAGATTAAGCAACTGATGAGCAGCTTCTTTTATACACAAATTTGTAAAAGTAACCAGGTCAAATGTACAACTATTCTGAAGTTGTTTGTGTCAAAAAACTTTAGCTTCAGTTGGACATGATACTCCTAATGAAACACTGACCTACATACCATGAGACTCTTAACTCTGCATTTGATCAGATTTTAATATTTTCCATAGATATGGAAATATGTATGTTTCAATTCTACAAACTCCAGCTGTTCATCCTTCAATTTAAGTTTAGATAGATTGCTATTTATGTCATGTAGTCATGTCTTTCTAGTAATAATGTCTGCATTTTCTGTTAGAAAACTTTTCAAGCATTCAAGTGTTATCAGTTGCCATTGTACACAATAGTATTCAAAAAATCAGTGTGACTGTTTAATTACTACATACTATGAGGAAGAGGAACACTGAAAACAGTTTCTGTTATTCCTTTGCTCACATAAAAAGATGAAAGCTGTAAGTTCTTGTATTACTATAAGACCAGGAATCTGCTATACTAACTCCTGTAAAACCACAGATGAAAGAGATTATTTTCTAGCTCAAAGAATTTACAGTCTGGATGTCCAATATCAAATTTGTGATTGATACAAGACAAACCTCAGCATAATAGGCCACATCATCAGTGCTCTTGGAGGTTAGTGGCTATCAGGTTTCCTACAGGAAAATTTTCACAAATAATTGAAAGAAAGTGGTGTGTTACACAAAGTTCTTAAGTACAAGAGGCAACAGGAGAAAAAGCATGAAGGGATTTGAAAAAATAACATACAAGTGATCCAAGCCGACATCAGAGCAAGACAGAACATACTGCTTACCTTGATGTAAACACAAGGGTACCTCACAAAGTACCCTAATGATGATAATACTTTATATATGTGGATAGTCAGAATGGAAGAAGCTGAATGAAGACAGCACATTCAGATTCCAGTGAACCTCTTTGTGACAGCTTTGTAGTTTGGACACAGGCAGTTTTAGTAAATTTATCAAAGCCAAGCATCTCCTAAGGTTTCATAGACCAGATTTTGTGTATGTCTTTGAAATGCAAGCTTTGTACCCTCACTAATCAAATACAGAGCATAGTTGTCCTTCAGGCAGTTTGGTTATGAAAACAGTGAGGAAAATCAGAATTTTTAGAGCAATATTGAAGTACAAACTTCAGAGAATACACCACATGACAAAACAAACACGTCTTGTCTACACTATTTCCTCTCCATCTTTCTTGTATTTTCTAAACTATTTCTATACATTTTATATTTTTATCTTCCTTACAATGATCCAACTACTCTGAAGAAGGCTAGAAGTTCTTTAATTCCACAGACAACCTCCTTTACCATCTAACTTTTAGAAATGCAACTCTGTATGGTAGCAACCAGTGCCAATTTCCAATTTTTAGAGAAGGGAGAACTAATGAGAAGATAAAAGCAGCCCTCTAATATATTACTTATTTTCAGGAACTTTCTAATTTGTTTACTGAAATAACACTACAATTTCCCCAAGCTGAAAAGTTAAATAAAGTAATTCCTTCCATACGTCAGCTTTATAATAATAAATTAATATAACAAGAGCTCTGCTGGCTGCACCTGATCCAGTGACAGAATAGCACTCCCAGAGAGGAAGCATCTTCAGTTTGCATTCACCTGAATCACAAATAATGAAGAAGGTGAGGAGCAGGATCAAAGGGAATGAAAGAACAAGCATGGTAAAGTCCCAGCTGGAGGAAGGCAGCAGAGATAGATCTTTCTATGTCCAGCAGGAAGACATTAAATCTGAGGTGTTTCACCAGAGAGAAATAAGCCTTCAGGCTTTCAATACTGGTAAAAGAGCAACTTCAGTCGGCATAAAAGGCCTCCTTTACAAAGACTGCCCAGACACTGCTCAGATAAAGTTTTTCAAATCTAGTATAAAATTTAAGCCTCAAGACAATGTAACCTGAAGAGAATATACTAGTACAAAGCAGTGATTCAAAGCTCAGGGGTCTGAAGGTCAATTTACAGCTCAGCTGTAGAGATTTACCCTGCTGTAACCCCGCATGGACTTCAATTGTGGATGTTGTGTTGTCTGGCTCATCTATTTAGGTTATCAGTTATTTTGGGAGATGGCCATCTTTTGCACAAGATAAAAACTGCAGCTCACATTTTTCACCTAGACATATTGATCTTCTAAATTTCCAGAAAAATTTTGCTCCCACAAAAATAAATATGCCTGAATCCAGGTATAGAGGAAAGGAGCTATAGACGATGTCTAAGAAACCTCACTGACAGTGCAATGCATTGACCTGACTTGCCTTTTGACCCTACATCATTAGAAAAAAGGTGCATCTTAATTTTGCACGGACAATGAAGATGTTAGAGTTGAGAAACCAGGATTACAACAAAAGCACAGGAATTACAGGTGATTTCCATCCAGTAGATTCTGCTGCATCTAACTGCAGCAGAATGAGAGAGCAGACAGCAAGAAGAGGAGGTAATTGTTAGATGGGCACAGTGAGGTAGATTTGCTACAGCTGTGCCCCAAGTAGCTGAGGGAGCTGGCTACTGGGGAGAGCACCAGGGAGAGTTAGAGACAAGAGCGGACACTGTATAGCTGCATCTGTACAGTATGTTAAATTACTAGCACCTGCACGTGCTCTATACTGGCTGATTGACACTGACTGCTAATCAACCGTCCCCAGCAAGCCTTTGGCCTAGGCCAGCTCACACTCTACCAGATGGACATGGTTCAGCACATAAGAGGTTTATGAGCAGCCTGCCTGTTTTGGTGGTTTTTACAGTTTACTACCATAGATGAAGGACTTTCCCTTTATTCTGTGACCAGGAACATGCCTGGGGATTTTGATCTTGTTAATATAGAATATGTGTCAAATGCCCTTTGATGCTTTGCTGCGTGGATTTAATGGAATTCTTCAAGAAAAGAAAAAGCCCTTCCCAAACAAAACCCACTTGCAAACTACATTTAGAAGAATCAAATACTGCTATCAAACCAGATTTTTTTTTCACATTTCACAGTTTTCTCTCCCAAAAGCACAGAAAAACATAAAAACAATCAAAAATCCTTTTTGAAAACTTTATGAACAGGACACAACCACAATGTTATGAATTAGTGGGGCACCAGGAGTGGTAACTGGGCCTCATGCAATAACCACCAACTGTGGTTATGTTGAATTAGTGCTCCTTATACTTTTTAGTGAGTAAAAGCAGAATGATTTAAGGTTTTACTTCAGTTCCAGAGGGCTTTAAGACTTTGGTGTATTCAAAGCCAAATCAGTGCTAGCACACTTGAGCTAGATCTTGATCCATAGTTGATTCATATTTTGTACGTATTCCTTACACTGATGACCATTGACTCTTGGCTGAAAAGCAGTAGCTATGTGAGTGCCCTTTTAAAACAAGGCAAATGTCCTCCACCTCACATAACTACGGTCTGTTGCATTATGCCATATTGGGGCGGGGGGGAAGCCTCTTATTTGTCAAGCTTTTACAAGAATAAGAAAGAAGTGGCGTGCATAATGTGATATATGGTTCCTAATTTCCAGAGAGACAAAAATAAGAGACACTGTTAAAACAACTTAAAGGTATAGATACCTTGACACAAATCACAGCCAGGTAGCACGTGAGGCCTTACTATGTATCCTAAAAATATATGGCTATAAAATATTCAGAACTTACTTTAGTCAGCTGAGATAAGGACAGAAAAAACTTGGGGGAAAAAAAAAAAATCATCAGCAGCAAGGAGCAGCTATTCAGGCTATTTAAATATATATATATATATATTTCTCCTTGTAAAGGCCACATACACTTGCAAATTCTGATGCAACACAAGCCAAGCACAGACAATAAGAAAAGATCATTCTGATATTTTTACCTTTTCCCACTGTCCGGGTCATATTTACTCGTCATTATCATCTCCACCAATGAACTTCAAATAAGATTGTTCTGAGAAGCATTTTCCTTGCAGATCATATTAAAGCTCCTCAAATTAGGATTAAAATCATGTGGTTCTGGTACTTTTAAAGTCTATGCTAAACATCTTCTGGCATAAGTGTACTGATTAGAAAGAAAACTCCCTATTTCTTTCAATTTCTGGTTTAGCTCTAAAACACTCACCAGGGTTACTAGCTTTAATTTTTATTTCACCTGTCATTCAAGCTACAAATTCTAATAGTATGTAATTATAAATATCTTTTTATCTGAGAACATATGGCCTCAGTGTTAAGACAACAATCTGAGTAGGAGACTGTGGCATTAAAATACTACAAAACCAAAAACCAAACCAAAACAAATAAACAAACAAACAACAACCCAACAGACCAGTTTTACAGAAAAATGGATCTACTATTTAAACTTTTAATATTTTTTTTTATGTGAAGGCTGTTCTTTGATCAGATTTACAGACAGACCTCAGCATATATGAAAAATATCCATGCTGGGTTCTGTTTATTGAAGATGAGGCCCAAAAGGTTATTCATTTACCTGCTCTGACCAATAAAACTCTTTCCACATCTCTGTCAGAGACATTATTGATTTACGCAGATAAAATAAGCAGCCATCCAGAAAAATATTATAGCAACTATTACTATTGTTGTCCATAGTGTTGGGAATACTGGACATTTAAGTACAGTCTATATTATTTTCTCACTATTCTGACAAAATAAGTTGAAGAGTCGTTAACTATTTTAAAAACCTGATTGTGTTTTGTCATTCTTTTTAAAGTCACCTTATTAGGAGTTAAAATTATGACGCACATTGTCTGTGAAAACAAAGATAGTCAAGTATGAAATCACACGTCAGCCACGAAACCTAAATCCACTATGAAGAGACAGTGATTATTCTGATTATGAACTTAATAAGCTCTAAAATATTTTTAAATGGCAGACAAGTCAAAAGGAAGTAATTTTAGCTTATCAGCAACCAACAGCAGCACTATAGCTAAATTTAGCCATATGAATGCTAGTCCTGCTGCAAGTTGTATAGTAGTTAATCACGAGACCTTGTAGATGTATAATGTCGAAAACCATTCCTCAGAGGAGAGCAACAGCAAAGAGAAAACAATTTTCAAGCAGTGTGCCAAACATTGCAGGTTTTAAAATAAGAGTTTACATAAGGGCTTATTCCAGATAACCTACATGTTTGGCACCTAGACTTTTCCTGCATTTCCCTTCACCTCAAAGGTTTACATTTTCCAAGATCATAAGGTTCTAGCTGGCAAATTATTCTATATTGAATCTAATTTCAAGTCAGTTTGGTGTATAATTAACAATGCTCACTCAAGCATTCATGTGCTTGTGATATCCAAATCACTCAATAAGGTCTTGATCCTAGGTTCCTTCAACCTGACAGGAGCTCTTCCACTGCTCTTGTTGTATCTGTCAGAAATCTAAATCAATATGAGGAAAGGAATAGCCAAACTTCTGTAAGTCATGCATCTCTAAGGACAATTTTACTTTTTTTTAATGCAGGAAAAAAAAAAAAATAGCATTTAAGAGAAATGTTTTATTCAGCTAGGCTTTCAAGGGGAAAATGCCTGTCTGACCACTGTGCGAGATCCAGAGACCTCCCATTGTTACAACAGTGGAGGTCTGATGGTCATTGCAAGTTTAACAAATGTCAGGGGAATTTTGTGACAGATTTGCATTTTTACTTAGCAAATCACTGCAAGCAGAGTATTATCAAACTTCATAAAGAATAGTGAAAGCGCTAAAAGCTAGTAATTTTGTTGAAGGCAAGTGACTTTACCAAGGCAGGGAAGACTTGGTGTCAGAGTTGGACTTAAAAAGTGCTCTGCAATTGAATCAGTTTGTGCTTCCATTGCAACAGCACCTTGTACATCATTTTCAACCAAGATAATGTCGGGCAGCCAACATATCAGATGACTACAGAGCTTATGCACATCTGACAGACTAGACTGACCTTGGCTGGCTGGCTGATACCCACCCAGCTGCTTTCTTCCTCAAAAGGATGGAGGAAAAAAAAAACATGAAAAAGCCCATGAGTCAAGATGAAGATAGGGAGGTCACCTATCAATTACCATCACAGGTAAAACAGACTTGACCTTGGGAAAGTGAATTTAATTTATTGCCCATTAAAATAGATTTGGATAGTGAGAATCCAAGACAAAATCTAAAATACCCTCCCAACCTCCTCTTTTTCCCAGGCTCAGTTTCAGTCCTCATTCCCAACTCCTCTATCTCTCCCCACCTCCAAGTGGTGCAAAGGGGTGAGGAATGGGATTTGTGGCTGGTCCACAGCAGCTCTTCTCTCCTGCTCCTTCTTCACACTTGTCCCCTGCTGCAGAATGAGTCCTTCTTATGGGCTGCAGTCCTCCATGAGCAGCTCCAGTGTGGATCCTGAAGAGATTCTGGCCAGACATGCTCAGTGATGTGAGTTAAATGAAAAGAAACATTTTCCCAATCAAATATCCTAGAACTAAAACTAAAGGACAATGAAAAAAATAGAAATCTTGGTATTTAGTTCAGTGGGTCAGCCTGACCTTGCAGAAAGTTGTGATGGGAGAGAAAACTCCAGGACAAATATAGCTGAGAGAATAAAAGTGTGTGAAATTAACTCAAAATTGTGAGAAGCAGAATCCAGAATAGAAAACAAGGCAGTGGGTGACACTCGAGATAGCTGGGCACAGCATTCACCTGAAGAGCAGCTATTGCTGAACAGGTTTTCTGCACGGAGAAGGAACTGGCAGACAGTTGTGGAGGTGTCAGTGACAAATGCATTTTCTTAGAGACAGCAGCAAACACATTAGAGGAGAAAGAATAATAGATTAAGGTGGGAAACACAGGCCAATGATGCTGAATTTTAGTTTAGTCAAGTGATCTCACACAAATTGTTGTATGAGGAGTTTCAGTGAGGGTTTTACGTGAGATAAAGTTTAGATTTCTGCAATAGAGCATCCTCTTGCCTTCCATCTTTCTGCCTTGTCCCTTGTCTATCTTCTGTCAATCTACTTCTCTCCTCCCTCACCTGCCCCCCTTCTCTGTTTCTGTGCATGCTTCTCCTCCTTTTGTTTTCTTTTCCATTTGATGTAACAAACAAAATGAAAGTCAGTTCCTTTCCTTTTCTAAGTAGTAAGAAAATAAGATTTCATTAGCTTGTCACGTTTCATACCAAAAGTAAAAAATAAATGTAGTATTTTCAAACTGCTGGTCTTTTGTGTTGTTTCTTCCCATTATTTCATTCTAGCTTGTCAATTTACACTACAACCACTACTTTATGGCTTAGGGTTCATCCCCTACTCTGTTTGGAGTTTCACCCAGGAGAACTTGGTACTCAGGTGGAAAACCAATAGTACATATATAGTCAGTAATCTCTCCCTCTAAAGCAAAACAGCCACTGTCTCATTCTTCCAAAACATTATTGTGTAAACAGTATCTAATCATTGTGTTTTCCCAATGATAGAGTTGTACTTCAGAGGAATTTAGTTAGTGTATGTGTTGCATTCTTTCAAACTCATATACAGTTTTTGGTGAAGAAGAAGAAGGGAAGGACTTCAAGCTATTTTTAGGTAACGCTATAAATGAAAGTGTGGCTAGGTTATGCACCTTTACATGTATATCCCTGGCCATGGATGGTGAACATAAAACTACAAAAATTAGTCAGTTTGAGTAACAGTTACTGTTCAGACAGTGGAAATAACAGGCCAATGGCAAACATTTAATGTGACATTATTTGACTGAAAAGATTAATTTTAAAAGAACTTCAAAAAACTGTCAGTCAGTACTAGTGTTCAGAAAAATGCACTCGGTATATTTCTAGGTTACACTTTTATCAAAACAAAACCACATTTACATGTTTAATATGTGATGAATTAATTATTTTATTACCTCCAAACATTATAAATTGTTATTGCTGTTCATTCAGTTAGATTTTCATCTCTTTTTGGTAGGAAAACATTTTTATATATGCGTTTAAAATATTCTGTAATACCAGCAATTGTTTTCTACCATTATTATTATTTCTGAAGATACTGTCTATGTCAAAATGTTCAGTAAGTGTGATATGATGCCAGCCCTAAAAATTGTTTTGTGAAAATTTGAGTTATGTTATGATATGAAAAATGTAGGTCTGGTTAACTTTTATTTATTTTTATTACTGTTTAGCAATTATGCATTTTGGAAACACTTTTAGATGTTTCTGCTAAATTTTAAATTTCTATGCTAATTCTGTACTGATTGCTTTCCTCATGCTTTCCTGACTTCAGTAATTTTAAGAACTAAATTTTGCATGTGTTAGATATTCCCAAATAATTAAATGTATGTTTGTTTTCAGGATTTAAATCAATAGTCAGCAAAGTCTGTCCTGAATATTGAAAGTCTTAAGTCATCATAAGATATTATCCTTTATTGATATAGTCAAATGGAAGTTGAGAGAAAGGCAGTGTTAAATGGAAGAGCACATGAGTTAATTTAAATAGCATTCTAGAACTTAATAGAGAAAGCTTCTGACTTTTTTAAAATTATTTTTAGCATACTCACATTTATTTCCTGCTTCTTTAAATCTGGGAATGCAATCTTTTCTAAAGAAAGCTCATCACAAGCAACAATTAGTTTATGCAAGATCTTGAACAATTGAGCTATTGCTGGCCTACAGCTACAGTGTTCTAATTTCAGATACATTCACATGATGGTACTATAATTAAAAACAGAGAAGAGAAAGTGTAAAAACAACATGCAGTCACACTATAAAACATGTCTTCAGTAGCTACTGGAGAGTCACATGGTTATAATCACAGCAAATTAATAAGAATCTAAAAATAGTTGTGTTCATTTCCTGCACATTACACATTGCATATCACTGATAAATTATTTTCACACTGTGTTGCAGGTCATTGATAAATTAGATATAAACATTCTGTCCTCCAGAATACATTAGTTTATCATTAGCTACTTGAATGCTTTCCGCATTTCTCTTGATCAGGAATTAAGAAAACTATACTAAGAGAGCTATTCACATCTAATTCAATGATTCAGTCAGTGCTATAAAATCATTATGAAAGAAATCCATTCTTGCTATTATTTCAATGGGGTTAACTGATCTTTCACTGAATTTCTTTAAAAAGAAGGGCAAGACAATGAGTGTTTTATTCTTGTAGATCAGAGTCTGAACAAGGAGTGTAAACAAAACAATACCAAAAAGAACCCTTTTCTAAACCATTTTGTTTGACACAATTGAAAAATCCTTTAAAGTACTAAAGCTAGGGTCTATATTAAAATAAGAAGCATATAAGGGCTTGTTTTTCAAAGCTCATTAAAGTTAGTAAAAATGTTTGCTGTGATTGTAATGGGTTGTAAATCCTAATGAAATGTAGAAGGCCGGTTGTACATGTCACCTTCATGTTGTTTCACTTAGGTCCTTAGTAGCAACTCCTAGGCTTAGATACCCTGTGGCTCCTTCTTTATCACTGAGCAATGACCATTAAACAGGCTATCATTACTACTGGATTTTAATCTTCCTGACTGCCCTCATGGACAAGAGATGATTCTCAGGAAAGCATGTTATACTGATACACTTTGAAGGAAGTAGCACAATTGGTGAAAATTTTGCCTGATAAGGAGCACAGGTGTCTGCATGTGCATTTCTGGTGTGAGATCTAATAGAATTCTCCTGTCTCTCCATCATCTCCACAGAATGGAAACAAAATGGCTCATTCAGCAGCACTGTCTGACATAATTTCTCTCAAACTTTTCCACTGCTATGTAGGCTACCTGTCTTAAGGAAAGGGCTTTTTTAATTTCCAATGGGCTAGAAAGAGTTGAGTCAATATCTATTTTCCTCCATTCAAATTCTTGCCTGCACCTGTGTAGCAAGCAGTACCAGTGCATTTTAAAAGACATACCAAAACCCCAAGCCTACCAGCAGACATGTTGCTCTTTTATCCTGGGATTTTCAGTTGCAAGAGAGCAAGACCATTTTCAACTTATAACTATGGTATTAAGTTACCCAGCTGTAAAATTAATTATTTATATGGGTTATCTAAGCTGGGAACTGAGTTGGGATTTAAGATTTTCTAAGTCTAAGGAGATTAGAGTTTTGATAGCAACCCAAAACACTCTTCAGATAAGTGTCTCTGTGCAAATCACCAGACTCTTTTCATAATTAACAAAATTGCCACTATTTAGGTATTTTTTCCATAAGAAACAAGTTAAACATCTCGGAATCGCTGCAAAGTTTGGATGGCATGGAGGTATATTCCACTTTAAAATGGATCTTGATGTCTTGTCACATAAACTGTGTGACTTTCTTTTGATTCCAAAAGCATACTGATAAATATAAAGAGGAAGAGTAACTAACGATCACCTTTACAAATGCAGAAAAACAGGAGCTCCTCCCTTCCTATCTTTCCTGTTAATTCTCTTCCTCTTTCCTGGTGTTTGGTTGCTTGCTTTTTGGAAAAATAAAGATCCTACTTAGCCATAGGTAAACCTCATTTGATACGTCCTTGCAAGAAGGTATCGAGCAAAACCACCATCAATTGTTTTGATACAAGACAGGATTTGCAATTTATTTATTCCTAGTTTTGTCCAGTAGTGTCCTTTGCTCTTTCTGTATTATTATCTTGTATTGTCAAAACCGGAAAGGATATGAGAATTTAATAAGTCTGCAAATTACCGTAAAACAGGATTAAACATAAATATTTTTTATAGTTTTTAAGGTGACTTTTTGAGTCATTTTTTATAATTGGCACAGCTGTCTAGCAGTCTCAAATGGCTGCAGAAAAGAGGAGGTGAATGAAAGGAACAGGTAGTTCTGCAGACATCTAAGCCCAGACAAGTGGATATATTCCACAAATTAAAGAAGCCAAGACAAAATGGCTTGAGCAAGATCTCCACAAAGAGGAGCCCAAATTGCTTCTCACTCTGCAACTGTTAGAGATTTTTGTTCATGCAACAGGGAAAAGAATAGGGAAAGAACTGTTAAAAAAGAAAAAATGAGCTGTTTTTCTTTTTCCTATTTCACTATGTAGTAACAACAAACACACTTTCTCTCTTGGTATTGCTGAGCAGTAGAAACCAACTCAAAGCCATACGACTTCAAACATGGCCAGCTTTTTTCCCAGTTAGAAAAAAGTGGATTTAAAATGGTAACTGCATGCCAAGAATTTCAGGGGGGCACTTTTTCAGCTTTACCTGACATAAAAAATTGCTTTAAGCTGGTGAGTTAATTGCCTAGCAATTTAACTAGCAAAATGGAGACAAGATAACAAGATGTAGGACACCAGCTTGATCCTGGAAAGCTCACGACAATAACATATTTCCCAGTCAACAGTTAACAGAAATTTAAACCTGGAGATGGACAAAATTGGTTTTGCAATTAACAAAGAGAACAAACATATCGTATTTAACAAACATAAATGGCACCATATAAAGTCAGGTGTAACACAATTGCAGACCAGTGAAGAGTAAATATGTAAAAGCATGCTAGCAAACATTTAAAATTACTCCAAATAGATTGTAGAGCGGGAAAGAAGAAACCACTAATGACAATATCATGTTTTTTTCAGTGAAGGATCTGCAACTGTAGGACCAAAGGAGGTAGGGAATCATGAGCATAAAACCAGAAGGGGTAGAAACTAAGAATGTATATAAAAATTTTAATTGCATTTTTATTCCCTGTTTCTTTTGGTAACAGTTACATCTAGACTAATAATTATTCTTTAATTAGACTGCTATGATTTAATTTGTACTAACAACAAATTGTTGCTTTATCCGTAGGTGTGCTTCATTTTGTCTATGAACATAATTTTGAGAATAACATTGTACACACAGGCTCCTTTTGAAGCAATATACTTATTCAGATCATGCAACTAAGTTCAAGTAAGTATTGGAAAAGTCTGTCTTATCTTTTTTGAGCTGACACTCCGCATTATGGACGTATATACTTCGTCATATTGCAATGTATTAGATTTTACCTTGCTGGCAGACATAAGGGAGGCACTTTTATGGGTAACTGCCAATTCCATCTGCCCACCAAATGACTGCTCTTCCAAAAAGCAACAGTTTTACAGAGCTTATGTACCAGATTATTTGGTATCAAGAGGTATATACTTTCGTATAGCGTATTTTAGGCTGAATTATTCATCAGTTTACATACAGAGGAAATCACTCTAGTAATTTCTCCTCAGTACTTGTCTGAATGGTACCATCTTAAATATTTTATTCTCCCTTCTCCTCAAACAAAGCAAATAAAGTAAACTTTTGCAAGAAAGCTCTTTCAATATTCTCTGAAAGCATTGTAAGAATGCTGAGTTATGTTTGTTTCTGACTGGTAAAAGTTCAGTATCTCGTAATCAGGTCCATGGAGCTCATTGCAGCAGCTAATGATCAGCAAACTGGCCTTCAAATGGCTTTAGGTTTAGAATAAGAAACAGTATTACATTATTCAGATGTGACTGGAGCAAAGTTCCTAAGCAATCCTTAATGTGCAGTAAGTCACAGGTCAGTTCTTTTTTTGGTAGAAAAGAATTACCATACCAACTCTTCTATTGTGTAAGAATGGGAGCAGAGGCTAAGATAATTCTATTTCTGCTCCTTCTGAAAAAAAATAAAAACATCATTATTTTTAGTGTGATTTCTGTTTCATGAATTGTGTTTAGCTGGACTGAAAAGTGAATCCTGCAATTCTCTGACCCCTATAATAAACTTAATCACACAGTATAATTAAGTTAAATATCCAGCCTGAAGCTCAAGAAGCCAGGCATCCAGCTGGACACCTACTTACTCTCTTTTATTGGTAGGAAGCACATTCTTAGTCTTCATCAAAATCAATAGTGATGTCTTTTGCAGAGAGCCCAGAAAAATGAGCCTATCTAAGGAAGAGAAACAATCTAAAGGAGAATTAGCTGCTTGCAAATTTTTAATACATATACATTTTCCAAGAGTCTCTGCTCTGAATGCAGAGAAGGCAGTAACACATGGAGAGAAATGTTGCTACAGCCAGATTAGACCCACACTTTAAGTAATGCAATACCTCTACATTTGACAGGCAAGAAAAGCGAAGTCATTAGTTTGTGTGAGTGTGTGTATGTACATCTTTAATCTCCACTACTATGTGGGCTGCACAGATGAAATATCCTTTATTTGAAAACTTCACAAGCTCCCAAGGTTCAGTAAGGACAAGGCAGGACGTGCATGATAAGAGACTGTTCTCTGGCCTCTTGCAAAAAGCAAACCGGAAAACGTAGCTTATGGAAATTTTTAGAAGGACAGAGGCCCTTAAACAACTTGAAAGACTATGAGTAGCCTTACTGTTCAGGTCACAGAATTCACAAGAGCTATTCCAGGGCAGCAGAACAATGGTGCAGCTAAGCCTGTCCTGTGGTACGTTATCAGGAGGTACATGCGCTGGACTTTCTCTTTGCCTCTAAGTTCTCTATAGCACTACAATAAGTGATAAAAAACTAATAAAATTAAAGCATGTTTTTGTTGTCTTTTTTTTTAATTATTTCTAATTTAAATCCAGAACAGGTTCAGAGTGAGGTATGCTGGTTCTTCCCAGTGTGGAATAAAGTCCTTCGTTCTACCTATTCGGAGAAGCTAGGAGAAGGAAGTTACTGCAAATCATGTGTCCTTGTAAGAGGAAACAGTGTGGCAAAAATTCTCTTTCTCTACTTTTAGGAAGGGCACAGCAGTCTGGGTCTTAAATGTCAGCAGCATTAGAAGACAGCAGCATGCCCTTGCTTCCTGATAAAGAATCAACTTACCCAGCATGGGACTTCACATCCAGGCAGGAAGGGCAACAAGCTCTTTTCTGAGCAGTTTGTTCAACCACCACTGTTGATGCATACACACCAAGCATGTTTGAAAGCTATCATTTACAATTTCTCAGGCCGTTGATGTTCTCTAATATAAGCTTTGAGCTTCAATGCAAAATTAGTGTTACCTTGGCTATCTGCTTATTACACTGCTCCATTGTTAATAAAATTAATATGTGAATTCTTGTACATGCACACACTACTTTTGAAATCTATTCATTAAAACACCTTTACAACTGATACTCATGATGAAATGCAAGAGGGACAGCATCTCTTGATTTGGCATACCTCAGTGAAGGCTATCATAGATGATCAGCACCTATGTGCCTGAAATATATTTTTGAATGACACTGCTGATCTTATTGCTCATACCCATCAGAATTTATTTCATTGAATATCCAAACAATACAACATCATGATTCAATTATTTGAGTTCTATAAATAACATTTTCTCATGAAAATCAAAGTTGTTTTGTTAAAAGGCATAGTTTATCAAGTTTTCAATTAACTGAAGAGTTTTACTTTAGGAATCCAATTAAACTTGTAATTTAGCGGTACATATTTTCTTATAATTTATAGAACTTTTCCACACTGATTTCTCACTTAATGTTATAAATATAGAACAATTTGTCAAGTCTGAATTTATATTCTTCTGTATAAGAAAGTCCTGTTTTAAAAAATCCCAATTATATTCTCCAAACTTAGTTGTTACAGAGTTTACATGAACTTCAGGACAAAATTTGACATATTGGGATCAGAATGTACATTTTGATCAGTTTGTCTATTCTGTGGTTTTATACTCTAAGTTTCAAAGAGAAAAGAGACATTATTAAAACCTACAGTCTTAAGCATGTAACAGTCAAACTACAATAATATTTTACTGCAAACCCAGTTTCACTTTGTAACATAAACACAAGAATGAGTCAGGGATGCAACCTCTCCCTATTGCAGCAAAACCAGATACTATCACTGACAACATCCTTGTTTGCAAAAGACCTCCAAGGCTTCTGACCCCCAGATCCAAAATGCGCAAGTAAATTTAATTTTCTTCTTTCCCACAAATAAATGTTTCTCACTGCTCACCCTATATTTCCATTACATGGACAGAAACATGTGCACTAGCCAAAAATTTTCAAAGCAAGAGTATGTAGGTATAGCCACAAAAATATTTTTCCTGCTTGTATTCCAACACTGAGCCTTTTGAAGACCACTTACTTTAATAAGATGCATTAAGAAAGACAAAAAACCTCTTAGAACTTTAAACAAGATGATGTTTACTTTCTAGTCTCATCTAAGAGAAATTAGACCATTCCATTTCTCTAGGATTAGACATTTTGACTTGCATTGAATTTTTATGAAGAGCAGGTGAACAGGAGAAGAAATCTATAAGGATAATTTTAAGTCTTTAATGTTCTGATTCATAGACTTAATTAAAAATTGTGCCAAAAAAAATTCTAATCAAACATTCTTGTCAAAGGTAGTTTTAACAGCATCAAGAGAAGTAATGGAGAACAACAGCAATTACCAACTGTAATTCAACCTGAGTAAGAAAATCCTGCATTTTTTAATAGTTTGGTTCCCATTGACAGGCTATATTCATTGTTCAATTACATGCATTAAACCAGGTGACTTTGGTGTAAAGCAACACTTCTTTCCAGCAACTCATTCATATGCAGACAAAGACAACTGTATGCAGCAACTCTTCCCCTTTCACACAGAAAAATGAAATAATGACCTTCTTTTTCTCACCTCTTAACCTGTATAGATGGGAAGACTGTAGGGGTCAAAATAAAGAACTGAAATTGGGTTTGGAGTGGTGAAGAATGACAGCTGCCCACCCCCCTCCTGCAGGAGGTGAAAATGTGCAAGACAGAAACAAAGACCTACATTCTAAGCAACACTGGGAGGTGATGCCCAGGGGTGTTAGACTGGCAAAGTTATGACCTCATTAAAGAACATATCCTAAATATTGTCATTCTTCCTGCAAGTCTAGGACAAAATACTTCTTTCCATGATGTCAGTATAAAGACTGGAGACAAGATACAGTATTTTACTAACATTATGTCATGACTCTAAGGTATATATGTGTAACACCTAAAGGCAGTTCCCAAGATCACCTTGCATTCGTTTTATTTCAACAGAATCTATCTGAACTTTGAAAATTATTGTGTTAGTATTTTGTATTAGCATCCTGAATTTAGATGAAATAGAGTTAAACTACTTCTTTTCCTATTAAGCTGTATAGAAATGTTATACCATATGTGTTATTTTTTTAGTAACTCAAGTATTAAAGATTTCCAGTGCAACAAGGATCTAGAGTGAAGCTGAAGTGCCACAGTCACCATAGACCAATGCAATATAGCACTGTAAACAACAGGAGCTCTACCTCCTGTGCTCCTTTCTCTCTTTCTTTGGTTCAGCAAAATTCATTGTGCAGCTGCCCAATAAGAACCACATAAGACATCTGACCCAGGTCATAGCAACCCAGGAGAAAAAGGTTCCACTCATGATGAAGTCACTAGTAGCAGGTGACAAGCCACTTCTTCTAGCAGAAAGCAACTGTAAGTACGTCAAGCCCGTCACGTGTATTTAGTGTAACTGCACTGCTAATTAAGATACACGTTTTACAGTGTGGACTTTGCCATGCAGCTCATCATTACATCTGCAATATTTGTAAGTATCTAATTAATTTACTCAGCTCTGTACAGTCACAGTAAGCAATGCTTTTCACTTTTCCCCAGTCCACCTACTCCAGAAAATTTCAGCACCAGGACAATTAAAGCAAAGATTCTGAAAGGCATTTAGATTTTTTTTTTCTCTTCCAGAACCACTGGATATTTTGCAAAATGCACACAGAACAATGAATTGTACAGGGTTCCACTTTTTTAAAAGTAAAGTGAACTCAGTAATTGTTTTGACTAACCAAAGGAATTGAACATACATACATACATACATACATACAGAATTTATTTGAAAGAAAAAAAACTGTCAAGCAACTGTGGAGTAATTTTTCATTAGTAAGAATTTTCTTGTTAATTCAGACTCCAACTGTCCAATAAACTAAGATGTCATTAAATGTTGACGTGAACTTCCTATGTGATCTTCATCATGTCTGGTATGAAATTAAAATAGAAATCGTATTAATCAATACTAAGCCCAGTACAAAAGGAACATTTTGTATTCCCAAAAATGTGGTGATAAATTCTCTTCTCACTAACAATTAATTATAAAACCTCAAAAATAGTCAGTTATATTTTGAAATCTACTAAGAAAGGATTTTATTCTTTGTAGATGAAAATGAAATTAAGCTCAGTTTTAGGTATCAAGAAGAATTCTTTACTATCAAACCATCAGAGATATCCTCACCTACACTGCCATCCTGAGAGTAGCTGTAGAGTTAGGTAGTTGGGTTTGTGATGCCAGGGAAGACTAAGCGAAGATTCACCTGCATGAGGAAAAGCTGCGATACTTCATCAGTTATCAAGATAAGGGGGGAGTGAGTTTGGGGTGCCTGTGAATACCAACAATAGAGGGAAAGAAGAAACTGAATGCCATCCTTCACTAAATGGAGATGCCATTGGGATGCCATCCTTCACTAAAGAAGCCTCTGAGCTTCCAAACATCTGAAGGTGGGAGAGAAACTACCTTGTTCTTATATTCTTTCCTTGTATATCCCCTAGTTGTCACAACCAGAGACAAGTTTCCGACCTAGAAAGACTTCTCAGTTCAACAAAGCAAAAATTGTTATATTTTACTACTTATCTTTCCATACTATTTTTGACAGAAACTCCTTTGACCATCAGAGAATGAAATTATTCTTGGACTCAAAGTCATACATCTTTACTGCCTGGTTTGTTCAACCAGATGTGTAATCAAAGTGCTTGTATTAGGAATGCCTTTCTATTGTGTCAAGGGCCCAGCACAGTAATAAGAGAGAAATCAATAGTTACTTATGTAAATACAATGCAGATGGTTCCCTATTGATGAACAGCATCTTTCAGAGAATAATGAGTTTGTCTGGTGCCAATTAATGTTCAGCACGTGCTGTTCCCTTTGTCAACATTTCATGTACTCCAGAGGGACCTGAATGAACGTTATCTTATGGTAGGTGATCATTGTACGGGCACAAGAAACATGCATATGGTATCCGTATGGACCACATATAGTGCTTTGTGAAAACTATCCTTGATTCGGGCTTACATACATATGAAGCCAAGTCCACTCTCTGGGCATTGTGGAGAGCTCAATAGTAAAACTGTTCTCTCTGTTAAAATCACAATAATCTGTCATATTGTGTTTGGATGGGTTTGGTTTGTTTGGTTTTTGAGAATACTGCAAAAAAACTATATCCTATGCATCTCTCAGTGGAATTAAAGACCAAACATGTACTCCTATATAAACTGGAAGTTGATATCTAAGACCCTATAAAAAGCCTCAGTGATTCAACTTCTTTAAAGCTCATTAATTTTATTACAATGAACAATGAATGTTAAGTTCTCGGAAGAAACTTATGCAGCTAAACCAAACCACATAGAGCTGGAAGAAACCTGAAAAAAGTACTTTCTCCTTCCCTCTATTTTAAGGGACAATTTGCATGTGCAAGTATAAATAAGAAAGATGATACAGAGACTTGCTAATGAAGGGCAAAAATAAGGTTCGAAGGTAGCCTTACCTCTGAATTTTCCTTTTCTAAATTTGTTCTAATGTTAATCTAAGTTCACATTACTTCTCTATTTTGTTTTAATTGTAAAATTTACAAGACCTTTGACTAGATATTTTTAATCATGACCCTATCTACACAAAAATCAGGGTAGCACATATAAAATATATAATACATGGCTGAGAAAATCTACTAATTTACATAGCCTTTATCTTGGATAAAATCCTTCTTCAAAGTGCATTTTTCTACTGAGGTTCCACGTAAGTAAATAGCATGCACCCATAAAGTCATCATATGCTCAGAGGAAAAAAAAAAAAAAAAAAAAAAGAAATTGCAAATGCCACCATTACTGTGTTTTAGTACTTAAAATATTACTTAAAATATTGCATCTGAGAAGTGGTGATAATTAAACTGAGTATTCCAGGCTCTGATACTGAACTCAGAATTGCTTCAGGTTCTGCAGTTGGTAATCTAGGCCAGGTTAACCTAACCTAAAAGGTAGCTTAGGGTGCATCAACAGAAGTGTTTCAGTTCAGGCAAGGAGTGCACTTCTAAAAGAAATTTTCCAGTCACCTGGACACTGATCATATACCAGAGCTCTCTGTCCCTTGGAGCTTGAGCTGGAATCTTCTGGACAACATTAAGCTAGAATGCGTGATCCTGGAATGTACTGAAGGCCCTCTTGTCACCAGTGGATATTCAGTCCAATGGAGCAGACTAGATTGAGCTTGAAGTTAAAAAAATACATTAAGTGTATATTTGTAACAAGAACTCCTCACCAATGTTTCATTCTGTACATCTGCTCCTATTGGTCTGCACTACTTGTTAATGTAGACACAGGTTTAAAATCTCTATTTTTAATAAAATGTTTCCAAATTCAGCAAACTGAAAGGTCCTTTCTTGAGAATTCACATTCTCTTTACTTTCTAAGCAAACTACATTAATAATCTTTCAAAGTAAAAGTTTACAAAGCATTAGATTTGATCATCTGTGTTAAAGCTAAGTTTCCCTCTAAATGTAAATTTGTTACATTAACTTTGTGGGAGTTCAAAAGTCAAATTGACATTAATATTACAAAAAAAAATAATTCATCTTCAATATCAAAATGCACAAAGACCTTCAGAGTGGAAAAAGGAGGATTCAACTTCACTTACTTCAGAATACACATAGTCAAATAACAGGCAAGGTCTAGGCCTATATACTAAGTAATGAGGTCTAACCTATTCTAGTGAATGAAGTTTGCCACTTTCTTCCAACCATGACTCCAAAAGTCATCCTCATGTAAACAAATAAATATGGTTTTAAATAATAGGCATTACTGTCCCGTTCTCTATGCCTGCTGAATAAAAATGACTTTCACCAGAAAATTCCCAACTACTGCATTGACTTACAAGTACCAGCTTTGTATCCAGCATACAATTCACTGTGGGTCAATAGGGAAAGAAAAGCAGGCTTTGCAGACTGAATAGTAATCTAGGTTATAGAGGAGTAGTTGTCTTCCAAGAATAGTGCTATGTTCTATTATTCTCTAAGGAGGTGGAAATTGCAGGTTTTGCTGTTCAATTTATTTACTGCATGCTTAACATCTGTTAGCTCAACTTATGGAAATAGTCAGGTAAATATTATAACTCATCCAAGGCAGAGTGGGAGGGGCAGAGGGGAATAAAAGAAAAAAGAAAGCAAACAAATAAAGCACTTTAAATGTCATAAATTTCTTGTTTTGTCACTCTTCAGTTTAGTGCACAATGCGAACGTGTTGGACAAAGAAAGGCAAAGGAAATTCTTCCCAGATACTTTGAGTTTTATTTGGTTTTTGGTTTTTGTTGTTTGTTTGTTTGTTTGCTATTTATACTGCTAAATTGTTGTCCATAACCAGCATAATTTCTTTTACACTGACATTCTTCAACTTATGTGCTTGTTGTCCACTTCTAAACTAGGGGATTGCAACCCAACAGCAAACTGAGAGCTTCATTTAGGCAGTTTCCAACACATGTTGTCTGGAGCACACCACCTGCTGCCACTTCTCTTACTCTCCCGCAAACACTGGCCTTTGGTGCCAGGACTAAGACTGAACAAAAGATAATAGAACACATGGTGCAAGATAGGAATGTCTATACTGATGTTCTCCGCTCTTATTTTGGTCTTCACTGTTGTCCACATCATCTCTGTTCTGTTCCCATCAGCCCTGTTTTTCAGTTTACAAGTTTCTGTGAGCTACAGCCTCTTTTTTTAAGGGGCTTATTAGAGAAGACATATCTAAACATATACACTTGCTCCCTGTATGTGTCAGTTTAAAAACAAAGCACAGACAGCAGACCAGCTGACAGCTGATCTACTGGAGAAGGGCAGAAAAATAGACCTTCACAATAGATTTGTCATCTTTCCTTATTTATAACTCCAAGGAGATTCATTGTACTGCCTGAAATGAGCCCCTTTTTCTTACCTTATTGGTTTCTTTATCTGCTTAATAAATGGCTAAATATATGTAAATCATTGGACTAAGTGAAACAATGACTCTGCAAAAGAATGAATTATCTGTATGTATAGTTTTAAGAGTTACCTTGTAGTAATTAGATGATGGAAGCATTGATAGATTTGCTGCATGATTCAGGAGGGTGACAGGCCATGGGCCACCATCCACGGGATGTACCTTGCCTGGTTCATCACCCCGAAAAAATAATTTTGTTTTTTTCTGCACTTTTGTAGCTACCATATCTGCACAAACATTATCATCAGCTTCCCTGTCCCCAAGGTGATTGCACCATTTAGACAGGTGGCAGGGTACCCTTGCAGGCCAGGAACCAGAACTAACCTATTTCCTACTGTGGGAACCTCCCCAGAATTCAAGTGTCTTTATTGGCACTTTTTATGAGCAAATATAGAAAGTCTATATTTTTAGCATATTTTATTTTGCCCTGGTCTTCACACTGAAAGACTGTAACTGCTTTTGACTTTCAGGTCAGCACTAATGAACAAGGTCAAGGTTGAAGTGAAATTTGTTGTTCTGTCCCCACTGTTGTGTCTGCATTTCATGGAGTTTTGTTTTCACTTGGTTTTGCTGACACAAGTTTCTCTCATCACTAATTTTTTTTGAGGCTAAAAGGTTCTCTTTGCCACACCACACATGGAAGAACAAGCTAATCCTCTTGACTCACTGTGGTGTGACATACTTTGTGCAGAAAAAGGTCACATGGGGCCCACTACATAGAGGTTTTGTCCAGCTGAGGTCTCTGGGGCTGTGCTTAAACTGTCCTTATTTGAGCTGGAGGATACAGGAGAAGAGCTTTTGTTTGTGTAGTCAGGAAGAAATCTGGGTCAGATCAAGAGTTTTGTCCTTTGTACAGAGAATTGTCCTGAGCTAGACACCTCATGATGCTTAACATCACAGAACAAAGAGAGGACAATTTGGCACAGTGGGTTTAGTAGGTGACAGTGAGGCTCCAACAACAATATTTTGTAAGTATCAGAAATTGCACCCAAGAGGTGAAGGCACTTGTTTGATGACAGCTGGGATGGTACATTTCTCAGTATAACAGAACCAAAATCAATTCTACGTTACTGATATAAGAGAGTAGCTGGAAATTTTTTAGTCCCTGGCTTGTTTTGTTCTAATTCACACAAGATATTTACAATGTCTTGATAATAAAATGGAGAAAATTTTGGTCCATGCTGATGTTGTGAACTATATGTGCCTGTCAGCTGCATATACTTTATATGCAGCCGGACCCATTGTCACCTGCAGAGAGGTTAACTTTCCAATTTAAAACTCCATAGATCTATAACCATTTAAACTCCATGAGTAGACTTTTTAAATCAAAATCAGTACAACATGAAATAGTGTGAATGTTTGAATAAAAAAAAGATATAACTGATTTTCTCTATTACTTGGGTGGGCTTCCAGCTGAGACACTCTGAAAATTTGAAAACCCTCTTGGATCTATTGTTGGATCTTTATTCCCCTGCAGGTTTGGGCATATAGATTGATTATACTGCTTAGCAGTTTGCCTAGTTAAAAACAATACAGTATTTCACTTAAAGACATCACCTTAGAAAATCCTCACACAATACAGTAGTTTTCAGTATTTGTTCAGTTTCAGTACATTTGCAATCTATGAATAATGACAACAAGAAAATCCACAAGAAGTACAGTGATCTCTAGCACATCAATCTGGCACATCAAATGTAACTACGTGTAGGAGCCTCCATTAAATGTCCTATACTCTTGTTTCTCCTTGTGGATCTAAATGATATTCCTGTTGCTTTGCTTGTGTTCAAGTTCTCAGGAAACAGATTGTGAAGCTCTATGAAGGCAATTAGTACAAAAGACAGAAAATGTATCAGTTGCATATTATTGATTTTTTATATCATAGTAATCATCCCACCATTTTCTAGCCTTACAGATCTAATCATTATCACATTTATTAGTGATTTATACTGCGTCATCATAGCTTTCTTCAATATTCAGCAGTTATAGTGCATGATACTTAACATATCCTATTCTTGTGTAATTTCCATCTGGTAGCTTTTCTACAGTTGAGTGTCTTGCTTCCAAAGAATATTCTATTATATTCTATAATATTCTATAATGACAAACATACAGAAAACTAAGACTGCAAAATTGTATGTAGATAGGTATGGATTTTTAGCAGAACATACTGAAAGGTAATGGAGTCCTTTCTACACTACATGATTTGCAATTCTGGAACATAACTTAAAAAAAAAGATGATTGATTTATTTATTAGCAAAGATTCATCTAGTTTCACAAAAATAAATGTTAACCGTTAATTCAAGCAAATTATATTGGCATTTTCTTTAGAAATATGATTTACATGTTCATTTGGGTTACGATTTTAAGAAAGAAACCCTTCCAAATCTGCATCAGGCTGGAGTTCTAAAGTATTCATGAACATCCAGAGACTTCTAAGAGAAAATGTGCTTTGAGTTTCCTGCGCATAATTAGAACTATTACATAGCATAAGTGACAGAGTACAGCTGGTATGGAGAATGTGT
Source organism: Streptopelia decaocto (assembly GCF_964273445.1). Taxonomy (NCBI): domain Eukaryota; kingdom Metazoa; phylum Chordata; class Aves; order Columbiformes; family Columbidae; genus Streptopelia; species Streptopelia decaocto. Next base: position 21,404,348 of record NC_138663.1, read on the forward strand.
CTCTAGAAAGACCCTACTGGATCATACATAGCAGATTGCTCCCTCCTTTAATAGGCAAATTATTTATCTGATTTCACAAACTTTTCTAGTTCCACCCAAAAACTACTGATTTTTTTTAGACCACTAATCTTAAATGAGGGTAATTTCAGAAACTTCCTTTTCTGCTATTACTTCTCATCTCCGCTCTAAGTTTAATTGTACTTGCTATTAAAACCACATTTCCTGGATTTACTACATTTGCATGTTTGTCACAAGAATCCTGTGCTTTTGACCACTAGAAACAGAGCTGTCATCTGTGTTTTTCGTCAGCTGATAGATCCCTATGAAAAGAATCTTTACTACAAGAAGACAGAAGGTCTGTATTCAACACCTAGTAGACTTGTAAGAATAGCTTTGTCCCAGTTCTGTTCCTAGATATCACAGCTTATCCCCCATGTGATATCTTGGTGATGATTTGTTTTCATGTTGGTTCCCAGATTTGTGCCATGAACGCCTATTGCCACAAGTGTGTTTCATTCACATATATCATTAATTTATCTTGCAAGGATCTGAAGACTAATCTTTGACTTTCACTGCCAGCTCACACTCAGAACTGAAGAGATGGTTTTCCAATTACAGTTCAAAACCTATAATTTTTATTTTTAATCATAAATGTGAAGGAAATTTTATATGTTTGTCATGTGATTTAAAGCACAAGCAACCAAAATCTAGAGCTAGACTGTATGTCTTAGTCCCAAAAAAGTGTCATGTCTTTAGGCGATTTGAGATGCTGCTCAAGATAGAGCAATGCAAATATAATGAGATTGTAGACCTATGGATGGGAAGGATAACTTATTCTGAGACTTTATGAACCGTTTAAGGGAAAATTGTCCATATTAAATAAGTTCCTATTTGGAGTTACCAAGACAGCAAGTCCCAAGTCAGTATGGAAAAACAAAACACATATTGAGGCAAATGTACTTTCTAGAAGGTGCTCCAGAAACAACATTTTTTTCAGAACAGTGACACCAGGTAAGTTGTGTTGGGTTTTGCCCATGTCCTAAAAAATAGTATTTAGATAAGCAGAAAAGCCTACGTGCCATAGAAATGAGACAAAAAGTAAAAAAGAGAGGAATTATTCTTGGGGAAGAGGAGATACTGATCATCATTTGCTGGCAGATTTCCAGCTCTATCTTTTCTTTCTTTCTCAAGAAAAGCAGCTGGAGAACAAACAAAAAACCCCAGTCCACCATGAAGCTGCCTGGCAGAAAATAACCTGGAGATATTGGTCAACAGCTAGCTGAACATGAGCCATTAGTGAGCTCAGGTGGCCAAGAAGGTCAAGAGCATCCTGGCTTATATCAGGAATAGTGTGGTCAGCAGGCCCTGGTAAACTATCATCCCCTTGTACTCGGCGCTGGTGAGGTTCCACCTCAAATACTGTGTTAAATTTTGGGCCCTTCACTACAAGAAAGACCTCGAGGTGCTGGAGAGAGTTCAGAGGGGGCAATGAAGCTGGTGAAGGGTCTGAAGCACAAGTCCGATGAGGAGCAGCTGAGGAATCTGGGGTTATTTAGCCTAGAGAAAAGGAGGCTGAGGGGAGACCTTATCACTGTCTACAACTACCTGGAAGGAGGCTGCAGTGAGGTGGGCTTCAGTCTCTTTTCCCAAGTAACAAGTGATAGGATAAGAGGAAATGGTCTCAGGTTACACCGAGGGGAGGTTTAGATTGGATATTGGCAATTTTCAGGATTTTCAGGCATTGGGACAGGCTGCACAAGGAAGTGTTTGAGTCACCACCTCTGCAGGTGTTTAAAAGGTACGTAGATGTGGCACTTAAGGGACATGATTTAGTGGTGGACTTGACAGAGTAGATTTGCAGTTGGAATTTATGATCTTAAAGGTCTTTTTCAAACTAATTTATTCTATGATTCTATGAAACAGAGACTCAGCCCTCACTCTCCAGTTCTGAGATAACCTTAACTGAAGACAGTCCTGTAAAAGACTGCTGTTGTTTATTAAACTTCATTAACTAGTGATGCCTGACAATGGGTTATAGTTTTAAGTATATTTATAAAGGCCTACTGCACAAAGATATTTTGAGCGGAATCTAGTCATGTTACTGGAAAGATTACTAATGGAGTTGAAGGGACCATAGGGAGATTTCCATCTATAATAGTATTCCCTGGCCACTCTAATGGCTTCATAAATCCAGCACAACTTTGTGTAGTTAAGGTGATTGCTTTCAGTCTGTACTGAAGGGAAAAAGGAAGAAGACCGAAGGAACAAAGGTACTCTTGGAAAGTAGTACTCCTCCCTTTAGTGTGGTAAGTCAAAAGAGCTTCTTGAAAGAAGTAGAATCCATTCCCTTATTATAGAATGAACAAATCAAGACACCCAACATCAAAGCCATAGTGTTCACTCTCGTCACTTGCCTCTTAAAATCAAATCTTGTGGTACTCTGCAGCCTCTACCATCTTGAAAAATGCCACAGTTAACAAGAAAATGGAGGAAACATGGTTACCACTTCTCAAAGAGGTGAAAAATACAGCTTTCTATATAAAAAGAGGGCCACACCTCTTGGCAGAAAGCAGGTGGTGACGAATCGCACAATGCCAACCAAACTGTAGTACAAGGCCAAAGCTGAGGGAAAGCTCCACTCTAGGTGCAGTTGGGTATTACTGCTTTTGGGGAACTGAGAGCTCTGCAGTGATGCATGTGCCATTAGTGTGAAACTGCTACAACGAGAAAAAGACAGTGGTTTGGGGACTAAAACCTCCTTAACCTTTCTAGGTTATTAACACCTAAATAAAAATCACCCTCCACACAACACCGATGCCTGGAGTGAATCCAAACATCTAAGAGAGTGTGTGTATGTGTATGTGTTTGGTTGGCGTTGTCTTTATGTATTTTTCCATATTTTTTTTAATGACACTTTGTCAACAGATTCAGAAAATGAAAATTCCAAAAGGTTTGCTTTCCTGAAAAAGTTAAGCTTAGAAGAAAAATAAAAAAACTACACAACTAAATGGCTTCTGCATCCTGCTGACAATTTAACCCATGGAAACAATCTTGCTTCCCATTAAAACTGCTGCTAATTAAGTTATATCAGTTCCAGGATCTTTACTTTGTTTTCTTCATCAAAAAACAAGGACAGATAATTCCCCTTTCCACAATCATTCCTCTTCTTTTTAATTACATCTATTGACACCAAGGATGATCTCAGATCTCAGAGCGACTGCTGAAAGATTAAAGCATAACTAAAAAATCCCTTTTCTTTACAAAGCTCTATTGGGTTTTGGTAGGGGGGAGGCAACAGGGGCAGCTTCTGTGAGAACCTGCTAGAGGCTTCCCCCATGTCCGATAGAATCAATGCCAGCTGGCTCCAAGATGTACCTTCCACTGACCAAGGCCAAGCCCATCAGTGATGGTGGTAGCACCTCTGTAATAACATAGTTAAGAAGGCGGGGGGGGGGTGGGAAACTACACAGCTGCAGCCAGAGACAGGAGTGAGAATATGTGAGAGAAACAAATCTGCAGACACCAAGGTCACTGAAGAAGGAGGGGCAGGAGTTGCTTCAGGTGCCAGAACAGAGATTGCCCTGCAGCCCGTGGTTCAGACCATGGTTAGGCTGGCTGTCCTCCTGCAGCCCACGGAGGTCCAAAATGGATCAGATATTCACCTGCAGCTCATGGAGGACCCCACTCTGGAGCAGGTGAATGTCCAAAGGAGGCTGTAATCTCATGGGAAGCTCATGCTGGAACAGGCTCCTGGCAGGACCTGTGGCCCCATGGACAGAAGAGCCTGGGCTGGAACAGGTTTGCTGGCAGGATTTGTGACCCTATGCAATGGACCCACACTGGAGCAGTTCATGAAGAGCTGCAGCCCATGGGAAGGACTCACATTGGATAAGTTTGTACAGGACTGTCTGCCATGGGAGGGAGCAGGGGAAGAGTGTGAAGAGTCCTCCTCCTGAGGAGGAAGGAGCAACAGAGACAACATGTGATGAACTGACCACACCCCCCATTCTCTGTCCCACTGTGCTTCTGGGGGCAAGGAGGTAAAGAAATTTGATGTAAAGTTAAGTCCAGGAAGAAGAAAAGGGTGAGGGGAAGGTGTTTCAAGATTTATTTTTTATTTCTCATGACCCTACTCTGACTTGATTGGTAATAAATTAAATCATTTTTCCCCAAATTTAGTCTGTTTTGCCCATGATGGTAAATGGTGAGTGATCTCCCCCTGTCCTTATTTTGACCCATGAGCCTTTCATTGTATTGTCTCTCCCCTGTCCAGCTCAGCAGTGATAGAGCAGCTTTGGTGGGCACCTGGCATCCAACCAGGGTCAAGCTACCACAAAAGCCCATAAACTTAAGGTCCAATGTGAACTTCAGTGAGGATAGTTTAAGCTGCAACTTTAAAATTTAGCATGAAATCTTAGTACTGTTAAAGTAGATGAGATTTTTAAATCAGCAATTCAGGCAGAAATAGCATTTTATGTCAATTCTACATTTATCCCTGAACATACCTAAAGTCATGAACAGCATCTATATTTATTCACAATTTGTATTATGTCCTTACCTACCACTATTGTCCTAGGTGCTGCACAAATATCTGATCTTGTTCGTAAATAAGTTATTTAAGACAAGAGGTAGTGGGTGAATAGGTTGGGCCAATGGTTGTACCGAGAAACAAGACAGTAAAAAATTAATTGTTAAACAACTGAAAACAAATCATATAAAAAAGATGGGCCAACTGCTAAACGTGCCTGAGGTAGGCAACATTTAAAATTGATAGTGCAACACAGCCAATTACGTGCTTAAAGCATACATTCTCATCATTTTTGTTGCATTCAAGTCTTGTCTCTTCTTCCCATTCTAATTCTCAAGTTACTTTTCTGAAGAAGATGGGTTTTCATGTGTTTTTTTGTTTGATTTGTTGGTTTGGTTTTTGTTGTTGTTTTGAGGGGTTTTGGTTTGTTTGTTTGTTTGTTTGTTTTCTCTTGGTCACTGTACACAATTAGCCTCAGTTTCTAAGGGTGTCTTTGCACATTAATAAGTATTGTTAATATTTGAGAGGATTCAAATTAAGGAAGGTGAATACATCAAACTGCTTCTTGAAATGGGTATGCATCTTGCCAGCAACAAAATTTTATAAGAATAGTATCAAGTACATTAGATGACATTTCTCAACCGTTTACTGAAAGAACCATCTAGCCACATTGGAAATAAAAATCCACCGGCTATTTTGTATTCCACTGTTGTCTGGAAGCTTGGGGGAGGGAGACTAATGACATTAAGAAATAATACAACTTTGTTTACTTGTGTAAGTGGCTTATTGCAGTGGATGCAATTGCAGTAGTAAGTTGATTGTGACTACTCTTGTGACCAGTCACTAACTGATGTGTGTTGGATGTGTGGGGTTTTGAAGAGATTTGTTCACTTTTTTGTAGCATGCAAGACATCACCAGTAATACTTCTGTTGAGAGCAGACTGTCCCTTTTGTGTGTGAAAGCTGAGATGTTGGCAGCCTCCAGGTGTAGCTGCCAAGGTAAATTGTGGCTTCAGTAAGAGAAGACAAGACAATTAAGCTACCCAGTGCAATGTTTCACATCTAGCTCTTCCAGGGGCAGATGTGGAAGAGTATGAGTAAGGCAGGGAGATGAAAGAGATAGTAATCTACCTGAAAATTTCTACTTCGTTCCTCATTAGTATAACTGCCTCAGGACTCTTAGAATCGTTATACCTGTTGTTCAGTATAAAACAATTGTTGATCACATCAGGTCCTTGTCTTTGCTAGCAGAGACACTGCAGAGATGTTTTTGTTCTGCCTATAGAAAGAGCTCAAGATGGTTTTGACTTCTGTAATATTTCAGAAGTTCTCATAATAAGTTCACTGTTCCAGTTTTTGAGACATTACTTTTAATTATGACCACTGAATTAAAATTTAAGTTAGGGAAGGGTTTTGTAGCATTTACTCAATTCTCAAATCTATGCACATGTGGATAGACACTGCATCATGTATAGATGGCACATGTTGATGGATTCATTAAATTCAGCCTCTGTCTTGTTTTATGTGATCATGCAAATGCTGAATCAAACTGTGTGTTGAACTGCAGCTAGAGTATTTATATGGCATCTTAATGACAGTGCCAGATGCAATTCTTGTACCCCCCTAAGCAAAAGGGAGGTATACCTCACTGCTTAAAACCAGCAACTCTATACATCAGAAGAATGAATTGTGGTTCTTATTCTCGGCCCACTAAGAAACACAGAATGTTAGGGCAAGATACTGCATCAAGTACGAAGTAGCAATATGTTCATGATTCTTTAGTAGCAAGAAGGAAACAGAAAGTCAAAGATTCTTCAGAGACTTCAAAAGAGTGTGGATATCTCCAGACCACCACAGCTATACACGTCCTCCAAAGAGAGGATCAAGCACCAGATTTAGTTTGGGAGCTTGGTTCCTTTTATTGGATTATTTAAAAGGACTTTGAGCTTTATTGCCATAAATTTCTGTGTTCAATCAGTATAAGTTCAAGTGTCTGGATTCTTGAAGATTCGGCATATGTTGTACATGCCAGTATACAAACTGGATATTAAAATTCTAACATCTGTTGCATTTTCTGGTCCAAATATTGGCTTCTATTTTTCCTTCCTGTGGTTTTATTTATCTCAGGTTAATGCACAGTAAGTGATAGACCAAATGGCCATAAGAAAATCAAAAAGAGTAATTTTCTTTTTCACAGATAAGTAACTGAGGTCAGAAGGATCACAACGATCATACAGCTTAATCTCACGACACTGCTTTTAAGCTGCAATTCCTGCACCTGCCTAGTAACTGTGGCAAACTTTAAAAAATTGTTGCCCAGGTTTAAAGAGTTTGCCTACCTGAGACTTATCCCATCCTCTGGGAGTTCTCTTCAACAGCTGCTTAACCTTACTTTAAATAAATAAATAAATAAACAAACAAATAAATAAATATCCAGTTTGAACTCTGACCTGAAATTTTAATCATTTTACATATTTTACGTAATTTAATAACCTAAGAAGTGCACCATGAAAAAATGTATTTATTCCACAAAAATAATACTAAAAGATTATTTATGTTCACTCAATGCTATAGTCATAGAAATTTACACTGTACACAAAATGAGCGTAATTGTAGTAGATTTGGAAGCTGAGTGTATTCTGATATTAATTTAACAATGTCAAGTGCATCGGCTTTTACTGTCAACAACAAAGAGTGTGTCACCACCTAATTTAATTAGGGTGAGAGCATATTTTGTGGGTTATGTTTAATGGGCAAGCACAGTCGAAATAATGAACATAAATAGCAGATCAGCAAACACTGAAGTGAATATAACCATTTAGAAGCTTAACAATTTCTTTGTTCCTCAAAATAAAACACACTGGAACTATGAGTTCTGTCTGAGCAAAGAAGCTTTCAATACAACAATGCACACACATTTGAATATAACTAGTACAGTATCATTGTCTGTGTCAATGATACGGATGTTCTTTGTACAAGCAAATAAAATATTATTGAATGAGAGTCGTTGGGTCAGTTACTTGGACTAAAATGACGTCAAAACTCAAACATGGGCAGTGGTAATATATTATATGTGCATTTAAAAGCCCTATCAAACACTGGGTGTATATGAGCTTGTAAGGTAAGAAATTGACCAGGATGTAAAAATTAACAGATGACAAATGATAAGCACATGGCCAGTGGCCAGAGTTTGACATATGACTGCTTATTAATTTAGGCAGTTGATTGAGTAATGTTAAAAAACTGTTGTCTGGCTTGAATGCTCTTTGTTTTAAAGCAATGAGAGGTATAACTTTTTAGAATTTCAGAAAAAGTCCCGCAGGCTAGTAATTTCTATATGTACATACATATGTGTGTATATATTTGTACTTTGTATGTTATATGCATCATGAAGGGAGTTGGCAACTTCTGTTGGTAAGTATGGTTAGTCACGGTAGATTTTGTAAACAGTGACAGAACTCCACAAATGCTGATCTCCTTAGAGTCCACAAGTAATTCTGTGTTTTGCAAGAGACAGGTCAAAACAGATTTCAGCCCTGAAAATATTTTCCATTTGGGTGGCAGGAGGATATAAAAATAAAAACCTTACTGCTTAAGATGGCGAAAAATGGTCAGTAAGGAACAGTAATGCTAAGTCAGTAGTCTAGTAGAGGGAACTATTAGTCATTAAAAGTATTTATGCACTTGGGAGAATTAAGAAAAATAAATCCTTCTTCAAGTTGCATGCAATAGCTTGAAAATTCCAGAATAAACATTCAACTTTAGTAGAATATTGTCCACTACTGATTTAAATGTCCACTAGCAAAGCCAAGACTAAAAACATACAAACAGGATATCAAGAGAAAGTCAGAATTAAACAAGTATTTGCAAACCATGTACAGCTACAGCAGGACAAAGGGTCCATTATCCTCTGTTTATTTCCTTGAAGCCTTTAGCATACATTATGCACTCCACTGAAACTAAGGAATCAGTTGAGCAATCTGTGCTTTGTCCTGCATTTGGAGATGGTGGATAGAAACATTTGCCTTGGAGGTGCCATATGCTTTCCAACAGAATTATGCCTGGGAACAGGTCTAATTCTGCTGTCAAGCTTTAATCTTGATTTAGACTATATTGGAGAGAAGTTACAGGCAAAGAGTTTGACTAAAATTCCATCAAGTCAATTTGTAACGAAATGTTAACAGGGTTCAGCAAGACGGGGGACTTTTTTTGCAAATATTGTATTTTTTCTTTTTTCTATTTTTGCCATTTATTTGCCATTTATTTCAAGCTCAATGTTCTGCTTTCACACAGATCATTTTACAAAATTTAGGTCTATCACCATTATCTCTAAGCTGTGTACTTTTCTGATTTTTCAAATCTGTTGATCAAGATGGCTGGTAGTGTGGCAAAATGTAACAGATGCCTAGAGTTTCAGATTGCAGAGATCATCATTAAGTAATTAATTATTTTTTACAAATAATTTGTGGTGTCCTTACACAGAGTTCTTTTCCTCACCTGAAGTAAACTGATAGGATATGTAAACTGTCAAGATTTAGGCTGTCTTCATAAGTTTTCCTGATGCAAAATATTTTCAGACTAGGATAAGTCCAAATGTATTTCATTATCAGTTTTAAAAATTAATATCCTACATAGTACATGCACATTTTTGAGACTGCTGAGTGTTTTCCTATACCAGAAGGCGTGCTTGACATTTTCCTGTGCTGTAGAAACCCATAATCAATATTTGAAATATATTAAAGAGATAACAATTGTTTTAACCATGTTCTAATAAATGGAGTTAATTTTTCACATGCTTTATGGAGGACTGGAATATCAGATTTGTTTTTTTAAAAATAACAATAATTAAAAAAAACATGCCGATCAATATTATTCTAGCCTCTTTTTAAAGTTCTGAAATGAACTCCAGCTCTGAGATAAAAGAATGAGTTGCCTTGGTTTATCCTTATACATACTTCATATATATGTTGTCCTATTTATACTTAGCTATCAAAACAGTGTATTTATGTCCAAGCCTTAAAAATACAGTTTAAAGAAAGATATAATTACAAAAGAGAGCCTAGAATTTAGGAGGCCTTATATTTTATTTCCTAAATGTCTTATTTTCTTCCACATCTACACAGAAGCCAGTGATGTTATTCAGTGAAAAGAACAGAAACAACCACTCTCAATCAGCAGGTCAGCGTGTATCAAAGGCACATGAGGCATGATTTTAATCCTACAAGTTTTAAGAGCAAATATTGTGATCATTCACCAGTTCCCTCTACATCCATGTGAAAGATTAAAAAATTAGTCTTATGGAGTTTTGTCTTCTCACTTCTGATCCCCCCTAATCTTGCCTTCAGGGAAAGGAGGTGAATTTACAGGGGGAAAGAACCTGCCCACAAATCACTGGATGCGTGTCAAGTTGTTACCTGCTATTTCATATTTATGTTTACCACTAGGCTGGTAAATAAAAACCATGCACAGCTTGAACAGATGTGGAAGAACTGAGGGAATCTACAGAGGCAATAGGAAATAATTCATGTTAATGCAGTTTCTTCCTATCTCCCAGGCTCCTTTTTCACCTGTACAGTTATTCAGAGAAACAGAGATTTGGGATCAGAATATACACTGTTTTACAAATTACATACATCAATGGCTGGGGTACAAGTAAGTACCCAGGGTCAAAACAAGTCATTTCAGCAGCTTGACCAGATACTAATAGGAATTGTCAAATTTTCCAACCAATAATGTCTATTTTATTTCACATGAAGTCTGAGGTAAGGGAATAGCTGGCATAAGCATTGCTGCTGCATTTGGAGGTTTTATAGACCCTGAAATGTCTCTGTGCCATTTGTCAGAGCACTGTAACAAAATAATAGCTCTTGTCTCCAAGCAGAAGTGTATCTAGATACATAGGAACGCCCTCTGTTAACAGGGAAGTGACCCTATCATTTTCATTGCCTTATGTGGGGCTTTACCCCTTAAAGAGAATAATTGTTTCCAAGCCTAAATTTGTAGGAGCAAAGGAGGCAGAATCTGGCCTGCCATAAACCATTTGTTACCTCTGAAACTACGTTTACATTTTCCAGGATATAATTAAAACCTCAACATTTTGCCAGAGACATTTGAAGTTTAACTACATGTTATTGCAGTTTGGTATTTGTGGGGATTACTTGGGTGTATAACCTTTAAAAGTGGAAAAAAGCCAACATTTTCAGGTTGTTTGGATTGTAAACATTTAGAGATTACACACTCATGTAACAGAAAAAGAACTTTGTTCCGTTTACATAATCAGCCACTAAACGTGCTATAAGGAAACCTCTTCAAGCTGATATTGTGCAGCCTTAAAAACGACTGCAGTGTTCCACACATCGTGTCATTTTTTAATAACAAATGCTTTTAGGCACAGCACTGCATGAGAAGGGCCAAGTAGCAGCAACTCCACAAGGGAACTCCAGGGCATGAACTAGTGACTTAAAAAGTTATTACAATTCCCTTTCTGTTCTTCTTATTCCTAATAGAATAGGCAGCAGTGGGAATTAGCTGATGCCCTCAAACCATCTCGTTTTGTATCATTTCAGAGGTCATTTCAGATATTCCCCCTGCCCCAGAGCACAAGTGCATGAATCAGACATACAGAAACACATAAAATGGGCAATCTGTTTCTCTGAGGAAAAGAAGTAATCACAATCTTGATATACCTTAGAATAATTTCCACTGGAAGTAAAGTGAAGAGAGTCTGGAAATGATTTAGTAATGCAGGGCTTACATTGTCTTTAATGGATCTAAGATTAACATTTCCAAAGAAAGTATGGCTTGCATGCTGTAACATCCTGTTCCCATAAGGAGCTTTACATGTCCAAGCTACCATACGTTCTCCTTTATGTGATCAGGACAAATTAAAACCTGCTAGAGCACAGTATCAGACAAGTTACGATAAGGTAGCATCGCACAAAAGTGCTATTTGTTGCTTACTTTTGTTGTAAAAGTTAAAGTTAGCCATAGACTGAAACGGTGTTCAATATTGGAAGCCCAAATCCAGCAGACAGGTCATTGCATAAATAAGACACTTTCATGATTCCAAATGTCTAGATTAACAAAATCAAGCTGACAAGAACTTTTACTGGATGTATTTTCTACTTTATGCCATGCTCAGCCTGTAGCCATGGGGTCAAAGAATACTTTCTCATCAAAAACATTTTGATGTAGGCTTGCATTGCTCCATGATGTCTTCCTTTTATGTGTATTCTAACTGTTTCGTTTATGTAATTTTTTAAATAAACCATGAAAATTAAGATTTTTCACCTCTTCTGTTCCAATTGTTGCTTGCCTTGGTGATGCATCTGGTCACAGAGGGCACCTCCTACCAATCATTCTTGTCAGAAATACATGGCTTCCTTGCTTACTTGTTACTATGGACAGTCTTGCACGTCCTGCCTGCTTCTCATGCATATCATTGAAGTTGTGCAAGAGGGAATTCACTGAAGCCCAAAAAAAAAGAGTTTGGAAAATATACAATATTTTCTATACAAACTTCTCCTTTCCCTGTCTTTCATCTACATTTTTTCCCCATCTTTTTTGTTAAAAATATCTCTTTAATTGTCTGTTTTTTCTTTTTCACCTTATTAAAGATATGCTGTATTTTTCAAGAGGGCCAATTCTCTTGAAGAGAAAATAGGATAAAAGTATACTGCAATAAGGAACCATGGGAGCAAGGCCAAAGTGGATTAGGCTATTCTTTCAAATTAAATCTCAGGAAATGCTGAGCTTTTGTTTTTGGAAAGGACTGAGCTTTCATTTTGTAAATGGGACTAATCTGTCTAAAATAGTGCGTCTTCATTCCAATATAAAGGGCTACATTAGAATGCTCCCTGGAAAAAAAGAGAAGAGACTGTTTCTTACACATGCATAGAAATTTGAGCAACTCTTAAATGGAGTTTCTTTCTGATGGATCTTCACCTGTATATGGAAATAGGGTAGACTAAGAAAAGGTGAAAATGCCCAGAAAAAATAAAAGACTGCATTGCCATCCTGTTAACCTCTGACTCTGGTGAATTGCTGCATGCTGCTCATGACACAAGCTAAGGTTGTGCAAAGTTATGGGCAGCCAATAAAAGACAATGTTGCTACAGTGCAAGCTGCCAGAGCAAAACATGTGAGTATGTGTGTGTGCAAGTGCATGCTGATATGGCCTCAATACTGTACTGACTCAAAGGGCAAAGAGCTGAGCCTTCCTCAATGTGTACATGCCAGGAACCAATTTCATAATATGTAGGGGAAGAGCACTGTAGGCATTTACTTGTTTAAAGATTTGAATGAGCAGCTTTTTCATTTTCATCAGACGAATTGGCACCCTACAAAAAGGAGATGTTGTAACTGTGGACATATTGTATCATAGCACATTATTGATTAGGTTGTATTTCAGAATATTAACATGAATTGTAGTTAACACACTGGGTTGTCTCAGTTAGATACACATTGTGAATATGAATGGCATTTGCCCCAGGAGGTAGGCAGGACTTGAAGCTGAACGGCAGAAGTGTTAATTTATGGCACACAGTAGGACTGCAATGTCTGGAATTCTCCATCAAGACAAGAATCATTGGAATAATTTAACTTAAGGAAACTGGGCATGCAACATGATCCTGGGGAGCTATGCAATTAATGCTCTGTCTGCCACATTAAAGATTTACCACTGAGGTGGTCCATTTGCATACAACATACCCCTAAGTGCCAGGAAAAGCTTCACTTGCTTTCACCACCCAGTACGGCACCAGACAGCAATAGGGAGATGCTGTTTTGATTCAGTTACTGCTCAGCTGTATATCAAACATGTTATAGAAACAGGCCTTGACTTCAACATGTTTGGTTTGGATCAGTGGATTGAGCACTTGCTGAGCTCTGGAATACAAATGATCAACCTATCTGTCTGAGCAGTTCCCCTGTTGGTGCTATCCTCTCGCTGCCTATTGCTAATGCAGTAATATGTATGCAGTGCACAGCATCCTATGTGACTGCCACTTGACAAAATGTGCCAGCTCATCATTGTCTCCAGACGAGACAGATTTATTATAATTCAATATGTTCCTCATGAGCACTTTTTTCTGTCTTATGTTACAGTCTGCACAGCGTTCAGAATAATAACTACATGCTCTTATGACATTGCAGCACTGAATTCTTGCAGCTGAAAAAATCATTTCCTTGGCTCTGGCAGAAATTCACCCACAGCAATACCTTCCTGTTGTTGAAAATTAATATGGGATTTTCCTGCCCGATCCCAAAATAAGCAGCTCGTGAAGTAAAGCTAAGTGGAGTGATTTTTTTTTTCTAATAAAATGTGTTTGATATTCAAAAACTGCAAAGGCATCAGCTTGTCTGCGTCACACTGCAGATAAAAACCCATTGTACAAGCTGGTGAAATTAGGAGAGTCTAGATGCAGTTTTCTGTACTCTCAAAGTCAAATGAGGCATAGCAAGAATCAAGGAAAGCTGGGTTGGACCAACAGCTGTTCTTGCTAATATTGAAGCTACTCAATACGTTGAGAATGTCACCTGATAATGGAAACAGAAGTGTTTACAAGTAGTCCACCCAGACTACTCAGAAATGCACAGATTTCACACTTTCTAAGAGAATGGTGTTCTTTTACAGTGGATCAGTCATTTCAGTTGACTTTAGATGCCAAGATGACCTTTACAAAGTGGTATAGACAATAACATTGAATATGTAATTTGCCAAAAGTGAATATTGGCACATTTTGGTTCATGAATATTTACTATCAAGACTGCTGCTGACAGCATCTCAGCAACTCTAATCTGCAGTCTGGCAGCCAGCCAGGTTTCCCACTTTTCCCAGACGCAGGGAGGAATTCCAGCCCTACTGGCCAGGGGGCAGGGAAAGATCCTGGCATTCCAATTTGATTTGCACTCCGTTTAAAAAAAAACTCTTCGGTTAAAAGTAATGATGGTACTAGATTCTCTAGCAGACACCACACCCAGGATCCCCCTGCAAAGTGTGCGAATGCCACAGCAAGCATTACGATATCAGGCAAAAGTGACTTTGCATTCCGTCGATGTTGCCCTAAGGCAACATCCACTGTACCTTGAACAGATCATAAAGTTTTTTTTGGTTGTGGATGATCAAATCACTTTTGTGAATGTCAGGCCTGCACATTTCCACCACACATGCCTGACTGTAGGCAACGCTTGGTGGTTGTGCTTCCCTAACAGTTGTTCCTTATATCCACAACCACCACCAGTCCATTTTCTCCCTCAACCATGGAACAGATGGGACTGATCCAGTCAGTTCCCAGCTGGGCCATGTCACCTTAAACCCTTGCTCATTGATGACCAATCCTAAACAAGAGTCTGCCCTGGGCAGTCTCCTCCTTTGTCTCACAGGTCCTGCTCTTACACACTTTCTTCTATCTTTCACCGCTGGTGTTGATAATTAAGCAGATTTCTTTCTTTTCTTAACTCCAATGAATGTGAAGAAGAATGAAGCTGTTGATTAGCTAATTAACTAATTATTAATCTTCATTTTCAAAGTCCTTGTCACACCTCTTAATTTTTGGGTTTCTTTTTTGTCTGTCACCCCCTACGCTACTCTCACTGTTTTAACCTTTCTTCTCATGTCATTTTTCTTCTGTTCTTGACCTCCCCTCTGGTGCCCAGATTTGGGTATGTCAGCTGAGACTGCACTTGTTTAGTGGGAAAATTACCTGCTGGGTGAGGCGTAACAGTCTTACTGATGCATCCCAGAAAGGTATATGCCTTTTTGAGAGAACACGGCCTTAGCTTGCCCCTGTGATCTCACACCTCAAGGCTCAGATAGTTTTTTGCTGCACAGCTAATTAGCCAGTTATTGTCCATTTTGTATTTCTATATTTTGTTTCTTATGCAAATGAATTATTCTGCATTGCTCTTCATTGAATTTCATCCTATTGATTAGAAACTTTCTAATTTATCAAGAGCTTTTTGAAATCTTAACTTTTATCTCTCCATTCCTTCCTCAGATTATTGTCACCACATTTAACTTCATATCAGCATTTAAAGTATATTTTCTATTATGTCATCCATATTACTGTCAAAATTAAGTTAAATATCAACTGGTATTGGATCTATCCAAGTCCTCATTAGATTTCTCCTCCTGTTTCTGGCAAAAAGCTAATGATAGCTGCACAGTTTTTCAAGCATCTATTAATGTTTTAAAACACTTTTTAAAAACAGTAGTTTTATTAAAGGAGGGAAATAAAGCATTACACATAACAGAGTAGCATATTATACAATAATTGTTTCCTAAAGTAGAGATTTATTATTTTGAAATCACTGGCTTCCACTGGATACAAACACTTAGGCCAGCTGGTTGCTCTCCCACTTCTGCAGCAGCATCCACCACAATTAGTAAATCCTGCTGGGCAGCAAGATTTGATTTAAACTGCCATTGATCTTGCAGTGAGATTTTCTTCAACAGACACTCCTGTCCTTTATCAATCTCCCTGTTGCCCATCTTAGTCCCACTTACTGGACCTTTCCTTTCCTTCTCTTCCCTGCTAGCTGTGCCTTACCACTCCCTGCCCCACTAGCTGGATCTTGGATTTTAGGTTTGGGGTTTTCATTGGTTCTCCTGTAATAACTATCAGCAAGCAAACTAAATATTTAGTGCTTTACTTTCTTTCCAGAGAGACACTGCTCCAACTTTTCATAACAAAGGCAAAGGAAAAGTAACCTCAAACCTGAAGCTTTTATAAATTGTGAAGATTATTTTTTCTTCCTTATGGCATCCTTCCTAATACTGTAACTGTTACAATAAGCACTTAAATTGATGCATAATGGAAGCAGGGACTGTAATGGCCTCATATTGCTTATACTTATCATTTTGCTTTTGCCCTAGCCACCTACAACACCTCAGAACTGGTAAGATTTAAAATACTTGCATCCCTCGGTACATTTGCAAAAATCAAAGATTTTTAGCAGAAATGTCATGAGAAAATAAATTAACTTAGATGTGCAATAGGTCAATAATGACTCATTAATAATGTTTTTTCCACTGAGAATCACCAGTTTCTGTTGAAAATAAAAAAAACCCTAATGAATCTCTGAAGCAAACCTCTGAGATCAGATATGACCATATAATACATAATACAAGCACAACAAATTTAAAGGACATACAATGTCATAAAGCTAGATAGCTAGGTCAAAAATAGAGCTCAAAAATCTCCACTGCCAGTTCCTGCTTGAGCCACTGGAGCATGACACATTTCCTGCTTTATTATAATTTACTTGTGCTAATATATTGTTCCTTTGGGGCTTATTTGTTTCTGACATTTGTCTTGGTGCTTAAACAAGAAAGAATCGAGGAGGTTCTTCCAGACAATACACATCTGTACTCAGCAATGCCAGGGCCCACTGCAAGCCCTCTGGGTGGCCCTCCAAAGAGATGGAGATGCGCCAAGGCCACAGTATTTCCCACCACCCCACTCCTTTCTTTGCATGCAGAGTATACTGCATGATGCATTCAGCTCTCTGCTCTGCAGGCAGGAGTATCACACCTCAAATACTCAGTAAGAGCACAATATGTATTAAAGATTGTTGTGGAATATATCTGTACAGACCATCATTTCTCATAACCTCTTCATTTCTTAGTACAAGTGTTCTGCCCTGAGGAGACACTCACTGCTCTCCTTTGCTCTCACTTATTGAAGATGTGTGCTGCTGGCAGCAAGGTCAGCACTTCACCTTGCCCTCTGGTGGCTCTGGTGTGGTGCAGACCATAGTCTGAACACTTTTAAATGGAAACAAAAGCACAAATAAGTTATTTCCCTTCCTAGCTGTCACAATCTCCACCCTTCTCTTTTTCCTTCGACTCAGTGACTATTTTTTTATTAATGTCACAAGATTTTTTCTATGTTTGCATTAATGAAGTTGAAATATTATTCACCCTTTACCTCTTCACAAATCAGAGATTTCACCTGTATACTGGCACCCATCTAGTAGACTAATGGTCTTGAAAAAGTAAACAGGATTTCCATTCTGTAGGAAGTTACAGTATTTCTAAAGCATCTCTTAAAATAAATTCAAAGGAGAAAAAAAAATTCCAATTCATAAAGATCAAAGTTTCTTTTTAACTTCAACATGAACTTTCAGGACTCTGTTTTGATTTTTTTTAATATACTACTACTACTACTACTACTACTAATAATAATAATAATAATAATAATAATAATAATGATTGTTAAATATATGGAAAATGAAATTATGGAATGGAAGAAATTTCTCATGCTCAGCCTTGAATCCTCATTTCAAGAAAGCTGTACAATCAGCTGGAGAGAGCTCAGAGAAGAGATACTCATGCACAAAGAGTCAACCATTAAAAAGCAAGCTCTCTGAGGGAGGATTTCAGGAGTTATCAGCTTGCGAAAAGAAAAGGTTGAAAGTGATTATTACTCTGTAGAGATATTTTACATTGGAAGAAAAAAACAAACCTGTGACAAAAGGAGGGACTCCTCAGCTTTGCTGGCAAAGGCAAAACAGGATAAAATGAAAGGAAAAAGGCCAAGCTGGATAAATTCAACCTTGAAAATCTCACATACAAAGACAGTCAGACACCATATCAGAGAGGCAAATAAAGTGAATGCATCCCCAGGGTTTGGAGTACTTGAGCAGACACGGTGGTTTCAACAAGAAAAAGATCCTAATCCAGTTTCTAATATGATTTTTGGACTATGTTTGCACTGCTATTGATTCTCTCTAATTGTCTGAACTTGATTGGTTTTTATTTCTTCTTTCTGCAGCTCAAAACAAGAAGAGAAAGTCCTACATGCTACCTTAAGTTCAACATCTGCCTCTACTCATCAGGTCATTGCAATAATGAAAGCTTCAAATCTTCAGTTCACGGAACCACACAACCACAGAATGGCTGAGGTTGGCAGGGACCTCTGGAGATATCCGATCCAACCCCACTGCTCAAGCAGGACCACCTACAGCCAGTTGCCCAGGACCATGTCCAGAGGTTTTTTTAATATTTTCAAGGATGGAGACTCCACAACCTCTCGGGGTAACCTGCACCTGTGCTCAGTCACCATCACAGTGAAAAAGTGTTTCCTGATGTTCAGATGGACCCTCTCGTGTGTCAGTTAGTGCCCATTGACCCTTGTCCTGTCACTGGACACCACTGAAAAAGAGCCTGCCTCCATCCTCTTTGCACCTTCCCTTCAGATATTTATGTACATTAGTGAGGTGCCCCTCAAGGCTTCTCTTCCCCAGGCTAAACAGTCCCAGCTCTCACAGCCTTTCTGCACAGCAGAGATGCTCCAGACCCTTAATTACAGAATCACAGAATGTTAGGGATTGGAAGGGACCTCAAAAGATCATCTAGTCCAATCCCCCTGCCGGAGCAGGAACACCTAGATGAGGTTACACAGGAATGTGTCCAGGTGGGTTTTGAATGTCTCCAGAGAAGGAGACTCCACAACCTCCCTGGGCAGCCTGTTCCAGTGTTCTGTTACCCTTACTGAGAAGTTTCTTCTCATATTTATGTGGAACCTCCTGGGTTCCAGTTTGTACCCATTGTCCTTTGCATCATGGTCCTTCAATACCCATGTGTCTTTCATACTGGGGAGCCCAGAACCAAGCACGATACTGCAGGAATGGCCTCGCCAGTGCTTAGTACAGGAAGGAGCACCTCCCCCAACCGGCAGGCAGCATTCCTAATGCAACCCGAGATATTGGTAGTCTTCTTTGCCACGAGGGCACATTACTGGCTCATATTGAACTTTGTAGCCACCAGGATCCCTAGATCATTTTCTGCCATGCTGCTTCTCAGCTAGGTGGCCCAAATAATGTATTGGTGCCTGGTGTTTTTACTTCCCACATGCAGGACTTCAGACTTCTCCTTGTTCAACTCCATGAGAGTCCTACTAGCCCATTACTCGAGCCTGTCGAGGTCCCTCTGGATGGCAGCATGACCATCTGGAGTATCAGCCACTCCTCATAGTTTTGTGTCATCATTAAACTTTTTGAGGGTACACTCCATCATCCACATCATGAATGAAGGTGTTAAGCAGGACTGGACCCAGTATGGTACACCACTAGTTATTGGCCTCAAAGCAGATCTTAGAACAGTGACCACAACCCTCTGAGCCTGGCCATTCAGCCAGTTTTCAATCCACCTCACTGACAGCTCATGTAATCCATACATCAGCAACTTGTCTATGAGGACCTTACGGGAGATAGTGTCAAGGGCCTTACTCTAGCACACGTGGCAACATCCACTGTTCTCTGCTCATCTTCCAGGCCAGCCATTTCTTCATAGAAGTTTATCAAGTTGGTCAAGCATGACTTCCCCTTGGTGATCCCTATTTCTGATTATTTTCTCATCCTTAATGTGCCCGGAAATAGTTTCCAGGATTAGCTGCTCGGTCAGTTCCTAAATTCCCCACGAGGCAGATAATATGAATCTCAGAATAACGGCTGGGACAGCCAAGGCATGTCTGTTAAGCAGTTTCTTTGACCCTTAGGCATCTCAGCCTCTTGCTCTTCACCTGCAGCACGTGACAGTAGAGTCTTGCACAAAGCCACAGAAGTATGGTTGTCTTACCTAAGATGTTGGGCACAGTAGCAGGGAGACTAACTCAAGTATAATACTAGAATGGTCTCTTTCAGACAGTAGTGAAATAAAACACTTTCATGTTTCAAACAAAAAGATATTTTCTTGGTAGATTCAACACTAATCTGTCCCTGATCACTTAAGTTGCAGTGGTTTTCCATTATTCTCATTCTCCCAGGAAGCATGTGCACTGGGAATGCTGAAAGCACAGCCAGGATGCTGAGAGTATAAAGGGTACCAGAGACCTGGATCACTTTAATTGTAATTATCAGGAAGTGTTAAAGCAGCCCATATTAACACCAGATGAACTCATAATGCTTTTATCTTTTTCTGTAATAGCAGTGATCAGAGTAAGGTCCTACCGACTATAAATAAGTACAATGTTTCTTTCTCTTTTTTTTTTTTTTTTTCCCCACATCCCACTAAGTATTTAGTGTTTTTCTACAACACAGCTCCCAAGATCATTCAAGAGAGCAAGGGCTTTTCAGTTCCTCATATATTGGGCCCTCAAGCCCTAAGACAGTATGCTGCCAAGATGGGAGCTGATAAATGAAATTAAATGAACTTTCCCTCTTCTATTCACCCTTTCCCAAAAAGCAATCTTATTCTCTATGGTTCCTAAGGGAGGATAAGGAAAATAAAGCATATATCCAATCTTTTTGTCTGAACTGGGAAAAATATATAGTACACTTTTTCACAAATGCAAATATTTCCTAGGAGATGGAAATTCCAGTTTCCACAGAGGTGAAAATAAACACATGCAATTATGTAGGTAATAACTTCCTTGTTTATGTAAGCAATTTTTAAAAATAAGCTATGAATAGGTGTAACAGACTCCCAGTTTTTAATCAGGATTGAGGAGATTGACAAAACCTTCATCTGTCCTGAAGAGAAACCAACACTCCATATGTGTACAAGAAGTCCCAGCACTGATCACAGCATCACAGAATCACAAAATCACAGAATGGTTGGGCTTGGAAGGCACCTCTGGAGATCATCTAGTCCAACCCACCTGCTGAAACAGGTTCACCTAGAGCCTAGAGTAGATCACACAGGAGTGCGTCCAGGTGAGTTTTGAATGTCTCCAGAGAAGACTCCACAACCTCTCTGGGCAGCCTGTTCCAGTGCCCTGGCAACCTCAAAGTAAAGAAATTTCTCTTCATATTCAGATGGAGCATCTTATGCTTCAGTCTGTGCCTGTTGCCCCTCAACCTATCGTTTGGCACCACTCATAACATTTAGTTAAAAGACACCATAACTATCTACTAGTTAGAAACTTTGTGGTGGGTGATTACAGAGCCAACCTTTGGCAAATGGCCTGTATATCAGCACTTCTTGAGACATGGAACGTTGCCAATGCAAGTGGCTCAAATGCTCATAACTGTCATTGGGAGAGCATTTGCCCCCATGTTAAAGAGAAAGATTCCCATTAGTTAGGTTGAACAGTTACCAAAGAATTACAAATAAACTTTTGAAAAAGAGGAGGAGTCAGCTTGACAAGAACTACAGAAGAAGTGTGAACATTTGTAATGGGGCAGAAACATTTTACCAGAAACAGCAGTAGTCAAAACTTGGATTAACATTGGAACAAGCTACCTCCAGCATCTCAACCTATGCCTGAGCCAGGCAGAGCTGCTTCTCCATTGGGCACCATTCACTAATTACGTGTCATTAGTGAATCAATAAATAGCTTTGATACTGATTTCATTTAAACTATATGAACTGAGCAGGTTTGTTTGTTTGTTTGTTTGTTTGTTTGTTTAAAAAAACCCAAACCTACTAAAAACTATTTCTAGTCTTTTTTATTTAAAATCTCCACAACCTCTCTGTTTTCCTGTAGTCCCGCATTTAGAAGGATTCCCTTTATTTCATTACTTAGCAAGTGGAACACCTGCTGCACTTACCTCTTTTTCAGGTTGGAGTATAGAAACTCAGGTGCTATACCTCAGAAATGCACACAAGGTTGAGTGTAATAATGTCCTCAGCTATGTGATAGAAATCAAGCAAAATTATGAGTGGTTTGGAAAAAGGACTCTCCAAAACAAGCAATAGGACATTTTGGTCAATCTGGCCTCTGTTCATCTTGAATACATCTACATTTTAATTCCAGACTATTTTAGCTTTTTATTTTCCTGTCTAGAATGGTACTTCACTGTATCATTGTTATGTTATTAGAGAAAATTTGTATTTCTCAGATCCATGGTATTCTAAATCGAAAGAGATTCTTCAGACTAAAAAAAGCTATACTAGTAACTATACAATATATTGCACTGGCCATTTCCTGTAGCATCAGTAAGTTCTTTAGTTTTCTGTATGCATCTTTGCAAGAATCCACTGAGATACTGCCTTAACTTTCACCAAATTCCTTTCTGCACAAATAAGGAAAGAAACAGTTAATTTAGAGATGTCTTTAAGCCATGACATTTTGTGCATCAGACATCTTCTGCTAGTACATTTCTGATGAGTCAGGATGATCTGACCACCAACTAAGAAGCAGGAGAGAACACGATCATGAGAGAGAATATATCCATTTTCATCCTCTGCATCTAATCCTCTGGGCATACAAGCCCAAAACTTCTCTTATTACACTCACAGGTCCTCCACAGATTCAGTGTTCTTTTGCGAACAAGTTGACATTTCCAAGTTTCAGTCTGAACTAGTTCTCCTGACTTGCTATCAGCAGATGCTGCAGAAATCACCTGTCTTTTCTCTGGTAAGATTATGGTTATAGAACCCTACTGCTTAGATTGTGTCTCCATATACTTAAGAGAGAAAGAAGGCTGTATCTGTACATTATCCTGCTTCCCCTTCCCTACTTCTTAACCAAAAGTTCCATACATTTGATGCACAGCACTGTCAGTTCCCTCCATTTCTCAGCCCCATGAACCAAGCACAGCTGATCAGCACACCAGGCAAATACAACTGACACACAGGCTTCCAGAGCAAGAGGGATGATGCTATCAAACCTTGCCTGTACCCAACATCATGTCCTTTTCTCCACAGAAGCTTTGAACAGTATCCCCTCCTTTCTGACCCAAACAGGAGGAATGTCTTGTAACTCCATGGCAGTGTACATCTTGTGATGTGATCAACATAAAATATACATAAAGTCCTTATTCAGTTTAGAACAGCATCTTCCTCGTGCTTAGCAGGTCACGTTGGCACAATGATTACTGTATCGGTATGACAGATTGTCTTAGAGTATTTTTAAATTATGAACAGCTCCATTTCAGTAGGAGAAGAAATTCAAGCATTTGTTTTCTGAAGTAAAATATTTAGGTTTTCATTTAACTTATTCATTGTAGACTACTGATACAGAAATTTATGTTTTTCTAATTCCTTTTCTCACACACCCACTAGAAAGGGATGGATAATATTGTGAGTCTGTTGCAGAAATTTAATGGCAAATCCTTTTTGAACAGGGAAAATAGGAAAGAGGAATGCAAGAACTGAATACACAGCAGTGCTGTAGTGTCAACAGCCGCTGAGCTACTTTTAGCAGCACAAAATTACTTGGCCTGCTATCTAGAAGTATTCAATGCAGAGAGTCTGAGATTCTTTAGACATAACAACTTTGAGTGGAAACAATATTATTGGAGGACTTTAATGTGCATCTATTATGCTACAGAAGTATTACTTAACCTTTCACCTAGTACACTGCAATTCTGTTTAATCATGTATTTTATACTGTATGTATGCCATCTAATGGTAAATTATAATAATGCCTATTGTTTCAAATGGAGCAGTATTCAACTACTTCTTGACAGTAAATCCTATCCTTTTTTCGCCTCAGTTACAGCATTATGACAGACTTCAGAGAGGTGAAATGTCCGTTTATTCTTTGCAACTTGTGTAGTTTTGTTCCTTCAGTAATGCCTGCTGTGAACGAAGGTCCAAGCAATAGTGTGCTGTGCCACAGACAAACAAGCTGTGACCTGAGTGACTCTAATCAAAGGAATTCTTCTAGTAATTCTCAGTGACAGATTGCACTGGGCATAAACTAGCATTGGCTGAGAAATACAGCATTTCAGCACCAACTGAAAACAAAATACTTCTAAGGAATTAGAAGTTCAGAATCATAATATTCTCTTATTTTTGTAAATTGTGGCAAGAGAGCTTCATTTGCCTTCAGTTCTACTCCAAATTAAACTGGAGAAAATAAAACACTGAGATCAAGTTGGCTATGTTTTCTGCCACAAAAATGTTTAATTTTGTTGTGCTGGTGTTATGACCTTAAAACTGAAAAAAATCTGCTTTTATTGTGTGAGTTTATCATGCCTTTATAAATTCTTGGAAATTATTTCTGCAAAGAAATAGTTTCAGTACATTGTATGATATAATAAGATTATATTAAGGACTCAATTTTTCTTTTCACTTTCCCCAGTATAAATCTAACATAATTCTTGTATGGGATTCGTGTGAACCAAGCCTCAAAGCTCCAAATGTCTGTCACAATAAAAGGGTTAGGGATTAAAATACTAAATTAATAAATAATAAAATAAATAAAGCTATTATTTTAATGGTCACTAAAATTAGACTGTGAATCACCTGCAGTCTATATTCTATTATTTATTTAACCACAGCAGGAATGTTCCTTAAATAATGCAACTGAGTCTAAACTCATTGTCTCCTGTAGAAATCTGTCACTTTGCCCTTTCTTTAAAAATATTGCTCTTCATTTGCAACAATGAACACCATAAATATTGACACTCTTTGCAGCTATAAAGGCTTGGGGATTATCTTTTTATTCAGCTGTCTGAAAAGTCTAGATTTTTAGCATTTTATTGTAGTAGTAGCACCTATAAACACTTCAGATGATTTTCACTGTCATTACAGGCCACTGTGATTGAAGAGATATCATTAAAATACCTTATCTTTTTAATATTTTAACATTTTTATCTTTAGCATGTTTTTATCTTTTAAGAACAGTTTTTCTCTTTGGTAGCTGTGTTTGACACTTTTTGACATCCTCTTTAGAACAAGCTTCCTACAAGACAGAGAAGAGAGATGATAACTGTCTTCAGCTGTGTAAGCTGTTGCTCAAATACAAGAACAATAGTTTTCAATACTCAAAGAAGAATAGAAGAGAAATAATTGACTTAGATTGCAACAAAGACATTAGAAAGGACTTCGGATGGCAAAGATGAGGGAGCACTGCAACACTCTCAGGTCATGGGACTCTCCACCATAGGAAAACTCCAGAGACAGGTTAGATAAGCACCTGCAAAGAATCAATAGCAGTGCACTTAGAAGGTCTTTGGGATCATTCTACTCTTCCTATCCTCCTTTCATTTCTCTTCTTTTTCTTTAGTCTAATTTCTTTCCATATTTTTGTAAATCAGACACTATTTAGAATCCTGTAAAGAAAAAGGGAAGCAAATGAATGGGTGGGTGGGTGGATGGGTGGATGGATGAATAGATGGAGTGATGTATTCATAGTGCTTGATTACAGACAATAGATAAAATACAGGATCTGGTTTAACTCCTGCCTCACTAGATTAATTTAATTTACCTACACTTCAAACTCTAAAGTGAGATGATGAACATTTATTTTTCCCCTTTCAAGAAAATTACATGATTATGCTGATATTTGGCAATCCAAAATTATGTTGTATCAGCTGGGAGTATTTATATTATCTCACTAACAATATCATACTATTAGGCACAAAAATAAATAGCATAGTATGCTTTATTGTTATATTCAGATAATTTACAGTTCTGTAAATATGAAACAAATAATGAGAAGTACAGAATGATTTTACCCATAAACAGGAAATGTTTGTGTAGAATATTTAAGTAGCAAGGTCTGGTAAGACTAAACTTGTTACTCAAACATTGAAGATAATCTGCACATCTAATTTTTTAAACAAGTTATCTTGTATTTTTTACATCATTTATGAAAGGCGTGAAAAGACCTCTGACCCAAAGGGAAGCAAATCTGAAAGTATCAACCATATTTTCTGTCATCTGAGAACAGAAATATCATTACTGTCAATAAAACTACAGCTGCAGTAAGCGTCTGCCGCAGATTCACTCTAAGTTAAAAAAAAAAAAAAAACAGTTCAGAATGTGAGCTTACAGCATTCTCCTTTCCTGCCAGGGAGACCTGGCTGTTGATACTGCTGTTCAGTGCTTGCTCTCAGGTCTATTTTATTTAATCTGTTGGATTCTGCAGAAGTTAACTTCTGAAAGATTAAAAAAAATAATAATAATTATTATTTCAATGAACTCTTTGTGTTAACTGGTGTGAAACCCACAATGGAGATTTTGCATGTGGGAGAGAGGGAGGGGTAATGGACTCCCAGGTCATGGTGGCAACATATAAAGTACACTTTCCACAGATAAGTTATTTCTTAAAGAAAAGACTTATAGTTTGCAACCTTTGCCCTTTTCTTTCCAGTTAAAATGGGTCAAGTAACTGAACTGGCCGTGGCCATGGCCATGGCCATGGTCAACATGCATTGAAATGGACAGCACAATAAGAGTCAGTTAATTCATTATTTATCAGGATTTTACTAATTTCTTTTTTCCTGACAATTTTGCTTTTCTCTCCTTGTTTCTGTGCTTAAAAGCTCTATTTCCCTTTCAGCAGCTACTTCTGGAACAAAACTTACTTTTAACTCAATTGCTCTTGTAAGAAGTTAGGGCCACATTCTGATCTCTAACAGCTGTAAATATAAACAAAACTCATTCGTTTCAGGAGAATAACTTCCATTGTACCTAAGTAAAAGAACTCTGAAAAGCAATATTCATATAATCTCCATCTATTTAGCTTAAAGTCCTAAGGACAGAAGACATTGAAGTTCTGGATACAACATAATGTAGATAATGCCAGCATTTCTTCTTAAGTCTTGTTTAACTCAGTGTGTAATTTAGCAAAAGATATTAATTGACACTGGTTTACTGTTCTCGAGTCTGGCCTTCCTACATTTGAGTATACCTGAGTTAGGGCTGTTTCTTTTGAAAAAACAAAACAACAAATTAACAAACAAAGAACCAAACAAACAACAACAACAACAAACCACATAACTATGCTAAATTGTTCTGTGTTCCAGGCAACATCAACCAACATGAGGCAAACAAAGAAAGAAACCCATCATATTTGTATTAAGAGACTTCATTCTTGATGAGACTCCAGTTAGCTTGAGAACACAAAGAAGACAGCTGATATTTCGAGTTCTTCAAAGCCCTTCATGGGTCTTAATAAGACTTAGACAAAATCAAAACAAGCGTTAGCAAGTTTGTATGTTTACCCAGCATCTAGCATTAAAAAAGCAAAGGACCAAAACACAAATACAACAAATAATCTTTTACACTCAGACAAAGTATGTTGAAGTGGAAATGAGGAGAGATGCTATTTGTGTCATCATGTCAGTACCCTACCAATACTGACACCATTGATTACTGCACCAGCCAACTCTGAATTCCCATCATAAGCATATTCAACATGTAAAATATAATAAAACAGATGTAAATGCATATCTAATGGCATGTGCTGGTGATAATGAATTACAATGTTAGGTTCCCTGCGCCTCCACATTCCTCTACTGCAGAGCAGTTTCACACAGAAGAACGAGGTGAAAACCTGAATATACTTTGAGAGTGAATGAATGAGTCCAGGTTCTACTTAGTCCATGGGTGAGCATTAATTCACTTTTGAAATCTGTCATCATAAGCATCTACATAGGATTATATAAAAACAGTAGTACCATAACAAGCCAAGCATTCAGTTAGCCCACTACCTTATGGTCAAAAAACAGCAGTAGTGGATTTTTCAGGAGGCATATAAGGAGCTGGCAGACATTCAGTGATATATTTCATGCTAAAGTCTCTCAGTTTCCTGCACTCTGTAGTTCAGGGAGTTCCTGCACCAAATACAATACTCTTCTGTTCTTCGATTGATTATTTTTCTTCATTCATCTATCATATTGTTTGTGAAATCTATCTAAACTTTTGGCATCTTCAGTTTAGAGTTACAAGGAGATTCACTGTTTAAACAGAAAGTCAATGATTCTGAGAAAAAAAAAAAATCAAAATAAAAAAGCAAGCAAGAAAGTAAAGCCTGATATGGTACAATTTAAAGGAAGAAAAGATGGAGTGGCACTAACAGAAGAATAGGACATGGTTACAACTCTCTGGGAGAAAAGGAAATTAATACAATCCTGATAGTCTACTTTTTATTCTATGGAGACAATAAGGTGTAACATGTTTTGGTGTTCATAGAAATGATGCTTCATTTACTCTCTGAATTAAGAACAAATGTAAATTTTCATTAAAAAAAAAAAAAATGAAATCCATAATATATGTCAAACGGCATTCAGACAAAATAGACCTTGAAGAGGAATGCGAGTTATTTTACTTCAGCTCACATCTCTTGCAGTCACTTACAGTAGTTTTAATTGCTAATGCATAGAATCGACATAGTACACATATATAGAATCAGTATGTATTTTTAGTGTATTTTTAATAGAGACAGCATTGAAACATAGTCTCCTTTTCTGCTAGGGAGTTCAAAAAATAAATTATAGTTGGATAAGAAGTAGAAAAATGAGAACCATCAGAAAAAGAATAAGAGAAAATACAAAGATATTAGAGCCATGATTTACACATGACGAACTTTTACTGGTACCTATTGTCCCTGGACACAACTGCCAACATTGCAGTTTTGTTACAGTACACTTGGCTGCCTTTGTGCCTTTGTCAAGCCAGCACATTTCACTGACATAAATATATGGGCACCCCAGCACCACTCAGCATTGTTGCCTTGCTTTCTTGTATATTTTGCATCTCCATTGCAAAGTCAGGCTGAATGTCTTTTTTGGCAGGTATTCCACGGCTGGGTTTGCTCAAGGAAATCCAGGGTATCTGTCATGGCCTTTGGGGCGTGGGGAGAGGAACAGAAAGCAGTAGCCGTGTGATCACCTACGTGATCACAGAGAGGGACTTGCTAGAAGTGTCTAAAACAGATTTGATGCCCAGTCACTGACATACTGATGCAACAAGTCTGAACCTATAGCTGCAGTTTTTCCAGCGTCAAAGATGCTGTAGTAGTTGTTGCTACTGGACAACTGGTACTTTGTCATGGGGGAAAACTACTTAATTCATGTGGTTTTAATGCAATCAGGATGGAAGCAGTTCATTGACTTATTAACGATGTAATTAACCAGCAATCAGAGAACTATGTATTCAGGATAAGTATCAGCAACAGAAAAGACAAACCCCTGGCCCCGCACCCCCCTGGCAGCTCTCTGCCTAGAACAGGGGCAGCACCTACCCACCTGCCCTCCCCTTCCCCTGAAGGTCTCTCCTCCCCTTCAAATCTACATGTTCCTCCTACACTGCTTTTCAAGCTGACTCTTTCAGAGTTTTGTTGCTGTTCTCCTGGTTGCTGTTTAATTCTACTAATGGTCAGCTGAAGCAAATTTCATATTTTTTCATTTCCTTTTGGCATTATCAGTTTTGGGGCAAAGCCCTCCTCAGGACAAGCAGTTTGAGGTGACACACACACACACACACACACACACACACACAGTTTACCCTCCTCTTACCCCGGCTATGTTTTCAAGAAGAGGCCACACATTTTTCTACAGTACTTATTTATACCAGCTCAGGTAGACTGATTAGTACAGACTTGCTCTTTCCATGGTCTAGGTTTAAAATAAAGTAGCATAAAGCCACGTTTTCTGCATGCTTTCATAACACAGATGCTTTCAAATAACTGTTTTCAGAAAGGAAATGTTGCCAGAAAAAATGCAGTGTATACCAGTTCAAGCAAAATCATGACATATATTCATTTACAGTCCCCTGGTAAAAATGGATAAAGCTTAACTTTTTTTGAGTCATTTTTGGCAGTGTAGCTTGAATTTCTATTAGGCCATTGAACAGATGCAAAGCTTTGGCTTGTGGCTGGGCATCAACATGGGACTCAACATTTTGAATATTACACAGTTATCTCCCTTGCACAGCATCTGGCAAGTCCAGTCATCTGCATTGCTAACTAAAGAATGGAAATAAATTCATGAATTTAGATTCTTTCAGACTGATTTCAGTTCAGTGAAACAATGAGACTACATACCAGTTGAAGATTTTTACCCAGTTTTTACTCTTTTTTTAAAAACAGTTTCTTTGAGAAACTGCATACATTTCAGAAAGCACAACTGAGGGGGTATAAACCTGTTTGTGAAGTAAAACCAGAAAAATAGTTCTATTGATCCTGTGAAATGAAGTTAGTCATCTGTTAGAAGAATAATGGTAGAAGAATAATGGTTTAGGTATCAGAGGGTGCAAGTGAAAAAAAAGAAAAATCTGCTACATTGGCAAATAAAATCAGGCAGGAAAAATTTTTGAAAAATTAGGAAAAATTATCCTTGCAAGCTTTAAGAATTTGCATTTGAAAGTGTTGAACTGTTGTACTGTTTTGCTTACTGTATCAGTAAGTAACCTTTGCTTACTGCATCAGTAAGCAATTTTTTTTCCAGGAAAACGAGGGAATCAAGTTCATTCTGGTTGAGAAACACCTCAGATGTACCTTGATCTGTCGTTTCCATACAAGATACTTCAGCACAAAGGATGTACAGCCAGATCACAAACATCAACTCCAAATACCACCTCATGCTTCTCAGTTTCTCACACCTCCATGCACCTAAAAATTTAGAAGTCACACATTAGACACAAAATCATAAGGAAGATTAAGCAGTACTTGGGTAAGCAACTGTGGTCAAGTGTCAAGCAACCTCAAAAATGGGAAAGTCCAAAGGCAGTCATACTCATGGAGGAAGCCAAAAGGACGTAAACACCTGAAGACAAATTAGGAACTGGAACAGAGGTTTGGATGGCAAGCAAAGAAGGTAGACCAGACAATAATCATCATTTCACCTACGAGTTTTGGAAGAAATATAGAAGAAGAAAAGGAAGAAAGACAAGAGAAGTGCTTGAAAAACAAAAAAGAAGTACTAGAAGAGGAAACACAACATCTCCACATTCTGGTTAGGATAGAAGATCACAGATGGAAAATTTCTACAGGAGAGGACAGCTGCTGCTTCAGAGGATCCAGGTCACCATTACTGAGAGTTGTGAGCTGTGGTGGATGTGAGGATGTGTGAGATATTTACAAAGAATGGAAAAACCAAATGGGTAACACAGACACAGTAGTAAGAAAAAGTTACTTCAGATTTAATTAAATGTCACCAAGAATGAAAAAGGATGACATGTTGTGTGAGAAATGTGAGTATCTACTATGGATTTAAAGAAAGGACAGTGTCATATTGGGAGTTAAGCACTGCAAGATTTAATAGAGCATGCTTAAGTAACTCTGTGGATGTAGCCATCATATGCCAGTCTCATTGACTAGGGACTTCCCTAGGGATCAGACCAGCACCATCATCAAGAAAAATACTCAACTGAGATTGTTACAAATGGTTACAAACCATTTGCCTGATGCAAATCTAATTGTAACCGTCAGTGTCCAGTGAAACAGAATGAACTAATACCCACAGGAATTTTACAGCTCCCACCTCAGTGAATAAAACTAGCATGTTCTTGAAATATTGCCATTAAAAAAAAATGAAGTATTCTGACAGAAATGAAGTTTTGTGTCAGACGCTGATTTCTTACAGACCAGGTGAGAACTACTTGGTCTCTCTCTCTTTCTCCAAATTCCTGCAATATAGCAGGAATTGTAGCAATTGTAGCAATGATGCTGTACAGAAATGAGCTTTCTGCCCGAACAGCATTTGCCAGCTATCGGCATTGCCTGGAACTGTCCTGCAGACGAGACCAAGACCAGAGTATTGTGCTCAGAGAGATTCCGGGTCTTTTGATTTGTGTCCGTTTGTATGCAGTGCCGTGGCCCAGGGCACTGGGGTGCCTGACTTCTTTTACTAGTGAAAGGACTATTGAATATAGAGAGCGAAAGTGGAAAGCACAGCAGCTGTTGTGGGAGGGGAACATGACCCATCTAAAGCTGTGTTTGGTCCCTTGAGTGGGACTGACAGCCCGATCGTGCAAAGGAAAGAAAGTGGCACAGAGGAAGTGATGGTACTGCTGCACAGGGACTTGATCTTCCTTTGACTTGCCACACGGGAAAAGCAGAAAAAAAGGTTCATTATCTGCTTTAGCCAAGTGCATTCAAGTATGTGTGCGTGTGTGTAAAAGACAACAGGAAGAAGCACTTAGTTTGATTGCACTCTAGCCATTTGCTGATAATTTGGTTGAAAGCAATTGTGTCTTATAATTTATGTTTTTAAAAGCCTGATTTGCAATAACAGCTTTAAAAACACTGAACAAGATTAAAAGAAAAAGGTGGGGATTGCAAAGTTAAATCTGTAAGTGGAATTTAGAGTTGGTAACCTAGCATGCAGTGGGATGAAATTATACACAAATTGCTTTATATGCTAAAACTGTGTATGAAAACAAAGGTTTTGTTTCTCATTACACAGTTTACACAGTTATCTAATACTCTCAAAAAAAAGATGCAGAGGTACTTTTTCAAAAAAAAAAAAGGTTGGATGTTTGCTTGGGAAGGTGTTTGAATATAATGAATTTATATTCCCCTTGACTGCACTGTACCCAAGTCACAGTTCAGGCAGTTCACAGCAATGGGATAGCAACCTGTTTGCTTAGAGACGGGGTAAAGTTAGTATATCAGCTCCCACTGTACAAGACTAAAAGGAAAATCTTCTTGAGAAGGGATAAATGCAGAGAACGAAACCTCATATTAATGGGAATGCATGGGAAAAGTTGGGGAAAAAAAGAGGAAATTACAGCGTGGAGTAAACGAGAGAATGGTGAACAGGGACATAGGTTAGTATCATAGGTTAGTGAAGTCCTTGCTAAACATATGACTCACGTTGCCTTCATCAGCTGCAGAATCCTGTGGATTTCAATAATATAAAGAAAGTAGAAATCTGTGCTAATTCCAGAACTCCTGAATCTGGGTATCCATCTATGGGGTATTTTATAACTTAATGTAAAGTTAATTAAAACAGTATACATTTACATATTTCAAGGACTATTTGATGATGTTGGACATACAGCTCAAAATTTTCAGGATTCAGATAACATTAGAGGGCAGTGGGTTAGATGGCAAAGCAAGCATGTTCTAAGCTTTTCTTAAATACTTTAATTAAAATTTGCAATACATTTACTAAGTCAAACTCTCAGCAGTTATAAACCAGCACGATCATTTTCAGTTCTATGAATTTGCATTGATTTATGCCAATGAAGGAGTTGGCACTGTCATAAATTGAGTCTTTTTTAATTCTACGGTCTTATATTTTTTATGCCAATCAGTTAACACATTATGCGAAACTGGTTCTTTACAGCCAGTCTGTGTTGCAACTATTCATCTATTTAATGTATCTCAAAGCCATATTTCTAATCTAAGCTAATCATCCAATAGTCAATGCCAAGAAAGAGGGCTCCTTTTTCTTTTCTTGTGCTAGGGCACAGTTCTCCTCTGCTAATGTGAATTCATTTGATCCATTTTAGATGTCTACTTTAAAAGAGATTAATCTTGCCCTAAAACTGCCTGTCAGTCTCTATAGAGATTTACAAACATCTGAACAGATTAATTCCACCTCTAGTCTTAAAATAAGGTGACTCATCCTTTAGAGGTGTCTGTACCTTTTACTATGAGGGTAGTCTAGGATATGAAGCAGATGAGTAACTTCCAGACATCTAAATTGAGGACAGATGAAACCTTGCTGCAATTCCAGGAGCTTTCAAAAAATCAAGGTGAGCCAAGAGTCCATCAGTTCATTAAATAATTGTTTCTGCTTTCAAATCTACATGTCACTCAAGAGGATACAGGATATCAGACTCCTTTATAATATAGAAAAAGTGTTGAAAGCTTTACCTTTAGACAGTATTAAAAGATGAAAAAGCAATGCCCAGGAGTTCAAATATACAGAAGCATATGGAACACGAAAAGGATGTCCTGAGGGAGAAGTTCTGTTGCCTCTTTTTTCCTTAACACTCACTATCAATTTAAAAGCAACTAAAAATCTTCAGTACATGTTCATATTTATGAATGGCAGAGATTCTGTTCCAATCACTTCAGCCATTCTGTGCTCATTAACTTCTGCTATATTAAACATACCAGAAATTAGTATGGACAGTGATTGAACAAACAGGCACGAAAACTGAGCCTAGAAGATTTAATGTATTCCTCCAGTGTGCCCTGATATAAAAAATACATCAGTATTAAAAAAAAAAAAAAAAAAAATAAAGTTGTAGCTCTGTGAATGATGAATTAAATTATAACATATATCTGGATCCTTTACTAAAATAATACATGCGAAAGTAAAAAAAAAGTAAACATCATCACTAGGAATGCAGTACCGAGTACTTTATTAACAACTATCAATTGCTGCTTTCTTTTAAAAGTCTCCAATAGTTTTATATTATAGAAACATTTTTATGTTTACCCTAATTATTTATGGGATTCTCTCCAGCTACTGAACTGGGAGAAAAAGATATTTAAATGTCCATGTCAGAACAAAGAATGGGTATTTTATGAGTTTGCTGCTCAGATTATTACTCTCTACTGGCATTTACCTTACCACCTTGACAGACTGAAGTGATTTAGGAGATTGTGTTCCATCCCTTCTTTAATTACAATGCATCACTGAGCAGTCACTTGTGCACTTGCTAAGAATTTTCTGCTAAGGAATTGTTCTGTCCACTGCCATCAAGCCATAATTTGAGGACTTAATAACAGAGGTACATGTAGCCAAAAGCTGGTCATGTGCAGAGAATGACAGCCAGCACCACACAAAAAACACTGTGGTCAGATACAAAAGTGAAATTTCAGGCACCAAATCAATCCATCAGCTTTCTGTTAAATAACTGTGTTAGATCTCAGTGCTGTAAATTTCCAGGTAGTCTCTTTTTGCAGTGCAGCTTTACTGAGATGCATACAAGAATCTTATCTGCCTTATCTCAGGGCCTCCTATTTTCTTCATAAAGATACGACTTGCCTGTCACACTCCAGAATCCTCCATTTCCTGGCTATAAAAATAAGAAAAGTGGGTATGAGAAACAAAAAGGATGATTAGGAGAATTTCGGTATCACTTCATGTAAATGAAATCTTCCCTCTGAGAACCAGAAGTAGCATTATAAATGTAATGAATAGCTTGTTGTTAGCCCTAAGAGGGCATTTATTTGTTCCACATTCACAGACAGAAAAGTAGAGTTTGTTTAGTAACTTGTTCAACCTTACATAGTCTAATTGTGGCATCCGGTCTGACTCAGACTTGCACAAAAAACATCACTACTTCCTAGCATCCATGGTGATACCAGGAAGAAGAGCTGGAACTTCTGACCTGCTGGTCTCATCTTTTGTTCATGAACACAAAATCCTGCTTCCTCTCAAAACGAGAGGTTTGCATTTTTCAGTATAAAGATACGTAGCCATAAACTTTCTTGAGGCTATTTAGATGACAGTTCAGCTTGGTTGGAAAAAATTCAGGGAATCTGGCAGGATATTACAAAGAAAATCTCCAAGATATCATAACTGTAGGGGAAAAAAAATCCTTCATTTATAAATAGTTGCATCTATATAATTAAGCTTTTTGAGGGATGTTGTTTTCTGATTCTTCTTTCAGGTTTACCAGCAGAGAGGAAGTTTGAGCCTTGTGAAGTATGATGGAGGCTTCTCCTTTGCCCTGGAAAATGCCCTGGGAACACACTTCACTCTTAGTTTAGTACAATTAAACTCAGTTAAATACAGTTAAACTACTTTATATATAGGTTATAGGACAGGGGATTATCTGCCAAGAAAACCTTGAAACAAGGATGCAAGCTATCCCGTGAGAACTTTTTTTTCAGCCAGAGGGCTGAAGCTTCCTTTGCTGGCACAAGGACATGGGCACTGCACTGTGTAGCAGCTCCTGTTCCAGGGTAACTGGAAACCAAATTAAAACAGCTTGAGACTTTCATCAGTTTGTGTGTCAAGCCCTGTAACTTAACAGGAGCAACTACACAATTTCCCACTCCAGACCAATTTGCTTTGATCCTATGTATATCAATATCAGTTCCGGTTAACATTTTTTATTGCACATAAACGTAAGTGTATTTTAATTTATTTTTTTCTCAGCCCTCTTACAGACAGATCCTAACCCCTCAGCTGGGGGGTTTGCCCTATTTAGAAAAATACAGTTTATTTAAAGAAATCGGATAACAAATGGAAGCAGAGATGAGAAAACTTGCATAAAAACATAGGAGCCAAAAAAGCTGAGGCACTATTTGCATCAGAGTTTTCTGTTCATTTCTTCTTTCTGGCTAGTATCCAACTTTTTAGGAAGTTACACAATCTATGTAAGTACTTTTAAGATTTGCTACACTAATTAAGAGTACAAACAATGAAATGTTTGTGTAGATAAAAACAGACACATATTAATGCTCACTTTTCCCCCCATAATGTCCTATAAAAAGCTAAGGAAACTGCATATCTAAGAAAAGTTGCTCTTACAAGAGTGAAATCTTCAAATATGATGAAAACTTAGTATCTCTGAAGTTTGAGAAGCATTAGTTAACCAAAATCCTAATATACTCCAGTACCAGCAAGCTCTGCCAAGTTTTCAGCAGGACTCTGCATATCTAATTTTTGTTGTCTCTGAAAGCACAGTTATAAATGCAGTTCCTGTGGTCACATTGATGCTTTAAGCAATGCATTCATGTACCATCATCACCACCTTCAGTGCCCTGACAAAACTGTTTCTGGTTCTAGAATATAAAAATTATCAGTGAACAATCCTTGGACAAAAATAGCTCTGCAACACCAGAAAAAGTTTTTAGTCCTTGTTCAGTTCATTTCATGGTGACACAAAAAGTTATATCAACACAAACCATAGTGTCATACAATACCAGGTTGGGAGGGACGACAAGGATCATGTGGTCCAACCATCCTTGGCAAAAGCATGATCTAGACAAGATGGCTCAGCACCCTGCCCAGCTGAATCTTAAAACTGTCCAGTGTTGGGGAATCCACCACCTCCCTGGGGGGATTATTCCAATGGTTGATTGTTCTCATTGTGAAAAATTTTCCTCATGTGTTCAAACGGAATCTCCCCAGGAAGTAACTTGTATGCATTACATCTCATCTTTTCCACATGACTCCTTGTGAAAAGGGAGTCTCCAACTTCTTTGTAGCCACCCTTTAAATGCTGTAACACAGTAATAAGGGTTCCCTTAAGACTTCTTTTCTCAAGGCTGAACAAACCCAGTTCTCTCAGCCTTTCCTCACATGGCAGTTTCCCAATTCTTTGATCATCTTTGTGGTCCTACTCTGACTCTCTCCAGCATGTCCACATATTTTTTTGCATAGCAGGGACCAAAACTGAACACAGTATTCTAAATGTGGCCTGACAAGCACCAAGTAGAGCAGGATAATGACTTCTTTGCCCTTGCTAATGCAGCCCAGCATCCTGTTCGCTATCTTTGCTGCAACAGTACATTATTCACTCACATTGAACTTATTGTCCACCAGGACATCCAGGTCTCCTTCCACAGAGCTGTTCCCCAGCCAGGTAGATACCAGCCTGTGCTGAACTCCTGGCTTATGTTTTCCCAAGTGCAAGACCTCTCTCTTGTCGAACTTCATCAGGTTCTTGTTAGCCCACTCTTCAAGCCTATCCAGGTCTTCCTGGAGGGTAGCTCTCCCTTCCCAAGTGTCCACTTACCCACTCAGTTTGGTATCATCAGCCAGCTTCATCGGGGTACATTTGATCCTATCGTCCTTATCACTTATGAAGATACTAAACAGTGTGAGGCCCAATATGGAACCCTAAGGTCCCCCCTTGTAACCAGTTGCCAGTTTGAAAAGGAGACATTTACCATCACGTTCTGGGTACAGCCTGACAGC
This sequence comes from Streptopelia decaocto, assembly GCF_964273445.1. Taxonomy (NCBI): domain Eukaryota; kingdom Metazoa; phylum Chordata; class Aves; order Columbiformes; family Columbidae; genus Streptopelia; species Streptopelia decaocto. The sequence continues at coordinate 21,442,329 of NC_138663.1, forward strand.
CAGTTCCCCAGCTACCACACAGACCACTTGCCTAGGCCATAACACATCAGTTTCCCTAGGAGGAGGCTGTGGGAAACCATATTGAAAGCCTTGGAGAAATACACGTAGACAATGCCCATTTGGAGAAATACATGTAGACAACGCCCATTGCTCACCCTACATCAACTCAACAGGTTATTTTGTTGTAGAAGGTGATCAGGTTTGTCAAGCATGATTTGGCCCTGGAGAGTCTGTGCTGGCTTTTCCCAGCCACATGCTTCAACTGACTTGTGATAGCCTCCAGGAAGATCCAGTTCCACAACTTTCCCAGGGACTGAAGTAAGACTGATGGGCCTACAATTTCCTCCTTTAAGCCCCTATTGTTGATGGGCATGACACTGGCCTTCTTCCAGTCTTCTGAAACATCCCCCTGTCTCTAAACTTCTCAAAGATTATGGAGAGCAGCCTCGCTATGACGTCAGCCAGCTCTCTTAACAGCTTTCAGTGGATATTGTCGGGGTCTATTGATTTTCAGGGGTCAAGTTCCTATAATAGCTCCCTTACCAACTCCTCCTTCACTGTTGGTGGGTTAGCATCAACTCGGATTTCCACTCTCAAGGCCTGAGGCCCAAAAGTGTTGGTAAAGACAAAGGCAAATAAAGTATTGAGAACCTCTGCCATTTCAGCATTTTTGCTATGATCAAGCATATCAAACGATCCTGATGAACATATGAGAAAGAGAAGGTGCATGGGGTGGTACTGGTACCAATAGGTTTTTAGGTGTATCAATACTGAGGGATGGATTTCAATGGGTCACTGGTGCTGGCTCTGCAACACTGCTCCCACACATTGCTAAGGGATCTGCTGACATGCTGAGAGGCAAGAGGACTTTGACCAAATGGTGAAATATAAATCCTACCATCTGTACTAAGACAACAGGAATTGTCTTTGGTTTTCAAAGATGAAGTTGGAAAAAATAAACTTGTATCTATCTCTTAGTACCTTTCTGTATCTTTAAAGTGTCTCTTATCTTAGTTTAAAAATAATCAATCAATGGAGAAAAAAAATAGAAGCAAACAAGATTAGTTTAAAACGTTTGACTATAATCAATATCTGACTAAAAAGTAATAATATGGAAATTCAAGTCATCATTCTTTCCAATTTTAGCTTTAAAAAAATCAAAATTAAAGTTTGATATATTTAACATGTTCATAAACATTTTAAATGGACCTATTTAGAGTTCTTGTTTTATTTTAATGAATGATTACAGCTTCATTTTCTCATTGTAAATGCAACCACTTTATGAAGGCAATAACCTAAAAATAAGAGAAATAGTGCAATACTTACTTTGATCACCAAATTATATACGCAGATCATATGCATGCAAAAATACTGCAAAGCATTGTAGAAGATTCCTGTGGCAATATCACTACAAACACATCTAATGTCTGGAAGAATTCCAGTAGCGCATTGAAATATCAGGCAATATTGTATACTTTTAAAACTAAAACAATGGTGTCATAAATACAAGGTTCCTACAGAGTGTGTTTTTACAAAGATAATGATAACACCAGGGAAAGCCTGGAACTGTTATCTTGCTTTTCAGTGTATTCTAAAAAAATCAGATACATTAAGTAAGACCATACACTTGGTGTAGTCAATTCTCTGTGGTATTTCAGGAGAGATTTATTGAACCAGTAGATAGTTTCCTCTCAGATACCACTGAGATGTGTTCATGGAATTCTAAGATGTTTACAGTAAATTAGTAGCTAATTAGGTGAACTGAAATGCCAGCACCTGCTCCTGCATTATTTAAAAGAAGAAAGCAGGAAAAAAATATATTTAGGGTTTCACAAATGGAGATAATACTTCAGGGCCTGGATTTCTCCAAGCCTATTTAATCATTTGAAAAGGCTGTCAGAATTATTGGATTATGAAGCTGAATCAGTGCATCTTATATATTTTTCCTTCCTGCAGTTTTATAGTCATTATTGCATTAAGATTCTGGCAAACAAGGCCAACAATATTTATGGTTCCTGCCACAACATTAAAAATGCATATCCCATTCAGATTTTATGAATCTTGAATTGCAGTAGGAAATGAACAGTTTAGATGATAATTGACTTGTAGGGATTAGAACAGTTCACATTTCCCCCTGTGCAAAGAGAAGGTTCATCTGAGGTCTTACAGATAGACGTTAATTCCTCCAAAACATCATATCAGTCTCTACAAAAAGGTGCTTTTGTTCTGGTAACTATATATTGTGGCAATAACAGCTATTAGTAAAACAGATAGAGCAGGCACAGCGAGCCAAATTGTGATGGGAAAATGAGGGTGAAATCCAAATCAAATATTAGATACATGTGGTATTTTATATAATGCAGAACCAAATAACCTGCCAATTCTAATGAGCTTGTAATTTGATCAGGAAAATATAGTACACAAGCAATTCTGGATGGGAATATGTGCCATCAATGAGAAGATCAAAGTAACAAAAATGCTCTGAGAAGGAATTGGGTTTCATGTGGAGAACAGAGGAGAAATTCTCATAGTATAGGAATTAAGAAGCTTTTCATATTAGAGAAGAATCCCCAAAGGAAAGTATCATGGTGCCACTGTGTGGAACCAAAAAAGGAGGGTCATGGGCAAGGATGTTGTTGAGTACAAATACAATTTAATATAGTAAATTAAAAGAGCAAAGTTGCAAGAAGAGGCAGAGCTGAAGAGACTACATGAAAGGATGTGAGAGGTAGGGTGGCAGCAAGAAGAAGGTTAAAGTGAGGGCAGTCAAGATGCTCTCTATTATCACAACCAGAGTGCCATTTCCCAGTAGAAGTTCCAATTCTTAATCTTATATTTTCCTAATGTTCTCTCTCTTCCCAGAGGAAAGCCTGAGCTCTCAGTCATGTTCATGGAACTCAAAGCTTACCATTAATTAGAAGGTGATTAGTTGAACTGAAATTATTTTTGTCTGTTTCAGGCTCACAAGCATACAAACACAGACACACATTCCTAGCACCACTCACACAAACCCACCCTGAGATTGCGCTGGGCTGTGTCCAGCCTGAGATATCTGCTCTTTGCACTCCCAGGCTTTTCAGAGGATTAGGATTAGTTTTTGAGCATGTGCTGGTTGCACCAGCAGGACCCAATTTCATAGACTGGAAGACCAAGTTTTATTCAAAAGGGCTGAGAAACAGCTGCCCTGTTCATTCCCCTTAGCAATCTTTGGGAACACAAAGAAGAATGCAAACTGCATGAGGAGCACCCTGCTGGGGAGGTTCTTGTCGCAGTGTTCTTTTACTTTTACTCACTTCTTTTGTTTACTACTTGTTGGAGTATTGCACTCAAATTCTTGAAAAAACTCAGATATACCAAAGCTCCTTCAAAACCACTAGCAAAGAGAAATACCCTGGCGAGGAGGAAAGATAATGTGTATGGTGCTCAGGTTTGGTAAAAGATATCTGAAAGACTTTACCAAGTTTCAAAGATCAGTTCTCTTGCATTGCACTTGGACTGGGAAAGAAGCCAGAGAACACAGAGTACAGCTTCTTATTCCTTGGACTGCTCTAAAATTAAGAAATAGCATTAAAGAAAAAAAAACTGATTTGTGCTAGTTTCACATTGTCACCAAAAGAAGTCTCTCCTCTCCTCTCCTCTCCTCTCCTCTCCTCTCCTCTCCTCTCCTCTCCTCTCCTCTCCTCTCCTCTCCTCTCCTCTCCTCTCCTCTCCCCGCCTCTCCTCTCCTCTCCTCTCCTCTCCTCTCCTCTCCTCTCCTCTCCTCTCCTCTCCTCTCCTCTCCTCTCCTCTCCTCTCCTCTCCTCTCCTCTCCTCTCCTCTCCTCTCCTCTCCTCTCCTCTCCTCTCCTCTCCTCTCCTCTCCTCTCCTCTCCTCTCCTCTCCTCTCCTCTCCTCTTCCTTGTCCCGATTTCTTTTTTTGCTCTGTTTTCTTTGCATTGCTTTGGAGATCCCTCTCCGGTCAGCCTTATCAACTGCTTGAGTTCCTTGCCCCTGAAGACCAAACTAAAATTACAGAGCTTGATGAGGGGAATAAGTAATCTCTCTTTCCATAAGCTATGCTAGTTATAGCCATATTTCGTTATTCCATTTCAACAAATAATTACCAATCATCTTTTCTTGCCATCAGTGTGCAAGAGGCAAAAATTTCTCCTTTCATTTCTTTTATATTCAACCTCAGTATAAAGGCACAGAAATCAACCCAGTACCCAAAATGGAGCTTGCTATCTAAAACAAAAGCTCAGAAAACATCCTCAATAATAATGGATTAAATAAATTGCCCAAGATCCCTGTTAACAGATTAATTATTTCAGCTTTCCAGCATATTTTTCTGATCTTTTTTCTATCCTTTTCTATACTTTTCTCTCAGTTTACTCATATGTCTTCTTAAGTTTTATAGCTACTCTAATTGTTTAACCTGATCTTTAAACAACTTCCCTGGTCTAACCTGCAATGGTGGTATACTTACAAGTCCTCAGCCTTGTTGACTATGAATTATGATATGACTTAGCTTCAGAATTTGGTTTTTAAATCAAATATAAGAATATTATCTTTTTCATGGTAGTTATTCGTCTAATAAAATTAATTCACAAATTTCTTAAGAATAAATTACATTATTCTCATATTCTATTGGTACATATATAAAAACATGTTCATTAGTCTAACTGAACTGAACCGTTTCACTTCAATTCGATATTAAACTGATTATGGTACCATGACATCTCTCAGTATTCACACACATCAGGTCCCCATTCTGTCCCATCTGTGAGCCTAATGAAAACATGCATCATGCAGTGTTGTGCTGTGTTCTTTCTGCACACACTGCGTGGTGTTTCATGGAAGCACCACAGGAGATGGAGACTGTAGATCCAGCTCACAGGAGGCCTGAGCTATTCCCACAGCACTACAGTTTAATTTCAAACAGAATGATTCCATTAAAAAAGCATAAATATTTCCATGGGGCGGGGGAAGGGTTGAATTCCCATTTCTTGAAGAGCAGGAATTCTAAATTTCACTCATCATCTAACCCATGAGTCTCATACAGAAAGTACTAATACCTGTGACACCTCTTTAAACTGTACAACTCTCTATATATTATGTGCTGAATTTGAGGGAGCTGAAATACCTGTGGATTATGCACGTAATATGTTTGTCTTGGTTGTAAAATAAAAGGTTGGTTTATGAGAATATAGAAGCTTTCAAATAAAGTATTTTGTTTTTCAGAAAAAATGGACCACGAGGAGAGAAGGATGTCCACTAGCTTTTGTTTTGCAAATGTGCTGATGGCTGCAGAAGAATTTTACTAAAAAACAAACAAACAAACAAACAAACAAAAACTCTAAAGAAGCACCAGTCATAGGTTAGTATAATAACATAGTATAATAACATAAATAAAGACTCTTGAATCTGTGAGCAGAGACACAGACTCTTCTTTTTCCAGTTTTCATTAAAAATAAAAATTGTGTATTTTCTAGAAAATCAAAATGAGGGTATGAAGTAAAATCAAGCTTATCATCCCATTCAAAGCCATGTTTTTGCTCAAACTGTAACTGAACCAACTTCCAAGCATTACTTTGAAGATTTTGTTGAACACTCCCATCCTCCCAAAATATTTTGTCTTACAGTTCAGAAAGGTGGACTGACCAAGTCTTGACATCTTTGCAGAGGGATCCCTTCAGCTCTGGGCCTGTCTGCATCCCTTGGGATCTCCCTATCCTAGTCTCTATCCCTCATCACATGCATGGTTAAAATCTCTAACAAAAGCCAACACCGTTGCACTAGTTTTGCTGTTCATTATGATGCTGTAAACATTAGCAAAGAGGTCAGACCTGTTTGGAGATATTTAAAATTAGTTTTTACTGCTTCTAGCAGCAGAAATTTTTTATTCTTATTCTCCTACAGTAGACACCCATGTCCAGCTGCTAACACAAAGACAAGTCCTTTCCTTACTCTGGTAATACCCAGCAATCTCGTGTGGCCTGCCTGAACATGAGTGTATGTACATGTTAATGTCTTTCCATGCATTTGTATGTTCAGGGGTGAATTTAGTGGAGGGGACAGGCAGAAACATCTAAGAAATTTTTAATCCTGTTTCCCAGAGCCGTGGAGCTATTGTTCTCCCAAGTGCAACATTATATTACACTTTTCTTCAGCTACCACAACACTGTATGTCAACTTCAGGGAGCTGCAAAGAGACTGTGATTCTGCACTGGTGAGAAACATGGCCCATTCCCCAGCAGAAGTGAGGAACGCCTCCTTGCCCGAAGCCTGAGCTGCATGCTTGACCATACTACTTGGATGTTGTGAAATCAAAATATTGCAATTTCCAGTATGAAACCAGTTCTGGACTGGTTGAAATAATATTATTGACTTGAATCCTAATGAAAAAAGCATCATTTTCAAAGGTGCCTGAATCAGACTGAAAAAAATCTCCAAAAAACTCCATTATTAATTTATCTCCCTAACTGGAGCAAAAACAAATAATGCAGATTAATCACTTCAGAAGTAAATCAGAAAAATCCATCATGCTTGATCAGCATTTCTAAATAATACAAGAATACAAGTTTCTATATCTAGCTGTGCCTAAGGAATTTGGGAATGGAGAGCAAACCCTCTAAAACAATACTTTAAATAGTTGAGCAAGCCATTATTATGAACACAGTATCACAGTATCACAGCATGTTTGGGATTGGAAGGGACCTCAAAAGATCACCTAGTCCAATCCCCCTGCTGGAGCAGGAACGCCTAGGTGAGGTCACACAGGAACATGTCCAGGCGGGTTTTGAATGTCTCCAGAGAAGGAGACTCCACAACTTCCCTGGGCAGCCTGTTCCAGTGTTCTGTCACCCTTACTGAGAAGAAGTTTCTTCTCAAATTTAAGTGGAACCTCTTGTGTTCCAGCTTGATCCCATAACACGTTTTATTACTACTTGAAACATGAACAAGTTTTTTTTGTTGCACAGAAAGTAATGTAGAAAATTTGCATGGTGATTTCAAAGCTCTCTCTTTCAAAAGCACACTGCTACATTTTTAATGTGAGTGGATTAACTGTTCTTTCTATAAGTAGTGCTGGGTATTTCTTGTTCTGAATATATGTGCTTCTTCCCAGCTGAAGTCAATGCATTAGTCAGGCTATCACCACCATAAACAAATGTAATCTATTTCATTCATTGATTAAACCAGCAGAGCCTGAAGGAAAATTTCACCATCCAGGAAACCAAATGGGTATTTATAACTTACATTCATGCTGGTTTTGCATATAGATTGTGAAATCGTAGAGGAGGCATTTTAGTTTCTGAGCTAATGTGTTCCAACAGAGGGAACAGTCAATTTTGCAAAAGCAGCTTATTGCAAAATTTAAAGAAATGTTGCAAAGTCAAAGACTAAATCTCCCAATAAAATGTTGTATATTTTAACATTAACATTACACAAGTTCCAGCCTGAAACTTGAAACACACCTGCTTTAAAGAACATCTTGTTTTATCTTCCTTTCCAAATTTTCATAGATGAGACACAAACATGGTAGGGAAAGGATCCCAAAGAAAGCGGACACTCATGCAAACTTTGCACGGCTAACTTAGATGGATTTCTCAGTCCTGGCACTCTTCTCCCTCCCAGGAACAGAACAAGGGAAACTGCAGTGTAGCTTCCCTGCTAAGTCCTGTGATTTGGGTTATCCTTCCCATTCCAGAGGTCCTACCACTGAAGACTTTTTTCCAGTGGTATTCCTTTTCCTACCTTATTGCCATTACAGGTTCCATAATTTTTCATATCTTTGAAAGTATTGTTCAGGACCAGGCTTATGTTTTAACTAAAATGGCAAATTCTCTGGGGCCATATGCATGGATTATTGGTTGCTCTGAGTGACATTTACTCTGTCTGACATTAGGGATCCCACTTTCGGTACCTAGTTCAGAAGAAGCTCACTGCAAAGCAGGTATCCACAGTAGATGTCCTGACACATCCGCTAGAGGAGCTTTATCAGTCCTACTAGCAATATGAGGCTGGGAGCCTCCTGGACTTTACTACTGTCACTGGTCCCCCGGTCTGTGGCCCTGCGAAAGGCAGTGCAAGGAATCTAAAAAGAACATAGAATCATAGGATTGTTTGAGTTGGAATGGATCTTCAAAATCATCTAGTCCAACCTTCCCTGAAAAGAGCAGGGACATCTTCAACTAGACCAGATAGCTCAGATGCCATGGAGGACTGAGAGGAGAAGAGATTAAACAGAGCAGAAATCACATCTGGTGGATTCTAAGGGAAATTATACAAATACACATATATCCAGCACCTGCTTATTAAAATTGAATCTTCTCATATCTACATATGTGTCATTTGCAAGTTCCATTTAACTCCATTAAATTTCCTTTTTCTAAATGAAAGATTTTGTCAGAAAAGAAAAAAACAAAAGACACTTAAATAACCGTGGGTTTTAATAGCCTGTACTAGCTATAAAAATATTAAGCATATGCCTGAGCAACTGACACACTCTTAATATTTCAGTTTACATCAGTAATTATTGTTTTAGTGTGAGCAACATATACACTATTTCTCTGAGCTCAGACATTAAATGATTTGACAGAGTACTTGACCAGTTAAATCTGGTTCATTCTGTTGACTGGTATTGATTCTGACGAAAGCAGCTAGCAAGGCATTTTTCAAAACCTAGACTCCATAAATTCACAACTACACCATTGAGCTGACAAACCAGAAGCCATACAATACATTTACATTCACAGCTGGCATGCCTTCTCTGATCCTTTCCCCCCAGACATGAGGCTGTAATATGATTTATTCCACTCTATTATTGCTTTCTATGTCCCAGTCCATGTTTGTGCTTCAGAACGCATGATGAATCAACTGCCAGGGGCCAGCACACTGCAAAAGTGTGAATATGAAGGCATGATGAGGTGAAAATGTGATTAAAGTTCTAAACCTGCCCCAAAAGAAAGTTCCCATCACCACAGCTTGCAGACTACAATTCAGAAGATTAATATGAACCAAGAATGAAAAGTCAACCAGAAATTTTAAACAGAATATTGATGTACATACCAAAAAAAGAGTCAAAATGAGAGGGAAAAGTAATAATCCTGGGTCTTACAATGCTGATAAAAACTAGCCAGTAATTCACCTAATTTATCACACAGATTTCATCAGCTTGGACAGAATTGTTATCGCAACATTTGTATTTCTATGGACTGCCTGCTAGAGCAGCTGTGAAACAAAAATTTAGAAACACAGTTATGATAACTGAACTTCTCCTTAGCACTGTTCAGCCCACTGGAGTTGGTGATGCCTGTCCCACTGGTGACAATGGGACACCCCCAGAGCCACAGCCACATGGGGCAGTATCTCCTGCATCTTCCCTCGCTACACAGGTGGGGTCAGCCAGTGTGAAATGACTGAACGCTGTTGATAAAACATGTATTGTGAACACTACAGGCAGCGCTGCTGCCGACAACATGCTGCTGTCATTACCACACTTTATTAAGAAAAAAGAGGAACTTTCAGAGTAATGCTGAAATATTTCCTGGAGCATGAGACTTTGCTGGAAGCATCATATCCAAGTACAGCTTTGCCTCTGCAGCGTTGGACTTCTGAAACCTGCAGGATATCAGTCATAATCACTTTTGATTGAAGGTGGGACAAGACTAAAGAAGACAGAAGCTCGCCAGATGCAAACTGTACCAGCCCTTATAATGAAGAAGGACAGCTCGGGAAACTCCTCTCTACTAACTGGTTGAGTCCACTGTTGTTCCTGCTCACCTGCTGGTAAAAATCATAGGGCACTGTATGGACAAGAGCCAAGCACAGATGCTGGCCATCTCAGCTAAAGGCTGGGAATCACATTGAGGTAACTAGATGACAAAAAGTAAGATATTTAGATTTAGATCTGAGTTTATTTCCTCAGACTCTCATTATTTTTATATATATATTATATATATATATAAAATATAGATATATTATATATAAATATATATATATACACACACATATACTTTAGATATGTGTCTCAAGCTAAGATTAATCACCCCATGTAAAAACTGGGTGAGTTTTTCTTTTAACTATGAAAGTGATCTGGTGACAGCATGTCTAACATTTTGGGAGACAAGATAGGGACAGAGGAATCCCATCCACAGAAGAGCAGTATCTCTACTGGACAAACCACCTGGAAGTACAAGCTCAGAAAAACTATGCTCTACTCAGTGCATCTGATCTTTTAGCTTTATCCAAATATCTAAAGGACTTGTACGTGTTTCAGGACACCAGAACAGTGAACAGACATTCCTCACACATGTCCCTGAGACAGAAGCCACTGCCTGCATGGTGGAGTACCTAGGGAATCAGATCCTGACCAAGATCGTTTCTGCATCTGGATGTGATGTGACACTGAAGGCAAGCCAGCCTTTAGATAAGTCACTCAAAAGCTACCTGTTTTTCACTGTATTATCATGCGGACATGTGGCAGATTTTTGACTGTCCCACACTGAAATAGGGGAGGAGGACTCTAGTATCTAGTAGAGGGAGAAGGACTCTAGTATCTTGTGATGGGACAGAATTAATTTTCTTCATATTAGCTAGTATGAGGCTGTGCACTTTTGTTACCTGAGCATTGCTACTGCTATGTCAGATGCTACTGCTTTCCCTCCCATCTATCATCAATTTTTAATCTGACTTTTTTGAGTGGCTGATGGGGATGCATCTGCATCTGCATTGGGCACTTCCAGGGATATATTTCCCCAACACCACAAGGCTCATAATGCTGGTGTAATGGCTACACTTTCCTCTTCTGGCAGAATTGAGTACTGTCTCATTATCTCAGCATTCTATTTCTTCAGAAGCAGCACTAACATCTAGAGATGTCCTAAAAGTTTTCAGGGAAACTTTTTCAGCAAAATAAACCATTTCATCTCCAAAATTCCTTTGTTTGAAACACAAAATTTCTGGAAAAGACTGAAGAAAAGTATATAAGGAATTTATAAATCTCTAAGCTTTTCCACAAAAGAAAGAAGTTACTTTCTGGTCAGCTTTGTTCACTTCTCATCGTGTCAGGTTTTATGAAAAATGAAGTTATTTTGCAATAAAGTATAGTTGCCTCAAGTCAATATCAAACAGTTCTCCAGCAATTTAAATAAGAAATGCTTATATAACTAGAGATTATCTTAAATATTTATATAGTACTCCACATTAAAGTGTTTTATATTAATGTCTCTAGGAACAGAGGAAGAAAGTAGAGTGATGGAAGACAGAAAACTGACAGAATAGGGCATGTTATGGCCTACTGCAGGACTTTTATTATGGTCTGTGTCACTTCTTCACGGGATAAGACTTCCAGAGGTTGAGACCAAACAGCAATAATGAAAATGAAGAGATGAACAGAACATATATAAAAAACACACTTGTTAAAATTAAAGCAACTTTCCTATGATTAACAGACACATGTAAAAACCTTGAGATAGACCCTAATATGGTCCAGTTGATTTTTTGCAGTTAATGAACTTACATAGCTCCTAACAGCACAGAAGCAGTCCCGCGATCACACAAGTGTGTACCTGCGTGCATTTATAATGAATACAATATTATGTACATAATATGACCAATAACATATGTGAACAGTACTTTCAGCCCAAACACCATTTGCTGTTGTTCTGCAAGGTGATTTCAGTCCTTGGAGCCTCCAGATTTAAAATAAAATAAAATAAAATAAAATAAAATAAAATAAAATAAAATAAAATAAAATAAAATAAAATAAAATAAAATAAAATAAAATAAAATAAAATAAAATAAAATAAAATAAAATAAAATAAAATAAAAAGGGTGCAAAGGATCTTTTAAAACAAGCAAATGTGGTATCTTTGACTATAATCAAAAAGTATATTCTGTAGCAAAAATTTAATATATTTGACCATATCTGGATAGCCCTACCCAAAAAACTGTGCCTGGGGCAAAACAGTATCCTCCTTTCCAGCATTCTTTCTTCTTCTTTCTCCACAAAGAAATGGGTGACCCTGAAGAGACTGTGACAGACTGCATACATATGCTTATCATATTGCTATGGTGTAAATATAGTGAATGCATACTTACTGTTGAGTTCATGCATTTGGTTATTAATTTTTATCTTACAGGTCTAGTTTTATTATTTTAAACATTAAAACTAAGTGGAGAACATTTTCATTCTAAATTCACCTATTAAATAACTTATAAGCATCGCAAAGGCTAGCCTTGGGTTTAATCACTTTTGGTAGGCATCAGCACAAAGATTTACAGATGTAAACCCTAAGGTCTCTTGTTCAGTTGCAGAGTAAATCCACTAAAGTTTGAATGGATGGTAAATATTTAATGAAACAATAAGCTTCTCAATTTTTTAATGCCATATTTCTTTTCATCTGTTGTGCCTCAAGAAGAATTTCATACATCAAAATGCATGAAGTAACTTAAAGCAATTTTCAAGTGTCACATTGATTTAAAATATTTCCTCTCACAAGATTCATTCTTCAAATTGTGTCATGATTAAGCAATAATTGGAAAATTCTCTTCACTTCCCTAATTCTGCCTTTTAATGCCAAGATATGTGATGATCCATATACAAAGGATTAAAATCCTTTTGTGAAATTAATCACTGATAAAGAATATGCATAATGAAAATTCTGACTTAGCAGAGGCTAAAATTATACAAAGGGAAAAACAAGATAGAAGGGCATCTTGAAACCACTTCCCTTGATATACAATTTTAAGTCAATTGGCATTTCTGTTTTCCTTATTCTACAATTTCATGTTGTTAAATGGTGGTATAGTAAGTCCTCACAGTAACAGAGAATGAACTAAAAGCCATAATAAGGAATTCAAGAGAAAAAAGTTTTGACCAAGACACACTTGTTAGTTAGCTCTTCTTGAACTTCTAGTTTTCTTTGCTCATAAATGCTCTTTTGCTTAGATAATTTTCTCTGCCAAGAAAAGAAGCAAAAACTAAGTATGGTCTGAGCATAGGCTAAAGCCCTTATTTTATCTGGAACTAAACTTGTTGAAATTTTCAGTGGACATCGTTTCCCTCCTGGGTTTAAAGGTGCACTTCTTCAATGTATGGATGTTTTCTTTTAACAACTGTTGAAGAAAATCATAATGATATATGTTAAAAACACCTATGCTTACAGTAAATTCCACAAAGCTTAGGGAAATTTGATGAACCCACTTTACTGTTCCCATCCCACACTGCACTGAAAATCATATATAATGTCCAGCTTAATAAGGAATTCTAGCTCTAGGACACATGGTAAGGGAATATCCTTCCCCACTTCAAACACTATAAAGAATTTCTACACAGCAAACAAGCAAAAACCTAATATATGTCTAAACATGAACCTTTTGGCCTCTCTTTATAAATAGCCAGTCTCAGTCAGCTTGAGTTCAGAAATGCTTATGCATTTACAGGTAAGGAGCTGAACTGAAGCCATCAAGAGTGATCTCCAACAAGACACAGTAGGGACATGGTTTCTGCATCCTGCCTAAACAGCCTGAAGCACAGGTGAAGCCCACTAATTTCTCCTTGCATCCATTCTTACATCCCTACACAAAATGATAATAAAAGCAAGATAGCACAAAAATCACAAGACAGAAAAATGCATTTTTGTATGCTTTTGATGGCTTTTTGTAATTTCAACAGACAAAGCAACCCTGAGGCTAATATATCTAGTCAGAAGAACATTCTCTGTTTAGAGGAATCGTTAGAATATGCAATATCAGTGGCGTAATTGCAACAATACTTCTCCACATTGCCATAAAGATGGAGATTTTAAATAGAAAAAAGGAGACATGGCCTAGGTATCAAAATAGTGCCATACTTGTATAGCTATTATACTTTATGCCAAAGATCAAAGTGTAATAATTCCATTTTTGAACTAACCTTCTTCTTTTCTCCATGTCCCCTTGAACTACAATAAACCCAGCTCAGACATCATTCTGAGATTGACAGGAATATGGTTCTGGAAAATATACACTAGGGGAAACAAAAAAGCTACTCAAAAGTATAAGTGCTATCACTGGAATAGTCCATCCAAAAAACTAATGTATCTACTGGCAGTGTCAGTCTTACCCCAGTGATTAAAAATGCAATCTTACACTTTTTCCCTGTTCTTCTCACTCAAGTGCCTAGATAGCTGAAATGAATTTAGTCCCAAGTGGTTTGTGAATCCTGTCGAACAGAAATTAATGTTGTACATCCCTTAACAGTGTGCTTTTTCTCTTTACAGTGATGTGCAGCTGACTCTAAGTGCTTTTGTTTTCTATCTTTGATATTGCATGAGATATAACTAACCTTAAGAAAAAATATGTTAGATTTCATACCCAGTTTGTCTCACACATTGTATTTACTGGTGTGTGACCAGTCAGGCTAACCTACTGGTGTGGTCACTATCTCGCAGCAATCTCTACATCTCAGTTTTCAAGAGGATTTGTCCGCTCTTTATTAGCGAAGGTCAAATAGGACTGCCGCTTGGAAGATTTGAACCTCATTAGCATTATCTTCATTGCCATTATTTCGCAAGCTAACAAAACAAAAAGGAAATATTCCCTGGTTAGTCTCAAACATTCCTACCTTTCTCATTAGTATTGGCATAACCCTTTTCTCTAGGGCAGCTCAGAGCTCGGTTCTTGAGGGGAAGGCTGACAGCAGCAAAATTATCGTACCAAGAGGGACAGACAGAAACACTCTCTTGATTTATAATCAGATTCTCTTGTTGTAACAGGCACTTCCTCATTGCTGGGCTACTTAGATCAGCTCATGTAATTTGTCACCTACTAGAAACTACTTCTCATTCTAGCTGACGAAGGACATTTCCTCCCTATACTTAGTGAAGAATTTTAACCACCAAATGCTATGCACAATCTTTGGAGTAGTATCTTAATTCAGTTCTTGATAAAAAAGAAATGTGATTTCGAACATCACTGATCTCTGCAAGAATGATCTGTTTCACCTGACTGAGTGACAGGAGGGGAAGAAGACTGGCTTCAGGATGAGATGTGATAGAGGATCTCAGATGGTCTGGATTCTCAGTGTGCTTCCCATATAAACCTTCATGATCTTTGCAATTCACTTGTTTCTAAATGCATCCACAAAATACAGCTGAGGTATGGCCAGCTTTGGAGTAGAAAGACCTAGAAGTAAGGCATTTCACCTGAGGAGGATTTTCTACAGAAGTGGAGATGGACATATCCTCTTGGCCTTCAGTGGTTCTTCTATGGAACATCAGATGAGTTAGGCACAGTTTCCCTTATATTCTCATAAGTGGAACCTAGCTGTTGAGAGCAAGCCGACATATATATAGGTACAAGTGCATAATACGTAACTGTGATGTCCAGGGAGTGTTCAGATAACGGAGATATCAGATATTTAGCTACAATTAATTGAAGCCAAACAGGGTTTTTTAGGTAACGTCAGACTCAGGAGCGGGACTTATCTCACTGCATTAATCAGTGAAATAGTCACCTCCAGAGGGTGATTCACCTGACTTAATTTAGGATAAGATGTTGTAGCATAAGATAGATCACTCTCTTTAGGTATTTATTTCATTGACTGTGAAAGGAGCTTAATGACTTTCCTCCACATTTTCAGATGTTCCTGACAGAACACAGAAATCCCCACCTTTGGCACCAGCAAGGGTTTTCGTATCACCCGACTTGAGATGCCTAAGGATCTGATTTCCTCAGGTCTTTCCATGGATAGAGAAGGAAATTCAGAACTCCAATTTTAAATGACAGGTTTGCACACTTACCTTGTTCCTTCTTTTTGATGCTTATTTCTAAGCATAAATTGAAGTAATCTCAGAGTGTTGTTTTGTGTATCTTATAGCACAGTATATGTATTTAATATGGCTTCTCTCTCAGGAAAAAAATCCTCAGTGCAGCAAGACTCCAATTCAGCACTGTCCTTAAATATAATGTGATATCCCAGAAACCCAAGTGTCTAAACCCACTGCTCTTCTGCTAAGCCCATTTTAATCTCACCAATGAGAAAACTACAGGAGTGCTTACAGAGACCATCGACACATAACAAGACTGTGACACCTGCTTTCAGAGCAAGTGTCTACTTTATGTCCTGTTTCACTAAGCAAGATAGCTGAGGATAAAATCATACCCCACTGGCTAATCCCCTGGTGCCAATGACCTAAAAGGTTCATGAGCACAGTGGAGGTTTCACCGAACTGGGGACAAGGGGGCTGTACTCAGTAATCACCATCAATCTGAGGGATAACAGCTCTGTGATAACCTCCTTCTCCTAATGCACAGATCAACTGAGGCATCAGGAGCCTTTCAACTCCATGGCAAACCTTTCAGCTTCACAGAGCACGCATGGCTGCAGGGTTTTGGCTTGTTTTTGTGTAATTCTCCTGCTGTCACATATAAATAAATGGGCAAATGTTATAAATAAAGGTCAACTGGAATGCAAAGCTGTCTAGCCAGGGTTTTATAAAAACATTCTCCGATTTACCCTTAGGGTTTTGTTTTTTTTTTTTTCTGTGAGAAGGTTTGACTGATTAAGTGACTTCTGAGTAGGTTCAGCCATGATGTAGCGAAGATGATTCTGTCCTTTTACCTTTATCATCATGTGGAAGAACCCAAGTTCCCAAAGTCAGAAGAGACTAAGGGTATCTTTACTACTTTATATATAATCTTTACATTTCAGAAAATAATAGGTGGCCTGTCAGGAATGCAAGGAGCCTATAGCTGATGTGAATGACACAGTTAACACATTACTTTCATGATCATCAAATAGAGGCTGAATCTGAAAAACAAACTACGAAAAGTCAAAAGAGGGCATGACAAAAATCAGTGAAGCCAGAAGTTCACACTTATATCTGCTTTTTAGTTTATTTCTTGTTCTTTCTGTCTTGACTGACTTAAGGTCACCTAACTGACTGGTAATTTGACTACAGGGCTGATTAAAATAATTTTTATTTGACCCTTATCCCAACCTCTTAAAGAAACACTCAGGAATGGCAGTCTTTCCTTGCAGCTACAAATATCGTACTAATCCACCCAGGAGAAATGGTTTATCCAACACTGACAGTCTGTCATGTCTTTATCTGACCCTATCAACTGCTGTTGGAGGGGACTGCCAAAGGAATCTGTCACTGCCTCTCTGATTGATTAGAGTATTGATTTTTTAATTCTTCTTCTATTAAAAAAAAAAAGCCCCAAACCAAATGATCAAATGATCCATCTTACCAACTATGGAACCATTTCAAAAATTGGTAAAGAAAAGGCTGTGATCCCATGATGAAAGTAGGCAGCTCTAGAGTGCCAAAGACTGAACAGGTATCTGGAGTCTGTGCCTCATATTCGATGTTGCCCTCCTTTAGTTTTGTACAGCCTACTCCACTCCACTGAAAAAATGCAAGACTTCTTTCTTCCAGTGGGATATTTTAGGCACCTTTTGAAATTTGTATGTTATATTCTCAGAATCAGAAAAGTAAATTTTAAACCTAGAAAAAGTATGACACTTTCATGTCTAGGGATCTTAAAAAAAAAAAAAAAAAGCTTGAATGTGAAGAACCAACAGAAAAACAGTTTATTTCCTATTCCAGAAGTAATACTGATTTTTTTTTTTTTCACAGTATGCTTTATTCATATTAGAGAAGTTTCCTAAATCTTGGAATCATTTTCCTCTATCAAAAGTTCTGCAGCGCTTATGTGAACCCTATTTGTGTATCATGTAATTAGAACCATGGCAGACGTTGGAGCAAGGCCATTAGTGTATGTGTACCTGCATAGACTCCCTGGGCCACCCATTCTCATTTCAGCAGAAAGGATGCAAATAGCGATCCATCATTTAGGATTTCCATTTGAAAGCGGTTCCAATTTGATTGTTTCTACTTAAGAACTATACTGCTTTGTACAGCTCCACTGACACTGGTAGCAAGTGGTACTTTTCACTGTTATGATAGGATTTAAAAACAACAGTTCAGAATATCTTACTACCTAAACAAAACACCTGCAGGTTCAGCACAATGCATGAAGGACAAAAGCTTCTTAATTCAGAATGCCTAAGCTGTAATGAAACAAAAGACCTGTATGGTTACACCTGAAAATAATTTTCTAAATGTGTTTTTGTCAAAAATTGTTTAAATACTAAGAAGGATACAAAGTAAAAGAGATGTCAACATGTATTAAAGAGTTTGTTTCTTTTAGATAAGACCTTATTAAAATTTGGTAAACATTAATATGTCCCTCCAGGTATTCTGAGATTTTGCACAAGTCACACACATTATAGGTTCCTATTAAAGCATATTCTACCTTTTGCATTAATTGTGAGAATAAAAAGTGGTTATTTTAAACGTTGTGTATGGGTAACTTTGTATAACTTTCTGGTAAATGAAAAGAAATGCTGCATTCAAATTTGAAGGCATCACAATAGTGAATTTCATAGTAGTGTGAAAACATACATGTCAATTAAGAAAAAAAAAAGATTTTTTTATATTCCTGATCTACACCTAAAACAGAGGACAAAATAAAAGTACAAATATTTGTAGATGATTTTGTAATCTGTATTTCTAGTCCTAGGAAAAAAATATCCAAGACAACCACAAGGTCTCCCCTTCCCCAGACAACCTAAAAAAAGCTGAATGTACATAATACCAATTTAAGAAACAAGACATTTTGCAGGTATGCAAAAAGTAATGTCTGAAACTTGTACCCTTTGGTATAATGCTCTTCTATCACTTTCAAGGAGCTGAAAGATTTTAAAACTGATAGTTTAAAAGTGTTTATTCTTTGATGATGCAGCTTAAATTCATTTTGCAACAGAATTTCAATTAAAAAAGAAAGCTTTGTGTCCAAACCATGGAATATTACAACATAAGCTTTCTTTTCCAAAACATGAACATTAATCAATTCAAGACATGATTTTTTAAAAAGGCAGATGATCATCTGTCTTTATTGGTATTAATGATGCTTTCTCATTAAACTGGCAGTTGTGTCAAATGTGGCAGATTAAACCCATTGACAAAATGGATGTTTCTAGTTTTCAGTGGAGAACTAATATCGATTTTACCTGTGAAGTCTTAAAGATTGTGATAAACAATCCATGTCATTCAGAAAAATAAAAAGCAACATCTCCAAAATACTTTTTTTTTGTTGACACATATACTAGCACTTTTTACTACCATGTTTTCCCAGAAGATGACACGTGAAACTCTACAAAGTATAGGAACACCATAGGAGTCACGCACAACAGTTATAAAAATGATACCCACAAAGAACACAAAAATGCCCCCGCCATTTTGAATTATACTGAAATACAATACATTAGTTACATAACTAGACTCAACAAATCTAAGATAATGCAGGACACTGTCATGACAGCTGATATTTCTCTTGCTGGACCCAGTTCAAGGCTCCAAACAGCAGATCTGGTTTGAGGATTTCGGGGTGATCTGTGAAGCCACTTGTTTACCATTTTTTCTTCATATAAATGGCTTCTTGAAACCAGCACACAAAGTTGTCACAAAGTCACTGGTAGAGTGCTGACAGGGTAGTATTAGCCTCCAATTTAATTAATATATAGGTAACTGGGTCACATATGACTTAATTCTGAAATAGATTTAAATAGGTTCATAAAGGATACTAGCCAGGATTTGGAGGCAAAAACGAAGCTATCTGTTTCTTCTGTTGAGCTTCCAGACATCATTTGTCTCTAATTCATGCTTATAAGACCATATTTGTAAGGGAGAGAGCTAAAAATAGGCTATTTAGTTAAAAATACAAACTGAGCTTTTATTTCTTTGCTTTTTAAATTCCTCTTGTGGACAGCAAGCTGAGTGTAAGCCAGCAGTGCCCTGGCAGCAAAGAGGGCAAACAGCCTCCTGGGCTGTGTCAGCAGGAGCAGAGCCAGTTTGTTGAGGGAAAGGATTATCTCCATCTGCTCAGCACTCCTTAGACCACCACCAGAGCACTGTACCCAGTTTGGTCACCGAGTACAAGGCAACACATTGACAGACTCGATCAGGTTCAGCACAGTGTTGCTGTGACAGATGGGAGATGGGCTTGTTTAGGTTGGAGATGGCTTAGGGTGGACCAAACAACCCCAGCACCCACAGGGAGGTTGTAGGAGACAGACCAGCATCTTCACAGTGGGACGTGGTGGGAGGAGAAGAGACAATGCACCTAAATCGAAACAAGAGGTTCAAACTGGATAATATTTTTCCTCCTGAGGATAGTTAAGCCTTGGAAGAAATTGCCCACAGAGGCTGTCCAGTCTCTGTCCATCCTTGGGGAAATTCAAGACTTGACTGGATAATACCCTGAACCACCTGGGTCTAACATGGAGTCCTCCTGAAGTCTTGCCCAAACTGAAATACTCCATGATCCTACCTTCCTCTTGATCAAGAAGTGCAGCAATGATTTTCAGGACTCAGCCCAGAGCAGTCACTCCAGTGGGTGCTGCACTTCTGAGGGTATATTCTGTCACCGGTCAGACCTCACATGTCTACCTCAAAATAGACACAACTGCTGCCTTCCTTGCGTCCCCCCACAGATGAGCATATTGCTCACACATTCCCGTAGTGCCATGCTGTGCACTGGAGCCCCAGTTCCAGCTGACAGCCCAAGGTGATGGGGCTGTGCCATCAGTGGAAAGTCTTATGCAGGATGTCAGCTCTGGGTTGAAGAGGGAAACCCTAGGTTTCAAATCCATGTGCTTCAAAGGGTCTGTTGACTTAGCCTCAACTTTCCACTGGTAGGTTTTCTGGCAATGGAGTGTATAAACATTAAGAATGAACAAGCCTAGCCGTAAATATGCCTTGCTTTACCTGTGATAACCATTTAAATAGTCAGTAATCCACTGCATCATTGTGATTATCTTAATAGCAGCATAATAAAAATCCGTGCAAGACCTTGGATGGAAGTGAAAGGACTTGGAAGTTATAAAGTTACTCAAAAGCTCATACACCCTAAGATCTGCACTCTGGTACCATTATATAATTTTTTGTCTATAGAAACAAGTTACTAAAAACATTACTATATAAAAACAAATAAAAATGCATGAAACAAAATTATGAGTAGCTTACATGTTAAAAAAAAGGTATATAAATATTATGCAGTATTAATCATAAGAGGTTTGTGTTTCTAAAGAGCTGCTATTTTATATATCTTAAAATCTACCAAAACAATCTCACATTGAGAACCATGTGGGCTGTATTCTGACACTACCAGTATTCTTGGCTTCAATATGATTTATTCCAAATACTGTCTTTTACTTGCATGAATTACCGAAGAAGACTAGAACACCGCCGCTTCTGGTTTTTTTAGAAAAAAAGTAATCCCTCCATATTCTGATCATGTAAATCTTTGCATAAATATAGCTATTCAAATCACAAAGACATAGCAAGTAAAATGTATCTATAAAAGAGGTACCACCTCTGCAGTAAAAGTGTGACAGACAATTAATATCTGTTCAGATGATACAACAGATGATACTTTCACCTGAACAACATTCATAAAACCATTTATAATTGTGTCAACTGCTCAGTTTCAAGAATATTAAGAATCCTTTGTCTACCAAGGTTTTAAATAAAGCAAAATGGTACCATGCTTATGGAGTATAAAATTGAACAGAAAGTTCAGGAGGAAAATAACAAACACTACAGGAAAAAGGTTTTCTTGAATTTTTGTATCTACATAACACAGTCACCTGAATAAGGCTCATTTGCTACTTTTCAAAAAGATGATTTTTTTTTATTTTAATCCTGTGATTCACACATCAAATTTATGAATATAAAATCATATATGAGGATTTTTCCCATCTTGTTCCCTTTTTCTGCTTTCCCACGTCAGAAAGAATCTCAGAGTCACAGCTGGAAATTATATGCTGCAGATTTGTCTCCAAAAAGGTAAGTGGTATAATGTAGGCATCATTGGCTGAATTGCTGTAACTCATCTAAGCAGAGTTAGAAAAAAAATAAACATTCCTCAGCTATCAGCTGGTTTTTGCACGGACAGACCCTACCGTGCTGGCTCTGCCCCACACTGCCTGAAGAACACCCTTCTGTGTAGTGATGTCTAGATAGATATATTGACAATCAGGAAAAAATGGCTTCGTGTGGTAATATTATCAGCTTGAAAGAAACATCCATTGGGGAAAGAAAAAAAAAAAAAAAACAACATAAACTTGACAGCTTTACACTATCTGACACCAAAAGCAATTAAATCTGATTCAATTTCTAAAGTGTATCATTTGTATTTGTCTTAACAAGTTAAAATAAAAACCCTTCCTTACTGTCTAGAAAAAGCTGTCAAGTTTTTTAAGTAAAATAATTTTTTAAATAGAGATAAATGCATTCTAAAATCTGTGAGATTTTTTCTTGGAGCACATGGAATTCTATAATTCGCTATAGCTATTACGACTGTCTGAATGTGCTAATGTTGTTCTGACAGCTCTTGAATAGGAACATGACCTACTGTTGGAAAGCATCAAAAGATGCCCCAAACTATGCTAATTATGAAATATTATGTTTGTGGAATTTATGATTTAATTTTAGTTTTTCATCCTATTCAACAGATGCTAGAAGGACTAACAGAATTGAGAGGTTAAAACAAACTTTTCTAGGAATTTCTAAAGACTGAAACTTTTAAAACAAGATATGAGCCAGCTCCTGCTCTTACTTCTACCAACCATATGTGCGAACGTTCTCATTTGGAAATTATCAATTACTGCATAAACTAAGATGTTAAAGGGAAAGATCTTCCACTTTGACTGAACATCTCACTGTATTCACAACTCTTCCACAGCTCTCATCAGTTTGAATCACATTGCTATGACTCCCATTTGCAACCTGTGTCATGGCAGAAATTTGTGGGGTTTTGCGTAACTAATTAAAAAAAACCCTTAAATGTTTAATGTAAAAAATGATTACAAGTAAGGATTTCTGGGCTTTTTTTTTTAACTTTCTTGACACCATAACTCAAGTTTTTCTCTAGTCTTTTATCATATAAGCTTGCCCAGAGGGAAAAAAAATCAAACCTGGTGCCCAATTTATCCATTCTATATCTTCCTCCAAAGATACCAGTCTCTCTTTACTGCACCACACCATATCAAGAAAAAGGTAACCTAATTTAAATTATGGATCTGTCCCCTTATTTTCCAGTGATGCAATCCAGTAATCTTTGCAGTATACACTCTGGAGCTAGTCAAAGGTAAGCTAAAGCTTGGACCAAATGAAAAATATCTAGACATCACAAAGATTGCATATAGGTGTAGGACTCATCTCACCATATTTGTGGTTGATGGAAAGAACATGTACTTCTAAGGAACTATCCATTGCATCTGCAAGTAGACATCTGAAGAGGATAGACTAATTGTACCCCAGAAGTGTGTGGGTTGTTCTCCAGAACCCAAAGATGCTAGAGGTTGTAGAGGTCAATGTTTGGTCAGATGAATCCTCCCTATCTTCCCCTAAGAAGTACCTTGCTACTTCATGAGCAGGCCCCAGTTTCCAAATACTGAGAGAGATGTGCTGAGTGAACTTTCTTAAAAAAGCCAGTGGGCTTTGGCAAATATTAGCAAATCTTAGCAAATTGTAACAAGAGTTAACTGAATGTTTCTGTTCTAGGTGCTGTGGAAATGCCTACAAGGAATTACAACTCCATATTCTACTGGAATCATCTTTCTCTCGCAATTGCTAAGCAGTGTTAAATAATACCAAAATAAGCGGAGACAGTCCTGTAGATTAATCATATCTGTAATGGTCTTTAAGATTATACTAAATGCTATAGTTTCTTCCCCTGAATCGGGCCTGAAAGAAAATAAGAGGCGAGTCACACTCAGGGATTCCAAGGTCACACAAGCAAATCCTCCTGATGCTTTGTGCCTATTATGCTAATTCAGCAACGTTTGTTTTGTTTTCTCCTGTCATCAGCAGTGTGAATGTGTTCCATTCAAAACTGTTACTATAGGAACCCTATGGTAACATTTAAAAATTTGTTTTATTTCGGATAAAAATATCAGAAAATTGACAGATAAGTTGTTTAGGTAGAACAACAAGGCATTTGATATTTAATCTGCAAGCACTTAATAAGAAGGCATGTACCCAGAGGGAAGTGGGAGGTTTTCAGGGAGAGCCCAGGTTCTGCCAACAAAATGTGGGAATGAGAAAGATGTTTTGTAGGTGCTGAGCTGACCATCTGGGAAAAACACTGAAGGCTGCTGGGTGGGCTGGCAGGCAGCCAGGTGAGAGCCATGGGTCAGTGAGGGACCCACCTGCCCCCAGGCTCTGCCCTGAGCCCCTGCTGCTGCTGCCTGCAGTTTGCCCCCGGCTTCTATCAAGCAGGCAGCAGGCGAGCTCCCTCTCCAAGGTAAGTAAATTTTCAATTTACATAATCTTCTTTGCCGCCTTGGCGAATTAGACACACCTAATACAAGTAAGCAAAGCCTGTCTCGGACTTAGTGTCATTAGCTAATGACCAGCTAAAGACTCCCCCGACTTCACCCTTTCGCCTGCTCTGCCGCATGGTCAGAGCTCCCCTGGCAGGGAACTGACTCATCAAAGGCACCAAAGTTAAACACAGGGTGATGATGCTCTGGCACTCCTGGTTAGGTGAAACGCCATCAGTTTAAAAAGTAGGCCATGCATAATTTGCCTTCCCTAAATTCATTCAAAATCAGTGGGTCAAAGTCAAATGTGACTGGTAAGATGTAGAATGAGCATAACTCATCATGAAAGGAGCATCACCCGAGAGACCGGTTACCATAGCTCATGTGCAGAAGAGACTTTTGAAGGCTGTTTATACTGCTTTGTCTTAGTGCGGATGGGACCTAGCGTGAGCTATGGGAACAGACAAGAAAGATGCTAACAGTAAATATTATTAAAGCACAGATGCTGTTTGCACTGTAGTTCTGCAATTAGAACTGGCATAATGCAATTCTGCTGTTGTTTTGCACATATATATGTTATAAATATATATATATTTATACACAATAACAGCAGAACCTCATATTTGGCTAGATTATATATATATATATATATTCATGTCACAGATGTGAATAGTTAAAAAGAAATACGGCATGTATTAGGCCAAGAGAGACAGTCCCCAGTCTGGACATCAGTTCTCCTTTCCCAGTGAGGGACCAGGATGTTCCAGTATTCCAAAATCATGCTTACAGGGTGAGTCACTACCTTTGCATTTCAAATTAATTTAAATGCAGTTCCTACTTACTTGTTATACTCAGTGCTTCGGCTTCTGTGTTTTCCCCACACCTGCTGATGACAGTACTAATCCATCTAAGAGGAGAAAAAAATACCCACAGAAAAATGTCTCTACTCAGATTTGTTTGAGATGTCATTAGTCATCAGAGGAAAATGCAAAATCTCCCAGAGTGATGGTACAATTTTGATTAGTCCTTAAACAATCAGACGAAATCATATGAAACTTTAAGTGCTATAAACAGTATTAGGATGCAGACACTGCAGAATAACTTCAGGTGTTTCAGTAAACTGGGATCTTAAGAGTCCACTTATATTTCCTACACTCTTATTTTACTCCACCTTGCATTTTTTTAATGCTGAATATAATGCTGAATTGCCATATGTTCCAAGTAACGTACTGTAGCCCATGCCACTGCTTTGTGTAGTTGTGTTCAGGAAATCTATCTATACATATGACCTTGGGAAAGTACTTGGCTGAGTCCTGTCATGGTAGATTTATGTGGAATAAAAGAGAAAGAAAGTAAACCCTTGGCACGCTAGAGAATGATTCAAGTTATGGTCCCACAGTTGTTAAGTCTAGACTGAGCATTAGCGACCACAAGCTTAGGTCAGGTATGAGCACATGTTTTTACAGCTATGTATTTCTGTTGAATTAGCCAGAGTGCATGATCTGATATTTATGCTGGCTGATAATATGGCTGCTCAACATGCCAGACCAAGTTACCTCCTAACTTCAGCTCACTTGGTTGCTGCATTGCTCACATAGTTGAGAAGCTGTACATGCGCACTGAGACTGATGAACGTCACAGGCATCACAAGCTCATGGGCACCCAGAGGTGTACTGCTTCACTTTTGCCAGCAGAGATGTTTGGGGTAGAAATGATGGAATTTGCATCATTTGCTGCATCATTTGCAATATTTACTGCTTGTGAAGTTCTTGGTCTGTGCCACCTGTGCTTACATGCATCAAGAAGTCACATAAATCAATCACCCAGGGATTTCCTCTAGTTGCTACGTTCATCATCATATTCTTATTTCCAATCCTTATTTTACAAGGAGTGGTTCTCTGTTGTACTGATGGCCACTGTGATTACCAATAATGCTTTACTGTTATTGTTGACTGCTTGATAACCCCACCTCTGCTGATCTTGCCTTTTAGGTCAGTACACTGCTGCTGATGAAAGCTCCTGAAGGTGGATGGTCTGCCTCTAACCCTTGATGGCACTCTTCTTGATGCACTTGCAAATGCAATTATTTGCCAGGAATCTGGACTGTTGCCAGAATCTCTTCAAGTGTTATTTTTATGATATCTGTAGAATGATGTTGAAATAGATTTTTAGCCAGCTGAAGGGATGCAGAGGGAACACAGTCAAATTAAGCCTGATCATGGCTCCCATACCAGGATCCTACTTCCTTGCCATAGCCTAAGCAATATTTGTGTGATCAAAGAGGTGAATGGAATATGGAAGCAGAAAGTCAATACAGCTGCTAAGGATTATTCATCTGCCTCTGAGAACAGACAATACCAAATTATAAGGAATATTCTGGCAGACCATTTCAGTGCTAAATGCTTGAGTGCTGCTTGCTATTTTACTGATAAATAGACTCCTGAGCTCTGACTGCCTTCCTCAGGGCTCATCTCTGACCATCCAGGTCCACACATGTTCGTTCCGCCAACCCTGCCTGCCCTTGGCCGTTCTCACCAGCAACTCCACTTAATCATTAGGCAAGGTGCTTCCCCCCTCTTGGAATGGAAATATAAACTTTTGACAAATTAAGAAATAGTGTGTATTTGGCTCAGACAAACCAGTATTTTCATATATGGAGAAGATATTATCATGTAGTCTAAGAAGTAAATCTATAGGTTTTTAACAATGAAGAGTAAGGGAAGAAATACAGGGAAATAACGGATGACTGGATGACAAGTAACATAGAATCATAGAATCATTTCAGTTGGAAAAGACCCTCAGGATCATCGAGTCCAACCATAACCTAACCTAACTCTAGCACTAAACATAAAGACAACGTACTAGAATTAAGGAGAAATAAATTTTTTATTCACCTCTGCAGTCCTTAGTCCAGAATTTTAGAGGTTTTCTAAATTGTGTGCTTAGCAGTAGCCACTTTCTATCTACTGGCTTAGGAACAGACTGGATTTTTACAGAGTTGGGGATAAAGGCCATAGTTCTGCAAATGTTTATGCATGAGTAGAGAGTAAGGACTGGGTCCTAAAAATCACAGTATGCTGTGGGTGAGGAAAAAAATGCAGAGGAAAAGCAGAGGAGGGTGGTATTTTTCAACATAAATAATACAGTATCCTTCAAGACAACTCTTTCATAGAAGTTATCTGTTGAAAAGAAAATTCTATTTTCATAAGTGAATGGCATTTTAGAAATATTAAAATATGGAAGAGAAAAATCTGCAGTGATTCAACAACTCTACAATGTTATTGAAATAATATTTTTAATTTAAAATGTAAAAGCCTGCTTTGCTCCTGTCCTGAAAAGCACTCTCCTTGCTTTCGTGAGTGCAAGCAAATCAACACCCTGTTAGCACAATGTAGTTCTTGTTTGAATTGTGTACCCTGGAGATGCATAATGAGCGCAAAGGAACTGTTCCTAGGGGGGGCTCAGATTTTGAGAAAGGAGAAAAATTAAAGTGCCCTGCATATGCTGTCTGGATTGTATGAAGGGGGTGAGATAAATTAAAAATAAAACAATTTTGTGAATTTCAACTTAATACTTAAAAGTTGGGCCATAAAACTATAATTTCTTTCATTCAATATTTTGTATAGCTGAAATTGCCATCTGTGAGGCACAATTTTTATGGATAGAAGCCTACCGACACTCAGAAAAGATTCCGTGACTTCCAAAGAGGTACATTCAGAGAAGTGCGGGTAGGTCCAAAGCAATATCTGTGACTCCTAAGAATTAGACATAGAAAAATATATAATTTTAAAGTCCAGTAAATGAACCAGTAGCAAGAATAAATTTCAGACCAAGGTGAGATGAAACAGAAATTGCCAAATTGTTTTGGCAAAAACCCTTTTTAACCTTTACTTGGTTTATATTTATGACACATCCAGAGGGAGAAAAATTCCAAAATAAGAAATCAGAACTTCATTTAGAAAATGCTAGAATATAGAAGCAAAATGTATCAAAAATAGAATATAATTTTCTTTTTTTGATTTTTTTATTTTTTAAATTCTGTGTTCACTGATAAAACTAATATTATGAATGTGATCCATAGGAAAAGAAATAGTGCATTTCTGATAAATGGATTTAATATTCTAAAATCTTTAAATTTTATTTGAAGCAGCCAAAAATCCATGCAGTTATTACTGGAATTTGCCAGAGCTTTCAACTTTGAGTAAAATCCTGGCCTTTTTGGTATCCACAACAAAACACTGATTGACTTAAAGATTTTAACCCTACAGTGATAGGCACCTGCACATTGGAGCTAAAAATAGTAATTTATATGTGATAATTAGGTTGGTGAGTGGAGAAAACAATTCAGTTAAAGGAAGTGAATGTTAGAGCTGGTCAAGGGGAGGTGAAATTATTTTTTAATAAATTAACTTGCTAAATAATGGCAGAAAACCTGTTACCTGATTGATGATTTCTACAGTAGATTTATTGACTTGAAGAGTCAGGCATTAAAATCTTTACACAGCAGGGATCCAGCAGGCACGCAAGATGCAGACAACTGACCCAAAAAAATATAAGGGTGGGGAAAAAAACAGCCACAAGTTTCCGACTCTGATGTATAACAGGATAGGAAGGCAACTATGTCCCATCATGGGACAGTGCACCAGGCTGCTGGCGGAATTATTCCACATGCTGCGGTTCAGTTCAGCCCCGGCAGCCCTGCTAAGGATGCCTGGGAACTGCAAGCAAAGCAGGAGCTACTCATCAGTCAGGCCTGATCAACTTTAGAGAAAGTGTGTTTGTGCTGTTGCTCTGCTCTGCTGGCCTTTTTGTCTGAAGAAGTTACCTTTGGAGTTACTGGACAGTTTTTGATAGAGAGTCTAACCGATAATACAGTTCTAGCGGATTTGTTTGTTTAGTTAAACAAGTCTACGAAACCTTCCCTTGAAAGCAGAAGGCCAGACAACAAATGCAAGTCTGCTTTTCTGCCTTTACTTGTTCAAAGCTCCCTGTTCTGATTCACTTCTCTTTTCCTTACTTTATACTGCAAACTATACTTAAAACAAACAGGTACACGTTCACTGCCAGTCCCCCCCTAATTCCTTTGGTTGCAATCAGTCTGTGCTGTTTAAGACACTAAGTCCAAGAGGTCTGGATATTAATTTGAGAGCAGCCAGCATACGATACGTACTTTCCAAGGACACTGTCTATGGCAGACAGTATTTAGAATTACCCTCCCCTGTCTTCTCTTAAACAGCCCTATTCCTGTCATGGGGACATCTCTTGCCCAAACAGTTCAGCCCTGTCTATGGCTCATTATATCAGTGGCTTCTTATTTCCTCTTTTGCCCTGCTGCAGTATTCTCATCTTTGGCCACCCTTTCTCCATGTTTCACATTTGCTCTGATGAGATAATATTTTAATGTGTGTCCTCAATAGTTACTCAGTTTGCTTTTAAAGGAAGTTCAGTGAGAAAAAGTCCCTGTGGACAGATTCTTAGCATGAATATACATTCATACTTATACTCATTCCACTGTGGGATTGACAAGTGCCTTCTCAAATACTCAACAGCTGCCTGAATAGTCCATGGCTAAAAGTTCGAGGTGATGGCTCTGTATCTCTTAATAGATTGACACATAAAAGGCACAGTTCGGACTCTGTTGAAGGCTAGAGTACAAAAACCACTGATTAGTATGCTACAGCATTGGGTTTCTCAATATTCCTTTTATTATTTATTAAAAGGTACAGGCTTTCACTATTCTCTGATGCTGAGCTTGTGATTTACAAATCTGATTTCCTTGCTGTAAAACTCTGCACATTTTTATTGCTCACTTGTATGCAGAAGAGCCAGGGAAGCTGTTGATGTCTCCAGGGTTTTTGCAGCCCTCAACACACTGGAAAATATCTACTTCACCCGGCTTATGGTCACACAATAAACAGTCTCTAAACATTTTGCTGTGCCTAACATTTTGCTGCCATAGGCAATCACTTAATCTGCCTACACAGTGGAGCTAGCCCTGAGGGGATGCAATATGTGTTGGAAAGGATAGATTTATACTAAAACAGTTTTCAAGACTAGTAGAAAAAATAGCTGTTCATTTGAGATTTCCTGCTATATTCTCAGCTGTTCCAATAACAGAAGTGTTAAAGATTTCTACAATCAAGGTTCCACATGGATTGCTTCTATAAGCAGATTTGTTTCCACCTCACAATCAGTACTATATTTCTGCTTTAGGTTCTACCCTTTTATCGTATAAGCATCTTCTGTATAAGCCAGACTTGAAAGGTACCCTTGTGAACCATGAGGAGACCAAAGTGAAAACCCATGACAGCCAGTTGGAAATGAATTCAACTCTCATGGTTTGACATTCCTTTTTGTTTACATTTGCATTAAGTAGCACAGCAGAAGGAGGCACTGTGCCCAGGGTAGAGGGGGAACCCCTCTCCTCTGGGAGGCAAAGTAGACACTGAGTCTCCATTTAAACCTCATTATGACATCAATTCATGTGAAAAAAGAAAAATCACAGGTTTGTGGTTCATGCCTGTAATAAGCCCTTTAGAAACAAGCTGCTCTGGCAACGTAATTTAATCCTTACTACTTCCAGGGTTTTTTTCTAATTATATATTCCTCTGCTGTAAGAGAACCAGGATTTGTTATGAATCAGGTCAGCCTGTAGCTGTTTTACTTGAATGAAGAACTCACACTTCTTCTTAGAGTCTGTTATGACTCCTCTAATTTAAGACTATTACCTGAAATAGACATATTTTATTTGGCTTTTTCTATGTTGACGGAGTGTGAAAGCTTGCAAAATGATCTCCTAGTGCCTCTACAGAATAAGGCTCATAAGGCTCATTGTGATAAGTGAGAGCAAAGTAACCGTAAAACTTTTCAGTCTGTCTGTGCTCCACATGAGATGCTTGGGTCTCAGTGGAACTGATTGCCCCACTCCTCCCACTGAGTGGAAGAAGAGGGGCTTGCTAAGGCTCTTTTATAAAAGATAGATTTGCCAAGAAAGCCTTGTTCTCCCAGAGTTATATTAAAACAGCTGTGCATGGCCAGAGCTACTGCATTCCCTTAAGAAGGGGCATGCTTCTTGGAAAAAAGAGAGCTTTTAGCTCCACAATGGTATGTTTGGTTTTTGTTGTTTTTTTTTTTTTTTAATATATATCCTATTCTTATCCAAATCAATTACTATTATGATAGCTAATGATAATGCAGAATTGGCAGGAAAGATGTTCACTGGCAAAAAACAGCCTCAGTTTCAGGATTTGAAAAGAGCAGGCTTGAGCTCTGTGTAATGAATACACTTCTCTCCAGTACTCCACAGGCTCCGGGCTTGATTTTTAGTTCACACTGAGATAGAGTCATTACAAATGAATGAGAACAAGTGTGATTTTAGGCCACCTTTGTGTTTTTTGTATTAGCACTCTGGCTTGTGGTGTGGTTGGCCTGAGTTAAAGAAACTCCAAGGCTAATCTAATTTACACTTGGATTGCCAAAAGTTACTCTGGCAGCTGAAAATAGTGACATCTGTCAAGGGGGCAAATGCATCCCTGTGTGGTTTTTTTCTGGTCACATAGCCTGGCATAAGAGCATATGCCACCTCAGCTGCTAGTACTGGAGGCTGAAGCTGTCATGCTTTCCCTTCATCAGCAAGCCTCCAGTATCCTAGCCATCTCTTGGTGCATGTTTTACAATGGATGCAGCAGTCATGAGATGCAGAGTTCTGTGATGGCTTTGCCTCATTCAGAAAAGTTTCACATAAACAGGACATTTCTAATATCCAGACTTTTCAGGCATGTGTCCTCTTAAAATCAATTCAGCATAAAGGGACCATTAAGACATGGACAGCTAAGAGCCCATTCTCCCATCTTGAATCTAATGTGACCATTTCTCTTGTATGTCAGTAAATGAAGCTGTTTGTATGTATTAACAATATTTTCATGCAAAAAAATAAAATGAAATCTTCTCTTCAAATAATGTTGTTTCTCTTCTATCTACTTCTTATTTTTAATTCTCCCCCCGAAGTCTGGGAGTATATTTTGTCACATATTTGTGGCTACCTGAGATCTTGCTTTGGTCACTCTGGAAAGTTAATGCGTTTGGGCTCACAAATGCTGCTAACAGGGATGGTTCCAGCTTAGCATGTGTTAATGCTGTCAACTTCATTTTCTGAGTTTGGAGATTGGGCAGAACAGATTCGTATGTTATATGATAAAGATCTGTGAATCCATGAGAGGCATGAAGAATCTATATCAGGACCAACCACCTTCCCTTCCAATACAAGAACTAAAGGTCATACATTAAAGTGAAAGGAAGCAAACTCTGTTTTAGCAAATGACAGTGTTTTATCCTAGTGTCTAGCTAAGCTGCAGAAATCCTTTCCACATGATGTGGGTGTACTAAAAGCTTCCAGAAGTTCAAGGGGAGTCTAGTGAAGTTCACCAGGAAAAGAAATAAAAGGCTGTTATTAAACACGTAGGAAAACATCCAGCTCAGGAACTCACAGAACCCTTGGTAGCTAGAGGCCTCGAGGTTACTTAGGTCAAGTGTCATTTGTGTTCTCTTTTACTCTTCCTTAGGCATCTGATTTTGGCCACTTTTACAGGCAGGATGTTGGATTAGATGTGCTTTTGGGCTGATTCATTGTGGCTGCTCTATGTTATATTATGTTACACATTATAATACAGATGCCTGCAATATGTTTGTGAAATACCCTGCATTCCTGTGTCACATGCAATCTTCAAAGGGACTCCTTCTTCCCATAGACTGTGGGACTAGCCTAAACTGGCAAGCTGAGATTTTTAACTCTTAAATAGCAAAAACTAGACTAAGTGAATTCTTCCCTGCATTACATAAACATTTCCCAGAGCAAAAAGCGTTTCTAGTTAAGGGAGACTTGGCTAAGAAAGAGATTGCTCTCTTGCTGTGTTCATAAAATTCATCTTCACTAATAAAGCTTTGCAAGTATGAACCTTCTCAAGGAATGAGCCCTAAATCAGTCTGAAAAACCTGGATCAAAACTTATATTTTAAGTTAGCTAACTGTTCATAGCAGATTTCTATACTATCCAATCAGCACTAGACTGCTCTAAGCTTTTGGATTTTGGGGACTATGAAGGATATATAGATATGAATGTTTTTAATTTGTCTATGTCAATATAAAATCCATCAGTCAAAGCCACTCATCTAGCAATGTGAAGTGATCTGAAGGAACTGCTTGGGTAACCTTCTTTTATACATATATTTAGCAGTCACCTGAATTATAAACCATTTTATATTAAATAGATAATAAAGTATAATTTACACTAAATTATCAATTAAGTGAAGTTACTAATATAAATCAGAATATTCCCCTTCACTCTCTTATTTCTCTATGGTAATACTTAATAAAAAGTTCACATGACAATGTAAAGGGGAAATACAGTGTCTTTACATAGCTTGATTGTCATAGATGTATGATATTTACCCTCAGCTGGGAGCAGAGGAGCACCCTCAATCTTAGAAAATGCCTTTTGGTACACGTGGCTGACCCATTCTTTGCTGGTGACTCGAAGTGACAGAGGAGATAACACTATTACTCTTTTCATCAAAGGTCTCATAGTAATGGTTGAACGCTGGCGTAGTAATGAGCT
This sequence comes from Streptopelia decaocto, assembly GCF_964273445.1. Lineage (NCBI taxonomy): Eukaryota > Metazoa > Chordata > Aves > Columbiformes > Columbidae > Streptopelia > Streptopelia decaocto. The sequence goes on from NC_138663.1 coordinate 21,476,299, forward strand.
TTAGATGTAGGTGGAAAGGGTCCAAACTTTGGAGGCAGTATGAAGTGTTATTGGCTAATTAGGACACGTGTCTTCCTATAGTCATGCAGTCTTAAACTGATACGGGGCAGACCTGGATTGGGATAGGACGTGCTTCAGTATAGATTTCTTGGCAGTAATTTGCTTTGCAACTGTTCCAGATGTTTTACAGCTCTTGTTCTGCTCTTTCAGTTTAAGAAAGTGTTGGATTGGCAGAAAGTATTACACATAAAAAGTGTGTTAGAAACCTGTTAAGAATAGAAGCCAGGAAAACTCCAAAGTTAGGAAATGATGGAAATAAGGTTCTATTGCATATTTTTACTGCCCTTTCTCTGTGTGCACATTACACAGTCCTTAATTATAAGAGCACATTATGTTTTCATAAGATCCCAATCTCAGTGCTCACTAACTGAACAGCCATTCAGTATATAGTTTTCATTCTTCAATGTCTGGCCTCTCATTTATTTCACAGTCCTGAAAATCCCCTTTAGAGTTCCCTGGTGTGGTTATCAATGTGATATGTAGTGTTTTCTAGACAGTAATAAATTTTTGCATAGGCAAAATAATATATTTTTCTCCTTTAAGAAATATCTGATGTACTCTTATGAAATTTGAAGACAAGTCTTCCTTTTTTTTTCATACTGAAGCAGACAGTCAGCAGGGAAAGTTTCCAAATCAATGGTTAAAAGCTGGGCAAAGTATAAGCAACTTAAGAGATTGTCTTATGATGGGGCATGTCAAGTGACTTTAAATCTAGAAATTGTTACCAGTGCTTAATGAGAGCTACCATGCTTTAATGTCACCCTGCAGAAGATCAGAGTCTATTGAATCTTGTGCATTTGTAATATGAGAGGCATTGGTGATGAGTGAAAATAGTGTGCCGTTCCTCACTCTGATGCACAGAGGGAAAAGCATGGTAAATCATACAAGCAGCTGAAAATGTGCCAGGAAACCCAAGCAAATTAAAACTGTTCATAAACGCTCCATAATAAAGATGTCTAGGGTTTGGTGGTAGTGGTGGTGGTTTTGGTTTTTGTTTTGGTTTGGTGTTTTGGGGGTTTTGGTTTGGTTTGGTTTTTTCGTCTAGCAGTATGCCTCAGGAGCCAAGTTTTGTACTACCCTAATTTACAGATTAAATTAATGAGAAACAATTTTTCAAGCTCAGAAAAAATTTTCCCCTTGTAAGTTTATTACATAATTTTCCGTCATGGACCATTTATACTTTCTTATGGAGAAGGTGGTACCCTTACTGGTAGCACAATGAGCTTTATTTTAAAATAAACTTACCAGGTGGAAACCACAGCACCATCAAACTTTTCTATTTTTTCCCAAATTCCAACCTGTACATCAAACAGTACATTTAGTTGCTAATCTTTGATGTTTTGCTCATAAGCAGAAAGACCTGCTTTTTACCTTCCTCATTATTACCTTCCTTATCACCTTCCTCTTTCTGGAGTTACATTGGAAATACTTTATGGTTTCATGAACGTGGAAGACCAATACCAATTTTTATTTATCATTGTGCTCAGGCATCATAAGCCATCAATTAGAACAGTCAACTAATTCTTTAAAGATTAACTGAAGACACTGTTTGATATATGACATGCTGATCAAATTGCACAGCACTTATTGGACAGTAATGCCTCTGAGCAAATCAGTAATGATTTTATAGAGCCCCTGTAGAAAATTCAATATATGTGTAGTGCTTTTGGAGTTAGTTTAATAAAATTAGAGTCTTAAAAGAAGATAATATTAAGGTATTTATTTCAGAAAGGAATAAAAAAAAACAACACAAGTTGGATAAGTTTTTCTAAAATATTAATCTTAAATCATCTCTAGACAAATACCATGCTGAAAGGCCCTATGACATGTCCTGATTCCTTGTGTGTGAAGAGAGATATGTTCCCCTCCTGAATAGTGTACAGTTTCTGTGTAATAACTTCATAATAATTCAGTAGTTCATTGAACCAAGCAAGAGAAAGTGGTAGTGTTCTGTTATATGAGAGTGATGGCAATCTGTTTCTCCAAAGTTTGTGTTGATCCTATGTTTCAATTAGGTGATTTATGTATTTTTTTTAGTATGGGGCCAAGTGTTCCATAAAAGGACATGTGCATTTTTACAGTTGTATTTATGTACAATAAGAGCTCCTAGCTCTCTAACATACTGTTTGCATACTCAGATACTAAATAAGTGGATGTAGTTGCAATGATCCTGAACATATCTTTTAACATAGTTAAATATGTCTCTTCAGTTACTTGGCCTTAAAGAGAAGAATCTTATACTTTCATACATTGGTAGTTTATTTATAGCATTCAATATGATTAAAAATTAATATGACAAAATGTCACTTCTTTAACACCATCTGGTAATAAATATTTCTCTTTCTGAGGCTTGGTTTCCATCCACCTTTATTTCACTTTCTGTACCCGGTGTCCAATTGTGACTTTATACACTTACTAAAGAGCTAAGAAATTCTGTTGTGCTGCATTTTGCATATATCTGTGGCAAGGCTGCATTCTTTTCTTACTCTTCCACACAGAATACACCAGATTTCTCCTTCATTAGGCCCAAATCAAGTCCATATAGCTGGTGTTCCTTCTTCTGTTGGTATAAGGAAAGTAGAAGGAATAAGTATGACTGTAGCAAAGTGTTAACGACTGCATGAACAGCACATTCCCACTTTAGATTAGTCTGTCTACTATGAAGTACCCAGACCTGAAAGACAAGAAGTCCTTTCTTTCTCTCACCTCTAGAAGAGGTTCCCCTTGCAATCCCTTCAAAGAATAATACAATAGTGTGCTCTATCTAGCTTAGATTTCATTTTACACAGATTAACTGTGAATACTCACATTTATACTAGTATAAAGTGCTGATCTCATACAAAGATAATTTCAAAGTAGCAAACCCACAGCTGTGTCTTGGGGATTTAGAAATTTTTCAAGACAGCACAAAGAGATGGCATTTGGAAAAGCAAATGTTGAGGGTGTTGGAAAAGATATTTTTAATGTTGTCTTTAAAATGTCATATTTAACTTCACGGTTACCATTTAAATTGCTAGCTACTGAAATAATGTGGTCAGCAAACACCAGCTGGATGCATAAAGCTATACAGTATTCAGCCACGATATGTGTAGAGATATAACAGCATCCATTACCAAATAAGCAAGTTTTTACTTCAGCAAAACATCTCAATAGAGAAGTTTCTCATGTTACATGGGGTGTGCCATGTAGACCAAACATACATTGTGTTTGTCACTTTTCAGTGTGGGTTTGGCATCTGACTAAAAAGCTATAACAGATGAGGCTGAAAAGGTATCATCTCCCTGTCACTCGGCTTGTGCTGTGTTGTCTGCATCATGGGCTCTGCCAAGGAAATGCAAGATATGCAGCCCCCTCCATTGAGTGCTGTGCTCTGCAGTGTTTTAACGAAAGATTTCCATGAATTTCCCTCTCCTGCTGGCCAAGGCTTTTAAAGAAAATAGCTGTAAGTGCAAAGCATCAAATAAGGATTTTTCCATGTAAATGAAGATTGAGGTTTTTTTACAACTGCAATCAACAGGAGTGGCAAGACACCTGGTAAACAGCTTTATAGCAGTTTGACCTTAGTAAAAATGTTTCAGTTTGATTGTGAAAGAAGTTAATTGGCTATATTGATTAATGTGCAGCCTTCATTATGTACAATTGCTGAGTACCTGTTAGTACCAAAGGATATCTTTCTCAGTGGAGAAAATTTATGCGTTTTTCAAAGCCTAACGAATCATGCAGAAAAAGCACCCTGCTATGTGGATTTATTTGAGAGGACTATACACCTTTGGGGAAGTGATTTAGCTGATTCAGCAAAGATAGTGGGCTTCAACAGAGGAAAATTGCTCTAATCCTTCTCTTTTTATTTAACTGCAGAATTTTAGTATGTGACCTGCAGAAATCAAAGGAAAAAGGACAGAATATTGATAAGTTTCCAGATATGATAACAATGAAGACTATAAATCCTTTGACAGAGAAATGTTTAAAATGCAAAATGATGAGAAATGTTCAATGGCACTCATTTTAGAGAAAATTGTTGATGCTTTTACTGGGTTTTATGCCTTCTTGAAATAGACTGATATGTGACTACTGCATGCTAAGGTATAGCTTATTTGTCATCTACAACTTGATGCACTAGCAAACTAATATCGTGAAAACAAGAAGATTGATAAGTATTTTTTACCAGCTAGAATGTGATCATTCTTCATAATTTATCTGCTTTCACTTCCAAACTTGCTTCCCCAGGACAAAGAGACATTTGCACATGATGCAATAGATTTTGAAGCTATTTGGATATTCTTCACTTATTTGAATGATAAAATTCCTCCTGCCTCTGGATTTCTACCACTTGCACAGCTTTCAACATTTTTGTTCTACAGGATGAAAAATTTTTTCAAGGGTACTAGGAATAGTCTATACTCCTCGAGATTTAGTTAATTAAAAAATAGTAATAGTAAAAGGGTAATTTTGTTTACTTCCTATGAAAAATCCTAGCTCTCTCAGCCTCTCCTCACATGTCAGATGCTATGATTCCTTAATCATCTCTGTAGCCCTAAATCACTAGATGTTTGTTCCTTTTCTTCTATTTTTAAAGGAGCTGTATTTCTCCTTTACACTACACAGTTTCAAAACCTCTTTTAGTCTGAAATTTCCTTTTCAACACTTGTGAGGAGCAAACATTTTCACTTTTAATTATTACTTATTTCCCTTGTTTTTCACATGTAACCATAGGTTCCTAGTTGCCAAACTGCCCAAGGGAGTTGGAAGCACTCCTGAAATGACTGGCTGATTTTTCAGTGTTCATAAGCCAATTTTTTATTTTTTTTTTCAAACCTCATTGGTGAGCTTGGGAAGAGAAATTATTTTTATGCCTCAAACAATCTGCAAGGAAGCTTTTATATGTAATTTTGAACCTTCTTCTCCATTTACAGGCTCTCTTTCCTCTCCAGACCAATTATTGCCTGCTTTGACACCAACTAAGCTGGTATTCAAGTAGAGAAAAATGAAGAAAAAAATGCATGGTACTTGCTGATCATAAACTGAACAGGAATAACTGTAGTTTGTGAAGGTTCCCTACAAAACACTTGCAAATAATTCTTTGAGATGTAAAGACATAGCTTCATTGAGTAACAGTCCATCAAGAGCCACTAATAATACAAGAAATATGTTGCCACTAATAATACAAGAAAAATGTTAAGTTGTCATTCAAAAGACCTTTATCAAACTTCTGTCCAAATCATGATTAATCAAAGATAAGACAATGTTGTTACAATCAGATCCCACCTTCCCCACTTCAGGATGGCTGATGAACTTAGCGCATAACCAAAGGGTCTTATTCTGTCCACTTTCAGATGTTACTAAATTTTAGCTGTTGTGCTTGTGATAGATCTCCAGGATCAAGAAAGTAATCACTCATTCAGGCTGCTATATACCCAAGGTTTTGAAATTTGTCTTTCCACACTGTCAATGGAAAAGAATTGTCACAGCATCTCCCATGGGAACCTATATTATAAGTAACTATCCCAAGGGGTTCAATCTGCAAAACCAGCTATGTATATTAGGATTGGAGATTAGCATCAATAGATGATATCTGTGAAACACATTCATAAAGCATAAATCTTTTTTTACAGTTAAGTGTAACTACACAGTTAACTGCTTTCTTAACTGACATATAGGTAATCTACTCCTATAAATAGCATATAAGTGAATAATAAAATGTTTCACTGGTATACATGCAAACAGGCTAATTCACAGTTAGCCTGACTAGTATGAAGTCCATGTAGTAATGATGGGAACAATACATCATCTCTGGAATCTCTCATTCAGGCGATTCTAATCAATATTCTTAGCATCCCTGTAAATTACAAATCAGCAAAATGCTGAGCCAGGTGTAAAAATGCAATCAATTTTTATAGTACAGGTGGAACAGAGAATGAATTCATGTGAATGAATTTTTATAAATGTGGAAACTAAAAGATGAGAAGATGAGTTCTCATCTATTCATTTGTGATTAGCTGTCTTTGAGGGGCAAGAATTTGCCACTTTTTTATTTTGTTATTATCTTATTGGACATAAGGGCTTCCACATGCAGGATAAGACTCTTCTAAAATGTAAATATGAAGTTACATTAAACTATCCAGTATAAAAGAGATGTACAAGAAATGTGAACGGTGCAAGTTGTTCAACTGATCACACACTGAGAAGAAAAATAACGTATAGTTGAAATAAATTAATTCACCTAAAACTGGTTTGTTTCTTCATAAGATATGACACATGTAGCTTAATGAGTGACAGTGGAAAACAAACTTCTATGTGCCACTGTTTAAGGAGAACTCATTTTAGAACTTATCCTGTCTATATAACATGAGTAATATATTAATAATTCCCATTATTAGAATTATATGTATGATTTTTTTTTATGGGGCATGGAAGAAGAACTTAGATGTATTAGATCTGGTGGAACAGAATGAGAATGTGAATCTAGAACTGTCTGTCTTTGAGAGAATTTATCTAAGTCATGTATGAATTCAGATAAGCTAAATAAAATTTAGCAAGCCTATTTATCAGTAATAAATGTTAGTGTGTTACTTTCTGAATCATTTCGTTTTACTTGGCACCACCGTATTATAGAAGACAATTTGTGTACTTGAATTTGTCTGTGGAGAATTAAACTATTTAGTGTGAGTGACTTCTTTTACTGTATGCTGAATTATTTATTCATTGATTTTGCATTTTGAAATTCATTTGCTTTTAGTTATGGTATGCTGCAAATGTCTATATTGTGACAGTCTTTGGAGTCTTCTCTAATAAGTTAAAAATTATGTTGCAGTGCTTTAATTTCAAAATGACTGTTAGAATGAAAATATCAGGACCAAGTTTTTCTAAAAAGACTGGTAGCAAAGCTTTAATACAGTAGCTTCACTTCCTTCTAGGAGATAGATAAACATCAGTTATCTTGGACTCTGTTTACATCCTCAGATAATGTGTCTGTCTTGCATCCACCCAATCCTAAGCATGTCTCATATGTTCTTTCACCTTATCCAAGATGGATTTTACAGTCCCCATAATTTTAGATATAACTTTAAACTGCAGGGCCTCAGTAGGCAGCATTGTTATTACTGTAGGTTCAAGTGAGTTCTGATCTGTGAGACATTAAGACAAAATATTTTGTGTCCTTTAAAGCAAAAGAAACAAAAATGAAAACATTTGAGGGTAAAATTAAAAAACAACAGCACTGTATATTGACAGTCTTTACAAACATTTATATCTAAAGCTTACTATTATATGATAAACTTAACGTCCCCTGTTACAGTCATGTAATTTACTTTCAAACACCTACTGCAGAATAGATGTTTTGGTTCAAGTACCATACTGTGCAGTGCTAATACAAAGACTTTCACCTTCACATAAAACAAAAATTAGGATAAAATTAATTTATTGATTTTTTTTAGTTGTGACTGCTTTTTTGCTTGTATTTATGTCAGTGTGTGCCTACATTTTCTTTTCACTGAAAAAATAATTAGATTTCAAACACTTAAATTTCATCAGCTGCCTTCTTATGTTGTATGGATATCAAGAGCTTGTTGGACTATAGTTTAAGAAATGTTGCTATACAGTGCATGCTACAATTTACAGTGGAAACACTAAAGAAACAAGACTGGAGTCATAATGAGCATAAAATAACAGAGGTAATTTATTGTAGAATGCTACTCAAGACCCACAGAGGAAAACCAGCATCTTAGCAGGGGCTGACACCTTCAGCTTTTTACTTCAGAGTTCTAAATAAGAATTTTGGTCTTATATATGACAGCATGTTACTCTGTGCTCCAAAGAAGAAAACTGGTAGCCTAAAACAAGAAGTAAATTAATAAATGTCTTGTTCTGTTGATGTGAATGATGAAATTTTCTATGTCAGGAAAAACACACAAAAATCTTCACCCAAATGCTGGTAATTAAAATACTTTTTAGGGTACTCCAACAACTTTATTTTCATACAATATAACTAATTTGAAGCAATCATACTTTCAATTAATTCCCCTCACCTCAGTTTTCAGAAAGGTGCTAGAATGGTATATTCAGAAACTAAAATAATTATTCACATGCTGCATACATGTTTTTAACACAGGCAGTGACATTAATGATGTCTTACATTTGTTTAGGAGCAAGTCCAAGTATTATTTCAAACAAAATTTTTCATAATTTAGACCATGGTTCAGCCTCCTTGGCTGTTCTGTTCTTTGCCTATGTGTTGAAGCAGTTAAAACGCTTAACTGATTAGAGTCATAATAGCAACTGAAAGGTTTTTTGAACAGCTAGAAATTTTTAGCATTAGAGAAGAACAGACTTATTTATGTTCATTGGATTTCTCCTGAGACAAGAAATAAAAGGACTGAAATGCAGTCATGTAAGAAAACCCTTTCACTTGATATCTGTGTCTTACCTAACTTTAAGAAATAAGAACAACTCTTATAAAACAGATTTTATTTAAAACTGAAGACAATTAACTATCTAGTCCAGATAATGGACAGCTTTTTTCTTTTTATTGTGTCAATTATACTGATTTTTGTTCTTTTCTACAATAGACTCAGGCTTCAGTTCACTTCTCTCTCATGAGTTTTTGGTCCTAGAAACATGCAAATGAGTTAGTACCTTATAAGAAGATTTGTTTTTTAAATCCTATTTAACTCCTTTCTCTGTGGAATTTTGTAGTGGATTCTCCAAGGCGTTAAATGAAAATAAAAATAAACAAGCAGTACCTGATGTATGGGCCATTAATTTATTAATTTGTGACAGCTTGGTGACATTTCTGATATCCTAGAGTAGCCTTAAAAATACTTTGAAATTATTTCATTAATTATTTGTGGGCTGAAAGGATCTGTTTTCCCCTTTATAGTCTCAGTTAACTGGCATAACAGATTTGACTGAGGAAATTTCCCTTCTTCATTTCCTGTATGTCTATATTCACTTCTTCTAGAGACTGTTTCTTGGGAATCAATGTTTGCTACCTTTCTACTAAAACTTTGTGCTATGCATTCTGCTATGAAATTATACCAGTTGAGTTTAAAGTAATGAATAACATTTTCTCTGGTAATCCTTATTTACACATTAAAAAAGGAGTAGGTGTTTCAGAGAATTTCCAGGTGAAATTCACTAAATTGCAGGAACATTTGAGAAATTACTGGGAAACAATGTAATGACAGTCAATTTGCATGTAATGGTACAGCAAAGTTACAACAGTTGAAATTGGTATAAGCTCGTTTAATGATTTTGATCATTTTACAGGAAAAATATTTCACAACCTGAAAACATTTTTGTTTTCTTTGAGTTGATGGTCAGCGAAAATTCCTGGAAATTGGTGTTAAGTTGTATTTTTTTGGGCCCCAGATCCCAAGGTAACAGTCACCAAATCTCAAAATACAACAGAATGCATGCGCGTTAAAGACCCTATACATTTACTATTTATCTGTTATTTGAATTGCAGGTGCTCCAACCTGGCATAAAAACAAATTCTGTAGTCATATGTTAACGAATCTGTCCCAAATAATTATCTTAAAATGATAAGGATATAAATTAAATTCTTCTCTACTGTTTTGGAGGAATCTTCCACTCAATTCAACTGTCAAATTAAGTAAAATGGCAGCATAATTGATTGCAAAGTAGTCCTTAATAAGTCCTTAGTAATCAGTATTTCAACTGTCAGTCTAATTTAGTGTGACTGCAATGTTCATAATTATAAGAAGTTTTAGAGCTGTACTTAACAACTGGAGAGGCAGGGGGGCCCACAGAATGCTTCGGTGAGTTGTCAAGAGATCAAAAACATTTTAAAATTTGAATGTGCTTTTAACCACTTTACCGTGTAAAAGGAGTATGTTAAATGTCATCTTTAAAGGCATCTCTGTGATAATAGCGTGGACCCAACGAGATGTGAATAATACAATAATTTGCTGCTATTTTACTAAGTGATATGATAATGGCGCCACAAAAAGCCACAAAGCCAACAGCTCCAGAGACACTGGGGCTGCAGAATCACAGAATGTTAGGGATTGGAAGGGACCTCGAAAGATCATCTAGTCCAATTCCCCTGCCGGAGCAGGAACACCTAGATGAGGTTACACAGGAAAAAAGGCACGCCAAGTGGAGCACTGCTCCAACATTGCTCCCTTCACACCTTTCTCATCTGGGACACCTATGCGTGTGGGGACCTGAGCCCAAGGACCAGGATGCCATGAGGTTTACTGTTATGGTTTGGATTGTGGTTCCAAGAGCCACAAAGCCAACAGCTCCAGAGACACTGAGGCTGCAAAAGGCCTGCCAAGCAGAGCATGGCAGTGTGCCAGCACTGCTCCCTCCACACCTTTCTTATCTGGGACACCCATGTACCCTGGTTTCAGTCCAACTGCTAGCACCCCTGCAGTCCTCAGACACCCACCAGCAAATGTGTCCCTCTCTCTGCCAACAGGTCTCTGCAGCCCAGTTCCAGGTGGAGAGGGTGCAATTCTCCTTCTCCCCATCCCTCCCCATCCCCTCCAACCCTGCCTCAGGGCAGGTCTTCTCACTGACACTGAGCTGACGATCACACATACGACCCTAATGGCAAGATTGTTTTCAATCATAACTAGTGTAACATCCACAAAAGGACGTATGCCTCTGACACTCCACTATGTGCACATTTTCACATATATTTCTACACGAATAAGAGTTCTGGGGTGCTCTGAAGCAGATTTACTTTGTTGCCCTTTACCAGTGCTTTGGAAGAAGAAAAAAGCTTGAAAGTAACTGTTTACTGCCAAAGAGATAAAGGGGTGGCATATGGAGAATGAAAACCAGGGGCTCTTACATTTTGCTTTTTAATCAAAGCCTTGCAATTCATCATTTGAAGTATTCTTACAACTATCAAAATATATTCCAAGTGCTTTTCACCACAAATGTTGATCATTATGTAAGCATTGCAAACTTTATAAAGATTGTACCTGCAGTTCCATTGCCTGCAACCTGGGGATGTGAGAAATATGCCTTTGTGGCACACACAGAGTGCAAGCACACCTCAAAAAGCCACTTTGCAATAGAAGTCAGAAGCTTTATACAAATTCTTTCAAGTGACAAAAAATGTTTAGACCATTGAACTACACTGGCAACCAATAAATGCAATATCATTAGAGTTACAAATTCTTTTTTATTGTTATGTTCTTTTTATGTTTATGTTACAAGCCCTGAATGTTATAGTACTGCAGGGCAAAAATGTAATAATTCTTTGAAACAGTAAGAAAAAAAAATATGGAGGAAATAAGACTTCACAAAATACAAAGAAAATTCAGAGAGGATTTACACAGAGGAGCTGGTGTGTGTTCTCCTCCAGCCCTTGTACAACGCATACATTGTGGTCAGATTCCCCAGCTTAATAAGTTTCACCATTCCTAGTATTTCTTTTTACACCTTGGATTCTCAACCAAGTAATTACATGAGAACTGCAGCTTTGATTTCATAAAAAAAAAGTATTTTTCTAGTCCTTTGAGATGAGTAAAATTTCCCAAAAGAATAAACCACAAATTAGAAGAAATAAAAACTGTATAATTTTTAAACAATTCTGTATTTTGCACAGATGCACTCCTGTACTGACTGCTGTTATTTATCACTTCAGCCCATGGTTAACTCAGCCAAAGGGCACAACACAAGAAAGTGTAAATTATATTGATGTGGGCTCTTTTACAAAGCCTGTCAGACTGCCTTGCACCTAATTACCAATGTGTGGCTCACACCATTTCATAGCACCTCTTGTCTCAAGTTGCAGTTTCCCAAGCAGGATTCCTTCCTGAGCTAGAAGGAGATGGAGGAAGGAAAGGATGCTCTGTGGAATCACAGAATCACAGAATCACAGAATCGACTGGGTTGGAAAAGACCTCAGAGATCATCGAGTCCAACCCTTGGTCCAACTCTAGTCCGCTTATTAGATCATGGCACTAAGTGCCATGTCCAATCTCAGTTTAAAAACCTCCAGGGACGGCGAGTCCACCACCTCCCTGGGCAGGCCATTCCAATGCCTGACCACTCTCTCTGTAAACAATTTCTTTCTAATATCCAGCCTAAATTTCCCCTGGCAGAGTTTAAGCCCATGCCCCCTTGTCCTATTGCTAACTGCCTGGGAGAAGAGACCAATCCCCACCTGGCTATAACTTCCCTTCAGGTAGTTATAGGTAGAATGTATCCATACAGATGATAACGCAAAATTGAGATCTCAGTTCATTAACACCTCACGTTGCCAAATTTCCCATTTATTTTCCTTTGATTGTGGTGAAGACTTATTACAAAATTGATGAATCACAGAGCAAAATAATATTATTACAGTCCCATTTCTATTCAGATCTGAAGCTATCCTGCATTTAGAAGAGCCCTGTAGAGCTTGGGGCCTTCTCTAATTTTTGCTGTGATCAGTTTGTAGCCATGAATCTATTTCTATTATTCCGTTCACTTCAGAAATACAATCCAAAATACACAGTGGGTAGGTCAAGATTTTTCAAGTAAGCCTCTCACATTTACAGGAATTTCCTTAATATATTCAGGCTCTCAATAAATTTTGTGAAAGCTAGTAGGTTTTTGATTGAATGAAACAATTAGCAAATAAAAAGTGTGTGAGTCAGCAGTAGCAAACTGATCATAATGCGGTTGGGTTCATGACGTGCTTATAATGAGATTTTAGTTTAAATCCAGGTTTAGTTTAAATAAATTAATCTGAGATGCCACGGTCTTGAAGCAACTTTTGTATAGAATCTTTAATATACATTCAGCTCTTGAACTGAAACAAATTATATTTTCAGCATAGTGTTTTAATTAAGAATCCTCAAACTGCTGTCTTGATAATCCCTAACTTCCATATATGCCATTGAAGATATTCTAGATTTCTGAAATATTTATTGTAAGTTGTACTTATTTTTACCATTGTACAGTACTAAGGTGACTTCTTTCATACTGAGTGGGGAGACAGCACCCCTCTAGAGTCTGTTATATGATTACTGCCTTAACATGCACATTTAAACACCTTACCTGCACAACAACTAGTAATCATCCTGTACTTCAAACTCCTTAGGGTACACACTCTTATTTTCCTCCTATGTTTCTCATCTCTTTCAGGTCCCTTTAGACTTATTTCTGTCTTTCCTCATGTTTACAGCACCTTCCAATTTAGCATCACCTGTGATTTTTCTCAAAGAGGATTTTATCCTCTGTTCCAGAATTCAAGTTAAAATATTCTATACAATCAGTTCTCACACGTGTACTCACACTGACATATAAGCATATATTTACAGAAAAACATTAGCTCTATCTTTCTACTGCAATGCACTTCTTACCACCAGTTTGCAAAGGGGAAGTTTGTCCTGGTTTGTTTGTTTGTTTGTTTTGTTTAATAGCATGGAATTAAGGTATTCCTTCTGGGAAACAACAAGGTAAGCAAAAAGGTCATTTTGCATTATTATAAATGACATTTGGAAAAGACAGTCTAAAATAAAGAATTAACTGTTATGTAAACAACAGTTTCTGATGCCTTCTGCATGGACAATGGCATCGAATTATTGATGGAATACAATGGAGGAAAATGTAGGAGAAAACCTCATTGTGAATCAGCACTTTCCTTGGTTAAGTTCTGCAGTAATTCTTAAGTAAGTGGGTCACTAGTAAATTATGACAACTGCAGTCAGGTCTCTGGTGCTGTAATTAGTAGCTGTTTGTGGAGCTCAAAACACTTCAAAACACATAAACAAACTAAGGATCTGGGTTCTTTCCATGTAAATAAATAGGAAAAAAGACAGATGTAGCCCTATAAATACATGACAAGCAGGCAAAATAGCCATTTTAAAATGCAGAGCAAGTAATATCAATTTGTAAGTTATCTGAAATTCAAATTTTTTTAAGAGCTTGCTGATTCCAAGAAAAGACAGTTGGCATTTTGATTATAACTACTTAATTTATTGGCTTAATGCTGTATATAATCTTTCTGAAACAAATACACCAAATTAATAATCACACAAACTCCTGCAATGCTCCCAAAACAGGATTCACTGTAGCTCAGCGTGGTGCGTGTATATTTTTTTTCCGAGCAATTAAACTGTATCCTTTAAGATCATTAAGGCTCAGGGTCAGACCAGGCTCTTTATTCTTTTAAACAGATGTTTGGGGGATCCTGGATGCCCTTTTTTTATCACCTTCTGCTAATTACTATCTGCCTATTTTCTCCGCTCCCTGGCTTTCAAGCAGCCAGTGGGCCCCTGAATACCATCTGCTCAAAATTCTGGTCCCTGCCCTCTGTTAGACCTCACTAGACCTTAGTCTTTTTTTTCTTTTCCATTATGGAGATCATGCATGCATTAGGTGGGTCGTGTTCCTTTTGCTATACACAGTGGCACGTGCCAATGCCCTTGAGAGATCAGCTGCAGGGCTACATTTACAATTGGCTTGCTTTCCCCAAAACAACATTAAGCTTTTGTTCTCCCATTCACAATTTCATACAATTACAGAGATATAACTAATTGTCTGTTTTAGATTATAATGAAATTTTTTAAAAATATTTTTAAAGCATCAGAACTTAATTAAATGGAAAAAGGCTATTAAAAAAACCTGCCAAAATTTACCATTTGTAACTAGCTACTTTGAATCTCTGAATATAGGAAGATTTCTCAGCTTCCTCTGAAGAAAAACTAAAACATTCCACTCATCTCAGGCACAAGCTATGTCTCTCTATCACTTCATTTCTGTAAAATTTTAACTAAGAAAAAATTAATATCAAGCTGAAAAGAAAAGGAACTTAGTAACATTAAAGGGGAGCTTCTAAAGACAGTAGAAGGAATTCCCCCTGTAATAGAGTTCCCTCCTCGCTTTGGTTGTCACTGTCACCACACAAATTAGTTTGTGTTGGTCATATATTGCAGACTACAGAAAGAGATTTAGGGAGATTTGAAAACAAAGAGCAGAGGTTGTTCCTTCCTGTACCATTATTATGATTAAACCCTGGAGACCATTTTAAGACTATGTTATAATTTGCACATCTTTTGTACGACATATGAGTCTTTGGAGCATCCAACAGTTCACAGCTGGTTGACTGTCTTGCTTGAACAATTATAAAAAGGCATTCTCTCCCACAGAAGAGATCTAGCTGAAAGCCTATGGATCAGCCTTTCAAAGCCAGTGGCAGTATCACTTGTCAGGGTCAATAAAATCTTTGCTTACACTTACACTTTGTTGTATTCTGCTGTATTCATTTATAGAGAAAACATTTATATTTAAATTAATCTAGTTTCAACTGTATTTTCTTGATCAGTATAGAATTCTATTAATATTCATACCAAAATGGATTGCTATTATCAACAAACATTAGATCATTTCTGACTGGCAAAAATCACAGCCACTCAAAGCCAATTCTGTTGGAATTAACAAGGCTATAAATTGCATGAATGTATTTTCAACAGAACATACTATATTTGATTCTGTTTCCTTCTCCCCATGTCTACCTCCATCAGACTGATTCTGAAAGTCAAAAATAAACTTCCTTAAGCAAAAAGTTGATCTCCTGGAAAAACATTTTTCTTTCTCTTCCAGTCTGTGCATTTCCTTCAAAATATAAACACATTTTCTATCTTGTGACACAGAAGATCTAGTTCTAGGCAAATGTCATTTTCAAACTTGTGACATGTTTGTGATGATAAAGTGTAAACACTTTCTTCTGAGCCACAAATGGTTTGAAGAAAGAACCTATTCCAAACCTGTTGATGTGATTTTAAAGACCCATATTGACTTCAGTAGGCTTTCAATCAGTTACTGGTAATCTGTCTTTACAGACAGAGGGATAAAATACCCAGAATAAATTGTATGTCAACTGCTTTGATTATGAAATGTTTAGAGTTTGTGGTCTCAGGAAAAATAGTGCTTAGGAGAGAAGATTCAGTCAGAGATTCATTGTTTATAATGTATCACTGGGAGTTTTCTGGTTTGAAACTAAAATACAGAAACATTGCAGACACACAGATTTTTCTAGTTTTCTTTATTTCAATCAGAAAAAAATGTTTGGGTTCAAACGTAAAAGTGACAAAACTAATGCCATAAATTTTCCCTACCTTGGAATAAATGTTCCATTGTGTTATCTTCTTCACTGTTACTCTTCCTATTCTGAAAATCACTAATATCATAGTATCAGATCAGAATGAATAACTTTATGCATTTTGGAAAACCAACAGAAATATTTTTTCACCAAAAAAAAAAAAGGTCCCTAATTTGTACTGAAGTGTCATTTCAGGTAATTTTGCAAACAACTCTTTATTTTCAGAAATTCTCCTGGATGTTTTAATATTTCAATTTAATTGCTTTGCATATTAGAACACATTTTAGGGTAACATTTTTTAATCACCCATGGTTAGGAAAATAAGTTTCATTTTCAGAAGTACTTAGCAATTTCAATGTCAGTAAGGTTCCTTTAGCAGTGTTGTCAAATTCTCCAAATGAGATGAACTTCTAAGATCAGATACATCTCATTTAACATAGACACTTAATTTTCCTTTAAGTTTCAGGTATATAATGAGCCAGACCTGAAATGCTTGCTTCAGTTCCCTCTATAGAGAATACAGAAACCCTGTCATCTCTGCAGGTCTTCAGGAAGAAGGTCCTGTCCTTGTCCTAGGACCACATATTAAAATTCTCTAGGTTCAATGAATGTAAGATCAGACCCATGTTCAAAATGATGAACCCTAGTGACAGTCAGAGGATATTTGCTTAAACTCAACACTATCTCAAAGTTCCCTCACATTATTCTCTTGTAGTTGAAAGCTGAGGCAAACTGGGAGAGTTTGTTCCTGTCCGTGTTTTGCCTATTCTGAGAGGCTGCATAATTTTAGTTATACATAGGAGACATAAGAATTTTAGAGAATGTTACTGAAAAGACCCTATTTATCTGGACATTCAGTCTCTCTCTCATCACTGTTAAACCTACCAGTCTGTGTGAGTTCATACAAAAGATAACAAATGCTGCATCTGCATTTTCACTCAGCTCTAGCTATGCTCCACATTCACCTTTAATATTTAGGAAGAATATATTGTTTCTGAAATGTTTGTGCACCATGCAAAGAGAACAAAAAAGCTCAAACACTCTCCTTGGGAATTAGGTCTTTTCTGTAAACGAATGTATTCAAAAGACTAAAGTATAATAATGTCAATTGGAAGGATGCATGTGTTTTCATTAAAGATTTACAGCTGAATTTGTAACGAAAGTGGAACAATATTCTGAAGACTATTTCAGAATTGTACTGAATTAAAGGCCTTGTTGTAGCTTATTTACTTATTAAATTGATCTATGCTTGTCCTCATTTCTTAGTCAATTAGTTTGAAGGCTCGTTGGAGACTTGGACTGTGTCTAAGTACTAATATGTCTGTCATCACTGTCATAGGTGAACTTCTTATGATTCTGGACTTCTTGTTGCATGGTGACAGATGTGGGTGCCTTTTGGTATTACCTTAAAAGAAAGGAATAGTCTTCCTATTTAGAACAATTGGGTCAGAGGAAGTACACAGGACTAGAAAGGGTCTTTCAAATGTTAAGATTTTTAACACTTCACTGGATAAAATGCCAACGGATAAAAGAAAACAGATGTGAGCACTGATCAGAGGAAGAGAGAGTGCTGGTAATCTCACTTTTTTTTTTTTCCCATACATATATTTTTACTCATTATTGACTGGGTTCATGCTCAGCAAGAGACTCTTACACAAATTACTTTCGAATGCTTAGCAATCACACAAGAAGGCTTTCACCTGCTCCAGGAGGTGAGCATGGGAAGTTGGGGCACAGTACACATAAGATTCATCTCATCTATTCTTACAGCATACACAGCTATATTGGACCTAGTCATCATATGTTCCCACTACAGCTCCTGAAGGAAGAAGAACATCTTCAGGACGTAGCTCATCTAAAGTTTATTAAGCTGCTAATTCATGATGAAAATAATGGTTGTAGTTGGCTAGAATTACTAGGTCCCAATGACTTTCAAGGAAGTCTAAGCCTATGTGTTGATGTTAAATGACTACTGCCCACATCACAGCGTTATCACAAGTGTCTTCTTGACAAGTCAGTTTTCTTACTAACAGGCCTTCCAGAGGTATTCTATACAGATAATGGGCAAAACTTCTTTTAGCTGTCACATGGCAGGGCAGAAGTTAAGGGCTTTTTTCTCCTTCCTAGAAACAAGTATAAATGTGGGGTGGGGGAGAAAAAGCCTTGTTTAATTTTTGCATTCTTGAATAAAGAAATAATGGTCAGAGGCGAATTCCTCCAATTCAAGAAGATGGAGCAACTGGCACTCAGAGCTTCCTGGTACATTTCTGCTACTGTGGGAGAAGCACTTTGGTGCACAGTCAGCATTCTCTGTGCCATTTTTACTTAGTTCTATTCAATACTTTCCACCAAAATTACATTGATTTCTATGTCTTTAAATGGAACTTTAGAAGACATATGGCTTAAAGGATAGCAGTGCTTGCATTCCCCACAGTGTAGTAATACAAATTCTGGACACACGGGTTGTTCTTTGATGACTTACTTTATTAGGTTTCCAAATCATGCTGGTGCCCAGAGGGTGTGAATAGAATTGAAATAGCTTTACACTGCCACAGGAGAGTTGGGAAGGCCCCATTTTATGAGGCAGAGGTTAACACTAAAATAACATGTGACAGATGGTCACTTTTTTCTACCCATCTTACTTGACCAGTATTTTTGTAACAGACAGGAGCAATACATTTCTCTTTCCTCAACAGAGAATAAATACATAGAAAATATTTTAACTGACGACTTATTTCATCTTTACTGCTTCGAACCACAGCTGAGGAGAAAAAATTTTATACTGACAGGTCAGTAATATCCATAGGAACATTTTCTGCATGAAAACTAGTTGTTGAATAAAAGAACATTTGTCTCATTTCTAAGAGTTTTCTGTTTCTATACTTACAAATTTATTGCTTTGAGAAAAGTATTCTACCATTTTTGTTTTCAATGTGTAACGAGTTTTATGGTAGTTAAGACTAAATTTTTGTTTATTTCACTATCTTTTTTTTTGACAGTAGCCAGTGGTGGACACACTGGAAAAGATAGTCAGAAACCTGATAGATAGTGAATGCTCCTTCTGCTCATTTTCTTTCTCAGTTTCTGGAAAACAGAGGTTTATGAGTTCCTAAACTGGATGTTTCATCATGGCCAAGATTTATTCCATGAATTTGCTTAATCCTCTTTTCAATCAGTTCATATTCTGACTGTGACAACATGCTGTGGCAATGCATTCCACAGTTCAATTACATATCATGGGAAAAAATTGCTTTGTTTTGTTTATTTTAGGTTTGCAGCCTTATAATTGCGTTGAATAGTCACCATATTTTCATGTTACAAGAAGCAGTGAATAATCACTCCCTGTTTAGCTCCTCCATAGCCCTCACATCACTTAGTAAACTGATCATATAAACCTACACCCATTTTAGTTCATTTATTTTCATTCTAGTTTAGCTTGAGCGACTGTCTGCAACTTTTTTTTTCTCTTCTCTCGAAGTATTTCATTATTTGAAGTCATTAGTCGAATGACATTAAGAGCCACAGCCTACTAAGATGGGTCTTTGATGAGACACTCTCCTCCATTCATATTCTCAATCAGTTTGCTTATATATGTCCTCCGAATTTAGTGAGAATAGCAGGTTTTTAATTACCTTCTAGCAATAAATGTTTGATCCGAGTGTACAGTATATAGTATGGTTTACCCTAAGCCTCAGTAATATCTGAAACACGCATCAGGCAAATTCCTATGGTTATGGCTCAGCACTTTCATAGTTTGCTTGGTCTAGTCTTTCAATCAAGATTACCTGAATCATCCACGTACTTCCAAGCAAACAAATCAAAAGAGGTCATAGTGACTTCTTCAAAATCTTGAAATCTTTCTTCTTGATGAAGAGGATTTACAAATCTCCCTCTCACAAAGCCGATTCTGGTACTCTCAGGAAGAAAATATTTTCAAAACATTTTTCTCGTCCCATGCCAAGAAATGTCCCATGCCATTCCTCCTCCTTTCGCCACAGTTCTTAATCCCCTGCCTTCAGTGCTGCCCTTCTCAGCAATCCTTTATTTCTTTAAGCCTCTTTATTATCCTCAGGTTTCTTCTCAGTTCAGACCTCCTCTTTTTTCCAGACCTCTCCAAAAATTTTTTTCCAGGATAGGAAATACATGGTGTGTATATATATACACACATACACACACACACACATATATGTATATATACTACTCTAGGTTGCAAAATCTTTTCTGTTGTAGTGGAGAAACTTACTTGAAAAAGAAGGAAACACGCACTTGAAAGATTGCATGGATACCCGTGATAAAACACAAAGTACATTGTAAGGGTGCAAAATAGACACCTTTTTCCAGGAATAGAAAAGTATTCCTTTCAGAACTGCTTTAAACAGATGTTCAGATAGACATAACAAGACTCTGAGAGGAAAGAGACATCACCAGCTTACTCAAGCATCAGTAGTTTGAGTAAAGCCTGCAATGCAGCCCTACCACCCATTCATTATTCTGCTTAGCAAGGTGCTCACAGGTCGCTTTCAGTTCAGAGTATTATGCTTTACAGTATGCACAGTTTTTGCAAGTGTTGAAACTTAGACTATGATAATCCACCATCAACATTTGTATAACCCTTCATATTCCCATAACAAAGATGAACTCATTCTCAAAATCAGTGTTAAAATTTCCATCACCTCAAGACCTTCCCCGCCAGCGAAGTCTATTAAACAGATTTGGTTTTATGTCTTTGTACATTGCTATACTTTTTTTCAGAGTTCAGGATCTAAGACTTGCTATCAAATTCATTCTCTATATTCATAGTTTCTGTAACTATTTGAGTTATATTATGGATGGCCCGTATTTTTGGCATCATTAGGGAGGAGAGAAAATGAAAGAGAGCAAAGCAGCAGATTTTGGTTCTAGCAATGAGATGGTATATAAGTAGTGCAAATTACAACTAAGGAAATAAGTGAAATTATTGATATCTATAATAGTGTGCAAATAAACTAGATGAAATCATCATAAGGTCCTTTGATTTTAAGAATTTTGTTGCAATGAAAACATAACTGCACTTCAAAAGCTAAGATTGTCCCTTGTCATAATTCCCATTCTTTTCCTTTTCATTGTAGTGTTTAAAGAACTTTTTTTATTTTCATATAAATGCAGTCTGAATATTTCTGTATCACAATAGCTCCTATTATTCCATTATTTTCATGCTGTAGGAATGAAAGAGTCAATAAAAAGTCAACAGTAAATAATTAGTTTCTTTTTTAGAAGGGAAGGGAGAGAAGTTTTGATATTAGCATGTCAGTGTTTGCTATTTTTGATCAGAAATAATTTCTTGCCCATTATTAGGCTGTATTCAGAAGGCATTCAATAGAATTTCTTTTCTGCTGACTTTTTTCAGTCAATCTGAAACAAAAAATGGATGCATGAGAAATCTTATTTTAACAGGAGAACACTAGACAATACAGAAGACCAGCTGGTGTCCTTGCCCAGCCATGCCAGGTTGAAATTAGCTCAGTTAGCTAATGGGCAGCTTAGTTCAGCTGCTCAGACCTTCAGACTCAAACCGTAACAAAAGAGACTGAGAATGAAGAATGGGAAGGCCTAGAATGGGACTCATCTCAACTGTTGTAGTGCATTTGACTTCATGTATTTGACTGCAAACACAGTGGCTTCTGAATGATCCAGCTGTTCCAGACTCCCTTTACAAGCAGTGAGAATAATGGACACATTTTGGAGCAATTTTAAATATCCATTTTAACCTAAAAATTACAGTCTGGATTCTACTTGATGCACTGCCTGGATCTCCCCTGACTGAAACAGGAGTTTGTGTGCATATTGCAGGCACTGATGGATCTCACCATCTCTGCTTGCCCTTTTTTAACATGCAAAAGCACAGGGAACAGAAGCTGGTAAGCATTTTTGCTGTCACAGTCTGTGGAATTAAGGATGATTGATTGCCATTTTCAGTCAATCTATTTTGGAAAAATAAATGTTAAAAAGGAGATGGTTTATACTTTCTTAACTAAATATGTGTAGTTTTGTAGTTAAAATTGGATTAAAATTATCTGCCTGTTTGGGGGGGAAACAACAACAAAAAAAAAAGTGAAGAAAAATTACCCTATATCTTTTTTTCAAAATGTATTTGGGGAACTCAGCTGCAGAAACAGACATAAAAAAAAAAAAAAAAAAAAAAAAGCTGTGATAATGCAAGGAAAGGGGATCCAAATGGATTCACACACTGAAACAGAAGCAGAACAGGAGCCCCGCCCTTGAAGGTGTGTTAGGTTAGAGACGTGTAAGGGAGCCTTCTACAAAGGCCAGAGAGCTGAAGGCTGGCAGTTGTACATCTTAAGCATCAGAATTGAGATGTTACATCTGCCTGATTCAGGTAGGAGATGTAGCTGAAAAAAACAACCTTCCCCTACTATGCAGTCCCAAAGTCCAAAGAATGAAGAATACAATCCAGCTCGAAGACCTGGCCTGCAGTAGTTGTGTCTGGAAGCACTACTACAGCCCTCCATGGGCCATGTTGCCTCCCACTTGACATACACAAGGTGTTACGATCACCATAGTCAGGTCCCGGCCACCTGAGAAATATCCTGCATCAGGACTGCACAAGAGTTAACATAAATAAATGCATTTTCACCAATAGGTAACAGCTTTCAAGCTCAGGAAGCACCAGTGGAGAAAACCTGGCTCTGTTTACATACAAATTTGTACAGCAGCATCATATTTTTGTTCAGTTGTTTTAAAGCCCATCTATTTACTTCCCTGTTGCTGAATGTTTGTGAAGTATTTTAATACCTGATTCCATTATGCAGTGTATTTTATTTTTAGTTAGTATTTGTGGTAATAAAATAAATAAAGGAAACTAATACATGGCATTTACTGACTTAATGTTGTGGAAAACTGAAGATTTAGTGGCCTTCAAAATAAATATGGGTTTTGGCTTTAAGTCAGCAAAATATTAACTCTCACATCCGTAAGTCTTGATGTTCATTGCTTACTTTAAGGAAAGCCAATTTCAACTTAATCTGGTTTACAAAGAAAACTGCATTCCTGTTACAGTTAAATAATTTTATTTCAGCATCATAATAAAAAGCAGCCTTTTTGGAGAATCCAGCCGTGCAGATTTTCATGATTATATCTTAGCCTCATGAGAATTGTTGTTTTCTCCTCCTGGAGTCATGTTATTATGGTATCTCATCTTTGTTCTGTTAAAATAAAATGAATCATCCACACTTGTGGTTGCAGAAAAAAATACTTGAAAATATGAATCTTAAATGCTCAAAACACAAAAGTTAAATAAAATGAGCCTGCAATTTGTTTATGTTTTCAGTTCATAATTTTTAAGCCAGTACCATAATTTTTTGACACTAGAGATTACAACTGGAAATAACAGGTCCTGTTTTAAAACTAGTTGTAAAAACAACAGTTAAGAAATGTGTGGGCTTTGTCAACATAAATGATTTTAGAGATTAAAATATTTATTTTGAAACCCTGTATTTGGGATAAGAATGTATATGACAGGATAGACCCTGGCATTTTGGAATATCCAAGATACTAGAATTAAAATGTGTTATTCAAGTACACCATTCTTTAACAGTAAAAATGCAGATGTACATGACACTGACAAAATTCTAAATCTTTGCCATAAAATGTAAGTGAACAAAATCTTAGGAACTTCATACAGCCTCTGCTCAGGAAATCTTCCATTACATTTATTAGAAGTGAAGTCTTTGTATCACCAATTGAAAAAAAAATAACATATGCAATGGCTATATTCCAATGGTCAGCTTCAAAATATCTTAATTAACATTCAGACTGTTGTGTGTCGCCTATCAAGTTACTATCCTCTGAATGGTTTGCTGAAACTTCCTGGTAGGACTCTTCTGGCCAGAAAGGTGTTACAGAAAGACTAACTTAAGTGTATTGGGGGGAGTTGTTTTACCAGTGTACATGAATGAGAGCTAAAGTCTGTCCTTCATGGCTCCTTCAAGTTTCACCTCAAGTGAGAGTTTTATAAGCACCCAACAGCGGTATAAGAACGGGCACTAGTGTCCTACTTTTGGCCTTGAAGAGCACTTATCCTTTTAGCCTTACACTATGAAGTAATGGTCAGGCTCAATGAATGAAATGTACCTCAGATGGCACATATCCTCCCCACATGCATAATGGATCAAACACCTAGGCTAGGAGATGATCTTTTTTTTTTAAATCAATTGAGTAAGTGAGGCATCAGGAAATCCTGGCATTAGAAAGTGAAATTTTGTAGCATAATCAGCTAACAAAGGAGAGTATAATAGTTAATGGAAAGCAGAATATGAAAGCATAATTAAATCTGGCATGCATATTGTCAAGTCAGATTATCACTGGGTTATGGAAAAATGTGGTAGAGAATCATTTATGAAGGGCACAGCATAGCCTTAGTCTTCCTTTCAAGTCTTTATAAAATTAAAGCAAGATTGTGTTTTATTTAGACTGGCACTGTTCCTAGAAAGCACTAGTTGTGCGGCATGGAGCCTGAAATAGTGGGTTTTTATTTGTACTCAAAGCTCTAGAGTATTGTTTGTTCAATCACTTATGGATCAGGCAGCTCGGTAGCTTTCATAAGTACTTGAACAGTGTGAATAAATTGTACTGACAATGCTGACAGCTCCATACCCTGTCTATGAAAGGCCTGAAAGGCTTTAAACTTTTGCTTTTTCATTCATTGAAGGGTGGTCCTTGTGAACAATACGTTGGTCTCCATACTTTACAAGGTTCCCCCCTTCTTCCCCCGCAGAAAACTTTTTTTGGCAAAATTAAATAAGCTTCCTACTATTAGCTTCTAAAGAAAGCACTTTAAATCAATCTGTCTCTAAATATAATTTAGAAGACAAAATGAAACCTATGTGAGCACAATAAAGTGTTGTTCTTAATAAATTCCAAGCTGGCAGGGGTCCAGTTCCTCTGATATTTCTAATCCTTTCCAAGTTTGCTCCAGGCAGAAATAAAAATACAACAGAATTTTCTTAAAATAGTATTCCGTCTACCATTTCCAGAGAACTTCCAGATTCAGACATTCTTTAAAACAACTATGTTTTTATTTTTTGTTTTACAGAATTATTTTTTAATTCTCCACTAAACTATTTTCCTTCTCCTATATAAAAATTGCTTGAAGATGAAGTTACCATCATTTCTGTGTAGTTGACCATTCACAGTATTAAAGAGGGATTGACAAACTTAACCATAAAGACACGACAGTTGCAGGTTACTGCAACTAAGGAAACAAAAGCAAATCCATTGATAGCTCTGAGGCAATTACCCTTTTTCACAAAGATTTTAACCACTGGCCATTTTGGAACTCCAGAGGGAGATGCAATAGGGACACCTCATACATTTAACACCAGCTTACCTACCTGCCTTCTTTCTTTTCTTACAGACATGCCTTGATGAAAAACATGTATTTATATATCTTTTAGTGAAAGGGACCAGCAGTACTTTGACAGTACATAGCATTTTTAAGAGCTTCCAAAGTCCCACAATACCACAGTATTCAACTGTCACTCCTCACGCTCGATACAACAGGAATTCCAAATTTTGTGCACAGACGATTACACTCTCAGTTTCCCACAGGGCAAATAGGTCAATTTAATCTGCATGCAAATTCAGAAATCTTATTACGCAGGGATCTATCTTGACATTTTTGAAACAAGGAGAACAGTTTTATCCATATAATTCTATTTACGGAAGAAATTTAGGAGCTAATGTCATCTTAGTTACTCATTTTCCCTCCTCTCTTTTACAGCATAGGACAGCAGAAGTTCATCTCATTCTCTAATTTACTCTTTTGATCTTAACTCATTGCTGCATTGGTGGCCAGTATGTTGATATTTCTGCTTTCGCCTGAGCTAAACCTCTAGTATTTTGTGTGAAAATCCGTAACATCTGCCTCTGGGTTCAGGTTTGCAAGCTTCTGGAAAGTAAATTGGCTTCCTAATTTTTCTGTTAATCAATAAATGATAGAAGTATTGTACTTCTTTGAAAGATGTCACACCTGCCTATAAGCAAAACAGACCATTTTTCCCTGCACTGGAGTGAAAAAGACGAAATAATTGTGTCACACTGTGCTTCATCCATCTTTCCACTGTGTCCACCAGGTTTTTCACCTTATTTAATAGTTTCACTGTGAAACTTGAGTGTATACATTGGCTTCTTGCATTATGTATTTATAGCTAGTCACAAGTGCATACACATGTGTTTGAATGTCATTCCCAGAACAATGAGTCAGTGGCCACAGCTTACCACCTTTTCAATATTAAATAGAAAAGAAGAAATGAGGCAAAACCACAGCACCATGAATGCCAGAATGCATTATTACTGTCAGTTCTTGGACCAATATCTGAATAATTACACTGTGATAAGAATGAAATACCAAATGTGCAAAGCCAGAGCTCCACATAGTTGTAAAGTGGAAGCAGAAAGAATTGTCAGAGCCTGAGTCTAAGGCCACAGTCTGTTGATTATTGTTCTGTTGTGAAAAACAGACAAAAACGTAAGCTTGTACAGCATATGAAAACACACATCAAATTGCTGGCAGCATTTCAGCTTCCAAATGTAGCAAATGTTGAAACACACTTAAATTTGCTTCTCAGTCTTTAAATCCTGCTTTATCTCCTGTCATTTGTATGACAGGGACTGAAATTTTTGACAGCTGAAATAGGTGCCTGTGCTCTACACCCAGAGCTGATCCAACAGCAGCTGAATTCAAAGGACATCTTTCCCCTGACTTCAGTGGGAGTTGGGTGACACCTGGTATCAAATGAAAACCCAATTATGAGGGGATACAGCCTGAGTAATCAGCTCACGAGTGCATTTACCTGAGAAAATCCTTTCATTCCCCCTGCTCTCCCCTCGGTCAGCCATGAGAAGCAAATAGGTCAGGAAGCCTGGATCCCACAGAAACGTCACTTTCATTAAGGCTTTTGGTCTGCTGATAGTTCACTCCTAACCTCTAAATCATTAATGTTGCATCAGAAACTGTCCTTAGCCTTCTTGGCAAAACTTCTCTGTAATGGTAATGAATGAACTTGTCACTGTCATGCTCGCACAGGAGGACCCTGACAGTGATGGGCCAGCACGTGCGTGACTGTCCCAGCAGCATCTCCCCTCTGAACTCATCCCAACCCCACTAAAACTCTCCTGAGAGGATTTTAGCAGCAGGAGAGGGGATTTTGCTCATTATTTACTACCTACATGTCCGCATCTTTACACTATTGTACCTATATTTTTGAGGTAGACAATGTCAAGTTAATAGGTGGAAAAAAAAATCTTCACCCTGTTGGAAAAATTCTGATAATTATGTTTTTCTCAGAGAGGTTCATTATGAAAATATGAAATGGTGAGTTGTTTTGTGGTTAGGTTTGATTTTCAAACAGAGTGGAAATTAATACATTCTTCTTATTTTACTCCAACATTGAAAGACCGCTGTAGAGCTGCAGTTCCTAATGTGACAGGTTTTCACAGGCTCTCCACCATTGTACATGCACAACTCAATGTCAGTTGTGTGAAAACTCTTCTTTTAAACCCAACAAATCCACAACTTCAATCCCTGCAGGCATACCTTGAGAAAATGTATATATATGTATATCCAAATAGCAAAATATATAGGAATTGGATGTATAACAGGAAGTTTAAAAATTACAGTCTGGGAAAATCCAAAACATGCTTGTGGCTGCCTGCGTGGGCCCTTGGCACCACAGGTGCTGGGCAGGTGGAGATCCCTGGGACACCAGGTCCTGGTTCCCAGATACTGCCCCTCTCAGAGATCTGAGATAATTGGCACAGTTTACCAGAAATTTTTAATTCTACAGAGCTAGCATTGCCCAATGGAAACATCACTAGAAATTTTTTGTTCCATTTTAATCACCTGTGATGAGGTGCTATATGGAAAAACACGAAGGTACTTCGCAGATCTCTGGATGCAGACAGAGCCAGGAGTCCCAGTACATGACTCCCTGCTCCCTCCTCAGGCACAGCCACATGAAGTATAAACACAGAGATATTTTAAGAGGTTATTATTCATGTAAAGACAATTATCTTGTTCATAGTAATTTTAAAAGCCCAATTATTTTGCCAGTAGGATCTTCGTAAGAAGCATTAAGTGGGTCTATATTTCTATATTGGTTTAGAGGACAGAACTGAGAGAAGCATTGAAACGAGCAAGCTATATAGGTTGTGGCTTATGGTATTTTGGGTGGTTATCAGCATACGTAATTAAATGTAGTGTTGGGAAGAACTAATTATTCACAATGTTCACCTCTCGAGCTAGTTGATTTTATGGTTTAAGATGCCACAGTTAATTTCAGCAAAATATGGGATGAACATCTCATGACTGGGCTGTATATATGACACATACTGTATAGTGATAAGACATGGGATATGTTAATTAGCAGCTACTGACATGACCAAATGATGTGCATACTCTGCAGTCATTTTATTTCTATCCTTTCTTTCATCTTTGATATTCCACTTGTGTTTGATAATGACAAAGTTATGAAAATGTTGTGACGGTCTGATTGAAGAGACTGGGACAAAGAGACAGAAAGAGAGAATATATAATAATGAGGCATGTTAGGTCTCCATTTTCCTTTGTCTTTTAAAATATTTTTTTCTGAATACTTTCTGGATGAGTTTCCTTTTAACACAGAAAACAAACATGCCATACAGTTCACACATGATGTGTCAACCTTTTGTGTAACTCCTTGGGTTGTTGTCTTATAACTCCTATGTCAATTAACACACTCGTATCATCTTTGGATGATTTTGAACTTACAGTTTAATAGAGAAGTCTTCCCTTTTGATCAGGTCTTGCTCTGTAGAATACCCAGTTCTGAAGAAAAAATGTACGTTATATTCTGCTGATAGTAGACATATATACAGTTTATTTTCATTGTCATTAACAGAAGTAATAATTTTTAATTACAAGTCACCCACAGTGAAAAAGAAGAAAATGCATAGTCGTTGCTAAATCTAAATAAGACTGTTTTGTGTTTTCTGACATCTGATGACCTGTTCATAGAACAGAACAAAAATGGAGCAAGTCTTCAGGGTTTGTGGTCTCAAAACAGCTGTTAGTTGCAATCACTGTCTGCTAACAAGTAATGCACTGAGTATCCAATAGTGTGTAACTTAATTTGCCTATCTCTCTCTGTCATCTGGTTCTTAGACCTACAGACCTATTATGTGAAACTGTCACAGAGGAGTCTCCCATACATCTTTATTTTTATTCTCTCAGATTTCTGGTGGGGAAAAATAGTGTTATATCTCTGTCAAATAAATTAGTTATTTTGCAGGCACAATAATATGACAAAAAACTAATATGGAAAAGCAGACAGAGTAATGTTCTTAAGCCCTCGTTGGCCTGGAGCAAATTAACTTATTAAGGAAATTTGTATTTTCTGTCTCATGCAAGTGTTTTGTTGTGTTTTTTTTTTTCATTTCTTTGATGAGAACTCCAGATCTGAATACCACCATGTCTGAAGAATGTCATTATGAACACAATCCATTGCTACTGTCAAGACTTTCAACACCTAAAATACTAAGGTTGTGGCTTTTGTCCTTTCCATTAAAAGACGGCTTTTTTCTCCACAACTAATCAATATTAAGAAAAATAATCTACAGTACTGGTCCTAGGTTTTCAATTTCATGAGATGGTCATTTTGAAGTTGCTGTGCAATTACTTTCTATTTAAAACAGGATGCCTACTTTTCCTTTATTTTCATCATTTTGCAATATCTTTCCCTAACACCCTGAAACCAAACCTTTTCATTTATTTAATTGTGAAAACTAAGAGGTATTCTAGAACAGAGATACACACAGGTTCTCAGGGGGTCATTTGCTTTCTAATGATTGCTTTCACTCTATGGACTACAATTACATGAACCTACATAAAGCTGAGATCAGTAACTCAGTAACCATTTTCAGTTATGCCCAACTTGTGTCTATACCACACTATGTTTTATAAACCATCTTATTGAGAAAGCAGGAAACTAGCCTTCAGTATTATGTGATTCAAACAACCATGTCATGAAACAAACCATGAGGAGTTAGGACGAGGATCACTTCAATTAAAAATTTAAAATTAGCTCTTCAGACACAGTTCCACTGTCTACACACAGGTATTTAGTCCTATTTGAAATGCCTAAACCTAAAAGTCTAAACCTATACTGTAGTTATAGGAGACCCATGCCTTTCTGGTGTCATGGCTGGCAATCGGACAAGACTTAGGTATCTCAAGTGGTACCAAAAGTCTGGTGAGAAACAGAATCAAGCCTTTGTCTGAGTTAGACGGCCTAAATAGCAGGCAATAGTCTGAGGAATGAGGGAGTCCTCCAGCAAGGCTGATTGCTCACTGTTGATAGCAAAGAGAGATCAGGTGATAACTTAGATGACATCCAGAACAAAACCCATTTTAGCTATACTGTCAGTTCACTCTAAAAGAGAGTCAGCTGGCCAAGTGAACTGTTCTCAAGGTTCCCTGGATTGTATTGCCTAGATCTCTACCAACTGTAATGAAGACCTTGACATCTCACCCACATGGAGACATCTGAATGTAGATGCTTTAAGGGGCAAGCTCAGTTCCATTCTTCACTTTTATAGAGCAAAGTTTATCCAACCTTTGTGACTCACTTTCTCTGCTAGGAAAACTTTCATTTTTTTGTGTCTACAGCACTGTTCCACTTTGTGAACTTCAAATTATTATTCAAACACTTAAAGTTGTAATCATCTTAGCTTTCTCCTGGCACTGCTTGGATTCATACCTGGCCCTTCCAGCTAGTCAACAATTCCATTCTTCCATGACACCTCAGCTATGTTCTGAAGCAAACTCCTATCAGTGGCACCGTGCAGCTCTCCTCCCGCCACAAAGGGACACCTTCTCCACAGAGGAACTGGATTTTTTTTTCCTTTCCTTAGCCTCCACTATGAGGGTTAGTTTTGAAATCTAGGTGAAGAAAACATCTACAATACTCAATGAACAGAAGAAAAGACAAATAAAGAAGTTTAGAAACAGTATAGCTCTGGAAAAATTACGGACAGGAAATGCTGAAATTGCCATTAATAGGTGAACAAAAGCATATAAAGAGTGGGAGGAAAGTTGTTTGCTTTTTTTTTTTCCCTGGTCGTTTGATTTGTGCCTCTGACTGTCATATGTTTAGCATATTTAGCACTTAGATAATTACTATACCGATAAAACAAAATGATGCATGGGAGCACTCTGATTTGGACCTGAGTTCAATATTTCTGAAAGGCCAAAGCTTCACTACAGAGCACAGTGTATAAGAAAACTTAGACATTTTTACACATAGAGGCAAGGTGAGTTCAGTTTGAGAAAAACATAGGCACGTCAGGTAGATATCGTTAGTCTTTCTAACTCCATTACTGGATGTGAGTTGTTTCATCATGATTACTGAGATTCTTGAAAGAATGGACAGCCGACAACATGTATTTAAGTAACTCTCTCTGGGAACCAGAGAACATAATTGAAATAAAAAAGTAATAAGATTCTGAATCATTGATTTTTTTTCTCCTCCAACAGGAAAACAATTTGACCTGCTAGTCCCTGCCATCTGCTGCTATTTTGTGGAAAAGTAACATTATGCTTATTAATCGCTTCCACATGGTACAATGTTACCGAATCTTATGCCTATTCATATGATTCCAACAAAGACATTTTTCTACTGTAAAATCTGAAATCTTAGGTGTGTTCAATATGTACATATGCACAGGTAGGGCAGGTGAAATTGCTGTTACCTCTTCCATGCATTTACAAGACACACTGAGTGGGGAGAGGTGTCCGATCCCTACCAGCTACACTGCCCAAGGAACTAGGGGGTAGAATGGGCAGATCCATGAATCCAGGACTATAGAGACATAGAAGAGAAAATCAGACTCTCTAGATACCAATATGTCCCGTTTTACTGCTGAATATATTTGTGGTATTTCGCATGTTTAGCTTCAGCAAAGCAGAACAGCATTTTGTCCCTTCTTGCTGCAGGTTTCCCCTCTGGGAGGGAAGCAAAGCCAGGCAGGAGTGGGGGAGGTAGAGCATCACCTTCCCAGAGTTCTGCCTCAGGAATTGTGCAGGAGAAAACACCATTGTAAAATCATTATCTCACAAAACTTACCAAAATATGTCTGTGTTTCAAATATATCCTAAAAAACAATGAATCTGTCCTCTCACACAGAAATGTCATAGAAAAAGCAGACACAAAAGGCCACAGCTGAATTCTGCTTGACTCACATGTAGCTTTCTGTATGAAATTCTAACACAAAGGAGGTGCCTCTTCAAACACACATTTCTTGTCCAGACTAGTTTAACTTTTTCATATCATATGATCTCTTCTTTACTGGATTTGTTGTGTAATCATTAGAGTTTACATCTACTGCGTACTTTCTACTGCCCCACTTTTACTTTATCCTGTTTCTGCAAATTAATCACATGCAAGTCATGCACTGGCTCATACAGCCAAAGGAAGGAGGTGCCACTTTTTTTACAAGGACCACACATCTGAGGGCAGCATTCACAGAGGGAGCCGAGACACACTATTTCCTATCGTAGTCAGCTAAAGAACTCAGCATCTACACCAAACTCTTGCTGATGTCAGCAATAGGTACAAAGCCAAGGTTAAATATTTTCCTCCCAAAATGGAAAAACAATTTCCAACAACATGGAGAACTGGATTCAATGGCTGAAATATCCAGAAGCCTGGCCTTTCTCTAGAGAACACACAAATTCTACAGTTTATCCAGTGCTGTATCAATTGCCAGCTTGTAACAGGTTTTATCCCCTATATCAGGCTTCACATAATTCAAGCATTAACTGCTTACATTGCTAGGAAAAGAAGAAAATAGTTTTATTCTACTCTTAGGAGGAGAAAACAAACAAAACTGCAGTAGGAATAACATTCAGCTTGTACCACAATATGTCCTCAACAGCAACTTCAGCAGTGATCTCATAAAAAATAAAATAAAATAAAAAAAAAGCCCACAACAGTCAAGCATTTTCTGGAAAGTAACCAAAGGTCTGCTGCAAATGAATCAAATATTTCATCTGCTACTTGGTTGCAAGTATTGAACACATGGTGCACCATTGGAATGCAATAAAAGCCTCAAACATTTTGATTAAAACATTGATCCAGTCCGCTGTCCCATCTTTACACGTGACTGTATCTCAATCTGTCTAGGTCTCTTTTTAAACTTGCCACGCAGCAGAAAATGAGATAGGCTCTTAAAAAATTCTGTGTATATATATCTTTCTTATTGCAGCTACACTCTCTAAATTCTGACGTGTGTAAAGGCCAGGAAAATCACTTGATGTACCTGATGGCTCAATTCTGCCAGAGGGGCAAAAGGTGGTGCCTGGTGATGCCTGCAATGAGGCACAGCTTACTCTGCACAAGTGTGCTATGGCTCCTTAAAACTGCATGCACACACTTGTCTAAACTCCTAAACAGGGTTCTATATTTGCTACTGTGGTTCAGCCAGCTGCAGAATTTAGAGCCACCTTCTGTGCCCTGGCCCTCATTGCTAAGGGCTCCTCAATTTCCTGCCCTGTTCTCTGGGGATGTAACACCAGTTCTTAGACTTTGAAAAATACCATGACTAAGCTCACAGTGCAAAGTATATCCCACAGCAAATTGCACAGCACCAATACCCAACTGACAGCAAAACTCCCTTCTTCTTACATTGCTCCAGTGTCAGCCCAAGGTCAGTCAGCCATCACACCCCATAGCCGGGCTCACAGGCAGGATAATGTCACTGGAACACTTACTGCTTTATAGCCTATTTTGTAGGCAATAAGCAGAGAGCAGAAGCAATACCTATATGGACAGTGCCCAGGTGGTGCAGTTCCAGTTCTGCTCTCCACCCAGAGGGCAAGAAAGAGCATGGGGTTCAGTAGCCTGTTCCAACCTGCGCTGTGCCCCTGCGCTTGCTGGGTGTGGAGAATTACAAGGTTACAGGAGGTTAAACTCTGTGGCCAGGTTCTCAATTTTTATCTAATTAGGTTACTCTGAAACAAGTTCTTTGAGCAGGCTGAGAGTGCCACACAGGAGAAGAAGGGCATAGATTCATTTGAAGTTCTCTATGCTAATATTTGGCATTGAAAGCAGTGAAGAATGAAGTTTATATAAGGGTAGTAGTAGAAACCATGGGAGAACAACTTCAGCCTAAAATAATAGACCACTGCAACTTACTGCTTCAAATTTCAAAAGGTGTAATGGCTTGAAGGCAACTGATTTGAGTCTTTGACATAATATTCTCTTTGTCCAGTTAAACCCATGGAAAGTCTAATAGTTCAATTTTATAGTTCAGTACTTTTAAATTAAAAAAATACTTTAGGCTTTTGTTCAATAACGTTAACATAAAATCCTGGCAGCACTGCAAAATTAGCATCCACAGTAATTGGCAGCTTAAGCCATCTACTTAGAATGCCCCTACACAACATTATTGCTTCGTTCATTTAAGATTTTCCAGACTTCTTGCATAAAAAGTCATGACAGTCCTGCTATCAGCTTGCATAGGTAGAGATGTTATTTCAAATACATTGTCAATACTTTATTCTCAGAAAAAGATACTGGAACTAATTGTACTAGCTGAGCACAACAGTATAAATCAAATCACCGAATTGGAAAACATTTCTCTGTACTTTGCGGGCACTTATTTTTAAATCTAAATAAAAACCCCAAGTATTTGCAGTTAAAAATATCTGATTACTATTAACATTTTGAAACATTTTCATGCCCAGCCGGGAAGTTCTATCAGAAGTTTAAATTACATCAGAAAACTTTGTATTTGTTGTGAATTTTACAGGTGAAATCAGAAGGAATAGATATTGTCAAGGTTACCCAAAAAAGTTTAGAATAAAGACCCCTTCCCAGCTGCTTTTCATTTTTATACCCATATGGATTATCTATCTGGGGGGGAGAGTTGTCGTCTCTGGATCTGGGGTTTGTGTCTGTGGGTTTTTTTAATTTTCTTGAGGACAACAGGGTGGAAGAGATTAATTTCGGTAACTAATTATTAGAGTGCAGAGGATTGCCAGAACTAAATTTTCATCATCTTATTGACAAGGTCTAGCCTTTCCCTCTTTGGATCAGGGATCCACATGAATTGTGGGATTTGTGAATTGTCTGAGATGTTTTAAAGAAAGCATAAGAGATTTTTCTAGGTTAAAAGTCTTTAAAATTTTCAGAAGGGAAGCTGTAGAAGGAGACATAAAAGATTCTAGAGATTGTAAGAACTACACTAGGGTTCTTGGAGGACTTTCAATGAAGATTCTCCATAAAGAATGGCCTTGGCCATGTTAGGACATAAAACAGTTCAATTAGACAGTTACATTGGATACCTTACTAAGATTCTTTAACTAAAGGAGGATGATCCAGACAGAAATAATTTTTGATCATTTACAATTATAGCCATAAACACTTACCTAGGACATTTATAGAAGGTAGCATCTGCTTGTGCAGTTGACCTGGGATTTTTCTGGCCACACACTTCTTACCGTGTGTTAACAGTTGGAAAATGAGAATCTGAACATATTTGATGCTATACCACAAAGATTCATTGCTGTTCCACTTAAGGAATAACACTTCCATAGGAAACAAGTTCAGTCCCCAGTTAGAAGAGATGTCATTCTATTGCAGGAAGTTCATTCCTTCCAAAGCTTTTTGGTCATGCCTCACATATTTCTCCACTCTTTCACACTTTTCATAAGACATAAAATTTCTGATTTTATACATAAACCTGGCTCAACTCTCTTGGTTTATTAGACATCAGCCTTTATTGCTAAAGGCACCCTGGAAATGCCGCAGAGTCAGCCCAGCATCTGCCAGACCTGGATGAGAACAATTCCTCCTCTTCCAGCTCCCAGCTCTGGCTGGTAGGATGCCAATACAACAGGCTCAGGGAAAGTCAGACGCATACATCTCCGAAAAGCATCATAGCTTGCTTGCTTCCTGGGAATATCTCTTTGAACTGCACAAAGTTTTAGATTTACAAAATTGCCTTGCTGCAAAAAAAAAAAAAAAAAACAAGGCATTGGTATGTCAGAATCAAGCCTTTAAAAATTCCTAAATATACATATGTGAGAAAATATATACATTTCTCTTTCCAGGGGGAGCTGTTATATCTTGCTTTCTGCTGTTGTACCTACCTGCAGTCAAGGAACTCACAAGCTGTCTGGAAAAGTTGACATTGTAGTTGATGGAATATCAATAGAAGTGGTGTTGCAAAATATATCTTGTCCTACCAATCTACTATAATAGTATGTGAAAAACCTGGGCTCAATCCCACATTACAAATATGGCTTCAAAATTGCTTACACTGGGGTTGGAAAAGCATATAGGGTCTGCAGTGCACTGACTAGTCTGTCAATGAGAACTTCCAGTAGTGTGTTTGACAAACAAATTTAAGATTTAACAGGAAAAATGGGAGTCTAATCCTGAAGGAAATAGATAGATAGATAGATAGATAGATAGATAGATAGATAGATAGATAGATAGATAGAAAGAACACCACAACACAGACCACTGTTTGGATTTTTTTTTTTCTGTGAAGGCAAGATTCTCCTGAAGGAAGCAGTTCATGTGAGAAGAAAATTGCAGAAACCTCCAGCCCAATGTTCTGATGGCAACAAAACTTGATCTTGTTTCAGCCAAATTCAGCAGCAACATTAAAGTGCTGATTTCAGACATCTGTTATTGCTGATCATAAATCTGCTCCGTTGCATTTTACCATGAATTTCCAGCACCATGCCTGCATGGACTAAGGAACAGTATCTCCAATTACTAATCTTAGTTACTCTTTCTGTCCATCTACTGTTCACAAATGCATATTTCTTTTCTCTCTTTTTTGTTATATTTTACCACATTTTCATGACAATAAGTACAGATAGTTTGTCAGGAGACTGGCTTACATACTCCTGTATGGTGCCTCCATACTTCTTATATATTCCTGTAGAAAGTAAGCTATTTAGAAAGGAAAATATATTTTAACTCTTAGGAGTGCAGAATGCAATATTCTGTCAGAAAGGGCCAGGTGGAAATCCATCACCAAAAAAGTAACACATCGTTATGCACTGCCTAAGTAAACCAATGTACTTGTACTTAAAATCAAAGGGAATCTGGTTTCATTTAATACTTATATAGGCAGGAATAGAAAGATATAAAGAAGTACAGTGTTTTTAAGGAATGTAATTAAACTCAATGCAGAAAACACACATTAAATATGTCATAGAATCATAGAATACTTTGGGTTGGAAGGGACCTTCAAAGATCATCTAGTCCAACCCCCCCTTCAATGAGCAGGGACAACTTCACTTAGATCAGGTTGCTCAGAGCCCCATCCAGCCTGGCCTGGAATGTTTCCAGGGATGGGGCATCTACCACCTATCTGGGCAACCTGTGCCAGGATTTTACCACCCTCACTGTAAAAAATTTCTGCCTCATGTCTAGCCTGAATCTAATCTCCTTTAGCTTAAACTCTTACCCTTTGTCCTATTGTAACACAACCTTTTAAAAATTCTGTCCTTATCTTTCTTACAGGCTCCTTTTAAGTACTGAAAGGCCACAATAAGGTCTCCACAGAGCCTTCTTTTCTCCAGGCTGAACAACCCCAACTCAATCCCACTGTCTATGTCATTGATGAAGATACTAAACAGTACTGGTCTCAGTACTGAGGGATATCACTTGTTATCGGTGCCCATCCAGACATTGCACCATTGACCACCACTCTCTGGGTGCAATCATCCAGCCAGTTCCTCATCCACTGAACAGTCCCCCCATCAAATCCATACCTGCCCAATTTAGAGAGATGGATTTTGTGGGAGATCATGTCAAAGGCTTTACAGAAGTCCAGATAGACAACATTTGTAGCCCTTCCTTAGTCTACTGCTGTAGTTACTCCATCACAGAAGGTTGGTCAGGCAGGACTTGCCCTTGGTAAAGCCATGCTGGCTGTCTCAAATCACCTTCCTGTCCTCTGTGAGGCTTAGCATAGCTTCTAGGAGGATCTGTTCCATGCTCTTCCTAGGCACAGAGGTGAGGCTTACAGGTCGGTAGTTGCTGGGATCTTCCTTTCCACCTTTTTTAAAAATTGATGCAATGTTTCCCTTTATCCGGTCACCAGGAACTTCACCTGACTGCCATGACTTTTCAAATATCATGGAGAGTAGCTTGGCAACTACATCAGCCCGTTCCCTCAGGACTCTGGGATGCACCTCATCAAGTCCCATAGACTTATATACGTTCAGGTTCCTTATATATACAGGAAAGGCAACACTGAATTTTTAAATATAGCCGGTATGATGTTCTTTCATTAGTGAAAACTTAACTTGAGGAAGCTTTATAATTCTCAACATTTTCTTGTATTAAAGTTAATTCCCCTAAGACAATGACAGTGTTTCATTGAAAGACTGGCAACATTAAAAGACTAAATTAGTCTGCTGTCTGCCAAATGTGTCAATGTTTACTTACTTTTTGAGTTTCTGGCTGAATTATTTTGTGAGATTGCTTGTGAGTGAATATATTACATGTTTATGAGCATGAGGAAAATAGATTCTCTGATCTCTGACTTCCGTGATCAATTGATCCCTTCAGGGAAAGTAAATATATTTATCACCTTTAGACGGCAAGACTCCTACAAGAAATTGTCATATCATTATAATGGATCAGAGAACATAAAAGTAGTACTCTGTGCTCAGATTTTGAACAACATCAGGACAAGGAGAAAGAGGGAACATTAATCTAAGACTAGCAGGTAAAGGATGATGAACACCTAGAAGAAGTGCACAACTACCTGTTCACCTTAGTGGCATGCTCTCGCCATCTTCGTCTCCGTACAATATTTAGGAGTGTGTACTTTGCAGTGCTTGAGCGGCAACAGTTTCAGTGAGTAGACAGCAAAATGGAAAGATCCAGCTTAGATCTGGGCCTCATTTTCTGTGTCCTAAACCTTATTTTTCAAAACATTTCAGGGAAAAAATTAAAATCAAGGAAAAAACCTTGGCATTTCAACATAAGTCAAGTTATAACTGACCAGAAGAAAATGTTTCTCTACATTTCCTTAAGGAATGCAGTTAGTTAGAATG
The DNA here is from genome assembly GCF_964273445.1 of Streptopelia decaocto. NCBI lineage: Eukaryota > Metazoa > Chordata > Aves > Columbiformes > Columbidae > Streptopelia > Streptopelia decaocto. The sequence continues at coordinate 21,515,544 of NC_138663.1, forward strand.
CAATATTCAAAAAAATCAAGCAAATTAAAGCCATACAGATGTTTCACACATATATTTAATTTAAAAAATTCTCTTACTTTGACTTTGCAAATATAATGACCATGTCAAATGCACAGTGTTGTGTGAATAAAGGTACACGCACAAAAAGCGGGAGTGATCTGGCCTTACTTAGACATCCAAGGAATGGGTCTCTAAATGCATCACTTTATATTCCCCTGTAGTTTCCAGAGAAAAATAGTTGAATACCCTCCACCTCCCAGGGGCAATTTATTACATTTAAAATGCTTACCTAAGACAATCAGGTTAATCATCCCCCAAGGATAGCCACGTCTCTCCATGTGTTACAGAAGGAGCGCAGGGTGACCCATTAAGCCTTTCCACACAGTTTTCAACAACTGAAGGTGACTCAGGTGAAACCCACTCACAAAGTTTTATAATATAGGCATTTTTTCCTCACAGAAATGCAGACCTGAGGACAGGCATGGACTGGAAAGTATCAATCACATGGCTGGCAGCCACACTCCCACAATTACTTTCCAGGGTCCTGCTTAGCTTCACACAACCTAGCATTTTAACTGCTGAATGGAAAACAGTTAAACTGTTATTTATTGGAAGAGACTATAATATAATGTGATCATAAAACTCCACACAAGGAAAGTTCCTTATTTGTCTCTTGAATTCAGATGAATTAAAGGAACACACAAAACTAATAGTTTTGAACTTGAGAGCCTATTAGGGAAAATGTCCCTATTTGAGAGAATATTGAAACAGATGTTTAATATTAGGTCTATGCTGAAATCCCATTGAGATCAGTCAGATTAAAATGCATGCTTAAATTTAGTCTTGTCTATAGGGTCTTCCCAAATAGGAATTGATTCAGCATGTACTGAAGAGCTTCCCTGAACTGTGGCCTGAGAGATTAACTTAAATATGTTTTCAGCTGCCCAACCACAGGCACCCTAGTGGGAAAATTTAGTCAAAACCTTTATCTTGGTATAGCCTAATGCATGTTGTTTATCACCTTACTGGCCTCATACTATTCATCTAGAGCTATGTTTTGGGAATCTATTGGGGGCTAAGTTTTCTTTTTAATAACAGTGGTTCCTTTTTTGCCTTCAGCCAAAGTATCAGAGGAATGAAATTTATGCCATGTAAGGAACAACTCAGCCATTTTCTCCATTGCAGTTTCACATGGCTTTTCTATTCTGAATAGAAATATAACACTTTACTTTGTTTTTCTCACCCATGCTCTGAGGAACAGCATTCACTTTCTTTCTCTAGGCAAACTCTGCTGCTATTTTGCTATGTAGGTTATTAAGGTTTTATTTGATTATTATAATATTGATGCCAGTAGCAGTCACTAGGGCAATCTGTTGCTGTTACTTAGTTGCCCACTTCACACTTAACATCACGACAAACTCAAAAAAATTGTGCATCACCATTTAAGTGTTTTAAGCCCTGAATCAAGAACCCTAAATAGTGAGAGCGAAAACGTCAACACCAGAAATTTTACTATTAATCTATGCAAGAACAATGGTCTGTGGTCTACATTAACTTTTTCAACTTTAGGCACACATTCTAGAAATCTGGTACAGTTTTTTTAAAATGTTCAACATAGAGAAATAGCTCAGCTTGTTTACATTTCCTGAAAACAAGACGTAAGTGCTGTTAGCACTGTTCTGATTCAAACAAGCAAACAAACAACCACAACCACACAACCAACAACAGCACTTTAAGCATAACATACCTTATTACAAGTAAACGAGATTCTTTACCAGTATTCTCTATGTCACACCTAACTACTTCAGTGACAAGTTTATTTTTTTATCTCAGTTATTCCCGTAAGCGATGGTGAGGTACAACCACAAATATTTCCAAAGCATCATAACCACAACTGCTTACTAAACTTAGAAGTCCTGTCACATGAAATCTATACCAACTCTTTGGGGTTTGCGTGTTAACCAACAGTAGTAGAATCTAACTGCAAAGCTTTAATTGAGGATGATGTAAAATATCATTCGGTATAACTGTGAGTTAGGGTTTAATTTTGGAAAATAAGCTCAGCAACAGTTTGAGTCCCATAAAAATTACTGGAATTTGATGTAAGCATGTTTTTAAGGATACACTTGAAATATTTTCATTAATTCATATCAGAACATTGGAATCATATTCAAAGTCAGTCAAGATCTCTTCTAGTATGGTCACTGAAGTTCGAATCAGGATGTTAGACTGCGGGTTTTACAGGTGACAAACTCTTTAACATAGTAAAAATCATGAAGAAAATATCCAGAAATGGCTTTATAGATATAAGAACAATTTAAGTTAAGCACAGGAAACAGAATCTGAGTCTTTATGGAATGATTACAAGCCTAGTAAAGTCATGAATCAAATAAACTGAGCAGTTGTATTTATGAGGTAGTTGTCATTTTCAAAGCATCTTAAAACTTCAGGTCATGCCACGCCTTTGAGTAGTCGGTTCATTTTATTGCAACAATATGTCCCCTTGCTTCCCCACTAAACCCTTACTGTTTAGCAGATCATTTATTTTTTACTTAATATTATAAAACCATTTGATACTATAAGGGTTCTGAATTATTTACTGGAAAATGGCATACACTGCAATATGCAGCATTCTTAATTCTTTAATGGCACTTCTATTTTAATGGCACCGGTATAAGAAATTAATAAGAATACACCGCAACTATATATATTCCAGAATGTTTCCAGGGCACGCACAGTTCTGTTATAACATAATTTGTGTAAATTTTACAAGCTAGATATAAAAATCACTTATATTCCACCACAACTATTAAATGGTTAAGCTGCTAACACATGACAGTCATTTTCATTTGAATGTATCCAAGTGCCTTTTATAAACAGAGATTACATCTCTTTTCCTAATCCTTTATACTCAAAATCTTTACTGAACTGAAAGGGTGAATGAATTCATGCAGAACATATAGTAGCAAGGTGAACCATAAGATATGTAAGCCATATTTTTACTTGATGAATAGATAAGATTCATGTAATAGAAAATTTAAACTGCTAAAAAAATCCAATAATGTAACCACTGAAGATGATGGAGTTGAAAGCCTGTTCCTTCAATTACATTTAAACTAAAGCTAAGACGATATGAGACTGCATATTTATCAAACTACCTTGTATATTTTAAATGTATGTCGTGTGCTGTATTCACAAAAAATACTTATAAAGATAAAGCAACTGCAAGGAATTCAAACTTCTTCTAAAAAATCAAAACTGGAGAAACAAAAAATTGGAAAGTAACTCTATATTTTAATTACATTGTTCTGAGCAATCATCTTAAATTTCTTCCTGCACAGTTAAAATAAATTAAAACATTGTCACCCTCACAGCCTTCTGGTTCAGCCAGCCAGGCTTGAGTGCATTTCTGCCTTTAATTAAGTATGGATAGATAATGTCCTTTGTTCTTTTTCTGATGTGTTTGACACCTGCTGTCTTTGTAATCAGGGAAATGAGTCAGGAAGATCCAGCAGAGAGGCTTTTAGTCAGAAGCAACACCTGGGTCCCCGTCTATGCCTTCACGTCACATAACACTGTCCCGCACTGACAACAGAGGAGACAAAAAGCTGAACAAGTGGTGAGCTTTCAGCTCCGGATATAGTACAGGGTCAATGGGCTGCTGTGGAAATCAATGGCAAAACTCAAGCCATATGCTAACTCATTCTTTTTTTAAGTGATAGAGAAACAACCTTTCCCCTGCCTTCCCCTCCCTCACCCCACTAATTTATTTTAGAATTATTTATGCTGCTGTATTCCAGCTAAAGCAAGAAGCTAGGGCCAAATCTACCAGTTTTTGTAGCCAAGTTTGTCACAATTCCTTACAATGTGATACTGGCCAAAATCACCATTTCCATAGACTGTATTTGCTTCAAAGTTATCTTAAGATATAGTAGATCTTGCCTCAAGTTTATTTCATGCAGTGAGTCTTAGCTTGGCGAGGTAATGTTTTTAATACAAGCTCACTCTCCACAGAGGGTGTGGGCTAAAACTCATGCTAACGTGCCAGATCTTGAAGAGGTTATTTCTGCGTGATTGTTTTTTAGTGAGACCCCACATTTACCATGCAAATTCAGGTTGGCTGCACAAGTCAGAACCACAGGGCACATGGAAATAACCTATAGAGCAACTCAGCATATGGCATCTGAAAAATGCTGTCAGACTTACCCTGTAGGACTCAGAGTCTCCAGCACTAGTGGCTGCAGTCTCACTATGAGGATGGGTGGCATTTCACACCATTTTCACTCAAATTGTATTTGAGGGAAATTATTCCATTGTAAGTAAATTCAGGCTAACTACAGTAAAGGTACAGCTAACAACTACATAAAACTCCCATTTTCCCCTCAGAGAAATTTGTTCTAGGAAAGACAGCACTCCCCACGAGTGGTGACATCGGTGCCTGACCCACTGTTTGCAGTCTCGCTTTACTGGATTTAGACCCACATGCACTTTCAGACCTGAAACATGGTTTTCTCTCTGCACACTGCGTTTTGAGATTTATAATATGTTTTCAGGTCTCATCAGGATGGAAGCACAGTAAAAAATACAGGTTGGTGGCCAGCATATCATTCTCAGAATAAATTAGAGCCGCAGGTCAGAACTGGGCAGAGCAAGGTCTGAGCACTGTCCTCCGCGTACAGATATAAGTGCAGTTGGTGCAAACACAACACAAACCACGTGCACATACTGGAGAACTAGAACACAGAGCTGGTTTGGAGAAGGGTTAACAGTCTGTAACCTTAATTTGCAAACAATATGCTAAAATGTTCTTAGCACACAGCATTTTTCAACACATTTTACAGATATTAACTAATTAGTCCTTTCAGTGCTGAAAGCATTACAGCACTACCTGCTTTTCTTCAGAACTGAAGAGAATGAAGCAGAGGAGGTTAATGGTTTATAGGAATTGACAGTGAAATTATATGGTAGAGTCAGGTTTAGAATTATTATGTTTCCGCTTCATGGTTTTGTGCCCCAATCCATATATCATGGTTCTCCTGGTAAAAGAAGAAAAAATTGTAAAAGATAGGTATAATAAAAAATGTATTATTTCTCTAATTTGACATTTTCAGATTTAATGCATTTTTAGACATTTGCAGTGTAATTCCCTTCCTTCCTCCATTCTCCTAAATTTATTTCCCAACCAATAGCTCATAAATATTCCTAAATATTTATTTATGAGTGCACATGCATTGTAAATAGAGAGTTATCACTGCCTGCTTGGATTTTCCTACAAATTGATTATTCTTTAAATAAAGAATTTTGATTTTTTATTGTTTGCGATCAAAATAATCCTCTGCTTGTGCATCCTTTTTCAAATCTAGATGCACCAGAATCATTTTCAGTGTTCAAAATTCTCCAGCTATTCCACTTTGAAATGTATTCTCTGCTTTTCATAGCTTTCTGGATTACCCCAAGTGAAATTATGGCAAATTTAGAAAACAGTTGTAATGCTACAATGCCACCATCTGGTTACAGTCAAGGATCTGATCTTGCAGGTGGTGAAGGCTCTGAGCCTGAAAGAATTCTGCAAGACACCACTAGCAATACAGGCTGGATGTGGAACAGATGTATGCACCAAATTGGTCTTGTTTATTGAAGGATTCTGATTAGCCAGAGATTGAGAGTAGTATTAAAGAGCAAGTAAAGCATCTGTTTTTCCTGTCTTTCTCTTTATTTGTCACATCGGTTCTGCCTAAGAGGCTCTGAATCCTGAATAAATCATACATATATGTGTGATTGTGCATAGCATTTAAAGAGCAGTTTGCGTCCTGATGCCCCAAAACCTTCCTCTGGGAGAGGTGCTGGGGAGGGTCCAGGGCTGGCACCGGCAGCCCCCACTCCGAGAGGACAGACCTGCCTCTGGGTAGAGCAAGCAGAAATGGGGCCTAAACTCATGAAATCCTGCACCAGAGGTTCATATTTACTGAAGAAATCCTGAATATTTCAACCATTGTAAACTTTCTTTTGAAATTGTATCATGGGAAGTAATGTCACTCTTCTTGGTGCAAAAGTTCATGCTTTCTTGCCTGGGAAATATCTGAGCAAGTGGGAAAGAGCAGAAGCTGATGTGGGAGCACAAAGCAAAAGAAAACCAAGATAAATACAAAACTAGTGTTTGCATACTAGTTGCAGCCAAAAGGGGTGTCTATTTCCTTGTCTAAACGTGACTAGCTGGATCTGATTTTACATATGTTGACTGCAAGCAGCACCACGTTTCTACTCACTTCTTGATCTATCGTAAAATGTTAGTTGGTGGGGAATGCCAAGCAGCCACATTTTGCTTCTTGCAGCAGAGAGAAAAGACATTAAGCTGATTTGGAAACATATATTATAGTTCTTTTCTGCACTACTATTCTGAATGCTGATCTTAAATCAAAATCACTTGAGGCTGCTTAAACTGATTTCTGCTGAATGGAAGTAAAATGTGAGAGAAAATGGAATAAGCAGCAGGAGCAAGTCATAAGTCAAAGGACAGCTTCTCTTATTGTAGCTCATCTTCACAGGCTAAATAAAACAGAACAGTAATGCTAAGTATATAAAGGGAAATGAAAGAGTTAACAATAGAGTCACTGAAAAATGCAGTTTCAAAATGCATTTTGGAAGGTTACGTCATAAAACCATCTGCTCTTGAGAGCTATCAAGGCAGAATTATTTGGTTTTCACATTTTTATTGGAGGGGCAATCTGTCTGAAGAGCGAAGTGTGTAAAGCCTTGCATGGGGTATAACAAGACCCAGAAATTACAACCAACAGAAAGGTAAAAACAGAAGATGAACAAAGTGGGGAAGGATCCTATTTTTCTGTCATTGTTACCAAAGGATAGAGAAGAAGTTTGCTCAGTTTCATATATTTAAAAAAATACTATTCCTGGGGTCTAGGTGAACTTGATATAATTAGATACTTAATACAAAATCAGCAAAACATAGATTCACACCTAAAATGTTAATCAGCAGATGGTAAATCTGTCCTAGGACCCTTGTTGTGTAAGCTAGACTTGCTAAAATTCTGTACTTAACATAAAGATAGTAGGAAACTCAACAATGACCTAGAAGAAAGCATAAAACCATGGATAGTGATGTGCTTTAGCATGAATTTAAGCACAGCTAAAAGGTAAAGAGTTGTCTTGATATTTTCTAAAAGTATGATTTATTGTTGTTTTGTATGTTATGCAATAACTAACAACTCAGAAATAGTGTGGCGCAGTTTGCACTGTGTAGATGAGCATATTTGGGCAAATAATTTCCTGAACAGATATGTTGGACTCATTTGTTTCTTTACCAAAACACGTGCCCTATTCAGCTTTGTAACTATTGCAGAGATCATGTTGTTCCCACTCCATCACAGTGGGACCTACTTGCACAGGCATTGTAGAGCCAGTGATTTGCAAGACCACTGGGCAGGTGGTATATCAGCTGCCCAGAGCATCGGTACAGAAATATCTTTGCTTTGAGAAGGGGATTGGCTGGGAAAGAGGTCAATTAACCATGAAGTCTATTCTCAATAGTCCATTTTTTTTCTGGGTAATTTGAGAATGGACTCTGATGAACCGCTCTGGCAAGAGCCCAACGTGAACCCATCTTTTGAGGCTGCTCCACCACATGACCTGTATGATTCCATATACACCTCCACACTCACACAGGGAAACTTGTACGTCTTTTGTGTTAATGTGTGTATTTTAACAGAAACTAAAATCAGAGTTTATTTAAAAAAAATCTTAATTTTGTTTTATCTGATTGTTTCCACATTCTGCATTTATGAGCACACAACTTAATTGCTTGACACAGAAGCACTGCACCATATAAGATATTCTAGCTGTCTTTTCAGAGGGGCACAAGTAACTCATAGGTCTTAGTGGCATCCACCAGCCCCATGTGGCTAACCAAGACAGGGCATCTTAAATAGAAACCTATCTTTAGACAATTGAATAAAGGTCTGAATATTTCAGAACAAAAAGCCCTAGTGTTCAACCACAGGCAGGTATTGTATTCATAAGACAGAACAGTCTAATTCCTTGGACTTTCCTTAAAAAAAAAAAAAAAAAAATCATTCAAACTAACATTTTAAAGTTGTATAAAGTTTGGAGACTTTAATTATTTTAATCCAGCTTTAATTGGGACACAAAGCCAAACTGCTGGTGTAGAAGATTCCATTCACATCATTCTTGAACTAAGAGCAGTTGTAAAACAGAAAGACACAAAATCCAACTACTAGCAATAATTGCAAATGATTACTATTTACAGAGTATTCATCAGCATACACTTCATCAAGACTGTTACCACAGCTTTCTCTTGGAATGAGAGATTGAATTGTGGTATTTCTGATGACACGAATCTAGTTTCAAGTCCTTATCATGCTGCAAACAAATGCCTTATTTTCTGCTTTCTGGGTTTCTACATGGTGCTAAATATTTGTTTTATAGGTTACTTTCTGCTTGCATTTGTTCAGTCTCACACCATAATTTTCTTCTATATTTCTAGTATTTTTCTCTGCAGATCTCTTTATTACCTAGTTAACACTAGTTTTTCTAATACTTCTCAAGCTGGTACTTAAAGAGTTTTACTGTCATGCTTTTTATAACGTGCTTCTATCATTAACATCTTCATTAAACAAAAGCCTGGCCCTGAAAATCCTTGCTAAACAGTAGTCCTCATGTATATGCCCATTAAAATCAACTGTATGATTAAAGACTCCATAGAGGAACTACATCCTCCTAAGTGAAAAATACTTTGTGCTGACTACATGGTACCCACTAGACACTCTCCCATCATAAGTCACTGCCACTAATCATTATATATTCTACTTTAAAATAGCTTGAAATAAGGAGTAATGTGAAAACATTAAAATCTTTCTTGATTTCTGTTACAGTCAGAAGCAGTATTTTATGAGATCTTCTTAAATTATTCACCACAGCCTAAATAGTGCAGCTACATTTTCACATCAAATAAGCCTATATACTTTCACATATGTTGTAATACATATGTTAATATACTGGTAGTCCTGTCGTACTCACTTAGTGGGATAGATAGGACAGAAGCACCATTCTAGGTCCTTGCTGAAACAGGGAAAAAATAGGAATCCAATGACAGAAATTTTCAGGGGAAAAACACAAGAGACTGAGTGTAAGATGAGCCTCTAGATACAGGCAGGTGTCCAAGGAATTACCACTGGAGAGGGAAGTAGGCAGCAGGTAGCTGAAAGCAGGCCTTGTGAAAGCTAAGACCTGAAGAGCAAATAGAAGAAAGAGGCAAATAATAGTTATTGATGAGGGCCCTTCCAGGCAAAAGAGGGACCTGGTAAGAGCAGGAGGCCAGCAACTCTGGTACTGAATAGCTGCCAAGTGGTACCTCAAAAATGTCTGGTCTGTTTGAGCAGAGACCCGTGAAATTATCCTCTTCATGCCTTCCTGGAGCTGTTATGTCTGGAGGAGCTAAGACAAAAGGAACTGAGATCACAGGACATTCATCTGGTCAGCTCACCTCCTAATGGCTTCACAAAAGCAGTGCAAGAGCAGGAATGAGAAGCCACACAGGACTCGGTTACAGATATTCTATGTGCTAATTTATAAACTATCCCCTAAGTTTTGTTGCTCACTGATTTTTGACCCTCTTTCTGCCAGTCAGCTCTCTAGTGAAGAACCTTTCTATACTTCTTAATTTCTCCAGGGAAGTTTTCCTCATCTTGTAGTTTATAAACTGTTAATATTCAGAGAAGCAGAACAGTAATCCACAAACAACTGAATGTGTTTGGGTACCAACCTCATATGCATGGAAATATGTGAGCAAACACAAAACAGAGGGAAACCAAGTAAAGAAATAATATTTCAAGTATTAGCCAACTTTTGTTTGATCGCAAACGAAAACATATGTGGTAAAGGATTTTGTGTGTGCAATCTATATCTCCTAAAGGTCAACTGAAAAATTCTGATCCTTTACAGAAAAAATTTTTTTTAAAGTTCTCATTTTGGTTAGTGCCACAAAAAAAATTATCAATAATTTCTTTTTCCTCTTTTGAAATGCTAACTTCTGAAACTGCTCATAGATCTCTATTTTATAAAAATGTGTAAATATATGTTTATTCAAATGTTCTAGCCCTGGACAAAGTTCCTACTTATTTATTCATCTGTTTCCAAACTCAGCCCAAATGCTTTATTTTGTTTTGTCATGTTAGGCTCCTGCATCAGTATAGAATAACATGAAGCAGTAGAGGCTTATTACTTGCAGCAAAACCTCTCTTTTTCTGTAAAGTCAGAACAATCTCTTTTCTTAAAAAAGGGACTGTTCTGTGGAATAACATCTTCTGATGCCATTTAACTGCAACTACATTTTTCCTACTCTGGGCGCACATACTGCTACAGTAGTTAACAGAATTTCTGTCCACTCCAAGACAATAAAGTTAGCAGATGTGGAGTCACAAGACCCAGAGACCTCTACCAATTAAAGGTCAAAATCTGTCTCACTTCACAGAATGCAGCATTTGAGCATGAGGTCTTGTACGTATTTGTCATCTTGTTCAGTCAGAAAGATATGACAACAAATAGCTGGTCAAAAGCTGTCAGGGTCAAACTAAGCTTGATAAAGTGCCCCAGGTCACCTCTGTGATTCCAACAGCAGAAATCGCCCTGGTATCAGTTTGTATTGTAGTCAAATAGTACATGGCACACAATGGAACTGTATTCCTCCACTAATTGCTTCTTTCACCTTCTTGTTAACCAAACATTTTTATTAGAAATATGTACCATCCTACCACATTTCACGGCAATGTAACAGCTGCCTCGTAATAGATTTGTTGTAGTGAACATCTTCTCACCTCACGCACAGAAATCCATAACAAGTTTTTTTTTTGTTTGTTTGAAGTAAATGAAAATGTAAGATAACAAAGCATTCCATATAAAGGAAGGCAGACTCCAGAGAATCTTCACATTTCAGTGTCCTTTTGGTAAAATAAGAACAGATTTAATTTTTTTTGCAGCTTTCAAGGAGGATTTTTTTTGACACCGATTTGGCCTGCAGCAAGGCAAGCGACAGGAGACATGATTGGGTAAGCATTTCAACACTTTCTAGCCAAATTATTATTTCTCACTTCTAGGAAAAAATGAAACTCCCCTGCACAATTTTTACCATGTCCATAGAAATGAATACTGAATAAAGAAGTCACTTGCTACTGCTTCGGAATTCTGATATGTCATTTACTAACTATTCCAGTGTACATAACTGCAGAGAAAGCTTGGACTTGTAAAGCCTTCTGAGCTTGTCCGGGTAGACTTGATAAAACCCAAAGGGAGACTGCAGAGTGCTAAATCCTGATGCCCAGCAGGCTGGTTCCACAGCAGGTTAGAAACAAGCAAATCTTTCATGCTCCTCTATTCCAAATTTTCTGTTTAACAGATCTTTCATTGTCTCTAATTTTTACACACACACACCCCTTTTATTTTTTCTTTTTTTTTTTTCACTTAGTAGCTTTCTTCGATTTTCCTTTTTATGTTATTATTTTATAAAGCAGAAGTAGACTTCTTTTCATTCATTTTGCAGTTTTCCACCCACCTTTTTCCCTATTTTATTCCCATGCTAGCAACAGCTCACTTACAGTATAATAGTTTTCAAGTAATAACAATTTTATGGGAAAATAAGCCTTTTTCTTTCTGGTCATGCAGAAGCAAACACACATTAATACATGAATTTTGTCTTTAATTTCATCTTTACTCACCTTTTTCAAAATAATAATATAAATTTTGGCATAATTGTGTTAGAAGGTAAGATTTACAATTTAAAATCACTCTTTTAAGTTCCGTCATTAGCAACTAAACTGACAAGAAACGTATTTGAGCAATCTCAATTCTCAACACATACATCATGAAAGCATTTAACACTAAGCAAAGAGGACCGAAGCTCTTTTACCTTGAAATTTCTCACATTTTTGTGTGTGTGTTTTTCTGTTATTCCACAATTTTTCTTTAAAATTTATTACCAGCTGCACTTTGTAGCCGTGGTCATACTTTGCTTGCTTGTGCTGTTGTGAATATTTTTGAGAGCATCTATTCAGCAGAATGCATGTTTCATTGTGCACATATGTGTAAGTGGATAATGGAAGAAAACATATTTACACTTGGAGTGGCAGTAGTAAAAAGCCTGGCAGAGATTTTCCTCACTGCAGCCTATATGCGAGTAATGCACTTGGCTCTCAGGTGAAACCCTCTGGAGATGCATACCCATGGAAGGAAGATCCAAATTCTGGTGGTTATAACTATGACAGGACCCTCGTGGGAAAGGCTTGGGGCTGGGGGCAGTTGTTCTGGAGGCCGCCCTAGCCCTGGAAAGAGGTGCAAAAAGCTGCTAGACACTGCTGAAATCCCTGAGCCATTGTGCCATTGTAGTCCAAGTGTGAAACTCTCTGATATGGTGACCTCATTATCCCATGCACAGCAAGGAAAATATTTTAGCAACCCTGTTTCAGAACCACTGGGGAACATTTTATTAATTTCCTTTGTGCAAAATGTTTACCTCTGTGCCTTCACAAATTACTTTCCTGGCCCCAGGAACCTTTGCAATTTTAATGAAGGAGATCTGTTTTTCTATCCATTTATCTATCTATCTATCTATCTATCTATCTATCTATCTATCTATCTATCAATGTTGTTGCTTTGTCTTTTTACAGATCCCAAAGAAGAAAAAATAAGAAACAGTAAATACTTTTGTTATTTCTCTTTGCCAAACTCTTGTACTATTGGGATGCTTTTTGGGACTATTTTTTTACAAATTATAAACACTGAACACACAAGATGAGGATAATAGCCCTTGGTATTGCTCATTTTCATAATCCTGATGTTATGTGAACTTTAAGACAGGAAAAGCTAGAAATTACTTAAATTTTAAAAGCACAGAGCGAGGTCTTGATTCTGAAGACTTTCAGACATATTTAACTTTACACATCTAATTAGTCCCAGGGTAAAATCACATTGAAACAGTTCATTGCTATAAATAGAAATCTGATGTACCTCAAATACTAAAATAAGCACAAAATCAGTCATGCACATGTTTTTTTTACTTGAGCCTTATTATTGGATACAAATTATTCCACCATTTCAGAAGTAGCCAGTACAATTAAGAAACAGTTTAAGGTGTATATATTTTCTACTGAGTGGAAAAAAACATAGGTCTATTAGGTGGTGAGGTGACAAATAGAAGAAGGGATTATCCGGGCCTTGCTTCAGGGAGCACTAACATGATGTTGTGTGTCCGTGTACTTAGCATAAGTCTCCCTTTAGGGCACTTCTGGACTACCACAATGGCAGTAAGTAATAGCAATGATGCTACCAAAGGTAGTAAAGGACAAGAGGGAACTGAAGGGAGCTGCTGGTTCAGACATACATATATGTGCAAGATCCACTGTGATTAATGAAGGCACCTGGAGGTACACAGATGTGCAGTTAAATTGCAGATAACAATCCCAGTGTGGCTTACAGAGGGAAATGGTAAACTGAAGCTCTCCCTCGGGTCTCCCTGTTTGCCTAAACCTGATCCATGGTAACCAGTTCACATGGTCATGTTCTGTATTTGCCGTTTATTCAGCAGACACTTAAAAGGACATAAGGAAAGATGGAGCCACTTGGCCATATGACAACACAAGTAACTGGAGAGACCAAGGGGACCTTGGACCATTTGTAGGATAAAAGATTACACAGAGGGGTAACACAATCAGATTGGAAGAGATTTCCTTTAATTCAACAGAACCTGAAATCATTACGTTGCAAAGCAGATAGGCTCTAAGGAGCTTCTTTTTTTGCCCTTGTCCAGAGATACTTAGCAATCTGTGGTTACTCAAGATAAAACATTACTATTGAAGTGCCTATAATTTAATTACAGCCAAAATCTTATGTGCAATCTGCTGATGAAATATTACCAAGTTCCTGCCTCTTCTAATTATACTTTCCTAAAGAAAAGCCACAGAAGCTGTCTTGGCTAAAAGTCTTCTTCATAAGGAAAGTGTGCAGAAATATACTAGACATAAGAGCTTTCTTTACTAATATTATTAATATGTTGCTTTGTGTTTCAATTAAATAACCAGTATAACTTATATTTTAACTTATTCAGGATCTTGACAGTGAAGACATATTCACAAGAGGTAGTGTCCTGGAGAAAAAACCACATCTAAGAACTACACTCATAAGAGAATGAGAGTTGTCTTATCAATACTAAAATGTATTGTGGTGGGAGCAATACACTTAAGAGCCAGTGGTTTAATAGTCTTTAATTCTGCCCATTTTTCAATACACTGAAGTTACGGAACGAACTGTCTTTTTTTAAAATATCACTCCAATACAAAATGTAATATGCTGCACATAAAATGAAATTCACTCTTAAGTATATTAAAAGTAAGTTAACATAACCTTTTGACATGCAGCTTGTTAAGAATTTTCAGCCATTGCCTGAATAACAAAATCACTGGTTTTGCACTACCCCTGTTTAAGGTACAGCAGTTTGCAAAAATTAAAAAGAATACCTTGTAGAACAGCAGGATAAGGAAGAGGATGTAATACCCAACAGCAGTGAAATCAAAAGTACTATCTACAGAGAGCCTTTGTACACATGGTACAATGAAAACTATCTTCTTTAGTATTTTTGAAATGTAGAGATAATTATTGTGCTCTAGAACAAGTATTTCACTTTATTTGGAAGAAAATTTGTTTTCTGTCTTTGGTAAAATTCTAGATTACTCAGAAAAAATGACAATTAACTCTGCTTGCATTTTTATAATTCAAGCAATGGTTCTGTCACAATAATAGATGCCCAAATGATCATTTATGTCAAAAACAAAGTAGCTGTAACACTAAAGCTGTAATGGGAAACAGCAGTAAGTAGCCTGTGATAAAATGTCTCCCTGTTGGCTTTGCAAACAGATCTGTTCAGCTGTTATTCTCCATTTGCTCTTGTTTTCTAGCACCAGTTCCAGTCCACTGCTTTGCATCCAATTTCTTCACCCCAGTTCTACCATCTTTTTCTCACGTTTCAACACCATCTAGGCAGTTGCTAATAGAATCTAAGCAGTAATCCTGGCATTAATAGCCAACACACGTAATCATCTGACTGACTGTCCGTCCACCAAAAGCAGACAGTGATAGTCAACTGATTCTAGCACAGAACTAAGATAATTTCCAAGTCATTGTGACTGCTCACTCAAGCCTGTTGGTTGCCTCAATCTAAATCATACTGAAAAACAAATTTCAAGCAATCTCTAGATTTACAACTCAAAATGGTGCATGCCTCCTTCCCACTCCCCGTCAGCTGGAGCCTGAGATGGGGGACAAATGAAGGTGCTTTATTCTTCAGGCACACACAAACCTGTTCCCTCCACTGATGCTATCTATCAGATTTCCAAAGCTAGAGTGAGCTGAATTTGAACATTCAGGTGTAAGAAATAATTCACAGGTTACTAGAACACTACAGAAGTATTTTCTTCTGCATATTGATGTGCTTTTCCATATTCATAACAGCTCACTAAGCCTGCACTGCATTTGAGAAGTAGATTTACAGTATATTTAATGCAATAAAAATAGGTTTAACTAAGATTCAATTAATTATTTTGTCCATCAATTATGCTTATCGGTACTTGATGTATATACTAATAATCTATGAATATGTTAATTCATTAACACAAAAAATAATGTGGTTTTAATTAAACTACAGAATAGTTCACTGCTTTATATATTTTATTTTCTCCCCCCTTGTAAATGAATGTTAATTAGTATATGAAAGTATGGGATATCATAACTTTGACCCTTAATCCATTTTCAGAAATGAATATTGGTTCAGTGGCAAAATCAGCTGCAGTGGAATTCATGTAAATCATCTAAACTAGTGAACAAAATCAGTTCATTAATCCTTCTTGACAGGTTAATTTCATTCCATTTCTAAGTTGTCAAGTTAGAACATGGAACAAATAATCAAAAACCTTTAAATCAAATATACCAAATCAAGACTAATTGAATATGCTTCAAGCATGTCAATAACTAGATTCATTTTTCAAAATCTAATAGGAAAGCTTGTTAAACTATAAAAATACATGCCTTGCTAATTCTGGGAGGGCAGAAAAACTGTTGGCACAGCAATTGGTTTTTTTTTTTTGTTAGCTATATTCCCTTAATGTGTGACACAATGTTCATAATGCAAATACAAAAACGTCTCATACACACTCCTTTTATATGCACATACTGTGTCTACATCAGACAGCCATGTAAAATATTGAAGTAAAATACAATTGTTCCATGAATTAAGAGCTCTTGAATTTCACATTCTGTATAATTACACTGTTATACAGAATCACACATTTCTGCCCGGACCATTAATTCGTCTAGAATTTGGAATGTCTTTCTAAGTAAATAGGACCGACTTTCAAATTATGCTGAAGATTAATGACTATTAGTAAATTGAATAGGGCATAAATTCCTGAGTATTTGATCTCCATTCTTAGATCTGATGTAAAAATTCTTTTTGCACTTGATCACTGGTGGCAAAAGAAGATCAAGAAAATTCACTCAAAGACCTGCTCAAGACACTTGCTGAATATTCCCAACATTGCTTATACTATATCAGGTTTACTAGTATTAGTAATGTTCTCAGTCCCGCTGCTGAATAAAGGTTGTCAGTCATCACATAGAAACACTGGGTAGAGTAGTTGTAAATAAAGACTCCTGAATCTAGAAGTCTACACATGAACTGCTGCCAGTTGAGATATGGAGCTTTAATCTGCTGCCCACACATAGTCCTGTAGCTAGTAAATACGGTACTGTAACAGCTCATATGCTGCAAGGACTTGTTCTGCTTCTGCTAGGTGCAAAGCAGTCAAGTTACCACAGTCTGAACTCTGTCATCACCACCCCAGCTCTCCTCACCCTGCTCAGGTGCTATGGGACAGCATCCATCAGTGAGGACGTGGTCAGAGATGGGCTCACCCGCAGCACCTGGCTTCTCCCGCCTCGTAGAGCTGCTTTCCTCCTGCTGCTCCTCAATAGATACAGCCTGTATATCTTAATTGCATTACTAACTTTATCCTCATTAATTAAATTATTTAAATTGAACAGTCCATATTATTGTTGGAAGTGTGTCATTTAACTGGACTAGGATGTGCTGTGGTCCTATTTTACTTCGACCGGCAACAAATTATTGGATCCATATATAGAGTGTACTCCTTTTTTCACAAAACGTGTCACAAATTTGAATGTGACAAGGCATCTAGGGTAGCCCAAGACACTGAGTAACACTGAACCACATGGGACTGGCAGACATGACATGAGCCCTATAGAAAGCCTTCTGGATCCTTCTGGAGTGGCAACTGGAAGTCAGACAGTATACCCTAAGGAATCCCAAGCTACTCTAGATAAATGTTTATGGGAAAAAAGCAGTAAAATACCAAGTGTTTGTTTCAGCATGACTTGAATGTCTTTCTAGGCCCCATTGATTAGCTGTCCAGAGACTACAGTGAGGGCTGAGATATCCAGCCCACATGTATTAATAAATGCATATAGACTCCTGCTTTTCCATGTCTTCATCCAGATGAGAATCTTACCCTCTACATCTGTTACACCTGCATTGACACAAACTGGGAGCTACTAAAGCCAAGAATTTAGCTGCTGTGACTTTTCCCATTGAGCTCCAGAAGACACAGCAGACACAGACATGAACTGGAATCTCTGGAGGTGAAAAGCTCCTTGGTTGCATTTGTCTCTGCTCTCTGCCTCCAGAGATTTGTTCAAATGTGTCTACACCACAGCATTTTAATGTGTTTAAATGAGGCTGCAGACTTTTCTTGGGTTTTATATATGGGAGTCTGTTTTATGGTAACTAAATAATTAATCAGTGCTACCCTGCAATTAACCAAATAATCTCAGATATTACAGTAAGATTAGTGAGCTCATTTCAGATTGTATTGCATTTTATTTTATGGCAAACCATACAGCTACATTTCTGTTTTCCTAAGTACCTAAGTTTTAAAATCAAAACAAATCTTCTAAATCACTTGCCAAATGGAGTTATGCCAGGAAGCTGAATGACTGACTTTTTTATGTTTCTGTTTTGTTCTGCACAACTGTCTTTCTTTCTCATCAAAACAGTCTATGCACAGCATCCATTTAAGGCAGCTGCAAGAACTTTTAAATACTTTAATGGCAATTTTTTTCTGCATTTTTCTTCAAGTGTTCTAGATTTCATTTTGTTTCCATCTTTCTTCATTTGTATCATTAGAATTGCAATATGTTATGTAAATACTGAGAGCAATGAGAGTTCATCCTATATTTTCTTCAGAAGAAAATGGCAACTATGAAACTATATGTAATCTTTATTTCAGCTAACATTATATTACTAAAAAAAATACATGTAAGCTAGACATCTAAGAGAGTCACTCTCAGCTTGTTATGCAACCAAAAGATTTATCTTCATAGGTACTGTATCTTGTTATAAGGCAGGCAATCTGAAGTAGATTACATGAATCCCAAGCAATGATTTTGTGGTCTGAGTAGCTCTCAGCCCTTCTGACCTCACTGGCAAAGGTTTTGCAGGTTGGAAGGCATCTCAGGAAGTTAGACAAGGTTGCTTGTGGCTTTATCCACTATGGTCTTGAAAACCTTCCAAGATGAAAAGAGACTGCATAGCCTCTCTGCGTACCTTCTTCCAATGCTTAACTCCTGTCATGGTGAGAACATTTCTCTTTATATAGAATCTGAGCCTCTCATTGTTTTAATACATCCCTGTTGTCTTTCATCCATGCCCCACAGTGAAAAGCCTGCCTTTGTCTTCTGGTTGACCTCCCCTTAGGCACTGAAGGATGCTGTTCAGGCACCCCAGAAACACCTCTTCTCTAGGCTGAACAACCACATCTCCTCAACCTCTCCTCACAGAACAAGTGCTCCATCCACCAGCCATTGTGGTGGCCCTACACTGAATTTGCTCTGGTCAACAGATATCTAGTGCTTTTGAAATGCCTTTGTGGATCCATACTGACCTAGCAGATATGTAATGGGACCTGTAAGCAATATACATTTTTCTCTAGCAGCTGCTAGATGTTAGGCAGATGCATTAGGTTATCTCAAATTGTTTCAGACACCCACAAATGGGAAATTGAATTTGGCCCTACATGTCTCTTGAATTAACTGGAACTTACAGATGGACACATGTAGACTTCTAAATGCGGGCATCTTAAACTATGAATGGACTACCACCCCAAACTTCCAAATTATACAATATTGCATGTGCAGCTGTAGACATTGGTAAACTATTGCACATGAAAGTATCACGAAAGTAGCCATTGTATGCTACTGCCTCTCAGGATTTCAGTGGACTTTGCATATTAGTTAATATAGTCTTACAGCATTTTTGGTAACATATTTAAAAATAGGGAAACAGAGTCCTGTTTCACATAAATCTGAGGCAAAGCTACAGGTAGAATTTAGATTGCTTTGATCTCACTTCTGCACCTTAAAACACAGAAATATACTCCCTTTCAATTCCTACTGCATCAATTATGAAATAAGTTTTCAAACAGGTGGAGTTAAGTCATAATCTACATTTTAGAGCTGAAAAGCTGATTCTGAGTTTCCAGAAAAATTGAAATCTGTAATGTGAGAAAAAATTGCTAATGTTAAGACATCACTGAGTTTTCATCTCGCTTCTATGTAAGTTTTGCAACTGTGTTACAGATAATTTTTAAGTGAAATGAATACTTGAAGTATTTTCATTATTTTTGGTTAAAACAAAGTTAATGTCTTAATTCATATGAAAACTCAGCAAGATAACTTTGGCACAATCTATACAAGCTTTCAAACAGAACACTGCTAGAAATGGTGAGCTGCAAAAGTTCTTTTCTTTCCTATGCAATCATATTTTAGAAAATTTGCTGCAGCTTTCACTTCTATTTAATTAATATCTTCAGCTAATATCTGTTACCAAAAACGTCTACAACATTAAGAGCTATTCTTAGTTCTTAATTCAACTCATTTCTTTATAAAGTATAGAGATTAAATCTTCTTTCTGAACTGGAGAAATTGATACTTTCAGTTATAGTCTTACAGGTTCATAATTGCATCTGAAAGCATAATGCATATCTATATAATTTCATTTTTGTCTTGTAATGTAAAAATATAAATAATATGTATCTTTCACTCTTGAATACATAGTAAGACATGGAACTTACATGATATGCATAAGTGTTACATAAATAGGACTGAAAGAAACTGAGTATGGTTTGAAATCCAGCCCTTGATTTCTAATATACAGATATTAATATACAGTGTCAGATAAATGTGTACAGATATTGTATATATGCTATACTATATGTATATATAGATAGTATTATACAATATCTAATATAGGTGGATTTAAAGCCATTTTTAAAACTGAGGAATTCATTATATGGTCTTAATTGTGTGCAAAGCTTCTAATCAGTGATATCTTAACGCTTAGTATTTGAAAATAATTTTGTACTTTTGTCTTCCAGAAGGGCATTAGTGTATTTGAATAGTTATGGAAATGGCACTTGCAAATTGATTACTCACTGATCTTAAGAAAATTAACAATACAGTAGTACCATATTTGAATCATAAATCTAGGAATGCATTAATCAAGAACATGCATGGATTTTCAAGCATTTACATTAACTGCTGATCTTCCTGCTCATGACATATCACATTTCAAAGCAATAAAGGCATGTATGAGCTACACAAGTGGTTCAAGTCAATAACATTCACTTGCAGCCCCATAAATTACATTGCTCAAATGTCAGTGATATTCCAAAGGAAACTTGAAGCAAGTTAAAAAACTTGAAACATGTTTTTTAAATAAGCTTAGTTTAACCAAAGTGACTACCTCCACATAGTAAGTGTTACAGAGTTTGTGCTCTTTTCCCATACACTTCCACTCAGTGAGACAAATGCTGTTGGAAATGCCCAAACACTGTGTGCTACTGTGTAGGTAGCGTGTATTTTGCATCTCATGGTGGCTGGCTGGGTGGTGGTATAGTGCACCACTACACTTAACACAGCAGGAAACAAGGTTCAGAATGTGTTAGAGGTTTATACAAGTCTGCTGGAGATGAATCCTCCTGCCTCCAGTGTCACAGATTTCCACCTTTCAGATATTTGGACTTCTTGCTCTGAATTTCTTGGAATAATAAGATTTCCTTTTGGAATCATTAAATTTCCAGTGTGTATTCTAATATTTAAGTCTAGCTTTACAAGCTGCATCTGGAAATACAACATGCACACATAAATGTGTGCACATACAGATGAAATACCTACCTAGAGGTGAGCATACGAATAGGGCAACGAAGCTGGTGAAGGGTCCGGAGCACAAGTCTTATAAGGAGCAGCTGAGGGATCTGGTGCTGTTTAGCCTGGAGAAAAGGAAGCTGAGGGGAGACCTTAGCACTCTCTACAACTACCTGAAAGGAGGTTGTAGCGAGGTGGGTGTTGGTCTCTTTTCCCAAATAACAAGTGATAGGACAAGAGGAAAAGGCCTCAAGTTGTGCCAGGGAGGTTTAGACTGGATATTACAAAAAACTTCTTCATAGAGAGGGTTGTCAGTCATTGGAACAGGCTGCCCAGGGAAGTGGTTGAGTCACCATCCCTGGAGGTGTTTAAAAGATGTGTAGATGTGACACTTAAGGACATGGTTTAATGGTGGACTTGGCTGTGTTAAGTTTATGATTGGACTCGATGATCTCATGGGTCCTTTCCAATCTAAATAATTCTATGATTCTACATATA
Source organism: Streptopelia decaocto (assembly GCF_964273445.1). Taxonomy (NCBI): domain Eukaryota; kingdom Metazoa; phylum Chordata; class Aves; order Columbiformes; family Columbidae; genus Streptopelia; species Streptopelia decaocto. Next base: position 21,537,333 of record NC_138663.1, read on the forward strand.
TTTAATAGAGTTAGATTATGGAAAACTCATTTCTTCAAATGAGAATTTATCTAACTGATCAGATTTAGGGTTAATGGCATTTCATTTTCATGGCTTCGCTTCAAGAGTATTGAGTCTATTACAGTACATTCCTGATGGATTGTATTATCTTTTCAACTTGTTGCATTTTACACAGCACAGAAGAGCTGGTAGCTTTTGATTGAAAACTGCATGAAGGCATTCAAGCAAAAAAAAATTGTCAAGTCAAATATCAAAAATAGCATTTTGTCTCCCAAAATGAATAAGGGCATTTCATCAGCAATCTGCTATAGTAGAACCTAACTGAGGGTAGTAATTCATACTAGAGTGAAATTAAGAATCTTTTTCTAAATTGTGTTCTTTCTAAATGTATGTATATTTATATGATAATCACCATAAAATTCAGAGGAAAAAAAAAAAAGGTTTAGAATCCATAACTGTTAATTAAAAAATCTTTGTGAGGAAAAACATTTCAATGAACTTATAAGTATATGACAGTTATAAATAAGAACAGGTTTTGCCTGAATACAGCCTTCATAATCTCTTCAGAAAGAAGTTAAAGCTAATTCAAGCTCACATTTTACACGTCATATTAGAAAGTTAAAGTTATAGTTTATAAGAAGGCAATACATTTTCTCAGTATTATGAATTTTATTATTTATGTCTCTAATTTCTTTTTATGTTTTGAAATCCTTTTGTTTCTTCAGCTCTGCAATTCTTAGCCTAAAAAGAAAGAAAATTAAACATTCTAGGACCTTTTATCTTTTTTGCCATGAAAAGGGGTGATAAAAGGGTGAAATCAACAGTAGGTATCTGTATATTGGAAGACCTTGAGCCTGTATAATTCTACTGATATACTCAGGAAGACGTATCTTACAGGACATCCATCCAACACAAGAGGTACAAATACTAGCACAAAGAAACCAGTTTCACTCTCATTCAGCCCTACCCTGATTGAATTCACATTTCAGTGGAATTAGAGCTTTTCCCATAATGCTTAAGATGCCCATACTCCTCATAGAAATCCAAGCAATTCTGTACCTCTAATGTTTGAGGAGTTCAGCACACATTTCCTACAGTGAAGTCTAGTGAACTCAATTCAATTTTTTTCAGTGAAACACTGCTGGAAAAATGATGCTATCGGTCCTTGACACACTAAAGGACAATATTTTATGATATGCCATTTTATGTGTGAACTCTGTCTACAGCTGAGTGAATTACAAGACATGATGCTGCTGAAGCCCAACTGCAGATCTATCACACTAGTCTTTGAGGAAGCAAAGCTTTACTTCCAGTATTTATATGGAAAAAACAGAATCCATAATCACACAACAGTCAGTATTCAGAGAGCAATGCAGGCTTTCCTCATCAGTAAAAACCCCTTAATTATGAAGGAGCAAATACTTATGGTACATACGCAGAAGGGTCAAAAGCAAACAGCCTGGACATGTTCTCAAAATATTTATTTCATCTTCCTATGCCAAGGCAAGGCCTCCACTAAAAAGAACTTTGAATAAATCACACTGTAGTTGCTAGAGTGAAGTCAGGAATTCTGTATGAAAATTATTTAATTTCTAAACATTCTTCTGATGCTTTCCTGAGTACTTGGCAGAACAGAACATCTTCCTATAACATGCTCTATTGTTTATGCAAATCAATTTTGATATAAGAGCCAATGGAACTATTTTCAGTAAATGCTTTATTCAGATAATGTAGCTCAGTTTTGTTCATGAACAAGCTGATTGTTGCGAATTTGCTTCACTTAGGTATTTATGCAGCCTCCATTACAGTAGTATGAGAGAGTCTTGATCTTTTAATGCACTTTCATTCTCAAAACACACTAGTCTACTAAGTGTTACATTTGAAACAGCATCAATACTTATCTGTATTAATAGTATATAGTATCACCAGTGATGGACAACCCCATTCTACAAGATGCTATACAAACACAGCATAATATAACAATCCAAGATCTATTTTAGGGTGAGCTGAGCCATCCGTAGTCTCCCCTTGTACCGTACTGACTAGGTGATAATTTCAGTTATCCAGATATAATACGTAATTCCATTTGGATGGTCTGAGTAATTCTGCCTGGCCTCTAGCAGCGACTCCACAAGAGTGCAACCTCTCACAGGTAACATCTGCACATGTTAAAACGACACTAAGTACCTGTGGTCTGGTCTCCATTGACTGTAATGGGAGTTTTAACACCCTGGACACACACAGACTCCTGCAGGTATGCATGTGGCATCTTAATCGTAAGCCTTCTACCCTCAGTAGGTTTGGGGCACCTTTCCCAATACAGTAAATGACTGTCCTTAGTCAAGTGTTGTTTCTTTGTGTTTTCTTAGTTAAGAAACTGCTGAGCTTTTAATGTCTGGAAATTAGCCATTAAGGGAGACTAGAAATGAAAACATCTAAAATCAAACCTTTAATCTGTAACTGTGTTATCTCCTATTCACATTGAGCAACTGGTTATCTAAATCACATTATTTCCATTTAAGCCAGACTGTTATAAAGGCCTTGTACAAATGAGGTGAAGGCTCACTCTATTTTCCTTCTTTACCTATTGGTTAACATATTTTAGACTGCTGAAGACATTTTTCAAATTTGATATGGTTGCATTTCAGATATATTTGAAATATCACCGTCTGGATTTTTATCTAATTCAAGGTAATTAAGTAAATGGGTAGAAAAACAATTTCTGAATGCTCAATCAAGTCTAAAGTTAGATTTTTTCCAAATCTGGTTTTATTAGCTCAAGCCTGACTGGGTGCTAGTAGTGTAAGATTACAAGTCAAGTTACAGTAGTTGACAGGCAAAGAGTGAAAGAAATCCAGGCACTTGAACACATCACAAGAGGCAAAAAGTGATTTGGAAAAAGACTCTAAAGTTTTGGGAGGGCAGGTCCCCTTGAAATCCATGAGAATTTTTTTCTGAATACTTTTGAGTTTTTTCTGATTGTCTACCCAAGGCTGCAGTCAATAGACACAAATTTCTATTCATAACTTGTGAAAGAGTGCCAAACAAAAAAAACAAAGAAATACAGTTGGAGACTGTGAGGAATTCATGTTAGAAAATGCCATGTCAGCCAAACATCATGAAATAAGGAAAACAGAGCCTGAATTTTTTTAATAACAGATAATAATGATGGATAAAATAAAGTGTATCATTTTACATCTCCCATAAATCTGAATAAAGTGTACACTCACACTTCTCTGTATATTTCAGTGGAACTGATGGTTCACTTGAAATATAACTTTTGACTGTGTCAAAAGGAACAATCTGGCCTTTCCCACTTCAGTTTTAGATGTGGTTAGCTTGTCACGGAGATAAATCAAATGTCCCACCATTTTCAGGACTTTAGGAAGATACAAGGTACACCTCCTGCACCCTGCAGGCCAGAGGTTTTCCAAACTCACCTCAAAAAGAAGGAAGAAATAGCTTGGGAAAATAGTTTTCAGGAAGAGCTGGAAAGCGTGTGGTGGTCTTAAACCTGTCTCAGCTTTAATCCACTTTAGAATACATGTTCTTAAATTGTTGACAAAGAAATCAGTCCAGGAAGAGTCACTGCTTTATTCATAGCTGACTAGTGGATTCTTCTGGTGTGAGTAGTGGAGGGTTAATAGAGTGCATCTTTCAATACTGTAACCAGTGAAAAGTAAATAAGGACATTACTAAGAGATAAAAAAGTAGGGAAATGTAATATCTTTTGTACAAAGATTCCACTGACAACCATTAGCAGTATTATCTGTGACAACCAGGAAATGACTATCATTTTAGATACTGTTTGACAGCTCTGATTTATTCCTGAAGAACTCAACTTCATTCTCACCAATTAACATAGCAGATCCATAACCAGCCTCAGACATGCCACATCTATTCACAGGGGATTATCTATAAGCCATTTATTCCACATGTCTGTCCATCCAAAATAGCTGTATTTTCTGCAAGATTACAGCCTCTCAACATTATCCTAAAACCAGTCACCAAATACTGAAGCCATTGTCCCTTGCTTAAAAACTTGTAAAATAGAGGACGACATCATTTATTTAGCAAATGTATAGTTCACCAGCTGCAAACATATTTTCTGCAGAAAAAAAAACAGGCTTCAGCAATGTTATTCAACTCTTATAAGACTGAAAGTGAAGAACTGGATAGTTTATCTGCTTCAGACTTCAGGTAGATAGATTTTAGTTAGCTTCTTTGGCATTTGGGGAAGTAACTTAGAGGATCATAAGGTACCCAGTGCCCACAGACCTTTTTTATCACATAATAACCACAAAACACATTCAACAATGGTCCTGTACATCCTAGCCCCTTAAAATTGCCTACAGAGCAAAGGAGGATACCCTACATTGCTCCCTGTGCAGCAAACTTTATTGACAATAGAATAGAATAGAATAGAATAGAATAGAATAGAATAGAATAGAATAGAATAGAATAGAATAGAATAGAATAGAATAATTTCAATTGGAAGTGACCTGCAACAATCATGTAGTCCAACTGCCTGACCAATTCGGGGCTGACCAACTTAAAGCAAATTATTAACGATACTGTCCAAATGCCTCTTAAATACTGACAGGCTTCTGGCATTGACCACCTCTCTAGGAATCCTGTTCCAGTGTTTTACCACCTTCTCAGTAAAAAAATGCTTCCTAATGTCCAGTCTAAACCTCACCTGGTGCTGAGCTGTTTAGCAAAATCTGATAACATCGTCTAATAAGTTTCCCCAGGGAAATCCTCTTTCATTAGCTTAAGTTGGTGGTTGTCACCTCTGGACCATGGGGCTGGTCACCTTTCCAGGGTGGGCCTGGAAGGAGCCAGGCTGGGGGCTGCTGATGAGGCTCCTGGGATTCTCCCACCTGTAGTTGGTCCTCTGAGCTCCTCTATGTTCTTGAAGATAAATCTTTAATCACATAACCTAGCATGCAGGGATAATTTATCTTGGTTGATACAAAGAGGTTTGTTAGAACTAAGGTTTATTTATTTTTCAGTTATTGTTAAGTAAATTCAAATGTAATTTTGAAACAGCCTGCATACAGTGGTTCTTTGAATTGGGAAACCTAAATGCAACCCAGGCTGACTTGCACGTACCGGTCCCCCATGGACCCAAAACTGAGAAACAACTTTCTTCATAGAAAGCAAGGCAGGGCTAGCAAGGCTTTACCATACATGATTGTTTGGCTCATGAATAATTTGGTTCTTTCTACATATCAGACTATCAGACTGTCATTACACGCACAAAACAGCCCCATTGCTGCCTCACACATTACTATCACATTATAACTACTATACATACACCTGTAGAGGCTACATTTTGATGCAAACCAGCCATTTGACACCCTTCATACACAAAAAAAATAATATTCTTTCTCTGCTACTCTTGTAATTGTGTACAATGTGTGTGCAGAAGGAGGACACGTTTGGTTACTGTATTAACATATCAAGAGAGAAAAAAATTATTTGCTGGCCTGCATCTAATTATTTACAGTATGTTATTATCATGCCACTTCAAAAGTGTATAAAGGAGGGGGTAGAACAACAAAGCACTGTGTCCTTTCATGTCCAGAAAGATGCTGATAGCACATCTGACTACAGCAGAAAAAAGGACAGAGGGTTGGTAAACCCATATAGACAGAAGATCTCAAAGAGCTTTGTTTATAAAAAAACGAACAACTTCTCTTTGTTCCTCAAGCACTTGCTTTTATTTTCCATTCTAGTTACTAAAAAGGCACTTGTTAAAGGACTGCAGGAATGTGCTCACAGTCTAATCAGGAGAGCAATTGCAATGCACTCATTCTGAATCAAGTATCCAAACAAGCTGTCCTAACACGTTCTTAGTATTTATACACGTCCTTATCAGAGAAACCTCTGCATTTATTTATATATTAAATTCATTAGTGGTAAAGGAACATGGAAATAATGATTTTACCAATAACAAAGTTTCCTTCTAATTCTTTTATTCTCTTAAAGGTCTTAAAACCATCTTCAGTTAGTGAATTCAGGTGATCTTAAGAGGTATTGCTGATGGGCGAAATCACTCAGATAGCTAAAACAGATTTCCCACTGCACTCCCACATCTTTAGCAGGTTTCTCAGTGTACAGTAATATACAGAGCAAATTTCATTTTGCATACATGCCTCTCCTGCTTTTAGTGGCTAGCAGAAAGAAGGACATCAATGCACCTGACATAAACTCTGTTGGTCATGGTCGTTTGATTAGCAGTATTTAGACAGGACAAGTTCTGTATATCAGTTGGGATCAACGAAGGGAAGAGGACTGACACAGCAATGGGCACACTCCGTCTATTCACTAATAACCTAGGATTGCAGTGAAAACACCATATATTGACAATACTTGGAGAACGCACATATATCCTCCAGCATGTCCTCTCACTGGCCCTGGACTACACAGGGCAGCACTCCCCAAAGCACAGAGCTGCCTCCATTCCTGCAGCCACTGTTGGGACTTCAAAGGTAGCAGCAAAATGAGTACTTCTGAATACATGGAGTCTCTTCCACAGAAGCTCAGTGAGAATGGAAGAATCTAAGAACCTGAATTTCTTTGTTGTGCAGCTGTACAAACCTCCAGTCAGTGTATCCAAACCTGAAGCTAAATCAAAGATGTAACAGTCTGAAAAAGTGTGAATGGAATAGTAGTTGCCAGCTTTTCATATTCCAACAATTGAAGCGAAGCATGTCAAAATCATGTAGGCAATGCTCTTTGAAACCCACCAAAATGAGATTTCATACCTTCAGGTAACAGGTAAGAGCCAGCATACATAGTACATAACCCAGTCCTCCTGGGTAGAGTGTAAAAACACAAACTATACCATTCAGAAAAATATATTGGAAAGGCTTGTATAGATTTCTATCTAAATTCTGGCCCAGAGCTCTCTTAGCACTGAATGTAAGGAACACTAGATGTATGATACATGTATGGTTTAGAGAAAAGCAAAACTGTTATTATTTCTTGGAATACAAGGCATGAAACAAGGGATATCTCTTTTTCCATATGGAACACAGTTAAATTTCGGAACCCTTGGTCACAGGATGGCTGAAAATATAAGGGGACTCCTCATTATTGAAGAAATTGAGTGAAGACAGAACTATCAGCTGTTATTTAGCACAGTGTTTCAGAGGCAGCCCTTGGCCCAAGAAGGTACAACATTGCTGCTGGACAAGAATGTCAGGGTCAAGACACCTCATCTACTTTTTATATATTTGTACAAACATTGCTGAATATGAAAACCTGTAAAAAGTTTTTATATAAATCAAGCAGAATTTGAGAATGCTCTGATTTCATGTACATCTACCTACAAAAGTTCTTCAGGAAGTAAGAAAAATCACCAAAAATATAAAATAAATTATTGCAAAAGTTTGCATACATATTGCTAAGATTTTTTCTCAATCTAATAAAAGCGACTCCTGAGTGGACACTTGTTTGTTATCAACCAACATATGAAACTGACATTCAGCTGACATTTGTACTTTCATTCATGATAATATCTTTACCTCAAGCAATACTTAGAGAAAATTGGTATTGGAGCATTTAAAAAGGGTATTCTATATTCCTTGTGGCTTACATAAATAATTCTCTCTTTCTTGCTGCAATTTTTTTTTAATTTATCACTTTCTAGGAGTTGGAGATGACTGACTACATGAAAATAATTGTAGATATTTCCTGACTGACTTGGAAGCATTGCACAACTATAACTGCACTTCCACTCCACTACTCTTCTATGTCATCTAGTTTGGAGGACTCCTTTTATAACACAGTGAAAAAATCTGATTTTTGGTGAGTTTCTCCTGACCTATGAGGCAACTCAAACTTCTCCTGGGTTTTATGTGTTCAAAGTAACCCACCAAAGACAAACTTATGGTAAAGTTTTTTATTGATTAATAATGCCTGTATCATCTTGGTCCAATTAAAGATGCAAGTTTCCTCTTCTTGAGTAAGCCAGTACTTTGGGAAAAAAAAACCAAAACAAAACACAGTTATAACAATCACAAGTGCATGAGAGAATATAGGAACAGGAAGGTAGTGTGCTGATGACTTTTCATTACAGTAATATGATAGTATCACCAGCAAAACTATCTTATAAAAATGGATTAAAGACAGTTTTGTAAACCAGTTCTCCAAAGAATGAAAGGACATTACAAAGCCAAAGGACATTAGCTGGAATAAATATTTATATAGGCATTTAAACTGCAATTTTAAAATAAACAACAGTTATCATCCTTTTTAGGCATTGTGAAATTATTCAGTAAACCTCTTTCCCTTTACATTTCTCTAAGACTCCACATAAACCTAGCAAAGGTAAAAGTTTCAACTTCAATATATTGATGTGATAGTGATTTGGTGTTCAGACAGAAGGAAGGAATTTGACAGAAGAGGAAGAATTTCAGATTATTTTCATTATTTCAATTAAATATTTTTCCTTATATTATTGCATTCATAAATTATAAAATTCTGTAATGATTAACATTATTTTAAATATGCTATAAAACATCAAGAATGCCTGGACCAACAAGTCTACAGCAAATGTAGCATTGACTCACAGCTTGGTTAAAATTAGAGTTATAATATTGAGATAAAAAGAAAACTACAACTGTAAGAGAAGTCCAGCAGTAGCCTAGTCTTTGACTTAGAGAGATTGTTTAAAAATCTTGGTGTTTCCTTAATCCAGAAGTGATCCAAGGACTATGGCAGTTCAATTCACTTTTCCCCTTCAATACTTTATTAGAGAGCAGTGAGAAAGTATGAGTAGTATGAGCATTTCTCTAAGACAAGCAAGGCAGAACAATTTAATTCCTCACAGCAGTCTGGAAACTGTTTTGGAAAAAAAAATCCATCAAGTGTTTATTTGATCAAATTCTTTATTTATGTTTGCTATATTCATTATACCACTGTGGCATAATTATACACACCCAGACTACTTCATTATGAGACTACTGACCACTGTGCCAATAAAAGGCAGCAAACAATTTGTTTACCTTCAAACTGATTTTGAGTCAGTTACAGTAGTTCAGTGTTATAAATCGTGTTGTAATATTCCAATGCATAAAGCCCATGCACTTAAGAAGATAGCTTATACTTTATATAAGTTACAGTTGATTGATTCAGTAATTATAAAATTGAAATGTAAACCATGCAGAGCTCTAGATTGATCGGTGAGTCTTTTTTCTAAGGGAAAGATTCCAAAACACTGTAGCAGAGATAAAGTACATTGTCAGAACTTACACTGACATACTTTTTTGATAGGAAACAAGCCAGTTAAATTCTGGGTGAAGAGTAAAGTATGCCTGTGGTTGTTCCCTTCCACGGGTATACAGAGAGCTGCTCTCTGCAAACAACATTAATTAAAAGATTGCAGTCACTCATCAAACAAGACAGCCCAGTAGAACTATTATTTTAAACTATTTAAGCTACCCAAGTTCATCTTTCTTGGAAAAGGTTAGGAAGCGCTCACATGAGCTGTGTGCATGCAGATCTAAGAGGGCAATTGTCTTTGACAGCAAAACAAGGAGCTGAGGGCAGTAACCTTTACCATCAACAAAGCCAGACTGTATGTCCATGCCACCAGGCTACAGAAACTTCTAGTGCTCCAGGAATGCAAGCCTTCAATGAGGACAAATTTTAAGCAGCCAGGAGAAAAAAAAAAAAAAAAAAAAAAAAAACAAATACCACCATTGCTACTGACAAGCAGTAGTCATAATTCATCCTAGCATCACAAAGGTAGATGGTTCATCTAACAAGAAAAATCAGTAGTATTTGTCATACTTAATGTTGACATTTTTTATACTTCTCTGTATTCGCAGGGCAAAGGCCAGCCAAGCTGTGCATATTTCATCTGCTGGAAGATATAACGACCTTACCATCTTGCCCTTTTTCAACCCTGACCTTTTAAGACTACAGTGAAGAGGTAATCATCATTGAAGACGAGCAGATATTCATATGAACCACAAACTAATTTTTACTCCAATTACTTAATTCTTCCACTTAAGGAGTAATAAGATTTTGGCTCAATTTCCATCACCTAAGAAGCAGCTTTATGTTTGCTTGTTCTTTTATGAATTTGCAAGCCTGTCAATCTGGACTGTATGTCTTCAAAAGACCAAGGTTATTCCTGGAAAGTAGGAGCATTCCCCAGCGTCCACCCTGGCCACATCAGATCTGAAAGTTCCAGCTGAGGAAGTGGTACAGAGTGCTGAAGATTCTCAGGAATAACATCCTGACCTCATGTGATACATTATTAACAAGGCAAGGAAATTTCCTTCCAATATTATTTTTTTCAGTGGTTTCATTAGTACATGGACTTGCTAACAAAGTAGTTGTGTGCCCCCATTGCCAAATGAATTACTTAGTTTTGGTGCAAGTGATCATAAAACAACATACTCTGACAACTGCTAACAGGCTGCCCTTTCACTTCAGGTATGAAGTCTTAAATAAAGGCAGAGCATGACTTAAACTACTGTTGACTGTTACATAACATGGTTATTAAATTACAGAATTTAATTAAGAGATGTCCACAGAAAATGAGCTGTTTTACTGCCAAATGTTTACTGAAGGCCATGCTCAATAAGAGATTTAGCATGTTTATATTGAGTATCCCTTTAAGATTGACCTACTAACACCCATTTTGGCAATTTAAAAAGACTAAGCATAGTACCATATTGCAATAGCCAGGTAGCAGAAACATTTTTAAATGCTTTCCAGAAATGAACACAATCTCTATTTATACTGATGTAAGTCCCTTTGTCTTACTGACTGGATTCACAATAGATGCAAATTACCTCAGTTTATTTTTTTCTGTATGGTATGTTCTGAAAAATGAATTCATATGTTTTATTCTCTAAAAATAGATACTGTCAAATTTATGAAGGAGATTATTCCTGTAATAATTGCTGAAACAAAAAAACTAATTGATCATGACTCAAGGTCATTTATAATACATTCTTTTTGTGAGCCATGCATGAATCTGTTCCCTTAATTTTGCTTGTCTGTTGACCATTCTCTTTATTTGACACCAGAAAACTGTTTTAAAAATAAGACATTGACCATGGGAAGTTCATGTAACAATTTATTTATTCACAGTTATTTCCTTATTACAAACAAGAACTCACACAACTGAATAATATTATAGCCAATGTGAGCTAGTTCATCCATGCTTAAACTACTCAGGATTGCATATAATAAGAAGTGACTCTGTCTTCCTGTATGTCAATTTCTCGTATTACCATTTTATTCAGTGTTTTAGAGTGCACAGTAATAATAAAAGGCATTAGGAGTGATTCATTTCCAGTACTGTCATCTACATTTTAATAAGTCTCAAAATTACAGAGAAGAAAATGACAAAGACTTATGATAGTTAATATAAATTTCAATCTATACACTTCATTTTAAACAATATTCTAGGCTGTTAACTAAGGGTAAAAAGGGTTTGTCATAACAAGATCTCCTTCTCTCTGAAAAGGACCAAGGTAAACAAAGTCTGGTGCTATGTGGAATATACAGGTAAAACTGACACAAAGGTACCCTCAATTCACTAAACATGGCAATTAAAACTCATGAAGGGCATAAAGTATATTTCTTTATACACAGTCAGAAAGCTTTCTTGATGCCTAGTGAAAGCTCAAAAAAAAATAATAATAAAGCTTTAGTAAGATTAGTTCTTCGATACCAAAGGTGGAATTTTCTCTCTTAATGCTGTTAAAAAGGTTTGAGAGAGAGAGACTGATCCCTTTGGAGAGTGCTTTGCACTTTCCTAGGTTGGATGTCTAAGCCCAGTAGGGTGAATCACCCTGAGGAGGTATCAGTTACACTGACTACTGGAGCAACTGAGACAATAAGCTTAGACGAGGCAGCTAACTCTCAGAGAGCACATTAGGAGAAATTAATGTCTTACAGCAAAGGTTTATCTGCATTGCAGATGAGGCTACATTTCAATACAGGAAGGCATATCTGCTCCAAGTTTAAGTTTACTAGCACAAGATAACAGCACAGGCTTCAGCAAGAGAGATACTCTTGCTGGTAGCTGGCCTACATCCAAGGCAAGGTACCACATGATCACTACACTGACAAGATTAAAGTCAGAGCAGGCTTTTTAACTTGCCATATAATTATACCTCTGTTTATTTCAAAGACTTGCCTGAAGCCTAGAGGTAACCTTTTCACCTCAGATTAGCACACACACACACACACAAATTTCTTCACAGAAACAGTGGCAACTGTCTTAGACATGGAAATTGATGGCCTACAGGAAATCCTGTATTTTAACATTTAGTTTTACCCATATAGGGATAAAAATGTATCAGAATAAATCAACATTTCCCATTAGTTAGGTAGGATAAGCTGGGTGGGGCGCCTGACTAATCTGGTGGCCTTATGCAATGAAGTGACTGCATCAGTGGACAAGGGAAGAGCTTATGGGTGTTATCTACCTGGAATTCTGTAAGGCCTTTGATAGAGATTGGGGGATGAATGGATTGAGAGCAGCCTGGAGAGAAGGACTTGGGGATACTGATAAATGAACAAGTGGACATGAGTCAGCAATGCGCACTTGCAACCCAGAAAGCCAACCACATCCTGGGCTGCATCAAAAGAAGTGTGGCCAGTAGGTTGAGAAGGTGATTCTCACCCTCTACTCTGCTCTCATGAGACCTCACTTGGAGTACTGCACCCTGCTCTGAGGTTCTCAGTACAAGAAAATCTTGGAGCAGTTCTAGAGGACAGAAATAGAAATGGTCAGAGGGCTGGAGCACCTCTTCTGTGAAGAAAGCCTAAGACAGTTGGGCTTGTTCACCCTGGAGAATAAAAGGCTCCAGATAGACCTTATTGCAGCCTTTCAATACTTCAGATGAGCTTATAATAAAGACAGACTGAGATTTTTTACCAGGGCCAGCAGGGACAGGACAAGGGGGAACAGTTTTAAACTGAGAAAGGATATCTTTAGACTGGACATAAGGCAGAAATTTTTTACAATGAGGGTGTTGAGACACTGGAACAGATTGCCCAGAGAAGCTGTGAATCCCCCTATTATTGGAAGTGTTCAAAGTCAGGTTGGAGGTTGCTTTGGGCAATCTGATCTAGTGAAAGATGTCCCTGGTCAGGAGGGCAGGGGGTTGGACTAGGTGATCTTTAAAAGTCCCTTCCAAGCCAAACCATTATATGATTCCATGATAAGGAAACTCTGTGAAATATTGTTTGGACTAGCTCTGCTAGGGAAATAAAATAATGTTATTGATGGATTCCTGCTCATAATTAATGGAAGATATGAAATTAGTGAAGCAGACCTGTGTATGATATAACAGGGGATGAAGGAGCTGTCTATTTAAACTTAGTTCCTGAAATAATACAACTACAATACATTTACATTCCCCTTAACATATTTTGTTGCATTTTGATAGTAGATGGCACTATCCAAGTCTCTTGTAATGGCCCTGTAGATATCACTTTGATGGGTAAGAAGAGATAACTAGAGGAATCTGCAGCTGGAATATAGACAAAAATTCTTTGTTGTATGTTTTTCCTCTGTCCTCAAGATAAGAATCACGTTTTCTTGCACTTTGACAGAAGTATAATAAATAATCTTGTTTCAAGGAATTGAAGCAGCCCATTTATAGGTATTTCATTTCTACTCCTCCCATTTTAAATCATCTTGAATTATTTTCTGCTGATTTCTTCTTTTCAGTCAGAATTTTATATATGTCTAACCTCTGGCTGGCATGTATGTAGGTCAAAGCAATTATATTCCTTTGTCAAGCAAGCTAGCTCGAAACAAGGGAAGCCATCTCCCTGTTAAGCTCCCTTAAGCAAAAGTAAGCCATCCAAGCTGAAAGATTTCCTGAAGAAAGACCTAAAAAGGAGATGACGACAAGGATAATGCAAGTATGAAGCAAAAAGCAACCAGAAAAGCCAAGGAATTCTAGAGAATTTCCTAGAATGAGCTTGGGAAAGGATAGAAATAAAGTATCACGATTCAGAGGTGCATGTTGAGACTGCGATTTCTGACTAAAAAAAATTACTTTCTTTTTGTTCCTGCTGCCTCAGCACAAAGAGAACTCTGCATGCTTTCTTTGTTTAACAACAAGATTTCACTAAGAAATGCTGGACCCGGAGTGTGTCCATTACCTTTTGGGGAGGTGCAAAGATGGTATGCTTAAAGGCTGATTTGCTGCTATCCACTGGTTAGAGGCCATTTTGTCCACACTATATATTAACCAGAAAAGAAGTTTACTCCAGCTGTGAGAAACGGCCCTGTGACAGCAAGGTGGGAGGAGGAGGACGGCAGGAGGTGCTCCAGGCGCCAGAGCGGAGATTCCCCTGTAGCTGTGGAGGGGACCAGAGTGGAGCAGGTATTTTCCTGCTCCCCATGGAGAGACCACAGCAGAGCAGATATCCACAGTGTAGCCCGTGGAGGACCCCGCACCACAGAAGGTGGATACTTGCTGACAGACTGCAGCCTGTGGAGAGGATCCTTGCTAGAGCAGGGAAAAGCGTGAGAAAGAAGGAGCAATGGAGAGGAGCTGTTATGGATTGACCATAACTCCCATTCCCCACCCACCCTGTGCCACTTAAGAAGGTAAGAGGTCAAGGAGTCAGAAACAAAGCATTTAAGTTGAGGTTGAGAAAAAAACTGGAGAGGGGAAGCAAGGTGTTTTAATTTGTCTTTGTTTGTCATCATCCAAATCTATCTTAAATGGCAATAAATTAAATTAATTTTCCCCAAGTCTTTTTTGCTGTGAGAGTAATTGGTAAGTGATATCCTTATCTTTATCTCAGCCCACAAGCTTCTCCATCTAATTTTCCCTTCTGTTCTTTTCAAGAGGAGGAACGAGAGAAAAGCTGGGTGGGCACCTGGCAACCAGCCTAGGTCAAACCACTACAACCAGTCAGTCTCTTAAATTGAAACAATACCTTGAGAAACCCCCTATCTATGTAATTCAAATTATTAATCACTCTTACACACTCCCTCATATATGACAGTGTCCATCTTCTTTGATTAGAGGTCCCTATTGCTTCAAATACCTTTTTCCATAAAGATATGACAATGGCTTAAATTAGCTTAAAACAAAGACAATGAAAACAACAATCATCATTTTGGAAAACTGTTTTCTAAGCTGTGCACTGTAATACCTTGACCTTTCATTTCTCTTTACACAACTACGTGAAATAGCTGTAGCAATCCTGTAATGTGTTTTTATAGTTCTAAATGTTTTTCAGTAACACAATTAATCTTTTATCCAGTTATTGAACTCAGAATAACAGGTAAGCACTTCCAGGGTACACTTCTTACATCCTGGATAGATTCAGTTTCTTAGAAAGAAGTTTTCTTTCTAAAGAGCGCTGCTGGAGAAGTGGTGTTACTTCAGTTATAAGCAGCAGTCCTTGGAGCAAGACCTGTGACTGGTCTTCAACCAGAGAGGACTTCGCTGATGACCAAATTGAAAGCCAGGTGCTCTTTTGCACAACCACTCACTTTCTTCCTCTTCCTCCCTTCACATGAATCTTAGCTTATGTTTTTCAAACACTTCCCTACTTCCAAGAAGAGATGTAGAGGCTGCAAGTTCCATGAACAAATTGCAGCATGATGTTTAGAGTTGACTCATAAAAGACAGGAGAATAGGTTTTGAATGCTTTGGGGCACAAAGATCCAATATGATTTTCCCACTTTCTGTATGAGTATTTTGAAAACAAAGCCATTGTATAAAAAGGTTCTACCCCACAGGTCGTTGGTGGGAATGTCATTAACTTAAAAGGACAGAGTTTTGAACTGCATGATTTTTGAAAGAAATCCTCTTGGTCTTGATCAGGATTTATATTCCAAATAACTATACTTTCTGTATTTCCAGTTCTGGTAAATTGCAGCTCTTGGGTTTCCAAAAATGAGGAATTGGAAATAAAAAATAATTCTCTCTCTTAGGCTCCATTTTATGCAAGTCTTATATAAATGTATGATTCCACTGCTTGTAGATTTATGCTATGCCAATACAAAACTTTAGACTCCCTATAGATGCTTCAGTGTACATTTTTCTACAGAATTAGAGACATACCAAGATGCCACACACATCAAGTACTGCAAAAGCTCCTTTGATCTCTACTAATAGAATACTTACTGCTCTGTTCTACATACTATACTGAAGTGCAAAATCAGTACTGCCATAGTAAAGGCTCTTAACACTATAATGCAAATTGAATTTATAAAAAATGGCAATCTACATAGCAATGCTGCTACTGCAGGTTGCTGTATAGCATTCTGGAAAAGTACCACAAACATCATTCCACTTTTGAATGCTATAATTTCATCATGGAATCAAGGAAGTTTCAAAATTTATTTGCCTTTTTTCAAAGACATCATTTTGAAGTCTTTTCCAGATTCTGCTCCATAATGTTCACATTTCTAATCTCTATGTAAGATGACAGATGTGTACTCAAATACCCTGCAGAGGGAGAACTGAATAAATATGGTCTTGAAAGTTAGTTTATTACTCTTATGTTGCTTCTAAGATCAAGACTTTGAGTGAGTAATGTGAGAGAGAAAACAGATGGACAGCTCCACCAAGTAAATATTTTCTAGAGGAATATCCCTTCTTTTCTGGTTTACTCCACAGTTTCAAAGCAGTGTTCATTCAGCTAAGTGATATCTACTAGCTGCCATACAAATAAATGATAATACTGAATTTTGGTGGCATATATGAGCAGTCAAACTACCTTTAAATACTAACAGAATTTGACCAAGAATTCACATTTAATATTCACAGCTTCATGCTTTGTTTTCTGAGTGAAAAATAGAGTGACTATTGCTTTGTTAATTACATTGTACATACAGGTCACATAATACCAAAACACTTGATGCCCTTTACTATTTCTGTGCAATGAAGTGCCTAATTATTCCACTGTATTCATCTAGATTCTTTGAAATGCCTCTGTATGCAAAGAAATAAAGACAATTATATTTGTTTCAGTGTGCAGTTACACTAAAAATACCAAAAGCACCTTTTCTCTCACACAGCAATGGCATATAAATTCACTGAAAAAACTTTCAATGTGGTGCTATGAAAAAGCTCCAGATTCTTCCAGAACTCCTTAAAAATTGCAGACGTGTGAAAATGAACTAATATTTAAATTCATCTTCAGCTAGAAGTGCATACAATGTTTCTATAGTAAAATGAGAGCTTTAGATCTCTGTTAGCTAACACATTCTACTCTGCCAAGTCCCAAATTATCATTTGTATGAGAGCTTCTGAACCCATAACCATTTGCACAAGCACTCAAAAATACTACAGTCTCTGCCCCAACATCTATGCTATGCATGAAAAATTCTGAGACAATGAAGTGTTAATAGCCTTAATTATTGTTAATTGCAGTTAGATGTGACTCAAGCAACTTCCTCAGGGAGCAGTTTAAGTTGCCTTCTTGCAGTAATATAGATCTTATGAAAATTATTATGAATGGCTTAGAAAATTAACATACACAAACTCATAAAGATTCAGTTGAGTAATAAAAATCGTTGATACATTACTAATCTATGCATGTGACTCTCTCTCTCATGAGAAAGCAAAGAAGAAACTGTTATCTAGCATACCTGGGGCAAATATGGTCAGTCACCTCAATCAAATGTTAAGTGAAGGGTAAATTCCATAAAATTTACTAAATCTGTGCTAATATTTTTGGTACTGAAGAATACTTTATAAACTGGATTATAACATTCTATTTATTTGTATATCCAAATACTTGGATAGTATTATTAGGTGAAAGGGTTGATTTAAAACCTAATATAAAATTGCTGATAATATTTCAAAGATATACAATACTATATATTAAGCAATGGTTTTCACACAACATGTGAAAAGAGTAGGCAAATGATCAGAGTGTATGACAGAAGTTTTACCATACTGTTTTCAACCTACCAGCAACTCAACATGCCAAAGAGGAAGTGTCACAGCATCTCTGGACCATTTTCTTCTGAAGCCTACACTGACATAAACAGTCCAGCGGACAGCTCACAAGTATTAAAAATTGAGTAGGAAAATAATGCAGGAGTATAAAGTGCTTATATTTGTTCTTCTGCCTAGTACAAATTGTAAGGTAGCTATTCCTTCACTTCCATAGAGTCTGCAAAGGGTGATAAGTAGGAAATTCCTTCATTTCCTGCAAATACTACACTTCTGTGAATCCATGCTCTACTTCCACCTAGACCACCCCAGCAAGTTATCTGTAGGAGTTTGCAAAGAACTTGCTCTCCTTGAGAAAATACAATTATATCCGTACAGCTCCAAGGTGGACCCTTCCTCACAACCTAAATTTTACCTTCTACACATCACCAGAAACTGAGTACAGGAGGAAAATGCAATCAAAATATGCAATCCCATTCAGTGATTTCCTGTGGTGGCTTCTTGGGTTGAAACTGTTTGTGCCACTTCACCAGAAAAGATCAAAATCTTTAGTCCACTCCTGTTTTCTCTCAATTTGTCAGAAGGGTGGTCTGTATGTAGTCTAACATTCCTTGCCTCAAACAGTTATTCCAACTGGGATTTTCCCAGTTGGGACAACAGGCACTAGATTGCCACTCTCCATACAGCTGCTCAGAAAAACTCAATTTCAACATGCTGTTTGGGTCTGCCCTCCAAAACAAGATGCAATCCTAGATGGGTCTCACAATAACACAGAATATTCAATCTGCACCCATGAAATCTTAAATGAAGGGAAAAAAAATCAATCTACCAGAAACCTTGACTGCAGCATACAATGTCTCTGTTGAAGAAGAAATCAAATAAAATAGATCAAGCTCTTAAAAAATAAAAGAGATGGGGGGAGCAAATTTACCAGGTACCTTTTTACTTCTTACTTTTTGTCTGGTCCCAATCTGCTGTACTGAGCAGAATGCATAGGTATGGGAGAATCATACTGCTGGGTTCTCCTTCCCCCTCCCCCCCCCCGGCCCGTTCTTTTTCATTTTGGTGATAAAATTCAAAAGCTAATAAAATCAGACAGATTATAGCAGCATTGATGAATGGCCATGTCTGGGTTTCCTGTCTGGAGACCAGAGCAGGCAGTGTCTGAGAAAGAAGACAAGGCAGTCAGTGCATAGAGAGAAAGGGAATATCCAGCAGATGGATTGTGTCTGGCTGCTCCCATTATTAATACTGATCTGTATCAGGCAGTGATGAATACATAGAAGCACTCAGAAATACTAATGGTTTCACCCTTTAAGTACTAATTTCTACCCTTCTGTCCTATTTAACATTAAAAATGGTCTCTGATCTTGTCATTGATGGAAACGGTTATAATGAAGAGGCATGGCTCTTGGGAAGAAAGAATATACTAGATTTAATGAAAAATATTAAAATCAGCTTTAGAAGTAGAGAAGTCGTAAACTACAATCACAGAATATGAGAGAAAACTCTCTCCTCCTAAACAATTTATATTCTTATTTAAAAGTAATTTTTAAATCCTAAATCTAAGTATATTTTTAGTTATCAAGACTGTGGACTAAACACATTCTGAGGTATTAAAAAAAAAAAAAAAAAGGAAAACAGGACATGTTGGCAACATATAGACAGTAATATAATCAATTACACAGCATTCATGCTGCACTGAACCTTAGTGTTCCAAAATCCCTAAACCCCCACTTCCTCTGATCTTTAACTCTTTCAGAAGTCTCCCTGAAGAAGTCAAAGAATGTGTATGCAGTGACT
This sequence comes from Streptopelia decaocto, assembly GCF_964273445.1. Taxonomy (NCBI): domain Eukaryota; kingdom Metazoa; phylum Chordata; class Aves; order Columbiformes; family Columbidae; genus Streptopelia; species Streptopelia decaocto. Next base: position 21,557,054 of record NC_138663.1, read on the forward strand.
GACAAACAGGTGAAAAAAAATCTCACCATATAGCCCAAAAGCACGCAAATATCCACTAAATCAAACTGGAAATGGAGGCAGCTCACCAGTCTGGAGGGGACAGCTGAAAAAGACCAGCCAGGCTGTAGCGCTTACGAGTAACATTTACCCAGAATGAAACAGGAGATCATATGCATCAGGGAGGTTCAAGTGTTGACTCTAAGACTTCGCAGCTCTTGTTGCCAGGAACTATTTGGGGTATTAATCTGACCCAGGGCAGCAGGATAGGCTCTGGCCTAGCTGAAAACCTTCTCTCGTGAGCTCCAGCTGCTTCATAGCACTCAAACAATTTTCTCTTTTGACATGAAAAAAAACAGGGCGACATTTCCTCCTGAAGCAGGCTGGGATCTATGCAATATGTATTTAGGTACCAGGGCAGGCTTTTGAGATCTAGTGGCTGAAAAAGAGCTGTTAAAAGAGAATGCAAGCTTGACTTGATGACTAAGAAGAGGTAAACATAAACCACAAACATAATGTAGGTGATATGTATCAGCCAAAATAGAAATTAAGTAACATAACTGAGAGTGACAAAAAAGTTTCTCATAGTGGCTCAGTCTGAGGATTGTAGGCACCAGGTTCCCAGCCATCAGGTGGTTGAAATCTGTCGATCTACATTGTCATGTGCCACATGAGATCCTATCCCTCAGCTAAGCATATTTATAAACTCAGTTGTGCGCTAAGAGGGGACATAAAACTGTGGAGGTAGGTCACTAACTTTATAAACCCCACTAGCTCCAGCGCTTCTTTCTTTCTAGTCAGCAGATAGCTCTGTTGAACTTTGACTCTTTTTGTTTAGAAAACCAGGTATGGTCTTATAAGTTTTCATCTCAAATGCAGGACAGTCTTCTAGACTATTTTATTCCCAAATAGTCTTATGGAGTATTTTATTTAGAGCAGCCTTCAGGAACTCAAGTACTGTTTTGAACACAGAGTCACAAATTCAGTACCCCAAGAGCCCTTTAGGAAAACCTACTCTAATCAAGAAACACAACTTTTCAAGACAAATTTTCCCTGAAGAGTGAGACTTCATTATCTTAAAATACAAAGAAGTTTACATTTTGTCTGTCATTTGCCACTTTTAGCCTTAGATTTCAGTCACACCAGAGAAGCTGTGGTTCCATGACTAAAACCAAGGACAAGAAATGAATAGTATCAGTTATTTTAATTACTCTGTCAGTGACTTTGTATGTAACACCAGGAAAATCAGTGTCTACTCTGTTATTCTCTCTTTTTTCTGTAAAGTAAAGGTACTAATACACATTTACTTTTAAATATTTATTTGCAACCTTATGTTCTACAAGTTTTTGTAAAATGCTTTGACATTTCTGAGGGGGGTAGGGAATGAAGCCTGTAAATGCCATGTTCATACATATTCTATTCTTGTTTTGTTAGCAAAGCTTCATTTTTGCAATGGAGTCTTTATTATGACACGCATGAACTCCCAAAGAAAAGGCTATCATTTTAAGAAACTTCATCTGCTTTCCAACAACTCACATAAAAACTTGTTCAAATTTTCATTTTTGAGGAAAAAAAAGGAATAATATTTTAGATCCTTTCAGCAGGCTTTCAGGATACCCAGAACTCTTTGCAGTTTCCTAAAGAAAGAATTAAACATTGCAAGACCTTTTCTCATGTGACAAATCTTCAGTTGCACATGATGTTCTATACAATCATTGGAGAAAACTTTGATAATCTTATTAATACCGAATAATACTTAACTAATAGATTTCAGTGGACAGTATTACTCAACATAAGATTCTGAACAAGTAAGACTATTAAAGTCAGGACTTTTTTTTTAGCTTTCCAGGATAATTTATCTGAAAATGTTTTTAAATCTAGACATTAAAAAAAAAAAAAATGCATACTACTAATTTCAGAAAAAAAAAAATACTTGGGTTTATTTCTCATTATTACTTCCTTGTGGATACTGTCACAATACCATTGCATACACAGGTTTTCTCTTCAGCATTCCATCCTGATGTCCAAAGCACTATAATTTATGTATCAACAAATCTAGAACCACCACATTAGAAATTTGAGGTTTCTTTGTACAGTTGAGAATGAAATTAAGTTATTGAAATAACCTGAATAATTTGGGGAGACCATATTATTAAAAAAATAGCACAAAGCATTATCTAACGTAAGTATTTTAAAAACAGCTCTACCAATGTGAACAGAATTTTTTAATAGCCTTGAGAAGTCCATGATTTATGATCTCTGTCAAAAGGCATTATGCATTTTTACAGTTCCTATTCAGATCAGCATATTTCTAATCTCATAATGCACTATGGAAATTAACAACTTGGATTTCTTCATTTTGCTTTTCCATTTGCAGTCCAACACATTCCTTTAGGAACATGAATCTCTTTTCATTTACTCAACAGTGAAGCAAGATATGTTTGTCTAAAGCCTTTACAGTTGTCTTCTGTTTCCAGATGTTATTGTACTGTTGGGTATTATACAGTTTCTGAAGAATGAGGTCTCTAAACAGTTATTTCAGGTGTGTATGCCATTAAAACAAACAACTGCACTAAATATTAGAAAGATCAAAGCAAAAGTTAAATGAAATTCTGCAGGGTTTGGGAGTTTCAGTTATAAATCAATATCAACTACTTAAAGGTACTTCTTACCTGTAGTTTATCCTAATATATCAATAACACCCTTCTTGTTGCAGTTGAAAACTAACATTGAAGTTCTAGTTTTTCTCAAGTCAATATCAAACCTCCTGACAGCTTTACACAGAACTGTGATTAGCAAAACCCACCAGTTCCAGCATTCCAGAGAGGCTCGATACTTAAATATATCTGAGTTAGCAAACCTGGTGCAGCCACTCATAGATACCAAGCAAGGAAGAATGATGAGCTGGTTAATTTAGGGAAGGGATTTCATGAAGCTATTTTGTACCTCCTACAAATAGTTCCTTTTTAGCAGATATTTACCTGCTTATCAATTTCATGCTTACACACAAACAGAATCACAGACAGTTTCTACAATATGGAGCTGCTTATGGTGTTAATATAGGCCTTCAATTCCTTATACCAAAGGAAGATTTGGAGAGCATGTTCTTTGTAAATTCCTTCTGCACTACCCAGTTTTTCTCAGCTGTTTCATTACTGTTTCATCTGCTCCAATCAAATACAATTCCTGGGGTTTTGGAGAACTCCAATGTTTGTTTCACTGCTATTGCGCAGCTCACTGTTTCAGAGAGCTACAGGTGAGGCATGTGACCAGTGGCCATTCTGGCACTTCCAGAGAATGTTAAAAGGAACATGTCCACCACAACCAAGTAAACAAAGCAATTATTTTAAAACCATAGTTCCTAAAAAAAATTTTAAATTCTATAGGTTGTACTTTTAGTTTTTCAAGCGTCTCCTCAAACAGAAATGATTTGTCCAAGTCTGGAATGCATCTGTGATACTCTCCTCCGGATGGCAACCACCCGTGCAGTACATCAGGCACCCTGGTTTGGCTTTGACAAGGTTAAAGAGGGGCATGAATCCAACAGAATGAAAGCTGAAATCAGGCTTGGTTGAAGTTGCCTGCTGTGAAGAATGTTGTGGGTGAAGAAAGACCACCCTCAGAAGATGATATTCACAACACAACTTTAGCTAAACACAGTAGTTTCACAGGGTGATAGTGCTGCTGCCATCCTAACAATTGCAAATCCAATTACTTCTATGGAGCTCTCATTAGGTCTTAAGATAATAGAAACAAATGCATGCTTTCAATACACTTTCACAGAGCATGGAGTGTAGTTTAAGCCAGTTTGCCAGCCTGAGTAATTTGGATCTTCACTGTAGTCAGCCATGTACTTACCATTTTTCTACATGATCTTTTTCACTGTGTCAGCCTTGAAGGCATCCTTTTTTTTTTTTTCCTTCTTTTACAGTAAAGAACTTTCTCTCTTTGTTGCTACACCAAGCACTCCATTTCTAAAAGATCCTCCAAAAATAAATTAATCTCTCCCCTGAATTCAAGAGCCAGTGAAACTTGAGGACATTCACTTGAAGTGCTGATCTTAACTGTCCCAAGAGTAACAGCGGTACCCAAAACAGCAGATAAGAATAAAGCTGAAAACAGGAGGAGAGACCTCACAGCACCTCCTGTGGCACAAACTCGGCCTCTTCTCAGCTCTGTCTTGATTCACAGCAGCTGCCGACCTTTGGTTACATGGCATTTCCAGCCCTTAACCCCTAATTGAAGAGGTGCATTCAGCAGCCCCATTGTCTGTTTTGTTGCTTTTGGTTTTAAACATAAGCTCATACTTCACAGAAGCAACCTATAGTAAAACCAGAGAATCTATAATAGCATAGTTTTCAAGATATCTTCCTAAGTGGTCCTAAATCAGGAAATGATAACACAAGGCCTTGCAAGGACAGAGAAACAAGCAAGCTGAGAGTGACAAAGGAAATAGTGGAAAAGATTTGGATTTTTGCATCATTAGAAGTCCTTGTCACCTCAGAAAAATGACAAATGCCGTCTCCACAGAGATCCAACATGCACAGAATAGTGAAAACAACACAAGGGAAAACAGAGGCTCATCAGGTCAGTTCAAGCACCAGCGAAAACACAAGATAAAGGCTTCCCTGCCTTTAACTACCCACAAGGTGGGAGCTGAAATTAAGCAGTGTAACAGTCTTCACCCCACTCCATACGTAGTGATAGGACTCTTTAGCTTTCTCTGGTTCACTGCAAAGGCATGGAGGCCTGTCTATGCGACACTATTGCCCCTAAGATAAGGGACAATAAAGAGTAGCTAAATCATATATAACATCCTCCATCCACCGCTTGTCACCAAGATGCATATGGAAAGCTATTGCTCTCCCAAGAGAACAGAAGAGCAAGGGAGAAGCAGTCTTGTCTGGGAAGCCTGTTTACTACATAGCAGGTTATTTTTTCACTCAACAGGCCACTACAAAGGGAAAGTGACTTTTCCACTGGAGCACAAGGAAGAGGGAGCGCAATGGGGCAAATAAACAACAGACATCAAAATACGTGCTGCTAATGCAAAAAAAAAAAAAAAAAAAAGGAGCTCATCATACAATGTAAGGATTTCTGGAAAGGGATCTGTGTTAAGAGATTTTTTTCTTCTTCCAGTTTAGGACTGCTAGTTTTCAATTAGTCAACATGGCTGAAGCTGGATAATTGGTCTGTGTAAAACCTTAAGAACTATATAAGATAACAAACAGTGTTTTCACCCTTCATCCTTTGTCTTGCACAGCTTTGAGGAAATATAGTACATGCACATAAACAGCTCCATTCGCAAGTGGTTACATTTCATTTGTGTTGCTTCTATTAACTGGGTCCTTGCTTACAAGATAGAATTGGACAGGTTTATTCTGTTAGAATTTGATAGGCAATATAAATTTTTAAGTCTTGACTGTACTGTAAGCCCTGTCTTGAAAATGCAATCTGCATTAACAGGATTTTGTAGGAAGAAACATCTAAATCAATAAGGTGAACCCAAAACACCCCAGGTTTTGTGCTTTCCTTTTTGGATAAGTAACTGGAGAACATGACAAAGCTTTTTTGCATGCCAGCCTCTTTTATCTTCAAACACATCCACAAATGGATTATTTATAGATGCAACAGCAACCCTCTGAGTAAAGCATAAAGGGCAGAGATTACAAAAGATTGATTTCCACAACTCGTTACTGCCATAAACCTATAACCCAAGCAGATGTGCAGGGGAGAATTCCTTAGGTCAGCTGTTTATTTCTGGCACGTGCTTACAAATCTTTGGGGAGGACTAAAAGGACATCCATATACTACAGATTGAAAGGGCTAGTAAGCAAGCATTTTTTCTGTAGTTACCACCAGCTTTTGGCTCCATTTCATGAATCATTGTAGTTAACTCAGAAAAGAGATGCATTGCTACCTCTAGTTTAATTCATATGCATACTCCTATGTGGAAACACTACCACAAGCCTTGTATTCACTGTCTTCTCTGCTGAATTCACAAACTTTGTGAAAACCACAGAATGAACTTACAGATGGATTTCATGCTATTGCCCAATTCAATTTGGTGAGCAAAACATAAACATGAGCTTTTTCTGTCTCATTTCCATGAATGGTGAAAATATATAATATAAAACACCCCTAAATTTAAAACAATGTAGGCTTGAACATCATTTCAATTGCTCACATAATATAATGCTTTCATGAACCTTAAACAGTGAGGTATGCAGGCTGGAATCAACTAAATGACAGTCAACAGAGCTGGGTCCTGTTCTAACTATACATGTAGTGGAACACCCTATTGATTTTACCAGTTCAAGTCCTCATTTTCATTTTTTAAGAATTTCTCACCTTCCCTATTTGAAAAAGAGCTGTAAGTTCACTTCCGATAAGACAAGTATCCATTCTACCAGTTTTAATTGTTTCAGCTTTTCAAACAGGTCCAATTCTTCCCTTTGCCTATTTGTTCCTTAGAAGTCATGAAGTCAAGAGTACAAAACAGCAAACTAAGATCCTGGCTGTTCATAAGATAATTGTTCCACAGAATCAAAACTAATAGCTTTCAGTGTTCAGACACTTCTATCAGGTGACAAAAAACTTATTTCAATTCAATTTTTAAACAGAATCCTTAACAAGCTGCTTTTTTCTTTCATTTGTTACAGTTTTCTCCAGTTTGCTCAGTTCAGGCATAAGATATGGTTTTTGTTCATTGTATCCTAAATATAGGAAGAAATCAATACATTCAGCTTCCCCCTTCTGAGCTAAAGAAGCAGTGCCTAATTGGGACGAGCAGTCTTCTGTGAGTCTGCTGTAGAACCATCACTCTGCAATGCTACAAACACCTCAAACAAAACCCACTCAGCAACATAAGTAATTATATTGTGAGTTAGTAGAAATTATATTGAAAGTTAGTAGAAACTCTTCCATCTCCACTCTGACTACAAATCACAGCTTCTAATTTAACAGCTAGCCTCTTGAGACACACACATACAGGGGAGGCAAAAAAAAAAAAGGCCCATAATGGCAGCTGCTTTTGTGACCAAAATTCTGCAGCTCACATTCCTATGGAGAGCATCAATCTAGTATCAGCAGGGCTCTTCTACTTCACACAGAGGCCAATTCTTAGCTATAAGTGTTTTCAGAACAAAAACAGTCAGAGTGCTTTACTAAAAATAATGATCTTGGCCCTTTTGCATTTTGGCCTACGTTTCTTGTGCTTAGACAGCTCCTCATTATTACTTTTTTTTTCTTAATAAAATGTTTGTAGACTTGGAGGGGCTTGTAGGGAGAGGGAAAAGAGAAAGGGACTGTGGTATTACCCCAATGTGCCTGTAGGTGACAGCTGTGAATTTGACTCTCCTCTTACTCTAGCAAGTAAGCATTCAGCAGTTGTGGACATTAAGCCTCTAACAGTCACTTTGTTAGCCTAAAAATCCAAGACAGCTGCTACAGTTAAGCAAGGTACCTGCAGTAGACATACTTAATACAGTGTCTAGGTGGCTTTGATCAAAGATATTTGTACTTTGTGTCGGTAAATGTACTCAGTGTGGAGAAAAGCATTACCATCTTGATTTCCATGGCCATGTGCCTTAATATGTATTAACTGGGTGAAATTAACTATAACCCTCTCTAAAATTTATCAACCAGTTAACAAGTAGTAACATATCAACTTGTGTTTGTGGCCTAGATATTCACAGGCTCGCTAATACCCTTCTTTCCTCCCTGTTTCTCTCTGCTTCTGCCTCATCTGCATCTGGAGACACAGCTAATAAAGTCACCTTGAAAAGATAAAAGGAAAAAGCGCACTAAGGGCAATGAGCGTCTGGTTCATTCCTAAACAATAACTGAATCTGGAAATCCAAGATATGTACAGCAGGAGAGATGCATTGGTTTATAAAAAAACTTGGAACATCTCACTTCAATGAATAAACAGCAAGGCACTGTTCCTAAGTTTTACATCAATATTTTCTTTTCTGATAGTCTTTATAAACTCAATATTTTAAAAATAATATTTCTATTTTAAGAATTCATTGGGCTGAATTGAATTGACAAAAAATGTTTAGAATTGTCTCTGAAATACATTAGGTTGTATTACTCTGGTTACAGTTGGAAAGTAAGAGCAAAAGTTAATTCTGAACATTCAATCTAACAGAAACCTTTCAAAGATTACTATATGCATAAAAATATGATAAGTCAAATTGCTCAAGTAATTTCTCCATGTCACACTTCCTAAATAAGCTCTTGTACAAAGACATAATGAATTTTAATTGCATACAGAAAATGTCTGAAATCTAACCATAGGTATAACATGCTGTGCCAGCTATTTCAGACCTGTTTTTTTGTCCCTTGCAGTTCATTTTGATCACCCTGTTAAGAATAAGCTCATGTGCACAAAGATAACCATTTTTCTTTTAAATTATTAATTAAAAGATTAATGCACACCTTCTGATCTCCCATAAGAGCAATGTTCATATATCTGTACAGCTTTTAATGAGGTGAGCAAGAGAGATCCAAAAACTATCCTTTTCTGCGGTCATGTTTTTAGTGTTAATAGGAAAATTTAGCATCCCGTGAAACCCAAGCCTCAAAACCTGCTAGAAAGTATCACAGAGACTAGCTTGAGATATGGAAATAGCCTGTAACAGAAATGCAGATAAATAGCTAGAAGTGAGGACTTCTCTGTTGGGCATCCCAGGTCTCTCTGAACAACTCCTTTACTGGGTATTCAAACCAGGAAGAGATTGCCATATACTGCTGCCACTCCACACCAACCCCATATTTTACCATGGGTTCATTGTTTCTACAGGGAGAATTAACCAAACCTCCCTCTTTCAGTTGACTGGATAAGAAAAATACCCCATTTGTTTCAAGAGGTGTAAGGCAAACCTTCTAGAACAAAAACCCCCATGGCATGTGTGGCTTTACATGTCCACCTTCAAAATGCCTGAGCACTGAGCTCTGCTAGTCCTGTTAAGCCAGCTCAAAGGCCAATGATAAATATGCACTTTTTCTTTTTATTTGTGGCTTCTCTTTTGAAGCATGTACTCATTTCATAACATCTCCAGGGAAATCTGATATCAGGTTGCCTTTCTAGGCATATCTGTCTTTCCCCAAAGCAGTACCTGGCTTGAGCTGAGAGACTAGGCAAGCTTACAGACAAAAAGGCAAATCAGATGTTAACAACAGAAAAAGACATAAATAAGTTTTTAGATGTATTCTATTACAGTTCTTACACTGCGGTCATGACTAATGCCTTTTCTCCTCAGTCTCTCAGCCAAATTTGGTTTGCATTTTAAAAAATAAATTTTAAACTGCAACAAAAACAAAGAAGTCATTGAACTCTATAATTTTTTTTTTATGCATTACAATTACAGGAAAAATGTAATATCACTTTGGGTCAATCTTCTGTGAAAATTCACAGAGTATTAAATAGCCTTGCTTTCAGTGTACATCATTTTAAATTGCTTAAGCAACAGGTGGGAACAAAGGGTCATTCTATTTATTTTAGTGTGTATGTGGTTTTAAGTGTTTTACTTCTAGTTGTACAGACTCTAAAAGTGAGGCTTTATGTAAGAAATTGCATAAAACAGTAGATAGCTAAATTCACCACAGGAAAGAAAGACAAGAAGATACAAATATGATAATAGGATGATTTAAAACAGCATGGTCTCTTGATTGCAGTCTAGATATTAATAGCCCCGTGTTTACTGTCCTAGAGCATGGAAAGAGGGAGTCAGGGTGACAGCATGGAAAGAGGGAGTCAGGGTGACAGACTGCAGCAGGCATTCCTGGTGCTCAGTGCCCAGGGGGCAGGACCGCTGTTAATGAGCTGTGGACAGGATTTGATTAGCCCATTCCTGCCATACAGAAGCAGGACTTAATTAATATCAAATTATCACTTATCTGATAATGCACGACTCCTTGCCATAGTCTGAAAATTGCATGTATAGTGCTAAGTTGCTCTTACTGTTTTGAAAGTTGAGAGGTGTTATATATTGATGAAAAACATAAAATCTTGGTTTTAATCTTATTCCATAGTAGAAAGCAAAAAAAGGCAGAACAAACAAACAAAAAAAGCTGGTTTAGCAAGTAGATTTTTGGCTGAATTCAGATTTTCATTTCGTGTCAGCTACAGAGGCTCCCTTCTTTATGTTATGCGATATGAAATTCCTATTCTACTATTAGAGCAGTCTGGTAAACTACTAATTAGAGCTACTAGCCTTAAATGTCCTTTGAATTTTGTACATTCAGTCAGCACCTATTCTAAACTGTGTTTTGATCTTTAATGCAAATGTAAGAAGCATCCTTACATCCTTCCTTCAGGAACTTAGTCCTGTCACTTCAACTTTATGGTTGATGCTGCCTAAGGTTAACATGGTACTGCTCCTAGATGCAGCTAAGGAAAAGACCATGCTTTGCTGAGAAAGAGAGAAGACTCACAGTGCCTTCAGATTCTTGAATTCTAAATGTCTTATTTGATATTTCAAATATTATGTTTTGCAATATATTATAAAAAGAAAATATATATTTATTTTTTTTCCTCACAGATAGGATGCAATGCTTCATTCTGCCACAAAGTCCCTTTCCCTTTAAGAACAGCTGCATGGATGACTTATTTTGAAAATATTCCTTAGAGAACATTTTGTAAGACATCTATTGTAAATTAAAGCACAATTATAATTTATATTGAGTCCTTCTGGTCTTTTATGGTCTGACTCTTTATTAGAGCAACTATTAGCAACTCCCTGCAGAGCCTCTTTTTGTAATCAAAGTGACAACTCATATAATCAGTGGTAAACATTGTTTGAAATGTAATACAACACTTCTTTGACAGAGGCACAGATAATTTTAAATTTACAGCCTAAGCCTGCACTGTGAAAATGAATGGAAAAGCTCATCAAATTCAGAGGGTTTCTGATTAGGATGAGAGCCATGTAAATTATTAAGTAAATGCTTCAAGTGGCATTTTTATACTGATAAGAAAATCAGATCATTCCTTTGTGGAATTGCTGTTCTGGGGTGTGATCCTGCTTTCCAGTGCTGCCGATGCACTCCTTTTAGTAAGTCCTTAAAGCAAAATGCACAGGCAACCCCAGAAGCATCCCTTCTGCCCCAGTAACATCTGCATGTGTACATACTTGGGTTTCAACTTGCTTTTCTGTAATGTCCTTAGCCCATGATTCCAGTGCTCCTTTCTGCACACAGGAACCGATATTGTCACAGGTGAAATTGTTCACCCTGCCAGGTAAGACATGCTTGCTCCCTGGTGGCCATGGCACCCTTCTGTGAACTGGGAGTTCAGGATTCATGTCTGTTTAACAAAAGTAATGAATTCACAGAATCAGAATCACAGAATGTTAGGGATTGGAAGGGACCTCTAAAGATCATCTAGTCCAATCCCCCTGCCGGAGCAGGAACACCTAGATTCAGTCATAGGTATCCGCTGCTGAGTAAGTGCTCTAGCCTTTCTGTTACTCCAAAGAGATGGTCAGTGTTTTCTTTAGTATGAACTGAACTCAACATCCTCAATGTGTAACTCATTTGCTTGGTAAATCAAGCTCTCCCAAGGACTCATGCATAGTTTACACACTTCTCTTCCTGCCTCTGAGATACAACAGATCTTGGATGGGGGCTTTGTGTCTCTGAACAGTGACATGAGAGCAAGAGAACAGTCCTCATGGCAACTTTAGCCTTTAGTCACTTGTGGCTTCAAGTACTCCCCATGTGCCTACTCCCATCTCAGTCCCTAATACATTTTAGCATGGTCTGTCTGGCTGCGCAAGTGCTTCTGTATCTGTCAGACAAATGCAAAACTGATTAATCCAAAGATATCATACATTTGATTTTTAATACAAATGCATGCAGCTAGCTAGGCATTTTCAATTCTTCTTTTTATAATTAAGTGGCTAGATCATATGCATCTGCAAGAATGTCAATTCTTCCCCAGTGACCTGAAGAAAGTAGTTTCGTAGTTGAGTAAAATACATTAAAGTGTGCATCCAAAGTGAAAACAGGGGGAAAAAGAAAACGTGAAAAGGACTACTGTTTTGAGATCTGTGGAGGATTTTTGTTTTCTCCTTTTGGAAGTCAACTCTTGCTGTTCAGAATTATCTTGTTCCTTAAAAGCAAGGAGCTGCAATAAATGGAATTATATTTTCCCTGAAGATAGAACCTCAGTTCTAAGTGTGATGGTTTCGTGTACATATATTGGGAGAATAATTAGAATTTTGGGAACTTTTTTTTTTTTTGCATACACACGTTTAAATACAAATGATGAAATGACAGTATTTTTATATGGTGTTAAAAAAAAAATAAAGAATTTACTGAAAAGAATTTATACATTTTGTCTCACAATTACATAATTCTTATATTAACCCTGTTGCCTACATCTTCACGTTTTCAAGAGGTGTGAATTTGACAGATCAGATGTCAGCTCAGAAAAAGTACACTAAAATTTGCAAAAGGTTGGATCCCATTCTGGCTACACCGATTAAAGACTGACACATATTTGGAACGTGCCAGTTCAAGACTGAAGATGACAACAAAGGAAAGTATGAAGACATGGAAGTTGTGATTGATGGGTGGTACTTTATTCTAAATTAATACTTCAATCAGGAGCTAACACAGTGGAGCAAAACAAAAAATGTATTTTATATGAAATGCTGCCCCTCTAAAACAAACTTTCAGTAAAAATACTCTGCTATTCACAGCAAACATAAAATATCATCTTAACTCTTTATAAGTGCCTCCTTTATAATACAAATCATACAAGCAAATGCCATCTTGATTTTTATAGTTGATTATGTATTAACACTTACCTTGTCAGACCCAGCCTTATGAACCTGACAGCTTTAGTATCTCTGTAACCTCAGCACAGTTATGTGCTGTGTTACTGGTAACTCAGAGACTGCTGTATTTAAGGTCAAGGGTGCCAAACCCCAAACACTTTCTTCACCTTTCCATTCATACCCCATTCACTTTACTGCAGCATCTCTAACTGCCATCCCAGCGCTACCTCTTTGTTTTTATTTCCCAACATCCACCCCCTTGTACACATCCCCTGTATTTCTGTGTCACCTATTTTCAATTTTCCTTCTCCAGTGTTTTCAGATAACAGCACCAGGCTGCCTAACCCGTGCTTGTCAAGCAGTTTCTGATGCAGGGTTGGGACGAGATGGGAGGACGTGTGAGCTGGCAAGTGGACTTCACATCAGTGACCAACTGGGCAACCTGACCACCTTCCCATATCACCTGTTTTTCCTTGCATCCTCAGATCTGTTCCTCACGACCAAGAGAATGGCTCATCAGGCTACAGATTGTGCAACCCTCTTCTTACATTTCTAGCTGTTATGTAAAAAAGCGTCATAGGACAGATACACACCGCGTATCAGCAGCTGACCATGTCTGATATGCAAAAATCAGTATGAATGTCCTTATAAGCATCTTTGTAAGCTTGTAATTTCTCTCCTGTACACCCAAACCCACTCACAGAAACTATAAATGCCTCCAGCCCCTTAGGACACTTCTATCTGAAATCTTCTGTGACATTTTGAGTTACTCTCTGTTTCCAGTGACAGTGTTCATCTTTCCAAAACAGAATAGGTCTCCCTAAAACAGTCTAAGGTCTCTTGGTCAAGTCTACAACAGAAGAATCCAAGGCTTCAATTTATAGAATTCACTATGGATTATAATCCCTACATCCGGTTTCTTAGCTGAGAAACACTTAAATTATTGCATATTTTGAGACACAAAAGTAGTACTAGAAGTAGGAATCAGTTTCAAGTATTAAAAACCAAAGTTATAGACTCCAAACTCTGTAGTTTTGATTTTTATTTTTTTATATTCCTTTCCCTTGTTAAATAGACTTTGTTTCATATTCTTCATTCTTTATCTTTCCTCTCCTCAGTTTAATGTCCCTAAAAGTTACAAAGAAATGAATAGACATGAAAAATACATCTGCTTTAGGTTGCCCATGCAAATGTTAATTAGAAAGTAATATATAATGTTTTGTATGTACTTTTTTACTACTACATCACAACATGATCAGCACTAAGGCTACATGTTTTCAAGGGGAATATGGAATATTAAAAAAATCAGAACATTGTATTCCTTTTGCAATGCAAAAGCTGTGAAATTCCCAAACATGCAAGTAGTACAATGACTTCTCTTGAGAAATGGAAATGAGCACAAACGTCTGATGACGCATGCTTCCACAAAAGACAGAAAATCTAATAGCCAATTTAGCTGTTTTGTTAAGATCTGTTTTAATATTCCACTATTATTATCTAATGTAGGAATTTCATGTGGGGAGCAAAAAAGCAACTTTTAAGGTTCACTTACACTGCAATGAGGTGCGAGGTAGATGCCACCAGTTTTAAATGTGATTGTTTGATTACCATCCTAAATCCAGCCACAGTTTTGGAGAGATTTATTCCTCTGATGAGTACACTTCACTGAATAAAAAAATTCCAAAGTGAAGTCACTACCAAAAATTTAGTTCTGCCCTTTACTTGCCCTAACAGTATGTTTCCTCCTCTCCTTGCATCAGTACTAGTACCCACATGCCCATCAAGCCTCCTGATCCAGTTGCAACCTAACATTTTTCTTTTGTGCTATAATTAGTTTTCAGTTAGATCAGCTGTTTGATCCAACTAACCATAGGGTGCCAAAAGCCAATGCCAATACAAAGGTGGAGAAGACAGTATGTAGACAAGGATGAAAAGGAGGGTCCTGTCACCCCTTTGGGCAGCATCATGACCTGAGTATTCAAACTAAACTCATGATACTGCAGTTTAGCAACATAAACACACAGGGTGCTTCTTGGGTCCTTACGCACTGAACGTTGGCTTCGATACCCTGTCATACAGGACTGTGTAACAGGCACCTTTTGAGGAACCACCAAGCAAGGAAACAGATCTTAAAGCCACAAGGGACACTCCTCAGAGCAGCATTCTGCGTACAAGTAAATTGTAGTAAAACCCCCTTTGCTTTCAGCAGCTGAGCTCTTTCCTGAAGGACAGTCATGGGATGCTGAGTGCCCCAGCCCCGGCATTGAAAATGGACAGTCAAAATCACAAATGTAAACCTGTATTTTGAGCCCTGGAAAATGAAAAGGTTTACTCTACTTGCAAATTCTTTCTCAAACAAGGAGGTGGGAGGAGAATGTTAATCAAAGCAGCTCTTTAGCAGTATAACGTACACTACTACCATGGTTCCTATCTATTCTCTACCATTCATAATTTCACTAAGATCCCTATATGTAAGATGAAGACTGTTACAACTCTTTTTTCAGTCATCTCCTACAATCTAATTTTTCCAAGACTCTCTTTTTTTCCTTCTGTAAGTGACATTTACTGTAATTCTTCATAAACTCCTGAGAATTTGATTCCTTGCTCCTGGAATCGAATAAAATATGTGCACAGCCTGTCAGCAGGTCACATGTATCCTGCCAACCTACATCTAATAGATTTTTCACTTTTCAGCAGTGGATTTCAAGACAGTATGTATTCTGCCAAATTTACTAAAAAGCTTGCTACAGTATCACACTTTCAAAATGTGCAATCTGTCAAAGCCACAGCTCAAAATGTCTGCTATGATGAGAGTCTTTGAAAAATCTGCTACGGTGTTGGCATTCATTCAGAAAATAATGAGTATATCAACAGAAAAGGAGGGGAATGGAAAAAAGTTGTTGGGGAGATGGGAAAGAAGTGGAGAGGAAAGAAGATGAATCTTAAATGTAATTTGTTAGCATCTGAAGAAACGACAGTAATTCTTTATGCAATTGCAAGCCAGTTTTATATGAATTTTTCCCTAGCGACAGCATGTTAATAGATAAATAGTCTATGAGTGCTATTTTTAATAACACTGATGAAAGCATAATTTATCATAGATTTGACCACAACTGTACACAGCAAACCTCAATATTGATTCAAACACTGAATTCATTTAGCAAACAGTATAAGACAGCAAAATTGCTTGCATTGCTGTTGAAAATTAGGAGATGCTACATATGGAGAGTATCATAAGAGATAGGTAGAGAGTAGGGATGCTTAATTTATTAATTAAAATATTAAGGAAACTGAAGTAATTTCAGGAGATTTGTAAGAAAAGGCAAGCTTCAATCTTAAAACAGACAACACCTCTAGTAACAAAATATCCAAGGACTGTGAAATGCAACTCTGAGAACTTTCTTCGTCTGTTTTCCTTCATCCTTTATTTTAGAAAATACACATTTACTTTCAAAGAACATAAAAAGAGAAGAAATAAACCATTTAGAAAATAATAAAATATTTGCATATTAAAGCCAAGTTCTTGTGTACCTAGTTGAACAGTTGACAGAACAGGTCAGTTTTCCTGAACATGATGCTGAAGTAGTGAAAATGTTGCAGTAGAATTTTGAATTCAAAGGATTACAGAAGAGCTGCTTTACTCCATGCCATGTATCTCTGAAAACTGAAGGTTAAAGGAAGTCCCTTGAATATAGGAAGGAAAGTTTGCTGCAACCAAGAAGGCTACTGATCTGATCAAAACCGGTACAGCCGGGTTACAAAGGACAGGAGACAACTAGAATAAACAGGGTTTGTAAAGTATCTTGCATTACTAATTTGAGTTTTCTCCATTAAAAAGTTAAATATTCATTTTCAATTCTAATAAAATATGGATTTGTTGTTTATTACTTCCTTGGGAGTCTCACTGAAAATATCACCTGGGATATACCAAACCAACTCTTGAAAGAGATCCTTAATGAATACATTATTGTTTTGGAATTGTTTCTAATTTAGAAATTAGAAATTTAGAAATTAGAAATTTAGAAATTTACTTCAGTCCCTTTTTCATGTAAAGGAGGAAAAATGTTTGAATCATTGAGGTTGTTTTGTGTTTAGCTCCCATGTCCCTAAGAGCACTACAAAGTGTCCCAGGTGACTTTGGCAATGGAAGCCATATGCTTCAGTTGCCTTTAAGAGAGAAAATTCAGAAGTGGCTTCCCTATTCATAAAAAATACTATAAAGATTATGTTTCTAATACCTAATATTTTGAAACATCTTTAATTATTGCGTTTTCCTTTACCTCTCTCACTTCCCTTCAAATATATTGAATGGAGGGTTCACATCCATAACTTTTTTTGCATAACCAAACCATGGTGGGGAGGAGTTCAGTGGAAATAATGAAGTTGCATGAGTATTTCATAATATAGCACTACAGCCATAAACTCTGTTCTGTAGGCTTCCGAGCAGTGATTTCTTTACAAATGTAAGTATGTTAACTTAAAGAAAATAAATTGGACAATTTGTCCTGTAGGCTTTTAAACAAAAGCAGCCCAAATACATTAAAAAATATGCAATTTTAATGTAGTCAACATCATGAAGTAACATCACAGCCAAAACTCTTGAAGGTCCTGCAAATACTGTTATTCTCCAGTAGAGATGGTCTATAACAGGGGTGTCAAACTCATTTCCACCAGGGCCTACATCAGCTTCACGCTTGCCTTCAAAGGGCCGAATGTAATTTTAGGACAGTATAAATATAACTACTCATACATGGTCTTTAAGGTCCAGTTTCCCCACCTTTCTCCTGCAAAGTTAAGGAGTGTGTGGGCTTCAGTTCTTCTTTCATATACATTGCACTTTAGTCTTGGCAAACTTGAAAGTCACATTTAAGTGTTTACAGTTTATGTCCTGAGGGATCTTCAGAAGACTTCTCTAAATTGTGTTAAGCTCTGCCTTCAGCATAAGTGCTGCAAAATTGTTTCAGTACATGAAGTGAGAGACCACTCATGAGCTTAACAAGATTTAGAATTTAGTTTCTCCTTGTCTGTAGAAGATCATCAAAACCAGCAGCTTTGATGATCCAACCTGCATCCTACTTCCAGTTTTATACATTGTTTTATGTTGCAGTTCTTCAGCTGATCGCCTCCTGCAGCACAATGTAGAGACTTCAGATTGCAATTAAGATGCCATCATCTCTAATGTTCTTCTTGTGAGTGTCGAGACAGTACAATGGTTTGGTAATGAGTCAAAGCTGCAAACATTTAAGCACCTTTTGTTTGCAAAAAACATCAGTTTTTGTTGACAAGTCAGGAGTGTTCAAAGGGCTGCAGATTTAGGGTAAGCAGCTGGAACTTATGTCTATATAACTCTTTAAGTTTGACCAGGATGGAACTGTCAAAGGGAATTTCCTAATCATTCCCATTCACCAGTCTTTGATTCGCAGTGCAGAGCAGTCTCAGAGCATCTAAATTCCACTTCCACATAAAAAGAGTTTTGGCTGAGATGTTTTCTGAGATCTCATAAGCTTCCATATTGATCTGAGCAACTGCGCTCTGCCACAGCCTTTCCTACGCTTAAATGGTTTATTCTCACTTGAGTATCTCTACTTACCTAAAGTACTTCTCAGTACACTGTAGGGTGGCTAACATCTATGTAGATGTTCTTTGCGGACAACCTTAATGTGTTTTTCCTTTAAACTCTGGAAAAGAAGGTGCAATTTGAGAATCAATTCATCTAGGAGTGTGGCTGACCAAAAAAAAAGAAAAAATATATATGTATATATATTAGAAAAAAAAAGACTCAGGGAATGTTCTTTGGCAGATAAAGCCCACACCAAGCCCCAAGGAATTCTAGGCTTCCAGAGAACTGCAGACTGGTCTGCTCCTTTAGCTCAGAAGAGTAATGCCTTCCAAATTAGCTTTTGATGATGTATAAGATTAGGGGAGTAAAATACACACTTAAGATTATAAAGTCACCTCTCTGAAATGATCTTTTGTTCCACTGGCTAACTGAACCTCTACTTTTACTAAAACTATTTGGTTGCATACTGTGGAAAGAGAGAAATGTAGCTGAGCTGGCCCAGTTCCATAATGAGTTAACAGAAGTGTGATTGTACCTAGTCCTGGACTGGGAGGCACAGAAGTGCTTTTGTTTCGTTGCAGTGGAATCCTGCAGGAAGGTTAAATAGCAGAGAGAGAACCTAACAGAGAAGTGATAATACTACATAGGCTACAACCTGTGCAACGCACAAAGGTGTGCATACATACCATGGAAATTATTAACACTCTCCAATTTTAGGCACTTAATTTAACCAGCAGGTCTCTCACTCACAGCCAATGGGAAGATAAAGGTGTCTTTTTCCAAGGGGAGAAAAAGAGATTCCTGCTCTAAACTGCCCCTGGAACGGAATTCTTCTTGCTCACTTCCTGCAGTGCCTACAGAAGGAAAGTGCAGAGAACCAGCTGCCTTAAATATTGAGAAATTTGCTGGTGTGAGCAGCCACCAGTGTGCATTTCTCAGGCTCATAGATACTGAGGATTTAGAAGACAAGGGATCTGTTTTATATACTATCTAAAGTAATCCTTGCTGGCTTGTCAGATAAGTCAGTCCTATAAAGTTTTATAGAACTGACAGTTGTTTTGAAAATTAAGAGCATCCCAAAAATGTGGAGACCCAGGACTTTTAGGAATACCATTTATTTCTCCTGTCTCTTTCTGAAAGAAAGAGTGTACACAATTTCTTGAGGAAAAACGCTCATAAGTTAAAAAAAAAAAAGTTGGACTCTGGTTGTAACAGCCTCAGCCACAGACTGCACACAGTTTTAAGAGAATAGTAATTACAGCAGAGTGATTAATTCAGAATTCAATTGAGATAACGTGACTGTTTTGGAAGTACCTACAAATAAACAATAAACTGATCTTCGTCTCTCTTTTTCTGAGGATTCAAAGGAAATGTTTACAGACTGGTTACAAAAAGAGTGATAGTAAAATTACTGAAAGATTGAAATATTTGTGGAAATTCTTTTGCAATAATTGTTCAGATCTGATGGAAAACTCACTTCCAAACTTTTCTAAAGTTGAACTTTACTGCACAGTCTTAAATGACATAATTCCATGTAATGCTAGTGCACACTAGGCATTCCCAATAATCTGATGTTCAACTACTCCGCAGAAAAGACTTTCAAGAACTCGGATAATAATTTTAACCATGAGGAACCTTAATATATTCTAACAATAACACCAGCTTAAAAAAATGCATTTTAGAAACTAAATAAAATATCTAACAAGTGTGGTCTTCTATATCCAATCAAGATGTCTGCTTAAAATAAGAGCTCTTTCAAGTGATTCTGCAATGCATATACTAATAGTAAGAAATTACCTTCTTGTACAAGCAGAAAATATTCTAAGCTACTACTATGCATTCATCATTTCCTTCTGAATTTATTAAATATGTATTTACCTATTAGACCAGAACAAATTTCTCTTAGCTGAATGAGCTTCATACATTATGAAAAGCAGAGATGTGGAACAGACTCCACATCATAAGACCACTGGTGAACTTCACCAGGTTATCTATATGAGACAAATGATCCTCTTGCTTCAGCCCAAGCTGTGCAGTAGGTGGTGATGGGATAAGTATGACTACAGTGATGGGATAAGTATGACTACAGTGAAAGTCCACTTCTAGCTAACTGGACCTCATTCTCTGGGAAAAAAAAGAAAAAAATTATCGAAACAGGAGAATTTCAGAGAAGCACCAGGAATGAAGACAGGGAGATAAAGCAAAACAGGCTATGGCAGATCCAGCTTAGTTCCTTGGACTGCCCAAGTGAGAAGCCAAAACTTTATCAAGCCAAAAATCCATCCGGCACATGCACACAGACACATACACTTTATGTTATGTACTTATTGTTATAATATGCATCAGTCTCAAGTGATATCCTCATTATTATTAAATGGATATGTAATAGACATTGCATTTGCCTGCATTTGCCTGCATTTGCCAAGTGCAAGTACATTGAAAATCTTTGAAACCAAACTTCTGAAATTCATAAGGAAAGTAAAAAGAAGGTTTTCCCTAAATGACTGACGCCTATGAGCAGTCGTTGAAGTAAAATTTTATTTTTCAGTATAAACATTTTGTCAACTGCTTCCTTTCTCACTTACACAGTCATGGAGTTCATCACATATTGCCCTGTATGGAAACACACAAGGCTCACAAGCCACCTGGTCCATATCCTTATCCACTCACAGTTCATTTCATTTATTACACTATCCATTGACACAAGTTTCCATGCAGTGGTTCCATCGGGCACCCTCGTGTCCCTGCTCACGTCCAGGGCTCGGTGCCAGCAGTCACAGCCGACACCCCTCACACCGAGCAGCGGGTGGCAGCTCCCGGCCGGCTGCCCTGGGGACAGCCCCACGGGTGGGAAGTGGCACCTCTCCCAGATCCCAACAAACGCCACAAGCAACAACCTCTTTCCCAACTTACAAGCCTCACTTCTAGCGCTACTAGCCAGATTTACAATATTTTCCCTTCAGGGGACTTTATTAGATGTGCCAGGAATTTCATTAAAGCGCAACATTGATTTAACAGCTCAAGTCTCTGGCGGTTTTCCCCGGGAAAAAGTGGCAGGGTTGATTCCAGGCTGCTCTTCCCATTACACAATGCCATGGTGCTTCCTACACACACCACTGACTTACAAGGATGCTTTATACTTGCATTACTCTTCCCACTTGAACAACATGTTGGCTTTAATGTCTGCTAATAATATAGAAGTATTTTGATGATTCAGAGTGTGGCAGCTGATTCACAACTCACTTTGCACGATTGAATACAAAATCCAAAAAATATAACTATTTCTGAGAGAAACAGGCACACGGATTCTCTTTTACCAACGTTTATTTATACCAGAACTGATGCTGTGCAGATTAAATCTACAGTTACTCTTGAAGTATTTGGACAAACTATTGTCAAGATATTCCACGTAACCAGGTCATTTATTTTCATTCATTCTTCTAAATTCAATACATGCGAAATAACCCATATTCTTACATTCCTTACATGACTTCATAAAATGTCATTGATATAAAGCACATGGAAGAAAATACTAAGCATATGTCAATGCTGTATTAAAGAAGAAGAGAAAAGTTCACTTTCAAATATTTCTGCTTTGACATTCTGGCCTACCAGCCACATAGCCCATAAATAAGTGGATTTACTCTTTTATAGACTCTATTCTTTCCTTCAAAAATGAACTGATTCATCATTATTATTGTCAAAAGCACTATGTTCTGCGGGACACATCAACTTTAAAAAAAAAAAAAAAAAGAAAGTACAGCCAGCCAAGCAGAGCATTAAAATCCCCAAATCAGATACAGAAGTGTAACGTTAGTTTCAGTTGAATCAGTGTTGGGGTTTATTTTTGACGGTTCCTTAATTCAATGCATAACCACAGTTGTAAATATTCTTATTCCGAAAACATTTGATGCACTTATGCAAACCAACAGAATCTTGGAATCTTGGAAGTGGTGTACCTCTTTGTTCATGCTTTAAATTTTTCTTGAAGGTGATTTGCAAGGCTCATAGCTGATACAAATAAAATTTATGTTAAAAGCAAACAACAACAACAACTAAAGTTAATTTATATATCAAGTGGATTTCATTAATCAATATAATTTCTTTCAATTATGCAAATATTGTATGCCTAAGTCTGACCTGCTGTTGTGTAGCATACTCAGCTACTGCAGGTGGGAAGTCAAGCATTTACAGAGGAAAACAGTTTTGCTACCTACTACTTGCTTCAGAAATTTTTTCTAGGAATCAGCTCTGGTTTTGACAACATTAAATGCACAGCAGCTGGAGCAGCAGCTGATCCAGGACCTTTAAATACAATACCTACAAACAGACAGGTGATCTCTACAGGTGTCCACATAAATATTTTCAATTCTGAAGTAAAAGAAAGGAGATTTTGACTGTGATCAAAGGTTTAAATGAGTTTTAGTGATTACTTTCTCATTAAAGATTAAATATATTAAGTAGTCACTATGCCAAAAGATCTCTTTTGGCAATCATGCCCTCCTTTTACTAAGAGCTGATATATAGGCAAAAGCCTCAGTTTAAAATAGGCATGACACTAATAACTAAGATATACAGGCAAAGGGAAACACATAAGAGCTGAAAATTTGCTTTTTGCAGGGAAATAAGAGAAGGTTTGTGGAACTAAAAGGAAATGTATGCAGCACCCATACATTCAAGCAGACAGCAGCTATTTATTAGTGACTCACAGGACTGTGGTTTCAACATTGGACTTGCATCTGATGTACCCTTGAAAGCACCTAGAGTAACACTGATTCCTCTGTGTGATGGAGCAGACCTGTGTGCTGTGATAAGAGGGATTCTGCTATATCCTCCTCTCTCTATAAATACACGTGCATAGAGCAGTTCAGACAACAGAGGGTTTCAGTGTGAGATTTACAATGAGAAGTTAGGCCACAGGAGCCCTAGCTTATTCTAATATTGTTATGGAACATAAAGGCTGTGGACAGCAAGCCGTAGCATAATGCAGCTGGAGTGAGACTGTGCATTTAAAAACATATTCTTACTCAAACCTATTCCCTTGAAATTTCAGAACAGAAGTTATATACATTCATTCTGGCTTCTTGACTGATGAAAGGTTTTCAGGATAGGAAATTCTCGCACTGTATGAAGCATTGTATAACAGCGTTGTGCTGATCAGATAATTCAGAGCAAGTGGAATAAGCTCACTCAAAATGACTGCTGTGTGTGGAGGTCACCCCTTGAGAAAAAACAAAAATCTAAACCAATAGTCAGTCTCAAAGGATACTGAAAAAGAAGAGGCTCCTGCAGGCTGCTTTTGCATTTTATCCCCTAAACAATTTTTTTTCTAAAGAAGGCAGTATGATTTCTCAGCCTTTTTGGTGGTGAAAGAAAAGATATGAAATAACAATAAGCTGGAAAAACAGCTGAGTTTCCTAAGGCACTGCAAAAATAATTTCATTTTTGGCATTTTCAGAGATAAGCTAACTTGTTTAAAAACACACATATATTAAGGTTGCTTTGCAGATGACCAGTTCTCAATTCCTTTGTGTAACCATGCCAATGAAATTCTCATCTAGTTGGATCAAAGCCTCTGAAAACTGTAACTCACTGAAAGACAGATTGTACCATGTTCTGAACCAGTGTTCCAGGTTTCCATGCCTTTCACATGCTTTTCAGTTTCTAGTGTAGCTGTTAGGCTCCTGGCAGTCACTGAACACAGGTCTGGAAACTGAAGTCACTCGGTGAGGATCAGGAAACCTGTCCAACTCCACCTGCATGGGAAAAGGGCATCAAGAGAAGAACAGAGAGATACAGGCACTGCAGCATTCAGGTCTCCCCATGCTGCAAAAGAAAACATGATGGCCTGGATTCCAGCACCTCCAGAAATTATGAATGAGACATACATGGCATTAGTCATGATTAAAAGCTCTATTTATCCTTCACAGTTTGACAGATATTACAAAATGTGCTGTGCTCTTACTTTAAATGTAAAGAACATCAACTTACTGACTGAGGTCCTGATAAACAGCTAAAGCTCTAGATGGCAAAGATAGCAAAGGGCAAGAACATGAACAAAATTGTGAACAGAACATTCAGTATTTCCACTGTGCCCCAGTGCTCTCCTCACACTGGAAGATGGGAGAATTTTGGTCCCCCCTCTGTAACAGATCAGAGAAATACAGCAGCAGAAACAGACTATTTTTCTGGGGACAGTATCAGTGAGATCAGTCCTGGGACCATTTACACAAATCCTGAGAGGTGCTGAAATAAAAATAACAACAATTTGCACTCAGCATATCACAGAGAATTTGACTACTGGCAACAAGATAAACAATTTAAACAAATACAGTTATAAGGAAGACAGAAATCTGGCTTACTTTTACTGCCAATTACAAGACTTACTGCTTTTTCTGAATTGCTCTTTGATGATTCAGAAGTTAAACTCCCTCCTGAGCATGTATGCTCAGTTGCATTGTTGGAGTATTCCCAAATTGCTACAAAAAGCTACTTGCCCACGTCCTACCAGATTAGGAACCACAGTCAGACTCCTCTGCTTATAAAGATGGGACACTGACTTTTTAACTGCTCATGGAATGCTGTTGCCCCTTCTCCATGACCACCTCAATGTTCCATCTTCCTTTCCTCCTGGGATACTCCAAATCCCACAGCCAATCTTCCTGCCTTGCTGATGTGCTGTTACTGCTCCAGTAGACAGAAAACGCCCTTTGACTTTAATTACTGCAATTCACTGTACACTTAATTGTTTCAGTGCCTGTAAAACACAAATGGTGAGCTTTTATTCACTCTAAATGTGACAGAGCGTAAGTCATCAAAGCTTCACATGTTGAAGTTACATACTTTCAACAAAGCTGGCTAAGGATGGCAATGTCACAGAAAAAATTGATTGCACAGTTGTGTTTCCCTAGAAATTTAAAGATAAAAGTGAATCCACTTGTTACTTTCAACACTCCTCAAAATTCTACCAACTGTGCAAACAATATGTCTAATGGCACCAGACTAGCAGAGCCTGCTTGAAATTCGATATGTGCTCTGAATAAGAATATCATTGGAATGCCTGTAACAAAAACTCCCCTGAAACTACATGATGTGAAGTATGATATGTCCCCTTCTGTCTTCAGTGGAACCAGAGCTCTCGTGAGCCTAGATCCACAACAGCACCAGCTCCAAGGAACCTGAAACCCATTCATGTTTTGCAAGAAATCACAACTTGTGAGCTAAATCAAAACTGAATACCCAGAACCACTTGTTCTAACCTTATGATATAGTATTACAGGATAGGTAATAGTTCATGTAATTAGAGCTTGTATGCATAGATTAAGATGCCAGGCTGTAAACAACATTTGCTTTGGGCAGGATTGTGACTTGGATTATGTTTCTCTGTGGAAAAGAAGCATTACACATTACTGCAGGTGGAATATTTAGGGCATAAACAGAGCACCCATTTACTCTGATAAAACAGATGCACACACCATCATTCCCCAGGTCAGGGAAATAGTTCACTACTGGTAAAGGTAGATCTCAAACCATATATATCTTGTAGCTCTACAGAAAAATAAGAGAAATAATGAGGAAAATACCTACATCAGTGAGTAGAAAATGCTAATAAATGGGATCCCATCTCTGCCAGAATTAGAGTGATCTTCCTCCAGCACAACATGCATGCTGTGTAAAACTTTGTGAACAATCCAGCTGTCCTGGAATCTGCATGATTCCCATAAACAAACAGAAAAGAGCAAGTCAGTTACCCATACAAATGGAGCATGAAATTGCAACATCCTAAGGGTTCAAATTCAGTCCTCTCAATATTGGCAAAGAAGTGATGCTCACCTGAAGGCCCACATCTCCAAGAGTTTCTAATGAGATGGCACATGTTGCCAACCATGAATCAGAAATCCACTGTAACCCTCATGGTCTGACAAATGTTGCAGAGTGAGCTGTTGTGTTACCATAACTGAAGTAGGAAAATGGGATCCAAGGCATTTCTCAGATGCTTTACTTCCTCTGAAGATTGTCCTCAAAACTGTGCCTTCGACTAAACGGAAGTGAGTAGCACACCTCGACCCTGCTGTTGAAACTGTTGTTCCATAAATAATGGAATTCATTATTTGTAAGTCCAGAAGAAGAGCTCAAGGAGGGCTCTAAAAGCACAGACTCATTTTTCACCTGCTCTAAAAGAATCTGAGGTTCTGCTATTCCTTCCCAGCATAGCTGGTTTTGCATGGAACAGTTTCTGGGTAAAATTGCAGTATCAGCAGCAGGAGCTATCATTCATTGGCTGTAGTTTTTGGAAAGGAATAACTCAATCATCTTTGATCATCAGTGGGAGTGCAACCTAACCACAAGCTATGAGAAAACATCCTGATAAAGCCACTAAGCCCAGAGAACAACTGCAGCGCTAGAAACAGAAAACAAGACATGGTGAAGTCACGGCTGACGGCAGACATGCTAAGTGAGGAGTGTTTCCTAGATCAGTGACACAAAACTCAGTGAAAGAAAAGACTGATAAAATCAACAAACAGTATCATCGTCCCCTCTCTGATGGAGTTCACTTGTTGAAAATTTCAAGGTTGCAGTTAGAGTTTGTCTGGGTTAGGATGATCACAAAAAGCCAATGCCAGAGAATGTTACACCCTGCTAGCAGGTGACTATTGATCTCTAGATGCAGTGAAAGCTGTGCCTTATTTAAAGAGAACCCACAAAGATTCAAGAACTCCCGTAGCACAGACAGAATTTTCAAAACTTCTGAGAAAACTCTGACCTGCAAAAACCTAGTCAGAGAGCCAAGAAAGCCAGGATTCTTGTTGTTCTTCATATGCAGCTAGGTGCTGTCATTGGAGCATGAATGTAGGTCCCTAGTTCTTCCCAAAAGACTCTGAGTTATGTACAAAGTTATGTTATCTCTGAGAAGCCACACTCCTGAATCTGGCAATACACCTGTCTTCTCAAAGTAAAACACAAACCTTTAGGTTTTATCCACAGTTTAAAATACCACATACTTCCAAGAATGTGTTCCTGAAAGAAATGAAAACAACTGTGATCATCCACAGTGAAAAGCTTTAGTAGGTTAATTATAGTCTCTCTTTCCAATCAGGAATATATTTTATGATACTTTGGCTGAATTTTGAAATGCTTATCATGCTTCTCCAAATACGAGATTCATATTTGCTCATGCTGTGCATTGGATCTCTGTTCGAAAGAAAGAGGCAAGAAATATTTATCAGAGTGAATTCATAATATGGACATGTTGTTTCAAAACCTCCAAGGAGAACAAAGATATTACTCTGAAAGTAAATGCACTACCCTAATCAGCAAGTCACTTCAAACTATGGAGAAAAACTGTACTTTCAGACCTCTCTTGCCTTTTCAGTTGTTTGAAAACAAGTATTATCTTTTATGATGCCTGCATTTTTGAACTAAAATTGAGTTTTAAATATTTAAACAACAGCTGAATAACATTTATATGAATTGATGTGAAGGAATATTCACTTTTGGGAGCCACCATCATTGTGTCAATAATAGTTTAAAACAGTGGAGAACTTGTCTTGCAAGACATAAATCTTTAATCAACCTACAAACGGTTTGTTATACATTAAGTCATATTGAAAATTACACTCCCATGTCAGAACCACACAAACACAGGCCTACTACCACATGAAAGCCATCTGCACATAATCCAAGTTACCATTGTTTAGCAACAGCCTGATAAGCTACAGGTCCACTTAGACATGTATAAGAGTAATTTCTTTTCATCACGGTTCTGTCAGACTGACTTTATGACATGAAAAAAAATGTAGCAAGATTATGCAGCACAGCTGGACAGCTCTTCCAGGCTTTCAAATAAAACACTGTGTAAAAGTTATTGTGAAACACACCTGTCCATTCCATTTGCTTATATGTCAATGCACAAGCAGTCTCTACAAAGCTCCTACTTTGTAGAGCACTTTGAGACACAAAGCTCTTTTAGACAGCTAAATTCTATTTCACATGAAGTTGATAAGATGACAAAAGTAAAAGTGTCTTTCCTTTAAGGAATTTTGTAGCTATTAAAGCAGTGAACAAAGACAGCACTTGGTTTGAATTTGCTCAAGATCACATACTGGGAAATAAAGAACTGCAAGTCACATTCATGTGCAAATGCCCACATTAGTCTTTGTAGTTTTGAGCATTACTCCTGCTTTCTTTTACTTTTCCCCATTAAAATTACTTATAATCCAAAACAGTAAGTATTCCTGCCAATTTGACTTGATCTCTTATCAGTCTCTGATGTAGAGATGCTGCTGATATGCCTGTAGGACCTGTTAAGGCTGAGTGAGATTACCTTAAAACAGCTTGTTCACTCTCATTTGGTTGCTACCAAAAGGTTGTGATGGGCACTTATGTCTGTTCCCTAAAGGCTTTCATGAGCGTGGTCTTACATCTTTCACAATGAGGTTTTACATCTTTTGCTCTAGTTCTCCCACAGGTGAACATCCTTGAAGAAACCATCAAGCAAAGTATTTGGGCTTTTGTACTTGAAATACAAGAGGAGGAATATTTGTGGAAGTAAATAATGAACACCTCACAGTGCAGTGTTATTTGGAAGACATGGGATATCTGGAGTTAAGATTATTTGGAGGATACAGGACCCCTCCACTTCCTAAGAGCATTAAACTCTTGTCTCTCACCTCCCAGGGAGAGTTTGAACCACTCCAAAGTATATATCAGTGTTGTTCTTAGTCTCTCCTATGAGAGTAAGTCCACTTTACATTAAATATGTATCAGGGTAAAGAGAGAAAAAACAGGCAAGACAGCTAAGTTCCTATCCCTTGTCCACCAAGTGGTTTAGTATTCTATGTAATGTTGAACATCATTAAGTACTTGAAGGAAATCTACTTTGAAGTTATACCTATAGTAGTGGTTAGTGAACTCTGTTGTGAGATATGGGTTCAAACCCTCTTGAATTGCAAGAGAATTGAATCAGGGTTTCTCACATCTTCAAAAATTCCAGTCCAGATTGGCTGGGTAAGGAGAAGTAAAAAAGTAATTTTTCTGTCTGTCTGTTTAGTGATTAATATATGCCACTTCTTCATGCTTTTACCATAAATTTCCAAAAATACAGTTGTCAAAACCTGTCTTTTTTCTTTTGGGCACAATGTTTTGGTGGCTTTAGGATTAAATTTGCTGATAGTTTTGAAAAGCTAAATAAAAGCCCAAAATATTTTTCCTAGTTTCATTTATAGTTTAAAAAAGAGAGCATGCAAGGATTAGATATCTCAGGTTTTACTACTACAAAAACATGTATGAAGGCAAACACAGTGAACACATGTGTTACCAAAGTTTCTCACTTTGAGTCCCTCCCCAGCTCTCTTTGCATCTCTGAAGCACCAAGGCTCTTCTTGGGATCCATTTTGCCAATGATCTTTGCCAGGAAGACACACTCCAGCACCCATGTGTATTTATCTTCGCCCAAATTTGCTTTACTTCAATGCCAGAGCTAAAAGAGTAATTTTCCAGACCATCACAGCACTAGAATACCAAAAAAGCAGAAGTTTGGGTTCATTCCTTCTCCCCAACTCACAGTCCTGCTATAGGTCTAAGGCAGAAGTGGTGTCAGAGCGAGTTTAAAATGAAGCAATCAGGATCCAGAGATCTCATAATTTCACCTTCTGTAAATAGAGCCCAGCTATTAACCCCAAACTAAACAGATTTCAGAAGAAACAACTGTGTTCTGTACAATATGCATCACTGAAGACCAGCTGTGGGAAGGAAGACTTACAGAATATGTTTTATTAATTGAACTATTACATTTTACAACTTGGGTTTCCTTTGCAGAGTGCTCCCTGCAAAGCACCAAAGAGAAGGCTCCTCATGCTGGCTTGAAATTCAATATTAGTATCATGGAGACAACAGAGTCATCATGCTGATCCAGACAAAATCCAGATTGCTTTCCAGTACTCCTTTGCCCTCCCTGGCAAAGTCTCATATCCAGGTCCCACCATCATGCACTGACAGATTGGCCAGCTGGTAAGGAGTATATAATAACTGGCTAGGTCCTACTGCCTCTCAGCTCAGAGGAGCATCAATGAAACAGCTTCAGAAACTCTTCTGCCCTCTTACAGCTACTCCTGCTATGTCAATGGTGAAAGGATCATCCCCATGGACTGACTGAATATACTAGAGCTGCAGGGATGCAGCCAGCTATTTAAGATCAGAATTGAGGCAGGCACTGAACTTGCAATGAAAAATCTCTTTTTTTTTTATGCTTGTCTCTCCCAACTACTTACAACCAGTGTCGTGGACAAGACCACTGGATTTAAATATTTTGCAACTCTGATAGTATTTTTACCTTTTTGTATGTGTAGTTCACTAGGATTATTAACAAACACAATGAAAAGTTCCACTGTTAAACTGCATATTAAGCACCCATATCAGACCTCAGAAGGGTTGTTCTCCATGTCCTTCAGTGTATATCACTTTAAAGCTAGGTGACTCCTAGCCATCTTTTTGTTCTGTATAAGGGTCAGAGGAATCAGTGGCTTTTGTATTCCCAAATGCAAGTATATCTCTATTTTCCCATCTTAAATTTATTTTTTTTCAGAACAATGAAAAATAGACTGCAGTAAGATTTAATACTTATCATGAGTACTTTGTACATTATGTGAAAAAACAAGACTAGCCTGGATCTGTGACTTCCATAATCTTATTTCATTGTTCTTGTCTTTGCAAAGTGCCCAAAACAACATAATTTGATTTCATATCATTCAAATGACTGCCAGTATTACATGATTAATATAAATGAACAATGTCTGAGGAAAAAAATAATACCAGATGAACATAAACACTAGAGGATGATTCATTCTTGGTGTAATTTCTGTGTCAATGGAAAATACACCAGGGATAAATTTGGCCCCGTGACGCAGAACTTCCAGGAAACATGAAGCTATTGTAACTAGAGAACTCTGCTGACGTATGAATTGAAAAGCAATATAGAAATGAGGCAAATTCAGCATGGGCATAAAAGGAGTAAAGCCAACTCTATTAATTACTCAACTGAAAAAATAAAGCTGGGATCCAGATAACTAGCATACATAAAGAAAAGGATGAAAACATCAGGCAAGAACAACAGGATGATGACAGACTTGAGAAGCAGCACATAGTAAATAGGATGACTAAAATGGAAAAAGAAAGTGTTTTCCATGACATTCAGCACAGAATACAAATCTTTGACTTCTGGGAAACTCAGTTCAGAGTGTGTTCAATGAACTACATCTTTCAATAAACATCTTTTATGCCCATTAATAACCAAATTAATACAGCTTTGCTAACACCACACTCATACATAAAATTGTGAAGAGAAAGCTTTTGATCTGACGAAATTAGGGTAAAGGTGATCTGTTTCTACACAATTGATAGTGTCATTTTCATCGCTTCACAAGGGGTGCAAGTACCAGTTCATGTCAAGAGATGCCCCAAACTTTTAATTTAAACTTCTATTAGTGTAAAATATAGGTGGTAGAGTGCAGAAGAGCAAAGGTCAACATGCATTTTATTACAAATAAACCCATTTAATTGGCACATTTTTTTCCTAAATTTTATAAGAGATTGTCAGAATCATCACTAACGCTACTGTCCCAATCTTCTGCCCTAGGGGAGATATGGGAACTTGTGTCAGTCTCAGTACATGCCGTCCCTGCCTGGGTTTGCTGCCTACGGAGGATGGGAGACAGGATCCACCCACATCTTACTCCAATGTAGAGTTACACACAGTCAAGGCACACACTTGGTGCCCAAGACTGCCTGTAGCAATTATCCATTAACGTGCACAGATTCTGCTGTGAAGATAATTCAGGTCAGAGAACAGTGGTGAAATTTTCCTTGTGGTTATTTTTAAGAAACTGGCATGTTTTATTACAATATCTAAGGTTGTTTCTAAACCAAGAAACCTATTCATGGTGTCACCAACCATACTACAAATCCTTATGTTCCATGCAAAATGTGACAAGTCAAACTGTAGATGATGTTTTCTGATAGTTTATTGAAGGCAAGAAATGGTATCATCAAAAACTCAAGTTGAGAAGTTCTCCAAAAACAGTGAGGAAAAATTTTAGGCTCACTTCTAGTCATATATTTCTTCTCCTGAGTATTAACAATCAAAGAGAAATAGGAAAGTGAAGAAGGAAAATAAATCCAGATCTTCAAATGGCCTCTCTCATTCTCATGACAAGGTAATTAAGTTAGGGGTTGAGAATTTGTCCTTGTTAGAACATGAACCTGTCCTTTCTGGTGAAAGTTGAGTGCATACAAATGATCTCACCAAGCTGTACCCCTAAAAAACTACACCATGTAATCACGAGCCTAGACACTGTGTGAACTTCATAAGCACAAATTAAATTTCCACAGATGGACAATCCCAAAGACACAGCCTAGATGCAATCTGACTTTTCCATGTTCTGCAGACTAAGCCTCGTCATCCTTGACAAGTGAGCTTTTTCCAGTTGTGTTATGTAAAATAGTGTCATCAGAGGGAAGTAGCACTTTGTGATAGTCCTGTATCAGGCTCATATTTACTAGATTGCAGGTCTAGAATCTGAAATCATCAACAACCTATTCAAGACTATCTTTTGGCCTGTAAAAAACTACTCCAAATAAAAATATTTGAGGAGGATTTTGGCAATAATGAACCTATGTCTTTCAAAGTACTGAAACTGCAGTCACTGTGAGTTACTATATAGAGTTGATTCTCAAATAACAGACTTTCTAAAAGATAAAGAAACAGACATATATAGAAAATCCTTGCTGAAATTTTTATCATAGAAATATTTCCATCTAAAACAATTAATAGTCCTCTTGTTTGGCTTTATTGCCATGAATTATCTCTCTGTTATGATTGTCTGAACTACAAAAGAGATTTCAGTGATAAACAAGTAATGTTTATCTCTTGATTTTGTGTTATTATGTTAAAATTACCTATCTTCTAAAATACTAATAAATAAGGAAAAGAGGATGCTGTTCTTGCCAGTCAATCTAAAACAAGATGGTTTTGTCCAACGAGAAAACATATCATATGTACGTTACTAGCTTGGTTGATTTGTTCTCTATCTTATCTTTTGCAAGCAAGACCTGAAGTGTAAGAGGCAGAGATTTAGTAAAATGCATTTTCTAAATAAATAAAAGCTAATTATTTCCCTGTGGCAACCACCCTGAAGAATATTACACAAAGAATCCTACATAGTTGGATGCTTCTTTTTACATGATAAATGATGAGCATTTGTCCAGGCAAGGATCAGTAGTATGGCTTCTCTTACAAAGTAAAGCAAGGTCAGAAGTTTAGGTATCTATCTTTATGTGTCTGAAATAGCAAGTAGCACCCCCAATACATTACAAGTGCATCGGTTTGCACCCCTATCCCAAAGTGAGAAATTTGGTGCAGATGAAGCTATTTACTACTCGAACAACATGAACCAATTTCTGTAACTATGACTTGATCCTGACATCTGTCTTCATGTAGACTCTCAACATTGGCAATCAGATACTTGTCAAAATATGAATGATTAACTTCAGCAGCAAAGAATTTAAGGAGTATTGCCCTTCTGAAGACTTCTGTCATCGTCATTACTAAGTAACCAACAAATAATGGTCCTTTCTATTTAATAATCCCGAAAAACATCAGCTGGCAAGCAGGGGAACTGGGTCAGAAAACAGGATCAGGTGGTTGGGTAAGAGATAGATGTCAAGTGACAACTTCAGGACTAAAAGGACTTAGAGGACTAGTACAGGCATGTGGTTTTCATTCAGAAGAGGAACAGAGATAAGAAAGGAATTTCCCATCAACCTCCCTGATGTTCCTTCCCTTGTCTGGTTTCCCATGGTCTAAGGAATGAGGAGTAAAGGGTTAGAAAGAAAGGTGAGCAGAAGACAAAGGGGAAAACATGTTGTTAATTTCTTCCCCTGTTCCTTCCTATCTGTGGCAAGTACAGAGGATCTAAGCAGGAGAGAAGGACCAAGAGGAGGTGTCATGCAGGGACAGGGGATCATCAGATCCCTTATGATTAATAGGTCTGGAGAAGCTCCTTCACAATGCAATCTGTGAATGAACATAGTCATCAAAATATTTGGACATGTCTGACACTACTAAATATTCAAGCTAAAACGCATCCTATCCTTTCATAACAAGTTTATCTGGATCCTTCTACATTCAAGTCCTGGCTTCCAACATGGAGCAATATCACCAGTTTCCCCATTTCTGTGTACTCCAGGACATCCTACAAGCATAGGTATAACTTCTCTGACTGGTCATCCTGATTTTCCCTCCTATTTTTGGTATACATAACTGGGAAAATTTTTTCCTATAGTGAATTGACTTGCAGTTTTCTAAACTTTTTGTGTGCCTGCAGTCAGAGAAAAATATCTTACATGATTTGTGTCAAATTCTCAACAGAGAGAACCAGAATTTTATCTTTGCTCAATAGAGATGTAGTGTTACCACCTTCTGTTTTGCCTATGGGTTAGCCTGTTTTATTGAGAAGGGCTGGAAGTAGTGCACTTCTGTGCTAGAGCTGATTCAGAGTCCAGTGGTCTGATTTACTAATATAAATCAGCACAGCAACATTGCTGCCTCTTCATACACTCACTTTCCCCACATCCTCACTCCAATCCACTGTCATTGCTGGATATGTTCTCCATGCAGAGAAAATAATTCTTTCCACCATGTCTTACCCACATCGTCAGTTCAACAATATCAGATTTCATAACTAGGCTATTCCGATCACAGCTGGACCAGAAGGAACCTAGAGGATTGGAGAAACTATTGCTCTGGTTCTAAACAGCACAGGTTTTTTCTCTCTGTACCATCAGGGTTTTTTGACTTAAGTGTCTTTGCTTTTAGTTACTGCATCACATAACCAAGCATTTCCTCTCTGACATTATAGTATAAACCTACAGCAGAAAATCAAAGTGCAAGAGTCTGCCCTACACTATTTACATCCCTGACATCCAGCAAAGGTTTCTACAGAGCACTTATTAACTTTCTATTAACTCTGTATCTAAATACACCTGCTACATCACTGTACAAGAGATTCGCTTTGAGAGACAGGATGCACTGCAAGCAGAAGATAATAGAACGGTCATATTAAATTTAACAACAGAAGCACCTCCTTATTATAAAGCAATATCCCTTATTTTCAACACAATTTTCCCTCTGTTGAAAATAGCTATCAGTCTGTTTAATCATTATACGAGTAGTGGTGCAGATGAAGCTATCCAATGGGGTATTTTTTTCTGTATCTTAACTAATTTATTTTGTCTACATCTCGTGTTCCTAGTGTATTATCTTGCCAAGAGAAATACGGACATACTGTTCCATACACATCTTGTTGATGGGAGGAAGCTATGTATGAATTGGCAACCTTGTTAGGAAGTTAGCAATATGTTAGCCCCGTCTCCTGTGGTTTTGTCATCTAAAGAAATTTATGCCACACTAGTCACCTCACCAAGATAATCGTAACAGGGAAATTGAGGGAGAAAACTGAAGGAAAAGGTGATGAGAAAAAGTAGGGATATCGGTAGAAATCATAAAAATATGACGATTGTTTTCCTTAGAAAACAAGTGAATAAGAGGCTATAGGATTAAAATATACAAAGAATAAGACTGAGAAATTCATTTTCTCTGTGCTGAAGCACAAAAGTAACAGGATATTCAATCAAAATAGAATATCCTCTCACATGATATTTACTCAAACTCTGGAGCTACATTTCCAGATGTCACAAGCATCAGGACAGTAGCAAGATGGAAAAGGAGATTACATATTCAGAGGTAGCAGAAGAAAATACAGAACAGAGCTAAAAGCATTTCAGAGGAGATTAATCTTCATGTTTCAGGGAGGAGTGGAAAAGTGAAAAAGTGTCTTTTCTGAGGTATCTGAGCTGGCCACTTTCATAGTAAGACTGAATGGCTGATCAGGCCACCTAACTGGACTGTTGTGTTGGATTAGCTCCCAGACCAGCCCTCACCTGCAGAGTAGAAATGATGAGACAGCTAAATTGCCTTTTTCCTTTAAAAAAACAGCAAAACCTACAAATGTATTCACTTTTCCACCCCAGTCTTATATCTGCCTGCTCTCTGTACAGTGAGAGATTGCATTTTCCTTCTATTCAAATCACTGAAAAAAAAAAAAAAAAACTGTTAAAAGGGAAAGTTAGAAGGACAAAAAGAATTTGAAAGGTCAGAACCACATGTGTACACGTGTGGAGGAAGATGCCCACCTTCACCTTCTCAAGCTGGATTTATGTTGCAGTCATAACTTCTGTAGGAACCCAAGAAAAGCTATGCATGCAAGATACGGGACATAAAATGCAGTGCTCTTCATCTTAGATCCATTTGGTCAATCATCCTTGCATTATCATCACAAGGAGCTGGAGGGACATCTAGTGGACTTGTTTACGAGCAGGAAGGCCTTCGTGCTATAATTTTACTGCAGTGCTCCACATCAAAGGTGTTAATGTTATTTTTTCCACTAAATGGGCATATGAAATGCCAGAACAGTACTAAAATCCATGCCATGCAACACAGGCAGCCAGCTATAAAACATACTGTCATAAACTCTAGATCTGTAGTCCAATTCTCATATCCAAACCAAGATACAATTTAAAGCAAATCTACAGCTTGCTGACACTATTAGATCAGAACTACCTGTTTAAAATACAGTCCTGAGGCATTCTAACCATAAATATGTATAGTGCACATTGTGACAATCTTCCAAAAGGTGTTTATGGTTTAACATCTATGAAAATTCCTTTACAGGCTGCAGGCAAGAGATAATTCTATTTCAGATATCTTCTTTAAGAGTAAGAGAGAGCTATTTTCCAACTTTACCCTAATCCTATTGGCTTCAAGATGAGTAATGCATTTTGGAAAGCAGAATGAGATATTCAGCAACATGTATTTTATAAAAACTTTATTCTTATCCAAGCTATGAATATTTAATTCCACTGGCCTTGCTCAGTAACATACCTGAACATTTCCAGGCTTCTTAGGAATGCAGTTACAACATACAGGGAAGTGGACAGAACAGAGCTGAGGAATGCCCTGATTCTGGGGAATAATCCTACTAATTTCAAATACCTTATAAAAATTCAAGACATACTATATTTGAGGGTTTAACCTTTTTTGGTGCCTGAGTCCAACAGATGTATTCCAAAACAGTTCATCAGCTTAACATCTGTATCTTTAAGAATATCTTTAGGTAATCTAGTAGTTCCCACAAATATTAACTTGAGCTTTTGATGTGCAAATGTGTTCAACTTTGTTCCAGGCATGAGAAATCATTTTTCTGTTTAACTGAACACTTAAAACATTCTAGCTTAAGAGGCAACTGAAGAAGAATCAAGAAAAAGCCATTTCCCTCATCTCTCCACAGGAGAGAAAAGCTGAGTCTCAGCTTTTATCTTTCTGGTTTTCCCTCTGTAGTTCCCTGTAGTTGAAACTATATAAGCAGAAAAACCCTCCAAATGGTGAATTTTAGAAACATTTTCACCTTTTGAAATTTAAAAGTTATTTCATTCTGTGGCCTGTTTTGATTAATGAGAAATGGGCCGATATCAAACTAGGCCAATTTAAAAAATTAGAATGGAAATCATTTCTGTTGAAGAAGCTAATACCTGAAAGGAAAAGGCCAACTTCTCTCAGATATAAACTTCGTAATTTCCTGAGCCTTCCTAAAATGCAAACTCATACTAAAACCACAGCTCTTGAAAAGCATGAAAGTGTCAGGGCAATGGAAGCAAAGACTAGGAATCAAATGGGGGGAAGAAATCTTTCTTTAAATTTAAAAACAAGGAAAAAAAAAAAAAC
The DNA here is from genome assembly GCF_964273445.1 of Streptopelia decaocto. Taxonomy (NCBI): domain Eukaryota; kingdom Metazoa; phylum Chordata; class Aves; order Columbiformes; family Columbidae; genus Streptopelia; species Streptopelia decaocto. Next base: position 21,595,233 of record NC_138663.1, read on the forward strand.
AACTCATGTGTCTCATGATTTTTCTGGAACTCGTCAGATGGCTCTTCGGTCCCTGACAATGAAGGGCCTACAGGTACAACTGGGATTGCCTCAAAACTGAGCTGTCATCCACTTGAGTTCTCAGATCTGTTATCTGTTTCCATCTGCAAGTTCTGTCCAGGCAATCTGTGAGGACTTCAGGAATCTGCATCAAGCTGGTGGTCATTGAGGTGCAACTTCACAGCTGAAGTGTGGTGATCCTGAAACAGATGGGATTCATTAGATCTAATTTTGCTTATGCACTTCATGGCAATCTGCATGCCTCAGATCAGTTGCGAGGGGCTCACACACTGTCCAACAGCCAAATTTCAGCCTCTAAGATGAGATAGAAATGCAGCAACCCTACACTGAACAATAAAAAGCCCTCCAAGTACCTGCTTAAGCTGCAGTCCCTGGTGGGAATGTTTCTTTTCCTACAGTTCTCACAGGCTTAGCTCTGGTGTCTCCCAGGTGGTCACGATGCTGCCCAGAAGAGGAAGGGCTGCCTTCATCCAGTGACCAAGGATATTACTCTTGTCCTAGTTTGAGCATAAAATTCACATTACATAGGGTAACTTGCAGCTGGCTGTCCCAATTCTGTGCTGGGACACAAATCTAGGAGACTCAAAATGCTGTGATTGAAGGGCCAGACCTTGGAACAAAGGCTGACCAGACTCTGAGCAGTTTCTAAAGGGACAGTCTGCTCTGTCATGGCAGTACATGCCTCAAGAAAAATCAGGTCTTTATCTGAATAATGATAATTTTTCATCACATTACTGAAAATACAATGAAAAATGCCACTTTCAGAAAACATTAATTTTTCCAACATCTGCACTTTTCACTCTACTCGAAGTTCTTGGTGTTGGCTTTGTAAAAAAAAAAAAATTAGGATTTCTCTCAGAAGCTTCTGATACTGCAAGGGGAATTTTCTCCTTTGCTAGAATCATATATATTTGCCTACAAAGTGGTAAATTAATAGAATCAACATGACAGAAGGTAGACATGCAAGCAGGAAAATCACACTTGGAAATTTTACTGCATTGTTGGTTGTTTCATATAGAGTAAATATTTGGTAGCACAGCGTTGATGTGCTATAGGAGTAAAAATACTGAATTAATTATACAGAAACAGGAGTCTGGGAGTGATCTAATCTTCAAATAATTGTGAATTCACAGGTCAAAGAACGTACCCTCTTTCAAGAAGGTACATCCTCTGTTTGAATATGTTCCTTATGAAAAATGCTCATTTCAGGTTATTTTGCCATACATTAATAACATGGGTATTTGTAATCCAAGCACATTTTGCTACACTTCCTAATACACAGAACGCCCTTCACATCCCTCATTAAATTCAACTCCAGGTGGACTTTCACTTTCCTAATCTAATCTCTGTTCTCTCAGAAAGTGTCTCTGTTCCTCCAAGGCTTGGAGGAATGACCTGACCCTGCTTCTACGCTCTTTTGTTATGTTTTTCAGTTGGGACACCTCATGTATTTCTCCCTCCTGTCTGTAACAGACACTTGCCACAGCATGCATGTTGGTCACCCTCTAACCCTAACCCGTAAGCTCTCAGCTGGCTCTTCTACAGTGTGTGAACTCTGTAAAAGAAGAAAGCAAAAATCTCCAGAAGACTGGCTTTCTGAAACATAAGTCTGTACAACCCATTAAAGAAACATATTCTTCCTGTTGTACCAACATAGGAAGATTGCAACTTCCACTGCCATGATACCTGCTATGGGTCAACATTCTACAGGCTACAAGAGCAGAGAATGTATGGTTTCATAAGTAGACAGCATTTGTCCACAGCAAGCTCTGAGGTGCAAATAGAGATTACTGACCAAGACACTTGCTTTCATTGATATTATAACTAAATTCTGTTTTAGGTTCCTAGATTTGCTTGAATCCAAACATGGAAAAGAAATACGCCCATAAAACTGAAAACAATCTCATAAAAAATCCCAGAGAAAACTAGCCAGATTTCCATTCCCTTTTTTTTTATATGTATATATATTTTTTGACCTGAAGGGACTAATTATGCCTGTCACAGAGACAAAATATCTGACAGTCTTTCTTTCCACTATTCTAGTGTTATATTTGTTCCCATCTCACTGAGTTTTCATGGACAGACACAGGAATGAGCAACAACACCAGCATTTGGGCAATGGATTTTCTAATTAGATCACGTAATTTGGCATCTCCTGAAAGCTAGACAAGATCAAAATTCAGCTCTGTGCATTTACTAGCTACATAGTATTTACGGAAAATTTATGAAGAGGATTAATTGATACCCAAAAACTGAAGCTGAGGTTTTCCTTGGATAAGGATCTTGCAATGTGCAGTTTAACAGAGAGAGGCTGATTGCTATGTGACAGATATTTCAGTGAGCATCCATTTGGATTGTAGGAGCAAATTCCTGCACACTGTATTGCTAGATGTTTTAAATCCAAGTCCAGACGAACAGTTTAAAAGTTAAATTTCATTTCTGTGGCCTCCAAAATACACGGTTAAAACGAATTTCTAAAAGGCTGCAGTGAACAAGACCACGCAAGCTATTCAAATGGTAAAGGTGGCTTATACCAGCCTGAAGATGCTAATCTCATCACTGAAAAAGGCAGCCAGCCAAAACACAAGATTATTCCCAACAGATTTACAGGCCAGCAAAAAAATGTCCATCTCAGGCTTGAAATCATTTTGACTGAGTAATAATAGTATTATGTCCACCAGTGCCTTTCCCATCCTTTTTCAGATTTCCACCCAACCCAATTCAACAACAAAGGAGAAAACGATGAAAAACATCTTATCTATTTCAGTCCTCAGGATGCAGAGAGCAAGGGAAATCTTTTCCTCTCCAACTACATTTTTCTTCTTCATATTTCTTTTAAAAAGAGGGCACATCTCTTGCTTTAAAAACACTTTTCCTGCAATCACAGGATCGCAATGGCTGAGGACCTCTGGACCACATGGACCTCTGGAGATTACCTAATGCAACCTCCCTGCTCAAAGCAAGGTCACCTAGACCAGGTTGCTGTGGATCATGTTCAGCTGAGTTTTTAATATATGCAAGGACAGAGACTCCACAACCACTCTGGGTGACCTGTGCCTGTGTTAGAACACCTTCAAAGTAAAAAAGTTTCCCTTATGTTCAAATGAGAATCCCCATACTTCAGTTTGTGATAATTCTCTCTTGTTCTTTCACTGGATACCACTTAGCAAGGTCTGGCTATCTTCTTTGCTGTCCCACATCAGATATTTGCACACATTGATAATATGCCCCTGCACTTTCTCTTCTGCAGTCTAAACAATCCTATCTCAGTTTCTCCTTGTATGTCAGGATTGGTTCTAATGCCTTAATTATCTCCATGTTCCTTTGCAGGACTCACTCCAGCATGTCCATGTCCTTCTTGCCCTGTGGAGCCAAACCTGGACAGAGCACTCCAGCTGCGGTCTCACCAGGGCTGAGTCAGGGAGTGAGGATTGCCTCCCTCAACTTGCTGGTGCCACCACCTATTGCAGCCCACCTGGCCACCTTCACATAAGGGTGCATTTCTGGGTAACAATTTTTGTTGTACCCCAGGTCCTTTTCGGCAGCACCGTCACCCAGCCAGTCACCCCTCAGGCTGTGCAAGTGCAGGGGGACCTGGCTGGTGGCAGGCAAAAATTCTGCCACCAGGTTTTTCTACCACTGTCTAGGGCCTCACAAATGCTTTCACATTGTCCTCCCTTATCACCACAGAGACAGACAGATCAGCCAGTAATCTGAAAGCCTGGCATGGACACTTGTTTTAGGAGTCAGGCCCTGCCCTGGCAGATCCCATGGGCAGCCCCCACTGCTCCCAACCCCAGCCCGTGGGAGCCAGCAGCCTGTGCTGCACCATGAAAGATGCGTGCAGTGTCAGAATACACAAGAAAGCTGCTGTATTCCTGTTATACAACTCCACTTTATTTAACAATTCTTAGAAAATAGAATTCTCTGCTGAACGCCCTGAGATTTTAGAGTTATTTCTGTTCAATCTCCTAGGTTAATTCATCGGTAAATCCGCAAGGGATGGTAGGCATTCAGCGATCCATCTTCATTTTCTGCAGTTTACCCCAAGTCCCGCTGAGGCTGCGGAGCGAAGGCAGCGCCATCCATGCGGGCAGGAGGCGTCCCCGGGAATGCGACACGGGAAAGCAATTGCCAGCAGCAGGCGGAGGACTCGTCGCCCTTCACCCGGCGTGCGGCAGCTCTTCTGCAGGATCGCTGCCCACACGGCAGGACAAACCTGAGTCCGCTTCGGTGCTCACTCGCCGCCTCTGTGCCCGGATCCTTGCGGCGGGCCGCGCTCCCGAGCAGCCCCTGGAGAGCCATCGCCTCCCCCGCCCCCGCCGCCACCGCCCGGGAACAGGACGCGACATCGCCGCCAGGGGGCGCCCGCGGGCTGCGGCGCGGGCAGGGGCGCGGGCAGCGCGTGTGTCGGGCGCTGTCCCGCCCGCTCGCAGCTCCCGCGAAAGGGCCGTTTCCCCCGGTTCGCTCTCCTCACGGCGCGGGTGTCCCTGGGGAAAGGAGCTCCCGTAGCTTCACTGGGCTGCGGTGACAGAGTCCTGGTCTTTCCAATAAAAAGCAGTAGCTGGAGAGGGGAGTGTGGGGTCTCGGTCCAATTTTGGACTCAGGATAAGTTCAAAAATGGTTCCAAGACATAAACGAGGTCAGATACCGCTAAACAATCTTATTTTATTTTTATGCCTAAAGACAGAGTAAATTTATTTCATTTTCACACCTAAAGCTGCAGCAACAAAGGGGGAGAAATCAGGAGGAAAGTTAAGCAAGCATGCAAGAAGATAAGCAAGAGATAAGCAAGAGACAGTCACCGCCAGGGATCCAAGCATCGCCTCCTGTGGGGCAGCTCTCAGGTTTCAGGCCTCGGTAGCACTGTGCCGGTTTGCAGGTCTCAGGTCCTGGTAACGCTTGGTATTTTGCAGGTCTCGGGTTGTGCCGGTATCAGAGTCCAGGTCCCAACAGGTGCTGGCAGTGCTCAGGTCTCAGGTCCGCCGGTCCCAGGTGACAGGTTTTGGTCCTGGTGGTGGATGGCCACACTTGCAAGTCGTAACTTGGTCATTTTATGGCAGTTGGTGGCGGGCGTTGCCTGAGCACGCTGCAGGCCTTGTCGCGGATGTTGGTGGCTGATATTGCCGGAGCTTCACTTGAGCTTACATAAGCTTCAAGCATTCTTTGACTTTTAGCAATTCACAGTGATCATGCCTTTTGCACTTTAATTCACTGTATTTAGGCCCTTACAGTGGGCCCAATTAAGCAAGCAGCGTGAGCAAGCATTTTTCTATAACAAGCAGACCTTAAGCATATTATTTTAGCAAGCAAGCTTTGAAACAAATAATTCACAATATCTCAGCCTTCCACACTTATGCCATGTGTTAAGGCCCACCATCTTTCACACAACCTCAGAGCGTATGCTGACAGCCACCGTCTCTCACAGGGAGGGGGAGCAGCAGTGAGCCTCACCAGGGTACCGGGACTTTGTGTTTGTTTTCCTGGGCAAGAGCAGATGAAATTCCAGAAATGCTATTTAGATTGTTGCCAAATGATACCGAGGAAATCAACATGTGGTAATGAGTTGCAACAGTAGAGGCTTGTCTCCAGGACAAAACTCTTCAAGACTTTGTACATTTCAGTAAGTAGGATTTCTGTGGTTTGAAAAAAGTGGAGGGAGGTTTGGTAAAGCAGCTAACTTAAAAAGGGTAACATAAGACGCAGTCTCCAGGAGTATCTTTTTTTGTGAACCTTTACTATTTATCACTTACATAAGGCTTTTTTTTGTTGTTGTTCTTTGATGTCAAAACAAGAAGTTAATATCTACATGGTTTCATTTGTACACAAGGTAACACACAGAAGGGTTGAATGCCTCATTTTGGGTCATAAACTAAGTCGTGGGCAAAGTAGAGACCAGAATTCAGATTCTCCAAATTCCAGTCCACGTCCCTATCCAACACAAAACTCGAGTACCATACTTCTGCAGCAATTTACACTGTTCCACATAATATATTTTGATGCTTTCCATTGTACTACTCTTGCACAGCTTTAATTTCATAGCAACTTTGTCAAGATAGTCAAGTCAACCCTGAAAACCTGTCTTGCAGAGGCAGAAAAGAACCGTTATCAGCTTGGTATACTAATTCTCATTTGCAATCTCCACAATTTTATTTCCATCAAGAGAGGTAGCACCATGATTCTATTAATGCCAATTCCTGCCATTTCAGAGAGGGCAGGAATGAATTCTCTGTGTGAAACATTAAGAGCATTAAGACATTTAGTTCAGTACCTCTGGGACTAGATCCTTTTCTCAGTTCAGGGATCAAACCCGCTCTGAAGTCAGGGTTAAATTCAAACAAAATGACTGAAGAGATACGGTCTCTAAAAACCTTGCTCTTCCTGTTATCTTTACCTCTCTCTCCATGAAGCCCCAGCCTATATCTAATCAAGCAGAAAACCATTTTTTTCCTGTTTCAGTTTTCTGTCAAGTAAGGGTGTAAAATCAGTTCAGGGGTTGATGAGTGCAAATTGGTGCAACATGAATGGGAAAATCATAAAATTGAGGGTGAGAGGAGAAAAATGTAGGTCAGGAACCTCAGTCCTCCAGCTGTGATGACTGCCCCAAGCAATCCTAAGCCATCAGCTCCACCAGCAGTAGCTGACAAACTGTGTACACCAGCCTCTCTTCCCTGAGTGAAGAACAGAGTTGGAGCTCCTCACATCTGGACTCCTTTCCTTCTGTAGGTGACCTTAGTTTAAAAGTATACATGATGTTACAGAGAAAGGGGAAAGAAAGAAAAAAAAAAAAAAAAAGACCACCAGTTTTCAGTCCTTTCACAGGGGCTTTTCTCAACCAATTTTATTAAAAGACAAAGTTCATGCACAAATAAAACCTCCTTGGATCCCAAGTGCATGAAACTGTCCTGACTTCAAGCACACATTCTCTCCTCGATCGCAAAACAGTGTTGATTGAGCCACCTTCACAAAAAAATGGAAGCACTCACTGCTCCTGGATGAAGTAGCCCCATGTTGCAATATAACTTCTTACTTTTGCTATTTTCTCAGTTTCCCAGAATTGTACTTGCACAGAAAGAGCAGCACATGCCACTCCTGCTTTTGGCTTTACTTTTTTCTTAAGCACTCTTGAGAAATCCTTTGGGTTACTACCAAAACTTTCTCACACCTCACTGGAGGGCAGCAATACACTTGATAGTGCTGTGGATTCTCATGGTGGTGACTATGACCTCCAGAAGAGCAACAATCTTGCTCAGCGCCACATTCTCCACACACATAGACATTGGTTTGGGTGGCATTACCAATGGCAGTGCCAATCAAGTACCAGGAGGAGAAGGACCCTTTGCTTCTGCATCGCTGTATTACTACACATGGGATTATCATTTGTCAAGATACTGACTGTTCATCAAGATCTGACATGTACTTTAAAAGGCAACATCAGTCTGTGAGAGGGAATCTGCAGAAACAGTGGGAGTATCAGCAATGCAGGCTGAAGAGTGATGGCAGCAAGTTCAGGCACATCTCAGCTAAGATGAGCAGCAGCTGATACCTGCAGAGAGGACAGTGCAGGTCCTGCCCTTCAGCTGCCATGGGAGCATGTCCACAGCTTATGGACGAGCCACAGGAACACCGTCTCCCCATTTACAGGTGCGATTTCTGCACTTCTGCTTGTAAAAGACAAATGTAATTGACATGATTTGAATGTGTCTTTGCCTAGTTTTTATCATATTAAAATAATTATACCACCATTTTGAACAGTGAGAATTTTTGTCCTATATCTTGATACACATTGAGATCACATTGGACATAATAAGCATTTATTTCATTAGGGTCATGTCTTGGTTTTATTAAACATTCTTTGTATTGATTGGCAGCATGGGCTTTGATGTGTAAATTTTTTAGACGGGTTCTTGGAATAAACAACATAGCTTTCTGAAACAGCAAAAGAATCCGCTTTAAGCAAAGCCTTGGAATAAGCCTGAGAGGCTGGGAAAGTGGGGGAGGCAGCTCAAAGTGGCCTCTGGTCAGGGATTCCCAAACCATATGAGCAACTTGTGGTGCACAAGACATTTCAAAATATCCCATATGTGGGAAGGTACAGAGAGAAACCGCTGCTGTGCCGAAATGTGAAAGAGGAACTCCCAAGGTTAAATCCTTTCTGTTTGATTATGCAGTCGGGCAGGTAATTTCTAGTCACAATGTAAAATGAAAACCCTGAAAGAAGGTTCCCCTACCACTGAAATTCCTGTACATGAGCTAAGGTAACCACAGTTTAAATTAATTCCCCATTCCCAGAACCCAGCAAAGATGTCGCATTACTTCTGTATTGGAGAGACAACACAGCAACATTACAAAACCTTTACCATGGAAAAATTACCAGTTAATAGCACATCCATCTTTTGTCATTTGCAGTGGCAAAAGTTGGATTGGGAAGCTGAATCGTACAACAAATGTATCTTTTTGCTCTTCTTGTTGCATTATTTTCTTTCAGCCTCTTTGTCATATATAATGTTAATAATTTGCTCAAGTGACTTGCCCTCCATTCAGGTCTCCTGTCACCCAGCACAGCCACAGGTGAAGACAGCTTTCGTTATCCACTGGCAGATGGCTTAAAGAAAAAGAATTTCAGGTAGTTCTCCAAGGAAATCCAGACCTTACTTTTCAGCCGTGACCTGAAAAATAAGCTTCAGCAGTAGAGGTTCCAATCTCCCAGATCAATGAGCACACAAGGTGATGGCTGTTGTGATTGTCTGAGGTGATCCACTACATCCTGCTTCCACCCTCACAGGGGAAAAACTTGTATTTAGCCTGGCACTAGTATCTTCTGGGGGTGGTAGTTTGCCTTTGGGGATATTCATGACATGTATTTTGTTTCTCTCCCCCCATGTTCCCTTTGTTTATACCCATTTGTACAGTGTATTGCTTATGCCTGAGGAAAAAGCTTTTCATCAAAGCCTAGAGAGCTTGGTTTAATTTCCTCTATTTAATTTAATTTCCCCACAGTTCTGCATCAGTGTGCAAAACAGTGTGTGCCTGTGCTTATTTATTAGGGATCCCCAGGGGCTCAGCTTGGCCCAGAGACTGAATCATGCCTTCCTTTTTGCCAGTCAATCTCTGACAGAAAAGTTACATGAGTGAAGATACCAGAGCTACCAGCACCCTGGGCTGCAAGAGAGCAATGAGATTATGAAAGGAAAGCAGTTTTAGAAGTGAGAAGTAATTTTTCCTGCAAGTGTGTGGAACTGTGTAAGAGCTTTTGGCATATGCATGGCACTTCTTTCTGGCCTCGCAGTCTCTTTGCTGTGTATATTCAAGAGACAACAGTGAAGATCTATACCTGCCTATATAGATACATAGTGGGCATGTACTCTCTGGTGCCTCATGGGCCAGAGGACAGCCTGTGCCTGTAACATAGCAGTACCCTTGCTGAGGAAAACAACGCAGATAAGAGTAGGCAACACAGTCTGAAAAACTCCAGCTACTGTAACATACGTTACTGGGGAAAAGATCACAGAATCACAGAATGGTTGAGCTTTGAAGGGACCTCTGGAGATCATCTAGTCCAACCCACCTGCAGGTACACCTAGAGTAGATTGCACAAGAATGTGTCCAGGCAGGTTTTGAATGTCTCCAGAGAAGGAGACTCCACAATCTCTCTGGGCAGCCTGTTCCAGTGCTCTGGCAGCCTCAAAGTAAAGAAGTTTCTCCTCATACTTAGACGAAATCTCCTATGCTTCAGCCTGTGCCCATTGACCCTCATCCTATCATTTGGCACCACTGAAAGGAGTCTGGTCCCATCCTCTTGACATCCACCCTTGGGATATTTATAAACATTGAGGAGATCCCCTCTCAGCCTTCTCTTCTCCAGGCTGAACAGACCCAGCTCTCTCAGTCTCTCCTCATGAGAAAGGTGCTCTAGGGTCCTAATCATCTTCATAGCCCTCCGCTGGACTCCCTCCAGTAGTTCCTTGTCCTTCTTAAACTGGGGAGCCCAGAACTGGACACAGTACTCCAGATGCGGTCTCACCAGGGCAGAGTGGAGGGGGAGAAGAACCTCCTTCGACCTGCAGGCCACACTCTCCTAAATATACCGTTGGCCTTCCTGGCCACAAGGGCACATTGCTGACTCATGGTCAAGCAGGGAAGACCTTTGAAGGATTATCTGCTGTGGGCAACACCAAATTCATAGTATGCAGAAGTAAAGAAGAACAATGACTACAGGAGTGCTTTGCTACCTATTAAATCCAGAGGCTTCTGTAAATTCTTGTTTCATCAGAGATCTGAGTTTGCTCTTTCAAATGTCTTTTTTTCACTAACACTGCTGAAACATCTCTGGTGCCCTGTTTCACTGCATATGAAAAAAATGTAAATAGCACAACATCAACAGAAAATGGTCCATTAAAAATGCTAAAAATACTCTTACATTCACAACTAAGTCCATCCTGGCCATCTTGCCAGAGCTGTTTGTGCAATCTACCATCCTTTTGGAGAGTTCCTAAATGGTTGGAGATTGACATACCCTCCACCTCTGTTATGGCCATAGCAACATCCAAAATATATGATCCAGAAGACAAAGAATGGGATACTGTCTGGCACCTAGATTTTAGGTCACTATTCCTATATAGGGTTTGATAGCTCTGGGGAAGAGCATAATTCAGCTTCTTTAGATTAGCAAAGATTCTCCAGTCTCTGTCAGCAGAGTGGATTTTTAAGAAATATCTTATCCAGGTAGAAACAATGTAGTCATGATCTTCTAACATAGCGTGATGAAATTGAGGAGCAGGCTGCTTCAGTGCTTCTTACATCTCCAGACAGTGGCTTGGTGTGGAGACTTGCAATATGTCACATAGTGTTAGTCTTTTTCAGACAGAAGACCTCATCATAAAGCGTGGTAGTTCTGCCTATCAAGGTTTTGCTGATGACAATTAAGGTAGCAAAGACTAGTAGAGAACAGGTTTTCACTTATCACAGCAACCATCTAGTTTTAGGTTGAGGGGTAATAGGATGCTCTTTCTCCCACCTCCATTCTATGATAACAGAATGGAGTACAGAAGGTTTGGGTTGGGTGAAGTCACAGGATTCCCCTCTGGTTTTGGAAAGAGCCATAGCAATCAGAAGGAGCTGAGAGCAAGCCTGCAGTGATACATTCCTCCATTGTCCAGGAGACACTGACAAGGCATTCCTAACTCTTACATTTCTTTTTGGCTAGCCCTGTAAACAAGTCAAACCCGCACTAAGTACAAAATTGTTCAGAATCTATGACTGTTCACTTGTGGCATTTAAAGACGTGCCCGATTAAGTTATCCATCAGACTGTTCTAATAACTGCAGCACAGAGTGATCTGATGCGAGATGCACGAGTTCAAAAGCTTGATTACCTCCTGGCATTCAGAAAAGATCTTACTTCTTCTCACTTCATTGTCTTTGTCTGTCATTAGTTATACTGATTATCCTGAGACATTCTACAGAGACCATTCACGGGCTTTCTGGGCTGAAGGAGTTTGCAGGGAATGTCCTGTCATTCAGTCAATATGGGCAGTAAAATATCTGACAGACATTTGCCTGAGTATGATGAAATACAAAAGTTGAATATGTTTTATGCCTGCCTCTGGGTCCTTTTCTCTCTCTCTCTGAAGTAAATATTGGCAAAGGATTTCACCTCAAAAGGCCTGTTTCTACTCATTAAAATTGCCTAGAATTAGGTCATTAGCTGAGTCTATGTTTTTAAGTTACATTCAGAAACTGAACCTTGTTCTCTTTCCAAACAGTGCCTATAATAAGAGAGCAGACAACCAGCTCAGTGGTAGATGTCTGCACCTGATCAGATGAATCCTATCACCAGCCAAATTGTTACCCCAGCTACTAGATCAGAGGCTTCTCAATTCTTTTATTTTTTATTGTGAATACATATTTTTGTTTGATCACTCTGAACAGTCATATTGCTTCATTATGCTGGGTGTATGATGGGATGTGAAGACCTGAAAATGAATCATTTGGGCTCACTTCAGTAAACCAAAGTGGATTCTTTTGATTGTGGACTATGATAACATTTCATTTAGATTTTAAAAGCACCAGAAAAACTTCCAGATTTTTAATTAAAATTTTGTGGGAACATCTGTTCTGTGAATAGCTACGTGCTCACGATTTTTCTTCATGTGTAACAAAAACAAATGTTGAAATGTTGGAATTTTCTTGGGATTGAAACTGGGTTCTGTTTAACTGTACTAAAAACTTACTGACTTCAGCCAATTAAGTCATGAAGTTACAAAAATATTGCAGCAAAGAAGAACCTACCATATATAAAGAGCTTTGCAGTCTTTTCCTTTTACATTTACTGCAGCAAACCATAATGCTGGTTACCATGAAATACTGGCCATGTCTACATTCGTAGAGTCCCCTACAAGAAAAGATTAATAAATGAAAAGGCTTTATCTGAACCATAAAATTTATCTTCAGGCATGTGCTATAAAATAAGACTGTGGCACTCAAACGTGATTTTATATTTTTGGCAGCAGCATAGACAGTATGTTTAAATTTCAGTTGGTTTGCCCTGATCTAGTCTTTTTTTTTTTTTTTTTTTGGTAACTTTAAGGGATGTCACAAATTATATCACATTTTTATAGTGTTAGATTTTTTTAATAGATTTCATAAAACCTCAAAAAAAGGCTGGTTTTATGCTTGTAATTTTTATAGACCAATAAATCTGTGTGGTGGACCAGTGTTTCACAGCCAAGTTCCAGCTCTCTACAAGCATTTTATTTTCATTGTCTTTGCAGAAACAATAGTTACTATAACCAAGACACTGTGCAAAATCTTGCTGATAGAGGTTTGTAATCTACTAGGAAAAACCCTAAGGAAATCACTTTTTTTTTTTTTTTACACACTCTCATGTTTAAATCTTAGCCTGACTGACTGGTGACTCCTCACAGAGAACCGTGATTCAGAGCAATAGCAATAAACAATGTAGTAAATGTGAAATAATTTCAGATCTGTGTGACAGCATCTTCTGTCAATTAAATGAAGAAGACTTTTCCTTTTTTTCATGCAGAGCAGGACCTGCTCCCCTGGACTGGTGGTGGTTGGGCAGGGACTCTGCCTGCCAGGCTAGGCACACATAGACATTCACCTCTAGAAATAAGCTCCTGTTTACCCAAACTACTTAAATACCCAATAGCTGCCCCACAGCCTACCTCCAAAATCCCCGGTGTACCAGTGCATCGCTCTCTGCTATGCATCACCCAAAACGCCTAATAAACCTGGGCCCTCCTGCTGCCATCTCCACTCAGCATCACAGACACTGCCTCCCACCCACCATTTACTGTCTCAGTGCCTAGTCCCATGCGTAATCCATCATACTTATCTCCTGCCAGATCTGCTGCACCCACCAACATTATGCTAGGATTGCTAGCTACAGAACCACGGGGCCAACAAGGAGCTGTGCAACAAAGCCACCCCAGGAGACCCAGTGGCCACGCGTTGGCCACTGGTGCTACACTCTGTGTGTTTGGACCTCAAGGTCTCCTTTTCAGTCAGTGTGGCATGGCAAAGAGGGTGACCACTGGAAGTACACCAAAAGAAGTTTCAAAAGGCATGGTGACTTGATGATATAACCAAAAATAAGTTTAGGAAGGTTTGTACTAGGTATTAGGTAACACAGATGTACTTTGATTTCTAGGAAGAAGTGATATTGCAAAAATATTAAGGCAAAATGAGAAGTCACTCAAATGAGCTTGTAAATTAGATCACACCTGTGCTACTGAAAAGGAATCTATTCTAGGCATTTTTTAAAAGTCAGTAAGAAAGGAAAGTGACTGACTAAGCTGTAGTTCTGCTGGCATGGGAGTAACCATGAGCTATATGAAAACAAACATGAGAGGCATATAGCTAAACACAGGCAGTAATATTTGTTCATTTTATTGAAGTGGTAACTTTACCTCTTCCTCATCCCCATAATCCACATATATGCAAATATTTTACCAATCCCAAAGACTGTCTCTCTGTAACTCAGTTTTATGACCTCTGAGTCCATATATCTTGCACCCTAATTATTTAAACTAAATCACAGTTACTGGCTAAAGTAGCTTGAAATGTCTCAGGTTTTCCTGCAATTCAGAGTTTTCAGAGTGCAAAATAATTTTCTCTCTCTTTTTTTCCTTTTTTTTTTTTTTTTGTAATGGGAAGCCACAGCTTTATTTGATCTTGACAGCAGGCCAAAGCTGATCATCTTTCTTTTTACTCTATGGGAAGGGAATCAAAGTAAACAAGGCAGTGGAGATATGCTCCTGAGTGAGCAGAAGGAAGAATTACAGTAAATAACTTGTCATTTGGCGAGGAACATGCCAGCTGCAGGAGGCAGCTCCTTACTGGAATTTGCTGCAGGAAGAGAGACAAACACAGAGCACGGATATAATGCGTCAAATGACTGGCTGCCTGAGGCCATCTCTTAAAAACTCTTTGGACAGCACATGGCTGGTGTTGCTGGAAGAAAACCAGTGACACCCACATTCCAGTCCCCAAGCCTGTACCTGTCTGTCCCTGCTTGATAAACCCACATTCACTTCACAGAAGATTTTTCAGAGAGGTATGTGTTTCCTCGCTTCATGGGCAATTCTGTCTATACCACAACACCTGCATGTTGTACTTAGATCTCAGAGTCTGGTAACTTATATCAATACAGCCTTATCCTCTATTTTTATTTCCCAGTCCCCAGAGGACTTTTCACTGTTTGTATCTGGACAGAAATCGTAAGTTTTCTTCTGCTGCTGTGCTGGGTCTGCTCCTGCTTGAAAAAGACACTAACTCCTTCCTATTCAACTCTATATAACAAATTACGTTAAGGGCACAGTTCTTTATGAAAAGATGTAATGCAAATCTTTTTGGTTCAGAGAAGACTCCTGACCAGAACAACTGATCAGAAAGCACACCCCAAATGAGTTTTTATTTAGGGGAAAATCCTGATTTCCCTTTCTATACCAAATTTGAAATGTATGTTACAACTGTGACCAACTCCATCACAATTCCAAAGCTGGAAAAAAAATTGCTACCCCTTCCTGTTTACCATAAATTTGTCAGTTATATTTCAGATAGGTCTAATCAGACTGATGTAGTATAGATTATTATTTTCCCAAAAAGTCATTGCACAGTACATTAGCCAAGGAATAACATTTTAACACCTAGGACTGCCTAATTAGTTCAGCATACACATGAAAGCTGAGAAGTTCACCCAAAAAGAGGAAGCAGCCATTTGTTATTACCTTTGATTTGCTTACACTCCTATGGCTTACTATACATCGGTAATAAATTCCAGTTAAGTATTTCCATAATCCAGATCTATGTGTCATCATCCAACAATGTGGCATGGGCTAGCCTGATAAAGAGCAAACATCTACAGCAAACAGAGCATATCCAGTCAGTGATCAATCTCTTTCTCAGCTTTCATACTTATTATGCCTCATTAAAAGTGAAAATGCTAGTTCATTCCCTCGCCACCCATGTGGAGAGGAGCAGTGCTAAACCACACCGCTTTGGAGTGCGTTCAGCATGACTGTCCTCAGCAGCCCATATCCCTGAGGCTCCTGGAGCTCTGCCGAAAGCAAAACTAATACAGTATCTCCAGAGTGTTGCAGCTTAAGAGTGGCAACTCCACGTGTTACTGATCCACTGGCAATCTCCAAATTTCCCATTTGAAATCCCAGTAGTCTAAAATGTGAGTGGGTAACTATCAGCCTGCCCACTGCAAACCTTCCACCTCCCTTTGCTGGATTGTTGGGCTGAGGCCAATTGTATGAGGTTCAACAAGGCCAAGTGCCAAGTCTTGCACTTGGGTCATAACAACCCCATAACAACGCCAACAGGCTCAGGGAAGAGTGGCTGGAAAGCTGCCTGGCAAAAAAAGGACCTGGGGTGTTGGTCAACAGCCGGCTGAACATGAGCCAGCAGTGTGCCCAGGTGGCCAAGAAAGCCAACAGCATCCTGGCTCGATTCAGAAATAGAGTGGCCAGCAGGACTAGGGAAGTGATCATGCCCCTGTACTCAACACTAGTGAGGACATACCTCAAATCCTGTGTTCAGTTTTGGGCCTGTCACTACAAGAAAGACATTGAGGTGCTGGAGAGAATTCAGAGGAGGGAAGTGAAGCTGGTGAAGGGTCTGGAGCACAAGACTGATGAGGAGCAGCTGAGGGAACTGGGGCTGTTTAGTCTGGAGAAAAGGAGATTGAGGGGAGACCTTATCACTCTCTACAACTACCCGAAAAGAAGTTGTAGTGAGGTGGGCTTTAGTCTGCTCTCCCAAGTAACAAGTGACAGGATGAGAAGAAATGGCCTCAAGTTGTACCAGGAGAGGTTTAGATTGGATACTAGGAAAAACTTCTTCAAGGTAAGGGTTGTCAGGCATTGGAACAGGCTGCCCGGGGAAGTGGTAGAGTCACCATCCCTGGAGGTGTTTAAAAGATGCATAGATGAGGTTCTTAGGGACATGGTTCAGTGCTAGTGTTGGGTTAACAGTTGGACTTGATCTTGAGGGTCTCTTCCAACCAAAATGATTCTATAATTCCATAATTCTATTCCTGCAGAAAGCAGCCTAGTGGAAGGGGTAGTTTCCAACAGCAAGTTCTAGGTTAGACAGTCCTACATACACTTAAAGCCTCCTCCTCTTCTTCCAGATTTTACAAATATCCTGGGAGTTGGGATACCATATCCCTGACTTCATCTGGAGGTTCCTTGTCTTACTCCCTTTATGGGATAGTATTAAGAAAAATAAAACCTGTATAGGGTTTTACTGTTTTTTTTTTTGTTTCATTAACCTTGCCATTTGAGTAGATGCTAACTGGTTAGGAACAGGATTGGTTAGCATGGAAAAAAAACAATTACTTAGACCTTCCTAACTGACCTTTGCCCTCCTTAGTTGCAGTGATTTTTTTTCAGTTCTACAACAAACCAGTTAAGACCATTCAGATGAGCATAGCCTGAGCAGCGGCAATCCCTTGGGTAGCGCACAAAGATCCAGCTCCCGGTGGTATTTACACAAATTCCAAGGGGTTTTCTCATCTGAAATAACCCACAACCAGCAGAGAAGAGGAAGTCACACTTCCTCACACACCCACATGATATGGTTGACAGTAAGGGCATTTTCTGTATTACGGTAGCTTCTCCCTTTGTCACACCATGTTGCTCTCTAGTTCTGTGAGGTTCCCAGCACTGGCTGACTTGGTCTTATCATGACAGCCTTACTGTCGTTCCTGTTGTTATTACTCTTCATAAGATTCATCATTCATGATTATTGCACCAGTTTTCAGAAGTGCTTGTCAACTGGAAATTCCCAACTTTGAACAAACTTACACAAATTACAGACGGTATTTTATTTGCTTAGTTTCCTTATAGGAAGTTGGGGACAGATTGCGCTTTTAGAATTAGCGGGTTTACTTTCCCTGAGTCACCCTCTTCTGAAAATGAAAAGAAGCTGTGTTGTAACTGGAAGGTGGCCAAGGATCAGCAATTTTATAATAGGTTGTGTGTTAGATCATAACCTTGGTTATTGTCGTTTCCATGATGAAGCTCAGCTCCCTAACACAGCAAGCATCCATTGGAGCCGAGGAAGTAACATAATTACCTGGACACAGCAATAGGCTGTTCCCTGTGGTGGCACAGCCACCATGACACAGGCATTGACTAGATTAATTCTCCCTCGGAAACCTCTGGCATAATTTTCTTGTTCATCTTGTCTGCTTGAAAGAGCGCCTGGAATCACTGCAAGGCATTATCTTATACAATTGACTGAAGCTAAAAATCAGAATCTGGAATGAGAATTTATATTGAAATGGTTGTTATTGGTGGTGAAGGTCCAGTAAAAATGAGTCCAGGAATTCAGCCGTAAGTTAACAGAGTTCAAGGACTGGAATAATTTTCAGGGAGGCCTAGAAAACAAGAGATGAGGAAAGAGATAATGAAAGAGATAAGAGAAGATACCTGATTTCAGCATTTAGATTCCTATCTGATAGTGAAACAATTCTCAAAGACAACTTCAAATAAGCTAAAATCCACCTGAAAGGCAAACACTGATATTACGTCCGTCTTCCTATCCAATGAAAAATTGTGTCTGTCCACAGAAACAGCTGGAGGATGCAAATGACTAAAGTAAAACAGATAATAAATTACTAAAGTAGAATGGATAACTGATAACAAGAAAATGCAGAAATTACTTCCGAAGCCAATTTCTCACCACAGGAACATGCAGAGCAAAATAAACATTTTAATATCTCTGGCCAAAAAAAGTAGGAAGAAGACTGTGCCGTCACAATGCAATAAAACAATGTCCTGGTTTCAGCTGGAATAGAGTTAAATTTCTTTCTAGTAGGTGTTTTGGATTTGGTATGAGAAGAATGTTGATAATATACTGATGTTTTGCTTGTTACTAGGTAGTTAAGGGCTTTTGCTGCTTCCCGTGCTCTACCAGGCACACAAGAAGCTGTGAGGGAGCACAGCCAGGATGGCTGACCCAAGCTGGCCGAAGGGATATTCCTTACCATATGATGTTATGCTAAGTGTGTAAGCTGGAGTTGGCCAGGTGGCAAATAACACTTTTCAGTAATGAATGGGTTATAGGTGCTGTGGGTGATGAACAATTGTGTTGTGTATCTCTTGTTTTGTATATTCTATTGTTATGATTTTTATCTTCCTTTGCTGTTGTATTAAATGGTTCTTATATCAACCCAGGAGGTTTTTTTCCCTTTCTGGTTCTCTCCCCCATTCCAGCAGGCAGGTGAGCGAGTAGGTGCACCTAGGTCCTAGTTGCTGGCAGTGGTTAAACCATGACAAACAATATGTCTATGGGCTTTTTTTGTTTTCTTCCAATGAAAGCTATGAGAAAATAAGTGCTAGAGAGGGTGCAGAGATGGAAGCCAGTCTTTGGTCTGCGTGACTGGATCCAAGGACACAATGAGCAGACCAGAAGATACTTGTTTGTGCAATACCGGGAGAAGTATTAATACAAACTTATACCTCTGTAATAAGGAAAACCAAGGCAGTAAAGCCAAGTCACTTTCAAAGTCAGAATTCACAATCAAGCAGTATTCTCTCCTAAAAAATTACCTCTTCGTGTGTGCATGTGTGGTCCTGAAGACCTGGCTCTGCAATTCATACCTCAATCGTTACCTCATAGGAAGGGATAATTTGACAGTAGATATATCCTTTGTATTTTGTTTCAAAAGATTCCACATTAGTCATACGTTGCACATTTCTCCCTTTTATACATCATTTTAACATTCTTCTCCTTTTGTTTCACTTGCATCTTAGTGGAACTGAGATTTTTATAGGAAAGAACATAGTTTGAAAACTTGCATTCACTTCCCCATTCTCATCTTTGCAAAGTGGAAGGACCTCCCACAGGGTCTGGTGTTGCTATATTAATAAGTAAAGTTAGTAAAAAATTCAGAGCTAAAAAGCTGTGAGGTAAAAATGGCACTATTTGCTGTTCTGACTGTGGTTCCATGTTCAAAGTAGAAGAATGCTTTGTGAACCCTGGAGCTCAAACAGAAGCACCATGAAAAGGAAACTGCTGAGGATTATCTACAGTAGATGCAAGTGGGTAGGAAATGGGTGTCTGAAGAGAGATGAGAAACAAAAGGCATCTGAAAAATTTATTTAGCTGCCTTGACAGAAAACTATTAGGGAACTGTGGATTTAAAGCTTTGCAAAAATTTTCATGATGGTAAGCAACCCATTTTTCCTCTGAAAGCTGTATGTGGAGCAATGTTAGATAAACCAGAGGAGCCACATCTATGGAGAGTGAAACAAAGCCCCGCAGCCATCATGGCAAAGCCACCACTGCTTTTCACGAGTTAAACAGTTGCCTGTAAATAATATCATGAAGCACCACAATTTAACTGATTAATCTGTAATTAGGTTTCAGTTGCTTTTAGGAAACCATATTTCTTTTCCAGTGAAGCAACAGGAAAGTCACACTCAGAGCAATCCCTCCACCTCAGGTTGAACAGCTCTCCTCTGCTATGAGCAAGAGCCCAAACAGAGCCTCACCCAGGTCTGCTTCCTGTACCTCATGTTAATCGACATTGCATATATATGTGTTTGCTTTATGAAATGCACGTTAGAACAGGAAGGCAGAGAATTTCATGTACCTATTATCTATCCTCTTTTCCAAACAAATGCTTTGGAGATGTTTTCCTGGCACATATTCGGTTGTCCCAGCAAGCTGGCCCAGGCCCCAGGTTTTGCAGTCTACCTTCAGCACACAGCAAAAATGTTGCACTCCCCACCTGAACCAAAGCTGTGGTTCTACCTTCACAGGTGTCACAGCACAGCCATATATTCAGGGGCCAGCTCTCAGACTCTGTCCAAGAGACTCCTGTTCCTTCCCATGAGCTACTGAGATGCCAGGAAAAGGCAGCTCAGGACACATCAGTGTTGGGGTGTTGGTCATGACAGGTTTGTGTTGAGGTTCAGTCTCATCAGTCCCCAGAGGGAATTTCCAGCCTTGTTTGTTCTCCTCACTGTACCTCAAGCCTCTGCTTTGCATTTATTAGTGTGTAAAGGGATGTGAGTCCCTCTTCCCCTTTCTGTTTTCTGCCAGATCCAAAAGCTGTTTTGTGCAATTCCCAAATTCTGGAGATGGGACAGTACAAAAAGTCAACACCAGAGCTCAGACACACCCAGTGTTAGCAATCACCTGGTTTAACATCCTACTGAATAAGCTACTGGAGAAGCTAACTTCCAAACCATCATACCATAACCTTCAGTACTCAAGTGCATCAAGAGAGGGAAGGCTTCTGTTTCTTCTTCTGCATCACTTTTAAGAGGAAAGAGAGGCCAGGTTGCTGCTGAGGAGTCCCACTGGGCCTTGAAAACACACAAAGCCATGGTGTCCGGAGAGTTTTCCAAATGGTCTGTCTTGAAAATCAAAGAGACTGACAGATGTTAAGAAAAAAATAAACAAACAAATGAACAAACAAACAAGAAGATAACTAAGTGTCCTGGATATTGCATGGAGAATTTCACTATGCAGTTTCAGGGGAACCATGCAATTTTGGAAGTACATGTCAACACAGGTTGAAATTCCCTCTATCAGACTCCCAAATGCAGCAAGACTTCAGCCTAGGCCTAACAGATAGTCTCTTCTTTCCTTACCAGTCATTGTGGTTTGAATGTTGTGTCCAGCTTTTCACAATGAATCAAATAAATGCTAAACCTACGCAGCTGTTAAGAAATGTTGATAAAAATCACAGCTGAGAAGGTGAACAAGAATGACTAATCCAAAGCAAAGAGTACTTTGCATAAATTAAGAAATAAATAGAGGGAGAGATATTATTCACTACAGAGTATTTCCCTTTGGAGCACTCCACGGCTAATTGCAAGTCAGTGCAACTCCATTCCACAGCTTTCATTTTTGGCCCCAGCTGTGCTATTAAGCAATCTATCTGAAGACAACGGTGTCTTCTAGTGACAAAAAACCCTGAGGATGAGATAGAGGGCATGGAAAAGGTATCCAGCAATTTAAGAAGAAATATTGATGTAAATTTTTACTGCTGTAGTTAAGCATGTGTTGGTTTCTCAACTGTTCGATATGCTCATAAATTATCTAGGCACTGATATAAAACATGTGCTGATCTTCCTAAGGTATCCAAATTACAAATGGGTTTCATAATAGTGAGCAGCTGGTGATAAAATTGTAGGTGATATTCGGTGCTGATAAATAAAGTGATGTGTGTGGGAAAAAAACAATACAATCTTTACAGCTGCAGAAAACACCATTGATCCCTCCCCACCATCTTCATCCCTGCCATGAAACCGTAACTACATGTAGAATGTGTCCTATGCTTGACCACAGTAACTCTGTAGACTCATGAAAACAAAAACAACCATAATGAATAGATTGCAAAACTTTTCTAAAGCTACTTGACGCGCAGAAACCTATTGTAGTCCATATATGATATAGTCACATACAGCCTGCTCTAGGTAGAAGTGATTTGGACTGGAAGATCAGGACCATGTTCCCTTGAAATCTGACTGTATAAAGAGCACGGAGTTATTATATAACAATGCATGGGCGCCACCATATTTCACAACTTACCGTATGAAGACACAGGTACAGACTGAACATCCTCTGGCTGGGTATTCACTGCAGATTGGCACAGAGTCATATTAACATGCATGGAAGTGTTACCGAAAACTGTCTAATACAAGGGAAGTGTCAGCAGGTGTCTTTTTTTGCCTTCATATTTTGCTTAGTTAAAGTAGTAATAATAAAGCCTCTCTTCTTCTGTCCAGTCTATAAGAAGTGGGGTCTGAACAGAGAATAAAGCTGCATTTTTTTTGTAATATAGTGCTAAACTCTGATCTAGCCATAAGCACTAAGGAGGGAGATCTCAGATTGCTAACAGTTCCATGTTGTCGACAGTTCAGTACTTAGTAATTTCAGTTAAAAGCAGGCATGTAGTTGTCAGCACTATTAGTTATGGAACAGAGAGCAGGATAGAACATCACTAAGCCACTCATGAAACACTCATATATTGAGTACTGTATACAGTTCACATTATTTCCATGTAAAGAACAACTAAATAGACCTGAATTCTTCAGACTGACAAAAAGATCAGGAGGGGATAATGTATAGGTCAATTAAGCATAATGAGCATGAGAAAATAATAAAGAGAAACTGTTCATTGTCCCTTACAGCACAAGAGCTAGAGATAGGTGAATGGCATGGTGGCTGGTGACAGCTTTAAAGCAAAGACAGATACTTCACACATCACCTGCTTAAACTGTGGAGTCCCTTGCCAAAAGACATAGAAGGTTTGAGAAGTTTACATTAGTTAAAAAAAAAAAGAGTTAAATTGCGATAAGAAAAACTCAGAGATTAAAAGAAAAAAAAAAATCCTTTATAAAGTTCTTAAGATATAGACATTGAGGCTGGGGAACACTACCACAAGCTTGTCCTGGCTGTTTGCAGATGTACCTGTTGAAGGCAGAGTACAAGCTAGATGAACCTTTGATTTGACTGAGTACAAACTCTCATATGTCCATATACAATGTCAGGGAAGCTGAATGTGACTGGATAAAAATGTGAAAAATGTAGTGGCGCAGAGAAGCTCTGCTTCCATTGTGCATTGAAATCCTGGCTAACTCATAAAAAATGGTTTTGTGGACAGGCTACACAGTAGAAAATATTTAACTTTTCCTACCTCTGTCTGCGATTCCCTACATTCCCCAGACAGTGTTTTTTGCTTCTTGTTGCTCCTCCACCCCAGTTTTCCAGGTGCCAACCAGGTGGGCTCCAAGAACTGGAGAGAAAAGGCAATGTTGTATGGCAGAAAGGGAATGTGTGCCGCCAGCTCCAGCCTCACCTTCTTTCCCCAGGTTGGACTTGATTTAGAGATGATGTAAAGGGAAGACAGTCGTCCCATCACGTGATACAACATGGTTGAAGGAGGAGCATCTTTGTCACAGGACACAGTTCCAGCAGCTGTGAAAAAAGTAGATACTCCCACAAAATATCAGAACTGCATCCTGCTCTGGCTTATATTGATGGGGACCTAAAGTCAAGCATTTAGGGGAACTAGGAAGGATGGCAGCAAAAGTATGGAAGCTCATAATGGCCTGATCCAGAGGCCATCAAAATTTTTATTTTCTTATTCTTCTATACCATGTATATAATTTGTACTTTCTGGACAAAATCTGTAATTACCCACATTTCAAAGGCTGTTCCACATGTCTCATAGTCTAAAAAGTGCATTGCTTTCCACTTATCTGGAAATGAATCACTGGACTTCACAGGAGAATTAAGAGCTTTTGTGCTTCTGGGAAATGAAGTATGCATATATTGCCAAGTGAAAAATAACGCATAAGAAAAATGGAATCCATATTTGACTGGGATTTGCTCCTAATTGCTACAGTTGACTTACAGATCGGAGGGATTGGGTGGGATAAAGTCTGTTTTCTTCATGAGAATACTACGTGAGCAGTGAACGCTGTTGTTTCTGGCAGGCACAGCAATTGTTGCTGTCAAGAAGTGGTTCACAGGGCAGACAATACTGAAAGAAAGTTTCTTGTGGTTAAGTTCATTCTTCCTCTCCCTTTGTCTCACACTTCCACACACATGCACACACACACCCTTCACAAAAATTCACAACTGTGAGATTAGACATGGGATGGGAATTGTGGTTGTGAACTATATTACAATGAACATTCTTTATGTGACCCTCCCACTTTGCTGGAGTTTTTCAGAATGCCGTTAAATTGACTATTACACTTAAAAGTTTCAGTACAGACCTTAAGATATAAATAAGGGAGTGCTGCTACCCTATATTCTGAGTCCCACACAAACCTGGCTCCAGTGAAGACCTCATGCAAAGGTTCATCATTTCTGTAAGCTGGAACCAAAATCCTGGAGTATTTAATGGAGAAAGAGAAGGAAACCTTGTGAGAATCTAACTCAAATTAGCCTGTAGTGTTTGAGTCTTATAAAATACCAGAGACATAGATGGTGGCTTACTTTCTTCAAACACACTCAGTACTTTTATCTTGTAAAGATGACAGAGTATTGCTAAGTTAGAGTGCAGTCCAACTGCAGTGGAGAGCATCCACTCAGGAATCATCATCCTCTCTCATTTGAGGCAGTGACACAACAGCAGAAATTTTTGTGCAGCTATTTCCCATGATACCAAATGTCTCTGCACCAAGCAGGTCATGACAAGTGATAAACAGCCCTCACGAGTACATTTACGTTATCTTTGTGATCTTTTCCATGGAGTAAATTTTAGTCTGCAGACTAGATTGTACATACACTGTTCCAGGGCTCTTTCAAGAGCAGACTGGCTATATCCACACCCCTGAAGGGAGGGAAAATACCCTGGAGCCTAAGCTGTGCCCATGCTTTGTCTCAGATGGGAAAAGTTGGTTTGCTCCAAACTAAAGTCCTGGAGTGAATTAAAATGTATGTAATGTGGATGATCAGAACCCTGAAGTAAACTGGAACAATACATTTTCACCCTAGGGACTACAAAATGCTTCTTAGAAAAGAAAATAACAAAATATCAGAGAGTTTTGTATTCCCCAAAGACTGAGGGTCATTTCACAATAACTCTTCAGACCCACTTTCCTGAAAGTTGGCCTTGTATCACTTTTAAGTGCCTGATAAGACCTTTGTAGCAACTGGAACACATTTACCTCAGCATCCTGTTGGTGTTTGTCTCTACAAAATATTCCTTTAAGTTAGTTCCAGCTGGCTGTGACTGAAAGGGCTGGCTCCTTGGAGGCATTTCCATAAGGAAAAATAGGAGAAGAGAGAAAAATATAAACTCATTAATAATTTCATTTATTCAAGAACAGATCTCCAAAGCCATTTCTGGACTAGAGAAAGGCAAAGGAGCAAAGCTCTGAACTTCAAGAGCTCTGCTCACAGAAGAAAAGTCAGAAGATTGCTCATCACTGAGGAACTAACACATGCTTCAGCTGTAAAGGAATAGGTTCTTATTTCCCCCTGGCCGTTGTCCGACTTTGGGCATGACACAAAGGCCTAAATCCACCCCAAGGTATCCAATTCAAGAACTTGTGAGGTCTTTTTCATGTGGAGGCCAGATGGAGCTGCAGTGGAACAGCTCCCAGGAATGAAAATTAGCAAACAAAATTAAAAAACAATGCAGTAAGATGGCATCTGAAGGTTTTGCAGCAACATCTGAAGGACATAAAGTCAAGCAGAAGAAAAAGTATTGTTGTAGCACTTCTTTTTGGAAGTGGGGATGATGTCTGGTGAGCTGGCTAGCAACAACTAACCGGTGAACATTCTTCTGGCAGTAGAAGCAAGTGGAGCCTGATCATGTTGGAGCTCACAAATAAAGGTGGGCCATAACACACCCTTAAAGAGCTAGAAATGTGCCCCTAGAAAGAAATTTGAGGGTCACAAAACTCTACAGAAGTCAGCTGCCTGAAAACAGGCCAAAGGAGATTTGTCAGGCTAGATATTTATGACAGTTTTCTTCTCATCATCAACTCATAGAAACTTAAAGGAACATGGGAAGGATGCCTCAGCTTGAATAATTAAAAAAACAGAGTCTCTGAAGGAACCTCAAAAGACGTAGGTCATTAGGTTCAGCTCAGTCTCATACCTTAAATAAGTCATGACAAAAAGAACTGATTTGGTAAACATAGCTCAAATAACACTACAGAACGTATATTCAGAAAAAAAAAAAAAAAAAAAAAGCTGAAGTTTTGTTTATATAGCAAGGTGAGTACAGATGCCAGATTGCTGTCTGTGCTCTGACTTGGCCAGAGCAAGTTATCCTCAATCTGGAAACCACATTAGTGCTGTGGTCAAAATAGTCTATCCTGCCTTTCAGTAAATCTTATTAGTTTAGGCATATTCCCACAAAACTGCAGCAAAGTGACTTCCAGGACTCAGATACACATGAAATGAAATGAAAACCAAATAACTGCAGGTTGTCTCAAAATAGGGTGATTGGACTGGGCCCACAATAAGCAACAAAAGAATGGAGACTCTACAGGATTAGCCAAGTCTACAGGCAATCACACGGTGGGTTTTTGTATTTGACTGTTATTACAGCACGTTTACATGTGTGTTGGTCAATATTGCAAAACTATTGCATAGTTTGGGTCAGAAAAAGAAAACATTTTAGTGGTCAGCAGAGTGAAATTAATACTTTTAGAGTTGGGAAAGATTCTCATACCGTCTTCTTTCAGCATTAGCCTACAAATGTTTTGAATGCCTTTAAAAAAAAAAACAAAACACTTTATATTTGCAGCTGTAATGTCACAAGGACAGTAATGCACCACCTGAGTGGAAGTCCTTCCAGTGCATTACATGTATAGAGTCATCCAGTCACTATTTGAGAGAGCAGGAAGAGCTGATCTCAGGTGGAGCAGGAATTTTATAATCAGAAGAGACAGCGTTTACCTGAAGTGGTGTATCAGAAACAGGAATCTCAAAGGTCAGCTTGGGAGTCAATCAGAAAAGCTACCAGCAGTTTTCTCACTGCACAAATGCAAACAGGTACACCTGAGTCAAAGTATGGAAATACTATTAGGGATTATTTGCAAACATTGTTATAAGCACGAATGTCCTAATGGTAAGGATTCAGACTAAGTTGTCTAGGCTCCCTCTAAAACAAGTATCCAAGCAGAATGAACTAGGTTTGGGACGTACCTGTTTCTCTGCAGTGGCCATCATGGGAGCCTAGGCTACTACCTTTGAATGAATGAACACTTTACTTACAGACATGTCTGCTATGCTCACCATTCAAGCTTTCCTGTGAAGAGCACCAAAGTGATCAGGACCATGGCTGGTCACCTTCTCTTTAGTACTTCCATCACTGCAGCCAACAAGAGAAGAAATACTGCAAAGGATTTAGTGTCTGTGGAGCTGAAACGGGATGCTACCATTGAAAGCATCCAGTTTCAGTACAGCTATTGTTGCTTCAGGACCTCATATAAGCTTGTCATTGGAGGTGGTGTTTTGTCTTAGCTACACTTAGGTTTTCAGATCCTACACACCTGTATAACTTTTTAATTCATTTTCAGTCTGAGGACATATTCAAAAAGTTTATATCTTAAGTCTTTACTGCAAGAAAAAGAACACTGTGCAAATCAACCTTTCCTGCAGAAAATACTTTTCCACTGGAGGAAACTGAAGAGAGTAACGTTATGGTGCTCTCCCAGTTGAATGGCTGAATGTCTTGTTTCTGGCTGCAGCCTGGAGGGCATTAAACAAGAAGCAGATGTCAGAATAGACCAGCACTTCTATTTCACAGCCAAAGCAAGTAACTAAATGCTTTAGGAAAACTGCCTTGCCGCCTCTGCTTTTGGAGCTATAGCTCTGTTTGGAATAAGAATATAGCTAATAGATGTGCCATCTACACAACAAAGCTTTGATATCAAAGGAGCCAAGCAGAATTCATCCTCCTCAGGGCCCCCCAAAACCCTTGTGTTTCAACACAGCAGATATGTCTCTTACACCACATTTGTCTCTTTGAAAGTCTTGAAACAAAAAAGCACATTCAGATGGAAAATATTTTTTATTGATCAACTTCTTGTTCCAGACCCTCACTCCCCACCCATATTCCTGATCCCACATGAGTAATTCCACATGGTTTCAGGATTTGCTATTAATCATCTTTTTGTTGACTTTGTTTCCTTGTTACACAACAGAAACTAAGGATGTTTGACAGGAATATTCAGTGAAATAAAGGCCACATGTTTGATAATCAGTACGGTGCGTAATATTATTCTCAACTGTTGAGTATAAATACTGACATAACGGGAAAAACAAACAAACAAACAAACAAACAAAACACAAACACAAAACAAAATAAACTTCAGTTCTTTCCACTAAACTGTTTCCTTCCAGGCTAGATGGCTAGATTTCCACATGGCAGTTTTAAATAGCTATCAAACCAAAGACATGTACCTCCTCAAACAAACAGGAAAGTTATCTCCAAGTCAAACACAAATGTAAACACAGAAAGCAGTTGTTAGACATATTTAAGGAATATGGTCTGTCATGGTGAGATCATCAGAATGGTATCAGAAAACAAAGGAAATTACAAAGAAAGATAATGTAACAAAGCTGCAAAAACTTCCTCCATTCATTTCTCAAAAACTTTTGCTTGTGGTTTAAAAAAAAAAGGTTACAAATAAGGAAATCTGAAATACTTGTTCTATAGGTACACAAGGTACTATAAAAGTACTCATTTATAGCATATTGTATATAAAATATTAATTTAGAATGAAAACATGAACCTGAGTCTCTAAGTGATCTAAGACATTTTTTGTTTTGAAATACTGGGAAATGAGGAATCATAATCTAGCTTCTTTTGGACATGTTAGAATAGGCTTAATTTGCTAAATTCTTCACTCATGAGAATAATCTCACAGCAATTAGCAGGAACTACTAACATGAGAGATGACCAGTTTGACAAGATTTGCAAGTTACATCAAAATAAAACTTGATGTTGAGAAGATACTAAGGACCTTGAGAATGTGGTGTTAACTTCAGTGCAAGGAATGCACACTCTTCATTCTAGGGGAAAAAAGAGAAGAGTAAAGATTGGCTTTTTTACTCTGAAGTGTGAGAGAGTTCATTGCATTCATATATAGTTGGAGTTAAACAAATCTAACCATTTGTCTACAACTTGTGGACTGTCACAGTCCAAACAGCACTTACATGACAAAATAAACAAAACCAAGATACTTCATTCTGAATGGTATATTCTGACAAGAGAAAAGCCAAAGACTGCCTCAAAGTGAAGATGGTACCCCCTTCTCAACTACATGCCTTGCATAACTTCTGCAAGGCTGTATCTTTTTCCCATCTTTGAACAAGGGTTTTTCAGAGCATCTCTAGTCTCCTTGGAGTTCTACATTGGTCCCACCATTTTAGGTTGCTTCTGAAAGGATATCCTTAAAGGAAGAGCATTTCTAAGAGCTCAGAGTCTACCAAATCGCACATCTGTGGACTGCATTAATTACTGACTTGTTTATAACCTAGGAATAGGTGTTTTGTGAAGGATTGTGGGAATGAAAAGATGCACTGGAACAGCTGAGCAGACACATGGAATGAGTGAGAGCACAGAGGGGACTGAATCTGCCTGCAAATGTCAGGGAGAAAGCACAGGCCACGTGGTAATAATATAAACTTCATGCTCAGTAAATCTGAGATTCTTCCAGAGCTCTTGAAGGTTGTCTTGTTACTTTACAAATGTCTCACTTACA
Organism: Streptopelia decaocto; assembly: GCF_964273445.1. Taxonomy (NCBI): domain Eukaryota; kingdom Metazoa; phylum Chordata; class Aves; order Columbiformes; family Columbidae; genus Streptopelia; species Streptopelia decaocto. The sequence goes on from NC_138663.1 coordinate 21,625,021, forward strand.
CTGGTTATTTGTTTCCCTTCATCCTCTGTCTTCAGCAGAAGGCAGCTTCCTCTGATGCCAGACTGCACCGTGGTGCAACAGAGAGACAGAGAGAGCAAGAAGAGAGAGAGGACAGGAGCAAGAGATGTCTTCAGTGGGGACAAGGAAAAGAGAGAGACAGAAACCTGATATTCCTGCCGCTTAGTACAAAATTCACTCAGACATTGCTTCTGTTCATTAGAGAGAATGACTCCATGTTTTCAGGATTAACAACTCCATCAACTCTCCAAGACATTTTAGACTGTACATTGGATGGATACCTGTGTGTCATGACCTTTGCTGGGTTTCCATCACCATATGCCTGACCACGAAAACCTGAAGAAACAAGTTCAAATGCAGGTTGCCATTTTGTTTTCATTATGGTTCACACATTTATTCTCAAATTAACCGATTTGCATTATTGTGTCATTCAGAACAGAGAAGTTTTGTCTCAAATAGGTGAAACAATGTCTCAGAATGTGTGGCTACGTTAAACAGAATCCAGAAAAGTGGTCAGAGAAAAAAGAAAATTTAGGATTTTCTCCTTTCTAATGCACAACTACAGACAAAAAAAACCACAATGCATTGCAGTATAATACATTCTACATGCCAGAAAACTCTTCTTGCATCTGGGAAGAGAGCAGCCTTCATGATGGTCAGCTACACTGATTTTTTAATAATAGAAACTGTCAGCACTGGAATCCCGGTTTTGAGTAACAAAATACCTGTTAATAATATCATGGCTCTTTTGGACACATTGATGGTGCTTGATACCTTTAACAGTGATAGTTAACAATGTGAAATTTCTATTTTACAAATATGTGTGCAGTATATATTTTCACTATGCCATTATAAGATTATTTCTCAGTTACTTTGACAATTTTTATAATCCAAATTGTCACAAAATATGGACAAATCTTAGGTTTAACATTTCCTTTACATTTATGTGGATTGTTTTTCCTAACATCTTAGGTTCAAACACAATAGCATCCCAGTGTAAGAATTATCGCCTTCAGTGGCATTGCCTTTAAGCAACTTTCATCATCTGATTTCAAAAAGCTAGTGCTTGAGAAAACATTTTTGTTACAGAAAATAAGCATTTAAGAAAATGATAGTCCTTAGTAGTAATGCTTTTACTGTTACATTAGAAGTCTTACACATGGCAAGCAGTTGATGGCTCCTGCTGAGTCAAAAGAACAGAAGAATTACCTAGTTCAGTGTCCCATCTCTGACACTGACTTGTACCATCTGCCTCAGAGGGAGGTTTCAGAACACGCTTCTGGTCAGCTGACAGAGATGGAATTATCCACCCTCTAATGTGGACAGCATTATCCCAAAAATATAAAGTATGGTAGAATCCGTGTACTTAATATCCTTTATACAATAGGCATGCTGATGATGTATTACAGTTCTGATATTCTTGATATGCGCACAGTTTCTCGTATTTTTTTCTGAATCTCCACAGATCAGAACAAAAATTTGTGATAAAAAAGTTCCACATTTAAATCAAATATTGTGCCCAAAAAAGTTCTTTACTCAGTTTTTGGTGTTCTACCATTTCCATTTAATAAGCAGATCCATTCTCTCCTACTATAAGGTAGAAGGGAATTCCCAGACTGCCATCTCTGGAGCCTTTCATTATGTTACATACTTTCATCATACCATTCACATTTGTTAAAAGGAAAGTATGAGTAAGGAAGATGCATCCAGACTACATGAATCACAACACTCTGACTATTTAATTGATTCACCTTGAGTGGGCTTGTTATGAATTTTTAAGTGGAGAAGAAACCTGAACCTGCATTATGCAAGGGCTTGCACAGATAACTATGCTTAAACTACAAATTCAAGCCCCCTCCTTTTTAGTATCAGGCTTCCAAATCTGAAGCTATAGTTAACTGATGGATATTTTTTGACATCAGAGAAAATCTGTCATAGGAATCACGTTTACAATTAACTGGGAGGGGAGGTTGTTTGTGTGGGTGGGTTTGGGGAGGTGTTTTTTGGCAGTGCTCAGGTTGAGCCTTCTCTCAGCTTGACTCCTTCTAGACTTTTTAGTTCTAACCTAGTCCATCCACTCCTGCACTCTTCACCATAAAACCCAGAGCCTTAGTTCACTCTGAACTCATTATCTTCTATAACACCTTACTTACAGGGCTTGGAGATTTCGGAATATTTTGACTCCATGAGTGTATCTGAGTATACCTCAAATTGTAATAACATCTTCACCATACTCCTGCAGCAGAGGGAAGGACTACTGTCCTGTTTGCAGAGGTGGGGAATTAACAGTAGGGCTGTGCTGCAACCACTACCATGATAGCACCATGTGCCTACTTGCCAAGGATTGTTTTTAACTAGTTACCTCATGTACTGACAGCAAGGTAAATATAGGTGTGGCACGCAGAACTTGGCACAGGATGGAAAATTCTCCAAGGAAGAAGCAGCCACACAAGCTGCCCTTGCAGTAGCTAATTAAACAGTAGTTGAGGCACACGAGTCCATTGTCTGTAATGGAAGCTGAGCATATCTATTAAAAGCTCATACACAGATATCCACATTCAGTCAGGTGAATCCCACCTCAGCTCCCCAGCAAAAACACAGTTCACCTGAGATTTTCTCTTCTACACAGTCAAGACCTTTTGTTATCATTCTTACTTACCACAGTGGATATCACAAATCTGCAGTGGAACTGAATAATCTACATCTGTCCTCCAGCCCTTTTAAAAGAAAGAGTTTGGTCTTATTTCCCTTTCAGCAGAACAGTTAGCAAACATTTGTGTTGACAAAATAAAATTGCTTTATTAGTTTGCTTGAGTGACTGAATTTTTTTTTTTTTTTTTTAAATAAATGCATATGGAGACAGCTACTCAGGAGTATACCTAGTGAGTTGCAATCACTTTAAAGTTTCTAAATGATGAAGCTAATCAGCTCTCCCTTTCCTTTCCTTTCCTTTCCTTTCTTTCCTTTCCTTTCCTTCTTTGTGGAGAACTGTATTCTGACAGATAATGTCTTATTTACAAAAGAAACAATTTATGCAGGTAAACTTCAATTTTACCACACAATCTGATTTTTCACTAGGTAAAGAAGAATAACTCTCATTACCCAGAAGGCTCTTGCCAATCTCACTTTCATCATGCCCCTTTCTTCCCAGCAGCAGCAAGTGAAGCTGACAAGGACCTTCCAGGGCAGGTGCTGGAACCTCAACTCCAGCTGTCAGTCTCTCTTGCCCCAGCATCTGCTGAGAACATTAACTCCAGAGAGGAATAAACCTGTCAGCTTCATGCTCATTTTCCATTAATGTTGTCTTAATTAATTTCAGCTACGGAAATAGCAAGCAAAAACGTCAGAAATAATTTGCTCAGCTCTACTTTCAGGAGTGCTAATTCTAGCACACTGTGCACTTGCTCTGCTGTTTGCTGGGTGCCTAACCTTTTCCAGCTAATGTCAATTTTTAAAAAATTCAACTATGATTTACTTGGATCTTTTGATATCTTGGAACTTTTCATTACAAAGGAAAATATAATGACAGATTAACAATTTCCTGATGATATGCCTTTATCTGCCACTGACAAAGCTGCAAGATCATGGAGAGTAACTTCTCTGTTAATTAATCCCAACAAGAGGTGGTGGCAGCACATTAAGCTATAAATAATGCTCTTTGCCAAGTCAATTTGCACAGCGATCAGATTTGGCTGGGAGGAGGAAGCTGTGAGAGTGCCTGCTGGCTTGGTTTTGTTTGGGCTTTGGCTTGGTTTTTTGGTTTTTTTGGTGTGATAATTTGCTTATTTTGTACATAGTAGCTGGCAAAATCAAGACACACACCTGAATGCAAATTGTTGTTCCACACATTTCCCGTGACAAAGCAATTGATACAGAATCTCCCTAATGAAAAGAAAAAGATTGAAAAGTATTATTTTCCAAACCCTGGGATAATGAAAATGCATTGTGTCTCTCCAGCTCTTTGGCTTGTTTGCCAATAATACTACGTGTTCTACTGCATCAGAAAATTAATAAAATGTATATTCATTATGGAACTTTTTTTTATTTTCAGAGATATTCCCAGATCTCAGTGACCATAAGCAGCTGGTGTAGCTGGCAGCAGAGTAAGAGGACTAATGTTCCCGCATTTTATGAAGCATCATAAGGCAGGATACCCTCCCCCTGTGGCTGCTCCCACCATGTTGACCAAAGAGGATCTTCACTTCTTTTTCCTGGTATACATGAGTTGAAGGAATCATCATGTCTTTACAGTTCTTCTGGATTTACCATCACATTGCATGCTGAGAACAAGTTCAGCCTTGGGGTAAAATTGTCCTAAATGACTGTTCTGACACTTAACGTTGGATTGCTTATGGTTTGTCCTCAAAATAATGTTAGCTACTCCACTAACAGCTATTAATCCTATACTGCTTTCTTTAGTGTGGTAAACTCCTAAAATAATTTGGGGCAAACTAGGAGAATATGTCCTTTTTCAGACATGACTGAACAGGGATTACTAGGTAGAGCATGAACATTGGTTTCTGGGAACACAAAGCTAAAACTTGATGAAAACTTTGTGTATATTGTTCGTGATGTTGAGACAGGAACTCTTTGTAATTTATACGGGCTCTCATTCTGTCACAGTAGCAGAGGACATAACAGCTTTGTGCCAGAAGGAAGAAAACAGCGCTTTTTAATGCATCAGTGCCCTTCATGAAACACACACTTCAACACCTGGCTGTGATTTCTTTGTGCCTCCACCATTACCCTTCTCACTGAGCAGTTCACACAGGGAACCTTTAAAACCAGGAAGTCTGAGCTCTGCAGATTTCACGTGAAATAAGCCAGTTGCAGGGAAGTGCCACTGCTACGTGTTCACTGAACAGAGTGTTTGACAACTCTCCTACTGTACAGACCTCCATTTCTGCCAGTAATGCAGCATTTCCCCAGATATCTTGCCCTACTAGGAAAGACTTTTGATAGCAGCACCAATGCCTTCTGTGCTTTGTGTTGATTAGGCGAGCAGTTTTTCCCAGGCCTTTCCCCATGTTTATTCAGCTTTGAGATCTCCTGCAGGAGTAGTTATCATGTTCCATTTAGCATGGCCTCAGCTTGAGCAACAAAGTTCAGAGTTGGGAAACTCTACTTTTAACAGCTGCTATGTTACATTCAGCACCAGAGATGTAATGAAGACCTGAACTGATTCATTAGAAAACAAATTCAGCTTTCACTTTCCACCCCTTTGAGTGTAAGAGCCATCTACTTGTCAGCTACCCCCTGGTATATGCACCCTGCACACTGAAAGCATCAGAGCTACTTGAAAAAGTCACAGGTGCAGCATGTATCTGCATACAGTGGCAAAGAGAGACATTCAGCTGGAATGTATACTAAGAAGGGGGCAGGTGTAGGAGCTACAATGTGCTTGTGTCTTCTAAAGCACATCACTCTGCAGCTGAGTGAAGTCAATGGGCACAGTCAGGAATAACCATAGAAATCACAACATCTGCATTTCTCAATTTACTCAGACTCCATCATATGACATAAACCTGGTCAGTGTATCAGACAGCAGGAGCACACATTTAGGGGTGAATATAAGACCACTGAGAAGCTGGCTGCTGGACCAGCAGGATGCCTTTTAGCATCGTAGTCCTAGTAGCTCCTAGGACCTGTCCTGCTAATATTCTCCTACTTGAAAAACAATGCTATGGCCACTCTTCTGCTCTATGACCTCACTTTCCAGAGGGACCTCTCAGAAGATCACAGGTCAGGCCAACAAGGTAACTCTGACAGCCACAGTGCTGGACTGAAAACGTATGAGATACAGGCTTAGTTGCAAGAAAGGAATGAGGTTCCCCTTTCATGACCAGCTGCTGCCTGAAAAGAAATCTCATCCTCCCATAATATTTTCCCTCTCTGCCCCCACTTTGCTGGAAGTAGTTGTATAGTCATACAGTCAGCTGACTCAAAAAGCTAATTTGGCTGAAAACTTACCTTTTTTGTGTGTTGAGTTTGTTTCAGCAGCTGTGAGATTTAGAGTGGCTGAAGATCATCATGGATTTTATGCCTCAAGTGTTACATGTCATGATGTGAGATTTGCCAGGTCAGTTGGATCAGTGACCCATATATGAAATACTAATAGTAACATTTGCTACACACATAAAACAAATACTACACCACAAAAATGATGTTAAATGAATATTAAGGTTCCACTCAATAGTCACTTCCTTGGATGTGACTCATTTGACTTCAAGATCTTTATTCATTTCTCACTTCAGCGTGAGATCAGAATTAGAACTACATGCTTAAAAACTTTTCCAGTAATTGTTCCAGTATGTACATGGAAGGCTTCATTAATGCTTTCAAGCTGCAGAGTGGTAAATGGGATCATAAATGAATGTGGTTAGGTATGTTTAAAAGTCTTACAATGTTTAAGAAATAATATATACAAACCACGGAGACTGAATGGTGCATCCCGATAGATTCACACGAGGCCAGCTGCGTCCTGTTACACACAAGCACCGAGAACTGTGCCTTGGTTTGGGATGTGAAGAAAACTTGTATTTGTTCTGCAACTGCAGCAGCTCTCATTTTCCAAGCTGATATTAGGGGAAAAGACTTACTTTTAGATGTACAAGGTTCATGTATAATATACTCAATTTTTATATCTAAAATAAAAGCCTCTTTCATTAGTTAACTGCCATCAAATGATATGCAAGTAATTATTTTGATTCCCACTATTAATTTTTATACTCATAAATACTTGATCTACTGGGGATACATAGAAATATTAAGCTGTCAAATCTCTTTGCTATAATTTACAAGCTACAGTGATGTGAACATATCTCACTTGCTTAATGGAGAAGGCTCATATTTAGTGACTGATTTAAATGTTTTTCACAATTTAATATTATGTAATTAAAAAAAAATATTTACCTGGAAATTCTCCATGAGCAAATGGACATTTAACCCAGGAGCCTTGCTTAGTTGTAAACTGAAAGCAGAGAAATCAGTTAGGAAACTGAATTTTCAGTTTCAGTCTGTGGCTACAGATTTAACTAGAGATGATCAGTGCATTCCAGAAAGTTGTAGAAGATGAATTCACAGCTTTCCTGCTCTATAGTATCTTCCAACCCTAGATTTGAATTAGGTCCCCCAATTCTTCAAGTATTATTACACATACTTATTTTACAGAAACATGTAGTTCCATTGACTTAAAGTAATCTAAAATAAAACAATAATATGCCTTTATTAACCTTATGTGGCATTTTTTTCTCAACTAGAATAATAGAAGGTACTCTGGTAAATGTAGTGTACAAATATTTTCTATTATCAAATATTAACATGGAAAAAATTATACACTGAGTGCATGCTTCAGAGTTTGCATAGACCTAAAACATTTTTCCTGCTTTTCTTAAGCAGAGAAAACAGAGGGGAAAATTTGACCTGTGTTCTACCTATCACTGCTGCTGCACTTCCAAGGAACCTCCTTTTTATCTAATCTTTCACATTTCCTTCATTCTTACTTCCCATTTATCAGAGCTATGAAACAAAGTATTGATCCTAAAGAACATTAGCAACTCATTTTTTTTAGAGCTGACAGAAAGAGGGCAGTTAATAGGTGTTTTAAAAAGAAATACTTTTACCTTCATGCAAAGTCTTGGGTGAGTGTCCACACGAGAATATTTAACCTGCTTGAAAAGAAAGCACTCAGCGTTAGCTAGTTTTATTAACTAGTTCCACAAAATCAATTACCTAAAATTTTCATTTTTAGATTACTGAGATAGGAACTGGTTTGTTTACATCATAAATATCACAGGAAGTTAATCACATAAAATAGTAAGAGTAGAAATAATGCTACTTTGGATTACTGAATAATTTGCTTCTTTTTCTATGTAACATATTTTTTATAGTCAGTCTGGCCCACTAGAGGTAAAGTAACTGATTCTATGGTGGCTCGTGTGCAAAATTCTGATTACACAGTCGTCTTGTTTCAGTCCCTTATTTTTCATCAATGACTCAGCAGAACATTTAAACATACACCTAAAACTGTTGTTCCACCTTCAGTTCAGAATTTTTTCAATTTTCCATATCCCTATTCCAGAAAATACTTAAATATAAACTGAATTTTAGACATCCACTAAGTGACCTACAAATTGTTTATTTCTTGATTAACAACTGTTTACCCACCAAATGCTTCACCATAATAAGCCTTGTCTCATGTAAAGAATTAGTACCCAAAGAAGCACTCTTACTTAAATAAACACTGTTGCTCAGGTGACTGAGCACAACACACGGTATTGTGACCAGAGTAACACCTCTTTCCTGTAACTTTTTGGAGAAGAATATAATAGATGTCATCAGATATGTCTACAATAGGGTCACAGAAGACCGTTCTGTAAGAGTCCACTCAGATATGGAGACAGCCTTGCCATCAACAGAGAAAGTCTCAGCCTAATTACAGAGAAGTGTTATATATAATAGCTTTAAGGCCTAAATCAGCACACGTGCATAGTATTAGAGTGTGAGGCATTGTGTGGATTTACTGGGGAAGCTGGCACTACCTGAGAAATCTCTGCAGTAGTCTCCAGCACACTATAGAGATGTTCTTTGGGAGTACAATAAATGCACCAAATTCAATACCAGACCTTGTAGGATTAATTAGAAAAAAAGGGAAAAATAATTCATTCCATTAATATTAATATGCAGTCATTAAATGCAATGAGTAAATACAACAAAGCACTCATTGTCTGTAATAAACTAACTTTGGATTGTGTTCTGGGTAATATGGCCGTTACCAGCCAAACCTCATTTTAGCTTTTTTAGGCTTTTTTTTTCCCTGCAAGCAATGAGTTATTCTTCTTGTCAGTAGATGACAAATCCCACAGGGGCTGCTCGCATGTGTAAAATTAAATATATTTGGTTTTGCAATATCAAAGCTTTGTTGTAACCCATTAAATGGTGAATCTGAACAACCACTAAACACTTGGCCAGAAGGTCCTAATCAAAAAAGGCATTCAACTGTCTTGAGTCAGCCCTTCCCAAATCATGTCGTCAGAATACTACTCATAAAGTTTCAAAAATTAAGAATTTGTATTTCATTTTATTTGCCTTTTCTGTTGTTACCTCAAATTTACTGACTTCTCTCCACTATCAGGAAAGCCTGAAACCTACATTTTAGGATGAAAGCCAGAATTCTAACCAGCCTTATGAATCCAGTGCATTCAGCATCATGAGACTTCAGATGAAGTATCAAGCAGTTCAACATACATCGATTAAAACCCTTTTCAACTTTAGAATGCAAGTGCTGGAAGAACTGAGGATCTGAGGAAACCCATAATTTCAAGACATGAGACCAGGCTGATAAAGGCACTTCAAAGAGATTTAGATGGAGTACAAGACAATTGTGCCCCACCAAGGTACCCCTATGTCTCCAGTAAGATTTAAAGAGATGTAGCTTCATCTCACATTTTATGTGTCTAAATGTTAAATATCCAAATCTTATCTAATGACAATAGACTCTTGTCATAGTCAGTGAAGAGAAAGAGGTGCCTTCAGAGAGAATTTCCTCTGACTTTTCTTATATGCCTATCTTCATATGAAAGGAGTTGCCCTCACCATATATCTGTTTTACTTACTTTAAAGAAAATCTGACACAAATAGCATAGACTTGAACACCTCTCTGTTAGACAGCAAAGTCAGGGCAGATGAATTATGCCTTTACTACAAATGAAAAGCAGACCCTATTTACCCCAAAGAATTTAGCAAACATTACTAGCTTCACAGTCATCTCCACTTTTTATTTCTTAAGAGTGAGTCAGTGAGCTCTTTGAATAAATCATGTGGTTAGTGTACAAGTACAGACTACTATTGTGGATAGTTTTAAGTATCAGAGAAGAAGACAGGAATTTTCAACTGCTCTTATTCCAAGGTCTAGCTCTTCACATTATGTCCTTGGTTGTGGCCTTCAATCTGGCAGTTTGAATGAATCTGCATAGTTCTTACTTTCTCAGAAGAATTCTTGAAAGAGTTCTGTATATCTTCACAGTGGTCGTTAGATTTCATTAACCTGCATAGGTTAACCATGACAAGCACAGGACAGGCTGGCTCCCAAGCTAGCGTTTGTGTTGCTGGGTTATATACAACATTATCCCATAGTGCCTTCGTATCTGCGTACAAAGAGTGGAAACATAATTCAAGATGTCTAAAAATTAATCAAAACTGTTCATAAATCTGGTACCAATACACGTGCTTAAAAACAAATGCATTGCTTTTCCATTTCCTTGTCATTTTTACCGATCAGAAATGCAGTGTTTCACACTGTAGTGGTATAAACCTTGAGTTCATCCCACCAAAGTCCTGGCATTTACCAGAGGTACTCAACCTGCGATCTTAGTCTTAGCAGTCTCCCACTGTGGTGATAGACAGACAGGCATCCCCAGGGCTCTCAAGGAGGCTGCACAAGCTCCTGGAAGTGCATTCTCTGCCCATCAGTCACAAGGGGAGTGTAACACAAGTACATTCCTAACCAAGGACCTTCAGTTAACCATGTATGGTAAATTGGAATTAATCTGTACATCAGTGACTCAAGGTCATGGTACTGGAGACTCAGATTCTGTTCACCTTGTGTAGGACTTACATGCACACAACATGCATGTAAGAAGATAAATTCAAGCCCATAGCTGAATATCAAGAACTCTAATGGCAAACAAAGATGTGCAAGTAATTAATAATAAATAAGTTTTGTACAACTTTTATGTAAATCTTCTTTCTATGTACACTGGGAATACCATAATTTCAGAGCTGGTCAACATGTATTTGGGGATCTCTTAAGAAGGTACTATTATAAAATAAAAGCTCTCTTATTTATTTGATTGGTCAAATTAGTTACTTTGTACTGACTTTTTTTTCCATTTAGCTGCATGTGGATGAGAGAATTTCTAGCATGAAATTCAAACTGATATTTCAGTTCACAGGAAGTAACTTGTAAGGTTTTACGTTTGTCTAATAGTCAGAAGTAGGAGAAAAATTTATTCTTGCAACTGTTTGTGAAGCAAAAACTTGAAAACATGGCCAGGTGGATGCTCAAGAGGAGTGAACAAACAACACCTGTGACTAGAAAATGTAGCAAAGTGAAGAAGCAGAGTCTACATCAGAGTGGAAACACCAGGTGTCCAAATTCAACTCCTATCAAGCATAACAATTCCTATTGATATTGCTTCTCACAGAAATGTCCTGAAATAAAACCTTTTCATATTTTCTAATAGATAAGTTCCAGACCCTTTAATTCTGCCAAGCCTCTTGCTGTCATAACTTTGTGCCCCAATATGTATACATCAAAATCCTGACATTTTGTATGAAGTGGACATTTTTATTCTGTTTTTTTTAAAAATGCTGGAAGTTTTTATTCTTTGTAAAAATCCTGTTTGTAATAAATGGACATGTACTATAAAGCTAATGTTTGGAGAACATTTAACCTGGCTGCAAAGTCCTAGTTCCCAACAGTTCTGACAGTTTTCACAGTTACACTTTGAATGTTAAAGGAGTTTGGATATGTTGTTATGGCTTGATGCTTTTATTCTCTCTCTCTCTCCTTTTTTTTTAAGTCAAATACTAAAAATCCCTTAATGGGCTTCTTAGCATAGTTTGGGGGAAAAAAATGTTGCATTTATGGTGGACTTAACACAATAAAACACTTTTTTCAGGCTCTGCTTTTTTCTATCTGACTGGTAAAGCTTCCACTAAAGGCCTTTATATTTCTTTTTCAGCTTTTTCAGCTGTCATCTCAGACCAAACTCTGATTTTGCTGGAACACTTTGTGTGAATAACTTCCCGTTAAGTATGGGTACTCCCATATGCAGATAATCGTCTTATTTTCAGATCCCTGTTCCCCCCTTAAGTTTGGTGTCAGATACCCTCTTCAAAGCTCTTCTTGAAGTCCTCCTCTCACATCAGCATTTCAAAGCTGACTTAGTGGCTTCTCTTCCTTCTGACCAGTTTGCATGTGACTTAAGAAAATGTGGGAAATTATTAGAAAGTTACTTAGTTTTTACATTGGCATAAAATTTCTGAACAATTTGGTCTGAAAGTAAGTTATTTTTTCTACCCAGCATATAGCAAACCAATGTGACAATTTCCTTGGAGTTTTGCAATGTATGATTTTCAACTTAGATGAATTTCAAACTGTGACATACTACTGGAGCTATGGAAAATCAATCATATGAAGAGTAATCACACAATACTTGCCATTTTCAAAGGGGCAAAGTTGTATCCTCCGTGCATCTGGAATTGCCAGCCAACCCTACAACTCAAAAAGTGGCCATTAGCTAGAGATTCTCAGATCCATCCATTTTTAACATTTCAGACATAATGTGACAGAAAATATTTCCATCAAAGATAAAGATGCTGTGTTTATTAAAAAATCTTTGCAAGCAGGATCTTTAAAAGGATGTTTTGCACTAGATATATTTTTTATTTTTCATCATTAGGGTGATTTGAGCTGATGAACTAAGGTGATCGCTTCTATCACTGTATTCCTACTACATGTGAGTCACATATTTAAAAGCCCAATTTCATTTAGAAAGTCTTCCAGTTTGATTTTCATTAAGTTTCTTACAGTGTCATCACTTTCTAGGGGTATCAAAAGTCATTCAAGAATCATAATATCAGATCTCCTTGCCTTTGTTATGGCAAAGGATGTATCCTTAAAATCTGAGGAATAACAATTCAATCTGCAAGTGTATGCGCATGGCTGTTACAACACCCTAATTATTTAAATTCATCTGCAAATGTTTCTGTTACTCACAGTTTCCATCTACTTGCTCAGCAAACATATTGTGGCATTCCCTGTGTATGTGCTATGTCTTTCCAGTAACCTCATACCTTTCAGAGTGAAATGAAAGAAAAACTACCTGGTTCAAATCATATATTAAGGGATGTGATTTTAGGTGCCTACATTGTACACATCTGAGTGTGACTAAAGTGCCCAAATTACTCTTACAGTAACCGTATGAAGATCCAGCCAATGCAACCAGCAGAGTCTACAGTGCTATCCGAGACATCCCAAAACAGCCATCTACATTTGGTCAGCTGAGTAAGTGACTGCATTAACTAGATATCCATCAATGACTATAAGAGTTTGGACATCCAATTAAAATGTAGATATCTCCATCTGAACATCTACATTTAGGTATCTTAATCCACAAGGTAAATCCTGCCCCAAAATTCACTGAGAAACTAGTTCACATAGTATCTTGATAGCTTACCACGATCATTTTAAATTGGTTTGGTGACTTTTTATTCCTGATAAGTGACCTTTCTGATGTGTATTTAGATAACAAACACATTTTCTCTTTGCACCTGTTTTACCACGTTAAAAAAACATGTTCTTTGGATCTCCTTTATAAGACAGTCTCTCAATTTCTGACCCATTCTTGATTTTTTATGTACATCTTCCATTTTAATTAATCATTCTTGAATATAGATACAAGAATTGCCTACAGTATTTCAAAGAAGGCCTTGCCCATACTTTCCTGCTAGCTTGGAATAATCTAAATCACTGGACCCGCTTTGTTCACATTTACATCATGTAAGCATGTTAGTTTAAGCATATTACACTCAGATCTTTTTTTCTCCACTATTATTTCTAAACGATGACCCACATCTTAGAGCAAGAATTATTTTATTTGGGCAAGTGTATGAACTTTCACCTCATACATTACTCTTCACCCTCCTTTAGTTATTTCATATCTGAAGATCTCTAGTCTCTTCCATTTAGCCTGACCCTCTTCCATTTTGATTACATCCCTCAGCTGTATTATCAGTAAATCTCATTAACATGTTCCCATATTTTGTGCCCTTGTCATTTACAAAAATATTTATATGAGATGCTCTAAGTGTGGTCCTTAAAAAATCTTCCTACTAGCACAGCCCTATTCAACAGTAGCTGAGTTAGCCCTCCAGCTAGGTATTATCTACCATACAAATCTTGTTCTCATCCCCAGCTTCCCCAATTCTTCTTTTGGTTTCTCATGCAATACTAAATCAAATGCTATGCTGAAATTCAGTCAGATTAAATTGTCTGTCTTTTGATTTCTCATTAAAAAATCAAGTTAATCTTATGTAATACTTTCTATAAATTAATGTAAACTGTATCACATTTCCTTACTGTCTTCATGTTTTAATTAGTGTTTCCTAAAAAATCTCTTCTACATTTACAGAGTCATAAGGTCAGACAAACCTTAGTCAAAACCTTAGGTCTAGAGCCTTTTTCTACAGATTTTTTTCTCCTTTCTTAGCACAAATCGCAGATAAAATTTCTTTGCTCTGAAACACAAATATATATCAAATTCCAGACTGTATTACCTCAATGCAAAGACAAGGAAGTAGCTGTGAATATTTCAGAGAAACTGATTTAAAAGATTCCTTCCTTTTTATCTGAAATAAAAAAGACGGTCATTAATCCAAGACAGTAAATTACTTTTAACAAAGCTAAATAAAGATATAGAAGGCCATTTCTTGTAACTATGACCTCAATTAGCATTTCCACCTACAAGTCACCCTCCACCAGTTCAACAAACTGCTTTGAGCTTTAACTTACCACTGCAAATGCCCCTATATCTTCACAGGTAAACCATTTGTGACACAGGCGAATGTAATAATCCTGATCTCCAAGAAAGCTGGATACATTCACTGATATGATTTTCCTTGCCCTGTCTACGTTATAATCAAACTTCCCAGCTGAAAAAAAAAACAAAATTCAAACATGAAATTTTCACGTGTTTCTTTAATACTTTATTATTTCTGATTTTGTTATTTCTTTATAAAAGGTATTATTATTTATAAAAGGTATAGAATGTATTTCATGACTTGATGGAGATGAAATTCAACATCTATAGATTATTACCTAGGATGTTGGAATTCATTAATTTCATATCATGATATTCCCAAAAGTATTCTTATTTTACATGATGCAATAATTTCCATGAGAATAAATTTCAATTTATTTATTTAAATTAGCACTGGCAATACGGAGAGGCCAGGACACCTAAAAATTGTACCTCAACCATAGTACTCAAAATCTTATGTAGTTTATGTACGAATACTTGAAATATACACACTAATACTACTACAAAAGCTGATTATCTTAAGTTTGCCATTTCATTACTTAGAGAATATGTTCAGTTTTATGAGATCTGTCTATAGAAGAAAATATAAAACCAGCAATCCAAAATGCATGAAAAGGACACAACCTTCTTTCCAAAAATTTAAATATTAAATAGGTTGTTAATATCTCTATGTGTTACCTAGCATTTCCAAATCAACATAAAGAAACACAATTTCCAGAACACTACCTACCAATTACATAGTAGTAGTGGTAGTCCTAAATCAACATTTTTTTCCCTGCTTATTCAGCTATGAAAACATATCACTATATAGGTCACCAGAAAAACCTCACAGCTTTAAGTTACGTAGAAGATCAGCTCACCTGAACAAGATGGAATGTATTTTCCCACATCACTGTTTCGGCAATCTGTGAAACAGAACCAGAGTTTTCTTCAGTGCTGCTTTATTTATAGAACTGTCTAAATAAACTACCAAATTATCCAATAGCTTCCCAACAGGAAACATATGTCTTATACACCTCTTTAAAGGCAGATTTATATCCATTCCTACATAAAGAGCATAAAAGTACCCTTACCACAAACAGAGATTATATCATAACTTGCCTTAAGGACCTATCTCACCTGCCTGGGGTTTCTACTGGAAAACCTCACCAGCACTTTAAGGTGGCAATATAGGATATAACACTGCATTTCTTTAACTAGCACCTAATAATAATTTACATAATACTAATAAAAATAATAAAAATATAGCAAGTCAAACATTTATATGCACAAAATAAATAATGGAAATGTAGAGTACCACTGGTCCTGGCATGCATAATCTACCATCAGTTAAACCAGTGTATTCCAGAACGTGGTTTGGCATCGCATTTGGGGTTTTTTGGTTTGTTGTTTTTTTTTCTTTGAAAAGATGTTTCTTGAAAACCATCTGGTTTAAGATGTTTTCCTACCTTCCACATAGTACTCCTGACTCAGCTTGACTTCACAGTAATTTGGTACTGTTTTCATGGTCACATAGATGTGTTGTGCTACACTGACTTCAATGCAATTGAATTGTATCTGTACCTGTTTAAAACATTTAAAAAATCAAGTTTGTGCATGACTTCCAGAATACATGAAAACCACTGATTATCAGAGTTAAGCAAGCAATATTATTTGTTTAGATTTATTTATATTTACAAGGAGCATTAAGTAGTCTCAGATATTGTAGCATTAAGAATGTAGAAGAAGCAGATAACACTTAATGAGAGGATTTCAAAAAGAAAGCATCATTACTTCTAATCCAGGACGTTGCTATCTTCTTCACGTACAGAAATCCAAATATATACAAGCTATCAAATAATCCTAAAAGCATACCCAATGCCTATTGAATTTCAAAAACAAAAAGGTCTTTCATACTACCAAAAGTCCAAGTTTGAAGGCAGTTTACAAGCATAGGCATTTGCAGAAGAGGAAAAAAATGTTTGTTGAAAGATTTAATGGCAATTTCAGGTAATTTATTCATTTCAGTAACTGTTTGTGAGAGAGAAAGTAATTTAGAAGACAAAAGGTGAGGTCCAATTATAGCAGGTCACTCCCTCAGTGATATCAGAAACTACTAAATTCCATATACATTTTCATGCTGGATATATTCCTGTTTGGTACAAGCCATTTGGAGGGTAGAAGATACCTTATCATCCTAGTCACTGAACTGAAACTAAGAAAATTTCATTAAATATGTTTGTCAAGTCTCGCCTATGAAACTTACCTTACTCTGAAAGCTTCCAATTGTTTATTGCTGGCCCTGCATTGCCAACAGAGACGTTTGATCACCACATGGTACTACAGAGGGTAAACTGCAATTACAGTTTGGGAGAGGAACTTTGTTTCACATGTGCAATCAATATAACATCAAGTAACAGATTTTGTATGGGTTTACTAACAGTTATCCACCAGTAATTGAAAGCAAAAATTCATCTCTTTTAAACAGTTGGTCAAGGATGGTTTTTTAATTCTTTTTTTTTTTTTTTTCCAGTTGCAAATTTTAATAACAAGTACTTCTGGGTTTCATTAAGTAAAAAATGATACTCTGCTCTTGCAATTATTACCACGAATTTAGGACAGATGTGCACAAGTGCTTAGGCACTTGGCTGTCTTCTAGATGTTTAAATTCCATTGACATGGTTAGACGTAAATGAATCATATGGATGCACTTAAAATCCCTGTGGCATTGTACTTCCTATCAATTGGAGTTACAAAAGCTTCCCCACAATTTGGTAGGCACAGAATCAAAGCCAGCAAGACTGATATGAAAATTAGGCTTTGGAGAGGCACCTTCTCTTGGAAAAAGATAAGTGGAAGAAGTATGAAAATGGCAGAGAATTGAATTTATGGGTTATAAAAGGACATTTTTCTATGATGTTCCATTTCACAATGCTAAAACATACATTTAATTGCAGTTTTCTGCAAAGTCAATAGGAGAAGAAAATGAGAGAGAAAAAATATTGTTTTTTCTAAAGGTTCAACATTTAAATGAAAAGCAACCCCAAAAAAGGGAGTTTACCTTCTTTCCATTAAGGAGCTTGCTTTTTTTCCTAGTGAATCTTATATTTGTGCATTGAGATTGCTGTGTGTCCAGTGAAAAAGAACATATTTCGAGCCCACGGATGTTTTCTGAAATCACAGAATCACAGAATCACAGAACATTAGGGATTGGAAAGGACCTCAAAAGATCATCTAGTCCAATCCCCCTGCCGGAGCAGGAACACTTAGATGAAGCTACACAGGAATGTGTCCAGGTAGGTTTTGAATGTCTCCAGAGTAGGACACTCCACAACCTCCCTGGGCAGCCTGTTCCAGTGTTCTATTACTCTCACTGAGACGTTTCTTCTCAAATTTAAGCGGAACCTCTTGTGTTCCAGTTTGAACCCGTTACCCCTTGTCCTGTCATTGGTTGTCACCGAGAAGGGCCTGGCTCCATCCTCATGGCACTCACCCTTTATATATTTGTAAACATTAATGAGGTCACCCGTCAGCCTCCTCTTCTCCAGGCTAAAGAGACCCAGCTCCCTCAGCCTTTCCTCATAAGGGAGATGCTCCACTCCCTTAATCATCTTTGTTACCTTGCGCTGGACTCTCTCCAGCAGTTCCCTGTCCTTCTTGAACTGAGGGGCCCAGAACTGGACACAACATTCCAGATGTGGTCTCACCAGGGCAGAGTAGAGGGGAAGGAGAACCTCTCTGGACCTACTAACCACCCCCCTTCTCATACACCCCAGGATGCCATTGGCCTTCCTGGCCACAAGGGCACAGTGCTGGCTCATGGTCATCCTGCTGTCCACCAGGACCCCCAGGTCCCTTTCCGCTACACTGCTCTCTAAAGCTGGTCTCTAAATGAGATAAGAATAGATTTCAAAAACATCATTTGAGCATCTTTAAGAAAAACAAAAAATAAATTAAAATATACCATGTCATAAGCTTTTTTTTTAGGTGAAAGGCACATGTATTTTATCTTTGTTAAAAAAGGGGCATTACATATAACACATGCATGGGGCTGGGAGCAAGGTTTTAATACAGATAGCTATACATTGAAGTTTTAATTATGCAAATTAAAATACTAAAATTATTAACTCTGAGTGAAGCACACCAGGAAATATCTCAATGGTAATACATTAAGCACATGAGTGGCAGGATGTTAATAAAAATAGACTATGCCCAAAAGTTTGAGTGCTTTCATTCTATTTTAGTGCAGAATTGTAACTTCAGACACATAAACTGTTTCTCCTGTTGGGGCAGTCGCCCATGACTGAGTGACCAGGCAGACAAAATTACCCTGTGTGTATACGTGCACGCATGTCAGAGCAAGAAAGAAAAGGGCAGCAGTATGCTTGGGGTACTGGTAGAGGACAAGTTAAGTCTATTATGTTACAAGTAAAAATTCAGTTGTCTTGAATTGATTATGTTAGTTCTCATCCCCTCAAGAATGGCCAGGGCTTTCACAAAAAAATAGCTTTCTGCTGTAATTACATGAAAACAATTTTGACACAAATATTGCAATATGGAACAAAATTTGGCTGAACAGCTATAAACAAAAAAGTAAACAGAAATTATTCAGTAGCAAATCTGTTTCCTACCATCCAGACTCAGAGTTCCTTTAATGTTCAAATGAAGAGAGCATGGGCTT
Source organism: Streptopelia decaocto (assembly GCF_964273445.1). Taxonomy (NCBI): domain Eukaryota; kingdom Metazoa; phylum Chordata; class Aves; order Columbiformes; family Columbidae; genus Streptopelia; species Streptopelia decaocto. Next base: position 21,644,302 of record NC_138663.1, read on the forward strand.
CCTTGGACACATTTCATCACTGTTGAGATCTTCATGCTTTTCAGTACCATAGAAGACAAAGATGCAGGCGCATCATGGCAGAAGCTGTTAAAAATGCCACCTGCAAACACAAATACAAAGAAAGAGAAATCTCATTGTGCATAGGATATCTGACCAAGTGAAATCACCAAAGGTGAAGCTTCAGCTCCACTGAGATCAATAGCAAAGCCAGTACTTTACCTAAGACTTCCCACATGGCCAACTGAGCTGGTGGGCTTTGCTAGCAAAGCAAGTAGGGGTTGAAAAAACTGCATTAGAGATGGGGTTTGATAATACATTTCCTGGGTTAGGGAAGTGTTGACCCACAAGAGGAAGGATTCACACTTGAAACAGTTAAGGCTATCAGAGTGAACTCAGACTAACAGTGTTTTTAAATAATCAGATCTGCTAGATCGTATCTAGACTAATAGTTTATTTACACTTTTTTCAAAACCATTACTTGTATATTGTGAGAACTCTCATAGGTAGTGTTTTAATTTTAGGATTGGCTGATGGTCTCAACTACTGTTAAAATATTGTTTTCACACAAGAGGGCACCATTGCATTCCTAGTAGTGGAAAAATCCCTTACACCTACAGGATTTCCTTGGTTTTTAAAACCAGAAGAGCAAGAGCACAATAAATATTATCCAGGCCTTCTTCAAGGTGTAAACAGTAGGCATGGAACACAGCTACTGTGTCTTGTCTTATTTTCCTATGCAAATTTAGTTATCCCAAAACCTAAGGACATCTGTTTGCACAGCCACCTTCTGTAGGCCAATGCAAAAGAAAAAAACAGTCTTAAGGCCCCAGTGCTCATCAGTTTGCCATATTTAATCTCTTTCTGCTTCTCAGACTGCCCTGAACAGAAATCAGTTATTTATTTATGAATTGAAGTTGGCACAGTGGATCTAATCCCAGGGAATTCCTTGGGCTTCTCTACCTCACATACATTGTTTGTAGTCCCAAAAAATAAGAGCTCAAGAAACCATCAGAACAAATGCCAGGGATTTTTTTTTCCCTTGGTTTTGTGGTGTACAACGCAGTGTACTTCATTTTAGCTGTAACTACATCATAGCAATTTTGAAATATTTCTTACCCTTCCAACTTGAGTACATAGTACGAAAGTTAAAAGATACCCAAATGAAACAAAGCATTTCACATATTCTCCACCTGCCTCCCTTGAGACAGGCTGGAAGAACAAAAAAAAAATCTGACTCTTATTAGTCATATGGCTGAACATAGTCCTAGGAGGACTTTGGCTATTTTGGGGAAGAACATAGTACAAAACACCAGTACCATGATACTGTCCTTGCCACAAAATACAGGATAACACTCTTAAATCATCAGGAAAAGGTGCATTCCTCAACATCTAGCCAAGAATTGTTGTCAAGCACAGATGCCCATGAATTCACACAAAGACACATCCACAGTTCTCACGGAAGAAGGGTAGGATGTGGAGGAAGAAGGGCAAAACTTTGCCTTACTTCTCCAACTCCTCCAGTGAAGGAAAGTGCTCTAAATGTAAAGACTGAAACTGTATTAACCTGCACAGGACCTCTTTCTATGTTATGAGATCCTCACTTTCACAAGGTCCAGTTGCAGCTGAAGCCCCTTGCCAGGAACTGATATAGGTGGAGTGTGAAGATAGACTGACATGAATGTGGTACCTTGGCTTGATTCTGTCAGGCATTAAGGTGCCCTCACACTTGGTATCAGGAAAAATAAACCCTGCATGATACATATCAAAAGTCAGAAAAGACAAGCACTTCACACCTGAACATCCACTCCATTATCTTGTGGTTTTTTTGCCATTAAGCATCTTTTGGAGGCAACAGGATATGCTGATAAAAAACAAGTGGAAAAGAGTGGAAAAACAAGGACATTTTACCTCAACTGACACTGAAATCAACACTCAATTATCTAAGGTAATATTGGCAACAAGAGAGGACAGTTTGTGCTAACCAAAGAAAAAGCACATGTCATCCAAAATACACAAAATAGAACTTAAGAGCAGTAGAGTACAATGACTTTTGAAGAATTTGTAAACATATTTCCACAGAGATGATGCAGCCTTAAGAAATACAGTGCACAGCAGCCAGATGTGAACACTATATTCCGTGTTCCAAGAGTGGGTGGTATAACAATCCTTAAGAGTTATTGTACAACACCCAATCAATCCACTCACAGTCAACTGGGAAATTATTATATTGCAGAACTACCTGATAATTGTTACTAATAATGTGATGAGTGATGATTAGTTTTAGCTCTGACTCTTTGCTCAAAAAATATATTCTCTTGACTGCCTCGTATGACATAGAGTTGTAGCAACCAAATGGCATCTAGGAGCAACTCTTTCTGCTCATTTCCTTGGTTATTGGTGTAAATTTCTTCATCCAGGCCTAATCTTTCTTATTCCCATGTCTATGTAGAAATAATTTAAGGGAAGAGCAATGTGTATATATATATATATAGTCAAAGCTGACAAATCTTCACAAAGTATTCTCTTTGGGTGAATTTTACTATATTATTTGACCCTACTTATTTTTAGGAGAGACTGTCATGACTTAAATGAATTTGGTCCCTAGTTATTACTGCCTGAGTTATGGTATTGTCAGATGTAGCAGGTTTGGAACTATCTCAGAAGAATCCTAAGTCATATCTAGGTGTGTTACTGTAATTGGATCAGTATCAGGCAGCTGCACACAGTTTTAGGGACTATGCTCTGTCTGTAAGTGGGGACACAGTCTTCCTTGATTGTGGTTTCTACCTTCAAACTGAGAATAAATAAGTATTACACTGGATAAAATGAAATTACTCTTCCACTTTCAATGTTTTTCCATTAGTTTTATGAGGCATTTTGAGAATTGCAAAAGATGCAGCAAAACTCATTAATAATAATTTAAATGGACCATAACATGCATGAGGATATTAGTTTTGGATCACAATAAATATATGATACAAGGAAGAGCTGACAGAAAACAATTTTCATTCTATAAGTCATCACAGTATGAGTCTCATTTCTGACTAATTCTTCAGTAAGCTCTTACCTTATCATCTTTTAATCCCCCCACTTGGATAGTTTCCTCTGCAACACACACCTCTTTTCTTTTCTCACGAGTGGTATGATCTATACCCCAGAGGACATAAAGAGACATCTTGCTACACAAACCACCTGTGGAGTAAATCTTGCCTAAATTTTATGTTTATGAATTATAACTGTAATTAGCCCTACGTGAGAGAGTGATTGTTGCTGTAAGATTTCTTAAGTATGGACACATGTTAGCCCAGGCATAAAGAACCCAAGGCTTATTATTCAGCGTGTAGACACTTTCCTTGTACTCTTGCTATCAGCTCAACCACAGCAGATTATTTTTTAATCTGATGATGCAGCAATCAACCCAGAACTGTCATGACAGCAAAACACACCTTATGTACACTTGGATAATAGTAGCCAGAGATAAGCCATGAATACACAATAGAAATGATTAGATGGTTAATTTGCAGCCTCAGGCAAGAAGATGACATTGAAAAAGAGCAAAAAAGTTGCAGCAAAAACCCATTAATGACAGGCCCAGGCTAACACCCAATAGAAAATCCTAACTGTTTTTTTGTCTGATATTTCTTTCCTGCAAGAATTTTAAGAATTTGAATGACAGTGCTACATCTGTGAGCACATCTAAAGCACACTAAAATTGCTTCACTGGAGCATCATTCCATGAGTATAAATTACAGTGGCATTTCAAACCTATTTGCATGTGATTTACCACAGTATCTGCTGCATTTGTGCATTACAATGATTCAACAAACCTCACAAACTAAATATACTCTCCTAAAATAACCATATAGCACACTTCAGTTAATAAATACCAAAATTTGCTACTTAAAAAGTACTTACACCAATTATGAAATTGATTAAATTTCAGGCTGAGAGCCTCTCTTTCATGACAGATTTCAATGCACAGTAAATTAGAAGGGTTTCACAGCTGTACTTTCAGCAAGTATTTCAAACTTCCAAATAATGGACAACAAGGTGATATACTGTGCCAAATGATGGAAATTAGTATACACCCACTGTTGCACAAGTGAAGTAGGGTGAAGACTGAAAAAATGTTTTTTCATCAGTCCTATAAGGCTGAGTCATCCTACATGTTACTTCTATTAAAGATAGCTGATAAGTCATTTTCAGGCAGCAGGGAAAACCTACAACCAGCTCTGTTTCCCATACATCATGTTTCGAGATAAGGATCTTTGGTTTACAAACTTTTCAGTGCAAAAAGTCTACATCCAGCTGATAGCCAAACGTCTAGTTTAAGCTCATGTGCATCATCTAAGCATCTTTGGTAGCAAACAGGGAGAGGGAACCCCTCTTGCCTCCCTCCCAGCACATAATTCACCTTGTTCTAAGGTGGGTAGAATGAATCATTACCTCGTGGTACCTACAGTGAGTCTCCACTATCTAGATCTGCATTTGTGTAATACCCAGCACAGATTTTAACTCATAACCAAGTGTCCTTCCCTCTGAGACGTGGGGGAAGGGTTTGGTTTCCTCAGCCTGGGCTGCCAGATGGCATGGAGGCATGCTTCAGCTAGGCAGAGCAGAGGTCAACTCCCATTTCTCTCTTCTTCTAGGACTCCTTCCACATAGTTTGTGTAACTAGCAGCTCAGCTGCCTAATCCTAAGAAGTCTAATTCACAGTCCTTGAACCAACAACCAACAGCTCACTCTGCTCACTGGCAGAAGACCAGAGACTTTATTCAGGTGGGACTTTGGACTGCCTCCCTTCCACTGCCATGTCCCTTCTCTCTGCATCAACATGTGTCCCACAAATGACACACTTTCAGAGTAAGACTCATGACAGCTGACATTCAGCTCACGCCCCATGCCGCAGCATCGGCATCTCACACGCTCATGGCTCAGTGCTGCAGCTTCTCCCTTTCTGTGGACTCTCTGCCATGGGGATGCGGGAGAGGCACCATGGAGACAAGTGATGCTGAGAGCTGGGCCTCCAGCAGCACTGACCTCAGGGAGATGCCTGCAAGGCAGCTGCGTCTTGCTCCCCTGTCAAGTGACAGTGTGCACTGGAGGAGCAACTGATGGGGGCTTCAGAGTTCAGGTAATCCAAGAGGCTGTTTTATTACTGTAGGCAATAATAATAAATAGAATGAATAAACCATGTCAAATAAATAAACAAATTCTCCCAATGACCATCTATGGTAAGGAAGATCATAAAGCAACAACGCACAGTCATTATTAACCTATTCTTTATCGGAACTTACCAATTTCCAGTGTTTCATACAAGGAAACTGGTGGGAAATACCCTGTCATGACAGTGATCTGATGTCACCAGGAAAGTGGATTTATTATCAGCAATGAATTATCTTTATTTTTCAAAAGCAAATTAGTAAAAACGTGAATGATGTATACTCACTGGAAGGTTTGCTTTTACAATGAATCCCCTGCAAATAGAAAAAAAATATTATAAAAGATGAGGTAGCAATAAAAACAAATATTGCTAAGTTATTGTACACAAACATAAACATACATTAAACAAGTATACATATTCAAAGTCCATAGCATAAATCATTTTCAAGATAAAAAAAATGATTTTCAAACACAGTGAAAATGCATATGACTACTGCATATGACAGCCTAATACGTAGAGGGACACAAGATCAGCATTATCCTTCTTTTCACGTATTTCTGATGAGGTGTAATTGCTATAACAAGTATAACAGTTCCAACAAATACAGACATCAATTTGCAAGGTACCATCATTCACACCGACCAATAGCTTATTTATTATTTTGTTACCATGGACTGCTTCATACCAGGGCAAAGAAAGCAAGTGATTTCTTTGGTGGAAGACAGCTAGAACACTTCTGAATATCGTATCACTTTCAGAAGATCACACTTGGCCAATGGAAGGAAGTATCATAGTAATTGCAAATGAAGTTTAGAAACAAGATTTGCCTTTTTACTCCTGAGAACCATCTGGCTCCAATTCCTGAAAATTAAATTACTCAGGCACAGTACTTACCACTGTAAGAGGCGAAGAGAACCCAACACTGAGATTTTAAAAAGTTGCCAGCTATCTTTCAGACAGACTGCATCCATTTTCCCAATAAAATAAGCCCTTAACCACACGCTAACATTTTTGTAGAGTATAAAAACAACAGCTCTTAATTCGAATACTATGCATGACATTCTAAAGAAAAGCTATTACTTAGCCAGCGAATACTGTTTTCTCCTGTTCTGGCACTCAAGTTTCTGACATATTACTTATACCAGTATTTCTTTGTATGCAGCATATATGTTCCCCTCTGCTTTCCTTTAAAACCGATGTCTCATTCACAGACACATACACTTTTGTCACACCCTCAGAAGGAGCAGGCACCACCCTGTCTCGTCTCTTCTTGGGTGGACTGGGAGCCCTCCGTTCTTTCAAAACATTTTAGGATGTTGTCAACAAGCGAACAACCTGTGAGTTTTAGAGCCAGCAAAAGTCTCTCAGTGGACACTGGGAAGTTTTCAAGTTGTAGAAAAACACAGAGGCTGCAGCCTGGGTAAGCATTAGCACATCATAAAATAATTATTGCTTGGTCTTCCAGGAGGCTTTCATCCACAGGCAGCTCTGTCCTCCTCATGAACACAGCAGGAGAGCAAAATCCTGTTACTGCTGCAGGCGAGAAATGACAGGAGGTTGGCTACCCTGTGACAGCTGCCTAGAGTACCCAAGAAGTGTGTTTTCTGTCCTTCATCACTGCTTTTAAGTTTTTTGTTAGATAACTTTGTTTTTAAGGAAGGCCTTTGGAAAACCAGTGACCAGTATTTAACCTGTATTAGTTCTCATTCTTTTGTCCTTTTGGCACTTCTATTTTTAATAATCACTTCTGGAGGTGAGTTGTCACCTTTTACAATTGGCAGTTTGTCACTATTACTCATAAAAGTTTAGAAGCATAAAAGGTGGTATTTTAAACCACTTTTTATAATAAGACACAGATGGTCATGTACTTTCATAGACTGAAGATTATAAAAATTATTTGTGACATTGCTAACGATATTTCTTTGGCTGCTGCTACAGAATACTACAACAACACTCAAAGAAGTAGGCCCTGTTGCGATAGGACAAGGGGTAATAGTTTTAAACTAAAAGAGGGGAGGCTTAGATTGGACATGAGGAAGACGTGTTTTATGATGAGGGTGGTGAGACACTGGGATGGGCTGCCCAGAGAAGTTGTGGATGCCCCATCCATGGAAACATTCAAGGCCAGGCTCTGAGCAACCTGATCTCATTGAAGATGTCCCTGCTCATTTCAAGGAGATTGGACTAGATGATCTTGGAAGGTCCCTTCCAACGCAAACTACTCTATGATTCTATTACTCTCTAAAGGAAATCAAACTTGTTTACATAACTCTTCTAAAACTGGGGTACTTCAATTTCAATGATTTCATAAATTCCTCAAATCCCCCTTGAAGCACTGAAAAATGTAACTGATGCAACTCCACTTCTGCAGTAACGAGTTCATAGAAATATTTGTCATTTATGAATTATTTCTGCCTTTCCCAAAAAAGCTTCATTGGTAGTTTGCTGATTCTCCCAGTGCACATTCATCAATAGAAAGAAGACTGCAGCTTTCTGAATAATTAAGTGCAACATTAAACCAATAAAAGTGGAACATGCCAGCTCATATAAAACCCCACTGGAATTTTAACTGCTGTTTCAAGGACCTCCTTTTGAATTATTTCTAATAAAACCCCACTGGAGTACACAGAAGGACAATTTGAATTTAGTCTCTTTACTTGAGGTTCCCCACAGCCTTAGGGAGCGGAATAGACAAATACACAAAATGACTGCAAAAAAAATTGAGTGAGTGAGTTAAGGAGCGAGCTTTCTTGGTGAGAAAACCTAACTGTTGGATGAACTAATTACTGAGACACTGCTTACTGGAAGAAATTAATCTCTCATGGGGCTGATAATTTAGCAAATTACTTCTCATTTTGCAGCCAGACTATTGAAAATATTTTGGTTAGGTGGCTTGAGAAATTTTCCAATTCCCACTCAAAATTTCTTAGAATATCATCTTTAAGCTAATTTCTCCAAGCATTCTTTCTGGTTACAATCATGGTACAAACATACATTAGGAAAAAATCAAGATCCCATTGAAGTAAACAACAAAAATCTCACAAAACTCAGAGGATTCAGACTTTTACTTGGAGAAGGCCAGTGTTTTGGAGCCCCTGTTGTGACACCTGAAAAATGCAAATCATATGTAAATAAATTAAGTTATAAATGTAAAAAAAAACCTACCCACTTCTGTAGGGCTGTGAGACAATGCAGAAATCCTCCTATACTTTCTAGTCTATCCTAATTAAATCTTGTTTTTCACTATTGCTCAGATGAATCCTACCATCTGAATACCTTCCAGTACCATCTTACATTTATTTGCTTATCTTCTCCATAGGAAAACAAGAAATGTATCCATCAGTGATTTCTGTTCTGGTAGGGAGATATTTTGACATTCTTGGGCACTTCATTTTGTTCTGGGTGAAGAGCTGTTGGGAAGTTTTACGTAAATAATCAAACATTTGCACAAACATTTGCCAGTTACAGCAAGCATTTGGTCACAGCCTAATTCCTTTCTTTCTATTAAATGTTTCTTTTTTATTGTACTATGCCAGGGATATGTGGTGCAATTTTCTTTTATAATCATTTTGCAGAATAGTCAAAAGAGACCATTTGTCTCAAAGAAGGACTCAAATACATTAATGAAGCTCCTCTCCCACTTTCCGTACCTTTTATTTTCAGGAATTTTCAGTGATGAATGCAATAGAAAAACATAACACACTAAAACCAGAATGGAAATTTTCTTCCCCTTTCACAAATGCCGTGGGTGTCTTTTATGCAAAAATAAGATCCTGAACATGATAGTACACTTTATTCCTATACAGAGAGCATCTTTGATTCATATCTGCTTAGGGAAAGAACCTAAGCAAAATATTCTTACACAATGCAGAAACAGTTAGGGATTTTCCTATTTCTCTAGGGTTTTCCCCATTTGTGATATTACTCAACTGTAGCTAGAGGTTATCTGAGCAGACACCAACAATGCGCAGCATTCTGAATAGAAGGTGTGGTGCCAACTTTTTAGCTAGCACAGCAACTTCTCCTTAATCTGACCCAATTGTAATGTCACATTGTTTTATTTAAAGACCATAGGGAAGAAAGTGAGATCAGCAGACAAACACTTGGATTTGGGGGCACAGAGAGTATTTTCATGAATTTAAATTGCCAAGGAAAAAAAAACAAAGATTAGATGTGCTTCCCATTTCCTCTTATATCTCCAGGCACTGAATCAAGCACATAAGTGTGGAAACGATACCCTGAATGTTCTGTCATGCAGGAAAGATTCTAAGGCAAAATTGGGTTTTTACAGTCTACCTATTAGTTCTGTTGTACCTTGTTCATAGCAGAGTTGGTGGCAGCTCTTCCACAATTCCATAAGGAATAAGCCCGAAAATGCCTTAAAATGTGTTCTTTAATTGGAATCTTGCTGTCAGACATTTAACATTCATCCATTAAAATGCCTACATTAGAGTCAGCGAATGTACAGTGGTCAGCTTTTCACCCTTTTGAGAGATCCTCGGTGGCAAAGCTATTGCCCACATTCCTACTTTATGTTCAACTGTAAAACAGGGCAGAGAAAAAGGAACATGACCATCTTCTGACATTTCCATCTATTCCAACAATTTCTGTTCTTTCACCACCATTAAAAAATACTGTCTTAATGTGGTGTGGTCTTGCAATAACCAATGTGCAAATTGCAGCCAAAAGGCTGATAAAAGTGATGAATCTAATCATGTTCTTTTTCATTTCCAGTGAAGAGGTGATGCTCTGCAGAAATCCGTCTTATTCTGCACACAATTAGAAAGGATCTCCCAGATCACTGGGTCTAACCCCCTAATAACCACAGATACTACATCATTTAATTCCTTTCAAAAACTGGTGAAGCTTCATTTTAAAATCAGTCAGGTTTTTGTGTGCACTGCTCCAATAGCCGAGGCTACTCCAGAAGCCCTCTTCTCTAACAGCACTAAATCTTTTCATTTCTAACTTGAACACAGAAATGGTCAGCAGCTATGCATCTTTAATGCATCTTTCCCAATGGAGTGACCAGAACCATACACCATTCTGAAGACGGTTTCCTACGAGGGTTCATTTGGAGCCTTGTAAAATGGTGATATTTTTTGTCTCATTTGGGAGCACCACCACCACCATGTGAAATCAGTAGTTATCCTCCAAAACAGAGAGGGAGATACTTACCCCTTTCTATGTAGGCAATCTACCAGCAGCCTTCTTTTCTCCATCTGCTCACCCCATTCAGTTCATGAAGGGAAGAGCCAACAGATGCTGGGTCATAAGAGTCCTAAATGATTTCTCATGGCCTCTAGTGACAAACTTGACAATGCTAATGTGATCTCAATCACCTCCATAAAGAAAAGGTCTTTGAGCAGTGGACAGCCACACACAAAGTGTTATGGATCTATACAATTTAAACACTTCGGATGGAAACAGAGAGGATTTAGAGCTGCATCATAAGAGCTCCTCTGACCATAAACAAATGACTGTAATTTCTTCCTACATTCAGTCCCAGAAGCTATCTAGGGGGAACTTAACAAATGGAAAAAAACGAGTATGCTTTAACTTTTTCCAGCGCTATTTTCATAGGTGAAGGAGATAATGGCTTTGCACTTTACATGATGCTGGTGGGGATTTGAACCTCGCAGGACTTTTCTCATTCTATTCTTCTAAAGATCACCCCTGTATTTATCTTACCAAATGTAAGGAAACAGAATTCTATATAGCAAGAGAAAACACGGAGATAATAAATACAAACAATATGAAAATCTAGAACTCTTAAAAATTCGTATTTAGTATTGCTGATACAGCATCTCAAAAATACCTTTTATCAATAGGAGCAACTGCATTTGTTTTGATGTCATGCCTAATTACTTTCATTGCCAAAGTAAAACTATCTTACTGATGATCCTTTTTAATTCTTGGCAAACCACAAGGTTGCTCTTCAACTTTGACTGACAGTGCGGTAATCAGATACATGTGAACAGTGTGCAATGGGATCAGCTAAGCAACAGCAGAATGAAATATTTGGACTGTCATCCATGCAGAAAAGAAATAGGCACCTGAACTTATGGCAAAGCATTATTTTGGACTACTTGAAACTATTGCTTCTACAATATGGCCTAGATATTGCTGGAAATTTTTACAGAATGCTAAAAACAAAACAGAGTCATGCCTATACATTATTCAGCTCTGAGCCCCTCTGTGTGCATTCCAAGCTGAGCAAAAATGAGCCCATCACATTAGTGCAGTGCTGAACTTGAAAGGATAAGTACTGCTGAGAAGTGGGATGTTAAGCTCAGGCTCAGTATAGTGCTAACAAGGTCACACACTTATTGAATTTGAGCTGGCTTGTGTCCAACAGAGCAAGGTAACATCTCCCTGTTTTAATGACATATTAATGTTTTCTCAACTAAATGGTGAACTGATGATGAACAAACATGGAAGAGATTATTTGGTTTACTGCTTCAGTAAGGCTCCACAGCAGTCTAAAGCATAGCCTTGTACCAGCTGTTGTTTCCTGCACCGTTTGCCATTTCACATGTATATGCAAATGTATGGACCTGTCCTCCACAACCTGCTGATTGTCGCAAGGCCAACACTTCAGCTACAGCCCAGCAGCACCTCAGTAGTGCAGGAGCAATGACTAACATGAGATCCTCAGGCCCCTTAGATGTTTGTCCTTCGGTTTATCAGCAACTATTCAGGCATAACAGAGATTTCTGTTTTCAAGTCAGTATGTTCTTCCTCCTGTACCATATTGATGCAGAGGAATCCTGTTTCCATATTTTAAATGGACTGTCCCGTATTTTGTCTGGACCGCATGTGGCACATAACGTTTTCTGACCATCACTGTGGCTGCTGGATCCCTTTTACAAAGACAAACAAGTGAAAGAGTTGGCAGCACAGTAATTATATTTCTGGGAACACTTTGCAGTGATGTGCATTTTTCCTATAAGTGAATGCATGGTCAAAATAATATTGCTTTCATCCTCACGACTGGGAAGAAAATTTCCTCCTTGTATTTTTTTTAAGTGAATTGTGTGTAAAAATCATGCTGTGATACAAAAACGGCCTACACAGAAACCACTTGATTCATTAGACCAAAAGGAGCTATGACAGGCTGAAATAAAAGCTGCCTGTTCTATTGTATGCTCCAATTCCAGGACAAGAAGCAGAATTTGCTTGAAGCAACACTATACTCTAGCTTTTTTTTTTTTTTCTTTAGAAATAAAAACAACAACAGAAAAATAATAAGACAAAAAAGTCAATAATTTTCATGTTACATTTCCTAAAATACTAATACAAGTTGTTAACAAAATAGAATTGCATACAATAGACAAAGTAAAATTAAAATGGACATTGAATGCCATACCCTCAGCTGGTATAAATCAGAACAATCCCATACATGGAGTTCCAAAAATTTCAGACCACTCAGCTACTTGAAAGGACAACTAATCCACCAAATCAGCACTTCTAGCCTAACAATGAGACAGGGACATTCTAACACAGCATTAATGATTCTTCCAATGAAAGACTGGAAATTTCATACAGAGTATGATAAAATGGAATCAAACAAATTTAGAATGGAAGGGGTCTCTGGAGGTCATTAAGTCCAGCCTCCTGCTAGATGCAATACTGTCACCAACATCAAATCAATTCAGCCATTACTTTGGCCATTGCTTGAAAAAATGGAGGATGCAGAGTCCATAAGCTCTCCAAACAACCATGGATATCCCATGCTTCGAGGTTAGGACGGTATAATGATCTCTGTAACACAAAAGAAGCTGCAAGAAAAATTTAGTTAAGATCCCTCAGCAGCACTGACAGAACTGAGACTTGGAGCCTCAGAGGTGACTGGAATCCGTGGGCCATGAGATTGCCACAGAAGAGGGATAAAAAAAAAAGAAGAACTGAAGTGAAGTTCATGAGAAGAGACCCTCCAGGATAGAAATGCTCCTGTTGCTGCTGGAGGAAGTGGCTATTTCTTTTGGAAATACTTATTTTTCTTTTGGCCTGAAGATCTTTTCCTATTCAATTTACTGTCTTCTTATACATCCTCACACTGTTGCTCAGTAAAAGAGGGAATATATTGTAGGCCTGGCTTCCCAGTGCTCTGGCACACACAGTGAAATCCTCACCAGTTTGCTCTAATAGACTACTGAGTTTTTATGTTTAGAGTCAGTCCCAGGAGCAGAACAGCACTCTGCCCTACACTGTGACCTTTATAAATGGTAAGTGCCATCCTGCTCACATTCACAAGTTGTGGAGGACTACGGTTGATTGAAACTCTTTCCACCAATTTGAATGAACTTTGAATGAGATCCAAGTGGGGAAAAACTTTTTGCCTCTACAAATTTCAGCTTTCTCCATGAGAAAACTGTCACATTATTTCCAAGTAAGGCACTTCGACTGTGCGGATTTTGCATTACTACTGGTAGCGAAATTAAGACAAGGTTTTCCATCATTTGCAAAATAAGATTGTCAACCAAAAAGAGGATTTCCATACCTGAAACATGATTTAAGCAAACGGTGGTAATCTCGGACAAACGTCATGATCTATAATACCTTATTAATTGCCCCCTCTACACTAGAGGCACATAAGCTTATTAGGCACCTATCTCCTTTTCTGGTCTGAAAGCTCCCTGGATACATGTAGTTTGGTGTCTAGTTCATGACCAAAACAAAGCTGTAATGTCAAAAGCTTTTTGGGAGAGCACACAGTCACTTGTGAGATACCTGCATCCCCCAGTGTAGCAGGTGGCTTGAGCAGATTTAACAGTCATAGGGGTCAAACAAACAAAGCTCACGCCCAGCTTCTTTCAAACTGGAAATATTAGAAGAAGGAAGCAGAATATGGGCATGTTCCCACTTTAATACTCTAGCTTCCATGTCCTTGTCTCAAGGGGCAGCCAGGTTCAACATCCTCCTTAGCCTGAAGCAGTTCTAACCCTAAATTGTCTGTTTGCCACACTGCCCAGTATACAAGAGGGCTTCCCAGGCCTCCTGTCAGAGCAGCAATATTGTATAGAGAGGAAATGCAAGAATGAAGGTCTGAGAGAAGGACAGCCAAGATACAGCTTAATTTTTAAAGTAGAATGCTTTCAACATTCAAATGGGACATCTGTTTCCTACTCAGAGGTCATTTACATTTTATTTTAAGCAGTCATCACAAAAAAAAAAAAACAACAGAAACTGCAACTTTGGAAGAGTGGCTCTTGGCAAGTGCTCTGAATAGAGAATGTCAGACTGGCTCACAACTCAGGTTCCTGGGCTCTGGAGAGTGGAGCTCAGACTAACTCAGTGCTTAACTTTTTCCCTTGCCTAACCTGGGGCAGCACCATGCTGACCATGCAGGTTTCTCATACTGTCCTGAGAAGTCGCTAATGCTTTCTCATGATCTCCATTTAATTTGTATTTAATAACCTGGAATCATAGGAAAAGAGCAGGGTCATAGAATGGGTCGATGTTGTACAGATACTATCCGGAAATGTTGGGGGCAGAGAGCCTTAAAAAAAAATGAACTTGTTAATCTCAACCTTGCCAGCACGGATCACAAAGTCGGAGTAAAATTTAGAACATCGAAGCACACTTGCCAATAACGTATTTTAACAGTTTAAAGACTTTAGAGAGCACGTCAGGGCTGAGCCATAGAGAGAAATGCAGGAGCACGTTTATGGTTTTTGTAGCTCCCATAAAAATGGTGTTTCTCCCTCTTCTCCTTAAACAAAGAAGAATCTCAAACCTAAATAAACTTGGAACTACCCTTGATTATAGCTCTTCCTGCTGAGAAATATTTTTAAATGTTGACTTTGGTTTTACTGTAGCCTTAGCTTATGTTGTAAGGCTGCACAAATGATTCCTCAGGCCATCTAGAAGCACTGGTAGAGTAGTAGGGGATGGCAATCCTGAGAGGCCACTGCATTCCTTCCTGGTGCCACAGCATCAATTAATGAACTGCTTCCATTAAAGACAATGATAAACATGCCTGAGTCACTTTAATTGTGCTTGCTTGAGTTACAGAAACACTCTAGCCACAGCTTTTTTGCAGCTTTATACTTGAAAATTTTTGAAAGAGAGCATTACTTCCTAACTATTCATATTTGTATTCTTATGGCACCTGAAAGTCTTAATCCTACATCAGAAGTCTTATAGCACAATCTCTGCATACATACCCTATCAAGAGCAACAAAAGCCAAAAATACCTTTCCCTGAAATAGCTAGCAGTGTGAGTACATGAAAAATCAAAAACCATTCAGAATTTGACATGCAGAGAAGGCCTACTGGAAACATCTGTTCTGTGCATTCCAGCTGAAACATTTGCAGTCTGAGACAACCGATATAGAAGCTAGTTGTGAATTAATTAGGAAGACTAAATCATATAAAATACAAAATAAAAAATAATTACTCATAAAGTCATTACACTGTCTATTTAGCTTTTTACTGTTAACGCATAATTTTGTGGGAATTTAGGAGTGGGGAGAAGGAGGAAAAAAAAACAACAAAAAAACTGTGGAATAGTCATATAGTTTGGCTTCACCTTCTGTATCTTCTGCATACTGTAGTTGCTAAAGTTAGCACAGTCCAGTTAAAGGAGGCAGAGGTCCAAAAGAAGGACTTCCAAAAAGGCAAGATTCCACCAACTTCACAACAGCAGCATTGTTTCAGCTGCCTCTCCTCAACGCTCTGTTGTCTCTAGAGACAGCGATAATTCCTGGGCATGGCCCCAGCTTCATAAACCTATCAGTGTTCAGTACCTGCATATGTTGCTTCACCCCATGTCTCATTTTTAATTATAGCACTTACTCAATGAAAAGCACCTATGGTACACACTTGCCTAAAAAGTGTATGTGTTTTTTTCTCCCTAAGTGGAGGAGAAAATAAGCCACAAAGGCAAACTGAATGGTTAATGCAGATGTGACCACGCTTTAAAAATTATTCTATTGTATGTAAATATAATATACTGAAAATGAGGGAAAAAAAATAAAAGAACACCTACTACCCACCATTATAGTGTCATGAAGCATGACACTATAATGCGAATTGCAAAAATAAATGTAAAAGAAAAAAAAATTGAGGAAAAAATATAATATAAGGTTTTCAAAATTTGAAAAGTAATGAAGAAATCTGCCATTGCAATCGTGGAAGGAAGAACAGCAGGTCAGGGAGATGAAGGGGGAAAAAGATTGAGGAAGTTTGCATATGTAGGGATGAAAGCAAAAAACAAAACTAGAGACAGTGAAATGTATTAACTGCAATAAATTCTATTTCCTCAAAGTTTTTCCAAGAAAAGACAATGAATGCACTTCTAGTAGTGTATGATGTTGTTTCTATGATTCATACTTTCTGAAAATGTGCAGGCAAGTAGAAGCAACTCCAAGACGATCAGTTTTCCAGAAATTATTGAAATTTACCATATGTACTCAAAGCGACTAAGTTGAAACTTTTTCTTGCAAGAGAAAGAGCCACAGATAATCTGCAAAGTAGAACTAAAAGTCTCTTCATTTTTCCATAGACACTCCCTGAATAAGATTGTATGTCCCATAGCTTTTACGGTGAGTCCCATATTTCACATGCTGAAAGGGCACAGCAAGAACACAGCAAGACGGGTCTTAGAGTCTGTTGACTGTTCCAAAGGAATTAGTTAATTATGACTCAAAAAATATCTTTAGATCCCACAAAAGAGAAAATTATGCATGAAAGCAGAGATATTAGGGTTAGAAAAGAACTCAAGATGCCATCTACAATAAATTTCTGCCTTAGGAAGAACAATCTTTATCAGAGACATATCCAAGAGATATTTGTTTAGCCTGCGTGGAGATCTCTATAAGGTCTGCAGGAAATCTATTCCAGTGCTCAGCATCATTTGTTACAGTGACTTTCCATCTTATTCATGACCTCAGAAATTCTGGCCCACCAAATTCCTACAGTTGTGAAGGCACAATCAAGGATGTGATGTGTCCATATCACACCTGAGTCTACATGAACTTACTGGTTCTGTGATAATTCCTAGCCAAGTACTTCAGAGCTGGTCTGGAACTTCCTCAGCAACACAGTGCTGTCCAGGGCATATTTTCTGTTCTGTGTTTTTAAGATGTCAAATAATTTCCTGGCCTTCAAAAAATGGCAAATTAGTGTTAACAGAGTCAGGGAAAAAAAAGGTTTTACAAAGACAAATATTTTCCTGAAAGTATGAAAACTACTATGAAAACACCTGTGTCAGAGTTGATACATAAAATCTAGGGATCTTTTGTGGGGATGATGGTAACAAAACGCATAAACCTTCAACTGTGGGTTCCTGGTTTGAACAGCCTGGTAGCCACAGCACAGCTTGTGGGAATTCATGGCTGCCAGAAATTAAGCTATTTTCAGTCAAGGATAGGAGGAAACTCCATTCTTAGGTCCAAGTTCCCTTCCTATCTGGTACTGAGGCCTAGTTTCTCAATACTGAGCCAAAAAGCCAGTGGAGAATCCAAAGCTATCCTCAGAAATAAGTCTTTTAAAACCTTTTCTTGGTTCTTCTCATTTTTGATCATTCCTGGTTCTCTTCCATGAACAGACATTCTGGCAAGAGAGGAAGTATGGGACAGTATAAACAAACATGACAAAGTAACAGGTACAGCATTGCCAGCTCCAGCAAATGTACAAATTGAGCTAATCCCAGACTTTACTGCAACAATTCTTATTGCAAGAATTCTTACTGCAAGAATTCTTGTTAAAGTTACTACCTCTCCTAGAAAAATTGTCCTGCCTATATTTGACAAAATTACAAGTAGCTTTCCAACTGCAAAGCAGTCAGTCAGACAGCAATATTCTGCAGCTGCGGAGAGCACCTATTCTGAAATCTCAATATTCACCCCAGAGCTCTGGGTCCAAATGGAGCTGAAAGGTATCGTCCTTCCTTTAGATCAGGGCTGAGAGAGGTTTGTGAGATAAAATTCACTGCCAATAATAAAGGTCAGCTGCTCCCATCTCCTGCTGAGCTTGCCTATACATCCTTATTTTTTAGCATTTACCTCCAGCTACAGATACTCATTGCACATACTTATGTTGCCCTCTGACAGTGGTGAAGCTTCTAGCACTGCTTTGTGTTTCAGCTTCAGGACACCTTGTCAGTTCCAGTTCCAACATCTGTTAATTTTGTGTCCCCAGCTTTCACGACTATCTGTAGTGCCTCTGCTCTTGCTGCTCCAGTGGTTTATCTCTTTCCACACCTTGTAACCCTTTTCCAGAGTTCTTGAGGAAGTGAGAAATGAGAAAGAAAGAAAAAAAAGCGCTATTGTTGCATTTTTGGCAAGTTCTGAATTGCAGAGCTTTCTCCATTTCTTTTTCTCCTGGAATAAGTGATGGTAGATGCTCTAATAATGAGGAACACTGGAGAGTTTTTAAGTCCTTGCTTGTACCTGCCACTGGCTGTTTTCTTCTCAGGGAGTGAGGAAATGGGACGGCTCCCAACCAGCAGCATAGGACAGAGTATGAAATATAGAAGCTTAAGTGTCTCGTGTCATTGCCAAGCTATTTTTTACCCTAAAAGAGCAAATGTAAAACACAGTCCAAGAGATAAATCACCTAAGCTTGCTAAACTGCAGGTCTCCTGACTGCCATCAGAGAAGGCAAGCAGTAGCAAAAGGAAGGCTTGAGAAAATGTGGGTCTGCTGCTGAATGAGGTGGGTGGCCTGGTGACAGAGGATACAGAGGAGGCAGAGTTACTGAATGATGCTTTTGATTCATCTTTACTGCTAAGGTCAGCCCTCAGGAATCTCAGACCATGGAGGTAAGAGAGAAAGTCTGGAGAAACAAAGACTTTCCCTTGGCTGAGGATGATCAGGTCAGAGATCATTTAGGCAAACTGGACACTCACAAATACATAGGCCCCAATGGGATGCATCCACGAGTGCTGAGAGACCTGACATGTGTTATTGCTAAGCCATTCTCTGTCATGTTTGAAATATCACGGAGACAGGTGAGGTGCCTGAGGTCTGGAGGAAAGCCAATGTCACTCCAGTCTTCAGAAAGGGCAAGAAGGAAAGTACAGTCCAGTCAACCTCACCTCCTGGAAAGGTGATGGAACAGCTCATTCTAGATGTATCCTCTAAGTATGTGGAGGAAAATAATGTTATCAGGAGTAGTCAACATGGATTCACCAAGGGGAATTCATGCTTGACCAATCTGATAGACTGCTCTGACTGGCTGGATAGATGAGGGGAGAGAAGTGGATGTTGTCTATCTTGAATTCAGCAAGGCTTTTGACACTGTCTCACATAACATCTTCATAGGTGCAGTCAGGAAGTGTGGGTTGGATGAGTAGACAGTGAGATGGATCATGAACTGGCTGGATGGCAGAGCTCAGAGGGCTGTGATCAGTGGCACAGTTTAGTTGGAGGCCTGTAGTTAGTGGTGTCCACCAGGAGTCTGTGTTGGGTCCAGCCTTGTTCAAACTATTCATCAATGACCTAAATTAATGGACAGCATGCACCCTCAGCAGCTTTGCTGATGGTACCAAACTGGGAGGAGTGGCTGATTGTCCTGGTTTTCTGACACACCAGAAGGCTGTGCTGCCATTCAGCAAGACCTGGACAGGCTGCAGAGTTGGGCAGAGAAGAACCCAATGAAGCTCAATGAAGGCAAGTGTAGTGTCCTGCACCTGGGGAGAAATAACCCCAGGCACCAGTACAAGTTAGGGGTTAACCTGCTGGAAAGCAGCACTGAAGAGAAAGACCTGAGAATCATGGTGGACAAGAAGTTAACCATGGTCATGTGTCCATGCGGCCAAGAAGGCGAACGGTATCCTGGGGTGCATTGAGTATGACCAGCAGGTCGAGGGAGGTTATCCTGCCACTCTACTCTGCCCTGATGAGGCCACATCTCCAGTATTGCGTCCAGTTCTGGCCTCCCTAGTTTAAGAAGGACGAGGAATTACTGGAGAGAGTCCAGTTGAGAGCTACAAAGATGATTAGGGGCCTAGAGCATCTTTCTTATCAGGAAAGGCTGAGAAAGCTGAGTCTGTTTAGCCTGGAGAAGACTGAGACGAGATCTTATCAATGCTTATAAATATCCCAAGGGTGGGTGTCAAGAGGATGTGGTCAGACTCTTTTAAGTGCTGCCCAGTGACAGGATAAGGGGTAATGGGCACAAATGGAAACACAGGAGGTTCCATCTGAATATGAGGAGAAAATTCTTTACTTTGAGGGTGCCAGAGCACTGGAACAGGCTGCCCAGAGAGGTTGTGGAGTCTTCTTCTCTGGAAATATTAAAAAAACACCTGGACACATTCCGGTGCAACCTGCTCTAGGTGAACCTGCTTTAGCAGGTGGTTGGACTAGATGATCTCCAGAGGTACCTTCCAACCCCAACCAGTCTGTGATTGTGTGATATCTAAGCAAATAATTTATATTACTCTAATACAGTGATTCAACATGATTGAGCCCCTTAAGTATGACTTGTTTGACTAATGAGTACTTAACACTTAATTATATTATTCAAAGCACTTAATTAAAACACATAATTAAGATACAGGAAGGTCAGCACTATTTTGTGCTCGTGAAAACTGGCGAAAGGAAATTACTCGAATAGGGCCACACAAGTGAGTCAATGACAGGCAGGGATGCAAAACCCAGGCTTTCTACCTAGGGCATGCTGTCATGGATTGTATTGCATCTCAGCATATATTAGCAAAGGCTATGTTTTATAGTTTTATGCATATCATTGCATACACAAAAAAGTCTGTGATAAATCATCTTCCTGTGTTTGGACTTCATGCTGTATCTCTCATTCTGAGGAAACCAGGTCTCCAATCAGTCTCTTAAGACACTTTCCACATCTAAAACTAGTTTTTCAATAAGATTTTAGAGAACGACTGAATCATGTCACCTGGATTATCATGTCCAACTTTTAGAGGCTTGAGATTTCTTTTAAAATAGAAATTGCTCACCTTAAGAATGAACACAGAATGTCGATTTATGTCAGCTGAGTTAGCAGCCTAAGGGCTGTATTATCTCACTGGTTTTGCAGTGGGTAGTATTCAGCCAGAATGGTCTGATCTGTGGCATAAACATTCAGTAGAGAAACACCGCATAGTTTGACTAAGAATAGCATGAACAGGCAGCAGCTATATCAAGAATCTGCTGCCAATAACCTTTATAATTGGAGGGAAATCCCAGATTCAGTTTAGGGTTTCCTTCTTTACCCATGGACTTTGGAAGCATCACTACATTTAATGGCAGACAATACAAATACTATTTCATAATTTTCTGGAGATTTTTTTTTTAAATGTAGGGCTCTTGATTTTTACCAGCTGTTGAATCAAATTTAGTGTAAGCCTGTTGCTTTGTGTACAGCCTGCAAACAATGTGGATTGTAAAGTGAGTAGTGCACAAGCCCAATTTCAATTGCAGGCTGGGATTCCCCAATGTTTTACAGGGGAACTTGGTTGATAATTGTGTTTGCTGTTGGGTGAGGCATGGAGACCAAGCCATTGTATTTAACCTTTCAATACCAGAATATCACGCAAGCTCTAAAGCCAAGCCATTAAAATAAGGAAGGAGAAATCAATCGTAAGATATAAAAGCTTGGTTGTGCCTTTGCCATTGCTGAACCCACAACTGTATATTTTCATGCTGTTTAAGTCTTCACGTAATACTTGTATAAACATCCAAAGTCCTTTTGATTTTTCTTTTCCTGTACTGGATAGAAGTGCAGTTTGTGCTATAGTAATGAAACCTGGATATTGCCTTATACAGGGCAATGCTAGGATGTCTTGCTGAATACTCATGGTAAACTAAGAACGATCCATCAAGTTGTAAGAAGATCCAAAATCTAAACAGTTCAGTGTAAGGGTTTTTAGGTCCCATACCTGAAAACGGTTATGCCACTATTTCCCTCTGAAGTACAACCAATGCTTTACTCAGATCAGGATTGCACAAGAAGGTCAAAATTGCTTGCAAATATTCAAGGGACACATCCACCTTAAATGGTAGTCTGCTGGTCAAACTCAAGAGTTATAGTTATTAAACCTATTCAAAACCTTTTGAGAACACAGATATTTTGAAAAATGCAGAAAAATGCAAATTAATTGCTTTTCATTCCCCTGTTGCTTTATGAAAAACCACACGGCCTCAGGGTTGACTCTGCAGAAGAGAAATCCACTACAAAAAATATGGGAGAACTTTGTAAAGAAAAAAAACCCTTTAATACTCACTGTAGCCATATCAGCTACAGAAAACTTCTTATAGTTTTAAAATTACAATATCTCATTATAACATTAAACATATTGCTTGAAAAAAAGCCATTGATTCGCTACTTTGTGATATGATGTGCTATAGGAGAAGGCAAGAACACATATATTGCACATGGACAAAGATAAATTGTAACCCCTGGTTAGTGCCCCTATGAAGACCATTGAGTTATAAATTATGGAGAAGATAAACTGCTCGCTTTTAAAGTAACTGAGGTAGAAATGGGATTGAGGCCACAAATTGTGGGCAGTTACATAGGGAAATTGAAGTTACTTCCAAAGGACAAGCAAGAAGCAGTTTTCTCTAACAAGCTAGTCATGAGACTTTAAAGTTCATGTAGCTAAAATGCTTTGCACTAGACTGAAAATGCTACGCTGGCAGTAATTTGTCCCATTGAGACCATTATTGCTCCTAATGAGAAAATATTTTTGTCCTAAAAAGCCATTAATGCATTCAAGATTCTACTGAATACAACTAGGAGAAACATTACACAGAGAACATGAACTGAATCCTATCTTGAACATCACAAATGATTGATTGAGTCATTATATTGGAAGCAATGTATTTCCCCTGTAAATTAAAAAAAAACTAATAATAAAATAAAATCCACACCTTTCTCAGTTGTTCAACCTTCAGTATCGGAAAAGTTGTAAGAAACTCTTGAATGCAAATAAAGGGCTCCAGCCTACCACCCACCAAACCTCGGGGCTGTGTCTATATCTCAGGCATCCTGTGAATCAGTGTTCCTAACATGCACACCTAACATATGACAGAGAAAGATGCCCCTTAAGGTCCCCAGAGGTAAATCCTGAATCTCATCGGAAAATGTTGCTATTGGTTTTTTACATGCTGAGTCTGATAGTCATACACTATTTGGAGGAATAAATTAGAACAGAAAATCATTTCTATTTTGAACTCTCATTGCAGCAGACCAAGGAGCATAAATTATTTTAAATGCATGTGGTTTTGCATTAATAAACATAAGCACATAAAACTTCTTGAAAAGTGCTCAGATATGTCTAGAGATTAATATCTTATGACTATATCTTATTATTCTAAAAGCATCATCTAAATTGATAGAGACTACAGAAATTTAATACAGGAATATAAAACAAGTTTAAATATAGAAGGGTATTTTTTCCCTCAATCTAGTATTTTATAAGCATCTTTATTCCTGATATTTTCTAGGATACACACATAAAATATAGAATAAATTGCTGTAACATGTACTAACTTAATATCTTAGTAGTACCACAACATTTAGATAATCTTCATTATGTCTCATTGCCTGTCCTAAACACTGACATCTTCAAGCAGAAGCCTGTACAGACAGCCAAATTCTTTTATGCCATCAATTCCACTTCTCCACAGCAAGCACAGAGTTATCATCCTCTAATAAGACTGGAAGTCAGATTCCCTATTATTTTATCCTTTTTTAATTTTTTCAATTTAATTTTTTCAATTTACTCCAATTTTTACAGTTTCAGGATGCCAACAGAAGCAGAACATCTCCATACTGCCCCTTTGTGGGCATATTTGAAACATACAAAATTCAAAGCTTTTAAAGAGATGGTTTGGTTCACACTCCACATTTATGCACATACATAAGTCATTAAATTTAATACTGCAGTTACATTCTTCCCACAAAATGAAAAACAGAGTTCACTCTTTCTCACACTTTATTCATTTGTTCACATGAAAGTCAATGTTTCATATATTCCTAATATAATTAGCAATTCTGAAACCTCTCAGTCCTCCATCCCTCATCTCTTTGGCACCACTGCTGTTGTAAAAACTGACTCTCCAAAGTGATTAATATGAACTAAATCATTTTTTTCAAATACAAAAGACAAATAAAAAAGGGTACTAACAACAGCAGCTGGAAATAGTGCAAGATACATTTCCTTACTCCCTCACTAACAGTCATCTTTGCCACTTTGGATACTTAATTCAGAATGACAGGAATGTGACAGTGAATGTTCAGGACAGAATAAATATTTTTCCATTTTTGCTTTCTTGCATTTCTTCCAATTATTTTCACAACATACAACTACTATATTAGTAGAGAGCAAACAGGAACAAGTAAGAGATTACCTGAGAACATGAAAGTCCACATTCTTCAATCCTGGGAATAATCTGACAATCAGAATTCCAAAAAAGAATTATTAGAAGAATCTGACCATGAATACTTATCATCCTAAATTAGGGGGAAAAACAAAAAAAAAAAAGGCAAAACCTCAGAAGAAACCTTCTACTCTGACAATTTTCTCTCTCATGCCAAAACTTTAATATGAATTTTAGTCCCTCCCACAGCACCTCTGAGCTCCTCCCTCTAAAACTTTCCAAAGACAGGAAATTACTAGTTGTGGGAAATATAAAGCATGTTCAACTCATTTATTATGTTCTGTAGTGAAAAATGGGAAACGTGAATTTCTGACAATCACAGTAAAAGCCTTTTGCTCCTGGTTTTCATCATGTCAGCTTTAGATCAGTTTTAGCAAACTTCTTTTCCATACATTTTAAGTATAAGTGGGATTTTTTTTTTTCTGGCTCAATGTACCAGGCAGGTTCACTGGGATCCAAATGCATTCTTGTGTCTACTTACTTTTCTGTTTTTCTCATGCACTGAATAAAAAGAAAAACAGCTTTGCTCAGGTGGTAGTATTGGAAGACTGCTTTCTTGGTTTTCATCAGCAGGAAAACCGGATTATTTTACCCTAGAAATCTATGCCTTGAACTTTTTTCGCCTATTATTTTATTGTATCAGCAGGAGCCTCTTGTTCCATAACCCGTCTCCAGCTCCCTCGGGAAGTATGGATGCTTTGCCACAGAAACTGAACACCAGCCGCTCTGAAAGCAGAGCACAAGTGAGTCACAACTCCCGATACCTGTTGGCAGAACAAAATGCTCAGGCGAGCCTTTCTGGGTGCCACCTGGTATAGTCCCACTACCCCTCACAAGGAACAAGTATTCCCAAAACACACTCTGTGGTTCATACGGAGGCTACATGTGGTGTTTTGCCCTCGGTGGAACAGGGAGTTATTCCTCCATGTAGAGGGCTTGCTCACAACTAAGAGAAGCATCTTTCAGTAGGACAGTGCCAGAACCCACTTGCAAAACCTTCGAAAGAAATACACAATTAACACCATCTGCCAGGATCTGGCTTTACCAATCTTTTTTTTCTATAAACAGGTAATGTCTGCCAATATACCTACTATAATTGTATTTTAGATACTTTCATGTGGGTCCACTTTGTCAAACTTCCAACAAGACTTTATTTTTGGAAGACAGAGAGCAGTATCAACCACAGTACTGAACAAATCGTTATTTAATTATTTTGGTTTAAAAAATAACAAATTTTGTCATCTATACATAATAATACACCAGAACAAAGATCTGCTGGTCCACTCCACTGTGCCAAACAGGTTCAGTAATGGATGCTTAAGAAAAATAAGAAAGACGTTTAAATACACTGCTTCCATGGATTATTTTAACCTATATGTTGCCAGATTCTAATGATGTGGATTTTAAGGATTTCCTGAACTGAAAGCCACATGCACATCACTGCTTTTAATAGCTGCTTCTGTATCTTTCTTACATGAATTTGTACAACAACTCTTTGCATCTATTTATCCTTTTGATTTTCAAAACTTCTCATGGCAATGAGTTACACAATGAAACTATGTGTATTTGCTTTGTTTTGATTTTCAAACCGCCTCCAAACATTTCAGCTGGGTTCCCCCCTTGTTCTTACTTTAGAAAAAATAGAGAATATTCATTCTCATCTCATCTTTGCCAAAACAGTCACGATTTTACTGATTTCTAGCAAATCTCACCTATTCTTTCTAAGATCAAGAGTACATCTCTTCATTTTTGCCATACCCTTTTGTAAAATAGGTGGTCCCACACACAATATTCAGAAGTGAACAGATCAATATCATTTAAGTAACAGCATAGTGATGTTGACAGAATCATCAGAAGCATGAAAACCCTCTACCAAAAAGCAATTTTGACTTGCCTTAGTGTATCTTTTACCAGTATGTCGACTGCTGGCAAGGCAGTTCAGCACACAACACAGGCAGTGGTTTTGCATCTTCATTTCCACTGCAGTTTATGGGACCCTATAAAATCCTGTTTGATCACTGTTTCAGATATTAGTATTATTCTTTGGAATTATTTGTTTTAAACTTAGATCTGAGACAATTCTTCCAACTCACCCTTCAGTAGGTTCCCTCATAATGAACTCTACTGCAAGCAAGCACTTAATTTTTTTACTGTGCCATTAAAATTCCTTGAGAAAAAGGTGTCATTTCATATCTCCACTAGTCAGCTCCATAGATGTTTTCAGAGGCTTCCTTCTCATCTTTGGTTTAAAAAGGATGGTATTGAGCTTTCTTAAAAATATTGCATTAGGAGGTGCAAAAAGATGTTTTCTTACAGGTAGAGATCTTACATACGTACTGTCCTGAGTTCCCCCTATATTACTTTTAGAGCAGCTCCTTGTCACTGGAAAGGCTCTACCCTTTCAATTGTTGCTTTTAATTTCCTTTTGGAGACCTATTCATTCCATATATTTCCTTTTTTACTTATACACCAGCATAACACAGTTTTTTGGACATTGAACTCGTGCCACTATTGAAGAGCAGCTTTTTGAGTGGGTGCTTGGAAAGGCACCAAGCGTTCTTGCTCTTCCTATGGGGTCTGTGACCACTCGCTCCAAGCAACGGTCATTTTTAGTGTTCACAAATTTAGTTTCTGCATGAAGCCCTGAGGTAACGCTCCTCCAGTTTCCACAGAAATGACCAATGACACTCACTTATTCTCTCTTACTGTTTCTGGTATTTCTTAGCACACATCTGTCCCCTTCTAAATAAAGTGGTTATCAGCACTGCTCTAGCAGTATAGCATTGCTATGTGGGAACAGAGTCCAGACAGTCTCTGTAAAAACATTTATTAAGTTCAGCAGGCAACAACCTTATTGTTATTTACTTTATTTGACAGTAAGCTTTTTTAAAATTATGTCTAAACTAGCACAAACTACTTTACCACTCCTACATAATTTGTATCCTGGAATTACAGTGTTCATCCACTGTTTTTATTACATCAGGTTACGGAACCCCCACTAGGCAAACATTCCCACTAAAAGCTGGGCAGTATAATAGATCCATACCATGGTTTTTTGAAAAGTGTCTGTTACGTAGGAGCATCTATGAATGTGAAATTTATATGGGCACTAGCCCTTCAAGGCGCTCTGCTCAAATGGGTCTCTGATTCTTTACAATTATTCTTGAAAATAATTTATTGATAACAGATTCCTTATATTCCTTGTACCTCACTACACCTTACCTACATTTTAATCAACACTTGTCTTGTGTTTGAAGTTTTTACTACTTCATCCCTGAAGAACAGATGACAGCAAATTATATACTGTCCTGCTTCTACTGATGCTCCCTCCATCTTAAGAATAAACACTCAAAAAATACCTTCGATAGGAAGTGCCTCCTTATGCACTTTAGTAATATAGACACTTTGAGCCCTAAAGCTTTACGAGAGCACTAGCCAAGGTTATAGAAAAGCCAAATTCTAAACATCTCTCAGTCCAAGAAGGTTTGAGTCCAAATCTTGCACATTTCAGGACGGTAGCCTGGCTACTCGGGGGGTTTTTTTTTTAAACAAATGCAGAGGTAGACCCTAGAGAACAGCACAAAATCCGGTATTTCCCATTCTCCATCTTCTCTTGGGTCAAGCCTGATCTCTGGACCACCAGCCCAGGTCCGTTTTTCATTGCTCTCTGGCTTCACAAATTTTGCATGCTTGGCTACACACTTGGCCCATTTCAAAAGCAACCACTAATATATTTCCACCGTTGAAATAAAGGTTAGGACAGGTGTATCAGCTGAGCATACCTGAGCAGCCAGATATGGATTTTGTGGCTTGTTGTGTAGGAGTTTAAGCACAGAACTCCACACAGATTTCCTTTGTTGAGATGAACATGTCAGTGCCTGGGCGGGAAGGCAAGTTCCTGTCACATCCATCCTGGAGAAGTCCCGGACTACTTTGGAGCGCAACAGACACATTCACACTACATTTTGCAAGAGTATCCTGTGGTACAGCATTACATACTTTCAAGTCCCACCAACACAGGCGCACATATATCATTATTATTATTATTCCAGCTGTCTTGAGATGAAGGGCCATGGCCAGCACAGTCCCATGGCTCCTCTTTTAACTTAGTGTGCAGTCGTCCTGCCTGCACCAGGCAGCAGACATCTTGCCTCAGGGCCACTCACACCAACCACAGGACAGCTGAGTGTTTATAACTTAGCAGCTTCTTGTCATGTTGGGCAAGCTCTGGAGCGGCGCCGTGTGTGGTGCTCCTGTCATCACAATTACATATTCGCAGTGATTCACAGCTACTCAGGAGCTGCACTTTTCCAGGAGTACATCTCCTGTACAGAGCGAGCCTGCGTGGGCACCAGCAGGGCACTGAGTCCCACAGAGCCACAGCACAAGTTGGTGGCACAGGAGCTGCCCAAGTGTTCCTGTATCCAGCATGAGTTCCCTCAGTGGAGTGCATTGATTTGGTATCAGCATGGTAAATTGCCTGGTATCAGCTGGTTTATGTTCACTAATACACTCTGTGGAAACACAGTGTTTAACATAGTACAATCAGGATCATTCTCAAAGATGATGAGCATGGGGTTTCTGTGTCTAATTACTTTGGTTTTAGTTTCTTCTGTTGTCCTAGTTGCTCTGCTTCCTTCAAGACACTTGTTTTACTATTAAAACTGCATTCAGTTTATGCTTTCCCTTTATGTTTTTTCTGAATCTTTCATTTTTGAGAAAAGGATAATGTAAGGGTATGCTGAAGGTGAGAGCAGCTGCTTGATAAGTAGACATAGTTTTGGCGATGGCAAACCTGGACTTAATAGCTGGTAAGAAGGGGAAAACAAGAGGAACGTGAGGATTTGGGAAATTTGAGAGAAGCCAAAACTCAGCAAAGAATGTGCAGGGAAAGGGGATCAGAGAGGAACAAAGTGGGAATAGACAGAAAGGAATATTCTCTTACAGGCACGAGTGACTTCAGTGTCCCATTTTAAACTGAAGCTGTTACAGCAATAAAACATTTCTTAGGCTTTAAAACAATTTCCAGAATGAGCTCTCCTTGACAAGAATGAAATGCTATATCCTCCATACCTGTTTCCAGAGAAACAAAAAAAATTTCTGCATCATTGCATTTTTCTTTTTTTTTTCTTCCCCCCCTTTTTTTTTTTGACTTTTGAGAACAACCTTTTTTGTATTTTCTTGTACCTGCGTATGTAATTTTTCTGTGACTGGGGCTGAGGGAAATTTGGTTGGGCTGGTGTTGTTGTCAGTCACCCATGGTTTAAAGTCCTGCCCAAGAATAAAATCCGATACATTTGACCCAAAACTGGTTTTCCTGAGTTCAAAAATGTCCTGAGCCGTCTTGAAGGTATAGCAAACCTTTCTGGTTTAAAAATGAGATTTGAGCTACAATAGGAATTTGGGACCTTTACCATGCTTTCCTAATACTTCTTCCCTCATCACTACAGTTACACTGTAACTATTAGGTTATAATTATAAGTGTATAAGGTGTAAGATGCTGCCACAACAACAAATTCAAATTGCAACCATTTTGGTTACATCAGTGGAAAAACAAACAAACCAACCAACCACAAAAAATACTAACAGTACTTGTGGCTTAAAAAACATATTCACTACTAGCTAATCCTTGGCTACTTCTAAAAACAAAACAAAATATAACATTACTTAAGAAATACCTTTATCTATGTCTACATCTCTCTTGTGTTCTACTGTTGGCATTTAAACGAGTCATTTGAAGGGAATACAGAAGATGCTGTATTCCAGAAGTCCTCTAAAATAAATCACATTATTTTAAGTTCTGTTTCACTAAATCTAATCAATCCATCAATAATTGTAAAGGATTTCCATTGTCTCACTGCCCTCTGGAAATGAAACACTGGTAAATCAATCTTTGACTATCCCTCAACCTAGTACAGAAAACGATACTCAGCTTGGCCAGTGGACTGGCACCAGCCTTCTTGCTCTGAGGCATTTTTCTGAACTATATTAAGAGCTAAAATTAAAACCCTGCCAAGTTCTTTTTCCTTATGTCACCAAACATGCATTTATTTGAAATACGTTTTAAGAGATGGAATGCTATTCACACGCCACTTAAACTACTTTAACTTTTACTTTGAAAGTACTATATTTGTGGGCTTATACATTTGGAAAACAGTAAATCTGTGCCCATACTTTTTGAAGCGTTGCATAATGTCTTTGGTTTTATACTGAACAACAAGCCTCGTAATGAAAAGGAGGAAATTAGACTCTGGGGAAGTCCAGTGAAACAACCCATTATTCTGAGGAATTTTTTTTTTTTTAGGGACTGTATACACTTCCTAGAATGATTCTATGCACTGTGGCCATTTTCCACTTCAACAACAGTGAGAATTTAGCAGCAATATGTTGCCTCTAAGAGAGAAGTGATCGTGCCCCTGTACTGGGCACTGATGAGGCTGCACCTCGAACACTGTGTTCAGTTTTGGGCCCCTCACTACAGGAAAGACATTGAGGTGCTGGAGAGAGTGCAGAGGAGGGCAATGAAACTGGTGAGGGGTCTGGAACACAAGTCTGATGAGGAGCAGCTGAGGGAACTGGGGCTGTTTATCTTGGAGGAGGCTGAGGGGAGACCTTATCACTGTCTACAGCTACTGAAAGGACGTTGTAGCACGGAGGGTGTTGGTCTCTTCTCCCAAGTAGCAAGTGATAGGACAAGAAGAAATGGTCTCAAGTTGTGCCAGGGCAGGTTTAGATTGGATATTAGGAAAAAATTCTTCATGGAGAGGGTTGTCAGGCATTGGAACAGGCTGCCTGGGGAAGTGGTGGAGTTACCATCCCTGAAGGTGTTTAAAAGATGCATAGATTAGGTTCTTAGGGACATGGTTTAGAGGTAGACTTGGCAGTGCTTGGTTAATGGTTGGACTCAATGATCTTAAAGATCTTTTCAAGCCAAAACAATTCTACAATATCCATTTGGCCAGTTTGGGTCAGCTGTCCTGCACCCCCTTCCAGCTTCTGGTGCACCTGGCACAGCATGAGAAGCTGAAAAGTCCTTGACTGCTTAGGAATAACCAAAACACTAGTGTATTAGCATTCCACACCACTCCAAATCTCAAACACACCACGATACCAGCCACTAGGAAGAAAATCAACTCTTTCTCAGCCAGTCCCAGGACATCCACTGAAAGGATGCCATTTCATGCTCTGATGATCAGATAGATTAGCCAATTCTAGCTGCTTGCTCCTGCAAAAGAAAGGCTTAGTCTTTCTTACCCCTACTTCCCTCAGTCCCAGCCCTGCTCATCAGATTACCTGCCAACGTGATTCGGCTTGTTGGCCTATCAGAAAACTCATCCATCCCAGTGAACTGAACAGATTCCTTTGGGTCAGCTGGCAAGTCGGCTCAGATACACAAGAGCCTACAGGACAAGATGGATGCATGGCTAGAACCAAGTGTGGGAGAGGTAAGGAAGGGTGTGAAACTGCTCCTTCCATAAGACAGCCTGATTCCCAAACAATAATTAAAACTGGTAAGCACAAGATTCTCCAGCATAATTGGCATTCCTAAAAGACAGAGCAGTTTATCAAAAGACAGACCTTACCTTATTCTACTACTTAATACCTTCCTAATTCAAACGATCATTTTTCTTATGCACAATCAACCAGTTTTAATTCAGAAACAGACCTAGTTAATTGAGCTAAGTATTTAAGACTTGCTGCCTTCTAATTGTTAACATGAATGCTTTTATTATTAAGTAGTACATCGCTTGTAGTTTGGACTCCTCCCACTTAATTTTAATATTATCTAAGATGTGAGGATTCACATTATCTCTGAACCAAAATGTCCTCTCTCCTTCCTTCCCGGCTCTTTCCCCTTCATATTTAGTCACATAATTTCACTCTTCCCTCTGCCATTGCACAGACTCTCGCACTCATTTCATCAAAACTGAATTAATTCAATTAATTCAAGAAGAAATAAAAATGTGTTTGCTGCATTAGTGAGTTAAACAAGCCTACTCTGAAATGAAAGGAGCGCATAAGTAGACTCGAGGTAAAATAAAGGCGGTGGTGCAGGCAGGGAATGGATGCTGGGGAAGGTGGAGGACATCAGGTAGAATATAACTTTAAATTTTAGTTCAGCAGTTAACTTGGTTCAAACAATGTCATGAAACTACAGCCTCAGTATGTAACTGATCTCCTTTGACTCCCTACAGAACAGAGGAAGATAATATCTGAAGCCCTCGGAAAGTCCTTTTCTCCCATTACACTGCCTAGAGACACAGCCTGATTTCCAAACCTGGGTACTAAAATGGAAGTAACCCAACAAGTCTGACAACATGACCAGAAACCACAACACAGTGCTGAGGCAAGTCCCAGAGCTGGGGGGCCTCAGCGTCCTGCCACCCAAATGCCACTTACACGGTGCAGGACAATCAGTTCAGGCACTTCGTACATACAGGAATTTGGCTGAATGTTGGCATGCTTTCTCAAAACAACAGGTCCTAAGCCAAGAAAAGATTTAAAGCAAAACAAAACCTAACCCCTAGAATTCCATTATTTATAGCTGATCTCTTCCTTTTGTCCTTACCCCTTTGCCATTGTTACTTAAACACTTATTTGGATACTAAAATTGCAAATTACTACTCAAGCCCTTAAATTATTGTCTTCCATCTGAAGCCAACAATACAACTAACTTGGAATTCTGAAACTGAATATGAATAAGCTACTTGAAGTTTCACCATACATATTTTGCTTTGTGCAAAAACATTTTCATGTAAAAATACAACACAATGTACTGAGTTTACTCTAGGCTTACATAAACCAACTTTGCTTCCTAATGCAGCTGAAATTTAGATGACCTGGAAAAAGAAAAGCATTTAAAGGCAAGTTCTTAGGAACAAATTTCCCTAACATGGACTGCAATGCATATCGTTTGCCTTTTTTATCAGCAGACCACAGCTACAAGGGCAACTAAGTACCTGAAATACTTCATTCCTTCAATTTTAGCAATAAAAAAATATTAATTTTACCTGATTTGGTTTTCTGCTATGCCCACAATATGTTTCAATCACGGCTGCTTAAAGGAATAATGCTAATGAGTGAATTAGAAGTCATTCTTACCTAAACAGCTGCACTGCATTTAGGATTTACACCATTAGAAAGAACACAGGCTGAAGCACCTTGTCCCGACCACTTGTTCTCAAATGTGTGAGGACCCCAGCTGCCAATGAGCCTTGGTGGCATAAAGTAACATTCAAATACTGAACCCTCCTCAGTGCAAACAACCACAACAAGTGACAATAAGTAGACCAAATTGCCTCTGTGGACAATAATGTTATGTGCAGTTGTATGAAAAGCTCCCAGTTCTCCACCCCACTGTATATTAAAAACAACTCAATCATGCTACCAATTGAAAATGCACTGCTAAAATCTTCTTGGATTACATAAGGACTACTCTTCAGTCTGGTGACTGTCCTATTTTTATTTGTTTGTTTGTTTGTTGAGGGTACCTTTGGGGGTAAGGGATTCTCTTATACTCCACGACATCTCCATGAGTAAGATTATAGCACACCTTTGAAGTCCCTAGTGCATCATTACTAGGACAGACTGGATTTTAGAGAGAAATTGATACTCTGTTATTAGATACTAGATCTATGGATCAGATTACGAATAGAATATATATTGAAGCATATGGTCTGATACAAACATAAAATGGAGGTTAACACACAAGAGATGCTGCACATGAGGACACCAGCAGTTTCTAGAAAGGAACCCTTGACAATCTGGAAGGATTGGAATAAAAACTCCTTTCCAGATATCAAAATTTCAGCTGAAGTTAACAAATTTTTAACACCAGGACCAAAAAAAAAAAGTAGAGTCACCGAAAGAAGGAGAGCTGCTTCTCACCATGTCCTCCTTTCTCACCAAATCTACGAAGGAAAACTCTTTCCTTGAAAAGCAGGGACCGCCAAAGGACACTGACAGAGGGAAGTATGGAAAGACTGGCAGAACGGCAACTATCAACAGTGATGCTATGTAGCCCTCAAAAAACAGGAAATCTAGGATATAGTCCGAAAATGTCGTAAGCAGCAACCATGATGACTTCACACCATATCTGCTGTCCTGCGCTGTAGCATCTCAATCCTTCAGTTGAACTGAGGGTGTGGGATCACATTGCAAACTGAATAAGGAAACCAATGCAGCTTTAAAACTTAAGAACAGTGGTTTTGTGCGATTTGAGTGATTTGCGGTTTTTTTAGGCAGATTAGTTTGAAGCATCACAGGTGTCCTGGTGGAATTCAGTGTAGCAGCAGACAGTATGCAGTAGGTTGAAGTTTTGATGCTATCATTTTTCCTTCCCATTTCAATCTTAAACTTTGTATTTACAAGATGCAGATAAAATCATTCTAATTTTATGTAACTTTTAATATAAATCAGATGTTGGAAAGAACAAAAAAATAAATACAAAAACTCCAAGATAAACCATATTGAAATAAATTTAGACTCTTTCCATTTACTTCAATGGAGATGGGTAAATGAGCAGCAGAAGAAAAGCTATAATCTAAACCAGGATTGCTGGCAAAGAGTACGTGCCCTCAGAACTGAGCCTGAGTGAGTCAAGGCCTCTGTCCAGAAAAACAAGCTTAAGACTAGCTGATATTAATCCTGGTTATTTGTTAAATGGTGAGCCCAGACACAACCAAGAACCAGTCACAATCCCTGCACTGTCAATGGGGTCCAGTGGCAAAGACAGGGTACACCCCACACAGAGTGAGCAGAGGCAGCAGGAGACGCTTCCACCAGCATCGCCCCTCTGGTGGCACCTCAGAAAACAAGCCATGACAGGGCCACCTCACAACTCAGCCCCTGCAGAAGCCTCTTGTAGCTGCTGGAAAGCAGAGCTGGCAATACAGAAACCCATTTCCAAGTTCCTTCTGGACGCCCAAAGTCTGATGGCATAAAGCAGATAACCACGCAATACAAAACAGCAAATCATCCTATGCATACAGTGTTTTAACACCTATTTTCCCTTTCCAGAACATACAGGTGGTAAGAACACCTTAGAACTCTAGATATCTGGATTTCAGACTCCATGGATCACAATAAGCAGAGGAGAAAAGAACAGGGCCCGTTTAAACCTAAACAATCTGCCCTCTGTTTGGGGAAATGGCCACTATCAAGCACCCATATAAAAGGTGTTTCTTGGAATTAGGAGGTACATCAGATTTTAAAAATGGTGTCAGGGAAAAAATCGTTCAAAAGAAAAAATAAATCAGTTTCAGTTTTAATATTTTTTCTCCAGAAACAACAGTTTCTCTTTACAGGACAGAAAAGAATATTTATAACCTGTTCACTAAAGGGGTTATAACTTTTGAATGAGTGAAACAAAGTAGGAAATAAATGTTAAAAAAATACTCTGAGGAAAACTCCGGTAAGCATTACATAAGGATATTTTATACATGTAGATCTCTCCTGTCCTGACAAAGAAAGTAGGAAAAGCAATTTTTGCTTATATTTGATGGTCATAACTTGATATTAAAAAACCCACTGATTAGAAATTAAACTATAAACTGTTTTCACGGACATTTCTTTCTTCATTCCTTAAAGCCAGCAGGCATAGTTTTCCTTATGCATGAATCTGATTCATTGTAACACATTCAGCTCTGTCATTGTTATTTCACTCCTTGGCTGTTTTCCCTATAAATGTAGAGGCAGAAAAACAGTTTACTGTGAAATATCTCATATGAGCATTGGACAGGTAACACTAGATAAGGGAAAAAAATAATCCAAAACTCATCTTTTGAAGATACTTTATCCAAGATACTACTATTCATAAAATGGTGATATTACCATTTTCTCCTGTCAGTTTCTTCCTGAGGGACTTCCCACTCAGTAACAAACAAAAGTACTTCTAACATTTGAAAAAACAGAAATTATTATAAAATCAAATCAGTTGCCAGGGAAGTCTGACTACTCCAGTATCTGAAACTAATTTAGATTTTATTATTTTGATCTCATGGAAACACAAGACACAGATCACAATCATGCAATTTTTCATTTGAGAAACTCTTTTAATTCTAACTATAATTGACAGTGATCTACACACAACTGATTACATGATCAGTTTAAATTTGTAATTCCTGGTACAGGTCATGTATTATACAAGTCCAGTTTTTCAAATGAGGAATGGAAAAGAGAAGGGGCACATGACCAAGGCAAAACACAGGCAAGGAATGTGATGGGAAGGGACAAAGGAAGCACTAACAAGAAAAAAGAATACTCTGTTGATCTACCTCTAATGAGGTAGAAGTTGGTATGAAGTCATATCCAAGATCTTAAAGAGGGCCATGATGAGTTTGCAGAGCCTGGCTGGCTACCTAAATTAGCAGGGAACTATTCATTTTTTAAATTAAGTAATTTTCTGCCAGTTTAATCAGATACCAGCCATGGCCAGCACAAGGGAAGAGGCCAGAGGACACAACCCCTTTCAGCACTGAGTTACATCAGCTCATTCACCTTATAAAAATCTCCCATTTCAGCTGCTGGAGACAAATGGTAGGAAAGATCTAAAAACCTCATATCAACTCAGAACTGTCCACACATAACAGACATGTCCATTTGACACAGAGACATTGCTGGACACAAAGAGAGGTCTGTATTCTGGCTGGGGAGGCAGTGTACCACTTCTTCCAGATGGCTCATTCCAGCTGAGCATGCAGGGTCTTTTAAGCCCAGGTTCACAACAGGAGCTCAGGTCCAACAAAACTACAGATAGGCTGCTTTTCTAACCATAACTAGGCATGTGTCTTAACAGAAAAATGGTAGAGAAAAGGACCAATGGTGAAACGTCATAAACTGGACCCTAACTGCAGCTTTCCTCATCTGTTCTTAGAAGGCACATTACTACTAACAACAACAATACAAAAATATACCAGTAATCAACTGTGTGTTCTTGTGCCTGGTGAGATGCTACAAGAAATTTGCTTGCAGAAGGAGAGAGGATTAAAAAATGCTCTTAAAACTGCAATTTTCCCCCCTGCCTTCCCAGCTTTAGCTAGCTAAACTGGTAGCTGAGGAAGGATCCATGCACCAGGTGCATACAATTTTACTTTTTCAGAAGACGCTTCAGCCAGATTTATTTGTTTATTTTACCTAGGGCTATTTTTATGTTTGTTCGGTTGGGTTTTTTTCTTTTGAGCTAGGACTGATGGTATAAACTAAGCAGTAGCCCACGGCATTAATTCTACTGAAACCCAGCAAGGTAGGAAAGGGCACTCTCCAACTGGTTCCAAGCACAAACTCTTACAACATGGCGAATATACTTTATCTCATCAAGCTGACCTCAGAGAGGGACATGATTTATGTCCCTTGAACAGGTCTCCCAGCTGTGGTGTGGAAACAGACCATCAGCACACCCTAACTAAAACTATAAGCAATCAAGATGTACTCCAAGTCAAATACCAACACACAAAAACACTTGGCAAAGAAGGGCTGACAGTAGCAGGGGCCACAGGGCGTGTTGCTTTGAATTACAAAGGCATTTAATCACAGAGTGAGATTGACAGTGAAACTTTCTCTGCCTGAGAAAGGCTTTTCAAGTCAGCAGTCAGCCCTACATTAATTATGGGTTTAAAAGCCTGCCTCTTTCCTCCATGATTTTCTTTCCTGCAAGGGATGAGAAAATTCAGCCTCCAGGGCGGTATCCATGGTGGGGCTCCCAGTTTACTGGGTGTGCTGGGAAAAGTCCTGGCACCTGGCAGATGGTGCAGCCCCCGCTGTACTGAGCAGGTTAGGGGGGAGCCGTGGCCGGGCAGGGAGCTCGGCGTGTTCATCCTCACTGGAAAGCAGAATCTATGGCTGGTGGCTCTGTGGTGACTTTTTAAATTCCCATCTATTCCTTCCTCTTGTTAATCTAAGAAGACTAAAAAACCTCAGATACAATCATGTAGCTCTACCATTACTTCAGAGTCAATCCAAATTCAAACTTAATCATCCCGTTCAGCCTATTCGGTTTTCCTCTTTTTGATGATTGCTATTTTCTTCACTTCTTTTTAAAATAGTTTAGCTGCCCAAAAGAAAGGTAAATATCCCCTATTATAACCTGTCCTTAGATTCTTCCTAGCCACTCCTGGCAGCAAAACAAAAATCAGTAGCTGTTTAAAAGTTTCTTATTGTTTAGAGGAGAGCACCTCAAACCATTTGACTCAAAATGAGGTAAAAATCCCTCAGCACCTTGAGTATGAGCACTTTGTGGAAAGGAAATTCCTTCAGAATGCACAACTTCCCATTTATTTATTTTCCAACCATGGTTAGTAATAGACAAAATATGTACTTATATCCAACCTTCTGGATAACCAAAGCAAGTCATCATTTGGCAGAAAAGATACAGATGATCTCCTGAAGATACAGATGAAGTTAAACAAAGGCAAGTGTGTTATCATATAAAAAAAAAAGCAAATCCTTAAGATACATCTCACTATTCTACACAGGACTCCCTCTTTTCACTTTACTGTGACCAGTTTCAATCCACATGTGAGATGTAGAAAGTTGTTTGGAATGCTTATTTGTTTATTTTAGGTACAACTGCTGCTATTTCTTTGTGACTTTCAAAAACAGTGTACAATCAAAAATGTTTTCTATTTATAAAAACGGTAAGATTGTAGCAGACATGGTACTATTTATCTGCCTTGTTGAATGTCCACACAAGTACCACCAACAGAGGCATGAGATTTGGCAATATTTAGGGAAAGACCAGCTGCACCCTCTGGATGCTGATGTAGCAGATTGGACCAAAAAATACACTCTTTTAGGTGAACAGAGAGGTTGCTGTATACATGACCTTAAGAAGCACTGATCGAAACCGGATAGAGTATTCTCTATGTATTAAAATGCCATAAGAATTGTCATCTGTCCCAAAAACAAAAGAAAACATGCCATTTATAGCACACCTGAAGGCTTCCACGCTGTACATAACTTCATAATTCTTTATTTCCCCTCCCCAAAAGCAAAGAGGCAAGCTTTGCCGCATGCTCTAAACAAATGTTTTGGGTTACTTCAGATTAAAAAAGAAAGAACTTCAAAGTCTAGAACCTTTCAAAAACCAACAGTAAAACAACAAAACCAGAAAAACAATAAAAAACCCACCAGCTTGTCAGCAGCAATCTTCCTGGTTACACCAAAAAGCCTGTTAAAATGAAAATTCTTACACTGTTTGACATCTACATGATCAGACACATAATTCAGCTAGGAGGAAAAGGCAATCTGTACAGGGGATATCCCTTGTTTAAAGGCACTAGGTTCTGTCAGCTTTAAAGATAGCTAGGAAAATAAATGAAAAGTAAAATGCCTAAAAATACATTTTAATATGTCAAAAAAAAACCTTTTAATATCAGTATTGTCTCCTGTTATTTGGCTGATTGCTTCAGTTTGTTATTTTTTTGTTTCAACTGGTAGATTTTGTGCCTGGCTACTCAGATAAAGCCCCTTCCCCCTCTAACAAACGAGAGACAGAAGCTTAATGGGAAAGAATATTCTGCTTTCACATCTGCAATCAGAATGTCAATCCACGTTATTGAGTTTCCACATAATAAAGACTTTTATTTACATAAAAGCAATGAGATGCAAAACAACATTACAACTCCTACAAAAGTGAAGTATAAGCAAAAATATCAATTATGACTTGTACTCATAACTTTACAAAAGCATTTAACAGTTACATTGACTGCATAACTGCAGTTATAACAATCTCTTGCAAATATACGAAGCCCACTACATATTGTCATATTTTACTTTGCCATCAGCATAAATCCATGTGACTTAATACCTTTCTCCTAAAGGTATCTTCTAAAGCAACACTAGAATACAGATACCAACAGAAAAGACAGACGTGTTAAAAATATTATCAATATATTTCAAAATTATTAGAAAGACACATTATTTACTGTGTTATTCCTTGGCTCCTACTGCTGTGACTATTTTGCTGTTTATAAACTGAAAAGTTTTTAAGCCTTAATTCAAACAGTTGATTTACTGTGTTGGATTGTACTGTACTGGCTGTATTTGCAGAATCCAAACTACTGAGCCATCTGCACCACAACTGCTTTCCAGGCTTTCTCTTTGTCGAAATCCTTTAAGGTATTATTGGAAACCTAAAAGTAAACAAATTTCAGACAAATGGAAACATCAAACAATGCTTCGGTTAAAAACTGAAGTTCAAGCAAATAAATATCTGAGAGAAGCTAGGAGAATGTAAAGATGACTAGTTACAGTCTGAGCTATTAAAATATTCTATACATTGTAAATTGTATAGTTTGCATATTGTACACATCTATGATATAAAATATAATAGTGAAAACTGTAGAATACTTGAGACATTAGGTCAAAGAAACATGGCCAAATTTCTATTTTAGACATGTTACTTAGGACATTTTTTTAAGATTTTTGCCAAAATGTGACTGAAGGCCCTAGCATCTAAATCTCTAAACCCAAAGCCAGAAGTAGGCCCCTACAAAGCAAGTGAAGCAATATTTATCCACATACATGCAAGCAAACTAAGGTCTTGCACAGAAACACGGACTTCTGAGAAGCCAAGGGGACCTACAACTTTACCTGTAATGTTATTCCTGTGTTTAAAATACTAAAAAGTAAGCAAAAAGGTATTGTTTTTCTGGACAAAGTGTTCCTTTTAGCGTTTAACTCACACCTAATTTCCCAGTGACTCACAAACTAGGCATACTTACATAAATCTAATAATCCCCAGAAGAGATCTGTTTAGACATGCCATGACATATGCTCCAAAATGTGACTTGCAGCAGCAGAAGTGCTGCTGTGCTTCATCTTTTACACAGAACATAACTGTCAGGACACAGATCCAGAAAATAAGCCACATACACTGAATGTCCTCAGCATCCTGAGGGGACACAAACCCACAGCTTCCACTTTCTATTACCAGCTGTACAATGACTTGACTGAATGTCAGACCCTGCTCCCAATGCTTTCTATCCAGTGCTGTTTCAATGCAGATGCTCCTTCCACGGCAGAGACTGAACCCTGGACTGTCTATGCTGGGCCACACAGTAACCACCCAGCTAACGTGAGTTCTTCTCTCCCCATCTTTAAGGACACAGCGCTTGGCTCTGTACAGCAAAGGGGAGGAAGGCCAAAGGGCTACACTGCTCTGCTAGGAGGTGGTTGTCGTTTCAACCTTCACAGGCATGAAGAAAGCTGGGTTCCCCCAGTCTCTGAAGTAGCACTAGTTAGGACATGGAGAGATCAGGGATTCCAGGCACTCTCCTCTGCACACGACTTCATACTGTCCAGCACAGGCAGCCACTCGCTCAGCCTGCCCTTTGCTGCTCCTGCACTCCAGGTTCTTCACTCTTTCTATTCACAGTTTAGGGAACTTAAGAGAACTAACTCCGCTTAGTAAATTCTCTGCCCCACAGCAGGCCTTGGAAAGGTACAACTGTAACAAGTACTCTCATTGCACAGCCTAAAACTTCTGCTCACATTGAAAGGGATAAATCCATTCCTCGGCTACCTCATCATCAGAATATGGTCATGCGAGGCCCATCCTCTTTCCTATAACTTCATTCTGACACATAAATAGCAATTATGGATGTGCATCATTTGGTGTAGGACTACCACTGTATCTTAATACAATGATAAACCTCGTGTCTAATTGGGAGCCCACACTAGAAGTAAGAACAAAATGGGGCTTTAACTTTTCAAATGTTTTTCTCTTAGGAGGACTCGTCACAGATTTACAGATAATGAGTTTGTCATACCACAATTATCAT
Source organism: Streptopelia decaocto (assembly GCF_964273445.1). Lineage (NCBI taxonomy): Eukaryota > Metazoa > Chordata > Aves > Columbiformes > Columbidae > Streptopelia > Streptopelia decaocto. The sequence goes on from NC_138663.1 coordinate 21,686,598, forward strand.
TTAACCAGCAAAATGTTTTCTATTTATTACAAAATTCACCAGTGTATTAACATATTTACAGTTTTACAGAGCAGCTTTTAATTCTGATCTAGATTAAGCAATGTGAAACATTATAAAAATTATATTTTTAAATACAGATTTTTAGCTTTTATAATGGGCATAAATACATACCTCTGGTGTTCTGTATTCCTGTTTTTTAACCTGTGATGCTGTCCATGACAAATCATGTAGTTTCATTTTTGTCTTGTAATTTACACACTGTATTACAGTTCCAAGAGTAAGGCATGCCTGAATTAGCAGCATCAACATCAGAAGCAACAGGAGTACATCATAAGATTGCTGAAAATAGAGACATTAAATATGTTGTTAACTACCAAATAAAATATTTTCTGACATTCCCATCCCTTGAGATTTGTATGTAGATTTTATTTTTTAACTCAATTATAATTTACAGTTTATTTCAGCATGAAGTTTCAATGAAAATTTGAGTGTCTGAGTTTGTTCAAAGTAGAACAGATCAATAATTTTTTACAAAATGTTCATTTGCCAAATGATGTTTTCCTCTAGAAATAGAACACAATTGAGGTAACCACCCTCTAAAATATAGAACCTCACTGCTGGTCCTGACCTGAGTGATGTCGCAGCCATGCCTGGGCCTGGCCCCGTGCCTTGCTGGTTCTGACCTTGCCCTGCTGACTTGAATTCCTGGCTCATCCTGGATCTCCCTCACCACTATGGACTTGTCTGGCCATCACTGAACTATTGGCTGAACCTGGTTACCACAGTCAACCTGCCTTGTTTTTCTTTTTGTGGGTACTGCAGGACTACACCCCTTGCCAATGAGGCCTCAGGCCTTGTCTGCCACCTTGCTGTCACCTTCCGTTCCATTGTTTACCCTTCTTTGCGGAGTAGCCCTCTCGTGCTGCATCCAGACACAAAATAGGATAAGAATGTAAGAAATGCTCTACAGAGTCACACCAACTGTCTAGACGGTCCAGTCTTCTGTCTCCAACATGTGCAACAGGAGAAGCTGCTTCAAGAGAGCATGTAAGTCTTGGCTACTTGTCTAACAACACGCTATGCTCCTCCAGTATCAGAACAGCATCACATACTTAAAAGCTGGTTTTCCAGTCCCTAAGATCTCGTTTTGATAAATATTTTCCTTCTCCTAAAATTACAAGACTACTTAAGGATTAGGGCGTAATAAGAGTCAATACTCTCATTCAAACTGTTTTAATACCCATAACTGGTTCTTTGAACATTATCATGGATTGCTACACACTTTGAAAGTAAAGCCCTAGAAAGCTCTTCAGCAATGCACTGGCAACACTTCATACTGAAATACTTTAAGATCTGCAAACTTTTTTTCTTCTCTGACCCAATCAAATGAATTCAAGAGTAAGCTTACAATCCAAATATGCCATTTGTTGGTAGACATCCTAAGAAACAGGAAAATGTATTCTTCAAGTACACTTAGAATCTCTAATTTATATATGCCAAATTCATCAAAACCTCAAGGAGCCTGGCATAGTACATATTATTTTTACTGATTCTTTAGAATAATATCCTATGGTTTTTAAACTATAATTCCAGTGTGGCAACTGTTCTAACATACTAAAAATTATATCATTAGTCAAATAAGAGGTTTTGGATCATTTCAATAACATTTTATTCCACCTTTATAATACAGCAATTTGTCTTCTTATACTTCTTAATTCATTCTTGTGTTGCTACTGTAATAGGTAGATGTTAATTTTTCAATTGCATAAAAATACATACTTTAACAGCAGGTGGATAAGTTTTAAAGATGTCAACAACTTGCATGATACTGAAGGATAAGTAGGCAGAAGCTGTGAACAACAAAGGAGAGGTAACACTGCTAATGGCAATCAGGACCTCAACCTAAAAAATCAGATAATACACGTTAAATAAGAAGAAAAACAAGTTAACCCTTTGATTTGTGAGCTTGCTTGAGGTAAGCATAACAAAAGTGTGTAAAATTGTGTAAGATTACATTAGACAAATAAAGAGCCACCCACATTGCATGGAGATACAGAGGCAAACTTGGAATAAATCAAGTTTCCTAGCCTAGTGTTGTAATTATTTTTCCATTTAATATGGATTATGGGGTTTTTGTTTGGTTTTAAAAGCGCCTTTCATGTGCAGATACAGAAACCAATACTCAATTTCGAGAACCAGTATAGAAGTATCATTTATTCTTCAGTTTATATGAAACGAGAATCAATAGCAGATATTGCAGACTTAAAATAACTATGCAAATAAATTGGAGTGCTTTGAGGTAAATTTATTTCAATACAATAGCAGCTAAGTTTTCATTCAAATATCATCCTACAGGATCAAATTCTGACTTCAGTTGTGGTCATGTGTCATTACTGACTTACATATGGTTGCACAACTATAACTTAGAACAGATGTTTTAAGGAGGCTTAACTACACACCTAGGACAATCAAGGAGTAAATGCACTCTACTGAATATTAGTCCTTTGTTTCTAGTCATGCAGATGAGGAATTTGTTTAAAATAAGCTCTAGGTCCAGTACAGCCTGCACACCTAATTTCCTTCTGTCAGAAACCACAGCTCATAATGAAAGGAACAAGAAGGACCTCAGCTCAGGAGCATGAAAGCAGTTCTGGCCACCCCATACAAGGTATGTTGTTTTCCTATAGTAATCCATTCCCAAGGAACCAGTACAAAAAGAAACAATCCTTCGAATTCTTTTCTGGAATTGGTGGAATTAAGTCTCCACAGGAACTACTGGATATCATTTCAAGAACATCAGCTTACACATGCTACACGTTTCTGTCACATTCTGTAGAAGTAACTAAAAACAAGTGAGCAAATATAGTAGTGCCCACTACCATGGGCAGGCTTCCTTAGCATTATTCCTCTCTAATGACAAAATCCAAGAACTTTACACACTTACCAGACATTTACTTGGATATTCAGCAGCTACGTGACTTGCAATGGCACTTGGAAAGCACTAAACAAAAAAAGCGTAACAAAATTAATATTTACCTACTTCAAAACTAACCAAATTATAACTGAGTTACAGGGATTCTCACTAGTCACAGATCACATCCTAAATTTCCTGAAAAGGTAAAACTGCATAGACTTATTATGACAGTATTAGGAATCAATTAGTCAAATGGAGATAAAACTAATCTCCATTTAACTTGCATTTAATAAGTATAATGTATTAAGCCTACATATACTGAAATACGATTATCCTTAAAACTTGACACTTCTACATAAAAACCTAATGAACCCTATTGAACTTTGTGAATTCTCAGTGCTGAAAAACTTGTTTAGGATCTTTTTCCACTTCATGTTGAGAGATTTTCCAGACATAGGAGCCATATGTAAATCTAATGTTCATTGTCTTCTTTCTCAACTGGTTCAATCCATGACAAGCAGCTTAGCACAGCATGGTTTATGAATCCACCGCTCCAAGGTACCGGCTGTTATTAGTGACAAGGGTTACCAACCACAGTTAAGGCTGACAGGCTAAAGGTGATGTTCTAAGGATTCTACCACACTGAAACTGAACTCAACTTTTTATTTTGCAGCCTGAAATAGTCTAAAACCTAGGACTTCTTTGACAGAACACTTCATGTCTAATATCCGTGTTTAGTTACTCATTTCCATTTTACTGAACTGAGGACTGAAAAATTATCAGAACTAAAGTAATGTATCAGAATTAAAGTATTGTAAATCAAAACAGAATAAGCACATTGCATAAACATATTAAGTATATTGAAGCAATTGCCAATTAGTATTAGGGCCAAACAAACATTCCAGTTGCGGGGCAGGGGGCAGGGAAAATGAAAAAAAAAATTTAAAAAAATCAAAGACATTGTTTTAAAAGAATGCTTTAACTTTGCACTACTTACAGCAACTAAGATCCAAAAGAATGTTACTGAAAGATATGGACCTGAGACTAGAACATCCATATTCAAAGCAATTATTCCACCAAATACTGACGAAATTCCAATAATCACCTCAACTACCTAAAAAAAAAGAAGAGCACACAAATTATTAGCAGTGCATCTGAACACCAAATTTCCTATTTGCATATAGAAAGGAACTCAATGGACAAAAAAAAGAAAGTCATTTACACTATTAGCTATGCATGAAGTCAGTGTTTTTCAGATCTAAAAACTGGCAAAACTCCAGCTGGTTTAAGCAAAAACAAGATCAGCTTCATTATACATATTTATGCTCTCATTTATTAGCTCCACTGAACAACAGTTTGGTTTACACTTTTTATCCTTAACTCATTAAGTAGTCTCCCTCCTACTATACATGGCAGTTCTCATTTATCTTGCAATATTCTAAAAGGAAACATTTTAAGATATATCTCACTTCTGTCCTTATTTTTTCAGCTATATTGATCTCTTCCTGGCTTTAAAGAAGCTTAGCTCTTAGAAAGATGAAAGAACAAATTGATTTAATAAAAGAAAACAACGCTTTTCTTACTGAATATGACTTCAGAATTCGAGTAGGAAAGCTGACATTGCTCAAAATGATGGTACTGTCATATGCTGTATTCTAGAGGGGAATAAAAAAATTATGATCAAAAACATACACAAAGCAACACATTTATTTCTAATATCCCATACAGCCTGCTACAGATCCTAACAGTGGCACGCAATGTCTGGTTGGCCCATCATCACTGACAGTGAAACACCATGGTGTTTGCCAGTGTCAGACCACATCAATCACATTAATAACAAATGGGGCAGTCCCAGATTAGCTGTTATACAATCACAGCTGAACAATGAAATAGTGTCATCTTGTCTCCCTTTTCCACCTTCAAAACCCATACTTTCTTCCTGAGCCTTCAGATTTTACTGATGCGGCTAAAGAGTAACTGAAGGAGGATAGTACACTACGTGACTTTATCTGGCAAGCAATATTTCCACTGTAACACAAAATGACACAGCACATCTGCTTCATTATTAACTGAAAGAAGTACTGTTGTAGAAAAATGAGGGTGGGGTTTCGGTGTGCATTTGTAACTAAATAAAATTTTATCTATAGCTCCAAATCCTGAGGCCAGCATTCATTGCCCAGGTACCACTAAACTGGCATACACGACAAACATTTTCTCCCCCTCAGGCTTCAAAAGGCATGGCTCGCATACATACAAAGTCATAATATTTTAATGTTTCATACATTTGCCATGCCTGTTCATAAGATATTCAAGTAACCCTGCCCTGTACAATTGAACAGGTCATTTTGGAGAGCACCCACTGTACTCTTAAAGACAGAAGAGGCTACTACTGCTTACTATGATACTTTTATTTATTGTTCAAATCCAGTGTTACCACGTAATATGAAATTATATACTGGAGATGCCAGTAACTTGTCAATGTACATAATACTGGAAAAAATCTAATATTTTTAACACAAAAAAGAGACATTTTAAATCCTTAAAGGTACCTACTTTCTTTCCTGTACAGCAGTCTTCAGTAGACCTGGCTGAAATGATCACAGTGGTTGCCATGAAGATTTCCAGCAGAATAAGGAGAATCAAGTTGAAATTTATCTGTCAGTAAAATCCCAGACATAAATGAGTTACATCTTCCATACTAAAAATAAAGGAGGGGAGGGATCTAGCAGGATCCACCAGTCTGTCTATTTTCTGTGACATTTAGACCTATCTCTTAATTAGATACTTTGTTAATAATTTTCTTGTTTCTTGATGAATTTCTAGGACAACAGTTAGCTGCCTACATAATACCCAGAATGCCTAACCTAAGAATGAAACATTTTTTTCATTTATGGGAATATTCTGTGTGAAGATTTTATCTCTGTCCTCCAGAAGAGCAGTTAATGATGAAGGGTGATTGCTGGGTACATCTGCATGTTGCAGGACCTCCCATGTGAAACCAGAACACTGCAGCAAATCATGGAAGATTCACAGAAACAGAACGAGGACAAACAAGAGCAAGCGTGACCAGCCCAGGGGCTAAGGCAATCTGCTGTGCGGGGAAGGAGGGTCACAGGCTCCCAAACCCTACGCTGCAATCCAAACGGTGTGATGCAATATCTAATGCTGAATGAAAACACACTCCAAATAACTGGGCCGAGAATGCAAGCTTTCTGCTCTACCAAGAGCCAGCAGAGCATTGATGAATATTTTTTGTGGTTTCACAGCTCTTGCAGGTATAACAGACTACATTACTGCGCAATACCGTGGATTCTGCCATTCGTCCTGCCATTGCTCATCTTCAAGAGACAAATAAGTGAATGTAATACTTAACATTTCCCTTTGGTTCTTTATTAGCTCATGAAAAGTCATAGACAACTAGTCTACATAGGTGGCACCATTTTCTAGAGGCACACAAGTTAGGCAGAGTGGATCTCCCTCTCGTGTCTTCAAAAGCACCATGTTCCTCCACTGGCAGCCCAAGAAAATATCTGGTGGTTAGGTCAGGTCATTGGGCCAAGTTCCAGAAGTTTAGGGAGAACTGACTCCATTCAGAACCTATACAATTTTAGCAAACCATTGTTCAATGACTTAGAACAGAATTATATTGTTCCTTCATGTCAGACCTGCTTTGTAGATAATAAAGTCTCAGTTTTTCTCTTCCACGTATCTTACAGCACACATTTTTTGAAAAAGATCGTAAGTGGTGGATTTGAGATGTATTTTTGGGTAGAGAAACTCATCCTCACCAGGAAATCACAATCAGAACTATGTGCCTTGCAGTACACAATAGTTGTGCTAGAGCCACAGACAGCAACAAACATCATAGTAGTAAGCTTCCAGGGAAAGTGCTAGCATGAAGAATAAAGACATTATTTGCCAAAAGAAGAGGTGTCAAACATGTGGCCTGCAGAACAATTTATTCCAGCCTTACTTGTGCCTCATGTCTAGCCTGAATCTCCCCTCTTCTAGTTTAAAACCATTAACCCTTGTCCTGTTGTAACAGGCCCAGCTAAAAAGTCTGTCCCCTTCTTTCTTATAGGCTGCAATAAGGTCTCCCTGGAGCCTTCTCTTCTCCAGGTTGAACAACCCCAAATATCTCAGCCTGTCCTCACAGGAGAGCTGTTCCAACCCTCTGATCACTTTGGTGGCCTCCTCTGGACCCTCTCCAACAGGTCCATGTCTTTCCCATACTGAGGGCCCCAGAGCTGGACACAGGACTCCAGGTGGGGTCTCACCAGAGTAGAGTAGAGGAGCAGAATCACCTCCCTAGCCATGCTCCTTTTGATGCAGCCCAAGATACGACTGGCCTTCTGGGTTGTGAGCGCACGTTGCCACCTCATGTCCAATCTTTTGTACAGCACTACCCATAAGTCCTTCTCTACAGGGCTGTTCACAACTCCTTCATCCCCCAGCCTGTATTGATACTGGGGGCTGCCCCGACCCATGTGCAGGACCTTGCACTTGGCCTTGCTGAACCTCATGAGGTTCACATGGGCCCAATTTTCGAGCTTGTCCAGGTGATGTGTTTTGACACATAGCGCTAGTACTGATGTGGGCTGCCAAGGCCACACTACGCAGTGCAGTGCCAAGTAGACAGACAAGTTTGTGTCCAGAAGCACTGTAACTACACTGATGGATTAGCTGATTTAGTGTCACTTACAAGAAGTAAATAAGATAAATTGAAAAAGTAACAGTAAATAAATTAGATTTTAATTTAATATTAATATTTTCAGTATTTTTTATATGACACATGTGGAACACCAGATAGAGCCTTCCACTCATAAAATTAGTTCAACACTGCTAGACCAAAATAAAAATATCTCATTTCCAGTTTTAGAGTTTGGGTAGTTTTGTTATTTTTGAAACAGAAATACAGCTAAAGCTACAAGTAAGTACCTTTTTATACCACCTGTAACAATGGGAAAATCCATGTTAGATTTCTAGGCACTAAAGAAAATGCTCTCTACAACTACCACTGTACATAAAATCTATCACCCAATGCAGGGAACCAAGTAAATTGTGTCCCTAATTTTCTTCCATAACTAAGGAACATGCAAGTGCAACTGGGCAGAAATTAGTAGAGTAGCACAACCTCAATCCAATTTGCCCTGAACCTGCACTGGCTATTGAAAACATGGTTCACTGAAGTTGTATGAAAGGACTGAATTAATTTCAAGATTAAATAATTTAAAGATCAATATAGTTGCTTGAATGCATACTTTTAACATGATTTAAGATATCCTACAGATGTTTCCAGACATCAGCACAGGTCTGACAAATAATGACAGAGAACCTAAAGGAGGCTGATGACTTCTTGGATGAGCAGCTGGAGCAAGGCAAGACAAGCCAGCACACACCTCATGGAGATGCACGCTTATGGTTAGGCAACGAATTCAAGCACCTACACTCCAGTATCTGTGTACACCTTTATTGTCGAGGCTTCCACTACTGTCAGCGGAAACCTCATCTATACAGACAAGAGAGGGAACCCCAAAAGCTACAGAACCAGCCACTTGCTAGAGGTAGGGTTCAATCATACTGGTTGCCAGTGCCATTTGAACTACCCAAGCATGCTGAGTGAGCCTGCACAAATGGGGTGTATGACACAGGACCAACAGGAGACTTTCACCCATCCAGAGTAGACACAGCAGTCAGGCAGAATACCTCACAGAACATTTAAAATAGGAGATGTCTAAGTTCAGGCCATGGAATCCTGCCTGAGGCAAACAAGATTGTAGTGCAGCGTCCCAGTGACTGGATCATCTCAACTATAACAGAGGTAAAGACACTAAACTCACAAGGAGACAATAAATGTATGTACTGAGTTTGGAGATAATTTGAATCCTGTTCAAGATCTGTACCCTTGCAGTTCCAGTGGCCCGCAAGCACAAGGTTCCCGTTTTGTTTATCAGGCTTCTTACTCTGAGAGCTGGGAAGGAACAAAGTGGCAGCAGTGGCAGTATGCATCGCTTACACATCGCATCCTTCATGCTGATAGTACACCAACTGCAGACCTGCATACTACTGCAGTGGTGTCACATAATCACAGTCTAGGACACGGCTTGTATCTTGCATTCCATTTATCTATCTAAAGTAATTTTGCAGAGTTACCAGCAACATGAGTAAGACTAATGAAGAATTACCCAGGTCCTTTATAAGGTGGGGGTGGGAGGGTGGTTAAATATGAACTGTCTTAACTGGATAAACTTATCCTTCTTACGAGTCTTATTGCTTTTAAACTTCTGGCAGTGATTTTGCATCAGACCAAGTATTTTTTCTTGTGCAGTTTCCCATGAGGCAGGAAAATAAATATGATGATGAAAGAACAGTTAAAGAGATGGTATTCTACATTTTCTTTGTACCACATGGATAATGGAAAACAGCTGGCAGTAAGCTGCCAAACAGCGAGACTGTCTCACTGAAACAGTGCCCTTCAAAGAGGAGAGCAAGTCAGCACCATGAATAAGTCCTGAGACAGAAACTCAAAACAGCTTCAGAGCCAACTTTGCACACACAGTTATCTGACTTATCTTTATTCAGTGATCAACGACACCATATGGACATGCAATAGACAAGTGAAAATAATTAAAACCACACAACCAAGGATGTCTTGTGGATATTATTGTGGATAACTAACATTTGGCAAAGAGCAAATTTGCCTTGTTACAAAGCTAATGTTTGTCACTTATTCTTTTCTCGTCTAATATAATTTTTTTTTCCAAATCGTTTGATCTGGCTTAAAAATACAAAAGCTGTTAATATTTAATAACAGAAAATGCAAATTTTTGTGCAATCTAAAAACTACTCACTTCTAAAGTATGCAACTAAAGCTAAGCACTTACACACAGGGCCAGCTCAAAGCTTCTCAACAGCATAAGCAAAATTAATTTTGTCACACTGAGGCTCATGACAAAATGATTACTTAATTGCGGTGGCAAAATGTGTCTCCTAGGTGCAGCTTTCCTGGGCAGACATAGCCTTCCAGCGTCCCGACAGCGCTGTGATCCTGTCTACCAGGGGAAGGGAATGTAAAGTGACGGGTAGTCTCCAGTCAGACTTCTCTGCTGTTTTCTCTCAGAATGCTTGGACTGGTTTCTAATATTCGAACTCACTACCAAGAAAGGAAGGGAAAAGGCATAAATGGTATATAATTAATTCAGCCCCAATAACCTAAGACATTGAAGGGGGCAAACACATGAGGAAACTGCTACACTAGCAAATACCTCACAAAGGCTGTGAGAAGAACTGACTGGGGTAAACTGTCCTGAGATACACACAGAAACCAGGGAGGCATGAAGTCCCACCAAACACAAAACTGCCCACATCTAAAGCCACTAATGCTTGAATTTGACTGTCCAGAGTGCTAAATCTCCACCGTTCTTACTGCGGTACTGCATCTCTCTGAAAATTGGGCCAGCTGCACAGAAATGTTAAGTTAGATTTAGTTACCAAATTCAGAAAGCAGGTTTGCAAGTGTTGGCCTAATATACTGCACTTCCTAAGGGGAAGTAAACACAATTAATTTAAAAGTTCAACATCTGTGAAATCTGGAGCTCCAGATATTACGAAAATAGCACAGATAACTCCAAAACAAACTCTAGCTTCTGCACTGTTTTTCTATTAGAAAAGTCTTTTGTTACTAATTCAGATCTGCTCTATAAGGAGCCTTTATTGCTGCTGAGCTCTTAGTATGACAACAGCTGATACGATAGCGGGAGAAGAACTCAACAACAGCACGAGAGTAGTCATTAACCTTCATAGGAAATGTATGATGTAGTTGTATTGAGTGATAGTCTATTACAAATATTCATCAATGGTAACAATAATACCTATGACTATGTTATTTACTCATACATGTAATATTCTGTAGTATCAAGGTTTCAAAACATTTTACCGTAGCAAAAAAACATAAAACCACCCTACAGTTCTACTGGTTGGCTCAGACTACCAAAGACAGAGGTTAAAAGGTTGTGATTCAAACCCAGTTAACTTTTCCCAGCATGAAATACGTGTGCTTCAAATTACATAACTGCTGCATTCCCTTCGGTGATGTATAAGAAAAATGTCCATTGAAAGTTTCCTTCCTGGTGGTCTCACAAGCAAAACTTTTGTTCTGTTCTTGTTAAAAACAAGTTTCTCATTTTTTTTTACCTGTCAGCTAAAGCCTTCATATTAGCTGCATTTTCCTGAAAAAACAGATAAATGTTTTGGTAGACATTACTATGTGCAATGGTATGCAAGGTCGCTGGACTGATAAGGATGGATGTACATCTTGTGAGAGGGGCAACGAGAAACAGGTGACCAGAAACTGAACAACAGAGTATAACATCCCATTCACGTGAATACTTCATATAAAAGTGGGAGATCACAAGGATCTCGTTCCTTTTTCCTTATGGCCGACATTAGGAGAGGACCTTGCTAGTCGTCCCTGCAAACTGAGGCCTAGTGACAGACTGAATCCAGTTCCAGCTGGCTGCAGAGTCCAGTCCATGACTTCGGGTGAAGGCCCTACAATCTGCCGGAGCAGCTGCCAGGACTCTCAAGATTGGTTTTGTATATTTTGTATTATTTTCCTCTATTTTATCAGTAGCATTAGTAAAACATTTTTAATTTTTCCAACTCTCTTCTCTCTGTCCTTCTTTCCCTCCCAATCGCCTGTCCTTAGTGGGAAGGGGGAGAGGGAGAGGCTAAAAAGGGAAGGCGGGGAGAGAGGGTTAACAATATATCTGCCATGGTTTTATTGTCAAGCCACAATCAAAACCTCGACAACTATCCATTAAAGAAGACTCAGGAAAGGATTATACTTAACTTGATGATTAAATGACCTAGAAGTAACACTGTTTGGGACACCTTCTCATTTCAGTACAATTCAACCCTAAAAATTTGCTAATCTACAGATGAGCTGCTAATTCATTTTCAGTTTTCTCTTTTGACCCTGCTTTTTCAAAAAAAAAAAAAAAAGCTACAGTCAACAGAAAAATAAAGTCAGTTGATCAAACCGGATCACATTTGAAGATCTAATTCATAATTTTGAACTTTGAATACAAGAAAGCAATTTCCATATTAATCTCCTCAAAGTTAGCTGCACCATGTATCTTTTAGCCACACGAGTTTTCATCTCCAATGTAAATTTTCCAGTCTTTTCTTACTCAGAAAAATAAAGTTACTGATCTCTCCTCACAAACGAAATACAAATATGAGGGTATTGACAACCGTGTAATTACACGTGACCTCCACCCACCTCATCCCCCTTTCTTTTCTTTTAAGATAAATGTAGCATTAATTAGTAACTATTTTAGTAACTTACATTTATAGCTGATGGATTGAGGACAAGTTTGCATCCAAACCAAATTAAACATGTTGTTGTAACAGCAAATGTAGAGACAAACAGAATTTGAAAATCTGGTATCTGAAAAACAGTTTCAGAATGGGTTTTTCTCTTATCTTAACCACAGTGCAGGGGGGGAGGGAAATTCATATATATATATATATATATATATATATATATATATATAAGCCAGTAAAAATCTTATACTTACCACGTTAATTTTATTCCTTGCTATAGCAAAGCTCACAACTGCTGAAGGAATACACTGGGAAAATTAAAAGAGAAGACTAGTGGGATATTCTGCACATAGACTTTTATATATATTTCTGTACATGTATTTTATTTGGTCTTGAATTCATATTCCAGTTAACTTGGACAAACAGAAGACTAGAAACCCTGGGGAAAGTTTGTCACTCTTGTCTCAGCTGATTAATTACAAGATTAGAAGAGGTTTAAATGTGCCTTCCATATCCCTCAGTTTTGACTAGCTAACCAGTACAATGTGATAAGTAAAGAAACAAAGTCGTTTATGAGGCATTTCATGGCTCTTGTTAGTTTATATTAACTCTAGAAGGCCTGTGATCCTTGAGCAGAAAAACACTGTTACTCCTAAACTGGGCCTCCACATTCTTTTAAATGGACAAGTCATGGTTGTGTAAGCTAAAATTTGGCCAGTCACAACACAGTTCTGAAGAACTTTGTGAAAACTAATCTGTTGAGTCAAATCAGAATTGTGTCTGGGATCCCCACTATGTTCACTAGGAGCTGTGCTTCTATATTTAAAGGCATTTCCATCTATATCTAAATGGAAAAAATCATGCATAAGTGAAAAGTTTCACAAAGCTATTTCTCTATCCCTTAGCTGTTCCCCACCACAATAGATATGGTACCATTACAGATCCAACTCTGCCTCACAGCACACTAATGAGAAAAACAAAAATATATTCAACAAAAATTATTAAATGTTTCCATGCTAAATGATGAATCATGTAACAAATGCTTCATTTCCTCACTAATTATCTTTTCACACATCTAAGTACTGATGGCTTAACAATGGGACCACTGTAACTAGATTGATATCAACATTTAAAATCCTTGGCAGCACATCCTTAACACCTAAATGACCTGCATTTAACACGTTCCCTGGAGTCTCTGCAACACTACATGACTGTGTTCAGGCAACTGAACCCTACAATTAAAAATGGTCAAAAAAGTCTAGAGATAATTCAGCTCATGCCAAAACAGACACTCAGTGATCAGTTGGCCATAGAGCTTCCCAGGCTCTTCCAACTATACGGACTCCTTGATCTGTAATATGAGCTGTAACAGCTTGCTCACATACAGACACCCAAATGTACACACCTTTACCCACAGCAAGCCTTTCAAACCCAATATGATCACCTTCTGCATCTACCAAATCTCTGGAAAGTCTCAAGAAATACAAAGTTCAAAGAGACAAGATTTGGGGCAGAAAAGGAGACATGTCAGTAACCAACACTAATGTTGCAGATAATATCACATTAGTGAAGATACTAACTTCAAAAACTGCTTCAACTTAATCCTAACACCTCTAGCAGAAACATACACAACAACTCATTCACAGAGCAACACCTGGGACTTTTTTGTTTAAAGTAAAGCATTAGTCTTGCACCTAACTTAAAACAAATCTGTAAGCCAAGCTGCGAAAATAACAATGACAGAACAGAATTCTGCCATGAAGAAAGCAAGTAAATCAGACCCATCTTATGCACACAGATCTAAAGTGTAGATTAAGCATTTGTAATATAGTAAAAAAAATACAGTAAAAAATACTGGACTTTGGAAAGTGTCAGACATGTTTAACACATTTTCTACTACTAGAATAATATTTAAGAGAAATTTAATCTGCTTCAGTACTCAGATATTATGGCAAAATAAATCTAAAAAGTAATACTTTGAAATACAACCTGAAATGCATTCTGATAGCATTTAGCCAGGAAATTCCCCAAATAAGTAACAAGGCAAATTTTCTTAAAGTTAAGCACAGAAAAAACTGTTCATGCAGATAACTACTGCATGCCAGTGGTGAGCTCGCTAACAAAAACGGTGGCACAAACCAGTCGTCTTTATGACAACCGTTATTCCCTTAACCATGGAATGAAAACCCATTTAATGAACCGATAAAAAGGATTAAATCTTCCATTAAGAAAGTTAGTAGTAAAGACAGAATAATAAAAAGACAAAAATTATTTACTATTGATTTTGCTGTCAAACAGCAACAGCAAATAATTAAGAATGCTTACTGAACCTGCTGCACAACGTAAATAATCCATTTCAGATGGAAAAATATTTCCCAGATATAATGAAAATCCCGAGGTAATAAGGAGGCAAGTCTGCAAAGCAACAAATAAGATAAATTAATATGAATAAAGTTATTCTTTAAAAAAGCAACTATTCAGATGGAAACCAGTAATTCCTTTCAAATTAAGCTACTGATGAACATTTAATAATGTAGTCTTTGTGTGAAAAATTTTGAAGAAAAATATCAAAACATGCCAAGTTGTGAAGATTATGTTCTGCTGGTTATCAAGACTTAACACTGAACAATACAATCATGTTTGAATCAAGCATTGTGCCCTGACCTGGCAAATACCTAATAAAATGCTCAAAAGGTAACTGCAGTGTTCAGTGGTAAATGTGTTTCAGAAACCTCAGCTAAGCCTCCACTTTGCATCCTCTGCTTGGCTCCACCAACGTGCATTATGCGGATGGGCAGCTGGGCAGTTACCGACAGGAACACAGGCAGAAAAACAATGTTCCGATACTTTGATGAAGATTCTTCCACCTGTATCCCTGCCTCCCTCCAAACTCTCCTCCTGCTTTGGTCCAGTGGCCCAGCCTTGTGTTCAATTCCTCGTGTTCCCTTGCTAACTGTTCAGTTTGTTTCATAGTTATCAGAGTTACGCTTTCAGCAATAAATGATTAGCGTGTTCTACTACTAACATTTTTTCTTTTTGCTTCTTGTTACTCTGAGCAAGCATTTCTTTGAAGGGGCTGGAGAAGATGAAATACAGAATGGCTCTTTGTTTTTATTCGGCTGTTTTTTTCATCTTACAAAATTATGGGTGTCTTTCAAAAGTCTTTGTCAAATAATGACAGAAAATAAAGATAGTGTGTGTGGGTGTATAAGCACACACACACAGAATTCTGGCAGACAGAAGAACAGTATTTATAGAACACAACTTGAAATTGTGCTTGAAACATTCAATTGGTCCTGCACCAGAACAGCTCATACCAGCAGCCACTGTGAAGTCACCCTGCAGTTTGCAACTGCTCACTGAACCAGACAGTTCTGTTCACTACACCTTATGTTGCTCAGCATATGGACTTTCCTTGGGGGACACTGTCTTTCAGAAGAGTTGAGATTAATCACTCTAATACTTGGGAGAAAAATCAAATTGGAATTTATTGGATTACTTTATTAATAAAAAGGCATTTTCATTTATCCATAAAATTCATGCTTCTTGATGATATGACTTCAGTAAATGATCATTAAACATTACTACCTCGGAGCATTCACAACGACTCTGTAAAAAGGAAAATCTAATTATAGGCAGTTGTCCTTTTAGACAATTAAGTTTGAGAAAATTTAATGCAAAGAAAGCCATCTCTTCTTTTGCTTGATTTTATGTAACAGTACATATGAAATGAAATCCAAGTTTTGCAGATAGTCAGAAAGGAAAAAATGTTCAGCTGTTTCCATGAAAATAAGGCAATACTTTTATTCACTGTTCAAAAGCAAGTATTTACTGTATTAACAGTGAAACATTTTTAGCTCTTCAAAACACACAAGCTGATAGAAAAAGGTCAAATGCAAATTGCTATAATGACCTTTAATTAACATGGCTCAGAATATAATAGCAGCATATGATGTACATGCCAGATCAGTGTCCTGTGGTTCTAGTAGTTACACAAGAATTGAAATCACTGTGATGTTCATCTAAGAAACACAAGTATACACCTCACTACATGAAGATTCTACCAAGTAACTACATGACTATTGAACCATGAAAGATGAATGTGGCAATTAAGTACCACATATGTATTTAATGCCAAAATGCTATAATGGCAAGTACTTTTTACTGTTAAAAATATGTTAAAAGCACGCATATGATCAGAATACTTTACATCCTTTACCAAAAGGCACTGCTTATACATACATATGGGTTGATATTTGCCACTACCACTCTTACTGTCTGTTTATGCTATATGATTAGTATTAAAGATAAAAATCAGCCTTCATATGGCATCTTTGATTAGTGTAGAATTATGCAAAGAATACCATCAATTAAGTATTACATTCTAAATTTGCTAAATACATCCCTTTCTGTACAAATATTTGTGATGAAATTCTGAGTCCCCAAATGATGTGAAACTGAACAGATTACTGGGCACTGAGACCTCACCTACACTTTTAAATTTCGTATCATTTAAAGTACTTACTCCCATCAGTAAAGAAAAGATCCACCTTCTGTAACTAAAGCAAGGAGGCAGCCTCTTTGATAGCTGGAGGTCACTGGATTTGATATCTGGTATATAATTTCCATTCTCTTGTTTTCCCCGCTCCAAAGTTGGCATCCTGTCATAGCTAAATTCTTCTCTGTAACCTTCTTCCCTGGTCATAACACTTCACAAAGGCAATGAAAGAATAATAATGGAAATGCAATATAATGAAAAAAGACCAAAAGTATCACTTAGTTCCTTCACATATTCAGATCAGTCCTTCACTAGGTTCTTGTCTATTTGAGGTAAAATACATGAAAGCAATATGCAGTAATGAGCTGTATTTATATTTCAAAATATGTAAGCATTCTAACAACTTGCACACAATACGTAAATTACATCCTATAGCCACATCCACAGTAATACAGTATAAATACCAACAAAATGAAAGATTGTGTATCTATGATACCTCAATAGACTTTTATTTCAAGATCTAAAAACCACTTTTGGAGTGTTTAGTTTGGGGGTAACTCTATAACCATAGCTTTCTTTTTTCTTTTTTTTTTTTTTGAACTCTAGGATAGAAAAGATTTTTAAACATGTTTAGAAATTAAGTTTCATTAGATTTTAACATTTCTTATCAGGTATCCAAAATGAAAGGCTTCATATACTCAAAATAACTCAACTACAGCAAACTGATTTACCCAGAAACAACCATTTCTCTTGTTCACTTAGTCCTTTTTCGTTCACCTCACTGCTTGCCAGTCTGTTCAAATACCTCAAGGAGTACCTTATATTAGAATTAAGTTACTGCAGATTTTTCAACAGTTAAAAACCTTCATGCTTACCTTCAACAGGAAAGTTAACTGTCAGTTTAGAACAGCCCTGTGCACACAGCTGCCTGTGCACTTTGGGATATTCACCGCTCAGTGAGTCATGCCGTCTTTGAAAAGTTCTCCCTTACACTTTGGCTCCCAACAACATCTATTCAGATACGGAACAAAAGCACAGCAAAAACTTCAGTTAAGCCAGGGAACAGGAAAATGCCTCCTGAATTTTAATGAACAGAACACACTAGAAAATGACTGTATTGCATTCTCATAGGGCTGCTTCCAAATCAAACCAACAAATTTAAAAAGTTTTAAGTCTCTTTTTAATTTGAGTACTACTCCTTACTTGGCATCTTAAAACATTCCTCATAGTTTTCCAGTTTTAGTTATTATAATAGCCAGTGACAATGATATTCAACAATCTAGTTCTTGTTTCAAAAGAGCAAAGCTACTTAAAATGCATTATTCTCCTAGAATAAACACCAGTTAAAAATTCAAGCATCCCAACAAGTGGGGAGGTTAGAAAGGTAAATGTTAGAAATCTATCAAGAAAATTATCTTCACTCTACAATTCTTCATTATCTTTCTCTATTAACCATAGATTCCTGAAGTGTTCAGATAAACCCTGCACACTTCAGTTTTGCTGACATTCATATTTACAGAGCACCATGATGACTAAACAACATTTTAAATCCAGCACGCAGCAGTGACATGCAGTGGCCAGCATGCATTGGATCCAGTCCTGCTTATTAGGCAACAAGAAAAAAAAAAAAAAAAAGGAATGCTTTTATCTTGAAGATGTTGGCACCTTGACAGCTACAGCAATGACAGGCTCTTTTGTCTAAGCCTTAAACACGCTTGTAACCAAGACACAATTAAATCTTCAGTACTCTGGAGGGCATCACCTTTAAAATATGCTGAAAAAAACTCAGAACAGGAGCACTTCTCAATTTGTACAGACTGCAGATCTTGCTCTTCTCATAATGTCAGCCAATATTGAAAGAATATTAAAATGTTAAAGTTGTTTTAATAGACTGAAACATAGAAATTAATACACCATATAGAGCACTAGACACTTCTGTAAACTGTGTTAGAAAAGGGGGAAAACGAGACTGTGTAGCCAAGCAAAGCTGTCTTAAGTAATTGAGCCCTTCTTTTCCTATGTTCATAGAAGAAACACTATGCAAGTATTTCCACTATCTGTAACTTTTCAAAGATTATGATTTAATGGAAAATGGATAATATTTACAGGTTTTCAATGAATGCTAGGTACAGGTTTGCCATATGTATAACACAGGATCATATTTTATCCCTTTTGACCAATTTCAGGAGATCAACTTATTATTTACACAAAATTGGCAAGATATTCAGGTATTTGCTTGATCTAATCTCTTTGAATACAAGAATTTATAAAGTCCTGCACCGCTGAACAGAGCAAGGCTCAAACCCCATAAATTTCTGTTCACAATTCCTACTGTTTCAGCCACTACTGTACCGGAAAGCTCCCTCTCTCAAGCATAGCACTACAGGCTTTTCTCTGGTTATGCTGAAATTCCTTCTGCCCCCTCTCCCATGCACTTCTCAGTATTTCTCATTTTCCTTTTTGCACAGCAGTTCATCACACAATTACTGTATCCTCTGCATTTGGCATCAGTTGTCAGCAACAAAACAACAACAACAACGCCCAAACAAATAAAAACAAACAAACAAACAAAAAAACCCACTTCATAGTTCAGTTTCCACTCTAAGAATTTTCTGGGGCCTTTAAGTTCCCTTCATTTCGTGTTCCTGGTTTCTTAAAAAGCCTTGGGTCATTTTGGTGTATACATAACCCCAAGGCAAGATCTGCAGCCAGAGCCCAGGTCACAGGCCAAGACCTTGTAATGCCAAGTAAAGTACAAAGAGATTCCTCCCAGTTCTAAAGTGCACAGGAAACCTACACAAAGCCTGCAGGAAATAAAACAATGCCAACAGAACACTACAGGCTTCTGAAAAGGGTTTACAAATTAAGTGGTTTTATGCCAAGTTAGGCCAAAAGATGCTGAGGGATGACAATAAAATCAAATTGAATCCAATCATGAGAGGTTATGAGGAACCATTTCCACCACTAAAATGACCACTGAGCATGTTCAGACTGCCTGAAGCAGCTGTATCTGATACTGGGTATTTGCCAGGCCTATGCCACGCAAGCATCCCCCACAGAAGTTAAAAAACAGATTGACAATTACAACTGATCTGCCAAGCAATAATATGATTAAAAAGTACATAAACTTGTCATAGTCCTACTTCTGTATCAGTAATTAATAAATAAGCATTCAGTCCTAGACCAGTTTCCCCAGCACTGAACCCAGCCTCACAACCAGGTTCCCCGATCTAAATGCAAAAACACACCAGGCTAACTCCTCCTTTTTCTGATGAGTTTTTATTGGTTACATGACCTATGCATTCTTTCACACAATATTTTACTACACTGCTTCAGCTCACTACCTGTATTACTTGTGCAGTATTTTCAACTCTTTTAAAATCAGCTCTTTGAAGTATTTTGTTTCTCTGGAGCTGATTCCTCAGTCTTTGTTTACTGGCTCATGTCTTGTGGCATGTACTAAACCGAGAGCAAAATGCAGGCCCAACAGCTTCAAAGGGATCTTCCTCCCCTAATGTCATATAAACTTTGGATTTAGTCCTTCACATGAATCATCATGTGAAGAGTTTAAACAGGTCCTATCAGTATATATACTATCCATTCACAAAATCACAGAATGTCAGGGATTGGAAGGGACCTCAAAAGATCAACTAGCCCAATCCCCCTGCCGGAGCAGGAACACCCAGATGAGGTTACACAGGAATGTGTCCAGGCAGGTCTTGAATGTCTCCAGACAAGGAGACTCCACACCCTCCCTGGGCAGCCTGTTCCAGTGTCTGTCACCCTCATTGTGAAGAAGTTTCTTCTCAAATTTAAGTGGAACCTCTTGTGTTCCAGTTTGTACCCATTGCCCCTTGTCCTGCCATTGGTTGTCACAGAGAAGAGCCTGGCTCCATCCTCATGACACTCACCCTTTATATATTTGTAAACATTAATAAGGTCACCCCTTCAGTCTCCTCTTCTCCAAGCTGAAGAGCCCCAGCTCCCTCAGCCTTTCCTCATAAGGGAGATGCTCCACTCCCTTCCATCATCTTTGTGGCTCTGTGCCGGACTCTCTCAAGCAGTTCCATGTTATTGAAATGCAAAATACTTCTGGTTTCATGGATGTCACACACATCACGTCAGCATGTCAAAGGCCACCCAGACTGAATCCTGGTCTTTTCTGCTTGGGCCATTTTCTTGCAATGAAGATTCCTGAGCAGCACAGCCTGGGGAAGCTGTTATAAATTACAGGATCTTCAGGCAGTAATTTATGTATTTGTAACTACTCCCCTCCTCCAGAAAAACAATTTCTTTCGTCACCTGAGGGAAGGCGCGAGGCGGCGCGAGGCGGCGCGAGGCGGCCCGGGGCAAGCGCACGGGGCACGCGCACCGGCTGCCACGTAACGGCACGTTACCGCCCCCTGCAGGCGCACGGGCTGGCAGGAACCACCCACCCCACCCAGCAACCCGCGCGCCCGCGGCGGGAAGAGCCGCATCGGCCCGTAACACCTGCCCCGCCCCACGTCACGTGCTCTTTCACGTGACCAGGAGCGAGTAGCGTGATTGGCCAGCGGGGTCCTGGGGGCTCGAAGCGCGGCTATAAGAGGAGGCGCGGCGCGCACCCTTGGCCTGGTGGGGAGGGCTGGGCTGGTGGTGTTGCCTGGTTTTGTCTTCTTTTCCTCGGGCGCTCGGAATGCTCGGCCTCTTTTCTAAGGCGCTGGGCTACTTTTGGAGACGTGCGGGTGACAATGAAGGTGGATATGAGCCATGGGCGGCCTCAGGTAGGCGTTCCCGGGCCGGTTGTGAGTTTCCTGTGGTTCGTGCAGGGGCTGTGCGCAGCCTCGGAGCCTGGAGGGCCCGGGGGCTTCGTGCCCCACGTGAGTGGTGCTGAGTGCAGACCTGTTTCCTTAGGGAGATCAGGAAAAGAAGACAGCTTGTTGGCTGTAGAGCATGTGGGAGTGTTCCTAGCAGTGCTTTTTTTGCTGTAGGACAGGTTACTGTTGCTGCTTAGAGTATGGAGTGAGGTGTAAGACAAATGTGGTGGTGAAGGCTTTGGGCTTTCCCTTGTTCTCCCTTAATAAATAAACTTTCTCCATCTTTCTTGGGCTGTAGAATGGAGATGATAATGTAGTTTCGGTGTTTTGAGGCTCCAAAATGGTGTATGTTTAAGATGCTTTTAGTGGTATTACTTATTGTAGCACAATGACTACAGAAAGCAGAAAAGATTAATTTTTTAATAGTTGTGATTGTGAGTGTAGCCAATAACATGTTAGACATCTAAAATAGATTCAGTCCAGTTTTTAGCCCAGAGTTGCATTGCAGTGCTCTTGAGTGAAAGTTTGTCTGATATGTAAGTAAATACTACTTACAATCCAAAAAACTAAAAACTCCTGCATATCTGGAGACACAGCACTTCATCTCATATTAAAAATGTGTTAACTATAATGTTACATAAACAAATTTGAAGAATCATTCTGTATAGCTTGTTTATTTTCCCTGCTTTTTTAGTATAGAAATCTTAAATGTGTTGAGTTCCCCATGCAAACAATGATGAGAGCTTTCTTTTGCTGTGATTAATCTTGAAAACAGTTGTTGGTCCAGAGCTTTTTGGAGAACTTATTTAGCTTGCAGAAGTTTTTTATCTCAAAAATTTCAGTGTGTATATATATGTATGTATATATATATATATATATATATATATATATTCAAGTGACAGATTCTGCACCTGAAATAAGGTAATCCAGGCCTGGCTGAATGGAGAGCTTTGGCTGGAACTCAGGAACAAAAAGAAGTCTGTCCTTTAAAAGAAAATGCAGGCAACTCAAGAGGACTTCAAGGAAGTTGTGTGGTTATGCAGGGAGAAAATTGGAAGGGCCAAAGTCCAACTGCATCTTAATCTGGCTACTTCTGTAAAAGACAATAAAAAAATGTTTCTGTAATTACATAAACAACAAAAGGAGGGCTAAGGAGAATCTGTCTTTTTTCACAGTGTGGAGAGAAACATAGTGACGAAGTCTGAGGAAAAGGGGACATTAGGAAAAGATTCTTTACCAGGAGGGTAGTCGGTCACTGGAACAGGTTCCGCAGGGGGAGTGGTCCTGGCACCAAGCCTGTTGGAGTTCAGGGGGCATCTAGATGATGCTCTTCGTCATATGGTTAGGTTTAGGTGGTCTTGCAAGGAGCAGGGAGTTGGGCTCCGTGATCCTTATGGGTCCCTTGCAACTCAGAATATTCTATGGTGTTTTCATGCAGCTTAAAGAATGTTGATTTTACCATGTAGTTTGTGTTTAACTAGCTTTCTTAATTGGTGGAAAACGTAACTTGCCATAAGACTTCAAGACTTAAATGTGTAACCAGTGAGTTGACAACTGTTGGTATTTTTAGTTGAACAAGAGAATGACTTTGATAGAAGGGATGGTACTTTCAGTAGCGTTCATTACTTATTGCATTGTTCTGTAAATAAGTGATTTGTTCTTATGACAGCATTTCCTCTGAATGCAGATAATAAAGAATTGAAAACTGTACAAGGAGTAGTGACAAGATTTTGTTATGATTATGGGATGATAGATGACATGATAATCTTCACAAAGGATGCTGTTACAAGAAATATGATGCTGACTGTTGGACAGGAAGTTACTGCCATTGTTGAAGAGGATAAAACATCGGGTGGCTTGAAGGCCATCAGGGTAAGAGGTGAAGATAAATAGTCATCTCACTTTCTCTGTAAATCCCTTGAGACTTTCTTTTGGAGGTTACAGTAGTTTTAGCCTCCCAAATCCTATGAAATGAGAGAAATTGACAGCCCTTCACCTAGTGGGGTTAAGTAATTTTGTTTTTTTAATTATTGTTTTATCCCATCTCCTTTAAAGTGTTGTTCCTTTAATACTGATTCTCTGAATATAGATCTAGATGTAGTGGATATTAAACTATTGATTGAGATAATTGCATCAGAATGTGTTTAATTATACCTAGTTCAAATCTCTGTGTTTTAACTTCTTTTGAACTTCAAAGTCAATTTTATGTTGTTATGAATAGATAAGAAAATAAAAATGGGGACTTCAAATTTATTCTTTTTGCACAGAAGTGAATAAGAACACTGATTTCAAAACTTCTGTTGTAAAAAAGTTGGCAACTTAATGTTGTGGAGAGTTATAAACTGATATTTCAGTACCTTACTTGCTTAATACTTTGTTTGTATACCTACTTCAAGCTTGATTTTACATTGTCACAACTTTAAACTACTGTAACTGTTTTAATCACATAGGCTCAGCTCTCAGGTGCCTGTGATAATCTAGCTCAGAAGCTCTGAGTCAAGTGGCCTTTCTCCATTTACATACTATGTAAAGAAGACTGACAGCAGTGCAGAAGCAGTGGATAACTGGGTGGTACAGAACCCTTGTTCTTGGCTTGTATCTGCTTGGCTTAGCTACATTACACTTTTAAGTACAGCACTAGACTAGTGTTCTTCCTCTAAAACTTACCCTGACCAAAAGTCTGAGCCAAAGTTTAAGCTGCGGAGCAGCTACAGAGCAAATAACAGTGTAACTAGTTTGAAAGCTAACTTGAGTTTTCTAGTAAATGGATGTTTCATAATTAGGCATCTTATCAACTTGTGTTGTCTACAAAGAATGTAATCAGGAAACATAGTGGCTTCAGGGATCATGCTTCAGATAATGGGAAGGTAATGATTAGCTGAAGTATTCTAATGTATCTATTAATCTTATTAGTAAAGTTCTGATATGCACGTTTAGTAACAGTGTAAATTACCAAATTGAAGAATTTGTCATTATTATGTTATCCAACAATACATACATTGGGAAGAGGAGGTCAAAGTCCTGCATTGATTAGCATATAGTGTTTCTGATTCCTTGTGCCTTTCTTTTATGCACCATCCTGATTTTTGGTACTTCAGAGACATTTTGGTCAGTTGCCAGCAATGTCCAGATATAACCAGCTATCATGTAAAAGTGAATTTGTACTATTTTGTACTACACATTCAGCAGTTCTGTTGGTACCAATGCCATATATTCATAGAGCGAATTACAGGTTGTAACTGAAATTGCTAGTATCTGTGGTAACATACTGTACGCTTTTCAGAATTAGTCTGTTGACCAGTCATACTGATGGTAAGTAGAGACATACCTTTAAAATACTTTCATCTGTCACCATAGGATTACTTCTTATTTACATTTCTCTTCTATTAGACACGGCTCTTCTCTTTTTGATAAACTTCAGCGGTTGAAGCTCCAGTGGATTTTTCTTTGCAGTCTTTGGGAAGAAGCTTCATGGCTTTCCAGCAAGGCCCTGACTATGAGAGGAAGCATTGAAGTGTCTATTGAAAGCAAGGCTATATGGTGTACTCTGTTCCTTTCTCTCTATTCCCCTTAATTTGAGGATTGAACCCATGTGTTCATGGACATGTGGAATGGGATCCATGTGGTCAAGACAAGGCAATTAACATTCAGACTGTTTATTCTTGCTCTGTAATGCACATGTTCTTAGCAAAAATTTTGCCTTAAAGTGTACCACACAAAGGTGATAGCATTTAACAAGTGTAAAATTCTTCTTAATATTTATGAAAAGTCTGACTATAGGGTTGTTTTCCATCTGTGCACAAATACTGATCTGTAAGAAAGATGGCACTATATAGAGTCTTTTGCCAGTGTATAACTTTTTTCACACACATTAACAAAATACCTTTTACTTAGAGTTTCTAGTCTTCATGTAAAATTGAAAACACTACAGCTAACTATTTTTCTTTCTTTTCTGTCCAGTTGTGGCTTTTTTAGTTACTACTTTATCTGCATTATTCTAGTTTTCCACTCTTTATTCTGGTTGTGAATTTGTAAACTCTTGGCTTTCTGAAATAAGCTGCTTACTTAATGATCTGACTTGTAAATTTAGACTACAGTTCATAGAAAAAGTTGTTCACGAGCGTTTTGTTCTTTTTTTTTTTTTCATCACTGCAGAGATACCTTATATGCTTTCTTCAAGCTTTCCTACATCCTTATCCTCATAAGCCTTAGAAAAAGAAGAATCTATATCTTTTCTGCTTTATTTGCACAGTGTAGTGTCTCTACCTACCGTCTGGAGTTATCAATTCTTGTTTAATGATATGTACTTCTGTCCCGTGGCACTGGTGTTTAGTGGCCCTGACAGTCCTTGCGGAGAGCAGGGAAGCTCTGAGGAACAAGTGTCTGAACTGTAGAGTGGAGGCTCCTGAACCTGTGATGATGCTGGCCCTTTGGCAGTGAAGAAGAGAACTTGCAGTTCTAGGAATTCTAGTAATTAAGAGCAGAGATGCTACATCCTTGCCCCAACATAGCTAAGGGAAAAAAATTGTTTGTAGCTTGTGTTCTGCAGAGGGTTTTTTTGAATAAGTAAACTTATCTTTGAGTTTGTGATATGGAGGGTCTGTAAGAAGCAGCTCTTTAGTTTTTTTTAATTCTAATTATTAAAGAATGACTGAGTAGCAGTCTGAAATACGTATAGTGTTTATAGTGTCTTGAACTTTTTTTACTTTTTGAAATAGTGATTTTCTAGTTTCATTTGTGTACAATCAGATTGCTGTCAGGGCAGAGTCTTCTTGTTTATATGAAGAGAAGTCTTAAGTAGACCTGAAGCAAGGGAAGCATGAGAAAAATTTGACAGATCAATGTGTAATTGTAGTAACTGTCAGTGTTGCAGCACACAGCAGGCTTCTTAAGAAGTTCTTACTGTTCACTACTCAAGTTTATTGTGTATGAAAATGAACAGCTACATTGAATATAGAACTGTCTAA
Source organism: Streptopelia decaocto (assembly GCF_964273445.1). Taxonomy (NCBI): domain Eukaryota; kingdom Metazoa; phylum Chordata; class Aves; order Columbiformes; family Columbidae; genus Streptopelia; species Streptopelia decaocto. The sequence goes on from NC_138663.1 coordinate 21,713,100, forward strand.
TAAGGAGCTTGACTTACATAAGCAGCTGAAATTCTGATATTTATTGTAGAAATGTATGTTTAACACATAATTCTAAGTTTTGGCTATTTGAATGTTGGGGTTTTTTTTATATTAATAGGTAGATGCAGTCCAGAATACATGGGAAGACTCCAATCCTACTTGTGAAGCCTCTGAAATAAATATGAAAATATTAATTGGCAATATCACCTCTCTATCTAAGAATGGTGGCTATATTAATCAGAATACTTTTTTTGCAATGGAAGATGTCTGTGAAGGTGTGTAGAGGCTTTCTTGTTTTATCTTCCTTTATTTTATATGTACAACAGAAATATCTTCTGATAAACTTACAGTCCACATCCTAAACAAGTTCTAATAGAGTGTATGTAGTGAAACCAATATAGGGATTTGGGTGAAGAAAGCTATCTGTTCAGTCTCACCGAGCATAACTTGGATGCAGTCATGTATACCTAAGTTACATGTAAGCAACTGTATTTTCCCACTGGTGGAAGAACTGAGAAGAGAAGTTTGAACTCAGTGGATCTGGATAATGCATTGTTCTGGCTGGTCATTTTATTTAATGTAAAAGAGTCCTGTATAGGAGTAATGCAAATGTCATCATTAGCAATTAAACTTGAGAAATGTTGTGTTTTACCTAGGTTACAAACCTTGTGAGGGTGACTGGGTGCAAGCAAAATATTTTATTAACTCAAAAACGTGGAGCAGTGAAGCAGTTACTGTGAAGCCTTTGAGATACAAGCGAGTAGACAAGGTAATGTTCTGCACATTGTTTTTGGCAAGAGGAATCTTGTGTGCAGGCAGGTTTTGCACACATTTGTAATTAAAAGATAAAACTTATAGACTCAGCCATTTGTAGGATTATTTCTAAAGTAACAGAGCTTTTCAAAAAAGCATACACATTTTGGTTAGAACAGGGAGAGTAACTTACTGGCTGTCAGTTGTTGATTTAGATGCTTATTGTTTTAGTTACACTGGTTGTAATGAGGATGTGTGGATTTTCAAACTTTAATGACTGTGGAGTTTATTGTGTTTAATTTATCCAAGTATTTTGGCTTTAAAACAATTGTTGTGCTTTTTATTTTAATTAAAAATATTTGTTCCCTCTAGGGAATATGTGTATTAGGTTTATGGTATTTGACCTAACTGTATATACAGAATCATATTTGCATGTCAAGCATAGGAAAAAAAATCTCTTGTGGCTGCTAATATATAACTATTAATTAGATAAGTTGGTAAGTTGCAAGACAGGTATCATGATTAAGTCAAATGTATTTACTAGCAATTGTAGTATGCTTGTTGGCTTAAGCAGATAATATCAAGTAACACTGAATAACATACTGTTACAGGTTCGCATTTCCAGCATCTGTGGAAGAAGTGGTACAGTAGATGAGAGTATATTTTTCACTTTGGATTCATTGAGACTTCCTGATGGCTATTCACCTTGTAGACATGATCTAGTGAATGCAATTGTGGTGGAGAGCAATCAGTCATGTTACATTTGGAGAGCTCTCTGCTTGGTGCCAGTCAGCCAGGATGGGTAATATTCATTCTTTAATTCTCTTTCCACCTAATAACAGCTAGAGATGAATTGTAATTATGCAGCTTAAATTTTGTTGCATCTACTAAGTGACAAATACTGTGAATTCTTCACTAGTTGACTAGAAGGCATGATAGATCATTGCAAAGATCAGAGTGTGATAAGTTTTGGTCCTTGCTTTTTTCTTCTTCCTTTCCAGAAGTTAGGGACATCTCTGCTTACTAGAGAAGCAAAACTAGTAGCAGCTGAGCTCAGGGATAATGCTGGGCAAGGAAGGAATTCTGCATGGCTTTGTTAGAAAAATGCCAAGCTCATGCTCTTACCTTTTGTTTCCTCTAATCTGTGTTCTGGTGAGGATTTACTGTTTGAAAACCATTCGCAGCAAAATTGATGTAAAATGGATGTTTCTTTAATCTATTTTGCTTGATTTGTAGTTCAGATGTCTGTCCTAAATGGGTAGTTTAATGATCTCAACAGATATGTTAGGCTTGCAACTATCAATCTGGGAGGTTCTGCAGGCACTTTAGATGGTGTATGTGATGTGAGGAGGATCTGGACAGATTGCAGAAAAAGGTTGAAAAAAGTAGATGATGTTCAGTATGGAGAAACAAAATTTTGTGAAATAATCATTCTACATTTTTGTAGTTGGGCAACAACTAGTCACTAGGAGTTCTGCAGCAAAGATCCAGAGTTTGACTTGTGAGTTCAAGTGTCTGTCCTGTGAAAAACACAAATATGGCCAAAATGTATATAAATAGGGGTATTACCTGTAGAGTCTGACACTCTAAGTGCTAACTTAGGCTGTGGTAGGATTACTGAGTCTGATTCTGCAGGCCAAAAATAAACTGTCAACCAACTGGGAAGTCCGAAGGAGAGCAAGAAGGACATTCTGATACCTCTCAAAAATAGTCTTGAGGAGAGCTTATCTTGTTCAATCTCTAGGAAATATAGCTAAGGGTGATGTGGAGAGTGCTCGTCTCTTCTCCCAAGTAGCAAGATGATGGGATGAGAGGAAATGGCCTCAAGTTGTACCAGGGAAGGTTTAGATTGGATATTAGGAAAAAATTCTTCATGGAGATGGTTGTCAGGCATTGGAAAAGTCTGCACAGGGAAGTGGTGGAGTCACCATCCCTGGAGGTGTTTAAAAGGCATTTGGATGAAGTTCTTAGGGACATGGTTTAGTGCCAGAGTTAGGTTATGGTTGGACTCAATGATATTTTTTCTGGTCTGTTCCAACTAAGGTGATTCTATTATACACATGTCTTCAAAGAGGAGTTATGAAGAATGGATTAAGCTGTTTGTTTTCACTGGAGATAATGGATATAGTAAATTTAAATTGTACCTAGATTGAGCTTGAAGTGTTTACATTGCTTTGCACAACAGTATAATTTATTCACCTTTTTCAGTTGGACCTGTTTTTAATGATGGATTTTTATACAGAAAATTATTAGAGCCAAGCTACAAAAGCAGACCTTGAGGTTGATTTCTCAGTTTTAGTGTACTCCTACCATATAAAAAAATTGAGACAGCTTAAGCTGCAATGAGAAAACATCTAATGGGCTTTGCTAGGAAATTGATGTAGCTAATAAATAACAGCTGCAGTCATCTTCTACTTTGTGTTAGATAACTGAGGTATACTTAGGGTCTGTAAATGTTACTGAGATTAGCATATTTCCAAGTGATGATAGTGCCATTTTATCTAACTGAATAGTTTTTTCATTGTAGAACAGAAACAATTTTTTGATGGTTTCTACAGGTAGCTGAGACAGAGAGATTAGAGTTATGTTGACTGTCTCGAGACAGGGAAGAACATGTGATATTGGCTTCATAGGCATTTTTCATCAGTAGTACGTGTGATAGTTTTTAAGAATGCTTTTTGTTTTTCAGCTTTTTTCAATTTCTTCTTCAGTTTGGTGCTTTCAGATTGTAGCAGGAAACAGAAGATTTAAGTGCTTGGGGGGGTACATGTTGAAACATTTCCCGTCTAGCCATTTTATCTCTTAAGCTCCAGTGCTAATTGGGACTCTTGTGAAGGAGCTGCTCTTTGTGTCTTGGTTCAGCTCCCAAGGAGATCCGTGACAGCTTCAGTCACCATTTGATTCAGCTCTTCAGCAAGATTAGCTAGCTTCTTAATCACTTTAACCTTGTATCCAAAGTTTTATGCCGGTATATTGTGCTGTTGACAAAAGACTTGTTGGTTTTTAACTTGCTGCTTAAATTAGCAAAGGTAATCTCTCTTTGTTTTGGAGGTAGCTGAGAAGAAGTGAACCCTCACACCTGCTTCTTCCTAGACATTGTAACTATTCTTTGGTATAGTGATTCTTAAACTTGTGCTGAATCAAAGATATTTGCTGAGCCTATTTGTGTTTCAAAATCACTAGCTGTAATTATTTTTACAGTCAATCTCACTCTAATGGAGTCAGTCCAGATGAGCCTTATGAAGACTTAATGAGAGACAAAGAAGGGTTGGAAGTATCAAGAATGATTGATTTTGGAACTCTGAAACAAGGAGAATCTAAAAGAATGATTGTTTGGATAGAGTAAGCCTTTCTGATTGTTCTAAGCTTTCTTCCTTTCCATCACTCCATAGTCTATAAACCTGTCTTTCATACTGAAGCCTCTCATAGTTGAGTCTTGTGGTTCATGGTCTTGAAGTAACCCTGAAACACTATAGAATTAAAGAGAATATTAAACTTAATGTCTTTATGATAGTCTTCTTATTGAGCATATCTCTTACAGATAGTGCTTTGTGACTCCCCAGTCTTATGTCTCTTTTCAATGCCAATAAAATCCTTCATGGAATGAGGATTAAAGTTAATGCTTTTACTTCTAAGTCTGTTTAAATTAAAGTGCAGATATGCTATCATCTTCAAAATCTTAGACCAGGAGGACTGTTGCATACTAATGTATTAAAAGCAGACCAGATTTTTTTTCCTAATTGTTTTGGGGTTGGTTTTATGTGGTTTTTTTTTTTGTTTTTGTTTGGGATTTTGTTTTGGTGGGGGGCAGTTGTTTGTCTTGAATACTGAAGAGCTATGTTGGTGTGTCCTTGAGTGATTTTTGTTTTGGTGGTTTTCTCTTGTAGTTTGTAGGTTTGTTTTTTTTATTTGGGTTTTTGGTTTGTCTGTTTCAGTTTTTTTTTTTCCACAACTGTGCATAGAGGGTCAAATTGAGTCACACCTGAGTACCTTCTATTTGTTGCTGTGTGCTCTTTCCTAAGAGTTAGTTACCCAAGGATAAATTTTAAGTTACCATAGCTTTTTTTTTATACACAGTATTTATGTATGGTTCATATGATAGTCGATATGACCTAGAAATATTAACGTTTAACAGAGGTTCTAGTCCTCATGAGTTAGAAGCAGCAGCAGTGTAATTTCTTTCTGATAGCAGTTACGACATAACGGTGAACTAATCTGCTGCAAACAGTTGTATTTGACTTCAGGTAGAATTAAGCTTCCCAAGAACATTAACTATGCATTTAATTAATAATTAATTACATAACTACTTCTAGGAATAAAGGGAGTGTACCACAGTCCTTAATCAGCTGCAGATTAGCTGGATGGGTGAAAGACAAGCAATTCAGTCTTCAGATTCCTCACAAATGTGAGAACAGCCCAGAAGCGTATGTGTCATCTTTTCCAATAAATCAAGAAAACCTCTCAAAAGCTGCAATTAATTCATATAATGACAGTGGAGGAACAACATATGAGTCATTGAATAATGCATCCATTATGAAGAATGGATTCATTCCAGGTACAGTGAATTGTTAACATTTGAATACTGAGTGTTAACTCCTCAGGAGACTGTACAGTTTGTTTGAGAAGACTTGCCTATACTAGCCATAGCAATTGTGGTAACAGAATTTATTATAATCTGTTTACTACAGAAGAAATTAATTCTCAGGATACAAATTTATCAAGGACAAAAGAGAACTTTTCCTTGGTGAAAGATGAAAATCTAGAAAATGGTAAAAATGAGCAAAGAGAAGATGTGGAACAATTGATAAAGCATGTCAGTATTACTGGAGAAGTTGTCATACCAGCAGGTGGAAAAATGTTCATAGTGATCACATGCACAGCTGTGTAAGTATTTCTTTCCATTGATTCTGACTGATACAATGGAAGCAAGTAACAAATTGACTTAATAGGGCCCTTATTTTAGGCACAGTTCTCTTTTTGGTGTTTGATAAAGTAAGCAAGTACATTTTAGCAAATGGTGTGGAAATCTGTATTAGACCTTGAAAACAGTTAGTATTTAAATGCTTGGTTATGATTTTTGTCAAAAGAAAAATTTAGTGCTAAATGAAGAAATACAGTGGGAGTAAATAACTTCTCTAAAAAAAAAAAAAAACACACACACACAGCAAGGTGAAGATAATGCATACAGGTAGTTAAAATTTTCTTGAGGAAACACGTTATTCTGTGGTCACTAGAGCTAATGTAGATTTCCTGGGAGTTATGTCTGATATGGTTCTTCCAGTATGGGTACCCTTATGTCATATTCATGTTGTTATATGCCTTGATCTCAAACTTCCCTGCCCTGTAAGGCTAAATGCAAATTATCTATGCTGAAATTAAGAAAAACAAAACAAAACACAAGAACAAAACAAAAACAAACAAACAAAACCAACAAAACTGCATGCACACACAAAACCCTTGAAAGTGTAGTTTATGGAGGAAGTAGTTTGCAGATATTACAAAACCCTTGAAAAACAAAAATACTTCATAGATTTAGTTAAGAATAAAAAGTGACTTTGAGATTTCAGAATTCAAGTAAGAATCTCATGCTGGAAAGTTTACTTTCATGTACTTTTAAGTTACTTCCAGCTATAGCTTTATAAACTGTGTACTACAACTGTTGATTGTTATGATCATAATTTAAAAGTTGGGTAGGGAAAACAAGGTTAAATGGTTTCATTCATCAAAGTAACACTGCATTAACTTTCACACTACTTCTGTTACCATTGTAAATAGTGAGGCAAGGAATAGAAATTTTCTTAGAAGGATGTTTTGGATTCAGTTTGAAAGATAAGCTGCAGGCGTTACCTGCCGTTGTGGCATTTACAGATCTACATTGAAATAGAAATTGTTCTTTCCACACATCTTTTTCCACAAAGTCTGAGGATCTTCTAACAACACAGAATAATAATCCACATAATGTTCCATGGAAGGCTGCAGCATGAGGGCAACAAGTGCTTGCCAGACACTTAAAATTTAGACCATAAATCTGGATGGTTCAGTGTCTGTACTGAGTTCATGAGTCAGAGAAAACCAGGCTATAGGTTCCACCTCAGCAGGTAATGTTAGTTGGCATGAAAAAAGTGGTATTCCTGCCAAAGAGACAGTAAGCTGCAATCCTTCTGGGATGCTTTTGCTTAAGGCATGTGGTAACCATGTTGGACAGTGCAGTCAATGCCAAGGAGAGAGTTGGGCTCTAGGTAGTGCTGGGGTGAGTTCATCAAGGGATTTCAGAGCATGTGGTGTGTGTTACATCCTTTAAGTTCTTTAGAAAGCAGTCTGAAGAAACAGTTACTTCTCCCCACCCCCCCGTCACTCCCCAAGTTCTGCTTACACATAGTGTACTTACCAGAAATAAACGATCTTTCCTACTTTATCTTAGTGTGTTTACAGTTAGGCTACAATTCTGAGTAGCCTTAAGCAAGGTAGAGCAAAGCTGTTGCTGCAGACAGTGAAGGGATGTGTTTCAGGTTTCTCTGGAAATGTTTGGCATACCTTTTTCGTAACTGTAATTCTAAGGCGTTCCTTGTGACAGAAGTATTAATTCTGCACCTAGTAGGTTGAGGGAAGGGATCTTGCTTTTTATCCAAGCTTCTGGTGAAACTGGGACTTTAAGACTTTTACACTGTTTTAATTATTTATGATACCTGGATTGAACTAAGGGTGGGGAGTAAGTATGAGGAATTACCCTAAACCAGCAGTTCTCATATGTTACTGAAATGAGAATCTACAACTTTGTTTTTAAAAACATGGCTGGTAAAAATAAAGTGTGAACATGGTTTTAAGAACATAACTTCTGCTTATTTGAAGAAATCCTGGATACAGTAAAGAACTTCTGTTGCTTGGTTTTTCCGATTTTACTATTGGACGCTATATTGAAGCCACTGTAACAACTGAAGAAGAGTTACTAATAGCACCTTTGGAACCATTTTCTCCAAGAAAACCTAAAATCATCACAGAACCTCAGCCAAGGAAGACAACAGTGGATGCCCCTAAATCCAGAAGGTATTGTGAATTAGAGCAAAAAATAACACTTGCCTAATACTGCTCTATTGGTATATCTGTTCTGTAATGCTGGCAAACTGTAAGTCTGTACATCTTTATATATGTATGTTGTAAACAAGGAAAATGTGAACACTACAGATAGAAGGGGTTGTTTTAGAAGTGAACTGCTTGATTTCTTTGTAGATGTGTCAAACAAGAGCTCTTTCTACTGTAGAATGTGGTGATAAACACTGTTGCATAGTAATCTACAAGTAACAATTGTGTTATTAAGAAAAAAGATGGAAAAATAAGTTTTGAGAGCATTGTAACTCCTCAAGCAACTTTGCCATCTATATGTATCTGATAAATGTTTTTTTCATTCAGAACTCTTCCTTTTGCAAATAAGCTTCCATTATACCTACAGTATTTGGTTAGTTATAAAAATATCCCTAACCTGAAAAAGCAGATGCACAATGCTTTCAAATAATCTGTAACTGGAACAATTTTTCTTCACACTGTATGAAACTTCTTGGTTCAATGTGTCTGTCATGTGGTGTGTGTGTGTGTTTTGGTTTTATAGCGTGAGGATGTGGCATATTCTTTATCTGGTTTTCACATGTATAATTGGAGAAAGCTGAATGATATGTCATACATTTGTGTTTTAGAAATTACAGAAGGCGGTTGCCAAGCTTTCTCCCATCTTATACCATACCAGATGAGTTAAGAAAATGTGTGGAGCAGAAGGTAGACATACTGACCTTTCAGCCTCTCCTAGCAGAGGTATGCCACTGTAGGTTTATATAAGAAAATGTATTTTATGTAGATGTGTGTTCAAGCTGGCCTTAATTTAGCAAAAGTGTGTAGCCCTTAGTGTAAGAGATGATGTAATACTGCTGCTGAGTAGACCTTACCACTTTAGTCTGTATCCCATAACTTCCATGGATTTCAGTACGTCCCAGAATCTAAGCTTATAAGAGCACAAAAGTGTAAATGTGAAAAACTGAAAAGGGAGTTGAAGTTGGGGGATGAAGAGGGGATATTACAGGAGCTGAACAAAGTTTCTTCTTCACTCTTACTTTTTAGGCATCACTGGGAAGTGGTTTTGGAGTGTCAGAGCAGTAGTCCAGCAGCTGTTTCATAGCAAATGAAAGCAGAAATTCTGAAGTTATTTCAATAACAGGATTCTTTTCTGCTTGTTCTAAACTTTGTTTTAAAAAACTCTCTAATTTTAGTTCACTATGGCTTGTTCACATTCTTCCCACAAGTATATCTGTTTTGAAATACATTAAAAGAAAAAGTCTAAGAAGAATATTAGAATGATTTCTTCTCCAAAACTTTGTTCTGATTTCTGGTAGAGCTTTGCTGAAACTGTTTGTTTGCTTGTTTGATTTTCTTCCCTCCTAACTTTTTAAGGACTTATACACTGAGTCTGATACTTAGCCTTTTAGATTTTTGAAAAATTATATTGCCTGCTTTCTAAACAACTCACACAAAGCCTGAGGTCACAGCATTAAGAGACAGCAGGTTAGTGATCCTCTCTCAAAAAGAAAACAAAACTCTGTAGTACTTGAAATACTTCTGTATGGAAACTCTGCCATTAATGGTAACCCTTTTTAACCACACCTTAAGTTCTGTCTTATATTGGTGGCTGTTTTAAGTCTGCTCCAGAAAGCAATTCTCACTTGCCTTGTATTTTAGTAAGAAGATATGAATTGAAAACATTCTGTGCTATCACTTGTTTAGATAGAGCTTTGTACTGTTGGAGAATACCTCTTCAGTGGGATGCACTAAGCTCTGAGGGAGAAAGTTCAGCTTGCTTCAGCTTGCTGTAAATTGTGTAATCACCAGCCAGGGCCAAGACTGACATGACTCTTTCTGCTCACCCATCTCTGCCCAGTGTACTTAGATTTTATGCTCTCTGGAGTTGCTGAGCATAGCATTCAGTTTGTAGACTGCCCTGGAATTCACATGTTGAAACTGCCAATGTAGTAGGGAAAGACTTGGTTAACCTTTCAGCTTACTGGCTCTTGAATCTGAGCTCCAAGGACTGTGCTAATTCTTCTTTGACTACTGGGGGAGTTTAAAATATTAGCTAATGTATAGACATGTATATTTAGGTGCCTTAATTGGCAATCCAGTTGTTGTTCAGTCTGTCTTGAGATGTTTTGTATAATGTTAAGAAGAGTGGGTTCCATATCTTAATGTAGAAGTTACAATAATAGCGTATACTATTTTGTTTTTCAGCAACTTAATCTAGATAATTATAAAGCCAACTTTTCTACTCTCTTGTGGCTTGAGGACATCTATGCAGAAATGGAAATAAAAGACTTCAGTATGAGTGGAGTTATTTTGAAAAGGAATGGGAACTTGTTAGTGTTGGAAGTGCCAGGAGTGGAAGAGGGCAGACCTCACCTGGTTACAGGTAGTGATTAATGTGAGATAAAGCCAAATAACATGTTGATCAATATTTTCAGTGCAATACAAACTCTAGCACTTATTCATTTGTTTAAAGAAGTCTGTCATATATTTGAACACAATGTTATTAGTTTGGGCTACTAGACAGGTGAGTTGCACTGTTAGTCTGTCAGTGTCTTACAGTGGCTGCTGTCTGCAGCAGCGTTGTATGTGTCCTTATGCATGTTCCAATACATCAGGATTTTTCATGTACGAAAAATGGTGAGGATTTCAGTAGAAATAAACTGTGCAATGTAGTAATACCTTCAAAGACAGCAGGTGTATAGAAAGCTGGGAAAGTAGTTAAAATTTAATTCAGAAATTCAAATATAATGCATGTTTTCAGGAGCTATTGTCTGATGGCATCAATATTTGGTACCTTTGCAATATGTAACTGCTTGTGGCATTTCAAAACAGGTACTCATGAATACAGCAACTTTGAATCATAGAATAGTTTTGATTGGAAGGGCCCTTTCAAGGTCATCTAGTCCAACTCCCCTGCAATGAGTAGGAACATCTTCTGAAGTTCATTAACATCTAGCATCCTGCAAATTCTTAGTTTAACCATACAAAAGAGGAAGAAATTAATTGCTGTGGGGAGAATTTTACTATTCCTTGTAACACTGTTGCCTTTTAACTTTGTTTACAATTAGGTGGTAAGGTGATACTGAAAAGTCAGGTCTACTCTGATCATATAATAGAGTATGTTGCCTATATTACTGAGGTAAGTAAGGTGTATATTCTGTTGAAAATATGGGGTTCACAGGTTTCAAAGGGGAAACTGGCAATTTGTGGAGTTAAAGGCCGATTTACCCTGACTTTTGGGAAGCTAAATTTGTTTTATCTACATGCTGAGTGATTATTTTATTTTTATTCTGTTTTTTAAGACACTGCCTTCCCTGTTCTTTCTAGATTATAATCTTTATCTGCTCTGAAAGCATTTCAATCTAGATATGCAATATGTTGACAGTGGGTAAACCTAAATGTTCTATTTGGAGTTGATGGGGTGTTCAGTGCTTTCACAGATGCTTCTTTGTGTTTAAATTACTAAACTTCCATCAGTAAACTGACTTTTATCTTTGCAACAGATATGTAATGAAGATGTTACTCTTAAACTTAATGCAGACTTTGAACAGGCTTACAATTTGGAACCCATGGATGTGGAATTTGTTCACTGCAGGTATTTAAGTTTCCAAAAGGCTGCATTTAAGGATTCCTCTAAAAGTGACTTTTAAAATATACATGATTGTCAGCTGTTTGTTTTGGTGGATACAGATAGGAGAAAGACATAATTAAGATTTTGCCAATTCTTTCACCTGTTTCCCTCAACACACCTTTGCCACTATACTCATTGGTAAAAGACTGCTATTGTAATCACTGTGTACAAAGAATTCTTATCTTAAGACTCTATAATTAATTACACCAATGCCAGACAATGAAATGGCAGGGGGTGAGGTGGGGTGTTTGTTTGGGGGTTGTTGTTTTGTTTTTTCTTTAGGAAAAAAATACCAATATGGCTGCAAGACTATGTAAAAAAAAAAAAAAAAAAAAAATTGTTAACCACCCATCCTTTTTTACTTTTCTTCATGGGATGTTATTATCTGTATATAGTTGCTTAATCTCTGTAAAATCAGCTTTGCAGGGAACTTCCCTGAAGGACTATTTAAGTCTGGAACACAGGGCCATCTTTATCTCACTGAAGAGATAGCAAAGCTGTTGATGGGCACTTCTGAAGCATAATTCTCAATAGATGCTTCTTGAAAACAAAATGTGGTTTTATATAAAAACTCCTAATTTTATGTGCCTTGGTGCATAATAAATACTGACTACCTTGCAGGTGTATGCTGTTGCAGCTTAAGGATATGTAAGCTTTAATCTACAAATTTGTATTCTGGTAACAGGATTACTAGCAGGCGATGCCACTTGGCAATTGAGCAAGCTGTCTACCTGGGTGAAAAAGGTACACTTCCGTTGACTGAAACTATCTAGAGGAGTTTGTTTGTGGGCAGTCTTGTGTTTTATGTTTCTTTCACATCAGGGCATACTGAGAGGAGCATGCATTGTAGTTTGTTCTTGGAGTTTTCTGTATTAAAAAAAACTACTCTGAATCTAGTGTAGGTATCATTAGAATCATTTCATCTGTTGGTGATCATAGGGGAGAGGAGTGTAAACAAACTTCTGTGAACTGTTTGAGCCAATAAAAACTGTAGAAATCATACTGTTAAAATAATAGCAACTGAAATGGCAATGTTTTCTTACCTCAGCATTTAGTAAGATGTACTGGGTTTTTTTTAATGGTTTAGTAGAATGATCCATATGAACTTCATACAGATCTTGACCACTCTTACATTAGTTCTAATAAACCAGTTTAGGCAACTGAGAGAAAACTGATGTATCAGCAGTAATGTAGTCACTGAAACATGCAAAGTGTTTGTGTAGCTTTCAAATTTCTCTTTCTTTCTCCTCTAAATTTGAAGTGTTATTTCCAGAAAGACTTGTCTTAAAATCACCACAAGCTATCAAGACCCAAAATACTACTGGGTATTGTGTTGTTGATGATGGCCTTGAACAATGTTCCCAGCAGGAAAGCAAGGTATTTCTGTCTATGTTCCTTAAAATGCTGGATGCCATTCAGATTGGTAACAGATACCTACGCTGCAGCTATTGATAGAAAGGATTCGCATAATGGAGTATCAAAGAATCCAAGTTGTATTGTGCTGCTTTCTGATGACAGAAGCTTTTGTTTATTGCCTGGATACAGGGCATTTTATGGTAACAGATATTATTAAGCTAACATTATCATCTGAAATTGAAAGTGCTTATAAAAAAACTGTATGATTATAACTGGAATTGTCAGATTTGCCTTAGACTAGTTTTTGTAGCTACTGTTGAGTAAATACTTAAGTCCCATTACTGTGGCAGGGAATAATCATCCTGTTCTGAGTAGATTTTACCCAAGTTTCTTAACTGCTAGTTAAATTATATATAGAAAATGTAGGTATCTGTCTTAGAAAGGAGTTCAGAAGGTTACCTCCTGCCCGTAGACCCAGAGCCATGCTGAGGAGAGCAGCTGCACAGCTAGTTACTGTTCTGCAAGGTGCCTACTTCTACTTGGGCCTTTCCTGTTTTAACTAAAAGGATGGTGGAGATCATGGCCTGGACCCCTCATGCTTACTGCATAGATGTATGATCCCACTCTGATTTGTTCAAGGTGTCAGTAGAGCCCACTTGGGTGGGCAGCAAAGGGGAGTATTCAGAAGGACTAGATGAGCCTTGCAGTCTTACCATGACATCATGGCATTGGGGAAGCCGCAGACATCTCTGGATGATACCTCTGTCCTGTACATGCTCATCACTAATGCTCATCACTTTGCTCGGTTAGGATCAGAACTGTTAAGGTGACCAAGGAATCTGGTCCAGAACCTTGCAAGCACCGCATTCCCTATGAGCAGTTTTCTCTCATGCTGCAATCTGAAAAATATCTTGTCTTGCTTACTAGTATGGAACATGAACATCAGCTTTTGTGGAAGGAAGCAAGTTACTCAGCTATGGCTTCAAAATCGTCATCTAAACCTGCAAAGCATTTGTGAAATAGATGTTTAATGTTAAGCCAAACTTGTAGAAATCTTAAACTTAAGGTGGAAATTCCTAGCACCTTCTACTACTCTTTGTCTTCACAGTAGATATTAAATGGGATAATGCTATTTAATAGGAAAATTAAAGCCTAGCAGCTTCAAAAGTGTTAGTGAAGGTAGCTATCTGTCATATTAAGGTTATAAATGCATTTATCTTGCTGTTTTCAGGTAAAAAAAATGCAGAACAAACAGGCAAAATGTGTGGCATCAAGGGAAATGAATAAAACCAATGCGATGACAGTACCTGCGCAAACAAGCCAACTTGGTATACTTTAGTACTTTACATTTGAGACAGTTCAGCATTGCGATCCCTTCAGTACACCAGGGCTAAGGTACCTTTTAGGTGTCCTCATGCTCTGTCTTTTAAAGACAAATCGTAGAACAGTACTAGCAGGAAGTTTCTTTGGAGTCTTTCTGTGGATTACTTAAACATCTCTCATTCATATTATGGAATCATAGAATGGTTTGTGTTGGAAGGGACCTTAGAGATCATCTAGTTCCAACCCGCTTGCCTTGGGCAAGGACACCTTCCACTAGATCAGGTTGCCCAAAGCCCCATCCAACCTTGTCTTGAGCACTTCCAGGGAGGGGACAGCAAACAATTAGTGTTATATTTTGTGATCACTATATTGTCATTTCCCAGTTGTTTACTGGAAAATTTTTGCTTATGTTCAAAGTTTGACTTGTTACTGGGATGCTATGTCTCATCCTTGGGATAGGTACTTTGCCAAAGATGCTAAAACTTTAGAAAAGTTTTCAGAAAGCCCAGATCATTCCTATACTGTTCTAGAAAGTGCAGCTTTAAATATGTGTCCTTAATTGCCAAAGAGGCTGATTTTATCACTTTGTAGCGATAGGATGCCTAAAGAAATATAGAATGGAATACCTAGAATGCACTTCTGTCTAAGGGTTGATAAGATTCTGCTGTGGAAAGCTAAAGCTACAGTAGTTCAGACAGGACTAAGAGAAAAAATGTCAGTAATCGTGATTTACTACTATTCATGTAGTACTGGTATTATCCCTGAAGTACCATTTACTGAAAGTTACTAACATTTTGCTATTCTAGGACAAAAGTTAACTTGATGCTAAAATCACTGAACAAGAGGTTTTAAAAATTGTTGGGTTATGTAATCATAGTCCTTTTCTGGCCTTCAATTTGATTGAAGATCTGATACGCTTCTGAAATATGGCTTATTTTCTACATGCTATTCTGTGAAATCAGAATTTTTGAGAAATTCATTAGTTGTTACCACATAAGAAAAATGAAAACTTTTTGAAGCATATTGTGAATTGAAATTGCTTTAATCTACATATGTTAAAAATATTTATATGGAGTTTTAATACATGCTTATCTTTGTTATAGTTGGTAAATCTGTGACACTTAAACAGAATGCTGGTGAATTTTTCAATCCTATGCTGAATGAGCAGCAGAAGCTGGCAGTGAGGAGGATACTGAGTGGTGAATGTCGTCCAACACCTTATGTTCTCTTTGGACCACCAGGAACTGGAAAGACAGTAACAGTAATTGAAGCTATTTTACAGGTAATGGTGGATGACAAATCAGTCATCTCTAATCTTTTCACTGTTGGAACACTTACAGTAATTCTGCAAGTACCATTTTTTTTCACAAGGAGATCTCAAAACAGTCTTTTTAACATCATTTTCTGTAGCTTCGTGAAAGAGGAAAAATCTTGATATGAATTTAAGAGAACTCTTGAATGGCTTATTTTCAAGTCTCCTTGTCTTTGTCTTTAAAGCTTTAGTGAACAATATCTAACTTCTGATTCCAGTAGTGCATAATACATTCACAAAGCCCAGGTATACATTAATATGGTAACCATTAATTAGTTCTGCTGTTTGGGAACACTTAGTCATGACTGTCAAGACTTGATGTTCTTGAACTGCAAAAGGGTGGATGAATATAATGTATGCAAAACTCCCTTGGATTCTGTATTTAGTGAAATAAAATGGGCCCATTTGTGCTATTGCTTCTTCTCTAAATAACCTTTTTTTTTAATGTCCATCTTCTTTAATGTAGATACATTATACTCTACCAGATAGTCGAATTTTAGTTTGTGCGCCATCAAATGCTGCAACAGATCTGATTTGCCTGCGACTGCATCAAAGCAATCTGTTAAAACCGGGAGCTATGGTCAGAGTTAATGCTAGCTGCAGGTCAGAAGAGGTAAATATTATAGACATCTGTCAGTTAATATGTCCACTTTAATACTTAGATATTAAAATACTGATTTAATGTAACTGTTAGTGGTGGTTAGGCTTGTTTAAGATCCAAAGTACAAACACATTAGCTTTTCCAGAAAATGAACTGGAAAATGTTGGTCATGGTCCTTAGTTGAATTGTATGGCTGTAGAATCTTAACCTTCTTCCTGCAGTGCTTAACTCCACAAGCAGCCTGTACCTATCAGTGGGGTTTTTAATGTGGTAAGATGTTTTGGATTACAAAGCAATCCTAAAATCTGTTACTGAAGTCAAGCCTTTGTCTCCAAATAAAGACTACTTACGCAGAAAAGTAAGCAAGTAGGTGTGTCGTCTTTATACAGTACACACACGTATATTTTTATACTTACATATGCATGTACATGAAATATCCATATGTTCAGTTTTGATACTTATAATAAGAAAGCACAGATGTCTTGCATATGTACTGCTTTGTTTGGGAAAATTAATGATGAATTCATTTTGGTGTGTGAATGGGTCTAAATAAGTGTTTTGCTCAGCTTCTAAAATAGTTTTCAGTAGGCTTTTTTCTTCAAATTAAAACCTTTAGTTCTAAAGGAGCATTTTGTTTGACGAAATACCTTTTTGTTCCTGCAGCAAATTGATGACATGGTGAAACCTTACTGCAAAGATGGTGAAGATATTTCGAAAGCATTGTGGTTCAGGATAATAATTACCACATGCAGCAGTGCAGGAATGTTTTATCAAGCAGAAATACGGTAAAGTACTATAGAGAGGAATATCACTGAGCTGGATGCTACAAAATCCAGAGCTTTTAGATACCCTCTGTACTATAACTTGGGCTGTTTTAATACAGTCCATTGCATGTGCCTCTATTTTGAAGTTGTCTTCCTAGCAAACTACTTGGTTTTAGTAATCTTTCAGCAGAGACTTTCTCCATAGTAAATTTCAGAGTTATCTTGAGTAAAGTTAAACTTTGGACATAACTTCTCCTCCACTATTAGCAGGAGCCTTGGAAGTTATGTCACTGTTGACAATCATTTTGGCTCAAAATGACAGTCAAACTAAAAACTATATTGTATTTGTTTTTTATCAAGTCACCTTTACTCACTGTAAGCAACCACCATGTCAAGTGCCGTTAAAGATTCATCTGATTTTGATTTTAACTTTGTAAAAAGACATTGAGTTGTTTGGTAGAAACAAGTCCTGGGGATTTTCTTTGCTATACCAAGTGTGTTGTTCTAATTAAGTACCTGAAGAAAATTAAGAACAGGGAAAGCTTTTCAAAGTGTCTTAACCTTGGTATAAACAATGCTTTCATTAAGATAACCAGTGGCTGTGTATATTGGAGTATATAAGCAAAATCTAACATGACAAAGTTACTGGATTGTTTTGTCTATATTCTGTGTTGGAAATAGCTATCTTGGCTCTGTGTGTGGAGTTGCTTGGCACACTTGACAAGGAAATTAATGGAACTGCTGAGGTCAACCACAGGGTGGCAGAATGAACTAATCTGACAATAGCCCTGTTTTGGGTTCATGTCATTTAATTCAAGGCTTGGACACTTCACTCATGTGATTCTGGATGAGGCAGGACAAGCAAGTGAACCAGAGAGCCTGATTCCTATTGGGTTGATTTCAGAAGCTAATGGACAGGTAATTCTCTTAGCATCATTTACTGAAAGGAGAAAAGTTTTTACTGTTCTTACTTTTATGAATGATGTAGAATGCAAGCAGCCATTTCCTGGTAACAAGTATGGAATTCTGAGTACTTGTAGTAAACCTTACTCATGCACAATATCCATTTCCCACACTTAAACACTGGTTTTACATCTAAATCAAGTTTATGTTGGTAGGACAGGATCCAGTATGTGGAAGATGTTAAAATAAAAATATGCTTTCTTAGTTTAAGACAACAAATATACTCTGTCCTGGGCTTAACCCTTCTTTACAAACAGAATAGATGTTTGGAGAAAATGGGAATATTTGATATAAACTGACCTTTGAATTCTGAGGTGTGTGTATGACATTACTGAAACGACATTTTTTTAATATCTGTTTTAATACAATATGGATTTTTTTAATTGTGTATACAGATAGTTCTTGTCGGAGATCCAAAGCAGTTAGGGCCAGTAATAAAATCTAAAATTGCGCAGAGTTTTGGATTAAATATCTCCTTGCTGGAAAGACTGACATCAAGAGAGTTATATCTGAGAGATGAGGATGCTTTTAGTGCCTGTGGAGCATATAATCCTTTATTGGTGAGTAAAACTAAAATTGCAACTATTTTTTCATCTAAATCCAAAAAAGGAGAAACTCTGGTTCCTGCTGTTTCCTTAGCACCATTTTGCTCCCTGATGCTTAGTGATAAGTCCAGTTTGAGCATTAGTTCTTTAGGAAAGCTTGATTATTCTGAGTATATACTCCAAATAGCAAGGATGCTGAGCCCTCCAACATTTTTTAAAACACTTCTTTGAAGAGGTTCTCTGTTCTTAAGAATAAGTTAAATATGTTAAGCATAAGTTAAATATGGTGCACAAAGCAGCCTTCTAAATAATGGCTTTAAATTACCTTACTTCTCCTTTGTCCATGTTTGCTTCGTAACTTCATAACTCAATTTTCCACAAATTAACAAGTACAACTTCTACTTTTAACATTAAAAACCAGCTTTCTCTTTAAACATAAAGATCAAATTTGCAAACTTCATGTTTCAGGAATGGAAAATAACTTTATCACCCCTTCTGCCGAAGGACAGCTTCCCAGAGTTCCTGTATGGTGAAACACCTAAAATCTGTGTTTGGTGGCAGATGTTTCAGCTGCTTTAAATTAATGGCTGAATCTGAAATACAGGGCTAAAGTTAAACTTCAGATGCCTTCCCATTCTCATAGTAATATATTTTGAAGAATTAAACCGGGAGCAAAAGATAACTAGTTGACCCATGTATGCAGAGGAGAGGGGAATATGGTAGTGGACTGAAGGGGGAGAGCAGGGATGTTTGGCCCTAGGCTTTAGGCTGGGTTCAGCCTACTGAAAAAGCCATCATGCTTCCTTGTAAAATCTGTTGTGGCAAACTTACATTGTTGTGTTCCTTATGCAATGCTTAAAGAGAATTGGCATAATGAGAGAATGCTTAAAGAGAATTGGCATAATGAGAGAATGGGACATGTGAGGGCTTTAAGGGCACCATTGGGCTTGAATAACTTGTTAGTTTTTTTACAGGACATATAGGGTTTTTTTGACCTGTGTATTACTGACTGGAATGCTTCCTTAAGGCCATTCTTTCATTTGAAGACATGCATTTCTTGTTTGTAAGGCCAGTTTCTATCACCTGTTCTCATGTTCCCTTTCTGCCTGTCAAGACTTCCTCAGAAAAACAGATTACATCCATAGAAACATCATTAAAAGAGTCTGACTCTCAAAAACAATGAATGTGCCTGGAAAATGACCAATTAATCTCTCATGTACATTCAGTTCATCTTTTTTCACCTTTGGAGGGAAGAGAGATGTTCTTTAAACTGCTTTTATTTAGTATTTTCTTATAGAAGATCACACGTGCAGTTTTTTGCCTTGAATACAGCTTTTTGGCAGCTATATCAAAGCTAAATGCTAGAGAATGGTGAAGTAGTAGTATTTGCTTGGGAGTTGTGTACTGTGAAGTCTACATAATTGTCTGTTTCAGTTGTGGATTTTGGTTTTTGTCTTTGCAGATCACAAAACTTGTAAAGAACTACAGGTCCCATTCGGCATTGCTTGCCTTGCCATCTAAATTGTTTTATCATAAGGAGCTAGAAGTTTGTGCGGACACTTCAGTCGTAACTTCTTTGTTGCATTGGGGGAAATTGCCCAGGAAGGGTTTTCCATTAATTTTTCATGGAATAAGGGTAGGTAAAATGTTCATGTAGTGAAAGTATGAATAAGGAGGCCTAATAGATGTTTGATGTTGTAGATGGGTTTTCTTTAGACTGAAATCTAGAAAGGATATGAAAAAGAATAAACTTTCTTTTGCAAGTAATGTGAGTGCCTGACTATCTGGTTTTAGCAACAACTACTGAAGTGAAATGTTTGCTAAGAACTTGAGCAGCTGCCTGTTGAGTGTGTTGTGGAGACTTCTTGATACAAATGTAAATTTGTAACAGATTGACCAAGGTGAAGCTACACCCAGCTGCCTTTTGATTGCTATTGATGAGAGTTTGCTACATTAGAATGAATACAAGCTTCTAAAACTAGAGAATTTTTAAGGCTTAGGTAGGCAGGGGAAAAAAACAGTACTTTGGAAAATTTTTCTTTATTCTTCCAGTAAGTTAATAAAATGTGATAATATACACTGCTTGGAGATGCTTGAACTCTACCTTGCAAAAAAGCAAGATACTAGCTCGCTAACACATGTTATTGTGAGTTGAAGTTTAACTTCTTTGTACACTAGAAGTACTGTTGCTGTGTAAATTCTTCAGCTTAAAAAAGTAATTACATATACAAAATGTTATTTGTTGAATATTTGTTCGCTGGGAAATGGTATATAGTAAAGAAAATAAATCGTACATAGCATTACATCACTCTTTTTTTGCATTTAGGATGTATAAGAAAAATCTGTTAATAAATATAGTCACTTCTACACCTGCTCTTCATTCTCTTTTCCTTTCCCCTAATACAGGGCAATGAAACACGTGAAGGTCACAGTCCTTCATGGTTTAATCCAACTGAAGCAGTTCAAGTAATGCAGTACTGTTGCCACCTTGCTAAAAATGAAAACACTGCAGTGTCAGTGACTGATATTGGAGTGATTACACCATATCGTAAACAGGTATAACTAATGTCCAAGAACTTCAAAGTTACTATATTTCATCTTGTGATTTTTACACTGTGGCTGTGGTTTGTTAAGACAGAGAGGCATATCTCGAAACTTCACTGTGGTATTTTACGCAGTGTATTATCAATCATTAATGATGTTTCCATTGATACCTAAACCTAGAGAAAGACAAAAGTAATGACACTCTAATTTTTTTAGTTTTAAAAATTAAGGCATTATTAAGGAGAGATCTGCTTGCAGATTTGAAGGCAGAAGCAGATTTTTCAGTAGTTGGGAGTGAAGAGTGCAAGTCAAGAGTTTATCCAAGAGCTGGAACAGCAATCTGATTCTGTCATTTTTAATTTGCGCCGAGGAGTGGAACAAAAGGGAAATGTGAAGTAGGTTGTGTGTCACCTTGTTAAGGCTTTGAGGATACTAGAGGAATTGGGACTTCCTGCCTGTCCTGTAGTCAGACTTGAAGCTTGTGCTGGTATTTAAACCTGTAGAGAATGTCGAATGTCAACTTCAAATGCTCTGGTTTATTTTTAAAGCTATTTATATTTAAGCCTGTTAAGTCTGCTTTCATTTTAAAAAGACTAAATCTCCTTTCACTTCCAGAGGATGCTCTGGACAGTGTGTATATTGTTCTTCTGCATGTTTCCGTTGCTGTATTCGTGGCCTTGTATGCCTGGGTTGGGGGAAACACTGTGAGGTGTGTGGAAAAGACCGACCCCTTTTGAAGAAATCTGACTTGCAAATTTGAGTTCTGCCTTTAGAGATCCTACTGCTCAGGTGCATGCACCTGCCTGTGCTTACAGTTACTATTTGTTTCAGATATTTACATATAGTATGGATGTGAATGAACCTCTTATACTCCCTAAAACACTTCACATCATTTAATAGTAATCCCTGCTTCAAGAAAGTCACCTTGCATTGCAGGAAGGCTGATTAAAAAGTAGTCATTGTAATCATCAGCTTCAGCAGGAATGATTTCTTGGTAAACTTCTTGGAGCACTGCCGGTGCAGTCTCCAGGCAGCTCTTGGCAGATGATAATGTACTGGTCCCAAACGTACCATCATTCCAGTGTGCAAGACTCCTTGTTCTTTCCCTTTCAGGGAGGGTAATTTAGGTCACATCTCACCTTTTGTCTTTTGCTCTGCATGATGCAGCTGGCAGGCAAAGGTGGAGTCTCTGCACAGTCTTCTTGAGGGGCTGGGGGAGCTGGTTGCCCAGCCACATCTGTGGTAAGCGTGGGGCTGGAGATGATGCACTTTTGGAGGAGAGGGTTTATGGATCTAAGTTGTTTTTCTCATTAAAATCTTGATTATTAAAAATCTGATGATTTCTGTTTAAAGGATGGGAGTGAGTACTTCACCTTCTCAGTTATATAATAAATATGATACTTCTCAGGATAAACTGCTGTTTTATTTTAAAGCCTTAGTTGTAGATGATGGCCAAGCTTGGTGTAGGCATTTGGTGTGATATGTCTGAAGTAATTTGTTCTCAAATGTAAAAATGAATTCCTTCAAAAACCTTTTTTTTTTTTTTGGTAGGTGGAAAAAATTAGATTTCTTCTGAGAAGCATTGATTTGGCAGACATTAAAGTTGGCACAGTAGAAGAGTTTCAAGGGCAGGAGTACCTGGTTATCATCTTATCAACAGTATGTATATTTGTTTTGGTCCTGTGGAGAGATTTTGGTATGTGTCTATTTCTGTTTCCTTTTTGATATAGGGCTTTTAAAAATAAGAAACAACAATTTAGAAGCTATATTTTTTGTCAGTTTGTCAGAGAATTTGAAAGCAGAGGTTATTTTTAAATGTGTGGAAACAGTACGGGATCTGATTTTTGAGGTAAACCTCAAACCTTTGTAGATCCTAGTGCTAAATTTGTTTTAGTTTCATACAGATAATGTACCTTTCACTTGACCGTGCATAGAGAGGATGGAAACTGGATGCATTATAAATGAGAGACAACTGTGTAAATCACAGTATTAAAAAGTAATTCCTATTTGACTTATAAAAGCTGATGTAGATTTTCATATGCTTTTTCACCTTCAGTTTGAGAATTGTCACTTAATGATATACAGCTGACAGCTTTCCAGACATCAGTGGTGATGTGCCTAGAAGCTGAATACCTTTTATTACAATTTATTTTGCATTGGTAGGAGAGCATTAGACAGTCTTTCCTGATCATCTTGATGGTGCACTTCAAGTGTTGTGCTGGTTGTATCATAGGGATGTTGGGGAAGCTCTTCTCTAGGTGCTAGATTTTTGAACCTGAGGCTTGTGTGGATTTGTGTTGAGCTCTTCTCTTGAGGAAGGGGGAAAGAGAGGATGGTGTCATGGAGTACTGGGAGGAAGTTGCTGTTATTTGACAGCTGGCTGCCCTTGTATCTTACCTGCTTTTGTAAACTTGATGACCAATATGCTTCAGCAGATGTCTGTTTTTCTGAAAGATCTTAGTCTGATCCATAGCAGTTGAGACATCAAGCTTCACAAGTCTCTGAGGCTGAACTGAAGTTCTGTGCAAGTATATACCAGTTCCCACTCTCTAAATGCTAGATCTTACTCTAGTGTATGCACATATCCCTGATACTTCAATTCACATGAAGGCACCATAAAGGGAAAAACTACAGCAGATTCTTTGTTCTACTTTTCTGTCCTTTTGTGTTCTCAGGTGTGTAAGGTTGTTGGCTGGGGCTCTTGACAGGAGACTTTGTGCTTTTTAAGGAGAAATCAATATGGAGTTGAGAAGTGTAAGCAGCAGCTGAGAAGTCAGCTGATGGCTACTGAGGCTTTTCACAGACGGCTTCTTGCTACCAGAATGTGATACCAATCCTGAGATAATGTCTGCCACATATGCAGTGTTGTAGGCACACTGAACTCCTGGTTGGGGTAAAAATCTGCTGGATCAGTGGAAGAGACAGTTGGGAAAACTCTAGGGAAAGGCTAACTTAATACTTTGAATATCAGCAAGTGATGCCAGCTAAGTGTACATGACTAATTGAGGTTTTAGACTTTCTTTTGGTGAGCACTACGGGCCCTATATAGCTCTATTTCTACAGTGTGGAATTCGGTTCAGAATACAGAAGAAAGTCTGCATGTGCTTGCTCTTTGTCCAAATGGTAATGCAGTTTTGGTGTGATAAGTGTCTAAGTAAAAGATTTAAGTGTTTGGAACATGATGTTCCTGAGGTTTTTGTGACCTGAGATCTCTCAGGGCTGTTCAGGAACATACAGTATATATAGAGCCTGTGTAAGTCTGAGTAATGGTTTATAAGGAAAACTGATCAAAGGAGGAAGTATAGACCAGGAATGTGTAGCTGATGATATGACCAGTACTGAACTACTTTTAGCCAGAGTACATAGGATTTCCAGGAGAGAGGAGTATAAAACAGCTTTGCAAACAACCAAAGCAATGGAAATCAGGGTGAATGTAGGGGTAGAGGAACAGCTGATTTTTGGGGCATTCTTTTGTGGCTTGGGAGAAGAGTTTGTAGGATTTTTCTTGCGTGTTTTTTTCCTGAGGGCAGTGGTACTATGCTTACTTTCTTTGTTCTCCATCTTACCATAGTTTTTAGAGCCAGCATTGTTATCACTCTTAAAGTAGTTCTAGGTATGTACTATGTTCCTATTTATTTTATCAAAGATAGGTTCAAATATAGATGAAATGGAGATAAAATTTAATGATCATCAGTTACAGCACACTAGTTGCTCTGTTTTTCTAAGCCAAGTCAAAGCACACTGAGACTACTGAAGAAGGCTTGCAGAAAGACACTCTGCATTATCATTCAGCTGTAGGGGTTAGAATAACACCAGCTCTGGCATTTTTTCTACTGAAAAGATAAAATCACTGGGGTTTAGGTAGCAGTTTTGGTGTCTTGTGTTTCAAATCACAGTGGATAGTCCTGATGCTAAAACAGAACTAGTACACCATTCTCTTGATGTTGAAGTTGCATTGGCAGCCTCTTGAAGAACAGACCTTCTATGGGAAAGCCAATAACGGGAAATAGCTAGCTGGCTGAAATTTGGGTTATGAAGCCAATTTGTGCATTGCTGACACTGAGCTGTGGATGGCTGCAATTAGCAAGTGTTATAAGTTGCTAAGTTGCTTTCTCATTATTCTGTTTCTAAAACTATCCAAAATTAATTTTAGGTGCGATCTCATGGAAGCTTCTTTGATGACAAATATTGCTTGGGCTTTCTCTGTAACCCCAAGAGATTTAATGTAGCAATTACTAGAGCAAAGGCTTTGCTGATTGTTGTGGGAAATCCTCACGTCCTTGTGAAAGTAAGTTTTGATTTTATGTCTTTGAATTGCATGTGGTATTTGCCACAGTAAATGAATTATTTGGGGGGTTAATCTGATGTGAGAGAACATCAGATTATGTTAAGAATTGATATGCTGTCCACAGTCTGCATTTGGGAATATCTCAACTCCATAGGTTCCTATAAGTATGGACATTTCAGGCACCTACACTGTAGATTTCCAAGCACAATGGAAATTGTAAAACTGTTCTGTGTGTATGGGATCCTACCTCCTTTTTCTGTCTAGAAGTGGTCAGGATCTCAATGCTGAAGTTCTCCAGCAGCCTGCAAGTCCATAAAGCATGTTCTGAATAACCTTGTGCAATCAGATTATTCACAAAATGTAGTTGCTTCACTTCTTAAATGGAGGGTGGTAAAGTGATTGTTTCAATTAATCTAACAGCCTACCAGGGAGTCTGTCTCCTTTTGAACCCATGCATGGTCCTTCCATAGAAGAAAGGTGAGCTTTGCTTAATATCTAAGATGTGATATCTGGCTCCAGATAAGAAAGCAAGCGGTATTCCAGAAACTGTCTGAATATAGAGTTTAGTCTCTTGACACATCCGTGCAACAAATTAACTTAGAGCAGCTATAGGTATCTCCCTCCCATGTTACACCATGCTTGTATCATTTGCAGAGTCCTCTTTCTGGAAAAGGTCCTGTTAAATCTCCTGTATCCATGTGCCATGTTAATTTGTTTGAAAACTCACTTCACAGAGCAGCATGATTTACATTTAACATTGATCTTCTGTTGTAGGATCCCTGCTTTTGTGCACTGTTAGAATACAGTTTAACAAATGGAGTTTATGTAGGTTGTGACCTGCCTTTGGAGCTGGAACACCTGTAGGAGTGAGTGTCTGGTCTTTAACCTTGCTAGATACAGATCAGTTTACAATATTTTAAAGCTAGTATCACTTGAAGGATGGATAAATACAACATGTGCTCTGATATTAGGATGTGATTTTTGCATTCTTAAGTACTGTAAACATAACAACATGTAATGTAACTGTATTTTCTCCAAACCCCATAAGAAGAGTCTGAACATTAAATATTGAATAAGAGCTGTTGTTGACTTGGGTATTTTTTGTATCCCCAAATGATGCATTATGTATTTGATGACCACAATGATTTGGGGGTGAAGGGTGGGGGGAGCACAGAGGAAATGTTTAAGGCGACTTCACTGTAGTTAAAGAAATTTGCTTGATTGATTTAAACATCTCTTCTAGTAACATGTAATATATTGTTAAATGGGTATTATCTACTAGATAAAATGTTTAATCAAAGTTGTTGTTCATGGAAAGGTAAGCAAACTTTTTATCTTGTTTCCTTTAATTGACAGGTGTGACTAGTTTTCCAGTGTTCAAGATGCATTCAGTCCTCATCTGTTTTGAAACTTAAGAATACTTAACCGAAATTCAGCCCTGAGCAAACCAGCACCTTTTGTCCTTAGGGAAAGGCACATGTTCTGCAGTGGCTGGATGTTTCTCCAAATAAGATTTTTAATACTTCCTTTTTTTAAGAAGTTAAAGTTGAAATTTAGCTCTCTAAAATAGAAGTGGCAACTTCTCTGTTTAAAATGTATGTGACTTTATGCCTTTGCATCGAACAGTATGCCTGAGTCTGTAACAGTGTGCCTGAATCCTCCAAGCCTCAGAGGAAGAATATTGATAAACTCTTATGTTAGCTTTCCTTTATTCTGTAATTTTTTTCAGCTGCTCAGTTTTCTCAGACTTTTGTAGGACAAAAGGCCTCTTAAAACTGGACCATCCCAAGAACACTTGTCTTGTAATCTTGTTATGGGAGTGTTACAATAATATATCCATTATGTGAACTGGAATGACACACAAATATCTGCACTTCACTGATGCTGGGTATCTTAAGCCAAGCATGTTTAAAAACCCTACTTCCAGTTTTTAAGGCCTTTGTATATACAGCTGAGATCACACAGGATTTTAGTTGTTTTTCCACTGCAGTCTGGCTGTTGGCTGTGGTGTATGTCAGACCTGTGCCTCAAATGGTGGGTTAAAAGGAAAGAGAATTAAACCCATGTTTTGTGTTTCTACAAATACACTGTAGAATAAAGTATCGTGTTTTATTTGACAAAATAAAAAATAACTGATGGGTTAGCAGTATTTCTGCTGTTGGCTTCATTGGGCACTGTTCTGTCCTTTTAATCAGAATTTTTCTTTCTCTTGTTGTCTTCTTCTTGGTGATAGTCTTGCCATGTAATACTTTAGGAATAATTGGACTAATAGCCACTGTGCTTAGGCATGGCCAGTACAATAAGATGGCTTTCTGTAACAGAAGTATTGTGGATAGGACTATAATCTACAGAGAAACAAATGGAGGGGAAAAAGAGACCAAGCTTTTGTTTGCTTGTTCACAGGCCACACATATTGCTTCCACTCCTGCTATGCACTCTACTTCCTACCTCTGCAAGGCACAATATGTAGATGCTGCAACTTATAAGACAGCAAATATGGTAAAACACCAAAAGCAGACACTCTGTAAGGGTGCACTGTGCTGTGATCCCTGTTGTGAAGATCCCAGACTGCATGGTGTGTTTCCAGTCTGACCTGTGGCTGAACTTGAGCAGTGCTCAGGGCAGCTCAGCCCAGCCCCTTGGCCTGGTGTTATACTGCTGAAGTTGCTTTCACTCACACCAGGCCAGAACAGATGACTTGTGTTGTGGCAGTAAGATGCTGAATCTGCCAGCATTGGTGGTGCTGTGCCAATATTCTATATTGACCTTGGGAAGGTCTTTAACTAAGAATCTGTCCTAGTTGTTGCCTATTGAAAGACCTGTTGCTTCAGGATTGTATCAAGACCTACTGCATCTCACAAACCATTGCTCTGACCTGCCCACCTTCCTCAGTGCCAATGTGCTTGTGCCCTCTTCAGAAAACAGGGAAGAGATGGTAATGGAGAGGGATGGTGCTCACTTTACTGCAAGGTATAATCCAGAACTACTGAGGAGTATTTCCATGACCCCTGCATAGCAAAGTAGCAGAGGATTGGCCATATTGTGATTCCTAACAGTTACAAGTTAATAATACTTTACTGGTAATAGTTTGCATGTTGACATCAGTTTCTACAAAGATAAAAAAAACTATTTGATTTATTTTTGAACATTGTGCTTTTATTACTCATCAGAAGTCAAATGATAAATGCCTATTATCATATGTGGTATTTATTTTTCTGAAAGAGTTCTTAGTTTAAATGGCAAGTACACATTTTTTGGGGGGAAAAAGAAGCCTTTCATCCAACAATTACCTTTTTCCAGTGGAGAAACCCTTGTAGTCTTTTCACTAATACCTATTCTTACTGTAATTCATGTCGTCTATGACTAAAATTTGAAAACCTATTCCATGAGTTACCAAGAATAGCCTCCCACACTCTTATAAAGTGCTTTCAGAGAAGTGCTTATGCCTCACTGGCATGGTTGCACTCTTGGGGAGAAGGGGGATTTCTGTTCCTGTGACTAGTTATGCATTTAAAACCATGTCTGGGGATTTTTCCTAATGCTTTCACCTCCTCTTGTGTGCTGCTGCTTATCAGTGGCTGAGAAGCCGTATTGTGTGATATGAAACAACTTTGTCTTCCTCTTCCTCTTGCAATGTTTTTCATCTCTTTCTACCCACTCAGCTGCTACTGAAAACCTTGTTTAAAGAGAGACCTACCCCTTGGAATTGTACTGGTTTAAGCAGGGTTTGCAGCTTCTGAAGAGATTTCTCTGGCAGCTTGATGAGGCAGAGCTGGCTGTGGTGTGTGAAAAAGGAGGATCAGCCAGTGCATGCAGAAGTAGCAATGACAGTTTGGAGTCAATCTCTTTCTTTTAGAGACAGTCAAACTAAGTCATACTTTGCATGCAAACCATTCTAGTTATTCACTTCTGTTTACAGAAACCACCTTTTCCCAAAGAAGTGGGGAAGAAATAAACCACACCTGTTTGACAATGATTCCTTGCCTATTCCTTACAGATTCCTTGCCTTACTAAGAAATTACAAAAGCCGTACAGCGTCCTTCCATGTCTTGAGGAGCGCTTCCGAGGTACATCAAGTTAGAGAACACAAGACCATTGTTACAAGTTTCTCTCCCTGCTCCCCTCCAAATATTGTCTTAGACATTGTGGGCTTTAGAAAAGCAAGAGATGGAGAAAGAGTTAATCTGTAAAGCAATTCCTGAGTCATTTAACATAAGGTGTTAAGAGCTGACATTTTTAAAATGCTATCGAAACACCAGATAAGACATTGGAAAAGCCCAGAGGTTTCCATGCCAGAATCAGCGCCTGTAGTACTCAACAGGTTCTGGTTGTGTTCTCAGTGCATTTCCAACAGCAGTGAAGGCCTGAGACCCATGTTCTGCCCTGTAGTGATCCTGACCTTGCAGCATCCCAGCAGCTGGAGCCTGGGCTGTGGCAGCAGGAGTTCCCTCAAGGCTGGTCTTTGCTTTTTGAAAGAATCACCATAACTTGTAGGTGGCTGCATTTAGATCATAAGTATGCACTTCTAATAGTCTTTTAGAATATGAGGGCTTTATTAGTGTGGCTGTCCCTCATGTTGCTTATTATAACCTTCCACTATTTTTTGTGGGTTTGGATTCCCATGAAATTTCTGCTGTTCTTCTGTCCATGCTGGCACAGCCTAGGTCAGATGCTAAATCACTGATGGATGCAGGAGCTGCTGGGCAAGTATTTTTAGATATTTCATGTGTTATTTCTGCTAGTTCATATTTTCTTTCTAACAGCTGTTTAACTGAGCTTTATCTACGAAAAGTTCCATCCTTACCAATGACATAACAACATTTTGAAGGTCAAACTGTGGATCTCTGACATGAGCCTCTCTGTGCATGCCAGCTCAGACACATGGCTGGATGCTGCCCAGGAAAAAAAAAAGGCTGCAGTTACAACCTGTGTTTAACATCGTCTGTGATAGTGGTTTGGGTTTTGTTTTCCATGGGGCCCATTATCCCATTAAGGGATCAATAGGACAAGAAGTAGAATTTGGAGTGTGCAGACAACTGCACATGCTATTTGCTGTCTTCTGCAACCTTGATTTGACAATGTTATAAAAGTTGAAATAAAATAGCTTAAATAAGTAGCTTCAAGGTGTAAAGGAGTATTGTGCTGCACAATTTGGAACTCAGTTACCAGAATAATGAGTATTCTAAATATTAATAAGAAACAAATGCTTTAAAAAAAAAATAATATTGAGGGGTTTTTGCAACTGACAGAAGAGGACATCACTATTCATTCACAAATTCAGAAACAATTCATTTGTCTCAGTTTTACCAGGCTCATTAAAATGTATATACTCTGATTATTTAAACAATTGCCTTTTTTTTTTTTTTTTTTTAATAGTAATGGTAAGGAAAATGCAATATGCCTCTAAGCTATGAGGGTGTTCTTCTAGTACACGGTGAAGAATGAGAGTGTAAAATAATCCTTTTAAACTGCTCAATTGCCTTAGAGCTCTTAAGTGTTATTATATCTCAGTATATAATTAAAGATATTTCATTACTGGCTTCTTGAGAATTGCTCTACCAGAGCAAAAGGAATCGCTTCCACTGCAGTGTCTCACTGAAGTACAGGAAAGGAGGTGATGGGCTGTAGAAGGACCAATGTCAGACTGCAGACCTGAAATGGAGAACTGGATGTAAACAGAGGACAAAGTACTGTGGAAATGTTAAATTTGGAAAGGGTCCAGAAGGCACAAATGAGTAGTTCTAGTCTAGAACTAATTGTTCTTTTAAGGAATACTAATGTCAAGGAAGAAAAAATTGGGAGCCAGGAGGAGACGGGAGAGGGGTCCTGGGAACGGAGCCAAGCCGAGCTGTGAGTGATGGAAGGCGGGCGAGGGAGCGCCGGCCCCGGCTGCGTGTGTCGGCTTTTCACAGGAGCGCAGGGAGCAGCTCTGTTCCTGTAAGTTAAGGAAAAGCGGTGTAGCTGAGAGGGGATGTGACAGTGTTTGGGAAAACAGCACAACTGGAATTTTAATTTTTCTTCTGCTGAGGAAGTCGAGGTTGCTGATGGAGAGGTGACTGGTTTACATCTGTGGAATACAGTAGTGCAAAATGAAATCCTTCAGTGACTGCCAACTGCTGAAGAGCTGCTTTAGAAGAAAAATTCTGAGTCATGATGTCAAAGCTCAGAGCATCTTGACATGAGGAAGTGTGTGAAAATGAGGTGTTACGTGCAATTGACACCAGACTAGTCTCAATAACAACAGTGATCTCATGGTGAATATAATAAGGCTATTTGAGTACAGTCTTACTAAGTTCACGTCTAAACTTAAATTTACAAAAACCTGGTGCCAAAGACCTTGGTTTATTGATAAATGCAGAGGTATTTGTTATGACAGCGCTTGTCAAATAAAAACACCCACACAGCAAGTCCAAGAGACTTGCATGAATTATCTTGGATCACTTCAAAATGAACTGTTTGTTACAAAATAAACGTCGGAGTTCAGCAGTTGTTCAAATACATACCCTTCCTAATGGGAAATAACATTTTCCTGTAGACGAGTCCTGGGCAGAACTTGAGTAATCTTTTTGCTTTCAGTACACTTCAATATGATAGAATTCAGTTATCATCTTCAAGGAAAATACTTCTGCTTTTCTTTTTACACCTCGGGATATGCACAATGAAAATGAGAAAAGCATGTAAAGACTCTGGTTCATGTTTCACTCTTTGTAGTTCTTTCAACTGGGAAAAAGTGCATCCAAATGGCATCAAAATGAAGGAAGAGCAAGATAGAAATCAGAGATGGCAGAGATTAATAATTCAGAGTAATAATAGAAAAATCTTTTATGCGCACTGTCCTTAAAGAGAGGAAGAAAAGCGGGTGCGGTGGGTACCCGGCAGTAGCACTGACTCTGCAAAGGGGGCTCTGCAGGTGCTGTTCTTGCAGCAGATGCTCTTTCAGCTGGTGGCAGAGCTGGGCACCTGCTGCTTCACGGCTTCTCGTTTTTTTCAGAAAACCACATGGGTGATAATGCAGGGTTTGACACTCTTGCACACATCCTTCATGGCATACAGTAAAGCTGGGGTCCCAAAAAACTTGGCTTTGATAAAAGCTGGGGTATTTGACTGCTTTTTTTGTGAAGGGAAAGCTCTCTCAATGCACTTTTTAGTACAATGATGCTTAGCAGAAGTGTGTGTTTTCATCAGATTTGTGTATCCCTAATATGTCTGAAAAGCAACGAACTGTATGTATGGCTGTGTGAATACCAGGAAGATGATCTCAGTCGCTGTGAGCCTGGCTGGTGATGGCTGTCACTATTAGAGCGTGTCTGGAGGGGTCACAGCAGCTAGAAGAGCAGTCCTGCTCACATAAGGGTCAAACAGGCTGATCCCTAACAGTGAGACTTTTTAAGCAGCCACATGTACCATGTTGACCAAAAGACAAAAACGTGCTCCAAACAAAAAGCTGCACCCCATGTTATTCCAGTTGCTCCTGTTTGGCTGGCTGTCCCCGGGGCAAGGGAGGGTGGTGGGGTGCCCACCCAGTGCAGCTCTGCAGCCCCATGGAGCAGCTGATGAGGGAGCAGGTGCTGCCCTCAGCACAGGGCGAGTGCACCGGGCAGAGCAGAACAGCACCCCTACACACCCCTACAAATACGCTGTAGTGGGGGTGGGTGTGTGAAGGGAGGGAGCACAAAAATATGCATATTGTCAGCTCTTGCCAATTTGCTGAAATATTTCTGGGGAAGACGAGGGCCTTGTAGTGGTTTCCATTCTGTTGCCAACACCATGTCCTGGGGCAATGGAGAGCCCAGGATAGCAAGGGCAGAAGGTACTGAAAATTATGCTTCTGGCTTCCCTTAAATTAATGAGCAAACAGCACAGATGGGATAAGTGAAGCAGAAGTAGAAATCCAGCATAAATATTCCCTGTAGAGCACCTAAAATGAAGACATCCTTTGTGTGGAACAGGACAGCGACTAAAAGGCATTTTTATCTCTACGATCTCTGTTTAGGGGAGAGCTCTCTGAAGACTGCTCAGGCCTTGCCGTAGGAAAGGGTAGTGACAGTAATTATCAGCCCTGTGACCTCCGGATGTGCATTTCCACCCTTGAAGCAGGCCGCTGGTTTCCGTGGGTGCCGCCAGCCCACAGCCCCTGCTGGAAGGGGCAGGTGCTGGCGTGGGCAGGGCCGGGCAAGGTTGGCACAGGCTGGGCTGCTGCCACACCAGCGAGTGATGCAGCTCGCTACTGGTGTCACACCGGCAGGTGATGCAGCTCGTTACTGATGTCACACCAGCGAGTGATGCAGCTCGTCACTGATGTCACACTGATAGGTGATGCAGCTCATTCGAGCTGACCAGATTTCCAGAGTCTCAAGGTTGGATTGGAGTTGCCTGTTCTAAGACTTGGATGTTTGTCAGATGTGGTTTTTTAACTTTAAATTTGGCCATTAATTATACTTAAGCCACCACTCATTTTGAAAAACAGCTTGTTTGCCAGAGTTTTCAGTCAGATTTCTTCATCCAGTATAATACTACCAAGTTTTTAAGCACAGTGTAGTAGGTACCGCTAACTAGGTAATAAATAGTACCACAAACATACCAGGTGAATGGTAACTGTAATATTACCCCTTGGTACTACAGAACATCCTGAAAATAAGTCCTAAAAATGACGGTGTGCTATAAGCATATGTGGCTGTTGTGGCAGTGCCCTGTACGTGAACCTCATTTGTTTGTGGAATCATTGCTACCACCACAGAAAAACCTAGCAAGAGAAAATTCAAAGAACAGGTTTTTTAAAAAAATGGCTTGTTGCAGAAGTGCACATGGAAAGAAATAGATTACAGAAAATGATATTTTTTACATAATATATTAATAGTAGAAATAAAAATAAATTAATTACAGACATATTAATGCTGTCATTTGTAAAATACTATGTAATCTTTATCAGATTAAACTACTGGGATTGAAGTCAACAAGACTTGGTCTGGACTCAAAAGCCCATCTTTATTGTCCTGCTGCCTGCTCATAAAGATATCCTGAAATAAAATAAATTAACATTGTTTCCTCATCATGAGAAGTGTTAACAGTTCAAGATGGCCTTCCCTTCTGTTTTTCATTTTTACATCCTAGTGTAAGTGCACACAGGCAAGAGCAAGTGCTGCCTTGAGTGGGAACAACCGGAGGAAGGACTAACATGGCGTGAACAAGAATCAGCCCTGCACACGTCGTACCAGGAGCTGCGGCACTGAACGGGCTGGTGACAGTGGTTTGAACTGCACGTTAACGTGCTCTCAAACACATTCCTTTTATAAATGGTGCTTCAAACATTTTAAGAGTAAATTATTCAAAGAACCAGCTGGGAATCCACTCTTCTCTCACACGGTAGGTACATTTAAAAAAATCTCTTGAAGCAGTGCTTTAAAAGTACATTCTCCTCTCCATCCTGCTCATCATTCTTTCCTACAAAGTAAAATCACGTTTGAAATCCTGGAACAGCTGTGTTCCAAAAATGCCTATTTTAGTAATTCCTTGTGCTCCTACTATAAAAAGAATTTGCCATTCCAGATCTTTATACTGGAATTTTTTGCATTGGACTTGTGGCTGGAAACCCGCACTAAGCCATACCTTGAAATCCACCAGCCTGAGGTAGCAGGTGTCTGTATTCAGACAAAATTCTGGATAAAATTTGCATCAGCAAGCCTTTGGCTGAACGACAGAACAACTCCTCCAGGGACTATCTGGTGTAATCGGAAGATGGGGCCTGGACACAAAGTAAATTGACTCATGAGCAATGCCATTGAAATTCAGGCATTTTCCTAGACAGTGCTGAGTAGTCTGTGCCCAAAGAACAACATAATTTAAGCTTGTGGGTAACCTAATGCACTTCAGGGACGTTTTGAATGTGCTTTGAAAGGCAAAGCGGAAATGTAGATCTGTTGATTTCCACAACTCCTTTTTGTCCAGTGAGTTAGGGATGTATGCAGAAAGCCTCACGATGTTTGATGAAGAAATATAGGCAACTAATGGCATGTTAAAAGTGTGAACAAAGCCGCAACTTCCATGCAGTCAGACTTGTGGGGCTGCTGGTTGACTTATTTTAAAGACTGGGAACTGCAGCACTGGTTAAGACCATGAGAAACTACATCATCCCAGTTTCCAGGTAAAGGTTATTCCAAACATTAACTTCTGAAAAGTATCTGTGTACTGTTTGCACCTGGAAAGCCAAGTTCTGACTGAGAATTTTTGATGCTTTGAAAAACAACTACTTTCTGTAGTGCAGATACAGGCTCTGTATAAGCACATCATCCACTCTCCACTGACTGCGAAGGAAGGAATCCCATTAAAGGCTTGGGAGGTAATGTAATTAAAATAAAAAAAAATCAGAGTAGTTTGTCTTTACATCAGTGGGTATTTGCATGCATTGGAGCTGAAAACCTTTAAATGATGACCTTCTGTCAGGTACTTGTCAAATCTCTTTCTCCCCTTTTAACAGAATATTACATACTTACTGTGAATTTGTGAAGAGCTGCCTGCGTATTTTGCGGTAGCTGTACGCAGTGTATGATGCTCTAACCCTGGAGCAGCTCCACTAGCCCAGACAGAACGAGGCAGGTACCTCAGCAATTCTTCCACCTCGCCAACACCATCTGCATCAGCAGCGCCTGGGGAGGCTCGTTCCTCCCTCTCCCTGGCCAAGCGTGAGCTCACATCCCCGCTGCGCTGCAGGGCCCGCGCTGATCCAACCCGCGGCTTCTAGAGAAGCTCCGCAGCCTGACGTAACGCACACTGCCAACAGCTCCATGTATTTTAGACTTTGGTAGAGTTGCTCCTGCTTCCCGTGGGGTGATGCAGAGCAAGGTTTACGTAGGCGCCTTGGTTCTTTCTTCAGATAATAGTCAAGTTTTTACAGGTTTAATTAGGATAATTGTTAAAGATTGTTGCCATTATGGCATTGCATTAGTAATTTTTTCCAGTTTCATTTCTTTTACTGATCAAAAGTGTGTATTTATCTTACATTCAAATAAGAAAATACATTATGATCTAATATTGCAAAGACTAATTTTCCTTTTGTGACTTTAGGATCCCGATGAACAACTACAGCCCACAGATATGAAGCTGAATGCCCAAAGCGCAGCATCAGATATTTTGCAGATATTACCTGTCTTGTTTGACTTAACTTTTTTTTTTTCACTTGACTTTTCCTTCTAGTGTGAAAATGTCATTATATACTAATTTAATTCTGCTCCAGGAGAAGCTTTATTGAATAACCTAAGTCTATAAGCTTTTTTCATCAAATATCTATGCTGGTTTTATTGTTCTGTCTAGCAGCTTATGAATCAGCATGAAAGTTATTCAAATGCTGTGATTTTCTTTATGAAAAAGTTAACATGTACATAGTTAATATATTATAAATGCCTTCAAAAAGTCTATTACATGAAGTAATCATTTCAGAGTTTATCAACCAAATTTGTAATTTCGTCCAAATGTATTTGATACAGTTTGCTTCAGATGTGGATTTCTGGGTTCCTGGTGTAACACCTGGTGTTCTCTTTGGCTTCTCAGCAAAACACGTCAGTTATAAGAAGCAACAGAAACATCAGGGCGCTGTGCAGAGCTGGAAAGCCTTCAGCTCCTGCCAGCTGGAAATACAACATGGTCTGACGGTAGCAAGGTTAGGAAGAAGCCACATCCATTCCACAGCAGTGCCTGCCCTTCTCTTGTTGACTGGCATTAGTCATCGTTAGGGAAACCCAGGGAAAAGAATCTTCCTTAATCACTTTGATACAGGATACAGCATGTGCTCTACAATTTCTCCCCAGGGCAGACTACATGGCCTGGAGTTCTTCATGTCATGGCACTCACCCATTTTAATTATGGGTAAAATTGTATGTTTTTCCAGACTAAATAGAATTTCTTCAGAGTTCAAGCAGTTGTTTAAGTTCAAAATTATTCAGATTGTTTTGTAATTAACTCCTTAAAAAACTCTCTGCGGATTAACTTGTTCCCTTAATTCGTGGGGTTTTTTTTCACATGACTAGTTATTTTTTAACAAGTTCTAGTAGATAATGATGGAATATAAAGTATCCCCTTACTGCAATATATTAATTTTACCTTCCTGCTACTTTCCAAATAAAAAGTTCATTTGTGGTAACTTCATTTTCTGCATTATGACTGACAGCTTTATGCTCCCTGCCCACTATCTGATCTGTTCGGCTGTGAAGGTTTAATCTCTTCCAAGTTCATATAAGGAGCTTCACCAGTTGTCTTTATCCCCACAAACAAAAGGGGTTTGATCTTTAGCTTATAGCTTTAGGCATACTCTAACTTTCGCAGTAGGGGCTTGTGCCCAAATCAGTATTTTCTAATGTAAATTCAGCATAATGGGAAACTATTCAGTCATTGATATTCTCAGTTCAGAGGTAAGTAGCTCAGTTCAGTCAAGTCACTACTGGAGACCTCCACACTGTCATACCTGGAGCACAGCGTGCCCAGGGAGAGCTCAGCTTGTGCTATAATAAACAGTGAACAAATGCAGATCATTTGCAAAAATGTGTTCAGTGGCTTAGCCTTACTATTGCAAATATTTCCACTTCTATTAGTATGGCTGACTATGTGTAGGACAATAAAATTAAGCAAGTGTGTTAGAGTTTATGGAACCAAGGACACCAACCAGCAGCACATGCAGGTTTGCCAGAAGTAACAGAACAGCACATGGATTAAAAAATGTTTTGCCCAAGGCTACATCAGTTATGTTCTCAGGATCACAAGAAGAACCTATTATGTTGATAGATAAGAATCCAGCTCTTCAGGAGATGTGTTGCATGTAATCTTACCCTAATAGCTCTTAGGGGTGACATCACTTATAAAGCAAAATGTTTGCAGCCAGGAATGGAGGGACATGATTTGCAGCAGCTATTACAACACTTACACCACAGTAGTTCTCAAAGGCGTATTTTCTTTCTGGGTTTGGGCATCTTTCCAGATGTAACAGAAACATGAAATGCTACCTAGGTAACATAAGGTTATAAAATAGGTTCAGCTTGGATCATCCAGCCCACCCGCCTGCTCAGAGCAGGTCCAACAAGGCCCGGTTGTTCAGGGCCATGAGTTTTGAATAGCTCAGAGAACAGAGAGTCCTCAGCTTCTCTGGGCAACCTCTTCCAGTGTTTAACTATTGTTATGTTAATTTTTTTTCTTACACTTAACTAGAATTTCCATTGTTCAAACTTGTGTCTTTTGCTTCTCATGTTACCACTTCTCTGTACCCTCCTACTAGGAAGATGAAGAGAAAAAATGTTTATTTAATGATTTTCTGAAATATGAGAAATAAAATAAAGCCAACTTAAAAAAAAATAAATACTAAGCTGCCTGACACAAGCAGAAATTCCTTACAATATAGCTGGGAGGCTCTGTTTGCAATTTTGTCCTTTACCAGAGGACTGATAATTACTAACTATCTCTGGAACAAGAAAGAATTAATATTACTTGAAAATTTATCAGCTTAGTTTGCCTTGTGATAATTTTAGACATTTTCCTTGCACATTATTTTAACATTAAGTCAACTGAACTACTCAGAGAATGTAAATACAGGAAGTATATTTATTATTCAGATTTTGAACTTAGTTCCAGGGCACAAGAGGGTAGGATAATCCAGATAGCCATAAAATCTAGATAACACACATGCAGAGAGCACAAACAACAGCGTCCCACTAGTGACCCTGCATGGCATTGCCCAGCACTCCAGATCCCTGGGGAACTGGTTTCTGTCCCTCCCCAGGCCAGGCAGGTTTCTTGCCTTTGTCCTGCACTGCACCTGAGCTACTAAACCCCGTGGAAAGATGGGACAAGGCTACTGGATGAACTAGGAGGACTTCACTGTTTGTCACTTCCAAGCATTTGGCAGTTTGGTTGAAGTAATGGACGGTCTAACCCTAATCTTCAAAATGTAGTTGGCTGCAAAGTAAAATTGCTGAGAGCAATGTCAGCTGCTGGACGTCCTGAAGAAAGGACCATTGGACATGTACAGATCAGATCTGCCACTGGGGACACGAGGAGTTTGCAGGTGCAAACACTGTGCTGCAGTGCACAGCCAGCCTGCTCGCACAGACCAAACCTGACCTGTTTGGGACACGCAGGACTGGGCAGGTCGTATGTGTGATGGGCAGGTAGAAGTTGTGAAAAGTCTCACCTGTGCCAGATTTCATGCACCTCTCTCAGGGCAATTGCTGGAACGCAGCAGGGTGCACCGCAGATGGTACCGACTGCTGCTGGTCTCTAGCTGGTTCTGACAGGGGCAAAAACATGTTTTCACTGTGCTACATAAGGTAGTATCTGTGACAGTGATACTGATCATTGCTGTTGAGAACTGACTCCATTTCTCACATATATTTGGATTCTATTTTTTTTAATAAATGCTGCAAGAGTTTTTCTCAGCTCTTTACTTCAGTCACTTCTATAACTCTGAGCTGAAACTAAGCCAAAATATTAATGTATAGGCTATAGTCAAAGCTCATTCAATTATGACAATGAGTTCTTGAATAGTGAAAACAGATTATTTTCTGTTTTATCTCACTGTCTTTGTTGCTATATTATTATTTAAAACAGCTTCATTACTAACTAGGCCTGTTTTTATTAGGAATTTTTGTCCAATCTTGTTCCAGAAATATATGTTTTGGCATTCATGAGAAAGTTTGCCCACGTCTGGAAATAAATGCCAGGAAATCTCCATTGGCACGTGCCCATTTGCAAACATTAGACAGCAAAAGCCAGAAGATTGTATTCTGGTTTTGTATTACCTTTCCTGTGATATTTTCTTCTAACAATGAAGAATGTCACCAGCTGAAGTCTTCTGGACACTATGTCCTTCCAGTATCTGGTTCAGTTTATTATACAATGGAACATCTCTTGAGGGTATGCTGATGCCCAAACTCATTCGCAGCAGCATCTGCCAGAAGATGTGACATAACTCAATATACAAAAAATAATTGACCTTATGAGGCAAGTACATATTACTTCCTTAACAGAAGTGTCCACAGATCTGCACATGTGGATGCCAAGTCTGAGGCAGGTAAACTCCCTTCATTTCCACGCATGCTGTCTTGCCTAACAGGCTCCGACCAAGGGTGATCAGTGCTCATGCTGTGCCTAATGGTCTTAGCAGCAAACCCGCCCTCTCCATGGGAATGCAGAGCTGTTCCCAGGAGAAAGCTTCCCTGAGACTTGGTTTTCCTCTGCAAGCTCAAGGGCAGAAGTTGTGTCAGTCTGCCAAGGCATACGGCTCTGCAGGGCCTGCACACTGTTTAGTTTTGTGTTTGCTGGCAGCTGTGGTTTGGGACATTTGATCAGAGTGATAGCTCATCATTATGTGAAGGCATTGAGTATGGAGACTGAACACAGAGCATATGATAAATCTGGCAAACGAGATGAATGCTGTGTTCTCATCCATCAACACTTAAGGAGCAGCAGAACAAGACACAGCATGGTAGGTGGGATTATACTGCCTTGCTGACATGGGATGACCAGTAAGGGCTCCACAATATCTGGACAATGCCATGGCTGGAAGGGGGGAGGTACACCAGTCTTTCGGAGCCATGGTACAAGACTGAAGAAATCCATTCAAGTACTGAAATAGGGTTCAGCAATTTTACTTTGCAGTACAGTACATTTAGAAGATTCAGGGTAGGGTTAGACTGTGCACATGGAACACAAAAGCAAAATGGCACTGGCTTGAAAATCACCTGGATGTCAAGATTGCCAAAGCATGTACATACAGCCATGACTTGCTTTTGTCACAGTCTGTAACTGGAAAACTAGAGGTGATTTTTTTTTTTGTGGAGCAGAACCTACATGCTGATGGATCCCTTAACCAAACAATGTGCCCTCATAAGCACTATAGACTTAAGGTTAAAGCAGGCAATGGTAATTAGGGATGCCATCTGTGCTCAAATTCATGCTATGCCTGATAATTCTAATGAGTGATTACTCACTGCAAATGCATGTGCTGTTTTGAGGATTGTGAACTGTTGTTAGACATGTATTGATAACTTACAGATTTTAAAGTGCTTCTTTTGCCTTCTGGTTTTGTTTGTTTTGTTTGTTTGTTTGTTTTGAGCACTTCTGGGATGAGGGCGCTGTTAATCTTTATAGATTATTTTGTGCCTAATTAATTGTAAGGTCTTAAGTAGCTGAGGGCTTTTATTTCCCTTTACAGAATAAAATTTCAATTAAAATATAAATCTCTGTGATTGCTGATTTGGGGACAAGGGGATCCCCATAATTGAATGATGTAGATTACTGACTGTTTTCAAATACATTAATAATAATCTGTTGGCACTGCTGCTCCTTCTCATTTCCTTACAATTAGATGGGCAATACCAAGTGTTAAAAAACCCGATAACCTGTATTAATTTTGCCGATGTATGCAAGGGGGTTAAAACAGTTGTGTAGTTAGAACAGCTGATTGACAATAACAGTGAACAGTCCCTATCAAAAAGACTACAACCTTCACAAACAAAAACTGATGAAAAATGGAGGAGTTTCACTTACCTCCTTGCCTCTCCTCATTTCCTTTCCCTTTCACATCTTTACTTGGCCACAGGATGCAGGGCTGGCTAGAGACCACCTGGGTAGGAGCTGTATCTCCCCTTCACTTGCCTGAGCTCCCTGGAATCATCTTCACTCTGCGGTAACAAAAATGGAAAGGCCAGATGAACTCCCAGCAAAGCACCTGCAAAGGAACCTCTGAAGTGAAAGCCATGTGCATCTCTCCAGAAGAAGACAGAGATGTCTGACCATGCTGCAGGGAGAGGGGAGCTAGGTACTCGTAACCCTGTATAGAATCACAGACCCACAAGAAAATATGCTGCAAGTTGCTTAGGGTGTTGTGAACCAGCATTGCTGTCCCTCACCTTGACTCTTTCCTCCTTATTCCACAAACTTGTGTGAAGTTCTCTATTCTGTTCTTCTTCCATTTCTCTGCCTCCTGGAACACAGCTTCTCTCTTTCACCTCTGCAGCACTATCTTTCACAACTCTCTTCCTAAACACCTTCCAAGGTAGCCGCAGTATGCTCAGCCTCCTGGCAGCACAGCTTATCTTGCAGATCTCAGAGCTCCCTGCAGAACCCACCCAGCTAGAATTCCTTAACAAACATGCAAGAGAGGGAATCCCTCCAGTACTACTTTCACAGGTCAAGATGTAAGGTTAAAACCTTTCTTCCTCTTCATACACCTTTTATTTGCAGGCTAATGCACAGAAATGGCAAGACAATAATTGAACATAATTGAATGCTCTAAGCAACTGTAGAATTACAACATTAGCGTTCTCCTTTATTTTTCATTAAAGGAAATTCTGACATCCTGTAGCAGAGAAGACATGATATCCTAGGGGTTAGAGCACGTCCTTGAGAAGCAAAAAATCTGAGCTTTAGGCCCATTCAAGCCTGAAGAATTTGAATCTGTACTTCTCCATAAAATGCCTAATCATGCTACAAAACAGGCTACAGCAGTTGTGTTCTCTGTCCGTCCTGCTGCAGCACAGCCAATGTGCAGCAGAGTGCAAGTTTAATGGGACCAAGGAGAGGGGACAAGCAATAGGGAACCTGTCTGTAGCACAAGAAGATGAGGACTCCCAGCAGTTTATGAGTCCTGGAGAGTTTTGTTCCTTACTCCAAGTGATATTTATGTATTTTAGCTTGTGATGCTCAAACAAGTAGGACTAGCAGCAGAAATCAGGGCTCTTACCCCTTCACTTAGGGTTAAATTTAAAAAAAGAAAAAAAAAAAAAAAAGCTGTCATCATCTCATCTGTACTTTCTCATCCGTTTCCAAGTTTACTTGAACTTTAAATGCTCCTTGCTACACTAAACTGGAATTATGACGGCCTTCCATGTGATACTTAATACCGCCGCCTGGCAGGATGAAGCCTTTACTTTGCAAGCTTCAGAGTGGAATTCAAAATAATGTTGCTGATTGCAATCTGTACTGAGCAAAGCAGTTAAGCATGTGTTTTGCTTTCTTTAGTCAGAATTTGAAATTTTGAAGCAACAGCCTAAGACAAGAAACAGGCTGTCCTCTGGCAATAGAAAGATACAAGTATAAAGACACCATCAATTCAATACACATTGTATTTATGTTTTAAGTCTCTTCTGAAGTAACATAAACTGCCAAAATTACATTCAAATAAATGTTTACTTTTTCTCTTAGTAGAGTTTCTGTACTTCAGTGGGCTCTGTCTGAATGTCTCCAGTCTCACACTGGCAATTTCATCTCTAGGTCCCACACACTGTCATAGAATCAAAGAATTATTTTGGTTGGAAGAGACCCTCAGGATCATCGAGTCCAACTGTTAACCAAGCACTGCCAAGTCCACCTCTAAACCATGTCCCTAAGAACCTAATCTATGCATCTTTTAAACACCTCCAGGGATGGTGACTCCACCACTTCCCCGGGCAGCCTGTTCCAACACCTGACAACCATCTCCGTGAAGAATTTTTTCCTAATATCCAATCTAAACCTCTCCTGGCACAACTTGAGGCCATTTCCTCTCATCCTGTCACTTATTACTTGGGAGAACAGACTAAACCCCACCTCACTACAACCTCTTTTCAGGTAGTTGTAGAGAGTGATAAGGTTTCCCCTCAGTCTCCCTTTCTCCAGGCTAAACACCCTCATTTCCCTCAGCTGCTCCTCCTCAGACTGGTGCTCCAGACCCCTCACCAGCTTCATTGCCCTCCTCTGCACTCTCTCCAGCACCTCAATGTCTTTCCTGTAGTGAGGGGCCCAAAACTGAACACAGTATTCGAAGCCCAGCCTTTCTAACCATGTGTGCATTTCCTGCCTTGAGCAATCTCTGCGCAGCCACAGTCTCTGCTACTGAAGCATTTCAGCACCGTGTCTCACTGTCTTCAGCCACAATATTGAGCTCCCACAAAAATCCACATTTGGATTCCACCTTGCCTTCTGGCCTGCACCACTGTAAGTTCTCTTGACTCCACAATGATCAATGCTATACTGACATTAGAATAAAATCACAAGGTCAATGCTGCAAGAAGTCCCACATCACAGGACAAAAAAGTACTCCCCATGTCATTTCCTTGGTTGCTGTGGATGACTAGTTGTGAAGTCTTTGGGAAATTAAATGGTTTTAGCTTTTTGCATAAAAATAGCTTCTAAAATAATGATCATACTATCTTGTGTGTCTGACATTTCTTTAGATTGGAGACCTAAGATGTAGCTGATAACAGTTATGAAGTTTATTGAATAATCAACACACCTCTAACAGACTGGTAATACCTTAACTGGCTAAAGAACAAAT
This sequence comes from Streptopelia decaocto, assembly GCF_964273445.1. Classification (NCBI taxonomy): domain Eukaryota; kingdom Metazoa; phylum Chordata; class Aves; order Columbiformes; family Columbidae; genus Streptopelia; species Streptopelia decaocto. The sequence goes on from NC_138663.1 coordinate 21,757,536, forward strand.
GTCTAATATTAGCCCTACTAATTCACGACTGGTTCACTACAAACAATTATCAGTTACTATCATATTGCCTGTTACTAATAGCAGAAATTCACAATTATATTACTATGAAGAAATCGTGTAAGTTGCATGAAAGCTCTATCACGTTACAATTCTATTACCTTCCCTCCTCCACTTAGTATTAGGGCAGAAGCCTGTCCCTTCTCACCCCCACCTTGCATGCCACATCTTTTGGACATAGACCTGAGGAGAGGCCAGCGATTTGTCCCAGGGGTGTTGTCCAGCATCCCAGGGGGCTTGGGGCCACTGGTCAGCTTCACACTGGACGTGTCCACACTTCTGCAACCAAAATATCCCACCCTTCTCTGAGGCTGAGGACTTTGAGCTTGCCTAGTTTGGAGAAAAGGAGGCTGAGGGACCACCTCGTGGCTCTCTACAGCTTCATGAGGAGGGAAAGTGGGGAAGGAGGTGCTGATCTTTTCTCCCTGGTATCCAGTGACAAGAAATGTGGGAATGGTTCAAAACTGTGTCAGGGGACGTTTAAACTGGACATTAGGAAGCATTTCTTTACCAAGAAGGTGGTCAAGCCCTGGAACAGGCTTCCTAGAGAGGGGGTCAATGCCCCAAGCCTGACACTGTTGAAGAGGCATTTGGACAATGCCCTTAAATACCACGCTTTAACTTTTGGTCAGCCCTGATTTGGTCAGGCAGTTGGACTAGATGAACATTGTAGGTCCCTTCCAACCGAAATAGTCTATTCTATTCTAAACCATCCCAGAAGAGTTCCATTAGCAAGAAGATGTGCATTGCTGCAAACAACACTTCACCAATGTCACCAACAGCATCACATCTTTCTGTTAAGAGTCACTTTTCCTTGACAGGGAGCACAGAGCCTCCTCTTACTGCCAAAGCCACATCTGGATACCAGCAACCACAGCCAGGCTGCATTGCCAGTTGCCACTTTCCACTATCATCTGGCATCTCACTTCACTTTACTGCCAAAACCCTCACCTCAACGCTAAGACCCACTGTCATAGCCCGCTGCCATCTGCCAGTTCCCATTGCCAACCCTATACAGCCTCGTCTTGCTGGGTGCATCAGCAAAGGCACGATGTTCTCACCAAAGTAACAACTGCTGCTCACACAGACAGACTGCAGTGCCTGCAGAGCTGTGGCCGCACTGACTGCAAAGCCAGCCCAGCGAGAGCATCTGTGCAGCCACGGGAGTAGCTGGTCTGCACTGAGGGTCACACTGCCCTGCTGCCACTGCTCAGTGGGCAGTAGGGTCCTCTGGGTGGTCTGGTGGGGTAAAGGCTGCAGGGATCACAGCCTCAGCTGAAGGCAAGAAATGCCCCCCAGCTGCTTCCCAGTCCTTCTGCTCCTCGCCAATGTTATCAGGGAAGCCGCATCCTTTCCATAAAGATATCCTGGGGGATTGCATGAGGATTCACAGTAGCATGACTGATGTTAAAACCACCAGATTAAAAGGCAGCAACTCCCAAGTGACTGGGAACTGACTAAGGACAAGGACAGCACAGAGTTGCCCTTGGGGAAATGGCTAAGCTTGGACAAGCTGTAATAGAAAAGACAGTGAGTGGGATTCATGTGTAAACTCCGGACACCTACAACGTGGAAATGATTCATCTCATTTTGAAGAAGACATCTGCATTTGGTCACATGAACTGCACCATTACATTTCGTTATTTCTCCTCCTACACAATTCAGGAATAGCACTCTGCAATATCCAGCTCAGATGCCTTTATGTTTGAATAGATAAATCTCACCCTGCATCTAGAGGTAGTGTACCCTCTGCTTATAAGGCAAATTATAGAGGCTATGGGTCTTCCTACCAGAATTTGCAATCATTTTCTCACTTTTACTCATTTATTTTTACATTTCAGAAGTTCAGAAAACAAGATTTTTAAAAGCCACACTTGACCTTGAGGAATCAATATGTTATATATAATACAAAATGATTTATTCACACTGTCTAAAAATAGTACTCCTGTTTTGATCTTTTGTTAGTATTAATTAGAATTCATTCACATGACTTTCCACTTTGATCTGTAAATCAATTTCTGACCTTACCAGCAAGCTGTGAAATATTTATGAGCACATGATTATTATCACAGCCTGATTATTGTCTAGATTAACATGCCAGCATGTTATTGTTGAGAAACTTGGCTATGGTGTTTGTCTATAAATTATGACAGTAATTTTCCATGTGCCAAGGCCCTACTACAGGTTTCTGTTTGCCCACATTTTAGTTTGACAGCACTGTTCTATCTTTACTGTCTCTTCAGCTTGCTATACAGACATAATCTTGCCAAGTAAGATTACAAAATCAATATGATTAAACTGAATAATGGTATCATAATGAAGTAACCTTCAAAAGATAAACTTAAATTATTCATGGATGCCATATTTATTTTAAAAATTGAGTGACTGATTTATGGTTATTTTTCTGTGCCAGCAGGACTCCTTGCATATTAAATGTGGAACTAGATATAATTTAAGGAGAAGATAGAATACATATTTACAAAAGCATATGTATCATGGAAAAGATAGATAGGCATTGATCCAAATACCTTCCCATAACTAGGGCCTATCAAATTAAACTATGTTTGAAACAAACAGAACAAGGTGGATTTGATACAACAGGTTGTAAGCCTGTGGAATTCCTTAACAAAAGATGCTGTGGCTGCTCCTATGCTCTTAAAGTTTGCAGATGTTTACACTGAGCTTCCTCAGAAATGGTTACTAGAAGCTGGCATTATTTCCTCGTGGGAAAACATGAGGAAGCACCTAGAGTCAGCATCTAAATAGCAAACAAGTGGTAAGGGCTTAGGCAGGGGAAGATAGGAGGAAAAAAAAACATAGAAGACTCTAAAAGCAAAAAGCAAGCAGTTTGTTTTGAATTAAGTTAACTGAACAAGCAAAATCAGATTCAAAAAGGAGATGACAGTGAGACCATTAGGAAAATGGTCTTTCAGCAAGATTCTCAATGAGCAGGTCAAGATTCTCAACAGCAGAGAAAAGCATGGTGAAACGATCAGGGTGTTGAGAGTCTGAGCAAAAGTTTTGCAGAAGATTAGCTGTACTGCCTCAGGTTCTCAGTCCACCTTGCTTAATATCATCCCTCTGGCATAAGGAGTTCCAGTTGTTTGTTGTTAGAATGGAAAGTCTGTATGTTAGGGGCTGATAAAATACATGTATAGCCCAAATATAGCTATGGCAAGAGAACCCAGTGCATCCATCCCTCACTGCAGGCAGTAAAAGCTGTCGTGCAGGAGCTCCACAGGGATTTGGAGAGTTTCTCAGGAGGCTTGAGGCCTAAACAAGCAACCGTCCCCCCTCTCCTTGCATGTGGGAATGACACAGGCTGTGCTCCGTTCCCCAGTTCACCACACCAGGCTCCACACTGCTCTGCCTCCTGCCTTGCCCTGCGGACTCTCCTGCCTGGGATCAGCTGGTGACCACAAACTCTCTGCTGTGCTGCATCACAACTGCCCACTGTAACAGGAGAAGGAGGTGAGAAGTTGGTACCTTTTCTCCCTGTCCTCTGCCCGTGAGGCAGATACTGCGTGTTAGTCCTTCCAGAGCACCAATAGAGCCACAGAGCCTATTGAGGGCGAGGAGCAGGGAAAATGACACAAATGATGGTGACAGCTTCAGGTACAGGCTCTCTTGCCTTCTCATCCTCAGTGCTCTTCAGGAACATGCGGCACTGACAGCTTTGTGCCTGCTGAATGGAGTCCCATCAGGGCTGTCGCCATCAGGACATCCCTCTTGCCTTGCTCATTACATCCCTCCCTGGATGGAAGGACCCCTGCCAAGAAGTATTATTTAAAGCTTGCACTCAATATTGCACTTGAATAACAAGCAGGACCATCACATTGTTCACAGTGACTGGAGAAAGGGAAGTTTCAAGGCAAAGATTAAAATCCCTGCTTTACTCATGCTGTGTTGCAGATGACAACTGCAAAATGTTTGAGAGAAGGAAATGTCAGCGATATTTGTTTAAGCCTATCTCTGGTTTTCATCTAAGTACTGCTAAATATAAAATCCATAAACAACTTGAGAAGGAGGAACCACAACCTGGAGTTTTTGTCTGAATGCCGCAGATGCTGGCTGTGATGCAGCACGTATGTCCTCCTCTGACGCTGTGTGGTCCCGCTTATGCCCGGAGAGTGATAGTGTGTTCTGCATTCCAGAGATGGACAGCACGGCCTGGTCACCTCTGTGAAGACAGAGGCCTGAGCCAAGCTGAAAGCTGCCCTCTGTATTCTGGCAAGCTCTCTACCCTTGGGCTGTTTTATCAGGCGTGACTAACCCCACATAAGCTTTAAAAACAAACCAGCTGGAAGGGTTTCCAACGGGAGCACCTAAAGCCTGACATGCCCGCAGGTCGAGACCCTCAGAGCAGGGTGTGAGTCGCCCCTTCCCCGCCGCTACCCACCCTCACAAACCACTGGGCTGCGGGAAGCGCCATCGCACCCGGGCCTGAGCTCCCCTGTGCGCGCTGCGGAGCGGCCGGGGCGAAGTGGAGTGGAGCTCGGGCCTCCCCCTGCCGGTCCCCCCCGACCCCGCTACCCCCGGTCGCTCCGGGGCCTCCTCTGGCCCCCGCCCGCCCCTCAGCGAGCGGCCCCGCGCGCCCCCAGAGCCGCTCGGCGCATGCGCGCTGTCGCCGCGCGGCGGCTCCTGCAGGGACGCGGCCGCCGCCGCCGCCCGGGGCCGGCGCCGCAACGTGTTGCACGCGGCAGCCCCGCATGTCTCGTGCCCGCCCCGGCCGCCCGCTGCGGCTGCTGCTGCCGGCTCGGCGGCTCCGGCTGTGCGCCCCAAAGCCCGAACGGGCAGCTGCGCGCTGGCCGTGCGTCCCGGCGCTGCTCTCGCCTCCTCCGCACGGCTGCTGCAAGCCCCCTCTTGAATTGCTTTGCAGGTTACTGCTGCTCGGTGCAGGCGGGCGTTTCCATGCAAGCGCCAACTACCCGCTGCAATAACAAGCATCGACACATCATTCGCCTCCCGCTCCGACTCCGGAGCGATTTTATTACGTGTGGAGGTGCAGGGACCTTTTTCCGGCAGAAAGGTCCAGTGTAAGTTTATTTGCGGCTCCCGCTGTTATTTACAATTCATCGGTTTTGCTCACCATCCCCTGGGAACGGAGGGAACCGAAGCTGCCAGGTAAATGCCCTGTTCCTTGTCTGCAGCGCTGTCAGAGAGGCAGCTCCCGCTCTGTCTCGTTGCATGGCTGCTTCACCGCTATTGTACCGCATGAACTGCAAAGCGGGGGCAGCGTCTAATTGCAGAGCTGTCACCGGGCAGTTCTCGTCGCCCGCCTCTCATGACATTTCTCTGCACGGCTCTGGGAGGGGGAGGCTGCCTGCCGCCGCACAGCTGCCGCTGGGGTTGCGGTTGCCCGGCTGCATCGTTATTCCGGCGCGTTTGCCCCGCTCTCCCCAGGGCTGCGGGTGGCGGGCGGGAGATGCCCCTGCGGGGCGATCGGCGGGGGAGCTGCGCGCAAGGCCCGGCAGGAGGCCGGGGGTAGCGCAGGGCCCGCAGGGTCAGCGTCCCGCCGGCCCAGACATGGTGCAGCTGCGGCGGAGGAGCGCGACCGCGGCCCCGCCGTGACCACTGTCGGTGTTGTCCCCGCAGGCCCGGCGGGCGCTGCCCGCAGCCAGCCCGCCGCAGCGCGCCGCCCGTCCCCGGGGAGGCCCGGCGGCGTGAGGCCGCCCGCCGCCGCCGCTTATGCAACACATCATCGATAACCACCCCGACATGGCCACCGCGCTGCTGGCGGGCGAGAAGCTGAAGGAGCTCATCCTGCCGGGGCAGCAGGATGACAAGGCGGGCGCGCTGGCGGCTCTGCTCCTCCAGCTGAAGCTGGAGCTGCCCTTCGACCGCGTGGTCACCATCGGCACTGTCCTCATCCCCATCCTCCTCGTCACCCTCGTCTTCACCAAGAACTTCGCCGGTAAGGGCGGCGGGATGCCCGCAGCGGGCGGGGCGGGCGGGCGGGGCCGCTGGCGCTGACGGGGCGGCCGCCGCCCCTCACCTTCCCGCCTGGGCGGGCTGGGGCAGCCGCGTCGCGCAGCGGCCGCTCCCCAACGGCCACCAGCGCTGAGGGGCGGCCGCTGCCGCTCGCCTGGCGGGCGGGGAAGCGCCTTTCCCGGCGGTGGGGAGCGAACCCTGCTGCCCCCGCTCGTCGCGCAGCCCCGGGGCGCTGGCCGGCAGGCAGCGCTGGAGCGGGAAGGCTGCGCTGCCCCGCAGCAGCTGAGAGGTACCGTGAGTGACACAGGGTGCGGCTTTCTGCTCCTTGACGTGCATCCTGGACACGTCCTGAGCTGGACCCTGACTGACTTCCAGGCGTTTGTCCTGATGTTAATTCAGGTGTCTCCAGCTAGGGAGAGACAGGTGCCTTCATGGAGACTGAGACAATGTATGGGGACACAGGCACACTGTGCTTTGCCATATTGTGATAGTGGAAATCACTGGTCTGGGTTTCAGTGAGGGGCCTACGTATACAACCAGTAACAGTTTTAAAAGCCTGGCTTGATTGCCCATCACCAGCAGGGCAGTGTCCTTCCAGTCTAGGAAGGTCAAGTGTTAATGAGCCTTGAAAATTACTGACTCAGTAAACTGTTAGGACACCTTCCAGGCCATTAGCACATGTGCAACCATTGTTTTACTTTCTGAAGTATAAGCTTGATGAGTGTAGCTGCTAGTGCATGTCTGCTTTTAAGGTCACTTGAAGCTCCACACTGAAGATCCACATGAAATTATTAGCGCTTTAATATACAGGACTGACCTGGCGGTCTGTAGCTTGTGAGGCTGGTGGGAACTGGCTGTATTCAGTCAGTCTAAACACACCAGAATCAGGCTCTTGCTTTGCACACTGCTTTGGGATTGACTTCTAGCACTTGCGTACCCATAAAACTTGGGATTTTTATGAGGTAAAGTTAAATTACATAGAATAATAGCTGCTTGCAAATGGAGTATTGAGATATTTCTGAATTATAGTCTAAACTTTTTCAAACTACCTTAGTTTTTGAAAAATACCATTATATAGAGCAAGACAGCCCCAGTTAATGAGAAGAGCCTCATTTTTTGTGTGGTCATCTGGAGGTTTCTCAAAGAGACCATGTTTCAGGGCATCTCTTCATTGCGACTGAAAGGCAGGATTCAAGGTCACCTTTGGTGATCCTCTGTAGAATGCAAACGTTTGGGCATCCTTTCCTCTATTTGGTTTGAAGAGAAGCAAACTAATGAAAAGACAGTCCTACAGAAGCTCACAAGAGTGCATACTTATATGTGTACCTTCATACTGTTTGGGATGTACAGGTTTGAACCTCAGCAGGCCTAAAGATAACCTTGGTTGCAGGAAAGGTTGTGCCCCTTCACATGTGTTCCTTTACATGGTGCGAGCTTCCCAGCAAAAGTCCTTTGACTCACTGCTTGTGCAGACAGCAGTGATTTGTTCTATACGAACAAATCCTCTGAGACTGCAGGTTGTGGAGGAAGCCTCAAGACTAAGACACTCAGATTAGTACAGTGGATGTCCCTCTGCAAGTGTGAACTGTGGTCCACACAGATATGTGTAAGAGAGGGAATCTACTGAATTTCTGCATTTGAGTTTATGGCTGTGGAAGACTATTCTCTAGGCTGATGGTTGTGTTCCAAATTTGTTTTTGAGAAGGACCCAAAGTAGTATCCTTTGTGACTGCTGACAGATCATGTATGCTCCTTTGACCCAGTAAAATACAGGACAGTAACCTATTGTGTCCTGTCAGGACAAAGCTTACAAGGCAACTCAGAAAAATGTGAGACACCACTTTCCTGTCATGTGATGTCATGTGTTTGTTCATATGGTCTGCAGTTAGAAAAATGAGAAGGAAAAAAAAAGTGAAGATACAGGAGATTGTATAGAAACATTGTAAGGATCTGATGAAACTAAATAGTTTTGGCTTTGGAGTGGAGTTGAAGAGCTCAGGATTAGTGGATTCAATTCTGCTTCTAAAGTTCAAGAGCAAAACTCCTATTAATTTTAATGTGACATGAATCAGGTGTTACTCTGTTACCAAAACAGCATGTGCTCAGACTTCTTTACTACGTCAAGCTTGTCCAGAGTGTGTACACATACGCAGGCACGTCGCAAGAAGAGCCAGAGGCCACGAATGCATTGCAGGTTTTATTTTAGTTACCTCTCTACTGAGGGATCTCCGAAGTTGCACCTAAGCTCCCAGGCAGAGGTGACACAGGCAGGGATGCAGGCGCTGGTCAGTTCAGCCCAGCTGGAAGATCACTGGGCCTGCTGAGCTCACCTGTATTTCAAGGCTTCAGGCAGGCGCAGCCTCCTGCTCCTTCTCACAACAAAGCAGGAATCTCAGACATAGTGATAAGGTGTCTAGAGTTTCTCACAGGCCTATGTTATCTAACACAGAGGTTCTACTCATCAAGCACACAAGGTCAGTAAAACAATTAGTGTGATGTATGTGCTTTTTCTACAGACAGGTGCAAGTCACTTCAGGGTATTTACATTTGACTAATCTCCTCGCCAAATCTTCCACTATATTCCCATACACAGAGACACTGACAATAGTAATAACAATAGTCCAGCTGGGTACACACTTATTACTGGTTCTGCAGTGATGTTTCACCCATACACTGCCACTGATCTTTAAAAAAATCTGTTTGCTTCCTTTGGATACTGCTCCTTGTGTGCAATTTAAATAATATGTATGAAAGTGCAAACTTTGCTGACAAAATTGAATAAGGTTCCTGCAACCTCCTTGGCTGTGAATATCATAGTAGCTTCTCAACCTTTGCTTTGGGCCCTTATGTGCATCAGTTACTGCATGAGAATAGGAAATAAAAACTGATGCTTATCATTCTGAATTCTGTTAATGATATCTAGTGCGACCCATGGAAAGCTACCATCATGCCCATAAACTGAGAACAGTCCCCTTTTCTGGACTCTATCCCATTTTATTTAATCAGTGTTGGTAAAGCTGTTGGAACAGTGCTGTGTGCACTGGAGACATGAAAGTGTAGCGATCAAAACGCAGTGGCTTCTCACAAAACTTTTTGCTCTGGATTGGATGAGTCTGCATGATTAGTGCACAGAGGAGATAAAAACCTGTGTACTCTCTCATCTACCTTTGAGTTGATCTGCGTGGGATCAAGCGTAGCTTAAAGCTAGTCAACAGCAACTGTTCAGTCCAGTGCAAGTGCAACGAGAGCTGCTGGGCTGAGCAGCGTGGCTGTTCCGCCCCGCGCTGTGCAGAAGGCACCTCGGCATCCCAGGAAGCCTGGAGCACACACGAAAGCAGAGTTCAGCTCCACAACACAAGACTGAGAAGTGTGTGTTATTTATTTAAAATATTATAATTAACCACTTTAAAAATCATTATGTCTGTAGTATAATATATTGCATACTGAATTTTGCCTGTGGGTGGAGATAAAGTTATTTAGTTAATTATGTTGGTTTAGTGCCATGGACAAAGTCATTGTTTAGGTTAATGCATTTGCTATTCATGTAAGTGATTTGTTTGTCCTCATATTGGAGTGTTCTTATCTTTACATCACTTCTGAGAAATTAAATTACAAATTAGAGTTTCAGTACCATAAAAGGCAAGACATAATTGTTTAGCAGGTGTTATGCAGATTTTCTGAATAAATCACAATCCAGTTGAACTTAGTGTGTTACAAAAGGCTTTCAATGAGGTACTGGGCTTTTCTTCTATTATGTGTATCATAGAATGGTTTGGGTTGGAAGAGACCTTTGAAAATCATCTAGTCCAACCCCCCTGCCATGAGCAGGGACACCTTCCACTAGACCAGGTTGCTCACAGCCCCATCCAGCCTGGCCTTGAACACTTCAAGGAATGGGACATCTACAATTTCTCTGGGCAGCCTGTCCCAGTGCCTCACCACCCTCACGGTAAATAATGTCTTCCTTATGTCCAATCTAAAGCTACCCTCTTTCAGTTTAAAGACATTGCCCCATGTCCTCTTACTATGGGGCCTGGTAAAATGTATCTCTCCATCTTTCTTATAAGCCCCCTTTAGGTACTGGAAGGCAGCTGTAAGGTTTCCCCAGAGCCTTCTCTTTGCAGGCTGAACAACCCCGACCTTCTCAGCCTGTCTTCACAGGAGAGGTGCTTCAGACTTCTGACCATTTTTGTGGCCTCCTCTAGACTCTTGCTAGCAGATCATTCTCATACTGGGGACCGCAGAGCTGGATGCAGTACTCCAGGTGGGGTCTCATGAGGATAGAGAGGTAGAATCACCTCCCTCGACCTGCTGGCCATGTTCTTTGTTACGCAGCCCTGGATGCTTACAATGTCCTCACAGTCTGACTCAATGTGGAAAAATGAGCTGTCATCCTTTTGCCCTAGAAATGAATCTGTCACATAACCAAAATTTATTTGGAGATAATTTTTTTTTTTCTAAATTTCACTACTAGATGCCAGTGCATTTTGGTGAGATTGAGCTCTCTGCAGAGGGAAGGCATGGGACATACACATCAGTTGGATGTGCTCCTGAGAGTTCAATTCAGGTTGCAAAGGAGTCAGTAAGAATTTGCCTATTGATTTCAGTGGGGATAGGGCTTTACTCTGAAGTAAGATACAATTCTTGCACTGGCCCCTCTTCAGAGAAATGCATACAGCCTTTCTTTGTATTCCCCAAACTTTCTTTCGTAAGAGTAAAAAAAGTCACTCAGATAACCTCTTACATTATCATTTCTGAGTCTCCCAATTCTCCTTTAATGTTTTTCAAGCAAACCAGTGGGATTTCAGAAAGGACAGCCCTAGAAAGTTAATTAAAATAAATCCATGTGACATATTTTTACTGGGCATAAGTTCATCATAAGGTGATTCAGGAGCAATAGCTACCCCACACAAAGAAAGTCCACACAAGCACCCACAAGAGAAGAAAGATTATTGGTTTTCTTTCTAAAATTCACCCAAGAACAGACTTCATATAAACCCAGGACATCCTGTATTTAAGGGCCAGCATATATTTGCCTGGAAGATAAAAGGGAAAGTTTTGAAGGTGTGTTTCTCTTGCCCAGTGGATGGGTCTGTATTTAAGTGTAATTGGTTTTCTGGAGTCATGGAGCTCTCAGCCGTGGTGAAGGTGCCAACAGAAGCTGGCACAGGCTAAAGGAAACCTCGTTGAGAATAACAGTGCACACAGCTGGTACTCCCAAGGGAACTTAGTTCAGTTTGCTCTGTTTTCGTTTGGAAAATACTGCTTTGAATATAAGATTTTTTTTATTATTATTTAAATATGACTACCAATGTGTTTGAATTTCTGTCAGAACAGGGGCATGACCCCAATTATACCCTAAATATTATTGGGCATCTGCTGGAGCACTCATGCAAATGTATAGGCGGTGATTTGCAAAGGTCTCTGCTTATATTTGACTTGCTAAAGGTTTGTTTTCTCATACCTGAAGATACGGAAGCCTGACTTCCATTCCCTAGCAGCTTGAACAGTTAGTTATTCCTAGGAAAACTAGAAGTAAAATGCAACCAATATAAACAGAGAGTTCAGATATGGTAGTACTGCCCTGTCCCAGTGCAGGAGTAGGTGACTATACCAGGAAAAAGCTGGTGGAAAAGCAAATTTTAAGCCTGTAAGTATAGGTTGTCACTTTCGTCCTTCCATTTTATCTGTGTTGGAGCCTGCCGGATTGTTCCCTTTCCCATAATAAAGGGTTTGGTGTTCTTTGTATTTTTTATTTACTTATTTTTAAATAACGTATTTAAAGTGATTTCGTGTTGAAGCAGACTACCCTTAGATTAATATTTAGTGAAAAAAAAGGTAAACCACCAAACTTTAATTAAAAGTTATTAGGCAAGGCTTTAAGATACGTAGTTCTGGTCCAGCTACAGTCTGTGTTAATCTTCTGCAGCTGTTTTTAGTGGTGATGTTTCAGTATCTCCTATCAAGGCGTGGTCAGTCTGGGGAGGTATGCATCCAGATAAAAAGGAATCGGTCCTTTAATACACCACCTTTCCATTTTCATTTCCTTTCTAAAATGCACTGAATGCAGAACGTTATTAGACTGCAACATTTGTTATCAGTTTGAGTCTGTTTGGTGTTTCATATATTTTTCATCCTTTCCCCTCCCAGTTTTTACCATGGAACGAGTACACACAGACCTCAGCTAAAAGTAGGGTGCTCTTGAGTACTTAATACTGGTCCTCACTGGCAAGTGCTATATTTTACCTCTGTGAGTGGCAATGATGCTGCTGGCAGTGGGCGGCAGCCTTTTGTAGTGAAATATCTCATGGCATTTGCTGAACTTTCAAGACGCTGTTGTACAGTCCAGCAGATGGAAATACTTGGCTTTCATGATGTGCTGCTTAGTTTGTGTTGCTTAATGTTTTTACTAAGTGGTTTGAGTACAGTGGTTCAGTGTTGCACTGTGTTCAGTAGCAGCACTATCAGTAGTGTCTTTGGAAGGTTCTCTGTGTAATGGACCAAAGGGTGGTGGGCCCCAAAGGAGAATATGTTGCTGTTTCTGTTATGTGTTACCTTCAGGGTATTGAAATATTTTGATTTCCAAACTTCCAAAAGCTTTAGGACTGATGTGGCAGATTACAGGGATTACGAAGTCATATCCCTCTTGTATAGTGCCTCGTGCTTTCTATTCACAGTGAATTATTCTGTCTGTATTGCAGTCATGTTTGCTTTTCCCTCCGAAGCTGTTAAATACCAATACTTCATTAAAATAAAGCAAAACAGTCATCCAGCTGATTTTTATACTTCAGTCAAAAGCCAAGCTTTGACATTCTTCTTTTTTTTTTTTTGCTAGGTTTGTAAAGCAGTACCTACAAAATACCAAAGAGTTGCTCATAAATACTGTATTTCTATGTCTCTTAGCAGTTACGTAGCTCAGACCTCTACCACTCTTCAGCTAGAAAATTCTCATGAGGAAGTAATGGGAGGAGACAGTAAGTGAAATGACTGAAGGGTCAGTTCAAGTTTTTATGTTTTCTGATCTGTAATCATTTTGCATAAGCAGTGCTTACTTCACTGTGTAGTACGGTTATATGCGTGAATTCAATGTCTTTTTATGCATTTCACCCTACAGTATGTTTGAAACAATATATGTTGAAGATTTCTTTATAATAAGATAGAGTTTTATTTTGTATTTCTGGTCAGCTTTTCTATTTTATATTTCTGTTTCAAGTTGTGGGCAGCATCTTTACACATGCTCACTTACATGATTTATCTATTAGATGGCTTTTGAGCTTCTTTTCCATTTTTTCTTTTTAACTTCACTTAAAGCTACATACAGTAAGAAAGTGAAGATGATGGTTTTCCAAGTGATTATTGTTGCTGCTAAGAGTACAGGGCCAGGTTGCTTTATGTACATGACAACACCAGTGCGGAAATTTGTTCTGAGGTGGTATTAGCTGTGATAAAAGAATTTAAGGAGTGTCTCAGTACCACTTGTGTTTAAGTGCTTTCCAGTCATGTCTTTCCAAAAAGAACTGAAATAGTACAAGCAACCACAGGCTGGCTGCAGTTCAGCCACTGGCTGTTTGTACTTCTTGATGGAATTTTTCCCAGTGGGTAAGGGCAGTTCACACACACAAGGTGCACCCAAGATATGTGAGCTGGCTTTCCATGAGTTTTGGTCATGTAAACATTTGCAGTTACACAGTTGAATGTTAAATAGAAAGGTAATCTTGAGGCGGTGCATGAGCCTTGCATGTAATCATTCCACTGCAGTTCCTAGCGGCTACAGATATTTTTCTGTCATGAATTCCATTTCTCAAACTTCGTTGACACATACACATCATCCTTTTTCATATGAAATTTAATGACCCTGTTTGCACTATTAAATCCTTCATCTTCCCAAGTGTCATGTGTGTGAAGAGGTCTAAAACGTGGATGAGATTTAGCTTAGTACATGTTTTCAGATAACAACAACTTGATCAGATGGTCAAAAATATCTTTGTTTGAGCTACTTAACTCATTGATCTTAGTCAAGAGGAAACCTTGTGAATAAATAATAGTAAGGTCAAGACTCTTTTTCAAAGCTACCCTGAAGTATTTTTAAGCTTTATTTCTCCATAAATGGGATAGAAATTATGCATCCATGATCTAGAAGAAATCTTAAGTTTTTACTGTTTCTTAGAACTGCAAAACTCTTCAAAAAGAATCCAGATCATCACTGAGCTCCTTGGGTTCTGTCAGCATTAAAAATTACTGCGGTGGGCACCTTCAGTAGGTGTACGTGTGTAATTACAAAAGCTGAATAATTTTGCAGTAGACTGGCATGATTCTTGTAGAAGGTTCCATTTGTTTCCCATGATACAGGATTTATTCTTAGAAAAACACTGAAATCAGTGCAGATATTTCCATCACCAGGGTTTTGTCCCAGGCCTATATTATAGTCTTGCATTTGAACTGGGAAACACAGCAGTTCATTACAAGAGCAAGCTTTGGGGATTTGTTTGCTTTTCTTCACTGGCACCATACCTGTCATGCAGTTACCGGAGCGGCAATGCAGCCAGTGCTAAGATGTGTGGTGTGTTTTTTGCAGCTTAGAGCTCACTCAGTGACTATTTTTGTAGCATTTTGATAATAATGCTGAAGTAATTATTTCAGCATTTCGAGGGTGAGGTGCCTTATCTTCTGTGGGATCCATGACCTGTTCAGGAGCTGGCAGAGCCCCTGGGAACCTTGGGAGGCTGATTCTCCTGTCTCTGTTGTGATAGATCAGAACAGTTCTGACACTTTACCAAACTTCATGGAGGAATCAGTTTTCCAAAAAGCAGTAGACCAGCCATCTCTGCCTTCTAAATACTATGTTATTAGAATAACATAATTACCTAATGAGCTAACTATTGGCATTTTTCTTCTCTTTTCAATATGAAATTTTCTGGATGCTATGTTAATGCCAAAAAGTACTTAATACAAGGCATCTTTTTAATTTCTAGTCATTAAATAACAATAAAGCAGTAGAACAGACCTGCTGGTTCCTGTTGCTTCTTGTGTTCGTATTTTGCACTTGACTCTGGACTTAAGGGGCCACCCTTATCTATGTTTCATCAGTTTCACTGAATTTTCATAATTCATTTCACTTTGGCATTTACATGTTCTTGCAGTTTACTTTAGGTGTTACTCTAGTCCACATTATCATAGTGTCTGGGTGCTTGTGCAGTTGCTTTGGGGTTCCATCTCTAGAGGGGAATTTTTTAACTGCCAAAATTTTTTTTTTTATCTTTGGAAAACATTAAAACACTTATTTTCACACATTACTTCTATGCAGAAGATCTGTACATCACCAAAATCCAACTCACCTCCTCATGTAAGCACTACATTTTGAAGTAAATGTTATTCAGATCTCTTTTTTAGGACTGTCTGTATGGCCAAATTTCATTAACTGTATTTTGATTAATACATCATTTTAAATTCAGATCTAACCTTCCCTCAAATCTTAACATAATACAAAGAAACATTATAATACAGAAACACACCTCTATGTACAAATACAAGCATTGTAATTTCCTTCCAGGTGTTTTCTGTGTTCTCACAGACCTCTCTTGAGCACAGGAAGAAATGCTTCTGGTGATGTCAAACAGTGCGGTCACTATGAATAAGCTCTTTCCAATGGCACCACACCACATGGCCATCACACAGTGGTGGTAACTCACTATTGAGGAAACATTCCTCTGTATGAGCAGTTTAAGGGATTTCATTTAGGTGTTTCTGCACCTACTACGTAACTGTTGCCATTTCTGGAATAACCTCCAACAGACTTCCAACATATCATCCAAGCAGGAGTAGGTGTTATATCCTTGTCTCCTGAATAACCTGGGCAGGCATTACAAATCTTTAAGCCTCAGATTGCTGGTAAGTGAACTTCAGCATACCAGCTAATTTTAGAAGAGCCAGTGTTTATTACATACAGAGAATATAGTTCTCTAAATTTATCTATACAGTAGGAAAATGCATTACTAATTTACTGATTCTGCAGATCCAAAATATATGCAGTTCAAGCAGCAGTCTTGCAAGGAAAAAAACTCTTAATTGTAAATACAGGGACACCTGCTGCTGCCCTTACATTGCAGTTACTGCTGTAGGGAACCCTTACCTGTCAGTCTTTGAAACTGCTTATCAACATCTCACCCATTATGACTAATTGTTGTAGAGTATAGGCCCATAAAACTTAATAGCAGCAGTGGTTTCCTGTCTCATTTCTTTAGGGACTTTCTTTTCAAGATTTTTTTCTTAAACAGGACAAGTGGTTTCAGAGAGTGGGCAAAAAAGGCTATACCTTACCTTGTTGAGCATGGAGAAATTTGTACCTTAGGAAGACTTCATGGGCATGGAACCTATATTCAGATTTGGAAAGAATATTCCCTAAGAAAGGTAAAGGTATTGTCCTTTTGTTTTGATAAAAGTAATAATTCTTAATAATTAGCTTGCTAAGTTAAGGCTTAGTTTGATTAATGTTTTCTTATTAATATGAGTAAACTCAGTGAGTTAAATAGGAATGTATGTCTACAGTTGATGCACCAAAGTAATTTCAGGAATCCATCTTCATGTATGAATTTCTAACTTTTAAATACCCTTTAAATAAAGTAGTTTAAATAAACCTGTTAAATTAAGGGAATTGTTTCTTCGGCTGTGAATTGATTTGAGTATTAGCCACCATTTGTTAAAATCACATTTAAGTAGAGAGTTACATAATCCTAGTGGACTGTGTGACCGAGATGGAAAACACACATACAGTTTAGATAATGTTATACTTCATTAGACTACATTTTCAGCTTCAGTAACATGAATGTTTTTTGTTCTTTTTTTCCAGAGAGAAGAGGATCCAGGAGATTTCTTCTTTTCCATTAAAAAAATGCTGAAAAACTACTAAATAAATTATTTCTGTTTCTCAAAATAAACAGTTTGCTACCTGCTTTCTTGTGCAATCCTTTTAGAACACAAGATTAATGATGCATGTGTGTCTGCTTGCACGTATGTGACACAGTTGCAAGGACAGCAGTATGATAAGGGCTACCCTTGTCAAATACTGGCATTTATTGCTGAATTCAGGGAGTTCTCATTTATCGTGGCTGTTAGAAACTTGTGTTCTGGCAACTGATGGGCAGGGAGATACAGAGGTTCTACCTAAACACTGAATTCCTCCTTAGAGTCAAGTGGAGAGGACTGTACAAGGAGTGCTTCAGAGAACTTGACTGGAATGCCAGATTTTCTTCATAAGCAGGTTGGGCATCAGCATGAGGATGATTTAGCAGCCCTCTTCAGAGGGCAGAAAGCCACTTGCCAGGAAGCACTAGGCCCAGGGTGAGTCTGTAGTATATGTAACTCAGTAAGTATACTTGCCAGCATACTTACCTGATGGTTAACTCAGGTCTCCAGCCTGAGGGTTTAGGTGCTTGTCCAGGAGCTGGGAGATCCAACAGCACCTGAGCACCACTTCTGCTGCCTGTGCCCACTGTAGGGCCATGGTGGTCAGGCTGATGTTTACTTCTTGATCCTCAGAGAATTTTTTGCACAAGAAACATATTTACCTTTGCGTAGCAAGCACAAGAATGTTCATCTCCTTTGCTTTTTGAATTCTATCTTCTAAAAACTGGGATATGTCTTTTTTTTTTTTTCTGTCTGCTGTTAAAAAATTGTGCTATTCCTTCTGTATTACTGAATTATTGCACTAGAATGCTAAAATCATACAATTCAGTTGGAAGATTAATTAGGTGTGTTTTCTTTTTGCAGAGTAAATTCTAAAAGCTAGAGGTCACAGGAGACATACACAATTTATTATGATTTATATTTTGCTTTGTTGGGTGAATATACATTTTTTCAGTGGGAATACAGTAGGTGTGAAGTCATTTGCCCCTTTATATAGGGGCATATATTGTACATTACTAGTATTTTCCTTTCTTTTTAATAACCAAAAGCATTAGACATGTGTCATCCATATTTATTTAAATAACTTTTGGTCATAATAATATTTTAAAAGCTTGAAATTGACTCCTCTACAGTATCAGTTCTTCAAAGAGCGATGCACATGCCAAATGTTATGCACTGTGAGCAATCCTGTTGGATTCAAAGGAACAGCCCAATGCACGAAGTCACTTAAGTCTTTTTAGGAGTAGCTCTTAATTTTTTACAGTGTTGAAGACAGAGAGATTGGCATTGTTATCTTTATTTTGAAGGGGCAAATGAGTGTTTGGGTTAGATGCAATTCGATCTCCCAGGAAGACACATAAAAAATTTGCAAAGGTAGTGCAGAGTGAGATGTATCTGCCAGCCTCACCGCGTCTTCCTGACAGTGTCATTTGGGCGTCCTGTATGCTAGCTCACTTTTTTCTTTGCAAGGTTTGTATTTTATAGATAGGCAAATATGCACCCATATGCTTGCACACACACACGCACACACACACAGACACACACACACACACTCTCCCTGGTGAACTGTGCTGTTGATACCTCTTCCTTCAGTTGAGGTGCAGGGCTGGGGCCTGAGCTCTAGCCGCTGGCATTGCAATGGTAGCCATCTAGCCATGTTTTACCTGATGCGTTCCTAGGGCAACTGGCCATTGCATTCATTATTGGAAATGGCCGTTTCTCAA
Source organism: Streptopelia decaocto (assembly GCF_964273445.1). Lineage (NCBI taxonomy): Eukaryota > Metazoa > Chordata > Aves > Columbiformes > Columbidae > Streptopelia > Streptopelia decaocto. The sequence continues at coordinate 21,776,150 of NC_138663.1, forward strand.
AAGTGAAAAAAATTACTTGTGCATGAATCTGCCGTTCTTGCTGGACGTGACCTACAAAAACACCAGATTACCTTGAGGGCAATCAACCATGGGAGCAGGTTGCACAGACAGCTTATGTAGTCCTTGTCTTTAGAGGTTTTCAGAATGTCAAAGGCCTAATCAACCTTGACCCTACTTTGAGTGGGGCATGGGACTTGCTAACTTTTGAGGTTCCTTCCGGCTTTTCTACTGGTAACACCGTTTCCAGATCTGAGATTCATTTTTGCAGGGGGGAGTTTCACAGAGGTTCTAGCCCCAAACCTCAGCACTCCAGCTTCTTGCTTGAGGAATTTCAGAACTTACAGTATTATGTTTCCTGTGTGAAATTAAGCAGGATTTTTTTACCTAACATATTTTCATCCCTACCACTTACAGCCTGACAGACAGTGTTTAATTCAGGGCCTCTTGAAGAGGGCGGTTGAATGTATGCTGAAGTTTGTGGAGGTTGGGGAACCACTGAAAGGAGGTGTCTGACCTTGAACTGGGAGGAGCAGGAATGGAAGCCTGTGCCTGCAGGAAGCCCACAGGCATTCCTTGGAGCCTTTACCAACAGGCAGCAGACTTGGTGGCTCCTTTTGCCTTCGCTCCTTTCCATACTGTTTAGGTTCTTTGTAAAGAGTTTTTTGGGCAGAGCCCTTCATCCCTCTCTCTACCCTGGCCATTTTCTCACAACCATGTTCACTCTTTCATTCCCCTGAAGTGTGACCTTTGTACCACAATACTTCCTGCAAGTTATATTTCTCCATTTAAGTAGTACTTAAACTGATGGGGTGAGATGGTACAGAATGAAGCATGTGAAAAAACTTAGATGTCAAGTATTAAAATTTTTCAAATGGCATAACATAATCAATTATATTACAATTCTGCATTGATTATTAAATCTTCTTTGCATGCCCAAAAAATATAGTGAGATGTCTCTCATACCTTATCCACAAGACTGGATTTGTGGACTTCTATAAGCTGCTTACATGCACAGTGAGCAGAATAAAATGTGTTTATGTATGACTGTTGAAAACATCTGATGTAGTGCTCCTATGGTCATCTAATAGCATCAAAAAAAAGGAAGCTAAGCTTCCCAGTATGCATCTTTATACTCAAGCTGGTGTAACGTAATATACTTTATGACATATTAACATAAAGGACTTTTTCCCAATGTAGTAATTCTTTCTGCACAGCGTTGGCACAGGGTTATTTAGTCTCTTAAAAACTACTCAAAAGGCACATTTCCCAGGAATGTGGGTAAGTATTACTGAAGGCAGGACTTTTTCTTAGACATTCCTAGTGTTTTTTTAATCTGAAACTGTGTTGAACTTCGTAGTCTGGTATGCGGTTAACACATTCGTGCAGGTGGAACTCAGGTCAGACATTCAGATTTCAAACTTACTGAGATTTTTCTCTGAGCATCAGAACTAAAAATCTTGCAGTAAGCACATCACATTTAATGCAAAAAAGTTGAGTTCAGTATTCCAACCAACAATAACATTGGCAGGTTAGTTATCTTACTATTTTTCTTGCCTTTGATACGAACGCATATGTGTGCATGTCCACCCTGACCCATATTTTCATTATTGTTTGGAATCGGCAAAGCATTCTTTTGGAGATGAAGACCTTGCTCTTGACTTTTGGTAAGAGTTTCTGTCTTCTGGGCATACAAGAATGTAGCTGTCCAGGAGAGTGGAGGGATGGATTATATTTATGGGCTTACGCCTACACAGTATTGAGAACACAACCAACCCATTCAGCCATAATAATGGCCCCTAAGCTTTTAAAAAAATTTCCTTACAGCATCATACTCTATTGTCTTTTCCCACACAATTGAGCAGTTACACCATACGCAAGTAAACTGCAGAGTCTTGGGAAAAAGCTGCATTTCGTGGTGGCTGGAGTGCTTGCTAAATTGCTTGAGGCTTTTCAGGGTGAAATAAGAATAAGAGTAGAAACTTTGTGTATTTATGAATATAAAGTTAAAAGCAAGTACATGTTTTTATATTACATGATCTAGTGTCAGAGCTATGATTTTAACACCCTTACAGCCTTGTTTTTAGTGCTACTTACCTATCAGGAGGATACTATAAAATAAAAACAGAAATCTGTTGTGCCTTCTTGAAACTGCATTAAGTAGGGCTCTCACGGCTACAGTGAGCTGTGTGTGTGCGAACAACTTGTTACTCCCCCATCCTCATCAGATCTGCATGTTAAGACCCAGCTAATGCCATATTTCATAACAAATGATCAATTATTGACATGGTGCTTTTCTTTTTCATTTATTCCTGATTGAAAGGGATTGCAGTGAGGAGAAACAGGGGGTTACTCTACTATGATGGGATCAAACACGTTCGTGGTGTTAAATGCCAGGCTGAATGCAAGGTGAAGTGTTGCCATTGTCTTAGAAGGAGCATTGACAAAAGCCAACTCAAATCCGTGGCCGTCTTGCTTGGCAGCCGCTTGTGAATGAAGAGAAAGAAGTTCCTCCAGGCGACAACTAGAATAGCCTTTTGCTTTGAATCATTTTCCTGTGCTGAGAAGGTTAAGCTGAATTCCCCCGTGAAGTAACTTTACCAAAATTAGTAGCATTCACTTATGATGAGTATGGCTCAATCATATTGGAAGATACAGTTTGAATAAAATTGCATTGTAACTCCACTGCCCCCACTTCAGTCAGTTATAAGAAACTCCACTGGCTTCACTGAGAGTTGGGTTTTATCTGAAGGGTCTTAGAATTTACATGACATATAATGAAAGTATAACATATAACAAAGTATAACATATAACAAAGATGCGAAGAAAATATTAGACTAGCATCAATAAATTAACAAAATGTTAAATAAGAATGGGACACCATGCTCAGCTATCCCAATAAATCAGAGATGTCTCATGAATTACCAGGTAATGGGAGCAGTTTAAAAAATGTAAACTGATACTCGCTTTCTTTACCAGCCTAGGCAGCCCCATTTTTGAAGTAGCCTCTATTGAAACTGGAGTTGTGAAGCTCTTCAGGTTTTTTTCACTGAAGCAGTGGCAATGAACAGCATGCAGAGTTAGTCTCTAAATGATCTGCCCAACATAAATGTAAATGTTAAGACATTTTTATTTGTTTCCTTTTTTTTTTTTTTATTTTATAAAATAAACATACATTTGATTGTTATTGTGTATATACAATTTTGGCAGAAGTTACCTTAGCTTTCAGGTCTCAGTGAAAAGAACTGAAGAGACCTGTTCACAGTTTATTTGGTCATAGTAACTGATACATGAATCCAAAAATAATCCTTACAGATTATTCATATGAGTAGTTGTTGCTGTCTTCCCAAATATTCATGGTGTTGGTACCTAGGAGAAAGGAACCCATGTGTGTCACAGGAAACCAGGTTTCATATTGGCAGGCTTTACTGAGCTTAGGGACACTTAATTCAAAATATTTCTGCTTATGAGAAACACACCATGTTTCTTTGCCTTTTTTTTTTTTTTCCCATGGGAACATTTTCACATAGGAATCTACTTTGTCTCCTTGGAAATCATACAGTAAAACTTTGATAGTAAGAGCTGTAATTTTTTATATGCATCCCTTCATGGGTAGAGTTGGGAGGGCATGTGATTACTGAAAACAAGAGAGTCTGAGCATTTTTCATGTAACACAGGGCTGTAAATACACAGAAATAGCCTAAATGGGAGGCTGTGTAACATCTGAGTGCTTTAAGATCTCCTCTGAAGTAAGTTAGATCTTTTTAAATTGTCTTCAAAAGTGATTTTAAAGAATTTGCAGGGCTTACTCACTTTACATGCTGTCTTGGGTAACATCATTTATTTTAGTAGCTCTCTTTAAATTGGTTGTATTTTAGAAAACAGTCCAAACAATTTTAGTGCAGTCCTCAGCAAGTAGATCTCTGTGGGTCACAGGGGAGGTTTACACCTCACCATTTTACCAGAGAACTAGTAACTGCTTTTGACTTGCTTGCACATGAGAAATAGATGGTCAAGTAAAGAGTCCTCTGTTAAACGAAAAGGGTTAGGGAGTTTTGCCTGCCTATTAATTTTTAATATTGTATTGTTATCAAATGACATAATATTTTGGTTTTTCTCTTCATTATTTGTATGATTAAGAGAACAGTACCACCACTCTCTTCCAGTGAGCTGTTCTCGATCTGAATTGTAGACTGCAAGCTTGGTGTTCTTGAGCGATTCTCAGTTCAAGAAAACATGCCTTCTTCCTATGGGTCTCATTTTAGGAAGTTTTTTAAAGTTTTACCAGAACCCTGTAAAATATATTCCCTTTGTTCTACATGCCAAAACATGAAACTATGGGCTTCCTCTTTGAAGAGGGTGTTTTGCTACTGGTTGTTGTTCTTTGCACAGTTAATATCATTCCAGCTTTCACAAGTTTTTCTATCTTACTTTAATGTATTGCTAGAAAAATATAATTGTATAAGAACATAACTTTACTGGGTGAAGACAGAAGTCCTTTTAGCCCAATATCCTGTCTCTGATGGTGGCAAAAAGCAAATGCTTAGGAAGGACAGTTAAAATAGACAAGTGTATGGTGCTACTTCTTTTGATAAACCCTTCCACCCTCCAGCAGCCTGGGGCTTAAACATGTCCTGAAAGAAAATCTGCATCGCTGTCTGTCTATTTAGTAATCCTTGCTACACTTTTTCTTCCATTACTTTGTCTGTTTGCTTGCTTGATTCACAGTATTTGTTTCTTCCACAATACTGTATGGCATTTAGTTGCACATTGTATAAAAAACAATGTTACAGTTTCAAATGTAGAATTAAATTTTCACAGCGATAAATACAGTTAGCACACCAGATTCTGTCCTGGGCGGTCACACTGAAATTCAAGAGTGTTAGCTGGGTGGGATACAGCTGACTGAATGCTTCTGTGGCTTAAGTTTCAATTTTTTCTACCATATCCCAACGAGTAGACTTTGTTAATAAGGATTAAAAACATCGCCTTCAGCTACATGTAACTTTTTTTTTCTATTTAGAAGATTATTTAGCTGGGTTGAACCTTAAATTTCACCTAAATAAGCCTTTCAGCATTTGCCCTTAATATCCTCAACTACTGTATAGTGGTTATTTGGTCTTTTAGCTTTAGAGAGTTCAGGTCACAGTTGCTTAGCATATTGTTCTCAGAGAGATAATTAAACCAAAATACATATTTCTTGCTGACATTTCTAGCTCAGGTTCATTCTAAAACTTCCAGGAAAATAGTTTTGCCTGGAGGCTTGTGAAGATGTGTTCAGGCTGGGCGGTCTATGAGACGTGGAGAGCTTAATGGTTATGTAAAGATACAGTAAAATAAAATTGATATCATTTGAAATGTTTATTTTCCAGAGCTCCTTTTGTAGGTTAAATGCACAGCAGTGACTTTTCTCTCTGTTATACAGAGGAGCCAATATACTGTTACACACCACACAACTTCACCCGCGATCAAGCCCTGTATGCCAGAGGATATTGTTGGACAGAATTAAAAGATGCCTTGCCAGGAGTTGATGCCAGCCACTGGCCCTCCTTGTTTGAGCATAAGTTCCTACCTTATGCACTGCTGGCTTTTGCTGGGATAATGTACATTCCAGCTCTGGGCTGGGAATTTCTGGCCTCCACCCGACTGACTTCAGAGCTTAATTTTTTGCTTCAGGAGATTGATAACTGCTACCACCGTGCAGCTGAAGGGCGGGCACCAAAAATAGAGAAACAGATTCAGTCCAAAGGCCCAGGGATCACCGAGAGAGAAAAGAGAGAAATCATTGAGAATGCAGAGAAGGAAAAAAGCCCTGAACAGAACTTGTTTGAGAAATACCTGGAAAGAAGAGGACGAAGTAACTTTTTAGCTAAGCTTTATCTTGCGAGACATTTGTTCATCATCTTTTTAAGCATCATACCAATTACATACCTATCTACCTACTATGCGACACAGAAGCAAAATGAGTTCACGTGTGCATTAGGAGAGCCTCCAGACAAAACGAGCAGCTCCAAATTGCACATCAGAGTGAACTGCAAACTGCCATCTGTCCAGCTCCAGCGAATTATTGCTGGTGTGGATATCGTTCTTCTCTGCTTTATGAACTTGATAATCCTCATCAACTTAATTCACCTCTTCATATTTCGTAAGTCCAACTTCATATTTGATAAACTGAACAAAGTTGGAATAAAGACCAAGAAACAGTGGCAGAAGTCCCAGTTTTGTGACATCAATATTTTGGCCATGTTTTGTAATGAGAATCGGGACCACATAAAATCTTTGAACCGCCTGGATTTTATCACAAATGAAAGCGATCTGATGTACGACAATGTGGTACGCCAGCTGCTTGCGGCGTTGGCCCAGTCCAATCACGATGCCACTCCAACCATGCGTGACTCAGGGATCCAAACGATAGACCCAAGTGTTGATCCAGCAGACATCGATGCTAATGAGCAGCTCATCATTAAGAGGCCAAGGAAGAAGATGAAATGGATCCCGACTACCAATCCCCTTCCTCAGCCCTTCAAGGAACAGTTAGCCATTATGAAGGTTGAAAACCATAAACCTGAAAAACCGAAGCCTGTGCGGAGAAAAACAGCAACAGACAGCCTTATCGCTCCTTTGTTAGAGTCTGCTGCAAAAACCTCACAGCAATCGGCCACTCATAAACCTGAGCCAAACGCCATCCCAAGCACAAGCAGTGAAAAAAAACACACGAGGCACTTTTCCTTGGATGTTCATCCATATATACTTAGTAGCAAAAAAACGAAGCCAGAGATTCAAGCCCTCCCCTCGATGCCTACGTCGAAAAGCCAAGAGGGTGGATTTTTAAACCAGGAAGAGAATGTCGTAGTACACGTTACCTCCTCTCTCAAAGGTACAGTATGCCATAATGCCCATACCAGGTCCACAGACCATCATTTGCATAGCGATATTCAAAAACTAAAAGCTTATCTGAACTGTTTGACTTACCTTACTAGCTTTTGGGATAGCTAATAATCTTAGGGTTTGCAGGCCTCAGAAACAGGGGTTGTCTCTCTTTATCGGTCATATGGAAGATAAGCATTATTACAGGTAGAGCGGTATGAAACAGCCCGCAGGCTGTTGGTGCAGGTAGTTTTTCAAATGTAAGCAGATTTTCACAATTCCAAATGTGGTCATGCCTTGCCAAGAAAATGAGAAGGGTTTGGCCTTCACAATACCCTTTGTGCTCTACCAGCACCAGGCACTTCTTAAACCTGCCTAATTTTCAAGTCATATGGAAATTCCCGAGCCATGATTCTGACCAGTAACAGCCACTTCTTAGGAGTGTGTGAAAAACTGCTCTAATGGCAGTTAAAGCTCCATGTAGAAAAAATTCTCATTAACTACCAGTTCTTAGGGGTTGGCATGTGTTTGTGACCTGGGAAATCACAACTGGGATCATTGATACTGTTCCTTATGCAAGACATGTTTTAAATTGCCCTTTGTCTCATGTGGACCAGAAGATGGATGGTCTGAGGTGTAGGTGCTGGCTGGGGATTCAGGATTTCTGCCATTCCCCTCCTGTGTGGCCTTGCAGGAGATGGTCTTTCTGTGCCTCAGTTCCCAGTGTGTGTCTTGGAAATCCCGTCCCTATCTTACCTCAAAGGAGTGTTTCAATTGTATCAATAGTTGTTAGGTACTGGAAAGATGGGGAAAGCCATGTGAGCACAGAGAAAAGTGATGATAGGTCAGTAGATAAACTGATAGACAGATAGGTATCTTCTTGTTTATTTTTGTAAGCTACTGACATAAGAAAGAAGCACAATGCAGTTGAAGTTACAGAAAGATTTGTACATACTTAAAGCAACGGCTCTCATCTCATTACAAGCTAAGACCTCCCTCTGGGCTTCGACAGACTGACAGCTACCGTCACCCCACTGCCCAGCAAAGAAGTGATTTGAGGTATAAAAGTTTCTGTCACTTCCAAATCCTTATGCTCCTTAGAGCCCTCCAACTCCCCACTGTGCATGTGAGCTATTCTACAGCATTCCTTATCCAGTCACCTGCTCTGATTTCAACTCCTCAAAACTACTGGGGTTTTCTGGTCTCAATTACTTTCATCTAAATTAGTGCTTGAATATTTTAAGGGCAAAAAATAATTAATGTAGTTTTGGGGCTTTGTTATTCCCCATTCCCATTAAAAATTTTCAGCTTTGCTTTTGAGTTAGACCTACATTGCAGTCCATCAGGTAAGGTACACTTATAATTTCTGGAAAGAGACATCAGTTAATGTCAAATTGCTGAGTTCTTTCTAAAGACAAGTGGCTTACAATGTGTAACCACTGTTTTTTCCCATTGAAAATATCAGTGCTTTTTGTATTCCATCCTTTGGATTTCAGCATTCATAATGTTTGTCAAAACATTAAGTCATAACATATATAAAACACCTGCCAGACTGTAGAGGAGAATAAAAGGTTCTTTTCTGTTGTTTTTTTGTTCATTTTATGAAAGTGCCATTCACATAAGGAAGCATGAGCATGCGTAAAAAAGCGAGATTTACAAAACCCATTTGTTGTTTGTCCTGTTTCCCTGAGCTTACCACCCTGTTGTTTTGAAACAGTCCTGTTGGATTTCTCAAAGCGTCCCAAGAAAATTCATTTTTGGGTCCACTCCTGCTCCCACTGAAATCAGTGGCAAAACTGCCAGTGACTTTTATTGGTTCAGGACACTGCTGAGTGATGGACTGGAAGGGTGAGAGATGACTTGTGTTTGTTTTAACTGGCTCTTTGGTTTTCTTCTAGACACCCCTCATCCTGCAAACGAGATCCTGTACTCATCCGAGACATGCAGAACTGTGCCTGCTGCCGGGGCTTTTGTCACATGTAACCACAACCACATAGCCACCACTGCTGCTGCCACCAGTATGACTCTGAACCAGGTCAAGCCCGAGCCGACACCTGCACTGAACTGCAACCCAGCCCACCCTTTGCTGCACATCAACACACTGTACGAGGATCATGAGGAGGAAGTTTCAAACGCAATAGACAATGGTATCCACTCACCACCTGACACGGGGGAAATTCTCTCCATCCCTACCCCAAAGCAGATAAGGTTGGCCACATTTGATGAACCAATGGCAATCGTGAGCTCGGTGGAGTACTGAAGACCCCGGGCTGCAGAGCTGCGCCATCGTGGCCAGGCCCAGACCACTGCAGTGCGGGCCGTGGTCCCCACAACGATGCAATTCACCGCATGAGCATGGAGAGTTTTCACACAAACTGTAGCTTCTGGTAATAACACCAAACGGTCTTTCAGGATGACATCGTGAGCACTGTCAGTCGTGTGCAAAATAGAGTAAAGAAAATCTGGTGGGAATAGACCTTTCACGCGAAGACAACCATTAGCTCTAGCTCTAAACTATAGCTTCCTGATTTAAATTAGGATTAGCACAATTTATGAACTTTAAGAGTCTGATGGCATGCCACAGTAATTTTAGTGAGTGTTTAAATCCTTTGCATTCAGAATCACTGATCAAAGTTAAAACAACGTGGAGGTGAGGTATACTTTTTTAATGGCAGCAGTTAAATAAGAGTTTTTTTCTAAGCAGAGAGGATTTTTTTCAATTCAGGATTATGAAAAAGTTATATGCAAGCAAAATTTTTGTTTATTTGTTTCTTTAGCTCACTAATGTTGGGCTTGGTGGAGACTTAGCTGAAAGGGCCTTACTACCACCAGCATTTAAGTGCAAAAAGATTGATGCCCTCAGTCTCTTGCATTTATAAATGAAAATACCTGAGGTATGTCCCGCCCTTCAACAGGCTTTTGTGTTTGATGGAAGATGATGAAATGAAGAGTTTATTTTTTTAAATATATTTTACCATGGAAAAAATTACTTTAATAACTTTTCAAACCAGGTGTTGCTTTTAACAAAATGTGTAGAAGAGAGTCATTGTAGCTGCTTATTTTTTCATAGTGTATTTATAAACCAGGTTAGAAACTTTCATGGGTGCTTCACTGATACGAAAAATCTTACGAAGGTCATCACAAAATAACTTACAAAATATGAGACCAGCAAAACTGTTTTCATATAACACACAGTTAAATAAGAATATGAATTTATGTCTGCAGGCTTGGCTAGTCCTTGATTCAGCAAACACTTAAGGCCATGGCTGTCACTGAAACGACTCGTATGTCTAAAGCTAAGCACACACTGAAATGCCTTTGCTGGATCTGGGCTCTAGCGCGGGCAGACAATAATCCTGCAGTATGTGCTGTCACTCCGATTCAATATTTGCCTTCCTTCGCTCAAAGCACATCTTCATGCCCATCTTCCTATAACTACGGTATGTGTGATTTAATAGAAAACTCTAGTATAACTAAACTAAAACATCTATTAAAAGTGTATCATGCAATAACCATTCTCAGCAAAATTATAGTGAAGTGTTAAAATAATATTCCTAGCTGCGTTCAGAATTATGGACTATGTGTTTGCATCGAAATTATGTGTAATGGTAGAAAAAATACGCAGCACAAATATGGGACTGAAATCTTGAATTTATTTTTAATTTATTACCTCAGACATGGATATATGATACCAATATTTAATGAAAATAGCACTGAAAATAAATACCTATTATTCTGAATAGTTTAATGTGTACTACTTCCCAGCTTAGTTATGTGCAAGTGGGCGGGACATGTAAAACCGCCATTCCCTCCTACATTACTTCAGTTATGCCCAAACTTTATGGCCTGAACAGCCAAATACCAAAAAGGCAGCAAGCCACGGGACATGAGCCGCAGGTGGGAGGAGGACCTGGCTTACACCCCAGAGTCCCCGGGCATTATGGAGCTGATGTGGCACACAGAGCTGGGCCCGGGACAGCTGTGAGACACTGGCTGCAACAGCTCCTGCTGCCTCATCCCCTGCCAGCCCTGGGTTGTCAGCATTCCCCACAGCCCAAACCAGCACAGCAGGCGTGGGGCAGCCGTGCCACGGGCAGGAGTTGGAGCCGTTCATACCCATCCCGTGGCTCCGGGACCATAGGTTGGTCACCCCTCTTTTAACCCACTCAAAGACAAGCTGCAAGGTGTTCAGTACCACTGGCTGTGTGACTGATAAACTGGTGCGACTTTCTAAATAACAAATCTGCGCCTGTGTAGTCAGGGCCTCATTCCCCCCAGGTGCAGGAGGAAGCCCTCTGCAGCCATGGAGTGGAGCTTCACTCGTGACAGGACTGCAAGCAAGGTTCCTGCCCAGCCTGATGGTAACTGCCATCCATCCAGAGTCACCTGAAGGCATCAGGACTTCAGAGGTGAGCCACGTGCCCCACTACAAACGCTGCCTTGCTGAACTGAAAGAAAAATGTTAGTGCCCTACTCACTGAGAGAAACTTGCCTAAACTGAAAGACCAGAGATAAGTAAGATGAGACACAGCCTCATTTTTAAATGTCTCTTTAGTCTGACTCACATTAGCATCTCCATCTGTCTAGTCTTTGCCTAATGTTTTCAGCTTGGCAGATCAGATGACTCACATTCTCCAAGGCTGCTTTCCCATTTACTTCACCAGGACAAGGACCACATATTGTGAGCACAGAAACCTCTTTCTTCAGGGTACTCTTATTCAGAGTGAATTTGACAACAAAACAGGAGAGACAAGTGTGTCAAAATCATCTTTCGAGCTGTATTTAGACTGTCCAAACCCAGCAGGAGATCAGCCATTTCTCTCTCACAGCCAGCTGGATAAGTGCTTCTCTTGGGACTTTTTTAGTGCAATAATGCTTTTTAGTATTGATGTTACTAACATTTAGCTGTACTGACTACACATACACACACAGATTTATATAGATACCAACTGTATACCTACAAATTCTATATATACATGTAAACATATCTCTGTTGCATAGAAATCTTAATCTTCTCTACTTTGCTTTGTAAATAAGTTATACTAAGTCATTTATTTTCTCTTCATTTCCCATTATCATGCATTAGACCCAACCCAGCAACATGTTATGCATCTCTCTGACTCCACTGGGATTTTCTGATGCTGGTGGGGATGCTCTGTCCCTTGCAGAGTTAGGTGTGCTGGGTAATTTATATTTTTATATTGACAGTGAGTGAGGCCCTGATCTTGGGATCCCTTTTCTGCACAGTGCTTCCTATGACTCTTTGGCACCAAAACACAAGATAGAATTTATCTCTGCACTGGAATACTGAGGGCAGCCTGAAACACACTTGACCTAGGGCTGCCTAGGGGAAAATTCTTCCCCTCATATCAGTCATAGAAGCGTATTAATAGAAGTAGTGAAACCCCAGCTTTAACCTTTCAGTCAGAGGGTTCAGGAAGCTCTATAAGAGCTCATAATTGTTCTCCCCAGCTTATGGATGCAGACACTGAAACACAGGAGAGCGGAACAGTTTGTTCTAAAGCTACTTAGGCTGTGTCTAAACTATCTAATCTAGAGCTGACAATATGCCACAGGTAGGACACTGCCCTACCTGACAGTGTAAGCAAGTGAGGATGGATTTGGGTGCTGCAAGAAAGCTCTCTGAATTCTTCTTCTAGCTGAAAACACTTTTTTTTTTTTTTTTTTTAATTCTACAAGTAACATTGTGGAATGTTGATCAAGGAATGCTTTGATGCTTTGCTTTAAAGAAACAATGGTGTTTTTTTCCATTAAAATAATTCTGCTAAAATATAAGCCACAGAGTACACCAGGAGTTTTAAACAGGACAATTATTTTTCAGACACCTTCCAATATTTTCTGGCTTTCAATGAGGAATATTCCATTCTGTCTGTAAACAGACTAACTAATGGGAAAACATTCTGTGTGCATTGTTTACATGCAACAATTTTTCAGCTTTTGCTATTCTCTGAACAGTTTTAAAGCATTTCTTAGCTGTTTTGCAATATTGTACAAACATTAAAAATTATGAATTACTCTGCCACACCAGTGAGGACCTCAGGGCTCTGCAGGTCACATTCATGGAAATGCTTGTTCAGCAGTCCTGTTGTCCTCAGTGGTTATTGATGCTTCTGACTTAATGCTTTATTGACTTGCTATTTGTTCACAGAATGAACTTGCCCAGAGTCAGAGCCAGCTTCAGCTGAAAGAACTTGTTTATCCTCCTGCTGGGCTTGAGAGCAAAGAAGTTTACTAACTCTTTCGGTTGACTAGAAATAATTTTGCTTTATAATCTCAGGGCTCATAGCATTCACCAGTCTAGCTTTCCAAACGCACAGCCAGGGAGTGCAGGCAATACAATAAATCCCTGGAAGAGGAATACATGATTCACAAGCAAAATCTGATGTCTTGCATGAAATGAGACAGAAAACCACCCCATGCCATCCCAGGTGCCTGCCTGTAAATAAAAAGATTATACCGGGTTTGCTCTCAGAGCTTTTATCCTGTGTCAATCAAGCCATGGCAGTTTACTGCAGTTGTTGCTCTGGGACAACAAGCCTGTGCCCACACCCTGGGGCGCACAGCAGAGGAGACAGTTGGGTGCATTTTGTTGCTGAGAAAAAGAGCTTCTGAGAGCAGTTCAGGAACTTCTATTGCGAAGTGATGGATGTGTTTGTCAGTGCAGACTTGGAAAAAGGAGGTGCCACAATGGGGGCTAAGAAAACCCTGTACTATTTGTCCTCTGTGTACAGCCCTGTGGACTTCAGATTGACAGATTTATCCTGTTACTGGAAGGACCTAAACAATGTAAAGGAGTGACTAGAAGTATTGAAGAAATGAATAGCCTGGAGAAGAGAAGGCTCCAGGGAGACCTTATTGTGGCCTTTCAGCACTTAAAGGAGGCTTATAAGAAAGATGGAAACAGAATTTTTAATAGGCCCTGTAGTGACAGGGCATGGGGTAATGTCTTTAAACTAAAAGAGAGTAGGTAAATATTAAACATAAGGAAGAAATAGTCCAAAACAACAGAGCTGAGAGCCTGAGGAACCAGGTATCCCAGCACAGCAAAGACATGCTTCAGATGACAACAAGAGCGGCAGAAGAGTCAAAGGAGCTTCTATGAGAGGCTTTAAATATAATAAGAATGACTCCAAGGCAGTGGCAGAGAATATTGTTAACACCTGGAAAAGGGGCATTGAGTGAAGGGCCATAGAGATGATGGAGGGACTGAAGCATCTCTCCTATGAGGGAAAGCTGAGAGAGCTGGGACAGCGTATATGGCTGTAAAAGGGATGGCTCTCAGCACACCTGAGGTCTCTGCTGTCGCGCAGACCCTTGACTCCAGGTGCCCCAGCAGCCTGGCTGCTCCCCTGGAACCTCCCTTCAGACCACATGAAAACAAGGAAAAGATTTGTGGAAGGAGAGCATCAACCTGGGAAAAAACAACAATAAAATATATATGCAGATATGTATTTTTTCCCTCTATATTCTAGGATCTTTGCAAAAGTCTGCATAAGTCTTTTTCCCACAGATTTGTCAGAATGTCCCACAGCAGCAAAGTATTTCTCTGCACGCCTGTCTTTACTTATAGGAGTTGCTGACTTGGCCTGCAACTACCTAATTTGCTTTAAATCATCAGTTTCTACTCAAGGGCTGGGGAGGCCTGGTCTCCTGCCATAAGTCCTTTTGTTTCAGCAAAAAGGACTTATTAAAGTAACCACAGGACAGAAACCAAGGGCAGATCCAAGAGCAAAGTCTTGGAAAGAGACATTTGTCTATAAAGCATAAGCTATTTATTTTCCTTGTTTTCCCATTTACCATCTAAATTCAGGCTTATGTTACGCTGAATCTCTGGGAAACACTGGAGGAGATGTGTGCTGGCAAATCAAATGTCCTCTGCAGGCATCCTCTTCTTTTTCCCAGCAGACCAAATATCTCCTCTGGAGGTTCTGGCCCTGGGCATTACACAGTTATAATTAAAACTTTATGATTTTATATTCTACTGACTTCCTCACCAAATACATATTAAAATAGAAATGTCATTTTCACTGCAAGTAGAAATTTGCTTTTTGATTTTTACCCTAAGCATTGAAACCAAAATCCATAAGAGATTATCTAATTTCTGCAAGTTTTAAGTTGTATAATTAAGTTTTGTAACTAGTGTAGTGAATTAAGATCTGTAAATCACTAGGGGTTTTTTTAAATGTTTCTTGTTTGGGCTAACAGTAAATTGCAAGATACTTGATGACAGTTTTCATGTGCAAAATCAAGGCAGGAGACTTCTGATGGGTTGACTTGCTAATTTATTATATGCCACTGCCTAGTGCTTGGGCAGCAGGAACACTTGGGAGCTGCTGTCAGAGCTCAGTAACACAAGGGCAGCTCTGGCCAAGAAGCCGGGCAGCCCACAGCCTTTGTGCTGCTCCTGCGCAGCAGCATTGCCGGCCTGGGCTGGGAGCTGCCCCTCCTTGGGGGCCTCCTGGGCGAGCACCGAGCAGCCTCGACTCTTTAGTCATCACAACACATCTTCTCTTCAGCAGGGTCGCTCGCTTCTTTGTTTCTGCTGTCCAAAACGTTACCTGGCAAGAAATGAAAGCACACGGATCTGCTGCCTTGTTTATATGATGCACGGCAGAGATCGCTTGACCTTTTGGCTTCTTCAAGAGCACAGGTGATGAGCAGAAAGTCAGTCAGGGCCCAGAGCTGCCAAAGGTGATGGTCATCCTCTGGGAAGGCAGTCGCAGCCCAAGGCCATGCAGCCAGTGCTTGTCCTTTCTCAGGCAGGTTGGTCACTTATTTCTGCTCCACTCCCCTTCACCCAAGGTCCTCACTCTGCAATGTCCCTGCCGGCTGAGCCCTCCTCTGAAATTCTGCCCTCTTTCTCTACCATTTCACTCTCCACACATAAAAATTGTTCTAAAGCCAATTGCTACAGACACTGTGCCTGGCTTTCACTGGCCGTGTCTTCATTTCTTCATTAGCCAGTGTCGCAGAGCCATAGGAGCGCCGGACCAAACATTCCTGACAGGCTTGCATGTGATACTTGTCATGTGTCTGGACCCTTATTTCTCTGTCAGGGGCTGGTTTATACCTCAAGTGGAGCCTCCAGGGCTGTTTTCTCCTGGGTGAGCTGCATTCACAACAGATCCACTTTGTAAAATGAACCAGTGCACAGCTGGCAGGTTCATCAGGGAAAATTCTCCAAAACCACGCTGCTACTTCTCCCAGCCAAAATGCCAAATCTGATGCTGTTACACTGTCTTGTCCCACATTGTCCCTGCCCCGTCATCCTCACAACATGTTGCTCATAGAGCTACAGCTCCTGTATGGGCTCTGCAGCACCTTGCTCCAGCTCTGCTGCCCTGAGCACCCACCCGGCTGCAGCGCATCACCCCAGCGGGCACAGCAGAGCCTGTGGAATTGGTTCCCCTACCAGCAATGAAGAAAATAAGGAGGTCCAGCAGGTGCTAACACTGCTCATCAGATGTGAAGAGCCAAACTCAGTGGAATTCACTGGTTCCTGTGCAAGGTGAATTCTGCCCAGAGGGTAAGTTTATGCATATGAGCCATCATGATGTTCAGTTTTGCCCATTGAATGTGGTATCTGTCAGCTACCGTGAAGTGAAATTAGGCTGTGGGTTTATAGCGTATTAACTACTTCTCTGTGGCAACTACGCACACACGTACTCTTGCCCCATGCTAAATGTTAAATAAAACCCCCATTCTCACTGAAGAGCAAGCTTTGCTTTACCATAGAATGGATACATATGCAAGACTTGTTACCTAACACCGCCTAAATCCATGTCCTAGCCTTCCCCACCAGCTTCTTGTGTTCTGTGGAGCTGACTCCATTAGGAAACTCCTTAGAGATAGAAACACTACTGTCTCTATTGCAATGTTGAAATTTTAAATGCTAATTTGTTGGTTTTGCTTAGGAAGCCAAAGACCATGTGACAAGTGACACCAAATGTGTCCAAACAAGCTATGACTGTGCTGAACAATCCATCAGGTTCAGCGTAATAAATGACTACACAAATGGCTAGATGTAATGATGTTTTCTCTGAAGATTTATAGCAGTGAGAAAAACCCAAAGCATTTGGCTCCTGAGGAGCACTGACAAGACTTGTTTAGCATGGATGGCTGATACATACAGATTTTATGGCTTAGAAGTTGCTATACCTGAATGCAAACTGAGGATTTTATGATATCGTTTCCATTTTCTTCCCCCGAATGTTAATCAAACAGCAAATGTATGAGTAAGATAACATTGATTCTCTTAACAGGCTGGCAATCAGCTAATCAGCTTTCTCTGTGCACTAGGTAGTGTGTATGTGTGGGTCTAATTATCTCTTACTCCTGGAGAAATAAGTCTTAATATTTAGCAGAACCATTGTTCCAATGATACCTTACCTCCAAATGTTACTGTTTAAATACCTTCCTCTTGATAGCTCCCTTAATTGCCTTCTGAAATGTTAACGTGTGTCTGCCCTTGTGTGGATAGATTCAATCCTTTTAATTAGAGAGTTCAAAGACAAAAGCTTTATAAATGAAATGGAATCAACTCTCCTCTACATTAGCCTGGACCACTTGCAATCACTTGCGTTGGACCAAGAGCTGTTCCCGCTGTCTTGCCAAGCGTGAGTCCTGCTGGGCAGTCAGGATGGGCTTGCTCATCTTCAGCAAGAAAAAGGCAGCAAATGTCTTGGTCTTTGTCCTCAGAAAGGCTGTGACTGAAAGGCCACCTACCTGTTGAGTGCCCTTCACCACAGCAGACTTGGTCAGCTGAAGCCTGGACTTCAGCAGCGTAACTGAAACACTGATTTCAGGCCAGATACATTCAGATGTAATTTAGTATAAACTGATTTATTCAAGACACAACGGGCATGGGACATTTTGCATAATCTAAATAATTTTCACAACTTTTTAATTAAGGTTAGCCTGAGAAATCTGAGAGCTCATTACTTTAGTACATGTCAGGAGAAAAAGAAGGTAAATAAAAACACAGTTGTGAAATATTTTCCCGAGTTGCACTCTGACTCCTCCAAAAACACTGGGATGAAAACACCTGACACATATACAAAAAAAGGGGTGTACAAGACTGAAAGAGAGAGGACAGCAGGTACACGCATTAAATTACTATAATGAAAACTCAGTTATGACATAACAAAACTAGCTTGCATTTCCCTGTCATAAAAGCAGCCTGTGCAAAACTGTGTTTACCTATTCTATTAGATCGTACAGGTAAAATAAAGAAATGCTATGTTCTATACCTAAACTTAATGTCAAAATCAAATGCCAGGCTGCAACACTCCTCTATGAAATAAGTTTTTATTGACCTTCCTACATCACTCCTCTCTTCCTTCCCCCTTTCAACACAGTGCTGAACAGCAGGGAGAACTGATGCTGCTTTTGGGAAAGGGCTGTGGGGAGTGGAATCCTCAGTGGGTTTTGTTGGGATATTAGGATTGTCGCCTGTCTGGTTTTATCATTAACATGTCTGTTGCCAGCTGAGTTACCACACACAAAGAGCTCACCTGGGCAAGCATAACCACTCCTTCTCTGAGGGGTTTAACATTTTTTAATTCAAAGGTAACAACACAGGCTGATGCAGACCTACGTTCTACATCCCTGTCCTTGGAGCATCTCATCCAGCCAATGGTACATGCAAGCCTGCCGCGATCAGGCTCCTGCCAGGCTGCCATGGGGTTCTCAAACAAGGGTTGGACACCTGTCTCACCTGCAGGAGCCACTCCAGCAATGTTCTGGCTACTATCCCAGGCTGCATAAAAAAAAAATTAAAAAAAATAATTTAAAAAAAAAGACAGTTCTCCACCTCTGAGACTTTTAGGGTGGACTGTATCACTATAGGCAAGTACACTGATTTATTCAGTGGTGGCAAAAATTCCACTCCCTTCCCACAGCTGGTATGAAGTGAGGACTTCAGCTCAGTTCTTTCATTTCCTAGGAAAAAACATACAATTAAATGAACTTGGCAATTTTGGATCAGTGGGTAAAAGCATTGAAGTAGAGGGATTTTCTCCCCTCTTCTTAGAGTCCAGTATTTGAAGCAGGGTGGACTTCTTTCCGTCAGCATCAGCTCTGCTTTACTGTTAAAACTTGTCCGATCATTAAGAAACTTGCAATAAGGAAGATTTTCTATCCAGCAGGTCCGGTACCTCACCAAGCCAGAGGGCAGCTGAGGATCTGCAGTGTGAACTGTGCTGAGCTAAAAGGTGCGGTTCAATATTCACCTGCTGTCTGATGGGAGCCTGACAGGTCTGCTCAGCCCAAGGCTGACTGGCCAGTGTTCTGTGCCTGCCAGTACAGGTCACATGCAGAACATCACAAGCATTGCTATTAATTATTAGCTGACACCAGCTCCTCATGCTCCCCCTCTCCCCAGAAGGCTTTAATAGTGTGGACAGGAGTTACCTGCAGTACACACATGGAAATTTCTCCATTAACTCCAAAATTGCCATTGATCACAATCATGGGCTGAAGTTCAGGAAGGAGACACTTTCTGTTCCCTCTGAGAAATTAATCCAAAAGCTGACATCTCATATTTGATTTAACCAGTCCTGAATAGAACTACTAAATGTCCAGTTTTGTTGGTTAATATTCCCACAGAATCCATTACTAATGTCACTAGAAGAGATAAAATACTATAATTTATTAACTTGATTATGAATTATTTAATGATTAGTACAAGTATTTATAACAATCTCAGCCATTATCCTGGTAACTAGTATCAATAACAGGCTTCCTAAATGAATTATAAGAAAAATTAAGCACACAATAACTTAGTTACATATTGCATTAATTAGACTTTCACCTGGTGACAGCAATTAAAATGCAAGCCTTGCCTGAAAGTAGACTTAAGAATCAACAAATACATTTTAACAGCTTAAAGCTAAAATCCTCTTTTATGCAATTTCTTATTAAGAGATAATTATAACAGTGGACTACCAAGTTACTTGCAGACATTGTCATTTGTTTGATTTTTTTTTTATTCATACCCATTATTTGTAACATTAAATCCAAAACTATTGCAACTGCAGATGATAGAAATAGAGAAAATATGTTTCCATGAAGCTTATGTAATAGGATCTGAATTAATGTCAATGATGGACAGGGTGTAGAATTTCTTCTTTTACTAAGTCTTCTGCAAAGAGGCACCCTCCTAGGAGTAAGCAGCAATGCTTATTCTTCTACTATCACAAGTCATGTGTAGATAAAAACATTTATCCCTGATTTGTGAGCCTTCACTCACAGCTTGGATAAACAACATATTAATATTGCACAGAGAGAACTTGAAATATACCTATCACGTATGCTTTGTGTTTATGCTAATTTATTTTATGGATTTAGAGTGCTCCCAGTGGTTCTGCAATGAAATCAGTGCAGTTCTTGTAATTGGATTTACCTCGCTGGAGGAAAGGTCAGCGTTCAAAGTGTCAGGCGGACTCCTCTCCAATGTGTACACATAAAGCTTCAATTTCTATCTCCTTTGTTGACTAACACTTTGACTGCATTCTCCCTGGAAAAAAGAAAAAAGCCAGAGTAACCCTCAGCTGAAAGCATTTTCAAGCTGCATTTCGAGATCACTTTACTCACTCCTGAAGTGCAATCACCACGAGTGAAGTGAAATGGTTTTTCTAGTAGGAGGTGGTGACAGACAATTGCGAAGCGAAATTTCTGGGGGAATTGAGAGAAGTCAGGCTGTAATTACACCTGGTGAAAATTACCCACGATTGAAAGCTAATAGAGCATCTCTTCTTTAAGTCCCAGGGGAATGCTTAAGTGACTGAAGGCAGCAGACAATTCCTGCTGGGGACAGGAGAAAGCACAGCAGATCTGCTGAAGGGCCAGAGATGATGTGAGGGATTTGAGCAGCCACCGAGGCTGGCTCTGTGTGAGCTACCTCCCAAATGCCGAGCAGGGTAACTGCTCACAGAGGCGTGATACTGCAGTGGTGGGCCATGTCTGTGTGTCCCCATGGGTCCCTGCTTGCCCGCATCAGCCCCAGCCAGTGCTTACTCAGGAGTTTCAGCATCTCCGTGCAGGCTGCCACATTCTTGTGCTCCAAATAAGTACATTTATAGATTCCCAGGGAGCCCAACAGTTCCCAGAGAAATTAAGTAGCTTTTTCTAGGCAGGCTTTGTTGAATCAGTCTAAAGTTAAACTCCTGTTTGGAAAATATTGACTTTGCATAAACCGAGTTTATACCAATGTGCTGGGATAGCAGTTTCACAGCTGGCAGACGGGGCTCCAGGCAACGTAACTGGGGGCGGCAGCAGCTCAGCCCCCACGCAGGATCCATCTGCAGCATGTGGCAAACACGGCACTGCCAGCAACAGCCTTTCCCTCAGGTCTCTGTGTTTTTGGATACAAGAAGGGTTAGACATTTTTTATTTGTATATTTTCTGATGGGCAAGGTCATTCTCTGAAATGATGGATACTGGATCATGTTACGCCTGAACACAAGTGTAAGTGATGCATGAAATTAAAGGACATTTTCTGTCATTCGCTCAGGACAGCTCAAGTTTCCTGAAGGCACGTCAGCCTGGAAAGTCCTAGCAACAAAGAAAAGATATAAAAGATATTCACCTCTAGGTGGGAGAAATACTCAAAGTAAAAACACACACAGTGGAAGAGCCTAACTTGAGTCCAATGAAACAGAAAAGTGTGTTTTCTTTACATCAGAGAACAAAACACAAAACAGGGAAAGAAAAACAATTCTATGGAAGTGTCATATCTTAAAATCGTTATGGAACTGATACCATGTAACATCAGTGATCAGGCCAGCTTACAGGAAACGTCAGAAAACAGCACCGCGGGGTCTGCGAAGATCTGGCTGCTGCCTGGGCTTGGGCAGGAATTGCAGCCACCCGAGTCGCTGTGAGGAGGGACCAGCCTGTGAGGAATCGCCTCTTTCCACAGCTGTGGCCACAGAGAAGCTCTTCTGATACTTCCCCTCACTATAGAATCCAAGACTGTTCACTGTGAAGTCTCAGAGACATACAAGTCTGCTGCGCTCCAAATCTAACACTGTCTAGATTTGATGATGCCCTGAGCAAGGGTCTACATAAACCAGCTCAGGTCTTCCTTTCTTTCTTCTTCAGGGCTTTGGAGGGGCTTCCTACAACTTCCAAAGGACACAATATGGTATCCAGCCACCTGATCTGTCCCTTGAAAACTAAATTGCTGGCTTGGTATTCACTACCTTTTGGATTTCACTATGCCCATTGCATTGTTAAAAACTTGCTGGAGTACCTACAGCTATATAGGCATTTCTGCCTATTTAATAACACTAATAAATACATTTTCAGAAAATCAGTATAATGCATCAAGCTGTAACAGTCCAGTCTTGGTTATTAGATAAATACCAAAAGTTGTGCCGTCACTGGGTGACTAAAATTTGCTCAGCCTGATGATCGCTAGAAAGGGAGACAAGAATTCGTTTTCAAACACTAAATCTGCAGAAGTGGCCGACATTTGCATCAAGCAAAAAAAAAATCATGTCAGTTTTCTAATATCTAATACAGTTGTGTAAAACACTTCAGGTTTTTGTGTGTGAAAAGGGCCCTCTATGAAAACATGCTCATGCACCATTTTAATCTGAATGAAAGGAGCGTTGCCAAGCATTGCAATGATTTCTCCAACCTACCACACCTGCTTGGTATTCAGAGCCTTCAGTTATATTCATTGTATCACCACAGGGTACAAGGAGAAGATTTGCAGGAGAAGGGAAAAACAGATTAGCCTGAAACTGTATAGTACATAGGTCTTGTTACCAGAAATGGCATTAATAGTAGTGACAAACCTTCCCTGTCAAAGTACAAACATTATCTTACAGTGAACTTTATAAAACACACTAAATAATCTGCTCAGAAATGAGATGCCTGGGAGTAAGATGAACAACTGGCTTCTTATCTGTTCTTTATATAAGAGGCATTATGTGTCCTACCTATTAAAAAAATATGGATCTTGAAGCTAGTAATTGCATGTGATAAATGAAGAAGTTTGTTTAAAATACAAGCAAGAAACCAGGAAATCATTACAAAAGGGCATTAAGGTTTCTGGTATTAATAAGATAAATGTAAGTTACACAATATTTATGCTTTTTCTAGTGTTTTCAGCAAGATGTTCCTCTAACCTATTGAATAACTATATCCATTCCAAATTTTAAATAGTGAGCTAAAGTATTTATCTTCTCCTGCTTCTTATTTCCCACCAAAAAAGTGCTAACTGGATTTCAAGATGTAGCTTTACTCATGTTTAATGAATGCAGCAGGGCACTGTCAGACAGCAAAGAAATGGGGAATATGGTGCTTTTTACTTCGAGCTGGCTTCATTTTTGAGCATCCCAGATTTTCAAGCACTGTGTAGCATGACATGTCACCAGAATGCCTCTGATTTTCAGCAACCTCTTCAGCACTTCCAGTGAGATCTGTGGCCCAGAACAGCCAAACTATTCCATCTTCCATTCTCAGCATCTTCTTTGTATAATAGTCCACAACAGTTGAAGTCTGCATGAGACATGGGCATGTGCCTGTTTTTTTTCTATTTCTGACACAGAAAATGTCTCTAATTGCTCTTCCTCTGTTCTTCATGCCTCTGGCATAGACTCATGACTGAGGTAGAAAACACCCATGTCACCAATCCCTTTTCCTAATAGGTACTTGAGACATTACCAGCCAACAATGTACCAGTAACTTAGTACTTGTTGTCGTTCCAAGTATTTGTCAATTCAAAAAGCCCTTTAGATAATAATCCCATTTTATTTGTGTTAGAGATACTGCTCTGCCACTTGCATCACTAGATAAACAGCAAGATTAGGAGAGTGCAGGCTGCTGTTCTCACATTGCACATTCTTCTGCCTGATGAAAACTGGTTTGGAAATGACTGATTAATTCTGAACATCAGCGATATTTTCTTAAATGTACTGCCACTGCGAAGTCAGTAAGCTTCACTGAGCATTTGACAGTCATCTAAAGTGCCCAGCACTGAACACGTGAGAAAATGTAAGTGTATCACTGCCTCCTATTTAGCACGTGTACACAAACATATGTTTAAAAGGTATGACTCTCTTCAGAGCAATATTTGCCCTCACAGGGCCAAGCTTCACATCAGTGTTAAACAATAATGTTATTCCCTGAAGCCTATTGCTGCACAAAGGACTTCACCAGAAGGAAACTTTCCCACTGCGTCTGTAAAATTCCTATTTACAAAAAAAGCATTGTCCCAGCAGCCGGTGGGTGTGCTTCTGCAGAGTTCCTAAGGGTACCTCCTGAGATGATACCTTTGGTCTCCTGCCTTCTAAAATGTGCCCATTCGAATAAAAGTACCCGACCATAACCTCAAGATATACTGTTTAGTAAGTACAGTACCATGATGTGAGCATCCAACTGTTCTACTGAAGCTTATTGTAAACAACATGTAGCTGAAATGGGCCAAAAAGCAGCGTAGCATATTTTTAAGATCAAGTTTCTCTTATGAGGTTAAAATTTATAACACATTTGTAAATGGCATTTATCCTGGCCTCCTCAGAGTGTGTAATGCATTTCCACAATACAGAAAATAAAAATGTAGGACTGTGTTTAGCCATATGTTAGTCCAAGAGCTGCTGCATGCCAGGCAAGGCCTCAAGAGCACTTGACTGGTCTAGTCACATCTGTTACTACTCAGTGACTATTGTTTAACATTTGGTTATACTTTTCATGAGGTTTCGTCCAATCCTTTCACGAACCAGTGGTTTGACTGGTGTACACAATGAGTACAAACTCATCCAAGCTGGTAACCACAGTGAGTAAACCCCAGAAGTGGCATGCAGAGATGCTTCAGTTCGTTCTGTGGGAGCCACCACTGCAGCCAGCAGCAGGGTCAGCTACGCTAGCGTGTGCTCTGCCCCGGCCGGACAGACCCGCCAGCAAGCTTCACGACCGGGCTGGCAGATTTACGTAGGGACTCACCAGCTGGCAAGTCTGTCCTGGGTTCCTCTGCGTTTCCACTCCTGGCTATGCCATGGTTCTTCAGTCCCTTCTAGGTGGAAAACTTCCTCAAGAATGTGTGAGGGAAGGACAACTGCACAATGGGATCATGTACCACTTCATCCCAAGTGCCTTCACTCAGCATAGTTTCAAATCAGTCAGCCCGGCCTGAGAATGGGAGTAGGAGATTATAAATGATGTACACAATCTCTAGACATAAATATTAACTGAGTTGTCCTGAAATGGCTGGATAAGGTAGTGAAAAAAAATCACTGCTTCTTGTCTCTGACACAGTGGGACTGAAACTAAGCATAGCATCGTTCTTCATTGCAAGTAAAGACAAATTGCCAGGATCTACCTGGAGGTGTAGCGCAGTGATTGCCCAGTTTCAATATGCTACATACACTGTGTTTGCTCATGTAACAGTTGTTCTTTCACCCTCAGTTTTGCCTCAAACCTTAAGTGTGACTATCATGTGTCTCACTTCCTACAAGGGACCACAGTGTGTTTAAACACAGGAGTGCAGGATCTGTAAATGTACACAGCTCTGATATCCAGAGAACTGCATATTGGGCATACTAAAATCCTGCCACGAGACACGTGCAGATGGCAATTTGATGCCCCACCAAGCCTATTCTTCTCGAGCCTGAACAAACCCAGCTCCCTCAGCCCATCCTCATATATCATACTCACCAGCTCCCAAACAGGCTTGGCAGCCCTTGGCCAGGTGAGTTCCAGCTGGTCAGCTCTTTCTTGTCTAGAACTGGACACAATACTCCAGGTGCAATCTCATGAGTGCAGAGAGTTAATCTTTTCTCTGGTCCCACTAGCTACAGTTTTGCCAATACAGCCCAGAATGTGGTTGACCACCTTTAACACAAGAGCATCCTGCTGACCCTTGTTTGACTCATCCTCCACAGCTGCCAGGTCCTTTTCTGCAAAGCTGAAAATGGAACAGACTTCTAGAGCAGTGGACTTCAAAAGTAATCCCAAGGAGAATGATTTAATATTTTCTTCTCATCTCCAGTGTCTACACTTTGGTGAACTGATATCCTCAGTTAACTTTCCCATTTCACATTAGCTCCTTATTTCTGAACGTATGCTCACCCATGTCAGCAAACAGCCCCTACCTACATCAGCTGAGATGGCTCACGGTACCAGGGCAGCACAGATAACGTTGCATTGGCCCATTCATTCCACATGGAATTTTTTGTTTATACAGACTGTAAAAATACAGCACCAAAAGCTGTAAAATCACCAGGATGATACTTCTCCCACAAGCCCTGCATAAATCAGCATGGATTTGGGCAGACTGGGTGGGATGGACAGTGAGGTCTGCTTTCTCCTTGCTGCCCCGCAGATGAGGATATGTTCTTCGCAGAAAGTGTCTGTCCAAGGCAATTGCTCCACAGCAACACAAATGCAAACACTTCATTTTCCCTGTTTGTCACCTATGTACAGCTCAGTAGAGCTGCACTGCACTGATTGAATTAGGAAAAATGACTGAAGAGGAGCACTTGCTTTTGACCAGCACTGGCAGTGATAGAATAAGGGAGAGTGTTTCTCCCTACTTTTTCTTCTTCTACTACCACCTTGTGTCACAGCTGGCTGCTTTTAGAGAGGCCAGCTGTTTTGTCAGAGCAGCTTTATTGAATGAGAAGGTGTCAAAAAGCATGCAGGAAAACTCCCTCCACTTTTAATTGTAGAAAATTTGCCCTGAGAAGAAGAACAGAGCAGTTTAATCCAGTCAATTAGATTGACATCTGCTCTCATAAGTGGCTTGCTTGGAGTCAACATCCCAGGAAATGCCACGTGTCACAACCAGAGATGGGAGATGTACTCTAGCTAAAGATGAGACTTGCAAGTCATCTCATAAACTGCAGGAAATAGTGCCGTTAAGAGATGGAATACATATATATTTCAAATTCTGTTTTAAATGTTAAGGCTTTTCTTCCCTTTTGGATCAGAACACAGCAAGAATTTGTTTCAGCTGCTTATGTTGCACAGGGGTTTGTTCTAAACTGTGCTGAATGAAACCAGCCTCTGATAAACACCTTGTCTGTAACCAGTCCCAGTCTAGGCCCTGTTCAGAAGTGGGCACCTTGATGGAGCCAGGCAGCAAATGCCACAGAAAGACACTGCTTTCCATAACAAGGCTTCTGTCTGAACAAGGAGGGCACAGAGCTCACAGGGAGATTTCCACAGCACGTTTTGCAAGCACACGTGTCAGCAGTGCTGCCATCTTCTCCCTTCCCACAACCAAGTTTACAGATTCACGTGAGCTTTGGGCTTCATAGTTTCATTAAGCCATGGATGACCTTTCTGCCATCAGCTCTGCACAATCCACCAATAACAGGGTGCACCTCCAACTTTCTATGGGCTGGTATCTGATGGGTTAGTGCCAGCTGCCCAGACCATGCACCCTTCACCACATTGGGCTGGTCCACCTGGCCCTTCCAGGCTCTGGGAGAAGGAGTGCCCTCAAAGAAAACAGCAGCAGTAGCTGATTCCTTGTATTTTAATCTGAATTAGCACCACCCTTGGACATTGTTCAGTTTCCAGTAGTTGTCCTGGCTCTACTGTGGAAAAAGGGCAGATCTAGTTGAAACCTTGGAAGGTGATATCTCTGTTTCTGCCAGCCCAATCATAACATCTAATGGCTGGGCCAGCAGCAAATGATATATGGATATGTGCACACACTACTGTATGGATTGTGCAATCGTGCTTTCTGTGCTCATGTATGTAGGTCTCCATCAATAGTGCTATAAAAAAAAGAACCTAAGGGCCCTGTTTTTGCAGAATGGAATTTTATTTTAAGTTGCCAATGGCTTCCAGCTTTGTGCCAACCAGCTCCGGAACCACAGAATCACAGCATCACAGAATGGTTGGGCTTGGAAGGGACCTCTGGAGATCATCTAGTCCAACCCACCTGCTGGAGCATGTTCACCAGAGCAGATCACACAGGCATGTGTCCAGGTGAGTTTTGAATGTCTCCAGAGAAGGAGACACAACCTCTCCTCCACAACCTCTCTGGGCAGCCTGTTCCAGTGCTCTGGCACCCTCAAAGTAAAGTTTCTCCTCATGAAGTTTCTCCTCAAGGAAAGGAGTTCCAGGACTCAGTACTGTAATAATTTGGATCAAGTTAAATGTGAAATAACTGATCTGACATTTTGAGTGCCAAATGCTTTTTAAATCTCATTTGAAGCAGAACAGTATGTCCTGAAAACATGTAAGTACCAGACAGTAATAATCAATGTGATAAAAGCCAGGGTGAAGAACAAAGGAAATGCAGTTCCCAAAAATGTAACAACTAAGGAGCTGACCAGCCATCTGCCAATTTTACTGTAATGTCATAATTAAAAGCTGAAGAGGAAGCAGCACCAGGGGAATTACATTAATAAAGCTTAGATAGTACCACTGAGCAAACTCAGAAAAAAAATGGCTTATGGCAAGCAATGCTTTTCATATGACAGAAGGCTCTGTGGGCAAGACAATTAATCTGTGTTTCACATTATAAATTAGAAGCAAACAAGATATTGCACAGTGTAAACTCAGGAAAAAAAAAAAACTTTTTTTTTTTAAAAAAAGAAAGGTGAAATATGTAGGAAGCACTGGAGAAATCTTATAGGATCCATTTGCAGGGACAGAATGGTGTTTCAATACTGCTGCTAAGCCTCCTGCAAAAGGAAAAGAACATGATGAAAACTGTCTTGAGACAAAGATTGAGTAATAAATAAATAAATGTGAATGTCATGTGCACACAAGGAACATCGTACAGAACGGAAATAAAGGGTGACATCCCTGACACAATGAAAGCATGACATATACAACATATGCTAAAAGGTTGGCTTCAAAACAGCACTCACATCTTCATTTCTACTTGTTAGAGAGAACTGTATTAACCAGGTATATGTCTCAATGCCCTCTATCAGGAGACTTAAAATTAAGCTCTATTCTGCTCTCAAGCCATGAAGTTCATTTCCTGGGACTCTTTCTGGAAAACAGACCTTAATTCTATCTCTGCTTTCTCGAAGAAGTATCCGATGACACGTTTATTTCCTGATGAGTTTGCTCAATGCTACCTTTGAAACTTCATTAATTAAATTATTAACATAATCACCAGAGTTGGTCCAATACAACTTATTTTCCTTGTAAAATAATTAGTTTAGGTTCTACCTAAGTTTCCCAGTGTATTATCACTCTAATAAAAAAAAAACATCAACGACAAGCAATACCATTAAGCCAACAAAGAAGATAAATGAGAGGTGGGTGGTGGTGGTGTTGCCTTTGGAAACAAAAACCTGTTATCTAATAGAAAAATAGTTACATGAAATTATTGGTTAATTATGACTTTCAGCCAAATTTTTCATATAAATACAAACATAAAGGTGACTACTAGTGCTAGGAAGCTGCTGTTAATAAAGCCAGGCAGATCAAGAGGCCTCTTTTCAAAAACCTCTCCAACCAGGAGCTCAGACCTGGAAGGACTGCCTGACTCCTGGGGTGGAAAACTAGAAAAGAAAGAAGAGTTGGTTCAAGGGAGCCAGCATGCAGTAGAAAACCAACAACTGAGATGAGCATTAGAGAGAATAACACTCTGTGAATAAGAAGTGGAGTTACAGAGGCAGGTCTTGGAAAGGCAAAATGGACAAGAAAGTCTGAACATGCTATGCTGGTAGGAAATTTTGCAATATTTATGAGTTTCCAAGTCTGCTTATTACTTAACCATCTTGGTGTTTTCTTTACCAGTTTCGGTAAACAGATCTATTCCAAATCATGAGATAGGTATATTTAGCTGTTGGATTTGTGCTTTTCTTTCATGATTATTTTGGCTGAACTCTGCATGGAAACTCAAGGTGCTGCTGCAGATGGCAGGCCTCCACTTCCATCTCTTCTGAGGGTTCCTCGGCAAGAATGACAGTACCTGGGATTACTGGGAGACAAGTAGACTATGTCAAGGAACACGACATAATCCTTCAGCACAACTACTGAGAAGAGTGTCTTGTTAAAAAGATCCTTTCAGGCAACTGAAGTGCTGACGAACTCTGAAGTCTGCTCAAGGCAATCCCATCTCAGCAGCGAGCTGCTCTGTGAGAAGAGATTCCTGCTGCAAACATCAGCACAGCAGAGGCTGGCATGAGCAGAAGGGGCACCATCGCTCCAGCCCTCCAAGGAAAGCTTTATCATGTGAATAAACTTTCAAGTAAAAAGACGTATTTATTACCTTTTCAATAAACAACAAATTTCAAATACACTGTAAAAGACATCCGCTTTGAGAGGTTTCCTTTATATCATCCAGGGATGGTGAAGGCTCAGAAAGCAGAGCACTGTATTGCACAGATCATTTTCCCAACACTCCCGCTCTAGTAACTTTGCCTCTAATTACCAGGAGGCAGCAGGCACCCTACATAGTGCTGTCTGCAAGGTCAGGAAACCAAACGGCACAGAAACAGCCCTGGAAGATGCACTCAGGGCAGTAATAAAGCAGTATGACTACTCTAATGCTGGCATTTTAACCAAGATATTATCAATCCCAACTCACCAGTCAGTCCTAGAACTGACCAGGGAGACTCCCACCACCCCATCTTTGTGACCTGAAATAAGTAGAGCTATCAGAAATGATTGACATTAAGCATGAAAGATCCCTTTTCTTAGGTTTTACTATGAGGCCATAGCACTGCTTCAAAGTGCTGATACCTTAAGATGCATGTATCTCATGCAGACAGAGTATAGCTGTAGAACTGTTACTCTGGGCAAATTAATAACGTGAATCACCAAGCAGTATTTGACCTATTTGTTACAATGTTAGGATGTAATATGGTACTCCTTGAAGAATCTCCAGTTCCAAGGAGTTGCCCGTCTTGGTCAAGACGAGCATTGTTATATTCATGATGTATCAGTCTGAGTACCCTAACATGATAAAACAAGAGTAATATTTACAAAATAGGAATAGTCTAAAATTCAAGCTTCAAACACTTCTTAACTCAAAGCTTTGCTTCTGTGAAGCCAGCCTAAGAGTGACTCTAGACATCAGCAGAAAGAGAACACACACAAGGCTTCGCAGAAATCGCTTCAAGCAGATTACAGAACTCTTTGCAGAATTAGAGCATTTGAAATAATGTTTAATTTGATAGTTTTAAACCTGTAACTCAGATAAGTTTCTTTACTAAATTCTATTACATGGATTAAGATTTTCTCTCTATATTAGACAGTACTGAGTGTCCATTGCAAATGGAAGCTGATATCAAGGACAGAACGATTGTTTAGATAGTTCCTTTTATTTTTCTGTCACTGTCTCATCCACAAGCAAATCCATACACCTGATTAATAAATATAAAGCTTCTGAAAAATGTGTGTGTGTGTGTTTTGTGTTCTCTTTGATAACATGGGAACACTATATGCTTTGATATTTGATTTTTTCTGACCCAGAAAGTAGATCAGGACAGTAGAGGGCACAAGAAAACAAGGTTAAATTGTGATACTTTAATAGCTTTCTCAGCAAATTACAATGGCATATTGAACAGATTGAAATTTATGGTTTTTAATCATATAAATTTGGGTAGGAGCATGTATTTTTACCACTTTGAATCATAATGGGTGGATGACCAAGGAAGTATAAACTGGAGGAAAATTGCAGATAGATTTGTTTAACCAATGAATACAGCAGTGTAAAAAATCTTACCTGACAAAGATGGTCAGTCCCTGAAACAGAAGGGAACAAAGAACCAAAGGAGATCCTACCACTAGGTTGTTTTGCACTCTAGTTTGCTTTGCATGTCTTTCCATAACATCATCCTGAAAAGCTCAAAATTCAAGGATATTACGTGACTCCCATTAACTTTTCAAGTTGCACAAAGTAAACAGTGGCATTGAAAAGTAAACAGTACACGGATCAGAAGGCTCATGACAAAAGGGATTCACCCACAGTTAAACCCTTTCCGCAGTTCATGCTTAAATTCTTCTCAGAAAATAGTATCTTTATGGCACTGTTTTCTCCTCCTTTGCAGTCTCACTGTTACCACATCTGACTTCACCTTTGGGCATTTTTTTTCCCCTCCTTCAGGCCTCTAGTGAGATCTAAATTCTTTTAGCTGCACTTCTATCTGGAGCTATTCCTCCATGCCCTGGCACTGGATCCCAGAGGAACAATATAGGAGCAAAGTAAACCAATATGAACTGTCGGCTTTCCTAGTGAAAAACAGAAATCTCTTCCCACACATAAATACTTCATTTAATTGTTTGAGACGGGATTTGGGATGTTATGGGGAAGTGACTATGGCTTTGATAAGCTCCCTGAGGTAGAGATGTGTGGCTGGGTGCAGGGAAGGGCTGGACATGTGATACCTTTACAGATGTACCCCTGAACCTTTAGAAACTATGGAGATCTTTTCAAGTTACGAATATCTTTTGACTTGCTCTGTTCAATGCTGATGCTAGTACAGCTCAAACAAATCTAATATCAAAAGCAATGCTACCTTCCTGATGAGATCTGCTGTCCTCTGGGCTGGAGAGATTTCAGATGGAAAGAAAGTCTCAGACTCTGTTGGTTATGTGACTCATGTTTTAGGTTGCTGATCAATATTTTGTGGCCTTCAGAACAAGACTATAGTAAGACTTCCTAACTTGACTGTCCAAACTTCCCATGAAGATGCCTTTTTTGTTGGAATATGAAGTATTTGATTGGGAAAACATTGAATTTCTAGATTTGTTCCAATTCTATCTGATTTATCAAAAGGTCCTCTAGGTTGCTGGATTTATGAAAAAGGGCATCTTTACTGTAATTTATCAGTGGAAATAACTGATGAGTGCTCTTATTGTCAAGGGCTTTATACAATATCAGCTGCTATCAGTGGAAGTCACCAAGGCAGTGACTGTATTTTCTCCAGAAGAAATAAGATAATTTTATAATAAGATAAATATATAAATAAACACAAAAACTTCTTTTTAACAAAATGAATCTTCTTTCTTCTCTGATTTACTCAGTATTACTGCTATTGTTTAAGTTTTCTGACCCCAGCAAAGCCATCTCTTCTCTGAAAATTCACAATCTGTTATAAAGGCCATTTTTAGTTAATATTATTGATAATGTTCAGCTACACACAAGTGCGGTAAATAATTGATCTTGGACAAAATATCAAAACACTTCTGAAGATTGAAGGAGTTATATTCTTGGCATTCTAGATCAATGTTACAAAATAGTCCTTGTTTCATAACAAGGGTCTAATCTTAATACCCTGTTAATCCTAAATCTCAGTTTGCCCAAACAACAGAGCTATTGTTTCTATAACTGCAACATAGCTTGCTCCTATACTTAATTTGGTATGATTTTAATTGATTAAATAACCAGGGATGTTAAAATTGAGATTAGCTTTTTGTAAAATATGGGATCATTTTTTATTGACAAGTGTCTTTACACTGAAGAGGGTGATGGAAAACAAATCTGTAGTCCAGCAAGGGTTAGATGGTGCTGTCTGGGGTAACATTTACCATTTACATCCCTTCTGACTGTCCATTAAAAAAATAACATTGTTTCTAGGTAATTTTAAAAATTCAATTAAAAATTGTTCACAGAGCACAAAGAATTCAAGACAACTGAAACAGATACCGGAAATCTGCTAATTTGGGTATTAATTAGAGAAGAATGACATTTCTTCCATACATCTACAAAAATTAACGTTAATTATTATTCTAAGAACTGGAAATAAACATCCAGATAAAACTCACATGAAATCTTCGGTGATATAAGTATACTTACATGGCTATTGCCAAGGTTTATCCTATCGCAGTGAGTGTAGGCCAAGAGTGCATAGGGATGCTTTGCATTTTTAATTATTCATTAAGTTGATGTCCTGAGATTCAGACCTGGTTGCCATACAAAAATGCACTGCCATGCTTAAAACTTGGTCCTGTCATTCCTATTTTGATATTCTTAGCAACTTAAAAATACAGCAAATCCACTGAAGTTATAATAATATCTACACAGGCGTTTTGGTTTAATGTGTTTTAACAGCAACCTTCATTTCAACTGCCTGCTATGTGTCATACAAAGTAATCAAGGTCAGGATCAAAAATAATTTTATGAATGAATGGAGGAAAAAAAGAGCAATGCCATATTTTTGTAAATTTTCAAAGCTTGTTGATTCCAATAAAGACCATTATAATAAACCCAGTGCAACTCCATGTCCCACACATTCCACAGCACCTGTTTAATTGCTTTCTTAATGGTTCTTCTGAATTTAAAAAAAAAAAAAAAAAAACACAATATGCTTCTATCTTTGCATTTTAGTGTACACTTCATTTCACTTGCACTTAGTTGAACCACGTGGAGACACACACAAACACTAAATTGGATTCAGAACAGTGATTTGTTTTGCTCATAGCACTTACTAAACTTTATTTCTCAAGTATCATTTCCTATACAAACTATACTTTTTGCCCATCATTGAGACTGTACAACATGACCTTGATTTCCAGAAAATAACAAGAGTTCCACAAGTGCATAACTCAAAAAAAAAGTGGTGCTAATACAGGGACATTTATAAACAAACAAACAAAAATTATTATGTAAAACGATAAACATCAGCACTAAAAATGAAGCATTGTTTTCTCTATAAAGAGAGATTCCGAGCACATTTCCAGAGTTCATCTATGCAGATGAAAAGTCAAATGACTGATAAGCCTGTTTACATTGCACTCTTCACCTACAGTGTCATTATCACAGTTACATAGCCACCTACTATCTGAAAAAAGGGTCAGTTAAGATAAAGCCCCAGCTAACAGCCACGCACAACACAAACGTCAATCCAGAATCCTAAACTCCACCCATGCAGACTTGAATCACTCTCCAAAAAGGAAAACCCAGTTTCTCTTTTTATGGTTTTGTTCTTGTGAACTATGGTTGAGAGAACTAAACCCAGGGGAATTACTTCCATGAACAAACATAATTTTTATAAATACAGTGGCAAAATCAGTTTGTGTGCCCAAACTGCAGTGAGTGCTGGATACTACCTGCTGATCCTTGTAGATTTTTTGCTTTGAAATACCCTTCTGGATTCAGCAGTCCTCAGCTGAAACTTCATTTAAACTTTAGACTATTTTGCATATCTGGAGAGTAAAATATCACTTTTACACGGAAACACCTATTGACATTGGTTTGGTTTGAGCTTTGTACATTCTCAACTACCATCAAGTTTGTGCAATTTTTAATATAAGCTGAAAGAATTCCCTTTTTGTTTCCTGGGCAAGCCGGCTTCACAGAAATACTGCACCTTTATGAAGGCAGCCCAGCGAGCCTGGGACTGTTACTAGCAGGCCGAATTGCAGCACTATCCCCATGTCAGAAATACTTACAATCCTGCAGGTGGAACAAATTTACCACAGAATTGTGCAATCCCCCTCCCAAACAAAAGAAGACTGGTGGGAGGGAAATTTTTTTTTTTTTTTAAAAAAAGGGGGGGGGTGCAGCTTCACTATCACAAAAGATTGGGAAGTGGTAGCATTTCGAGGTATTTGTAACCATTTTAAAGCATTAAAAGCAGTAAAGATACCTGAAATCAGAATCTTTCCAATACACGTTTTGCTCTGGTTTCACCCCCAGGAGCGTTGTCAAACAAAATCCTAGAAGCTTATTTTCAGCAGGAGGAAAGCACAGAAATACCGAGGCAGGGTTAGTTTAGGTAGAGAAGCTGGGAGGATTTAAACAGTGGGAGGAGAGGTAGCTCTGTATCTGATCTGGTTTTCCTGAGGGAGAGGCTGCGATGGCTGCAGTGGGTTTGCTCTCACTCCGCAGGGTGAGCGGGCAGGGCCAGCTCCATCTCCCAAAGCCAGCGGGAGGAGAAGCTCTTGCCTCCCGTGCCACTGGGACAGAGGCTCTGTCTGGCTCGTCTTTGCAGACATGAGTCACTCTTCAGTGGGAGGAAAAGAGAAAGCCAGAAATGTAGTCAAAAATAGAAGAGGCAAGGAAGAAAATGAGCCAAGCCCCTCACACCATGCATTCATTGCAAGCACCAGAGCTTCACTGCTAAACCCCTTTCCTCTCCTCCTATGAAGTTATCAGTCACCTTCTTCACTGCAGATTTCCTGTCCTGCTGGTGTTTGTTGGCATTTGACCATTCTCCACAGCTTCGCTAGTCACGTTCCTAAAAGATGCTGCATCCTGGAGTTCCTTTGTGGTTCTTGGTTCTTTTCTGAAAACCTCCCTCCCCCAGCTTGCTGGGTAAGGGGGGCATTCAGCATGTCTTTGTGCCGTGAGGCAGAGAGAGGTGTAAAAGTCCAGTTTGCAGGGTTTAAGGAAGTGGGAAGAAGCAGGGATGAAGCTCTGGAAGTTCAGGACCTCCTAAAGTGCAGGGCTTCCTTTTCCTAAAGCTCCAAATGCAAGCCCAGAACTGCTGAGGAAAACAAAATCCAGTTGATTTACACTGCTCTCTGTTCTGCACACACCCAGGGCTACACAGCAAGTCTTGGGGCTCTCTGTCAACTTTCAGTTTGTATAGAGCTGGCTTCAAAAACATAGGTGGGGGCAGACTTCAGAGACAGATCCTCTGAAAAAGATAAAAGTGTCTGAAGGCTGATTTTTAAGAACCCCTTCTATAAAACAGAAGGTCTGTTCCGCTCACCCTGAAGTTAGCAACGAAAGTCCAAAAGAAACTTCTGAAGGGCAATGTGCCCTTCCCTCCTCTAGCCACCCCTAGTCAGGTCTGATCCTCCAGCTTTTGCCATCCTCTTGTACGACAGGGACTCAGTTTAAGGTTTTCTCAGCCCTGCAATGGCATAACTGGTAAAGCACTGACTAAAGCAGACAGGCACATCCTGAAGGAGGGAGCAGCACTTGGAGCTGCAGCTCCACCTTTAGATGGAGATCAGCATCGGAAACACCACAGCGGGAAAAGCACCCATGGCAGCCGGACAGCTTGAGTCTGCACACAGCAAAGGCAGGACAGCTTTGCAGTGGTGGGGTGCACACTGCTGGGCAGTCCCTCAAGCAGCCCTCGATGGCAGCTGCTGGCACGGCTGTCTTGGACCAAACCTGGCCCTTGTGCACTCTCGCAGTTTTCCAGTAACATAATTTTCCAGTCTCAGAAGAACACTCACCAGGTGTAATGCTGACAGACACTCATCTTGCTCTCCCAGACCCTCTCTGCTTTCCTGGGCCCCATTTCAGTGCCTCAGGATGTTTACATCACCCAGAAAATCTGTCAGCCTTGACACGTCTGTCTTCCCACTGCCCCAGAGGGTGATGTCTGTCCATGCTGCCACCACTCTCCGCAGAAGCAGTCCAGAGGCTCCAGGGAGGCTGTGGGGACCCACTGCCCTGCAGAATACACAGCCAGGCCAGGACACACCTTCCCAGCTCTGAGGGACCATGGAGATGCCTGTGTCATTGATGCACCTGACACAGGCTCCAGAGAAGGAACAGAGTCTGGAGAGGGAAGCTCAAGTGGAAGTGAGGAATATGAAGGGAGGCTTTTCCCAATGGGGTACACCCAGGTTTAGGGAAAGAAATTAGTTGGAACTGATAAGGGACAGGACCAGGGAGATCTCAGCAAGGGGTGGAGATACCCAGCCGGTGGGCAGGGATGCGGGCAGCCAGCAGGCAGGCCAGCACAATGCCGATGAGCTGCAGCAGTGCCAGCCCCAGGGCAGCCGTGGCAATATAAAACATGTTGCTACTGACGAAGGCTGACACCTTGCTGAAGCAACCGTCATGGTGCAGCCAGTGTGCATTGGGTGGGCTGTGCTGGCAACCCCGGCGGGCCCGGCAGCAGCTGAGGGGCACCGAGCCATTGTGCCCCAGCCCCCAGGGCAAGGTGAGCCAGTCGCGATAGCTCTCCACACCACAGCAGGACAAGGCATGCTGCAAAGCGTCCAAGGCATCTGCCATCCCCTCGTCCTCCCCATAGGCAAGCAGAGCCTGGTGTAGCCCTTCCTGGAAACCCTGCGCAACGTTCTGGCGGTAGAGCAGCGCTGAGAGCCCCGCCGTCACCCCAGCCACCAGCACGGCGGTCAGGAAGGCACTGTAGGTGCGCAGGAGGCCGCGGTGCTCTGTGGCAGCACTGAAGCAGCCCAGGAAGCCCCAGATGATGACTGTGACACCGGTGGCCACGAGGATGGCAGGAGCGCTGGGGTAGTCGTTGGCTGACAGTGCCAGGTAGCTCCCCAGAGACACCTTGGCCCAGATGCCAATGATGAGCATGGTCAGCCCTGCTGCCCAGAAGATGAAGCTGAAGGCCATGAGGGACAGCTTGAGCATGGTCATGGTGCCTTCAGACCCTGGTGCCGGGGGCCTGTGTCTGCGCCGGGCAGGCTGTGGCGGTCGCGGTGAGGTGGGTCCCGCGGCCGTCGGTGCCGCCGCTCCCCAGGAGTGCTGGTCTGCTGCTCCGCGGGGAGGAGAGGGCGCCTTGGCGGTGCTCGGGGTGCTGTCTGGTTCCGTCGCTCCTGCCGGGCAGCTCTGGGTGCGGAGCCCGACAGCCGCTTCCCCCGCAACCGCTGCGAGTCCCGCCGCTGTTCCGCCCCGTCCCCTTTTTGAGCGCCCGACCGGGGAGGCGGCGGCGGCGCTTGTCCCCGCTGCAGGGCCCGGCGGGGCGGGACGGGACGGGCCGGAGGTTCCTCCCTTCTCCCCGTGCCGTCCTCTTTTAAACGAGCGGCCGCCTCAGGTTAACGCACGTCCAGCAAACAGCGAAACCGGGAGGAGAAGCACGTACATACGCTCCTTAGCGAGCACACACATCGGCTCCTTAGGGCTCCCCTCCGAGGCTCGGGGTGCAGTAAATGCTCGAGTGTACGTCGACCGGCAGGTCCCGCCGTCCGCAGCGCTGTGGGCGCTCAGCTGAAAAGGTGCTGAAAGCTCGAAATTAGCATTTGCTGGAATACGCTGCAGCCCGGACTTACCATGGGCAAGAGACTAAACTTTTCCCTGTAAGCGACAGGAGTAGCACCTAAAAATCCCACAAATAATCCACAGAAAGCATAAAAAACTATTAAATGACAGGGTTTGGGGTTTTTTGGTTGGTGGTTGTTGTTGCTGCTTTTTGTTCGTTTGCTTGCTTTGTGGATTTGGGTTTGCTTTTAATATTTCTTATACTGCATCAAGCTGTGCTATTTGGGCACTTTGTAGAAACAAGCATAAATCCCTGCCCGAATATTAATTAACTACATGGTCAGTCAGTCAGTCAATCTCGATTTTCCCAACTGGAAACTATTTTCCGGGTGCTCTGACTCTGTTAAATATTTGCTCGATTTAGCCCATGATAACACTGGGACATAGAGAAGGCATTAAATGGCTGTGCAAGCATGTGCACAAATAGATA
The DNA here is from genome assembly GCF_964273445.1 of Streptopelia decaocto. Classification (NCBI taxonomy): domain Eukaryota; kingdom Metazoa; phylum Chordata; class Aves; order Columbiformes; family Columbidae; genus Streptopelia; species Streptopelia decaocto. Next base: position 21,815,311 of record NC_138663.1, read on the forward strand.
CTGTTATATAAATGGCACAGGAAGGTCTGATATGAGCATGTACACTACCACGAGCAGTAGACTCTCACTGCAAAAGATAAGCTGCTCCTACAGACCAGGTAAGTAAAAGATGAAAAGGCAACTGTGAGGCAGGATCTCAGACAGCAGTAGAATTAGCATCCCCCAGTGCTAATTCATTGCTTAGAGCAGGAGTGTCAAACTCATTTTCACCGGAGGCCACAGCAGTGTCGCCATTGCCTTCAAAGGGTTGAATGTAATCTTAGGACTGTATAAATGTAGGAGTTGTTACATTTACACAGTCCTAAAATTACAGTGAAGGCAACCACGAGACTGTTGTGGCCGCCAGTGAAAATGAGTTTGACATCCCTGCCTCACAGAGTCTTCGCCATTTCTTGACAACACTACAAGAGGCACTTAGTACTCTTCAGTTCAAGATTTTATAGCATCCTCATTACTATGAGTCTTTGCACTGAATACAGAAACTACTCAAAGGCATTGCAAGACAGAGTTGACTTTCATATGTCTTCAGGTGCTCAAGAAATAAATTTTGTTATATATTAGCATACTATCAGACTTCTATAAAATGTCAGTGTTGCATTTTTAAAATGTTTAAATAAAATATTAATTATTACAGTTTCTTTAGTTGGTGGGAGATCTTTAACATGTGCAGTTTAATGGATCACTGTGCACTTCAAACTGTCAATCTTTCCCCGCCCCCCTCTCCGTAATTCCACATCCTGGAACAGTGGTAGTCTCATTCGAATTTCCCCTGATATAACTTGGAGTGAAATTTGGGGGTTTAGTTTGTATGTGCAACAGTCACACCAAAAAATCAGGTCAGGGTCCCCTGTTGTTCACATCTTTATTAAACTCCTTTGGGACTGAATTCTAAGGTTTAACTATGTTCCAATGCTAACTTTTGTGTGGAAGTTTGAGAATAATATTTTCTTGGTTTCTTTCTGTTACAGAAACATAGAAAGGAGGTGCTTCACTTATCACATTTTAGCATAGTTGTAAAAGCATGAATATAGCACAATCATCATTGAAACATCATCTGTTCTTTATTAGAGGCCTTAATAATTTCATTAGCTGGAGACTATCATCATTCCCATATTTTACAGTTTACACATTTTACATTCTCTTCGCTTTTTACAAGTTTAAGCTCTTCATTAGTTACTTAACAGATGAAGTCTGAGCTACTTCCTTTGATTCTCTGATCTTCTCAGAAGATTCCCAGCTCTTCATGTCAAGATGATTTAGGAATTATGATTTCCTTGCTCTAGTACAGCATACTGCATCATATTACCCATTTTAGCACTAAATTGTATGACTGATATCTACAGTGAAGAATTTAAAAAGCTCCTGGCAAAGACAAACTAGAGGTCTGCAGGCATGGAGCTTCCTAACCAATGGCTAAAAGGTGACGGTTTTCACAGCTGACACCTAAGTGGACACAGTGTTGGGAGGCTCTGAAGGGGCTGTTCCTGAAGCTGTGTCTCCTCTGAATTTGCAAGTCTCTGCTGGCCAGGCAGCTGTCAGTCATGCAGGGGAAAGTCCCTGTGGTCCCTGTAATGGGCTGATCATTGCTGTGTCACCAGCTTCCAACCACCTGTTTCTTCTCTAAGGATTTTACACCTTTTCCTAGAAGTGTTTTTTTTTTTTTTCATTTTGAATCCTTGAACTGCTAACCACCCACATCTCAAAACTATCCGCTGCTGTTTTGCCCTTCTTATCTCGCATGACTCCCTGTACTTTCTCAGGACAGAGCAATTTTTGCAGAGGTTTCTCAGAGCTGGTGCTATCAGAACTAGGTGTTGGATGGCAGACAGCTGGAACCTGCAGAAGGACTAGGTCGGCTTCATTGGGCAGTGATAATGGGAGGCTACAGCCCCTCATCAAGGGACAAACCTGTGGATACTCCATCTGGATACTGTCTGAGATCTGAAGCCACATTTGGCTTCAACACCAATAAAGAACATTAATAAGCGGTGTTTTCTGCTGCCCTTGCCCTTCCTTACAGAGAAAGCAGGCAAAATAGCTTTAGAACAGGCTTGTACATGTGTCTTGGGATGCACTATGCCAGGTAGGAGTGGTCAAAATATAGGGTATATGGGCAGATCTGTGGCCACCCAGGTTCCTCTAGCATGTGTCAAAGATGAAGGATGGTGCAAAGTGTAGAGAAATCTAAAAGTATCTTCATAAAGATGTTTTATGATCTATCAGTGCTGTTGTGAAGTATTTGGTACATAGTAACTATTCATTTCACTGGCAGTTAGGTGCTGAACTTCCTCCAAAAATCATGCTAAGCATTCAGTGTTAGGAGATGTCAGATGATTTCAACATTTGTGCTTTTTTTAGCTAGGGTGAAATGAGTATGCAGGGCCAAATTCTGCCCATTCTCATAAGCTGTGTCACTGGAACAGTTTGGGTAAGTAAAGGAGGTAGGATTGGGTCCCTTGGGTGTACTTGAAGCCATAAAGGATGAAACAGCTTCAGCGTCTGAATCTTCCTAGAATAGCTTAGACTTTATAGATTTTTCAGACATTAGCAGAACCATAAAATACATCTACATCTTAGTAAGAAAACTGTCACAGAATCTCCTGAAATCCTACTAGTGAACGAATGTTCACGATCCTGTATGTGATATGTGGACCAACAGTTTGATGAAAGAGAAGTGATATTCCTTTACAACATGTCATGGAAAGACCATAAGAAATGAGGGTTCAGAAGTGCCTAACCCAGTAGTGAGAGCAGCAATACCCATTATCAAAGAGTGGTTACAAACACGGGCAGCAAATACAGTGAGATTGACCTTGGAAAATGCAAACTAATATATCTCAGACAAAACTGGTATGTAGTGCCAGGAAGAAATCTGCCAAACAATGCATCTGAAGGATATATGGGTGATAGCAAATACCTAATTAGGCAGCACTCTGCAGTACTATTTGGCAAAGAAAAGCAATCTGTTTGAAGCATGAATTTTCCTCTTTCCTTACTGTTTTGGTAGGGACATGTCTTCAGTGTTACATCTCTTCCCTGGTAGAGTCAGGATGATTTTAATACAGTTTTCCCTCTCTCTTTTCTGTCATTTTTTTCACCTGAATTTACACATGCAATTCTGAAGAGACTGTTTGCAATCAGTCTATAACAGAGAGAAAAACAATGCAGGGATTCTTCACGGCTTCTCAGGGACACCAAATCCTTTTGTGGTCCCCAGGCTGTGGCTATTTAAGGTAGCTCTGCCTACAAGAACAAGTGGCAGCACTGGCACAGAGAGCAAGATCGGGTACTTAGGAGCTTTACTGTAAAAATATGGGTAGCAAGAATAGCTTCAAAAAAGCAGTATTCATTTAGGGTTCACAAGTCTGCTTTCCTTAGACACCTGAATGAGATTCTCATGTCATGACTCACAGAGTTACTATAGCTGCCAAAGTACCTGCATTTATTTACCCTGGGGAAAACTAGAACTCCTGTGATGCCACCATAGCATCCTACTGGTGTTACATCAGTGTATTTTTGGTGTTGTAACTATTTACTATTGGTATTTTCTTTTCTAGTGATATACTTAAGAATTTATGCTTTTCTGATATACTTAAGAGTTCTTCCCATGGACAAGATGCCTACTGGGTGGGATTCTTGTTAATACAAAACAGAAACATTTCTTATGTTGAAGTCTGATTTTGTGATGCTTTGTCATGTTGAGTGACCATAAATTCAATTCCACTGAATTCAATAGAACTGTTAATAGGAAAAGCAGTTACTCAGTGTGAGGACATTTATCAAAATCCAATTGAAATTATTTTTATGTAAAGCTGAATGATATTTTTATTCTAAATTGAATCAAATGGAACAGAAGTCATAGTTTAACAGTCTCCCAGTGCTGTGGAGCATGAATCTGATGCAACTCCAGACTGGATGGGAAAAGAAGACGGACATGGAGGAACAGAGAATTTCCTTTTGATCTTCCCATTGACTCTGGAAAGGGAATATGTTAATGTTTCATAACACAACTCCCTCCCAGCTGTAAGTTCCTTCAGGAAAGATGAATAGATTATGAAATACCACGTACCCTTGGCCCTTCACAAACCCTTGATCCAAGAGGAAACGTCGGATAAGCTGCTGCTGCTCCACCAGTGAGGCCAAGGGATTCCTGCAGGACCCAGCCCCTGCTCCTTGGAACGTATTCCACCAGCACTAACAGCACGAGTGCTATTTTTTCACACTGAGTTTATTTTAGGAACTCAGGTATACAATCTCTCACATAGATCAGCCACTTTACTATTAATAGCAACAATCAGGGCTCCTTTGGATTAACGATTTACTTCTAATGTGTTTTTTAACCTTAAAATAAGCACAGAGTTTAATTTTAGCTGTAGCTTCCCCATAGCTACTGAGGATAATATGATTCATGCCTTAAGCAAATTTCTCAATGAAAATTCAAGGCACTTTCCAGTAACCCTGCAGAAAAATACTGTGTGCTGAACATCAGATATGTTTCAACACTAGTATATCCAAATAGCAGGCAGGCTAGATGGGTGGTAAAGATTGCCAAAATCCTATGTCAGAGGAATTAAAAAAGAAGCAGGTGTTTAGGCTTTTCATTTTAGGGACAAATGGGAAGACAAGACAAGGTTAAACATCACCAAATTTTATGTTTTATCTTATAAAAATCTGAGTATATTATTACTAATTCTCAATTTCCACGTGTATTAGGAGCTGAGGAGCTGTATGTATTTCACATATTGGAACCTATGGAATGTGTATGCTGACAGCAGTTAAGTGTACTTGGCAGATCATAATTCATATAATATTTGCCTATACTTATCAATATGAATTTCCATATATGAGGGGCATTTCCAAGATCTGCAGTTGAAAAAATCTATTCTGTTTTTCACTTGATTGGTATAATTTTGTATAATCTTTGCTGGTTTTGAAAATTAAAGACCTTGTTTCTTTAAAATCTTTCCCCCTCCCATTTTATCTGAAGCAGATATCATTATACTAATTAGGTATTAGTTGATCCAAAACAAAATAAATTAGGGTATGCTAGAGAGTCGTGCAACATAGCACAACCACCCCTGTGTCTCCTTTTATCAAAACACTGGAGGCTTCCAGTTCATGGATGCTAATGCAGGATAGTGGTGGGAGAAGACTATTCCTCTGTAGATGCATACAATAGCCCAGAATACACCACGTAATATTATTTTGATATATTAACCAATAATTAGTAGACTATTTAGCAATATTGTAAGCATGGCTTTATAGAATGAACATCTATCATCGCTGATTATGTTAAAATTATTATGTACATAGCCTGATACATAAAGGTGATCAATATGTTGGCCGTAACATGTAAATATCAACATATATCTACCAGCACTTGTCCCTTGCTTCCAAATGGTGCTTGGCACTAGGTTAGTAGGAAGAAGGAATATTTGGTTACAAGCCAGCTTTGTGCTTTCTGGGTGCCTAGGTCAGGAATTGGGAAATGTCATGGATAATTGCCACAGCTGAAGCATCTGGGAGAAAAATGAGGTTCAATTAAAAGGTACATATTCCACATGCACCATCTGATTCACACCTGCACATGAATCTTCTTTATCTCTGCCATGTTTCCAGATTTTGACAGATATTGCCATCACAGGTTGAGGACAAGGTGACCATGCACACTCTGTGGACTGGTCAAAGAACACCATGGGGCACAGACTGTTATCCTGGGGTCACAGAAGCCTGTGTCCTTGCTGAGGTGAATGGTTAGGGCATTTCTACAATACAACAACATTATTAGAGCACCTGAGGATTTTCCAAGCCTTGGGGTCCAGATCCGCAGACTTCATGTACTTTAAGGTTACTGGTCTTCAGCTGAGCTGAAATTTTGCAGGGCAGATATTTATCTGAGCCTGAAATACTTTTTTTTTTTTTTTTTAACTTCCAGCAACAATGGTTCCATAAAAACTGTTCAAAAACAGTTTAGGGTAAAAGACACTATTTTTGTCCTTTAAAAAATGGCATTTCAATCATCCTATAGCACGTCTAGGCTTTGGACTACAGACTTGAAAGCTGGCAAAGGACTAGGAATTATTTTTTCATCTAATTTTCACATGAAACTGGTTAAATTTGGTAAACTATAAATCTCTGCAACCTTATTTCACACCTCCTCAGTCAAGAGTCTGTCTCGAACTGCTGAGTATGGTCCAGGCCAGGTTTTCAGTTTTTTCCCTGAAACCTGTGCTCTCAGTTACTCTCATTCCCTTTGATCAAGTACTGGAACTCTAATTTTCCTGTGCTCTCCATGTTCCTGCTGATGGTACCCAAGCAGGCAAGAAGAAGAAATGGGTGCAAATGCAATGACAGAAGTTTGTCCATAGGACAAAGTTTGGCTTGGTAAAAGGGATGACATGGCAGTGAGTCAAGAGAAAGACCTGGAAAATGGAATTACAAGCCATTTGAACATACTAATCAAAATAAATTGGGTAGGGGCAGGAAATCAGAGGAGATTTGGAAATCAGAGAGGAAGAGAAATTAGATGTGGAGACAGCCACAGCCTCTGTGTTCAGAATAGCCTGTCTTCTTCAGGAGACGGTGAGTAGAAACTCAGTTGTGAATAAGTTTATTTTTAATTTATAGTGTCAATTTTAAATACTCTGACCAAAAAAAACCAATAAAACCTTCAATGTCTCAGTTGGATTACCCCAAATCAGTGCACAGTTCCTCATTGTAAAATTTTGTGTCACCTACTTCAACAGGGTATAATGTAGATAGATTAATCCAGATCTGTAAAACAAAACAAAACTAATAAAAGTCATACAAAAATTCTAACATTTAACACTGGAGAAAAGGAGAGTTCTTGGTTTGCATAAGAAATTAATTCAAAATTTGCGGTGAATCTTAACTCAATTTTTCCTTTACCCTTGATGAGGGACAAGGACTGTTGCAGCCAACTCAGGGATGACTAATTCTTCTGTAAAGTAAAGAATACAGTAATCTATCCTCACAGAATCTTACAGAATCAAAAGACACTTTTTATCTTTGAGCTAAAGAAGGATTTCTGCTACAGAACAATATTTGAATTCTTCCTAAGCAAGCAGATACAGTAGAACACACCCCTAGGCATATAACACTTGATTCTTTACTGTGTGGAAAGGTCACCTATTAAAAGCAAGCCCGAATTTGAGTACAGCAGGGTTGGGCTGATGCAAAGCCAGAGTAAACACAGCAATCAAGGCTTGTGAACTTTGATGGGAACTTTATGTTACCTTTCATAATCTTTCAAAATATCTAGATGCTATAGTCACTTGCAACATCTCTAATTTGCCCCCTTCACCTGTTCTCTGACAGCTCTGTAGACAACTATTAATACCTCATTAAGAGAAAAAGACAGTCAGGGAACCCACACGCCACATCTTCTTGCTCAATTATTTAAAATACTTAGGAAAACATCCAGATTTAGCTAGCAGATCACAGCGCTCTAACACAAATCTGGTCATCGTCACCATCCCCAAGGTAATTTGCTTGTGAAGAACTTGACTTTTGATGTGGAATCTCCACATGCATGAAAATAAACTCACAGTTTAAATAGGGTTAAGTTACATTTACCATTCTTTGTAACTATTGTGCCACAAACAGTTCTGATTTGTAATGAGATATGTCAGCAGGATGTTTATCATGCTCTTGGCACCAATATTTACTATCTATGGGCCTGCAAAATCCTCTACCTTGTGTGTCTCGTCTACTTCTTTCACAGCTAACTAGTATTATTTCACAGTCTTCTGCTGATTGCAAGGTTTACTACAAAAGAAAAGGAGGCCAAGGTCAATGTGTTTATCAGAACACTTGGAAGACATGGTTGTTCACTCTGCTGTACCATCTGTGAACATTGCTTTAAAACAGGTTCTTTTGTATGATGCCCAAGACATAGGGATCATACACTTTTATACTGTTGTAGCTTTGTTTTGTTATCCTGAAAAGAGCAGCAAAATTAGGCAGTAACCTGGCTGGGGGCAGTTCAGTTTTTCAGATGGAATAATTTTGTTGTAGGGCACAGGTAGCCCTTAAGCAAGTGGTTTAGGAAGCTATTGCTGTTAGTTCAAAGATTCTCATCAGAGATGGAGGGGCAGATTACAAGAGTGCATCTAGGCCACTGTCACGCCAGGTAGGATGGATTTGCATAAATCCTCATAAGTTCATTAGGGGCACTAAATTCTGATTGAGGGGTGATAACTCTTTAAACCACTCTACCAGGACCACAAGCCCTGGTGCAGGTGGAAGGAAGCTGTCCATCGTGGTCATATGGTAGTTTCCACCTCTTTTTTTTTTCCTAACAGAGTCCTTTTCAAACTTGCTGCCCTTGTCTCCCTAGTAAATTCTCCACTTTCTCAGAAAACATTTGGCTTATGGTGAAATTGCTGTGTCCAGATCATAAGCATGTTTAAGACTACCATGTTCCACACTTCCAGCTTAAGCTCAACAAAACAAACAAGGACCATTTCCCTTTCTCATTGATGTCTCCCTCCTTCTCGTCACTCTTACCCGTAGGTGTATGCCCCAGGATTTTCTGCAGAAAATTTGAAGAACAGACACCTCCTCATGTCAAGGTCTATTAGAGGACACAGGCATGCAAACTGACATTCTGACTCAAATCCATGGGAGATAATCGAATACTCTGATATGCAATAGGTGTAACTCTGGATTTTAGGTTCCGATTCTGCTTTGTACAGCTATTCCCTGCTATTGAAACACAAACACAAGGTAACATTAAGGCAGGCTACTGGTTTTATTAGCAACATTTTTTTTTCAGGAGAAAGGCATTGTGAAGGGACCTATTAGGTCAAGAACTTTTTCCATCTAATCTATGAAGGCAAAAGCAGCTGGAATTTGTGAATCACAGTATTTCCAGATATTAGTAATAAAGGTTTTGTAATATGTGTCAGGCTTGATTTTTTTACATCAAATGACACTATCAAAGGAAATATGATGTTAACAATATTTATGCTCTCCAGCCTTAGCCCACTTGCAGCAAGGTCCTGGAGCCAGGTCCTATAAACACTGAAGTGTGACAAGAATTTGCCAGACTCTGGTTGTGCAAGCCCTGTCCTTAGGTGAATGTATGTACACATAAGGAGTCTTAGAGCTCATGCAAATCGGGGAGTTGATGAACAGGCAAGTTGATTACAGCACTTTGATTAATTCCCCATATGGACACTGTATGTGGGGAAGCCACTGCACCACCTACTCCAGATTAATCTGCTCTTTGCTTTGAACAATCCCCTGGAGATTCTGTGGAGAGCAGGCAGCACCCCTGTCTTTCAATATCCAGCTCAATTTCTTGTAGGACAAGCTGATAGACTTTATATATGCCCCAAGGCTTGTGAGAAGGAAGGAATTTAACAGAAAAGTGTCATTGCTAAACCAGGCTTTTCAATACAATTTTAAACCAAAGTTCTGGACCCATCCTTTTGTTCCTTGTGTCCACATCTCACATTGACATCAGAGTGATTTTCAGTACTTCATAATCCAGCCTTTATCTTCAGCTCATTTGTTTATTTGTTTACAGGGATTACACCCAAAGTCTCCCATAAAGCCATACAGCTTTCAAATCCAAGGCAGACTAATGTGCATTAAGGATTGCAAATTGGCTTTAGCCTCGACTTTTCTGCTCTGTAGCGCTAATCCAGATTGTTATTAGTTGAAGACAGCACTGTGTGATTTAATTGCTCCTGTGTAGGAACAAGACCATATATAATAGCTCTATTTTCTCTCCTTTGTCTTCCAAAGTCTACTAGCATTAGGTTCTGTTGCAGGACTTCTAGTTTCCTCCAGTGAAAAGAAAGATTAATTTGTGCAATCCTAGGCTCCCTCACAGGGGCACATCCCTGGTTTGCCTTCTTTTCCAGCCTTCCCTGTAGAGAAGCACAAGCTCTGATTTGCCTCCTGGGTGATCCTTCTCCCTGGATGAGGAAAGCCCGGAGTGTGCCTCTTACATCTGTCTCACTGTCGCAGCAATGCCATGTTGCTCACTCTGCGCGTCTCCTGTGCAAACAATCCCCAAACCAGCCCTGGGCTGAGAGAGCTAACAGCTTCTGCTACCCCAGCTGTGTTACTCACAGTGTTGGAGTGCCTGAACATCGCAGAGCATTGTGCTGTGCAGGTCAGCTGCAATCTCCATGGGAGGGGGGAGATGAAAAGGAAGATACAAAGGAAGAAAAAGGGGGCTGTGGCTCTTCGACCCCCTCTGCCATCAGCATCATCCCCTTCCACACACACGCTACAGGCTGCATGCGTGCCTGGACCCATGCCATGGCCAGCACAGCAGCTGGGGCTGGACCTGGGGTGGCCACCAACACATCGCTCATGGCAATCAGCTTCCCACAGAGCTTCCCTTCAGCCATTTGTGATGGACTGACTGGAAGCATCATGCAAATATTAAGGGTAAATTGCAAAATTCAGAGGCAGCCAGGTCAGTCTAGTGTGTGGTTTGGTTCTTCCGATTTACCAAATCAGCATTGCTGGAGCCAGTTCTAGCTACGTACAGCAGCTCGCAGCCATCAAAGGAGTGCTGAAGGAACAACTCCGAAATCTTCTCGGCACTGCTGTGGGTTGTAGCCTTCAGGAGTAGAAACACTGATGTCACGCAGGGCATTGGGTCTGGCTGGCAACCTTTTGAGATGGACACGTCCAATCTCTGCCCTGCCTTGGCCGTCTCTGTGTGAATAAGTCCATATCGCTTAGCTTCTGGTCGCAGCACAACTGCGCCACATTGCCTGCAGTTTAGATGATGCTGTTTTGGAGCAATGTAAATATAGTCCATAACCTTAACCTTAGGGAATGAAGTATATTGGAGCTGGCCTGCAGATGCTTTTCCTGACTGACAACAAAAATGCAGTGAGATTGCAATGCCATAAATCTGTCTCTTTTCCAGGGAAGTCGGTCAAATAAACTCTGCGGGGCTAAGGACTCATTCCCTCTGTCTTTCTTCTTCTCATCCGCAGCCTGAAATAGCTGGTGTCCCCGAAAACCACGTTAGGAAAAGAGCGATGAAGCGCTGCGGAGGGTGCTGGGGGAGGGGAGTGTTCCCCGGTGCTGAGCGCAGGAACCCGGCGGCGCTGGCGGCGAGAGGCCGCCAGGGGGCGCCAGAGCTCCGCGGCAGCGCTCCCTTCCGCCGCTGAGGCGGCTCCTCCGCGGGCGGTTCCGGCGCCGCTCCCGCCGCCCCGCACACCGGCGGGCCCCGGCCTGCGCGGCCTCTGCCCGGCTTGCAGCGGTGCCGGTGCTTTCCGCGCCGGCTGCCCCAGCCCGGCGGCACCCAGAGCCGCTCTCCTGTGGGACGCTCCCTCCAGAACCTCGGCTGTGTCAGTGTGACTGGCAGGGTGGCTGCCAGGGAAACCCTTCAGTCACCAGAGGCGACAGCAGCGGCGAGGGAGCGACAGAATCACTTTCATTATCAAAGAAGCATTTTTAAGTTCTTGTTCTTAATAATTCACAGAGAAATATCTAAAATGAGCCTGGCGGTGGGAACACAGATGTGGCACGTAGGTCAGGATCAGTCAGTAACCATGACCGAAGGCTGCCAGGTTTGTTTCCCGGCCTGAGTTTTCCCCTCCCGGCCCAGCTCGCCCCTGAAACGCTCCGGTCTGTCCCCGCGGTCTGTGAGCTCCGGCAGCGCGGGCAGCAGCGGTCACAGCGACACCAGACGTGTGCTGAGGGATCCCGTGGAACCGGGGAGGCCTCAACCAGACGTGTGCTGAGGGATCCCATGGAACCGGGGAGGCCTCAACCAGACGTGTGCTGAGGGATCCCGTGGAACCAGGGAGGCCTCAACCAGACGTGTGCTGAGGGATCTTGTGGAACCGGGGAGGCCTCAACCAGACGTGTGCTGAGGGATCCCGTGGAACCGGGGAGGCCTCAACCAGACGTGTGCTGAGGGATCCTGTGGAACCGGGGAGGCCTCAACCAGACGTGTGCTGAGGGATCCCGTGGAACCAGGGAGGCCTCCACCCTGTACAAGCACGTTTTCCAGGCAATTTGCAGTACTGGCTCCAGCCCGGGGCCTGGCCCCCGCCTCCGTGGCCCAGAGGCTGGGACTCAGGGAGGAAATCTTAAAACTTAGTAGGCTAGAGAAGGCAAAAGGAGACGTGACAATGTTTCGACAGCTGAAGGTTGCTACAAAGAGATGAAGAGAAACTTGTCCTCCAGACCCACAGTGAGGAAGGCAAGAGCTACTGGGCTTGAATGCAAGTGAACACCAGTTTAGGTTGGACGCTCGAACAACTTTCCTAAAACTCAAAGTTTTTAATGGTAGGGTTGTTTTGGGTGGCATTGGTGAATCCTTTGTTACTGCAAGTTCTTAAGAACCTATTGTGACAGGGACAGGCAAATGCCCATCCAAGCAGCAGCTTGGTGACTTCCCCGGCAATTTGTTCAGGGGCTGATTCAAATGTTGCACTAAGTCTCTATTTTCTATGAACACTGAAGACAATTGTGTGACTCTATCTAATGTCACTATCATTACTATCAGTTCCTAAAAAGTGTTATGTAAAAAATAACTTGTCAAGAAAAAGATAAAGAAAATAGAAGAAGGGATAAAAAGAGGAGGGCAGAAGAGATGGAAGAAAAGAAGGAAGAAGAGCAGGCAGAAGTACACTTAGCTCTCTTCCTTGCTCCTACCCCATCCTGGAAACACCTATACCTAAGAGCAGTGCTGTGTGCATAAGGAACATTTCTAACTCTCTACACAATAAAATTACCTCAGATATTCTGTGCAGTGGCTGGCCACTATTCATTGAGGCTCAGTTTCATTAAAAGAAATGTAATGCATTTTAAATCTAGTTGAAACACTGAAGAAATCCATGAATCAGCTGCCAAGCCCTCTCTTCACTATCAGTGTCTTCCATTGACCTCAAAACAATCCCACATCAATGGTGACATTTAAAGAAAACATACAAAGTATTTTAAAAAATCTGTTAAGAACTGGATTTATGTTGCATTAGGCCACTTAGCAGACACCAGTGACCCATCTTGCAATTGCTAATTAGCAGGGCATTCAATTACTGCAACCCTCTGCAGATATCAGAGCACAATTTGCAGTCGTGCACCCTCCCACAGTAACACCACGGCTGTCAGTGGGACCACTGGCACAGTCCTGGCAAGGGGGTGCCTGCAACGATACCAGCACGTCTGCTGCTGCCAGAGCTGTCAGCCTGGCCCCTTTGGCACCACTGGCCACAGCAATGCCGGTGGCTTGATAAACTTCCTCCTGTTTCAGAGCTCCCTCTCCACTTTCAGAAATGTTGTGTGCCACAGACCAGGCTGAAACAGCACAGGCAGAATCTCCAGCTGTGCTGTCTCACGTCAGGAGAGACCTGCATCTTACCTTGGTCCTTGTAAAGGCATGTTCAACCACCTCAGCTCTCGCTGAGCTAGCAAACACTACCTGAAGAAACCATATGCAAAAGCACCAACAGTGTTGACATAATCAGGGTGCAGCAGCATGAACTAAAGGAAAAACAGGTGAGCAAGCTGCACAGTATTCCCACAAGCAGAGGCCTTGCCAAACAGATCAGATCAGGTGAGCTCTTTCCTGCAGACTAAGGCAGTGCTTCCCAGCTCTGACCAAAACTCATTGAGCCTTTGCAGCTGGAAGCTTGGGAACAGGCTTGTAGTCTATTAAGGGGCTTTTGAGTTTGCAGAAGGCTCCAACAGTCATGTAGCAGGAGGAGCTACAGCTCAAAAAAATGCTGATCTGTGACTTGAGATGTACCGCTTGAATCAAACACATTACACTGCAAATAACCGGGGCTCGAGTGTAGGCCTGGCGCACACTGACAGTTGAGCAAATCAGAATAATAGAGGATAAAATGAATTATTTGCTGCATAAGGGACACTAATGTGATATAAGATCCAGGCTGCCGAGCAACGGCTCCTCTGTCACATGCTGCTTAGCAAACGCTACACAATGTTATACCTGCTATGCTACAGCCTGGGGTGGATCCAGTGCCATGGAAAGCCTGCAGCTTGGCAAGGCCAATGCCACCCAGAAGATGGGATCAAAAACAGGCTCAGAAGCAGGCAGCTGTGGTCAGCAGGCAGCAGCTGCATCAGAAAAAAGTGATACTTGTACAGGGGTGACCTCGGATGCGAAAAAAGCCAGTACCCAAAAGCAGCAACCAACTTGCTCTTGTCCAGTACAGTGTCCCATCTTTCTCAGTGTCCTTCACCCACCAGTTGTGACCAAAATAAAGGTATTTGAAATCAGTGTACAGCACTAGATTAAAATGCCCAAAGTTAACATTTCATCCTAATGTGTCAGACACTGGATGGCTTTCTTTTCCAGAAGTGCAGGTCTGCGTAGCTTATACCTTTACATGATTATGCGTATTTTGAAGATCCATGCAAGAAATGCCTGCTGTGTGCTTTTACAGCAAGTTGAAACTATTGTTACACCAAATGGGAAGTGAAATTCCCAACTGTCTCAACGTCTGTACTTGATTTCTACACACCATGTACTTTGAAAGCTCAGCCCAATCCTAAAATAACCCTGGCTAGAATATGTCCATGAAGTAAAATATTTAATAAAATATCAGAAAATGTACCCTCAAATCTGTTCTAGTGAAACTGTATTTAAATAATAAATACATGCCCAGACTAAGCGGGTGTTTTAGCCATATTGTCACTGAACTAAGACCTATCAGAAACAGAACAGAGGAGCAGGAAAAGGGATAGACATAATTTCAGAATATAGTCACTAACTATAATCAACTTGACACCTTTCTTGAAAATAAGTTTTCTCAAGTAATAAAATATTTCTATGTCAGCCTAATAATTTGAAATATCATCAAATGCTGCTTGTGCTTAAATGGGTGGTGCAACATGTATTTTTCAGGTTTTTTGGGTGAAACATTAATCGTTCTCCAGCAGAAGAGGAAAGGCCCACTGGAAGAGAGGAAGCAAATGGAGGAAAAGCAGCGGTAAGAAGCAGGACTGCATGGAGGGGAAGTCACAGGTAGGTTCAGAGATCGACGTAGTTTGGAGTTTGATTTCACTGCGTCTTCCATCTCCATTAGACCCACGACCACGACGGGTTTTCACACGGAGACCCCGCGCAGTCCCACGTGTTAGGGTGCTGTATTTCCCCTTAAGCCTACACGCATTTCCAAACCACTTGCAACGGCACCCAGGCGATGGCCACCATGCCAGAGCAAAAGCCTTCCCCTCAGCAGTCACCACAGGCACGGCCACCTGGAAAGCGCTGCTGGGTTAAAGTCCAGTCCGGTAAAGTCCAGACCAACCCAGACCTCCCGCGCCTCCCTGCGCCGAGCTCGGCGGGGCTGGCTCGGGTGGGAGGGAGGTGGCAGCGGCCCGAGCGCTGCTCCAGCTGCCTGGGGAGAAGCAGCCGCACAGAGGATGCGACTCGCTCCCCTGCTAGATGGCCCCCGCTCCCGCCGGCATCCCCGCACGCTCCCCGCCCCGCCGAGCCGCTCCCTGCCCCGGGGTTCCCACAGAGACACCACTGTGCCCCGGGAGGCCCCGTCCCTGGCGCAGACTGAAACGGCCTCTACGAGCCGGCACGGAAACCGGGCCGCACAGCTCCCAGCCCGGGACGCGGAGCAGCCGCGGGCGGAAGGCAGCCGCGCCGGGGCGGGAAGCGGGCGGACAGCCGCGGCTGCCGGGCCCCGCGGCCCATGCGCCTTCCCGAGCCCCTGGGATCTGTAGTCCGCTGCCGGCCGCTGCCCCTCGCCGCCGCAGGGCCCGGAGCGGCGGGGAACTACAAGGCCCAGGCTGCCCAGCGGCGCCGGCCCCGCCCCCGGTATGAATGACTAATACAGCATGTTGTCCGGCTAGCGTGTCCTGGCGCCTCGGCTCTGCCGCCTCCTCCCGCGGCTCTCCGGACAGCGGTGGGACCCGCCGCCGAGCACGGTAAGTGAGCCAGGCCACGGGGGGTGGCCGCTTCGTGCCGGGCCGGCCGCGGTGGTGTCGCCGTGTTGGGGCCAAGCCCCGGCGCGGGTGTGTGTGACGGGGAGCGCAGCGGGGGGCGCCGCGTTTCTCCCGGTGCCCCGCGGGTGGGAGGCTGGCTGAGAGCGGCGCTCGCTCCTGCTCCCTCACAGACCCCCGGCCCTGCCCTTCCAGGTGACAGGCGCGGAGGTCCCCTTGGGCGGGGGGGCGGCCGGGGCGCGGGGCTGGGCGGCCCGCTCCCGCCCTGGAAGCGCTCCCCGGGCCCTGCGCCCGCGGCGGGCGGGCCGAGAGCGCTGCGGACGGCGCCTCAGCCCCGGGGAGGGGCTGTCGGGGCCGGTTCGGCGCTGCCCCGCCGGTGACCCCGCGGGGGCCGAGGGGCCCTCTCCGGGCGGGGGCGGGCTCCTCCTCGGCCTCCCAATGCGGGGGCTGAAGCGTAAATCGCCGCTCCGGAGGGTAAGGGGAGGGGTAGGGAGGCCGCTGCCCGTCCCCTCCCCATCGGAATCCTGCGAGGCGGCTTGTCCTGCGGGCCAGCGAACTAGAAGAAAGCACGAAACTTGGGGGTCCTTTTGGGGCCATTTTTTAGGTCCCGGGGCCGTGCGTGGCAGCACCAGCGGCTGCACATTTCTGTTCGCTTGGTTTCTGGCTGATCCTGGCTTGGGCGTTCATGGAGATGGCAGCGTGGTTTGGGCAGAGCGTTCTGGGCTATCATATATTTTCTCGGTGTTTCGTGATAGGAACTGGGATTTGCCTGAGGGTTTGGTTTGGTCGTGATGGTGAGCTGGAGAGAAGCTAAGACTCTGTTTCTTTTTTGTTTTGTTTCTAAACTGCTGTGACTTTTTCAGGTCGTCACCATTGTGCATCACATACGGTGAATTTTGAAATCGGGAGTTTGAATTCACCTTTGTAAGCAGTACTAATTAACCTGGGTCTCATGTCCCAGGCATAGCACATGCTTTTCTCTTGAGGAAAATACACATACTGTTGATCCTGTACACTGGTATCTGTGCAACAAAGGCATTTACTTTTGGTAGCTTTCAGGAAAAAAGAGAAAATTTTTGTTTGGTTTAACTTTGCAGAAAGGTGCAACTGTTGAGCGCTTGCTGCTGAGTTGGAAAACTGAGAGGATGGTTTTTAAAAGTTAAGTGCTACTTTGCATGCGTGATGATGTCAGTAGTAATCCTCAGAAATATCAGTGGTGCCTGGAATGGCCTCACTTCTCCATTTTGTAGGGATGCGTGTCAGTGCACCTACTCTGCTCAGCTCGTTAATGCACATACTTCTTGGAAAGCTAACAGTAAAGCAAAAAAAAAAATATATAATTAACCCAAAACACATTTCAGGGGTTTTCCTGCTGTATTTTAGCAGGAAATAGACTTTACACAGTAGGGAAAAAAACACATGTACATGTAATTATCCTAAGCTAAATGAATTTATTAATTGAAAATACTGGGTTATAGCTGTGTCATTGGTTTGTGCCCTGCTCTTTGTGGCTTTCAGTAGACTTTCAAGTTGTAGTAACTTGAATTGCTGACTGTAAATTTGCGAGCCATTGCAGTGTCTGGCATTTTTCGTGTCTTAACTGTAGACTCAGGTATTGTTTAATTCAGTGCTAGCAGACTTGTATGTATTTTTTCAGTGCATTCTTTCTTCCATATGGTAAATATGAGGAAATGTTGAAGCTGCTGCCACCACAGCTGTGAATAAAGCACAGTGGTATTGGCATCTTATTTGTGTGAGAGTCATCCAATTACTTTTGAAATAGTACTTTTCAGAAATGATCTTTTTCCTTATTTGCTACTCAGGAAAAGTGGAGAGAGAGATTTGGGGCAGTCTTAGATAATGCAAAAATGAGAGCAGGCCAGAGATAAGTGTTTTCCAGTATAACGGGAGGGGTGTGTAACTACAGCTGTCTGAAGGATATCATGGCACGTGCTTTGCCAGCCAGTGCTCCTAGAAAGGAGGGATTCTGCAGCTCTCCTTTTCCTGCGGGGGAAAGTCCACACTGGTTAGCAGCACCAGCTGTCTGTCATAGACAATTTAGCGTTACACTAGATCTTGAGAATAAATTCTTTTGGTAATGGTTGTTACTAGATAGGTATTTGCAAATAGGTTTCCAGTGTGAATTGTTTCTGAGGTCAGACCTTCAGTTATTGAAGATTTTTGTAAATGGCCACTCAAATTTGAGATGCCGTGAAGATGTAAGTATGTGGTTCTGCATTTGAATTTAAAGACTGTATAAGTAGGAGTGATTTCCCCACCACACCCTCCCTGTGCAAGATGACTTGGGGGCATAAAACTTTAATATTAACTACAATTTATAGATGTGTATGAAAACATGCATGTACCCAGTGACAGGTTCTCTTCCTTTCAACATTTTTTTTTTCTCCTAAAAAAAAAAGTTACAGGGGCTGTTTTTTGCTGCTGCTTTCCTCCTCCTTAGTTGACATGCTCTGCGGTTTGATTGAAAACATGGAAGGATGCAGGGACTTAGCAGCTCCACATAGAAGAATTTAAATGTCCTGATGTCACCACATGTCAAGCTGCAGGAGAGACTGGAGCTCCAGGGGTTGCTGTTTTCCAGTGGCTAAGCCTTGCAGGCTGTCTGCAGAATAACCTTGTCTGTCTGGGTAGTGCAGCATTGCACACATGTATTCAGAGGTCTGTGTCTCCGCGGGAAGGGTGTGCATGCTTGTGAGAGGGAATAAGAGCCTGCACCACAGCTGAACAGCAACAGGAACGCTGCTGAAGTTGAAAAAAAGGTTTCCAGTCACCTGTGCAGTGCATCCGGAGATCCTGATCTTACCTTGGTAGGACATGCATCTCATGTTGCACAGTGGGAGCCGTCCTTCAGAGGGATGGTCAGAGAGGATAACGAGTAGCAAAGGTGTGTGTGCAAGGAACCAGGATCAACAATTGCTGAGGCGGGTTTCCTCATTTCTTTGGAGGGTAGCAGATAGGAATGGCAATAACTTTTTGAGGGAAAATCTTTTTTTTTTAACTACTGAGCTTGTCAGGTGCAAGATGCTTCACACATTAAATGAGTGGTGTAACAGCTGGAAGGATGACTTTCCTGGTTAGTGCTAATGTGGGGTGGGCTCCTCTTGTCTGCAGGCCAGCAGGCTGGAATTAACTTGCTTTCTGGGGCATTTGTCTGTCTTGAAACCTGACCCTTTTTGTCCAGTTCCCTGCCACAGTACGGCTGTGTGTCTTTGGTTGTTACCAGCATGTGGGCCTGTGTCACATAACAGTGGTGTGATCACTTAATAATTGTGAAAAAGAATAGATGACCTTGTTCCTGGTTACTGCTTGGAGACAAGGGTGGAAGGGGCAGGCAGAAGAGCATTGACAAATAACGTATTTGGCAGTTGGGGAAAATTATTTTGTCGTACAAAATGGCAGTTTACTGTTGTAAGGTTTACATTTAGAAGTGTTCATAACAAAATGAATGAATGTGTCTGCCCATACTCTCAGGACCCAGCTTCTGCGTAGCCCAGCAGACAGCCATTGACATGTGGAATAAATGTGTCTATGCAGTTTAAGAAGACTTCTCCAGCAGTTTTGTGGACCACAGTCAGGTATCTTCCAAGCCACTAGCTAGTTGTCCATGGCAGAACTTCTCCACCTATCTCCTTTGCTGGCTGCTTGTAGGTAATAAAGAGAGAATGGAAAATATGCTTCTTGTAGAACTCCAGAGAAACTGTGCATGCAGCTGATGTGCTCTTTTCCTGTTGCTTTGCTTGGGAGTGTTTTGTAGAGGGTTTCCCAGAATCAGAAGTATCACTTGGTTCATAGTTTTGAATGACCTGGAGGAAAGGAGATGTGCTCAGTGGATATCTTACCCCAATCTGCTGATCACAGGAGACTCTAATAACATTCTTTTGGTTCCAGATCTTTCCTGAAATCAGATTATTCATATTGGAATAAAATAGAAAAGTGACTTTGGTAGGTGTGTAGGTTCTAAGACGTTTTGAGTTTCTGAGTGACTGACTAGACTTGGGCTATATCACTTTGGTCTGTCTGTTCCATATTTCTAAATTTATTTTATTGATTTTATTTCTAAATTTAGTAACCTCTTTACAGCCTCTTAAAACATAAAGGATTTTGGCCTGTTCTCAGTTCTACTCTGCATTAGCATCCTCATTCATTGGCCTAGTAGCCCCAGTCAATGTAATAGCAATAATTTCTAAAAGCACAAAACATGTATGGGAATGCTTTCTTGTCTTTTGCTGGTAAAGATTTTCAGTGCATCAGTGTCCCAGGCCAGATACTCTCATGTTCCAACACCTCGTTTCAAACAAAATTAATTTAGTTGTCTGTGACTTTTAGGTTCCAAAGTATGCAAATGCATGTTGGCTCCAGTGTGCAGGTTTAGGCTGCATACATGAGCAAAGTTCATGTTGCAGGAACATCTCATTGATGATCAGGGTAAAAATTTGTGTTTTGAAATTTATGAACTTCTGAGTCATGAGAAACCAGAGCCACAATCTACAACCATCTGTGATCACAGAACCAGTTGCTCATTTAAGTTTCAAAGGCGTGGGTTGTGTCAAAGAGATACATGCAATATGTAGAGTAGGTCACCTTGGTGATGGCTTTGAAATGTGTTCCAATTTCTGAATTTGTGTCTGTTGCATTAATTGGCAGTCAGGTTTCAGCTGATGCATCCTTCTGAGTACGAGTCTGTCAACAGAGAAGAGGCGCTATTTGCAGCTGATGATTGTTTGTAAGCATTTCTAATGTTTCTGTGCATAAGCACAGAAAAAGCCCCATCAGTCTTAAATACTCTGCTTCCTTTGCAGTGGATGGTGCCATAAGTGGTTTCCCTGCCTTAGTAGGTTAAATATTAGGTATGGAGGGTACTTGGTTAGGTATTCTAGACAGCAAATGATAAGTGCAGAGCTTGTCAGTGGGAGAAAAGCTGTGTCTGTGTCTTCTGAAGTACTAATATGCCTCTGCATAAAATAAGTGGCCGTGTTAATGGATAGCAGCATTTAAGTGAGATGTGCTTATGCAGTGTATAATGTGAATCTGAAGCACGCAGGCTGTAACAGCTGAACCAAATATCCATTGCTAGTGAAACTGCAGATTTAGAGGGGATTAAAGGAACACAGCACACTTAATGCATGTGGATATAAGTAAATTTTTATTGCTGTGTCTCATGCCGAGCGGATGGGGGCTGTGTTCTGTCCAGGGATACTGTTGCTGGAGGGCTGGATCAGGAGACTGTCCATGAAATAGTCGTTTGCTTGTGCCCCGTGGTTTAACGCCCAGCGCAGGTTAGTTCTGGCTTGGTTACAGCGTGACCTGTGTGATGTGCACTATATTCTCACTTGGAGAACACCCCCTTTGTTTGATAGGTTGCTCCTGAATCAAATTCTGACCTTAGCCTGCTTCTTGTATTTCCCACAGTGACCAGAGGAACAAGGATGTTGTTGGCATGTCACTGTGAGGAAGTGCTGTCTCAAGGTGTTTGGGGGATCTTCTTGTGAAAAGCCAATGATTGAACACAAAGGAAAATTCACATTGCAAAACTGCAGTGCTTTGAAAGCTCCAGCAGCCTCCGAACTACTTGTTTAGATACCAGAGGTCAGATTTGTAGATGTATTTAATGATTCTTATGCGTCAGTTCCCTATTTGTAAAACAGGGAAGTACATATAATGAGAGGCTGCAGGATTAGTACTTGGAGTACTGAGAGATGTGGATACTTTCTGCAAGGCTAGTGAATACTGTAACTACCTAAAGCAGTAATACATTAATTTAACATTAGCGAGGGAGATCAACATAAAAAATGTTGACTTGCACTTTCAATAAAGGGTGAAACAAGTTGTGGCAGTTTTGTGGCTCCTAGTTTTCTTATTAGTTATCTTGATGTGCGTGCAGCTCATAGAAAATACAGAGCAATTATAAGACTACAAATAAATTTATTTCCCTCTTGCAATGTCAACATGTTGAGGAAAGCAAATGCTCCTTCTGAATTTCTGTAGAGCTCAGAAGGAAGAAAACATTCAATAATAAAAATTTTCTTTTTAAAGAGTAGCTGAGTAGGTTGTTTTTATAGGAAGGAGCATGAGAGATTTTTAAAAAGCTTTCTTATTGTTTTCAGTTGAATCACTGTCTTGAAGGAAGCAAATTTAGATGAGACAATAAAGGAAGAAATTCAGTCCTACTATAGGAGGATACCTTAATGAACTGCCTGTCAATCATCTGTGTTGTGCTTGAATTTTCTCACTGGACCATATTTTGGTGTCTGTAACTAGCCTTGCTAGAATCCCTGACTTGTGAGCATACCTGTTCTCTTCTTGAGACTGAGAGAGCTAAGAGAGTTTCAGGTGCCTAAATATGCAGCTAGAATTGAAGCACTTTGGTCAGCTGAGACTACCCAGTATGAAAAATGAGCTGGTGGTTCATGAGCAGACTTCAGGTGAAGAAGAAGCTCTGCTGAAGCTGTTTTATGTTAGGAAAGCTGGAGGACTGATGTGAAATAGCATGGCAGAGAGGTCTTTCTCAGCCTGCTTTTGTCAGCCACTGTGCAGGATAAGCATTGCTAGAAGATGTTGCACTTACCTGTGTGCTCCTTTCTAAACTTGTGTTGGGAGGAAGAAAATGACCCCCAAACTGTAGGGGAAGAACATAGGCTCTTTTCCACAGCACTATTGTCAGTGTGAATGGCTGTCCTCTGTGTGCTGTCAGGAAAATAAGACCTTAAAAGAAAGTAGTTGCCTATAAGTAAGATGAGTAATGGCTAGATTCCAGGCTTGCAGTTCTTTAGGCAGCCTCAAATTCCAGTTTGGTTGCCTAGGTATCTTAAGAGTTAGAAAAGGGCTTCATTTGTTCGTATGTGTATCCATGAAGAAAAATATTTAATCATCCAGTGAATGGCAAGCCCTCTAGGACTAGCAAAGGTGAAACAAACACAAGAATTCCACTTGCTGGTGGAAAAAGGTGATTGGATTTGGGAAAGAACCCAGTCTTGTGGGATCATAAGGAGCCAGGTCAGGCTCCTTCTTGTTTCTTCTGGCTCCAGGAATTTTTGTGGTGGCACTTTGAGCAGGAGGAATGAATCCCAGACCAAGACAGTCTCCCAGCAGATAAGAGAACAGAAATACTTTCTGCTCTGTGATTTCTGAGTGCCTAGAAGCTGCATCTCCCAGTTCGTCTAAAAGAAATGCACTGTCATATCTGAGATTTTCAGTATGATTTATCTCATAAGGGTCTCTTATAGGCCTTTGAAGTAGCTGGAGGAGAGGGATTTGATTGGTTTCATATGTTTGTGCCAAATCCTATGATAATTAGAAAGACTTGAGGTTATGAGACATTGTGGTATATGTTTTATGGGACACAACAAATAATTGTCTGAACAGTTGCTTTTGCCTGTGGCTTAACGACTTGGGGTTGAATTTCTTCCTGCTCCCTGGCAGGTTCTGTCAACCTCCTCTTTTTCACATGCATCACTCCCTTTAATCTTCAGTAATCTTTTTTTTTTCGTGGAGGAGCACTGCTGTGCACTGTGCCTCTGAATGATTGTGGGACTCTTACCTCCCTGCCAAGTTTGTTTAAAATTCACCTGTGGGTTAGAAAGCACAGACAAATATGCTCTGCTGTGTTTCCTAGTCTAATTTATTTACGAAGATGAACTTCAATTAAAAAAACCTTCAAGGTTGAAAAATCAACATCTAAGAAATTTGGGAATGCCTGGATTTAAGTTGCCCAGATGCTTGCCAGGATTTGATCTGAATCAGCACCGTTTTTCTCACTGTTGAATGCAGTGGGAGGAAGTGTGTGCAGATTCATGTCCTTCAGTTCCTTATCTGTGTAATAGCAAGGTATGTCCAGTCCTCTCTGAGGTTTCAGGATTAATAGTTCAAGTACCATGGGATGTGTATACCTTCTGTGAATACGTAGGTGTACAGGAATGGTAACTTTTCCACGTGGATGAGCTGGGTCAGCCTGGAGTCCATGGTATTTGACTGGTTCCTGGAATAAACATACTTTTTCCTATGTTGTTGATAAGGATGCTGGCTAGCTGAGTAGCCAGCCTTGTGTGGTGTTGACATGTTTTGTGCCTGTTGTCCCTCACATCAAGGAAGAATTTGCACACATGCAGATGTGTTTCATGGCAGTTGTCCAGCTGAGGTTTAGTTTGCTGTTGAAAAGCAAGTTGTAAGAGTTTTCTTAATGCTGACAGAATAAACTGAATTCCTGAGCACGTTTTAAGGAAAAATAATCTAGAAACAGATCTTCTGTGTGGAATATTTTACCTCCAGTGGACCTTGAGCAGATCTAAGCACCTGAGAACAAGATCTTCTAGAAAAAGTGGTGGCAGATGTGCCTGTCGATGTGGCTGCCCAGCCTCTCATCTGACCATCGCAGTATTGTGTGGTGGGTTCCCTCAGAGACTGGAACCCCACTATGGTGGATCTGGGAATCATACTGAGCAGCTTTGCTTTCCCCAAAGTTTGTACAGGTCAGATTAAAAAGCAGTGCTAGTTAGCACAAGTAAACTTCAGTCATCTCTATCTCTCTCCAGTACCAGATACATCATTTACTCAGTGGTGAGAATGGGATGAGGTTTTCTAAAATGTCACTTGGTGGCAAAAAATCCCTCTGTGTTTCTCTATAGAAGTCTATTCTTTACCTGAAAGTTGCAGTTCACTGTTTTTAAGAGCACTCCCATAGATGAGAGATGTTTTCAAACCCCAACAGACCTTCAAACAAGCTTGCAATTTTAGTTTGTGTTCACTGGCAGAAAACCACTGTGGTGTTTTACACATAAACCGATTGAGAACCAAGCCCGGAGCTGAGCAGCAGAGTATTGGAACACCTCTGGCTGATGTGTAGTTGGACAGATATTTTCCCAGTGGACAGTGTTTGTTTCAGCATCTGCTTCACACTGTCCCTTAAGTTTTGCTGCCATGATTGTTCCTGCAGCTGTTCAGTCATTTGAGCTTAAAATGCTGTGGTAGGGCGGGGGGGGAAATTGGTTGTTTTTTGATCTGGATCTGCTCTCCAGTCTGGTTTACTGCACAAGTTGACAAACAATTAAACCGATCTAACAGACAGGACAGTGCAAAAACAGGCACTGGGTTGACTTAAGCCCAGCTCTGGCCAGGCTTTCTGGTGTTGGGTGTCCGTGGGCTGGTGTGTCCCATTCAGGCTGTGGGTCTCAAGGCAGGGCTTTCCTTCTGCTGTGCTTATTTAGAGCCATCCACAGTGTGTGTAAATTGTGGAAACACTGAGGCAGAAAAGATCAGTTCAGCTTCACCTGCCATTTCAGCTTACTCTGACATCCAAGTTTCCTTCACTTGACTCTTTCGAAAGAGGGAAGGCATGGTCATGGTTTTAAAGTATATTATGTACTGTAGCAGAAACAGTGGATTGCTTGGGCAATTGTATCTTGCATTGCCTGTGCAGACTTCTCACACGTTTTTAATAAATAGTCTGTTCCTGAACCTCTTGGATTGCTTGTAGTGTGTGTTTTTTGTTCTAACAAGGTATTTTCCTGGCAGCTGGGGAGCTGTAGGTCTGTAGCTGTTGCCTGCCCAGAGCTTGGAGCTCTGTTGGGTTTCATGGGGTTTTTGCCCCAGGAAGCGTGCAGGAGCCCGGCTCTTGGCCACCCCATGTTTCTCTTGCCCAGCCCGCAGCTGTGATCTGCTGTTCACTGGCTGACCACTGGTAGTGGAGGGATGTGTGCCAGCTGTCAGAATTACATTGCATCCTTCATGCTGCCCAGGCAAATGCTTTTTTTTAAATAGAAACATATTTTAAGCAAAGCTAGAAAGCAAAACAACTTGCTCGAAAGCACAGGCTAGAAACCAGGATGCAGAGTGCTGATCAGACTCAAGGAGACTCTGGCATTTGGGGAGGGGGGAGGCAGCTTTACTGCTCTCCAGTCTGATCAAATAAAACACTTGTTCGCATGTACTGTCAAACAGGTCAGAGGGAGTTAGCCCAAAATGCTGTAGTGAAGAAGCAGCGCTTTCCTCGAGTGCTTCAATTTTAGCGGGATAGCAGTGACAATAAGCAGAATGAGGACTAGACGTGCGTTCAGCAGCTTGCGCAGTCCCCTTAGAGTACTTACTGTCAAAGTCAAATCACAGCACTCTGCCAGCTTCAGGAAGAACTTTAGAACTTGAATAATATGGGTGGAAGAAGGAATTTGAAACTAAGACATGGAAACTATTCACTAAGGGCTCGAAAACTCGATTCCCAGGGGTTTTAGCACAGGCATGATTTTACCGATGTTCTTTACCCTGGCATATTTGTAAATATATGCATGATAACATGATGCAGATCAGCCAATAATGTGTATGGTCTCTAGTTCAATATTAAGACTGAGACTACTCTCCTGTAACCTTGAAGTCCCACAAGTACAGAGGATGCCTAAAGTTTGCCTAAAAACTTGTCCTGACATGGTTGGTTTTTACAAGACAGAACCTCCTGATCTAGTTGAGCAAGATTTTTGCTATTGCTGAAACCTTTTTGACAGCCATCCTGTGTCTTCAATTACAATTACTTAGGAGTGATCTGGAGGAAAATGGCTTCTTTCTTTCTTTTTTTTTTTTTTTTTTTTTTTTCCTCCAGAATCTAGGACAGCCAAAAAAAAGCAAATTCCGGGTTCCCATGAAATCATGAAATCTACCCTTGTTTATTAAGGTTTTCTCGGTGTGTGTTAGAACAGGACTTTGCTTTGGATTTAGAGCCAACTCAAAAACTGGATTGAGACAAGCTAGTTTTACCATACTGATGTCTGGTGTGTTTTTGTTTTGGTTGGTGGGTTTTGTGTTTTGTTTTTAACAGCAGCAGAGTTGAAAGGATGGCATTTGTGCATCATAAGTTTGTTGCTTTTTATTACTTGAACTTTTATCAAACACTGTAGAGACACCTCAGCTTTTTTTTTCTTTTTCCCTTAGAGTTCTTAAAAAAATATTCTGGGTTATGCCATTAATTTTTAATTCTCTTCCATTCCGTTTACTTCTTGCAGTTCTTGTGTGGTTGATGAAAATAAGCCTACGCTGCAGGGATGCAAGCGGAGCAACAGCCTGAGGTAGGGCTTGGAGCTGCGGTTTGTTCCTCAGTAGAATTGCAGGGAAGGTCAAGACTGCATAAGCCGGGTTCTTCTACCTGTCCTCAGGGAATGTCTGCGAAGTCAGGGGGTCAGCACTGCCTGTGCGAGACCCTTTATAAAACAGAAGGGTGGGGAGCTGAATGCTACTTTCTTGCCACATGTAGGTTCTTCTTTTCAGGATCCTTTTCCATCCAATTGCAAAAGCTAAAAAGAGTCCTTTGTAGTAATTTACTTTAAAGTGAGAAAATAGCCTAACCTATGAGCTTACACCTTTAGAGGGGAAAAAAATGTTTTGTGAGTAAATTACACAAATGGATTGTGTGAGAATGATCTCAGTGTGCATAGGTTAAGTACCTTGCCAGATTAAACTGAGGTGTTTTTTTCTACACACTCTATTCCTTTTCTTCTCTTTTCATATCCATGTATGTCAAAACCTTTTTCTGGTGTAATAGGTGAAGATCAGGAAAGATATTTTTTCTTATGAGATATAAGAATGTTGGGTACTGTGTCCTGTCAGTTATTTAAAAAAAAAAAAAAGGAACAGCAGACTCTTAATGTGGTGCTTAGTGCTGTTCCCACTGCAATGTTGTAATGTTGTTATGATGACAAAACTAGCGTAAGTGACAGGATTAATTCCATATGCTACAGATGGATGTGTTTTTCCAAAATATTTTTGCGACTAGAGTTACGTATGCAAGCAGTAGAGTCAAGCCATATGTTATGATCAAAAGCTGAGCTGGTGTTAAATTAGATTTGTGAATATAATTGCAATTTGCAGTGTAATTGCAGTTTGCAGTTGTCCATGAACAGACTTCTGCTTTGTAGTGAAATTATGATATGTTGCTGTGAACGTTCTAAACTTTGCACTGTAAAGCTGTTGTACTTTTTGGTCTTACTCCATGAAAGGTATGATAAATTTTACCTTACCTTCAATGGGGCCAAGACACGCAGGATTTATTATCTGAAATTACTGTATGGCATAATGGAATACAAGAAGAAATTAATTACTCTTGTTGAAAGCTCTTAACAATTGGATGTGCTTTGTACAGTCCTGTTTTAAATCTTACCAGGTTAAGTACAAAGTAAATAAACCAGTCATTCTAGCCAAAAAGCTGACGTCCTTCAGGAGAGCTTGGCTGCCTGCTTGCTGACTCATTAATACTGCCATTCATTTGGAAGGTACCTGCGTGATGATGGATTAATATCCTGTCTTGTATCTTTTTTGACTTAATGTTGTTCAAGATTCCCATATTCTCCCAGTAATCATACTGATTCAACTTAATGTAGTTTCCTAGAGATAGAGACTTATGAATCAGGAAACATCAACTATAAACTATTTTTTGCACTAGCTCTGCATCTCTGGCTTGGATGACTGGGATTGTATGAATTCTATGCATGGGTTTTAAAACTCACCTGTTAGTTAAAAATAAGAAAGATTTTGTTACCCAAAGACCTGCCTCACATACTTCTAGTGATAATATTTAAAGTCACTCTTTGGGAATCTTTACAATTACCTCCTGATCCTTCAGAGAACAAAACTATGCAGATGCTTTGTATCCTTTTGAATTTGATTTCTGATATATGTAAAATCAAAATACACAAACTTTATAAGATTGGGATTGCATATTGTGTAATTACCTTACATGTATTCAAACAGAATAAAATACTTGACTCTTCTTGAATGGATATGTGTATAGTTGGGAGTGCTGATTAACTGTCAGATTCCTGACAGGCTGGCTGGTAGTTGAGTAAAACACACCAACTTATAAATGGCAGCGGTATTGTGATAATCAGTGCACGTTTTAGTTTCCAACAGAGAAAATGCTATAGTAGTGTTAGATAAAGCTGGAGTTTTTTATTCTGGAGTAAGATTTTTATTTTTTTTTTAACTCCATGTCAGCTATAAATATCTTTCAAAATAGACGTTAAATCGTTAGTGTTTTTTATATTCTTTCTCATACTTATCCAGCTAGGAGAAAATCAGTTGTAAAACCGCAGATGCTTTGAACTGTTGACACTGCTTAAATTATTTACTTGCTTGAATGTTGTATGTAGGTTCAAACTGAGCAAACTCACAAGGGGCAAGATGTATTAAAACATTTCATTATAATTCCCAGCCTCCTTTTGAATTTGTTTCATACAGGCTGCTGCAGATCCAGTGTCGTCCTGCGATGCACCAGAAGATGGCCCAAAGGAAACGTCAAGTGTGTCGCACAATATCTGTATGTTTCTGGTTTGACTGGGGAGGGTGTATCATATTGGCAGTATATCAAGTTAAATGTCCAAGCCTTTTTCCTACCTAATAAGGATGTGGCTGTTAGGGCAACAGGGAGATGCAAGTGAGGTCATATCTGACTTAATCTATTCATGATTTGTAAAAAGGCCCAGTTGCATAAACCAAATTTGGAAAGAGCAATAACATCAATTGTCAGTTTGCCACTCCCATGCTTTCAAAAGAAAGTAAATGGTTTTTGATTTAATAGATATACTCAGCTATTGTTTTAAGCTGGGCCATTGCTCTCTAAGCCAGAGATGGTTAAGTACATATTGGCTTTGGCATTCTGGCATCTAGTGGTATGATGCTGGATCAGTTGTCCCCGGTGGAATGCCTTTGCCCATGCTAGCGTGATAATGTTTTGATATTAAGGCCAAGCCTGCAGCACGTGGGAATAGCAGTATTTCAGCCAAAACTGTCTTGTGACATCCAGGAAGAGGATCAGTCCTTACCTTTTAGTGGTAAGGATCAGATAATGACAGCATTTCTTTCTCAGGAGGAGATTAGGATTTGCTTTGTGTTTATTGATAAACCATTGTGATGTTAATGTATATGATGCTCATTTAGAACAACAGGAACATTCAGATTGTGCCTTCTGGCAAATAACAGGCAATGAACCACCTTAGGGCACGTTAGCAGGTAGCAGAAACATTACTATAATGCTGAAGTTGCTGAATAATCCATAGGGACTGCAGCCTTCAGAAATAGCAATCAAAGGATCAAACAGAGCCTTGACTAAAGATATGGGAAAAGCATTCAGACCTAAAGAAGCAGATTAATTTTTATGTTGCTTTTTTCTTCATATGTGGAAGCTGATTTAATAAAATCATAGCTGCTCCTGAGAATGTTTTCCTTAATTATATCCTTAAATGATAACTGCTGTAACAGCACAGCACCACGTGTTTTTCTTGACATGAAACATTACTCAGTCCAGTTCTGAATATATGTATGAGATGAAGGCTTGAAAAATTAATAGAAATTAAGTGTTTTAAGGGTTACTGAACATGTAGAAACCGCTTTCAACTAGGGGAATCTGAGCCATAGATGGCTTTAGGCTAGGAGAGTAATTGTGGAAGGAATTGTGCATACTTTTCCTGTTTCTTATGTTCTTCCTTGGATATCCACTTCTGACCATTGTGAGAGGCAGGATATTTGCTTAGGTAGCTTTTGTTTTCTCTACTGTGGCTGCTTTTATGGTTCTGTGACTGAGAGTGCTACAAATGCACCAGCCTTACCTCTTCTTCCTTTTACAGTCATGTTTTCCCAACCCCATTCTTAGCATCACCACCTGTTTTGGCAGCAATGTGGTCTTAGATCAGACCGTACTGATTGCAACACAGCATGTTCTTGGGTATTCGCCATGAAGCAGTAGGCTGCTAAAATGCTAAGAAGGATGTTGGAGGGTGGCTTTTGGTTTGGGTTTTGTGTGTTGGTTTTTTTTGGTTGTGCTTTTGTGTTTTGTTTTTTTACATAAAATCTTGTGAGATAAGTATTTGTGGAACAGATCTGGAGACAGAGCCACACAGTTAAACCAGATTCATAAAACTAATTAATGTATGGTAGGAGGCTGTAATTTATCTGCATCTTTGACATCCTGCCTGGAAACTGTTCACTAACCTTTTTTTTTGTTTGTTTTTTTCCTGGGGTTATGATCCTATTCCAGGCTTCTGGATCACTTGAGACCTCTGTTAACTTGTACAGCAGCTTCCCAGAGAAAGAGAGTTGGTTGGAAACAAAACTCTGCTTTCCTACTTGATGCGTTTTTGTTTTTTTTTTTTCCTAAGATATAGTAAAGCTTAAAGACGACTAATTCAAAATTACTATATTTCCCATTTATGTAAAACTGAAGATTCTGTATCTCAGTTAATGAGACTTTCTGGCATTTAACAAGCAGCTGTGATGGAACTGATAGATCTTCTCATCTTCTATGGCAAGCGTGAGATAGATGGGCTAAACTAATGTTGTACCATTTTGGTCTTAAATAGTTTGTTGTTGAAACTAGGAAAGAATTATTTGTTTCCTGACCTGAATACCTCTTAAGGTTTTCAATTGTATACTGATCTCTGGTGTGTTAATCCCAGAAAAGGCTAAGATGGGCAGACACAGGATAACTACAGTAGTGACTTTACTAGCATACTCACACCAGTGTACATGTGTTGCTATCATTTATACAGACAAAATCCCAAAAGAGAACACTTTTGTTCTAGAATTTTTAAAATGTGGTTTGGTTTTTTTTCCCAATTTGGTGTATACATTTTCTAAGTATTCTTTGCTTTTCTGTCCACTGCACCTGCCACACAGCTTCTCTCTTTCCCTTACTGAACTTCGTGGACAACCTGTCCCAGTGTCCACAGGGTAGGAAACCTGGACTGAGACCTATGCTTGGAGGCATCCTCTCCAGTGGTGGCACTCTCAATGATGTAGCCTCAGAACTGAATGTAAGATTACAGTGGTAAATCAATGGCCTTTTAGCTCTGCTCTGCTGTTTACTGGTGACATTTTTATTTTCCATTTTACTTACATGCACTTTGTAGTCATGTGTGTTTTTCTGTTTTTCTTTATAGCTGATGCAGATGCATTTAAAATTATCCTGGAGATGAAGATGAAGAAGAGGCAGAAAAAGCCTACTTTACCAAGCACTGTGACTGAGCTTGACACCGAGGATGGTTCTAAAGTGTATGTGGTTGGCACAGCCCACTTCAGCGACAGCAGCAAAAAGGATGTAGTGAAGGTAAACACTGAGTGGGAGCCCTTCAGCAGCATGTTTGTAATGTTGTCAACTAAGCATTAAGTACATAGAATGAGTCCAGCCCTCTGACTTGATTCTGTGCTGTTACCTCCAGACTGTTTTCCCTCATTAGCTATTGGAGGGCTGACAGCGCTGTGGGATGAACTAAGAGGTGGACTTATTCTCTCTTTTTTTTTCTTTTTTTTTTAAATGCAATACATCACTCTTCCAAGTCAGTCATTTTTACTTGTCCTTAAGATACAGTGCCAGTGTTAAAAAGTAAAAGCCTCGCTAGTAAAGCTTACATTGCCTGTCACTGTACAGCATCACGTCACTCTGACAGTGTATTGCGGTTGTTGCATATGCACTGTGATGGGGATGTGCTGAAAAGACATGAAGCCTGGTACAGAAATTGCAGTTTACAGCTTCTCTGTGTATAACCTGGGGTGTATAATACTGAGCTGTAAAACTGTGTTGCCCCAAACTTGGATTCTGTTCTCAAGATGCAAAGAGGTCTGAAGCTCTAGTCAACTAGGAACTATTTCATACTGTACTTCACGCAAAGGCTGCAGTTTAGACTGACTTTATTCTCCAGGAGCTCGAGGAGAGGAATCTTATGCCAGAATCATCAACTCTGGTTCTTACAGAGCTTATTCTAACTCAAATTGCACATGATTGCAGAGTATGGTCAAAAGAACTTTGTGAACGTGAAATATTTCACATCAAGTTTTTCTTTCCCCCAGCTCCCCAGCACAATGTGTTCTCCATCTTCTTGTTCCAAAGCATCACTTTGCTGTCATCTTCCCTGATGTTTTCCTCAATACATAGCTATTTTTATGTCCCTTTTTTAACTAAAGTATTGATTATTTGATGCATTTCTGTTTAATCCTTCCTAAACTGCTGTAAATAAATTCATCTTTTTCAGACAATACAAGAAGTGCAGCCCGATGTAGTTGTGGTAGAACTCTGCCAGTACAGAGTTTCTATGTTAAAGATGGATGAAAAGACATTACTAAAAGAAGCCAAAGAAATAAATCTGGAAAAACTTCAACAAGCTATAAAGCAGGTATGATTCCCACAGTGAGAACTGAAGGTTTGTGTCAGGAGCAATTTGCCAAGTTAGAACCGAAACCAGTGTTCCCACCAGCTGGGAAACTAATACTGCTTACCAAGGTGCGAGTACATTCAGCAGGAATCCTCCTGGGTTTGACAGTTGCTTCCTTTGCAGGACACAAGTCTAACTATGTAGTTGTAATAATATTTAAATATTATTATTATTCCTGCAATCTGTGTCACACCTATTTAGGGAACACTTAATTTTGTTAGTCTGTTGTGATCTGTTTAGTTGCATTCCTTCATCGTTGTGTGTTGCTCTTTCTTTTTAATTATCATCTGTTTGTCTGGAGTAGTTTCTAATTGGCAGTAGACCTTGAGGGAGGTTTTGGGGGGAAAAAAAAAAATGGGCTGAAGAGTGTAAGACTCTGTCAAACTGCCAGGTAGTTATAATTTGAATAGTGTGTGGAATGTGTGTGCAAAACAGGTGTTGTGGTGTATTTTTTCTGTTTCACCCATTTAGTTTGTATTTAAGTATTTTTAAGGTAGGCATGGTAAAACAGTACAAAGTTGACTTAAAAATTACAGGATACTTGGTTAGAATGACAGCATGTGGACTGTAGTAAAAAGAGTTTCCAGTGCCCAGTTGAATGAACAGATTCATACATTGTTATTTTGGTTGTGTGGCAGTTATATATTAGGATTGTTTTATTTGATGTAATGGGATTGCACCCCTCATAAGAACATAACCAGTGTCCCCTGCAGAAGCGCTGGCAGCAGCTGCTCAACTCGTGTGTGTGTGCGGCTGTCTCAGGGCAGGCTTTCTGACTTATATGGTTAGGCAATAACGCATCTTTCCTGTTTTCTTTATTTCTGTCCTGTCAAAGGAAAGAACATTGCAAAATACTTGCGTATTACATGAATTACTGCATCCATCTGTTTATTTTAGGTAAGGTGGATTTTTCTGATGCATGTAGCCAAAAGAATGCATGTTCACAACAACCAGCGCAGTGTAGCTGGGGGTCTTCTGACCTTCTTTTGCTATCAAAGCTAAATGGAACAGTTTTTGCTGTGCTTCCATGAAGAGGAAAAGGACAATGGAAATAAAATAGCGGGCTTTTTTTCCTCTGTGATGCGAACTTGTGTTGCAATCGGCACTTACTACCAGGTCATGAAGTGATCTTGTGTGCACAGTAGGAAACACACGTATTTGCTTCAAAACCAGAGAATAATACAGAGATACTTCCTATTATTACTGTTCAGTCTTAGTTGACTTTGTCACCAGGGATGATGATGATAGTAATAATAACAAAATTTTGACGATGTGCCTTTTAAATAGTATATTTCTATATACTATATTTCTATGGTCTCAACAACAACAAAAAAACACACCTTAGCCTTCCCACTTTGATTCAGTAGCAGCACAGGTTATATAGGGAAAACCATTCCAGCTGTCTCATTCTAAATTAGTGTCTTTGTTTTTCTGAGAATCAAACCAGTTGGTAAGTTGTTTAGTCATGCTTCAGTTGTCCTGTCTTATTGAAATGTGCATTTGGGCCCAAAAGTTACACTAGAAGTCAAAACTGCTTGTAACTTTCATTCTTGAGTACCAAATTAGGAAAAGAAAACTGTCTTTTTATAACTGTATAAATCTTAAGCTGTAAAGTTGTATTTCATTGCTCTTAGCTGAAGTTGGAAGCTGAGCATGGTGTTAATGTGAAACACTTGCAGCGTGTCACTGGCATTCGCAGCGTATGAAGCAACTGCTGCAGGTTACCAGCAGCCTTCCTTGGGACCCTGCTGGGGTTTGGAAACTGTTGGTTGTGTGCAGAGAACTGCCTGTTTGCCATTAAGCACAGAGCACACTGGTATCTGGCTCAAATGCTGATTCCCTGAAGGTGCACAGTAACAGTTGGCTTAAACCAAGCAGGAAAGACAGTTTTTTGTTTTATCTTCTCCCTGGGTTCATCTTAGCACAGACACAGAAGTGACAGTGCAACAGCCCTGTGGCAGTCTGAACAGGGCTTGATTTTTAGCTGTCATGTCCCCGTGTGGCTGTGATTACTGGTCCTGACACACAGGAGCAGTTGAGAAATCTTGTTGTCAGACAAAGTGGGCTGGTGGTGCAAAATCTTACCTCAACCTCATTTTTTTTTTTAACCTACTGCTTTAACATGAAGCTACTTTTGCCAGAATATATTGTAATGATTTTTTTTTTTTACGCTTCTAACCCATGAAAGAGTACTTGTTTTGCACAGTGTAGTACAGCCCTTGACGTTAGGTAACCTGCAGGATTGTCCTGTTAAATAAAATGGATATAATGTGAATTGGTAGATGAACGGTGCATCCACATGGACAGGAGCGGGCCGATGTCACTTGCTACCTTCACTTGCACTTTCAAGTCCAACCCCCAGTGTGGTTGCAGTAGCTTCAGGTGGCCAGGCTGTGTTTGCACGGAGGGCTAAAGTACAAAGGGTTGCTTCTGCCCATGGTTCTGCAGTTTCTGCTGGGTCTGTGACTTGTTATACTGTCAAAGCGTAACCATGAGGCCCCCTCCTCAGGCTGTCTTCCCATATGCAGTGTAAGCGTAGCTCTGCTGAGTCTGGTGGAAGATTTATCTGTTCCAGAAGCCCTCTGACAGCTGCTGATAACAGACTCCCGGGAAAAGGCATTAGAACCTGCAGTCATGCTTTGCCTGGGTATTCCTCTCTTTTCCTGTGCTTCTCACTGCCTCCATGCTAGTTGTGATAGAATGTATCTTCCTCAGCCACCCTTTCCCAAACCTCCTGAATATTTATGTGTTTAATCTCTTCTCATATGTTTGGAATTTCTTGGCATTTTTTCTTAGTTCAAGTATCTTGTTTTCAAGACAGGAGTCAGCTAAAGATTGTGCAGCAGCACAATTGTGTTTCTATTTTGTTCTTTCCCTGGTAATCCCTCTCGTGCTTCTTGCTTCGTGACTGTTATTGAACCACAGGCTGATAAAATTGATATTTCACTTTCTCTCTAATAGAGAGTGCTAATAGCTCTGCATCTCTCTGCCCGTGCCATTAAATTTCTTTCTATGTGTGCATTGCTTTGTGTTTATGGCTGTTGCATCTAACCTGTGAAATTACTGCCAGCCACTCAGGATTCTATGTTCTTTTGTAGTCAGCTTTCCTTTCTCACATTGAATAATTGATATTGATAATAACCTCTTCCAGTGTTTTGCTCCCTGCATTTTTTCCCACATTTTGCTCTGTATATCCAGACAGTTTCTGGCTCGCCAGTTGTTGCTGGTTGCTGCTACACATGGCTGCTTGTGACCTTTTATCTCCTTGATGCTGAGCAAATATGGCAGGGACTGACTTTCATGTGGGTTAAGAGCACAGATAACTCAGACATGTTTCAGAGATGTGTCCCTCTGTTAGGTAGCAGGATGAATCTGTGTAAAATTGCAACTTAAAATACCTCAGTCCTGAAGGAGAGATCAGCTAACAAGTGAGCTCAGGCTGCATTATCCTATTTTTCTTTGTGGACATCTTTTCTGAACTTCAGAAAACCCTTGTCCCCCAGGCTTTTGAACTGGATTTCAAGGATGCTGAAAACCCTTTTTCTCACTGACTTTTTTCTTCCTTGTCTCTCCTCAGGAGCCCAGTGCCCTGTCTTTCTGCTTAGCATATTCATTTGATGACTACTGTATGTCAGTCAGTCATTTCTACAACGTGCTGTGCTTGCTAGTTTGTAGCATGATGAAGCAGATAATCAATTGCCTTTGAAAACAGCCCCTCTCTCTTGCCACTTATGGTCCTCAGTGACTCTTGAATCCACTTACCTGCAGAAACTGCCTACAGCCTTTGGAGAGGTCACACAACCTAAGAGCTGGCACAGGGTGGGTCATTTGAGCATGGCCCTGGGAGCAAAGAATGGAGACAAGGACCTTCCTCTGGTAACTTCAGGCAGTTATATTGAATTGAGCTATCCTGTGTAACCTCATCTTCACTTGTGTGAAACTGGTGATACAGCAGGAAATTAACTTTTGGCAAGGGAAGGGGAAATGCCTCTTCTGGTGGTGATATTGACTGATACCAAGCTGGAGGAGATGCATAACCAAGGTACAGGTTATGCCTGGGGACAGGTGACAGCCACTGATAAAAACTAACAGACTATGTGAGGAGGGGCCTTTAGTATGCTTATGGGAGTGAGTCATACTCAGGACTGTGAGGTTTTTTCTAAGGTCTTGTGTGCTGAAGTCATGCAGAGCAATTTCTTGCACAACGCTGGATTCCCTGTGCTTCCGTGGCTGTTAACCTAATCAGTGCTCAGCCTCGTGTTTCCCAGGATTGTGAAAGTGTTTATGATTAGATCACTAGCTATTTCTCTTTCACTGTCTCTATAACATGGCATTCACTGTATGTTCAATGGAATGTACTCCTGTGGTCCTTTTTTTTTGTAACTAGATAGATCAGGAAAAAGTAAATGCACAGTGTGAGCTGGTTTATTATTTGGTTATTCAAACACTTTATTCCAGCAATATTTATTTATTCCAGTAAATACAGACTGATGAAAGTCTGACTGATCTCCTTTTCTTAACTCTGCCATACATTTTTGTTGAAAGGGAGAATACTTTAGCTGCACACTGATGTGAAAAGCTACTTTACCACCGATAGAAACTGAAATAAGAGCTATATTGATCAGTGAATTGACTTCCAAAAGGTAGCTTTTAGTGCTGGTTCTTCACTCAGATAATTAATGGTTTTTCAATGACTGTGAACAGTGCATTCTTCAGAGAAATCCACACAGCTTGTTGATTTTCTTTTCTTTTAATGTTTTTCTCCCTTTCTACCAGAGTGGAGTCATGTCTGGATTGATGCAAATGCTGCTTCTGAAGGTTTCTGCTCACATCACAGAACAGCTGGGAATGGCCCCAGGAGGAGAATTCAGGGAGGCTTTCAAAGAGGTGTGAACTTGAAATGTTTTTTCTGAGGTCAAATTACTGGCCTTTTGCTCCCAGAGTTGAACTAAATAAAACCAGCTGTTGGTTGCTAGAAAAAAGCACTGTGGACATATTTGTGCTGAAGCCTTTTAAGTAGTAAGAATCATCTTTGGCTTCAAAGTGTACTCCAAAATATACAGATGTTTGTAGCCTTAAGTGGCATGAAAGCAACTCCAAAAAGGCTTCAAATGATAAGAGTTTTTTTCCTGATGATATTTCTCATGGAGTTTGTTTTCATATAATTAATCATTTATTTTGGTCCTTTTAAATAATTGGTTTTGAATTCTGGATATGGATCCTAGCCTCGCTGTTGATGGTGTCAAGGTTTCAGAATGTGAAAAACAACTCTAAAGCATTAATGAGATCTAACACATACATCTAGAAGAATTGTTTGGGAAAGTGAAATATCTGACTAGTCTGTTAGTCCTGTCTGTGCTTCTAACATTCTGTTTTGTACTACTGCCAACTGTGATACTGGGAAGTAAATAGTAGCTGGACTTCTGCTGTGTATCACAGCTACTCATTTGGGGCTGAGAATACTGAGACACTATTTTCACTGCATGTATCCGCCTTATAGAATGTATCTTGCTATTTTTATGAAAGTAAGGTACTAGTAAGGAAATCTGAGATAATATAGCTGTTAAAGAATCTGGAATAATTTGGTGTATTTACCCTTAATTTAAATCCAACAACAACAAAAACCCACATGTTTCAGGGCTTATTTTCCTGAGCATTCCAGACCAGAGGGAAATGTTTTGTTTCCTGTGCTAAGTGGGAAATACATACATACATATATATACACACACACATATATATACAATAGGTGTGCATAGGAAAGAATTTTCTAGAATTTCCATACTGTGCTAAAATTTGTCAGTCTAAGCTACAACAAAGTCTCACCTCGCTTTGTCATGTGCTATCTGGCATTGGTTCTTGTTTCATAAGCTCCTCCTTGAATATATTTTACCATGACAAATAGATAGGTTAGTAATCTGGACAAATCCTAGGTAAAAAAAAAAAGTGACCACAGTTGTTTCACCTTAGAATGTATTCACTCTCGGATATTGAGCTCCATCTTTTCACTGTAAATAATAAGCAAGAGGTTTCTGCTTAGGTAAAAGTAACCTAAAGAGGGTGGCATTGCAACTTAATGTCTTTACTATAATACCTATTGCATCCTGTAGCTGATGTATTCCTTTATGCAGCAGTATTTTAGAAATTTTATTTACTGTAAAGCCAAAATACTTTTTCCATATTGAAGTATGGCACTCTTTAAGACACCTTGTATAACACAATAACTCAAACATTCTCTTAATAAGGATGTACTGTGTGCAATGTGAAATGCTGACTACTGATTTGTGTCTTCTCTTTCAGGCCAGTAAAGTACCTTTCTGTAAATTCCATCTTGGAGACCGACCCATCCCTGTTACATTTAAGAGGGCAATTGCTGCACTTTCTTTCTGGCAAAAAGTCAAGCTTGCCTGGGGCCTTTGCTTCTTATCTGACCCAATCAGGTATGAATGAGTATCCCATATGTCTATTGGGGAGAATTGTTCAGTTCTTCAGTTTGATTTTAGTATGAGCTGGAAGCCCTCAGTATGCAGCCTGATGCAGTGAAACTTCAAGTTAGTGAGAAGGATTAAAATACAAACTATCTAGCCATAATCCATATTTTTGAAAAGACAGCTGGCTTTCTGATCTTGTTCCAGCTCTTTCTTTGTCATTTCATACATTACTTCCAGGTGAAGTGAAAGATTTGGTGCTGCAGAATTCCTAGAATTCCTAAGCAAAGACTTCTTTAAAACTATTTTTATTTTTATGCTGAAAATAAAATCTTTCCTGCTACTGTGTGTGGATATTGTAAGTAGAAGAAAGTAGGGCCTCAGTAAGCTAATTTATACCTCCTTAAGATTTCCAAAGGACTTGGGCCTGCTGCACTGTCACATCTGGATCAGGGGAGCTTGAGAACTGAATCTGCTGTTGGAGCAGATTTTTGAAACAAGGGAAAATGTCTGAAGTCTGTGAGCAACATGTGGACTCTTAATGATTATTCCCTTTATAAAGGGTCATTGTTAGGAACTTTTGCCTTACAGCAATATTTCTCAGCCAGCTATTCTCTTGCTCAGTTTGGTTTCCCCTGGCCTTCAGAGACATCCCTCTGCTGAATTTGCTTTCTCTTCCCAGAAGCAGGTGTGTGGTAACTTGGTTGAACTGGGTGAGAACACGTGCACTGCTGTCCTCCTAAGTTCTGCCTGCTCCTACCCAGCTCACAGTGGTGGGAGCTTCCCAGAAATGCGTTCCCTGTGCACGTGATCCTTGAATCTCAGTTCCTCTCAAACCCTGTGACCAGAGCTCTGCACAGCTCATTAGGTGATCTGTGGTGTGTTTTTCCAGGCTTTTAAAATTGGGCCAAGGCTCAACCTGTGGTATGGTCAATTAAACCTTCCAGTTTCCAGTTTTAGTATTTACTTAGTTGTCCTTTCCTGTGAATACTTGCTGTTACGTTCATCTGTAAAATGAGTTTGACCCTCTTTGAATCCATT
This sequence comes from Streptopelia decaocto, assembly GCF_964273445.1. Lineage (NCBI taxonomy): Eukaryota > Metazoa > Chordata > Aves > Columbiformes > Columbidae > Streptopelia > Streptopelia decaocto. The sequence continues at coordinate 21,855,896 of NC_138663.1, forward strand.
AAGTACAGTTCATGCACAAACTAAGATTTCTTACTTACTAGTCTAATACCAGCATGAAGCTGTTTGCAGGCTTTTGAGGAGCACTGGAAGATATATTGCTTTGCAACTTCTCATTCTTTTATCCATCCTAAAAACATTTTGGTTTTCAACTGAAATATTAAGATAATTATGGCATATGCACGCTAGCTTCCCACTGAAGCTTGGACGTAACATCTCAGTTGTTGTACAATTGATCTGTTACATTGGGTTTTGTGTTTTTGTTTGGGTTTTTTGTGTGTTGGGTTTTTTTTGTTTGTTTGTTTTAATAACGTGAGATGGGGTTAGAAAAGGAAAGGTGTTTATAATTGGGAAGTTGTTGGGAGCAGGGGGGCATTGTGCACCCATCCATCAACATGAGATTCTACAGAAAATGTAGTAATAGTTCAGCATCGCATTTTCGTCAGTCTGATAGCTTTTCTGTGATCCATCAAAAGCTAACAATGCATTTCTCCCTCTTGTTGTCCTTGCTGACATTTGTAATGTCCTTTTGATTGTGGAAATTAAAGAAAGCATGTTTGGCATAATTCTTCAGTAGGTAGTGATGCAAAACCAAATTATTCTGTTGACACAAACTATGACTGTACCACAGCTGTGGGTGCAAACAAAAGGTTAACAGCACTTATGAAAAATATGAAAGCTGTGACAGGTTTATTTCCTGCCCTTTTCCTATTCTTCTGTTGAGGGAATTGATAAATAACTTTGCCCTCCCTGCTGAAGACCTGTGATTGACACTAGGAACCTGCAGAACTCTTTCCATCCCCTCAGACTGCACCTTACATTGTGCTTTTTTGTTCCTTAAATAGAGCCTCTGTGCGTTCAGCAATCAGATCCGCTTTCTCAGGAGCGCTCTGTGTTGCATCTTCTAAGCTTATAAATATAGACTGAAAGTGGGGCACCATGCTGTTTCCTTTGAAGCCCCAGTGCTTCTGCTCAGCCGAGTTGTCAGCGTTCAAACTGGGAAGGGTGAAAATAGAGTTGCCCTGCTTAAAGACAAGCAACCTTTCTTCTTTCCCTTTCCCTCCCTGCAGAGGCATTGTTGGGTATGCAGTTCTACAGGTTTAGGGAGTTTGTTTTGCTTTTGAAGAGACCTGGGGAAGAACAACTGTAGAGCGTGCGTTAATGTGAATAATGTGTATAATACTGAATTGTTTTTATTCATTGGTTTGTCCGTATTGGGCTTTAAAAGCACAACAGATACTGAGAAAACTTAACCTTTCTTTCAGTAAAGATGATGTGGAGAAATGCAAACAGAAGGATTTACTGGAACAGATGATGGCAGAAATGATTGGAGAATTTCCTGATCTTCATCGAACGATCGTCTCTGAACGGGATATTTACTTGACCTACATGCTGAAGCAAGCAGCAAAGCAGATAGAACTACCTCGAGCTTCAGAAAGTAATTGTTTTAAAGTAGATAATTATAACCAACAAGGTGTTCTTTGTGTGCTAGTCCAAATTTCAGTTCTTCTCAGGAAATCTCGATGTTCTGTTTGTGTGTCATGTAAGATTACAGTGCTTAAAAAATTAAAAAGGGATATTACTCTTCCGTTGCAACCACCTATAGAAGCAAAGATTTTTCATAGAGCAGCAGGCTCCAAATTATTATTCCTTTCTCATTGTACTGTTTAGAACTGGAAAATACTAATTAGCATGACAGCTTTTCCAAAAGGAGGGCATCTGGTGTTATAGCACAGCACGGGGCAGTCCAGGCTTACGTTGCCTGTTGCACTTCCACCTTGTTACCTCACCAAGCTCGTTGTCATCACTAGCTGCTCAGGAACACATTTCTTGCTTGAAACATGTTATTCTGCACATTTTAGCAAGGTTTAGGCATACAGAATAATCGCATTTCTCTAGCCTTTGGAAGTATTTTGCTGCTGTATGTGATCTGTGTGTCCCTCCTATATATAAGTATTCTGAGGTTATGGGCTACCTCTTATATTCTGTCTGAAGATACTGTTTGTAATCACTTCTGTGCAGACCTCTGGCACTGCCTTGTGATTGAAAAATTAGCAAGGGGATTACACTTGTGTTCTTCTATCTCCCTTGTCCAATACTGCCTCAATGCTGCCTTCATAAAGTTTGGTCAAACACACAGTATTTCCTGTTGACTCAGTTGACGTGGCTGAAAGAGACACAGATGCATTCAGTTACATGGTTCAAAGAGTGGGCTGAAATTTAGTTTTATTGTGCGTCCTGGCTGGGTCATGAGCCACAAGAGGAATTGTTTAGCAATGCCTCTGCTCTTTTGTCTTTTTTCCCTTTAAATCTACCTCCTTAAAAGCTCAGTCTCTCTGGATCACTGATTTAGTGAATGCCTATGAAACTGGAAGGGCTATGAAACTTGTGAAGGACTTAAAATAGAAGATGAGACCATAAAAGACAAGAATGAGCAGGACTAACTGACTCATAGTCATGGCTCTCAGTCTTTTAGTTAAAAAGAGACAATGTCAGAGACAGTTTTGTTTAGAAGCTGTGCATTTATATTATATACATACAATCTGTTCTCTGCATTCATGCTCGCAAAAGGCAAAAAGAAAAAAAAAAAGGGCAGATTATATACTTAAGTTTATAGCAAAACACAAAATCCTGCCATTCAAATGAACAGAAATTGGGCATCATCACCTTTCTCCAAATCATTTGCTGTTGCAGGGACACAAAAGGGGAAATTCCTGGATACTTTTTGCAGGACTCAAATATACTTCTGGTCTGATATAACCGTAAACTAGGTCTGATTTGTTCCTCGCCTCCATCTGACTATTTTACCTGGCTGAACTCTTCCAAAGAACTTGTAAATGAGACTATCCCGCTCAGTTTTTTCATTCGATCTTTACTCCACACAAAATATTCAGAGAGAGGGATAAAAGTTTCTTCAGGACTAAGTTTCAGGCAGGGATTTAAACCTTATGGGTGTCATATTTGAATCCTGCCCAGAGCAGAGAGGGACATAGAGGTGCAGGTTGGAGCAGATGTGATGTGCCATGGACAGCCTGTTCTGCTGAGGCGCTGTGCTCTGCCTCTGGAGTTGCAGCTCTGATTTAGAGCAACCCTAGAGAACAGAGAGAAAAGGCAAGGCCAAAGAAACGTTTTTGAAAATGTGTATAATAGTTCTAGTGTTTTCCATACAGTTTTGTTTCATTTGGGGGGCGAGGGTGCTTTTCCATTTTTTTTACTTATTTCTGGAAAAATCAGGAGTGAATATTTAAAGCAAAACAGTGGAATTTATTCACATTTCTTACTTATGTATGTATTTGTGTATTTATTTATTTATTGTATTTATGAAAGCAGCCTGCTTACTATTACTTAGAAAGTTTTGTGTTAATTATTTTTGCTGTGTTGTGGTGCCACTTTTTTCATTGGGGGAGAGATAATCCCCAAACTGTCAGGAACAACATTTTAACTTCCACGGGGCACAGTGGAATTTGGACGGTAGCTGGGAGGTGGGGGTGAGAGCTGGCACGTGTTGCAGTGGCCAGTGGTGCCTGGCCAGCTGCTGCACACGAATGGTGGGTTTGCTGGTCCTTGCTGAGGCCAGGTCTGTAGCAGGAGACTGAGCAGGTGTGGTCTCAAGTGCTGTTCTCCGATTGTTCATTCTTCTTGTTAGCCCAGCTCTCATCACTATTTGGATGTGTGCCAGCTGCCACTGTCTGAAGTGGTGGAGACAGCAAAGACCAGGGTTGTTCCTGATAAGTAGTACAGAAACATGGCCCACACAGGGAAGGAAATAAATAAATGTAGCATACATCTGCTGAGCCCCTCACCCAGAGACTGAAATATGAGCCCTGGCCAGGTGTGTTTACTAAAATGTTTCCTGAAAATCCAGAAACCACACTGATAATTTTTTTTTTTTCCATACTGTCAGCATAAGAGGTAGTGAGTGAGATGAGTCTTAACTGTTAGTATGTAACAGAGTTTTAATATCTAGTAGTAAGAGTGTCTATCTTTTGGAAAACTCACTTTTGGTAAACTCAATTTTATAGCTTGAAATTAGTTCTTTTACTGATGTGTTCCTTTCTCTACATCTCTCTTTCTCAGCTGAACCTAGAAAATGTATCCCAGCTGTTGTAGTTGGTGTTGTGGGGATGGGTCATGTACCTGGAATTGAAAAGAACTGGAACTCAGATTTAAACATCCAGGAAATAATGAGGTAACAATCATCTTGTCCTATGTGTTCATGTAACAACTTCTCTTGCTAAAAGACAGCAATAATTGGTTGGTTTGGGGGTTTTTTGGGTTGTTTGTCACAACTTGAAGAAACATTGCTCATGTCATCCCTGCACTGTCAGCTCGCTGACTTGCTCTGCAGTGTTTGCAGATGGTGCTTGCAGCAAAGGAAAAGAAAACATCAAAGGAAAAAAAGTAAATAGTTGGATATCAAGGGAAGTAGAGATGAGAAGAGGCCCTTGTCTAGAAAGAAAGTTCTTTCATCCACATTTAAGGCTTTTAAAATGAGAATTCAAACAAGGGCTATGGAAGATGATGAAAACAAAACCAGGCTTCTAGTCTAGCTTAGGTAAATATAAACTGTTGGATTCAAAGCTTATGTCAAGACACTGCTGGCTCTGGCAAGCTTACTGTCACAGTTGCTCATAGCCTATTTTTAACTGTGTACATATATATACATAAGGAATAACATGTTTTAATGTATATAAATAAATGTGGGCTAATTTAAGCCATGTATTTGGTGAACTCTTACCCCAAAGTATCTATTGAAGTATTATACATGTATGTGCTTTGTAAAAGAAGGAATTGAAGAACCAAAATGTTCAGACTGTGTGTGTCCCATACAACCACAAAGTTGAGGACTTAGAAACTTAGGAGGCATTGTAGTACTGGACTGCAGTGGCTTAGGATAATAGAGCCTTTCTAATGTGGGCACTTTAGCTTATCACATCCATGTACTGTTTTGTGTAAGCACTTCAACCATCTCTTCAAAGGCTCTGAAAAACAGAAAAGACTGTGCCTTACCTAAACAGTATATTTAGGCGTCTAAAATATGATTTAGAGAGACTTCTGGTGTCTGGATCCAAGAATGCAATGTACGTGAGCCCTGCCTAGGCAATTATAAGTCTTTTTCAAGGCTAAGCCTCGCCCAAAGTCACAAACTAGATGCCCATATTCCTCTCCACCCTTGCAAATAACCTGTAAAATGAGGTTGCCCAAATCCTTATTGTATAGTTAATGTTGGTTGTATCATTGAGATTACAGACCTGAGGAGCCCGACTGTGTCTTCAAGTTTACGCAGAGGATATTTTCCATCAAAGTTTAGGCTCTTTGACTTGATTGTCTTTATTGTGCCAGTATCATAACTGAATGGAATGGTTACCAGTATTTTTCATTGGACATTAATACTCCATTACCTTGACTTTCTAAAATAATATGAAGCAAATTATGTTGTTTAATAACATGACTGTTTTTGAGACTCATTTGTCATTAAACTTTTTTACCCCTCGTGCTGTTGCACTGCAGTTGCAGAGCAGCTTTATGGGGGGGAGTTGTGTGGTAGTGATTGTCACCTCTCTAAAGTGAAAAGTTTTAAAGACTTTTACAGGTATTTAGTTAGGCTTTACAAGTTGCAAAGTGATCTTGGAAATCGTCTGGAGAGACATGTCTCAGACTTAGTTTTTAAGTTCATCCATTGAACCTGATTGAGCAGACCTTACTGTTTGCTTCAGATTGTTATGAATTGATTTTTAAATTGTGTTGAGGGACTGGACTTGAGAAAAAATAGATAGAAGCATGTAAAAGGATGCCTTTACCCCCTCCTTTGTTCTATGTATATTTTTTTTTAACACTCTTCCTGTATATTCCCTTAATATGCAAAATCTTGACAGTAATAATTTTGCCCTAATTTGAGCACATTGGATCTAAACTCAGTCTAGTTGTATCCAAATCTCAGCACATCTCACGTGGTTTGAGTGTGCCCACCATGTTTCTGCACTACTGTACCTGATTGCTTTGGAATACATGAGAGACATTTTCTAGATACAAATAAATGAGAACTTGTGGCTTCTTTGAAAGGACTTGCAGAGACCTGTTGGTCCCCTTTGAGAGGACTGAGCTGCGGTGTGAGCGTGTAGTGAAGGTGCAGGGGTTACGTGTGTGTGTGGCTGCACTTCCAAAGCCAGCTTTTGTTTGTAGCCAATATTCTTTGCTTGGTACACCAAGTTAATAAGACTGCTTGTTGGCAGGGGCAGAACTTGTGTGCCTGTTGTCCTCTGTCCTCCTGGTTCCAGGTGGCCAGTGCAGAGGCTTCCAGGTGGCTCTGTGAAGATCTCAAAGCCAGCAGTACCTGCCAGAACAGAGTCAGCTTCATGCAAAGCCTCTCTGGTCTGTCTGTTCTGTCCTCAGTGGAGCTCCGGAGGCCTGGAGCACTGCAGGGGCTTGGCTTCCACACACCTATGCCGGGAGCCGTGGCCGGGCTCTGGTGAGCCTGCCTGGCATCCAGGGGTGTGCCTGCAGAAACACCCCCGAATCCATGCAGGGGCCAGCCTGGCTCCAGACTTACCCCTTCTGGCCACACAGACCTGGCCAGGTCCTGACACGCATTACCCAGAATACTCAAGTTCTGTTTTCCTCCATTGCCCCGAATAACAGCGAGTTGACCGTGCAGGTGTTGGACTTGGGTTGTGTCCTGTGTTTCTTCTGACTTTTGTCTCTGTGCAGAGATGTGTGTAGGAATATTGTAACCAGTTTGACAAACAGTATTAACTTGTAATGTTATTCAAGAAGCCTTGATGCTGTCTTTGCTATTTCGACAGGGTGATGGGCAAGTCAGGGTCCATAGCCAGTAAGAGTGGCATTGTACATAAGTGGAAAAGGCTTTATTATTATTTGTTGTTATTGTTGTTGTTACTATTTAATTTGGATATAGCCCTTGAACATGAAATAATAAGTTGTTTGTTCATGACACATCTATTACCTGAGAGTCTCTTGCACTCTTGAGCGCCAAGGGGAGAAAAAATCCTTGTTTTGATTGGGAAATACCTCTTTTCAACTATGCAAGTGTTAACATTGTTTTGTATCTTTTGCTTCAGTGTGCCTCCTCCATCAGCTTCAAGTAAGATTTTCAAATTTGTCATAAAAGCGACAGTTTTTGGACTGGTGGGATATGGCTGCTACCGAATAGGTCAAAGGACAGTTCAGCTTATTCTCTCGATGCCAGCAGCACAGAGTTATCTTCAGAAGCTGACAGAAATAAGGTCTCAGCATTAACATCGAGCGGAGGCACGATGTGAAGAAGGTGGCTGAAAAAGGGTGAGAGAGACAACAAACGTGAACTGGACTGAACAAAGAGTGAGGTGAGGATTCTAGTCCGAGGTGGTTGATGCTGAGCAAAACCAAATTGCTGTATGATAAAAGATTTGATGCTCAAGTTACACCAGCTATGATCTAATGAATAGGTTTGATTCCTGGTAAGCGTTGCATGAAACCACACGATTCCAGATTGAGGTAAAAGAAATATGTACGCAAATACATATATTATATATATATGCATACTATATATATAATATATATTACTGATGATTTAGTACAGACAGCTTGAAGAGTGTATCTTTATGACTTCTTTTCCAGAGGAACAGAACGACACAAAGTAACCTAATTGGCTGCATCTGCTCCGAAGTTCAGGGACATTTGTCTTGAGTGATTCTTTGCTTTTTTTCCGTAGGTATAATAATACCTAGTGGTGGTTTCTGGTGCCAGACACTTTTACAAATAATTTAGAAGGACATATTCTCAATGTGTGTTTTATACTTAAAACATTTAGGCTTTTTTTAAACCTAAGAGCTTTCAAAAAATTTCAGAATTGTACAGGCTGTCATACGTACACTGCTCAAATTTTGTACAAGCCTTACTGAAGAACAGGAATGTTGCCTTTAGATCGCATCCCTTGTTACCACCACCAGTTGAGTTGTCTTTCTCCTGCGTAGAGAAGGTATAGCCACACCATCAGAATGCAATGTGGTTTGTTTCAGATGTTTACAGGACACTCTGTTCCTTTAGATTAGCTTATTTAAAATGTACTATTTAGCCAAATCCTGCTGGATTCAGTATTGTAAATTTAAGAGACTACAACTACTGTACAACTTAATTTTGTTTCTCGGACCTTTCATTACTGGGACAAGAAGTCTGGAATTGATAGTACCTGCCCCTCATTTTTGATACATGAAAATATTTTATTTATCAATGTAATTTCTCAGTGGATGAATAGTTCAATCTATTTAATAGAAAAGCGGTGTTCAGTTTAGTTTCTCAGACTAGCTGTAGCATTTTATTTGGGTTACCTGCTATTTATACATAGGATTATGGGTACTTGAAACTGCTGTGATTTTTCTTTCTTAATTATCCAGGACAGCCATCCATCATTGATCTATTCATTTTTTTTTTTTAAATCCTAGGTTCATATTTCATAGGAAATTTTTGTACCCTTTATACAGGATTGTCAATGATTGTAAAGTGCCCTCTGCCATCAGCTAGTCCCACTTCAACAATACAAATAATGGAAATTGTCATATCAAAGTTTTAACCTGATGTATTTGAATGGGAGAGTCCCATTTGCTCCTCAAGCTCATACACAATTGCTCATTCCTTAAAGTGAAGTTTTTATCTGTATTAATTACTTTTGAGAATGAAAGATAGGAACCAGTGTGTGAGGCAGGAGGAGGAAGAGGTGATGCTGTGTTTTGTGTTTCTCTGTTTTCAGTTGGTTTGACAAAATGAACAAACTGCTTTTAGTGGGGTGTATTTCCAAAACCTTGTGTTGGAAATGGTCCCATACGGTCTATTGTGTGCTGAAAGTGTGTACATGTATCTTCTGTGCGGTGTTGTCTTTTTCAGTCTTTTTTAACAAAATTAAGGGTCGACTGCTCCTCTCGGTGATGGGAGCTGGTCTGTCCACGCAACCTGGTGCAAAGGCCTCGCACTTTGAAAGTTTTATGAATCCTGGTGCAGCAAATCATTTAAGTGCATGTTTATCTTTAAACCTTTTAAATCTAACCTGATCCTGCAGAGCTCTTAAGATGATGCTAGGTGCTTTTCCGGATCTAGGCCTTACAGTTGTGCAGGGAATAAACTTCAGCAAATGAGAGTGGCAGCAATTCACACATCTTGGACACAAAGTGTAACTGGTAATACAGAATACAGTGGAGGCGGGTCCTTTTATTTTCCATTTATCAGTGCTTAGGAAACCACCAGCCATCTCTAGCAAGAGGAAAAGCAGCATTTGTAAGCAATTTATAGAAGACTAGAGTGACTGCCTGAATTTTGATTCCTGATTTTTTTGTAAATGTTTAACATGTTGTTTACAACTAAGCAGTCCTATTTGAATAATTCTATTACATTTTATGTATATTTTTAAAGGATGAGAGCAAAAGCTTAAGCTCATTCTTCTCCTGGCTTTACTGACATACCAAAAGATTGTTTTGTTGGTTGGGCTTTTTTTGAGAATTTTTAGCTGGTAGAGTTCAATATATTGAAGTTTTGCTTTAAGTTGTCTACAGATTTTTAAGGTATCTGCAGATATTTTAAAAGCTCCGTAGATGTTTGATATCTGTGCTCAGGTAATTTTACACAAAGGAAAACAAATCTAAGGTAAATTTTAGATATGAGCCTTAAACTTGGGTGGGACTAATGCTAAATGATTGTCATGGAGCATTCTTGCAGACTTAATGTTTTGTGTTTTTTAGCCAGAAGTGATTGCCGTGTAAGTTGTCTATTATTCAGTTATTCTCTCCAGTTAATACCTTAAGTCTATTTTTTCAGTCTTTTTTTGACAAAGCATATCAGCAGATTCTTCAAGGAGCCTGTTTGTAGATGGAGAATTTGCAGTTGATCTTCCCCCTATTGCAAACTGGCAGATCACACACGTGCACTGTTCACTCAGTGGCACTGGAGAGCCCGGTGAATTTGCAGAACTAACGATCCTGTCAATCCTTACATGAATGCTGACTGTTGTATATTCAATATGTTGTACTGTTTATGTGGCATAATCAGTGTTTTAGGTCAATTCTCTTCTGTTCTAGTCAATCCTTTCAGTGTTAACAGCTTCCTGTAAAATTTAAATACATGTTGAATTGTCCCAGCCCCACTTCAACCTTATGAAGCCATATTGTATATTTTTGGTGACATGTACATCTGTTTTATGCATTTGTACATGTGATGTAAATTTGAAGTACTTTTAACAATGTGTGCCTTTACTCTAAAGTGATTTAAAGTAAACAGCAGTATGTTCTATTATATAAAAAAATAAAATATTTTAACCACCGTTTCTGTTGAAGGCATTTATTTTCCTTATTAAGCAGGATTTTTACTGAGAGCAAACACTGGTTACCTAGATCTAGTACATGACAATTTCACCACCTAGCACATTTTTCTGAGCAAGAATGGCAGTTGGAGTAAATACCTCCTACTGAGGGGCATCTGAGTGTAATGTTGGAGTAGGGGGACTAGTTTCTCTACCTGCCATGTGTAATTGGTTAAGAGAGGACAGGGTGAGTTTCCCTGCCCTGCACAGGCAAGGAGACAGGCTTCTCAACATGAGTACCTGAATTTGGAGTCCAGGGTTAGGCATGGCAAATGGACGGTGGTGGTGGTGGTGTTGCATTTCTTTTAACTTCTCTCCAGTGCTCAGTCATGTAAGGAGCTGATGGCCTTAGTCCCAGTCCAGCAAAGTGCTCAAACACTGGCCTAACATCAGGCACAGTCACTTCTGCTTACAGTGCTGTCCTCTGCATGGGAATTAAAGACCCTTTAAGTGAAAAAGGTGTTGAATTAGTGGCAAAAAGAGTTTTTAACCTTTCAAATTTAGCCAGGAAAAACAATATGACCATTACTTTAAAAAAAGAAGCTATTAATTAACAGACTCTGCATTCATAGTGGAAATAAGTATATGCCATGCTGTATTCCATATAGATAATGTAATGGCTGAAGAGTGTACTGATTGTATACTTTGTCATTCGGGGTCCATACTTTTCGATTGTATACGGGTGAAGCAAAGTTTTGCTTGTTCAGTCCTGTTGCCCTTGATTAGGCAAAGTTTCCACCGGTTGCATGTTGAGCTGCATGTGCAAAAAAGTGCTGGGTGAGCCGCTGAAGTGGAAGAAGAAAAATCTGAAATGCTGTGTTCCTGTGCACAGGACCGGCAGAGCCTGGGTTTGCACACACCGCAGGCAGCAGCCGGCTCCCGCAGGGCTGTGTTCACCAGTGCCGTGCGTACTGCTGGCCTAGGTCATGTTTATAATGTCTCTTCTTTACCAAATACTGAACCCAATTAAAAAAATTATTTTTTAAGTTAATAATACTTCCTGGATTTCCACTGGAAGCTGGTTTTTGTGTGTTCATTGTAAAACATCTAAAGGGCACTGAGAAATAAATTGGTATTCAAAGTGCCAGGCAGTAGCAGGAGCTGCACATGGAAAAGAAACAACATGCTGTCACTTGTGTAACTAAGATACTCATGTTTGTATTTTCCTGTTTCTTTCTGAAACTGAAATAAACCTTACTTTTAGACTTGTATTTTGAGATTGATTTCATTGCAAGATTTGGGGGGTTTTAAGCATTTGCAGGAGAAGGGTCACTCTTCTGGCTCTGATTGATGAACAGACTTCAGTGTGGTGCTGAGTCCCTTCACTTGGCTGTGGAAATGTGCACAGAAGACAGCAACTGTAGGACACAAGTGGCTCCAGAGATATAAAGCTGACCCTTTATTGGGGAATGGCTCAAAGATAATGGACATGAATCTATGGAACAGTTGTGCGATCAGAGCTTGTTCTGATAAGTTAGCGGCTTGACATGACTTAGGAGCTAGGCAGAACTAGGCCTCAGCAGAAACTGCTGATCACAAGAGAAACGGCAAGGACACTGACCTTGACGAGTACAGTAAATAACTTTTGAGGAAGTGAGAGCTGTAGAAACACGGAACTTGCATAGCCAGCTAACCGCAAGTAGGGGGATCATGCAAATGCAACCTTTAGGGCTTAAGCCAATTAGTAAATGACAAGTATGCATAATTACTGTAACCTGTATAAATATGCATTGTTGAAGGCAATAAAGTGAACAATGCTCTATCACTCACGTTGGGTCACCTCGGCTTGTTCCTCCGCCGCTCGCAATTGTCCCCCGAACAGGGACCTCGACATAGACGGAGAATATTGCGATTATGGAGCGGCGGATGCAGAGAAGCACCGGTAACCGCAGCGACCGGGGGGTCAAGAGCGACTGAACGCTGGTTGTACGGTGTGTCGTTCCGAAGACCTGAGCCATCCGAAAGGGGTTTGCCATCTGTAAGGGCTACTGCAAAAGGCTGCAACTGGTGCCAGAATCAGGGAAGCATCGGCAATAATTGTAGGGTAAGGATATCTTTCGTGATATATGCATACATAGTGTATAAGTGCCAGCGATATGGATCTTGAAGTAGCCCTGGATTTATTGCAGCGCTTTTTAGAAAAGCGAGGAGTAGACTGTATCAAGCATCTAGCGGGCTTAGTAACTTTAGGGCAAGCTAAAGGATGCTTTCAGAATCCAGATTCCCTCTTTGATGTCAGTGAATGGCGGAAACTGGGAGATGTGTTATGGGATATAGTTATAGATGAGGATAAAGCAGCAAAGAAACTAATGAAACCGTGGCGGGAAGTTGTAAACAATATCAAGCGTTATCAGATAGAAAAGAATTTAGCCGCAGTTGCAATGGAGCGACTGGGGGGGGAAGGAAGTGTATCGGCAGGAGCACCACCAGCCAATGACATGTTGTTTGGGAATGATCGTGTTCCACTCCCCCCTGGAGGTATGCCAGTTACAGTGACTAGAAAAGCAAAAGATGAAGTTACAGAGTCTGTAAGCTCTCCTCCAACCCCTCCACGACCTTGCACCCCCACGGCCCCTCCACTGTCTGTAGTGGGGGAGGAAAGCGAAAAGAAACCTGTGAGTGCTGTAGGGAGGTCGCCGGGGTCGCAAATGCGATCCAGAGTAGTTAGGATTAACTGGAGAGAAATAATGAAACAAGCAGCCGAGAATCAACAGTATGATATAATTGGGGATCTCACTAGTGCTCAAGCTTTTCCTGTTCAATTTGAACCAGTTGATGATGATACTATTCAAGGTTCTCATAGCCCGTTGAACTGGAAGCTGTTGTCTCAGTTGCGCAGTACAGTGAATGAGGCTGGGTTGCACGGGGAACCTACAAAACAGTTATTGAACTATATCTGGGGAGGAACCCTCCTGTGTCAGGAAGACATCAAAGTTATCATGAGAATGATCATGACTCAATCTCAATTACTGCTCTGGCAGGCACATTGGCAACGTTATTGTGAAATGTCAGCGCAGCACCCTAGAAATCCAAATGATCCTCTTTATGGGGTAACCGCTGAACAATTGACTGGAACGGGGAGGTTTGTTACCATTGATGCCCAACTTCAGTTAGGGCCAGACGTTTGTCTTGAGGCCATGTGCACGGCCCGATTAGCAATAGCTGCAGTAAAGACCTCCCCCCCCTCGCCGTCATATATGGCTATAAAGCAAGGCAGAGATGAGTCATTTGCGCAATTTATTGACCGCGTAACTGCAGCGATGGAACAGGCAGACGTACAGGAATGGATGAAGCCAGCATTATTGAGGCAGTGTGTCTTAGAGAACACTAATCAGCCTACAAAAGCCATAATATTAACATTGCCAGTAGATGCAACAATAGAGCAGATGTTAGATCGCATGAGTAGAGTGCCGGTGGGGCCGCAAGCGATTTTAGTGGAGGCAGTGAGGGAACTAGGGAAAGATCTAATACAGGCCCAGCAGCAAGCCTTTGCAGCCGTAGCCCCCTTGCGTCAAACTGAGAGGCAACCCCGATCTCCCATGCGCCAAGGGAACAAATGTTTTCGTTGCGGACAAGAAGGACATATCCGTAAAGAGTGCCGTGTCCGGCAAGTTTGGTGTGAAAACTGCAAGATGAACAATCATAGCACCGCAGCTTGTAGACGGTCGGGAAACACATGTGAGCGCGACGGGCCGCCGCGTGACAACAGTGGTGGCTCCTGCTCAGCTGGGTGGGACCACGTCTTTGACTCTACAACAGCGTCAAGCGCCCGCCTCCGGCTCCAACCCGTTCCTGCCAGCTCCTTGCGCCCAGCCACAAGAGGGAGCCTCGGCCTGGACTTGGCAACAGCAGTAGATGTGACATTAATAGACCAACACCCACAGAAGATCCAGACGTGCACTCTTGGGCCGGTATTAATCAATAGCAAGCCACAAGGTGCACTGCTGATTGGACGCTCATCCAGTGGAATAAAGGGACTTTTTATTCTGCCCGGGATTATTGATGCAGACTTTAAAGGGACAATATCCATAGTTGTTCAAACATTATTTCCACCGGTGCATATCCCAATGGGGAGCAAGATTGCCCAGCTAGTTCCTCTTCCTCACTTGACTGAGGACAGGGAAGCCTTGTCAACTATAGATAGAGGAGCAGCTAGATTTGGATCTACAGGAGGTCTCGTTATGTTGACCATCGCTATGAATCGCCAACCAGTGACCACAGCCATCCTGTGTGTGGGAGGCGAGCAAATTAGTCTGGATGTATTACTGGACACTGGAGCCGATCTTACCATTGTCGATAACAACCGCTGGCCTCATAACTGGCCGTTGTTACCTATGGCCAGGGGGGTCGAAGGAGTTAGCGGTCATTCTTCGGTTTTGCGTAGCAAAGATCACGTTCGAGTCATTATCGACAGAAGGACCGCGTCTACTTATATTACAGTGATGGCTCTGCCTCAGGGAGTCAATGGACTGATTGGTCGTGATGTGCTAGACCAATTAGGTGTTATTCTTACCACAAATCGACCTTTTTAGCAACGGTCACTGCAACATGGGCTTTCTCGATCCCACTTCATTGGTTGACTGATAAGCCAGTTTGGGTCGAGCAGTGGCCGTTGAAGAAGGAAAGCCTTGAAGCAGCGCACAAACTTGTAGAAGAACAATTAGCACAAGGACATCTCCAGCTGTCTACTAGTCCCTGGAACACGCCTATATTCATTATCCGAAAAAAGTCTGGAAAATTTCGTCTACTGCATGATCTCTGTGCTGTAAACGCCCACATGCGGGCCATGGGAGCATTGCAACCTGGGTTGCCCAACCCAGCCATGCTACCTGAACATTGGCATCTTCTAATTGTGGACCTCAAGGACTGTTTTTTCACTATCAGCCTGCATCCAAATGACACTCAGCGTTTCGCGTTCACCTTGCCATCTATAAACAGAGAAGTACCTGCACAACGATTTGAATGGGTGGTTCTCCCACAAGGAATGAAAAACAGTCCGACGCTATGTCAGCTCTTTGTTGATAATGCTCTGCGCCCTGTGCAGTCTGCCTGGCCGAAAGCAGTCATTTACCATTACATAGATAACATATTAATAGCCCAAGAGCATCCTTTCACAGATCAGCAACAACTGTTCTTATCTCAAACGTTGCAAAAGGAAGGACTAGTCATTGCGCCCGAAAAGATCCAGTCATCAGCCCCATGGACATATCTTGGATGGCGAATATCTGAATCTCCAGTGCGACCACAGAAATTAGAAATAAAAACTGATATCCGGACATTACATGATGCTCAAAAACTTATGAGCAATCTACAATGGCTACGCCCAGTGGTGGGGATTCCGAATGATGATCTCGAAGTCCTGCGACCTCTGCTCCATGGCGTAGATCCAGCTAGACCTGTGCACTTATCAACTGAACAGCAGCTGACGCTGCAGCAAATTGCTAATCAAGTTACTCAGCGTAGGGTCGCCAAGACCCTAAGTTACCAGTAGACCTAACTATCCTCAATGGACCTTCTCAGCTCATTGGTGCATTAACACAATGCAAAAAGAAAAAGGGGGAAAGGGTCTGTGTCCTAGAATGGCTGTACACAAAACTGCAGCCGCAGAAGTCAATCCAGCAGAAGCTAGAAAATTTAGCGGAACTGATTACAAAAGGCAGGATGCGCATTTTACAAATTACAGGAGCTGAAACGGGAATTATCAGGTTACCTATAAAAAAGGACACGCTAGACTGGTGCATTCAGAAATCTGAAGAATTACAAATTAGCCTGCTCTCTACTGTGCAAGAGATTACAGTAGACTCAGTGAAATCACCAGTGCTACAGTGGATCAGTCAAAATGATTGGATCATGCCGCCAAAAAGGAGTGAAACACCTCTACCTAATGCAGTTACGGCCTTCACAGACGCCGGGAAGAAATCAAGGCGTGCAGCAGTTACCTGGATGGAGGATGGAGTATGGCACCACCATATTTTATCAGCCGTGCCAGGAGACTCATTGCAAATGCTGGAATTAGCTGCCGTCATCTGGGCTGTCCTTCGATGGCATGATCAGAGTCTCAACATGGTAACAGACTCATTGTATGTTGCAGGAGTGCTACAAAGGATAGAAGATGCTAGAGTTAAAGATTCCAAGAACCCTCGCTTGAACGAGCTTTTTCGTCAGCTCCAATCTGCGCTTCAACAGTGTCAGAAGCCATATGCAGTTGTCCACATAAGAAGTCACATGTGGTCCCAAGGCCTGGGTGAAGGAAACCAGAGAGCAGACCAATTAGTAGCGCTCACCGTACCTATAAGTGACTTTGTCAAAGCTCGAGAGGCCCACAATGCCTTTCACCAGAATGCTAAGGGACTGAGAAAACAGTTTAACATTACTATAGAAGAAGCAAAAGGGATCGTGAGAGCATGTCCTGAATGTAGTCATCATGGACCAGGGCTAGGCATTGGAGTGAATCCTTGGGGTCTAGGCCCATGTGATCTTTGGCAAATGGACGTCACTCACGTGCCGGAGTTTGGTTAAGTACCTGCACGTCACTGTAGATACATATCGTCATTTTGTATGGGCAACTCCTCAAACCGGAGAAAAAGCAATACACATAATTCAACACTTGACGAGCTGCTTTGCAGTGATGGGAGCTCCTCAAAAATTGAAAACAGACAATGGTCCAGCATATACCAGCAAAAAAATGAGGAAATTCTGTCAAATGTGGGGAGTTTCACATACCACTGGTATTCCTTACTCCCCAACTGGTCAAGCTATTGTAGAGAGGTCTAATCACACTATAAAAAGATATTTGCAAAAATTTTGGGACATTAAAGACATACAGGAAAAGGTCTCTAAAACTTTATTTGTGATGAACTATCTTTGTATATTTGGGGACTCTGAGGTGGTGCCTGCGAAACGTCACTCTGGGGTCCCTGACACCAGTAAACCACAGGGCATGAAAATTTATTATCGAGATTTGTCGACAGGGAAATGGGAAGGGCCTGCTGAAGTACAATTTATTGGCAAAGGTTATATGTGTGTTCTTACACCCTCAGGCCCACAGTGGATTCTGGCTAGATGGACTAAGGCAGTTCTGGACAGTCGACCGCCGAGAACATCTGAGGGTGAAGAATCTGTGTAGTATATTCACCAGAGACTGATATCAGAATTTTCTTAAAATTAAGCAGCTTCTGATTGTAATACTAAATATTTATCTAGGTTCTGGGTTTGTAAGTAAGTCATTGTTCGACCCTCGGGAAAATGTTTGGGTAACCCTTGGGAGAGCTGCAAATACAACTACCTTTTGTGCTAGTTTGTCCACCCCAAGTGTGCCCTTTGTCACATGTCTTATCGGGGTGCCACTGAATGATGCAGATTGGGACAGGTTAGAACCGACACTCAGAGAATGGGGGAATACGACTGGAAGTGAAAACAAATATGTTGTGTTTGCATGAAATATGAGTGATTGGTTTGACAAATATGACAATTGGGATGACCATCTCCCTATTGGCCCAGAACCTCAGGAGACTGAGCTTGTGGATTCCCTAAATGCTTCTTATTGTGTCTTTATTAATGCTTCACTATACCCCTGCAATGAAGGATCCCGATATCCATGTAACACCACAGTTGAAACTTATGTCTACCCCCCAAGGCAATAAAACAGAGTGGAGTAACTGGTGTAATCAGACGAGCTTCAACGAAACTAAGCCAGTCCCAGGTACTACCTGGCCAAGGAAACTACCAGCCGGTCTGTTTTTTATTTGCAGCAATAGAGCATGGCCTGGGATTCCCTTTCGGCCCACTGGTGGTCCATGTACAATTGGCTCCGCCGCTCACAACCCTTCAGGTGAAAAAATGGAACTGCTGTGCATATTCCCACAACAGCATGGAAAGGGATGGGGAACAGCAGAGTCCTGTCCAGTAGGTCCCAGCTAGGGGGTGTCTAATTATGCCCCCCCTTGCTGCTTGCCTTCCAGCTGCTGCAGGCTTACCAACAGGGATCAAAAGGAGATTTCTACACTCTGAAGAGGCAACAGTGGCAGAGATGGGGCTAGCTTTGTCCTCACCCCCAGAGGGAAAAGGGTGGCAACTCCTTGGCTAGCTCTGTGCTGGGGGCAGCTGCAGTGCCAGGTGAGGAAACACTTGCTGTTGCTTGTTGGATGTTCTCACTGTTGGTTCCTTTATTACTGTACAGGGAAGCTCTAGTGTTAGTTTGAGGGTGGGAAAAGGTGCACGCTACTACCTTCACACTTGCCTCATCCAAGGTGCTTGGTGCCAATGCACCAAGACTGATGCATGAGGGAAAGTGGAAAGAATCAGACTTAATAATACTTAAAAAAAAAAAAATTAAAAAAATGAAAAAAAGTTACACACTTCTTTCAGTTTCAGAATGCTGTGTTTCCTCCCAGCTCAGTGACATTCTTTCTGTGCTAAAATGTCTGTGCTTTTGGCTACAGAGATGATTCCCAGTGTTTGTAGTTTTATTTTGCCTTCTGATTTAGCTCTAAAATACAAGTAATAGCAATAGTTTAGTGCCATCTACTGCCTGCAGATAGTTTACCTGCCATGTCTGGTTTTAAGTGGAGGTGTCTACCAGATCCTGAGGCTATTCTTCAGAGAAGGTAACTGCATACCTCAGAAAGGTTCGGTTTCACTCACCAGTGTGGTACTTGGTGTTGACTGAAATGACACAAAACAGGAATATCCCAAATAATTACTGACTTGTACTATACACCCAGTTCTCTTTCTTCTTGTGATTGTATTGGTGCTTGAGAGGCAGATTCTTTATGAACTAGCAATAATGTATTAACCTTCACTTACAAAAATTCAGTATCTGCCAAAAAGCATGAGTGTGTTTCTTCTAGAGTACTTTATGGAAAATACAGGATTACATTACTAGTGAAGAATGTCTATATCACACCTTAATTTTACTCTTTTGTAAGAACTGTGGCTTTAAAACAATTGAAATTAGTATGGATTTCTTCACTTGTAACATTTCAAGGATAGACTTAATTTGCCCATCATGTAAGACCCAACCTCAGCAGATCTTTCATTCTTCTAAAAGTTTAACATAGTTTTGTTTGTTGCATCAAGGGGCTGCTGCTCTTCTAAGGCAGCTGAAGACTCTGTGGGCTTCTCACCCCAAACCATATCTGCCATGCCAGCCCTGGCAGGCTCTTGGTGCTGCTCTTCAACATGGGGCAGAGTGGGAAGACTTGGGGAACCTGCAGTAGCCTTGATAGTTCACAGTGGTTATCAGCAATTTCTGCATGGACTTCACAGAATGTCAGGGACTGGAAAGGACCTTGAAAGATCATCTGGTCCAATCCCCCTGCCGGAGCAGGAACACCCAGATGAGGTTACACAGGAAGGTGTCCAGGTGGGTTTGAATGTCTGCAAAGAAGGAGACTCCACAACTTCCCTGGCCAGCCTGGTCCAGGCTCTGCCACCCTCACTGAGAAGAAGTTTCTTCTCAATTTTAAGTGGAACCTCTTGTGTTCCAGTTTGTACCCATTACCCCTTGTCCTATCACTGGTTGTCGCCGAGAAGAGCCTGGCTCCATCCTCCTGACACTCACCCTTTATATATCTGTAAACATTAATGAGGTCACCCCTCAGTCTCCTCCAAGCTAAAGAGACCTAGCTCCCTCAGCCTTTCCTCACACGAGATGCTCCACTCTCTTAATCATCATTCAGATGGAACCTCCTGTGTTTCAGGCTGTGCCTGTTGCCCCTCACCCTGTAGCAGGGCATCACTGAAAAGAGTCTGGTCTCTCCTTTTGACAACCACCATTGAGATATTTATCAACATAAATAATATCCTCTGTCAGCCTTCTCTTCTCCAGGCTGACCAAATCTATAGGATGACTTTCATGATGGTTTGTACACTGAGAGCCTCTCTGTGTACGGGCAGACCAGGAACAGCATCCTGAGCATGTGGCGGACAGACCTTGTCCTGCATGTGCTCTCTGGGATGCCCAGGCCCTTTAGGAGAAGGCTTGTGACAGGCAGCACTCCCACAGCGTGGAGCACAGCTCTGTGACTGTGCTGAGGTGTGACCCAGACCAGTTACCCACGACATAACTGAGGGACAGTGTTTATTGACTGGTCAACATGCTATGAGGAAACTAGCAAAACAGGAAAATAATCAATAAACTAAGTACCACACCAGTGATCGAGTTACATTTATGCAAACTGTAAGGCACAGCTATGAAGTTATGAGCTCTCCATCTCAGACCTAATGAGTCTCACACATGGCCAACCCGCAGTGACAGTTTTGTAAGTCCCAAGATGCAGGTTCATCCCTGCACACCACACCATACAGCCAGAGACATGGTGGAGCAAGTCCAGGGGTTATCCCAGGCGATGCCTTCCAGCCTCCCAGGGCCTGAATCCACAGGTCAGTGTTACTACCAGCTGCAGGCATCCACATTCCTACCATCAGCAGGACCTCTCTGGTCTTCTTTGGTGGGCTTCACACCTCACCCTTCATTCTTCAGCATCAGGGCCCACCTTTTTGCCATCTCCTCTCCACCCCAGTTCCTCACAAATAAATAGCCTGTCCCTGATTACTTCCCCTGCATTGGTCCTGGTTTTGTTACAGCCCTACCCAGCTGTGGTACTTCTGATGCCATTATCCAGGCAGTCACAGCCTCACACTGTTACTGGCAGCCTGGCTCCCCATGACCCCCCCCCATGGTTGTCCTGTCAGGTTCAGTTTACCTCCTGCAATTACTTAGGCACAGCTGTTCCACATCAGCCTTGATCCCTGCACCTTATCTGGCAGTTTACATACTGCAGAGCAGCAGCAGACGCACTTGTTTGTCACCATCCGCCAGCACTGCTGGGGCCTCAGCTCTGTGGGGCTGTGTGCTCCAGCAGGACCTCCCTGGGTGCTTGTAAACTCAATCCCTTCCAGCTGGAAACCACCACAACTGTGAGGCTAACAATATATCTAAGATGTCCATCTGGGCACATGAGCACGTTCTTTCCTTTTTAAACAAGCGAAGCTTATATAGAAGGGTAAAGAACAACAACTTCTGTCATAACTAATAACAAGTGCAGGATTAAGTGCTGCATTGCAGTAGCTTTTGGAAAACAACCCATGGATATGTCATACCAATGATGTACAGGTCATAGATTGTGTCCCCAGTTCTGACAGCTCCTTACTTGCCAAGGCTGTCCTCAGGCTTGCAACTTGTCTGCTCCCTGGTTTCTCATCTCCCCTCTGTGTGCTGTCACACTGCCCAGACACCTCATCCCAGCGAGGCCTCTCAGCTCCCAGACAGACATCATTAGTCACTCAGTCTGGAACAAATTCTGCTTTTGAGAACAGGCAAATGAACGTTCACCACCAGCCACATAATGCCACATCTTGAGTCTTCTCCTGGAGTCACAGAGGTCACGTTGTCCTCCCACTCTCCCATTCCAGGTGAGGTGACATATACAAAGCCTGCACTGTTACCAAACACCACCCATGTTCCCACAGTGACTTGCTCCACCAATGTGTGACAATATCCTCCTGGGGTCCACAATTGACTGTACAGAACCAGTTCCATTCAGTTGTCCATTTGCAACAGCAGTTGGTGAAACTTCCCTTGGGATCTTTTTGTTGTACCATCCATGAGAACAGAGCCAATCCAACTGAAAAAACTGTTTTAAGAGCTAACAATTGAGCTCAAGATGCTATTGAATTTATTCCCTTATATTTGTGTTTTTTAACTTGGCAGTTGCTTTTACCACATGCTACCACATTTGGTTATCCCAGGTAGTTACCATTGCTGTTGCAAACAACAGCCTGAAGTTTGTTACCCATTTACCTTGTATACAATTAAAAATTGATGCAATTTTCACACAGTGAATCACAGAATTGTTGAGGTTGGAAGTGACCTCTAGAGTGAAATCACCTGGTCCAACCCCTGCTCAAGCAGGGTCACCTAGACACAGTTGTCCAGGGCTGTCTCCAGACAGCTTTTGAGTATCTCCAAGGATAGAGACCTTCCAGTCATTAGAGAGGCACAACCCACATACATACTGGTCGCACTCTGGACGTATTCTAGAATAGTTGATGCCTCGTATAGAAACTTCCCATTTTACAGGATTAACATGGATATAGTTCTACAGGGTTTGTGGATGGTGTGATTTCAGTTTTGGATATTCTCCATGGCCAAAGCTAAATCTGCACCATCCCGACAAATAAAAGCACATCAGGCAATAGAGCTGTGTCCCCCTATTATTGCACTGGTTGCAAAGATACCATTTGTACCCCATGCAACTTCTGTGGCTGACCCATATTGGCATACAAGCTGAATATCCATTTTATTAGTTCCATCTTTTTGTCTAGTTCATGTTCTCTTACAGGTGAAGTCAGTTAATACAAGCACCTACAAACCTTGTTCAACCTCTTGAAGGGTCCCACATAATCAATTTGCCACTGCTCAAGCAGTGCCCACTCCCAGGGGTCAAAGGCATAACCCAACATGAATTTACAATTCACAGAATGGTTTGGGTTGGAAGGGGCCTTTAAAGATCATCTAGTCCATCCCCTAGGGTTGCAAGGGGCTTCCACCATCCACATACTCCACACCCCTGGACTTCTACAGAAACTGTGAAAACAGGGATTTTAAATCCCAATCTATTAAGCTTTTGTTGCACCCCCTGAGCCTCCTTGTGACCCTTCTGTGCTTTGGTAGCGTATGGGTACTGGGAAGAGGAGGCCTGTGGCTAGAACTACCTCATACTCTTAGTTTACTACCTAGTTTCTGTTTTACTTCTAGACCAGCACTTTACTCACTTGGGGACTCCTGTGCTCACTTCACTTTGAGGCAGCAGCACAAGTTCTCCCTTGGACAGATCTACCTTGAACAGAGATGCAAAATTCATTCCCAAAACGTTTGCACCACCCTTTTACCAGAATTATCCACCCATCCAGTTTATCTTCCCCTGGCCACAACTGCATTCCTACTGCTTTTCCCCTTCCCACTCCCAATATACGGGAGTGACTCTGATAATCTAATAATGTTGTCTCTGATCCCATAGCAATTAAGAACGTAACTTCCCACCCACCGCCCTCGACCAGACATTGTACCTCCACGCAGCCCCTTCTCCCTGCACACCGGGTCAGTGCCATGGAGGTTAACCCCATTGACAGCAGGGGTTGGGACTCCTAATCTTTAAGGTCCCCTAAGGGTGGGTACAGCTTTCTCTTTGGGATAGGAGATGATATATTCATCTGTTTCAGTTTTTCCCAAATCTCCTCGTGGTCCAACCCCTTTTCCTGAAGGATTTTCTTCATTTTGGCAAGCAAAACTCTAGTGGGCTGACTATCTAGCTCTCCTTCATTCACCCCCTGGTTTATTAAGTATCTCCAAATCGTCCCTCTAGGAATGTACTTCCTTCCCTTTGCCCCTGCCCTGTCCTTCTTCGCCACCCCTTTCCCCTTGGTCCCCATCAGGGTCCCCATGTTCTCTAAGGTAGCCATGCATTCGCTGAGGGGGCGGCCAATTAAAGTAGACCCCAGGCTGATGAAAAACCCCTTGTGCAGCTCAGGGGCACGGCAGGCCAGCACCCCCACATCCCCCTGCTCCACATTCACCCCAAAGATGTCAAAGTCGGGGGTCACTGGTTTCTCCCTTTGCTTTAACACCCGGAGTAAGACATTCCCACACAGGTAGGCTGCTGCCTCCTGGACATCTCTCCAGGGTGCCCCCTCCATGTTGTCTCTGAGAGGTTCATACTCTCCCAAGTTTCTAATAACCAGCCTTAAGATCTCTCCCCCCACAGTCTCCCCGGCAGGCAGGGCTCTGATGATCGCCCCCACCTTGGGCCAGGGCAGCCCGATGGCCATCACCACCTGTTTCGCCGCCTCGATCGTGAAGGGAGCGCACTGCTCCAAGGTCCAAATGCGGTTCACCCACACGGGCCACCCCTCCTTGCCTTTCCTCCAAACCTTCTCTTTCCCGGACACATCCCCCGCTCCCTGGCCTGTCTCTCCCTGCGCCGGCTTCGCTTTCCTGGTGCCCGCAGCACCCGCCCTTGGCACCGACGGCTCCTCCTGCGCCTCCAAACTCCAGCCGTCCCCATCCCACGCCTCCGGGTCCCAGTCCGCCTTACTGAGAGCCGCCACCTTCCTCTGGTCCAAACCCTTCCCCAGGGACAGCAGGGTGCCCAGGCACTGCACTTTCCTTCTCAGCCGGGCGTTCTCGGCCGCCTCAGCCCTCAGCTCTTCCCTCAGCTTGTGCAGCTGCTCTGTCTGCTGCCTGAGCAGCGAGCTGTCGCACCGCAGCGCCAGCACCTCCTTGCGAGCCACCTGCAGGCTGTTCTGCAGGCTCTGGATGCACCGCTCCTTCTCCTCCACCGCCGCCTGCAAGACCTGCGCCAGGTCGAACAGCAGCCACTGCAGGGCCGAGCACTTCTTCTCCCCCTTGGGATGGAACACGGATATGTAATTCAGCCACTGCTTCTCCGCAGCTTTCAGCGTGGGGTCTTGCTCCACCACCTTGTAGTCCCACGGGTCTCCCCCGTGCTCCAGCATGGCCTGCACCAGCGCGCCCCGCTCCTCCTGCCGCACCGGGCTCTCCGGCTCCTCTTTCTCCTTTGACTTCCCTCCTCTCGTCAGCCAGGACATCTTCACGCCGGCCAGCTCGGGGTGAGCCGGCAGAGCCTCGACCAAACCCACGCCTGCCGCCCCCCGGGGCTCTCCCCGCTTCCGACCTGGCGCCCGAGGCGCAGCCCAGGCAGACGGACCGTCCGCTGACTACGGAACGCGACACCAGGGCACCGGCGAAGCACCAGGGCACCGGCGAAGCACCAGGGCACCGGCGAAGCACCAGGGCACCCCAAAACCGCAGCGCCCCCCGCTGGCTGCACTCAGCTGCCCCTCGCTGCTCTTCGACCCGGTCGGGTTGGGCCCCCCGCGGCACCAGGTTTTATCTTCCCCACGCGCTGCCGGCCCCAGCGCCCCGCCCCCAGCGGGACCCGGCCCCGCCCCTCGCGGGGTGTGAGCGGGGCGTCCCGGTGGGCGGGGCTGTGTGGCCGTCGCCCCGCCCCGCGGGCAGGCCCATGGCCGCCGTGCTGCGCAGCAGCTGCCGCTTTCCCCTGGTGCTGCTGGCGCGGCCGGGCTGCTGGGGCCGGCTGTGCTCGCTGGGCTCCGCTATGCAGCAGCCCGGCGCTCTCCCGGCGCGGCCGGGCAGCCCCGAGGGCGGCGCGCAGGCGGGCGGCGGGGGCTGGCTGAGCGCTCTGCGCTTCGACAACCTGGCGCTGCGCTCGCTGCCGGTGGACGCCTCCGAGGCCAGCGGGCCGCGGGCCGTGCCCGGCGCCTGCTTCTGCCGGGTGCGGCCCAGCCCGCTGCAGAACCCGCGGCTGGTGGCCATGTCGCTGCCGGCGCTGGCGCTGCTGGGGGTAGAGGCGCCCGTGGGCGATCGGGAGGCGGCGGAGGCCGAGGCGGCGTTGTACTTCAGCGGGAACCGGCTGCTGGCGGGCTCGGAGCCCGCGGCGCACTGTTACTGCGGACACCAGTTCGGCAGCTTCGCGGGGCAGCTGGGCGACGGCGCCGCCATGTACCTGGGCGAGGTGCTGGGCCCGCGGGGCGAGCGCTGGGAGATCCAGCTCAAGGGCGCCGGGCTCACCCCCTTCTCCCGGTAAGGCCTGGCCTGGCAGCGCGGGGAGGGACGGTGCCGGGGCCACCCGGTGCAGCCCGGTCTCGGAGGAGCTGCAGCCGGTGTCCCGGTGCGGGGGCGGTTGGTTCGGGGATGGCCTTCCCTGCCTGCTGTTGCATTAGCGAGGCACTTTACAGCGCGTCTTGTGCTGAGGATCCTCCCCTAAAACATCTCTTGAACAGGGGGTGTCAAAGTCCTGTTCACCGTTCGGCCCTTTGAAGGCAACGGCGAGGCTGAGGTGTCCCCCGGTGAACAGGACTTTGACACCTCTGGCTTAAACCCCCGTGTTGTTTTTTTTTCCTATCGCTGCAGCAAGCGCAATGCATAAATGCCAACTGTGAAGGTGGCCACGTTTTCCTCTGGAAAGCAAGACTGTAATTGCAGTCTCCTTCAGTTGGTACATCGCTTCAGTCCCTGGTTGTCCTCCTGTGAGGTTTTCCCCCCTTGGGAGGACGCAGACCATGGTGGAAGCGGAGCAGCACTAAGCAGTAGGGTTAGGCTTAGGGTTGGGGTCTGACCTGACTGCTCGCTGCGACATTGCCATGTGGCTTTTCCTCCATCCTTCCTGGCTGTGGGAGGGAGTGGTGGGAAAGCCCCAGAAATGGAATGCTGTCCAAATCACTGCAAGGGATCTTCATTAATCGGTTTAGCCTGCACTGGTTTAAGTCTTCGGGTCATTTTCCCACTTGCATTTCCTATATTTTCTATTCCAGCTGTCCAGGCTCAGTAACACCTTAGTTTCATGCATATGGTGCTCTCAAGGCCTTCTTCAGGTCTGTGAAGGTTAAGGAAACCACAGTGAAAATCCCAGATGCTGTGGTGGTGGTCTAGGTCTGCCCTGGGCAGCCGTCCTTGTCTGTGGCCTCTGAAGTGCTGTCAGTGGGGGCTGAGAGCCACCCACACCTGTTCTTTTTACTTGATATCTATTAAATAAGCTAGTTTGCAATTTGCTGTCCAGTTATTTTTTTTAAATGCAACTGCCTTGTATGCCCATATTTAACACCACGTTTCTAGATTACTTACCCAGAAAGATCCAAAAGAGTATTCTTTTTCAAGAGGCATAATAGTAGCCATTTTATCAAGAGGAAATTAATGACTCATCATGTAATAAAGTACCTATAATTGTCCACAATTTTTGAAAGACTCTACTGTGTCAATAAATACAACAGAGTTAATGATTACAAGTGAAGGTTTGTTTTCTTCTGTTATATGTGGTCATCATTGCAAGTGTGTTGTATCTGTCTAGAGCTTTAACAGAAGTTTGAAAGTCTGGCTTTTGTTCTCCAATCTGCCAGTGCTTTGCTGTGTGGCTGCGGTCCGAGCTTGTCACTTCTAGGCTGTTGTTTCTCCACTGCTGGAGGGAGATGGCAGTTCCTGCCCTTATAGCCTCAAAACTCTATGTGTCTTCTTACTGCAGACAAGCTGATGGTCGGAAGGTCCTGCGGTCGAGCATACGGGAGTTCCTGTGCAGCGAGGCCATGTTTCACCTGGGAATACCAACAACGAGGGCTGGAACGTGTGTGACGTCTGACTCGAAAGTCATCCGTGACATATTTTACGATGGGAATCCAAAAAACGAAAGGTGTACGGTTGTTCTGAGAATAGCTTCTACATTCATAAGGTAGAATCCTACTTTGTTGGGATTTTTTTTTTCTTTTAAAACCAAGCACAGCAGTCTTTTAAAATACTATTTTAAGTGTATTTTCATAACAGCACTATTTGTGTATTTCTCGTTCTGGAGGCTTGGAACTCTCTTGCTGAGCTGAAGAAGGTACTTTTCTTGTCCAGCAGATGGGATGAGCTGGTGTCTTTACACCCAGACAGATAAACACCAAGGATGCTAGCCTAGTAGAAAGAAGAACTAAGTTCTGCAGACCTCAGGAGAGTTTTTTCACGTTTATGCCTGCACAGAATAGATGCTTTTATTGATGTTGGTAGCAGTGTGGTGGATTATAGCTCTATGCTTAATTGGAAAACTTCTCTAATGTACTACTGTCAAAGTTTGGGTGTACTTTCCCTGCCTGAGAATCGTATGAGGTTCCCTCTCTGCCACAGAACATTAGGAGTTTCAGGCAGCTGCATTGCTTCTTGTAAGGTAATAGAATATTAGAGGCAGGTGAGGCGTAAAAAATATCTGTGTGCATGCATATATATACCTGGAAAAAACTATCTTACATGCTTGATGTACAGTCTAGTATTTTTAAAAAGTCCTGTTCCTGTATATTTCCTCAGGATAAGAATTTTTCTGTAGTAGTTGTAAGAAACTTCAATGAGCTGGTCTTCAGTACTGGCTGGCATCTTGATCTGTCAGTTTAGTTACACGCAGATTTATGTGCTTCCTTGTGTTGAGTCACTGAGTCTTGCCAAGTTCAGTGTAGGAATCTTGCAGGTCTTTTCTCTCTGTCAGCTGAAGGGTTGGTGTTAAACTCGAGATGATGTGGTGTTACTGCAGAAACAGTAGATGTTTTTACTACTATCAAATGAAGTTAATAGTATCAGATAATACTAAAACATGTTTTTATCATTTTTAAAACAGATTTGGTTCTTTTGAAATTTTTAAACCTCCTGATGAATACACAGGACGCAAGGGTCCCAGTGTTAACCGGAATGATATTCGAATACAGATGCTTGATTATGTGATCAGCACTTTCTATCCAGAAATCCAGGAGGCTTATTCAGACAACAGTGTTCAGAGGAATGCTGCTTTCTTCAAAGAGGTAAGAAAGATCAGATTCTCTTCATTAATCCATAGTGGTCCTCTTTAGCAACTTCATCTGCAAGCGCAGATGACTGAAGTCAGTTAATACCTTGTATCATCTAATTGCCTGAGATATTTTTTTCTTTGGAGAAAACACTCTTAATAGAACTGCTCATCAATGAAAGTAATGTTGATATTGATCAAACCAATGAAAGCAGTTTAACATTTTTAATAGTAAATCATTATTTCTCTGCTCTGGGGGATATTCCCAATACTTGTCTCCATTTGCCAGGAGTGTCTTATGCTGTGAGGGTGAATTCTGGTCCCAGCTCTCAGGTGATGAGCTGACAGTAACCTTGAGAGGTGTCCCTACCCCAGGGGAGATCCTGGCACGCAGCCCACTGCTGTGCAGGAGAGCTCAGCAGGGCCTGGGCTGCCCACTGTTCATGGAGTAAGATGATTGATTCCCACTTGTATTTATGTACCAGCTGCAGATGTTAGTTTCTTCAAAATTTGACTTGAGTCGGACATTGACCAGCACTGTGGTTCTGTGGGCACCCTTGCTGTTGTGTTGTTGTCTGTCTCCCCTGAATCCACTTCCAGCTGGACATGGCCATCATGACCAGACGCATCCATCACAACCAGCACTGGTGGTCTTTGCTTGAGCAGGGTTACAGGAGAAGGTTGAGGAGGAGGGCTGGGAACATGCTGCCACACTAGTCCTGCCTCTTTCTGCTTTTGGCTGCTTTTCCTGGCCCAGTTACTACTGGTTTCCTACCCCATACTGGCACGCTTTCCCCATTGCCCCAGCCTGCCTTGGTTGGTTGGTTTCTTGTGCTCCTCCAGCCTGTACCTGTCCACACTCCAAGCCTGCGCTAGTGTTGTCTCTTCATGTTTTCTCCTTAGCAGAGACTTTCTGTACCTGTCTCCATCTGAAAAGCACCCCAGTCTGTTACCTAATTTGACAAATATGTCCATCTTTTTGACAATGGGGAAGTGCTGTCACCTCAGCTCTTGTGTGTTTATCTTTCTTTTTGTACTGTGGAAGAAATGGAGGAAAAATGTACGAGTGATTGTATTTGACAGCACTGTCTAGAAAGGAGACACTATTGTCTGTACCTTCTCAAATAATTTGTAGGTGTTGTTTATATTTAAATGAGCACGTCCTTGAGATAAGTTTCCTATTCATATATACACATACTTGTTTTCTAGTATGGCTAGCAGAGGAAAAATGTGATCAAAAGAAATAAAGGTCAAAGTGAGTGCAGAGTTGTCTCTTTACAGTCAATGTTCCCATCTTTGAATGGCACCCAAGCTTTAATTGCTTTCAGGTGTTCTCATTAGTGGGATTTGTTTTTTACCAGAGCACTGACAGCGGGTTATACATTCGTACAAAGACATCCAGCAGTCATGAGTTGCCCTAAGGCTGGTGTGCTTTCATCCCGGCTCTGCTGGCCTGGATTTGTTTATTTTTAAGCTTTCCCATCTTCCTGGCACAGAGCTGTCGTGCAGGCTGTGTCTTGTCTCCCTTGCTGGTTATGGTGTGTCAGTAATCAGTTTTGCACATGTGTAGCTAGTTGGTACCTTTGCTGTTAACTAGCTCTTTTTTAAAACCTTAATAAGATGCACTTACATTGCAGCTGGACAGAACATCTGCTTTAAATTTCTGTACACTGATGGCTATTTGGGGAGATGGGCGATTTTAGCTATGAAAATAGTTTGATTTAAAAGTTGTAGCTAATGACTACATAAATTTTTTATTTACAACAATTCAGTAAAGTAGTTATAGATACCCATGTTTATTTAAACACCAGGTTAGCTTCCTGGATTTTAGATTTAATGAGGCATATATAGTTGTAGTTGACAGGTGGGCTAATTCATTAAACAAGTAGAACTATTTTAAAATATTACACTATTTATTCGAACACTAGGGCACATGCGGTGATTACACTCAAGGATTCCACAACAGTAACTCTCAGGCAGCTGAAAAACTCTGATGAAACTTGCATTTGGTGAAGAATTGCATTTAAAGAAAATTTTCATTCTTGGAGTAGTTTTACTTAACCTCGTAGCTTTTTTTCCCCTCTCTAAACATATTGAGGGAAGTGCTTATCAGTGCTGAAACTTCTTAGCAGGGGATAATTTTTTGTGTAAACCACTAACCGTCCTGTAAATCACTCTTACATACCAGGTAAACAAAAAGACTAATTTTACATTAGGCTTTGTTGCATATAGTTAGTGTATTTCTTAGACTTTGCTTAGGCTTTCTCCTGCCTGTAGTTAAAGGGTCTTTAGTAGTAAGCAAATGTATTTGCATCATGTCTGGAATAGTAGGCAGGTCTGTTGTCAGTTTACCTTATTTCAGTGTTCTGTCTCCAGTGTGTTTTGAAGCTGCCTGGTTGACTTGCAAGTCAAGTACGGAAGGAAAGAAGCAGCAGCAAACAGAAATGGGAGGCTGAGAAACAGAGCAGTTAGTAACAGGAGGAGAGAGGCAAGCTGTCCTTAAGATACCTGTGTGTACAGCACTGCCAGAATCTGCTTCCATCAGAGCCCTAGAAAGATCAGTTCAGACTAGGAAATGCTTGGGAATACATGGATGTGTTGGAAATACGTTGTGTTGAAAAGTGAAAAAAAATGTCTTTTAGATAACAAAACGGACGGCGAGATTGGTTGCGGAATGGCAATGTGTTGGGTTTTGCCATGGCGTGCTGAATACAGATAATATGAGCATAGTTGGACTAACCATCGACTACGGCCCTTTTGGTTTTATGGACAGGTCAGTGTGGCATAATTTTTTAAAATGTGCATGTGCTTGCTATGTGGAACAATCCTGATGTTCACAATTGCTTTAATATTTTATTACTAAAGCAGATTTATGAACCCTTTATATGACAGCGTAGATTAACTTAGTTCTAGTTGTCCTGTGATTCTTCATTTCAACTTCTTTTTAACTATATTCACAACATCTCTAACTGTTAGACTGTTCTCGTAGCCTGTGGCGTTTCTCAGTGTTTGAGAGGGCAGGAAAATAATAAGGTAACTTTGGGAAAAGATTCAAGGAGTGTTCCCTTTCAAATTTTTTAGTTTTCCTAGAGGACACTAAAAAAATAAAAATAATACTTCTCATGGTATTGGTATCCAGCTAACTAGAAGAATGCTAACTATTTCTTCATTGTAGATATGACCCTGAGCACATTTGCAATGGTTCTGATAACACAGGGCGCTACGCTTACAACAAGCAGCCAGAGATTTGCAAGTGGAACCTGGGGAAGCTCGCCGAAGCTCTGGTTCCAGAGCTGCCCTTGGAAATCAGTGAACTCATCCTGGAAGAGGAATATGATGCAGAATTTGAGAAACATTATTTGCAGAAGATGAGGAAGAAACTAGGCCTAATCCAGCTGGAATTAGAAGAAGATAGTAAGCTGGTGGCTGAGCTACTTGAAACCATGCATCTCACAGGTTGGTGAGGAGCACAGTGGGTTATTATTTAATAGCCCATCAGTATCTTACAGTCAAACCATAATGGAGTTTTTATCTTGACTTTACAAGAAAGCAACCTCATGCAAGTACATTGTCATCTGAGGGAAGAACAAAAGTCTGAAAAATAATTCCCTTTGTGTGAACCCTGGGGCAGTTGTTGCCTGGATAGAGGGCTCCCCATCTCACACCTGCACCCTCACTGAGGGGGCAGGTTATTTGCTATTCAGAGGTGACCTATGCTGCTGTGGGAAAGGGTTTGGAAGAAAATGTGGGACCTGTTTTCTTACTGATTTGTTATTCACATTACTCATATTGTTTACTTTTTCAGGTGGAGACTTCACAAATATTTTCTACTTGCTAAGTTCATTCTCAGTACACTCTGATCCTTCAAAATTGGAAGATTTCTTAGAAAAGGTTACAAGTCAGTGTGCTTCTCTGGAAGAACTGAAAGTTGCTTTCAAACCACAGATGGATCCAAGGTAATGCTCTACTTAAATGCTTTTGGCCCATGCTTTTAGTTTCATGATAACCATAGTGAACTCTGCATGCTGTGTAATATTTGACTAAATTTGGAAATTCCACTGCTAAGTAGATGCATCGTGATCTACAGCAGTGGCGATTCTTGTATGTTTTGTGCCTGGTGAATGCTCAGCAGCAACTTGCAGCAGTTGGCTCTTGGGCTGAAGTTGTCTGAGCTTTTGTTTGGTTCTTGTTTTTTTTTTTTTCCCCACTGTCACTGCTGACTAAGGCAATGAGAGCACTGGATAGTGAAGTGATACTGAAATATTTTGTAGAAGAATTGGATTTACCATGTTCTGCCAGTGTGCTGTTGGCAAATAATCACCATGTTTTGAAATAAGTGTAACCTAAGTGCATGCTTTGGGCTCTCAAAACTGTGTGGTGCCACCCACGTCCCATTTGATGGGTTATGTTCTGCAGCTCAGCTGCTCTGGGCATGGAAAGATGCTGAGGTTTGTTCAACAGCTACTTATAACCATGAGTGCAGCAGTTTTTCATTTTTTGGAGCAGTGGAAAACAGGGAGTGACAGTGACTCATGAATTCATCATTTTTATTTTTCCTAGCATCGTCCCAGATGAGGAAGAAATTAAAGTGGGGATATTTTGGGTAGGGTGTCAAAGTGTTTCATGAAGGCAACGAACCTACCAGGTTCTTCAGCCTTTTCTGTGTGTTGATATCACAATTAACTTACAGAAAGCAGAGAGCTGAGAAGACAGGCTGGTGTGAAACTTGTTCATACAAGTTTGGTGTTATGCCGAGATGGTTGGATGTAGTAATTTAGAATTTTGAAGATCTTACTGATTATTTAAGTTTTAGTGACAATGCACTAAAATGAAAGGGAACTGAATTAAGCTGCTAGATACTACTCATTTAATTAAGTTGCAGGTTTCAGCTACTTTGAAATTGTAAATGGCTATCAGGCAATATGAAGCTGACTCATGACAGATGAGACTTTTTTTTTTTTAACATTACTTTCAGACTTAGAGGAACATGAAAAGTAGCTATAAATCATCATTATATGGATGTAAGGCTTTGGAGGGCCATAGTACTGTGTTAAAGTGAGTACATAACTGATTTTTGTCACAGCACTTGGATATCATAGGGCTGGGTGTGTTAGATGTGTAAGTCAGATTTGCATAGTATTTTTGAGCTCATATCTACAAAGCACCTAGCTTATCTCTGCTTATTAAAAGTAGGAAAATGTAATCTGATATAATTAAATCAGTTATTTGTTTTGCTGCCAGGGAAGAATGTTTCTTTTCTCCTTTGTTTATAAATGCATTCAGAGAAGGAAGTAAAAACACTTGGTGTGTTTTGTTATGCTACAACTCAACACTCTTAGCGGTTTTATTTTACATTTTGCTCTAGTGCAGTTATTAATCAAAGAAAAATAGAAGTTGGCTAGCATGGTATCGAAAACAAGGTGAAGCTATTGTACAGCACCAGCTAACATAATCAAATGTAAAAAGATAGAATCTTAATCAAACTTGCACCAAAACAACCTGGATATTGTTAGGAACTTTCTACCACAAAGCAGTTCTCATGCTGTGAATGTTTTCTTACCTACTTTACAGTTCACAAAGATGGATCTTGACAGGCAGCTCATCCTTAATGTGTTTGTTTCTCTTGTTCCCAGACAACTGTCAATGATGCTAATGTTGGCTCAGTCCAATCCTCAGCTGTTTGCATTAATTGGAACAAAAGATAGTATAAATAAAGAATTAGAACGCATTGAACAGTTCTCTAAACTGCAGCAGTTAACAGCAGATGATTTACTGAGCAGAAATAAAAGACACTGGAAAGAATGGCTGGAGAAATACAGGTAAGGTTTCTCAGTGTGCAGAGCAGTATATTTGTTCTGCATTTCATTTGAGAAGAGTGTGCCAGTCTCACAAAAGACACCCTGTCCCAAAGCGTATGGGCTGGGAGGGATGCGAGGGACATGCAACTCAAAATATTAACTACTCCAGGGCCACTGTCTGGGTTGCTGTGGGAGTTCAAGGGCATCTGTGTATTTTGTTTACTAGATTTTGGGGAGGGATGGGGGTATAGAAATCACCTCCCATCAAATCTATTATTAAAACTGCTTTAAGAATGTTGATGTTGATTCTGGCAGATACTAATTTCAGTTGTGAGCTAAGTGCTCCCTAACTAGAGTTGACTGCTCTCTAAGTATTTTATCCTTTTACTTTTTGTTTCTGAAGCAAAACAATCTATGCATTAACATAGAAAGCAAGCAGAAGTATTCTCAAAGAGTAACTGTAAAAGAAGTCACAGCCAGAAAAAAATGTCCAGACTATGCAAGCAGGCATAACTTAAAATCCTAAAAACCCAGTGTTAGCAGGAGATTTTCTTTAAGGAAAACCCCTTAGTAGAGCATTAGATGTTTGTGCTGCATGGTCAGGACTCCTTTGCCTCACCTGGCTGCCTGTGGTCTTGTTCTCCAGCAGGACTGAGATTTTTAGCAAGTGTTCCTGCTAATGGGTAGATCAAACTCCCTCAGCTGTGTTGTATCCCTTTGATCAGAACACCAGAAGCTTTAGCCAATAAACAAGCACAGAAATACTTAAACCAAGTTCTGAATGTGAAAGCTTTTGCAGAGCAGTGCAGAACAGCCCATGCACCGCTGTGCGTGTGGGGCGGGGTTGTCTTAATCTGACTTTTCAGAGAATGTGCAAGGTGTGCCGTTTCTTCAAGCCTTCTCAGGACCTGCTGATAGTCTGTAGTGCTGCTTTTGAAGGAGGTGGTGTTTTGTAATCTGTTGTTAATGCTGGATTTTATAAATGGAGAGGACTATAGATGATGAAATATTAAGAACTGCAAACTACGGATCTCAGGGCAAGGAAGTGGGTCAACTTTTACGTGCAGATCTTGCACCAAACCAGTTGCTTTCACTTGCTTAATTTCAGAGTCCGTTTGCAAAAAGAAATTGAAAACGTTAGTGATGCTGATGCCTGGAGTGCTGATCATGTGAAGGTCATGAATTCAAACAATCCAAAATATATATTGAGAAATTATATTGCCCAGAATGCCATAGAAGCAGCTGAAAATGGGGATTTCTCAGAGGTATGCTACTACTGCTTAACTTCTCTCTGGGTTTGTGTGGATGTGTAGTGGTGCTCTTGATGACTGATATTATGCCAGGTGAGATTCATTCTGGCATCACAGGTAGCTAGGGGACTGGGAGTTTGCTGTTGAGAAGGTCTGGATTGGTTTTGAGGGAGCTGTGGTTTCAATGACTGCAGAACAAAGAAAGGAATTGAAAATCTGAGTCTGAACAGCTTTTGTATGCTGATATCAGGACAAGGCCCTCACCCCTGCTTCTGCTCTCTTCTGTATGGTGTCTGCTGTGGGAGGCAGTAGGGGGTGAATGTATAGAATCGTAGAATGCTTTGGGTTGGAGGGACCTTTAAATGTCAACTAGTCCAACCCCTGGGAATAAGCAGGGACATCTTGAACCAGATCACGTTGCTCAGAGCCCCATCCAGCCGGGCCTTGAACGTTTCCAGGGATGAGGCATCCACAGCTTCTCTGGTCAACCTGTTCTAGTGTCTCACCACCCTCACCATAAAAAAGTTTCTTCCTTATGTCAAGTATAAATCTCCCCTCTCTTAGGTTAAAACCATTACTCCTTGTCCTATTGTAACAGGCACTGCTGAAAAGTCTGCCCCCATCTTTCTTATAGGCTCCCCCTAAGTACTGGAAAGCTTCTATAAGGTCTCCCTGGAGCCTTCTCTTCTCCAGGCTGAAAAACCCCAGCTCTCTCAGCCTGTCCCTATAGGAGAGGTGCTCCAGCTTTCTGATCATTTTTGGTGACCCTCTCCAATAGGTCCACATCTGTCTTCATTCTTGTTCCTTGCTGTGCTGTTATCTTTTAAAAGTCATGGCTTTCACCTGGCGAGTTCAGCATGTGGATTGTAACATCCAGAATATGGGAAAATTAATTTATTCTCAGAAATTACATAAGACCTTGTATTTGAGACTTTTGGTTTATTTGAGGTTGAGCTCCATACAGATACAAACTCAGCCAGTCAAGATTTTACAGTTTTCAGTTTATTTGATATGCATATTGTTCACCTGTTTAGCTTGTCTGAAGTTAGTGTATTAAATACAATATACTCAACTATTATATGGTTGTGAGGTTCTTCCCTACATTGTTTTGCCTTTACTTTCTAAATTCTCATAACCATGCTATGTTTTCTTTCTAGGTAAGAAATGTACTGAAACTCTTGGAGAATCCATTCCAAGAAGCAGAAAGCTTCGGGGAGGTAAAGGAAGATGCCGAAGAGGAGGGAGCAACAGCTGCAGCAGCTGCTTGTGCTCAGGAAACCAGCAGTAGACTGCCGTACTGCAGTAAACCTCCACTCTGGGCTTCAGAGCTCTGCGTTACATGATCTTCGTAGCTGCCTTGTTTCATTTTTTGCTGTAAACTGAAGAGACTGATCCTCCTTCAGCAGTGAAGAATTCAGCAAGGCAAACAGCAAAGTGCTATTAAGTTATTGAAACAACCCTACATTTGGATGCATCTGCAACAGACTTCAGCTGTGCTTAATTTGAAGCAATTGTGGATCACTGGAACAAACTAGTGACAATCACCAGTCCTTATACATCTGTAATTTAAATGTTTTGGAACTGAAAATCTTTCCTTTATTCATACTGCACCGCAAGTAGAAAGCAATATTTTACATTGAGGCGGGCTGAATTTTGAACATCCAAATGGAGTTGTTATGTGAAGACAAAAATAGCAAGTCAGGAATCTGATCTGTTTTTGTCTGATGTCTTAACTAATAGTACTTCTAACATTTATTTGCTGCTTTCTCTATGCAGGGACTTTTCATCCTCTTCAATAGAGGAATAGATTCCATGTTGCTTGTTTTTAAGCTATGTTTCATTTAAGTAAGTAGTTCATTTCTTGTGAACCTTCAGATTGATCATCTATTTTTAGAGAATTGTTTTGGTTTTTGTTTTTTGTTTTTTTTTTTTAATACAATAAGAACAGAATTAAGAGAGAAAATATATATATATATATATATTTGCACTTGAAATTCATGGTGGTAAAGCTCATTCAGGTTCAGTATATTTGCATACAATGCGGACATATTTACTAAAATCATGGGTGCCGTTTGTAAGTCAGTTGACTTGGGCAAGGTCAGGTAACCAAATTAGAGTGAACTTTAAACTACCCCAGTACTCACATCCAGGTTCACTGTCTGTTTGTGTGCTCTTCACAGAGTCTGCTTGTACGAGAAGCGGGCAGGTGGGGTGCCTGTTCCTGCTCACTCGTCAGGGGGATTTTTCTATTCTCACTCTGGTCTTGTACCTTTTAGTTTGTTTCCATGGTCTTTGAAAATCTTCATGCTGCAAGTTGCCCTTCAGGAACACGTTCTTTGAGCTTTACAGAGGGTATCGGGGGAGGATGGGAGCTGACTTGCTTGCAAGTTACTTACTGGTAGTGTTTGTTGAGGTTTTGGGGGAAAGTTGGTTGCCATTACTGCGACATCAGCAAAAAAAAGTTGTTCTGTAGTTAGCTATTAATTTGCTTTCTCGACTTTTTTCTAAAGGACTCTATTACTGGTTCAGATACCTGAAATCTTGTGAAAAGTTTGATTTAATGCAAAGGTTTCTCTTTTCCAAAGAGACCACCGTGTTACACTGTGAGCTTAGGTGTACTCTAGTAAAACCTTTGTCCACCCCTGTGCAAGCTTGGTATCAGCTCAGGTGGAATTGTGCTCTTTTAAGTCTTCCTCAACATACAAGCTATGGAAAAACAGGGAGAACAGTTGGACTACTGCTAATCCATCTGTAGTAATAATCAATTTGTCCTCCTTACTGCTACAGTAAATAGGTGATGCTTTGAATGTAAACATTCATTCTGTCTTGCCTTTGACCTGAAAAAACTGATGCTGAATAATGCCTTGTGACAGCCTAGTTTGTTGGACACACACAGCACTTTCTGTGACATCTTGGAGTCCTTACAGAAAAGGACAAACTTGAGGGTGTATTTACCTCGTCCATGGAGAACAGTGTGGCTGGAAGAGAAGTACCCTGAAGCAGCGGGCAACAAGCAATGCCAGCTGCTGCAGCTGGTTGTCTTCTAGAAATAATCTGGTTTTGTTAGAGTTTCAGACTGTCATCGGGGATGATCCTTCCTCTGAACTTGTGGGTACTGGAACCAAACCATTTAATGGAAACTTTAACAGAAAGTCGGTGCTGGGTGAAAACGACTGCGCCAGGGGCGGGGCGATGTGCTGGCAATTTGAAAGCTGCTTTGAACATACGCTTGGCAAATGTGCCAACCCATGATCTCTTGTGCTGTGCCTGGTCCAGAAGGGAGGGATGGGGCCAGGGGGAAGTTGCTCCAAGCTGATCAGCACAACTCTCTGCTGGTTTTGCTTCTAAATTTCTATCTTTCCTTTTGGGAGGCAGAGGGGAACAGTGTTTTAGAGGAGCTCCACCCAAGCTTTTGGCCGAACAGAATGAGCTAGAAAGCAATGATTTTACACCATACCTAAAGGAATCAAGTCTCTTTAATGGCATTCTGATAGTGATTTGGGGGGATTGAGTAGATCTCTATTCATAATGGCATGGAGAAGGAGAATGATATAACTGGGTGTTTGGACATAGGAGAAATGGAATTAACTACCAAAGTATTTTGCATATAAAGATAGAAATTATTTTGCATCTATAATGCCAAAATCATGGAGAGGTACTTTGAAATAATTTGCTAGCAATTTTATCCTTAAAAAGGGAAAATGAATATAACAGTGTAGAATGGATATGTAGTGTCATATCCTGCTAAATACATTCCTTGTTTACATATAGAACAAGTGCAAAAGGTCTAGAAAACTTGAAATGGTGAGTGCAGACCCTTGGTGTGGATGCTCTGGTGTGCCACTCAGTAAAGCTGTATTTGTAACAGATGCAGCTGTTCACCCACTAGTGGAAATACCAAGAGGGTATTGCCATAGTCTGACTGCGCTGATGTTCAACTGCTCGGTTCCTCAGTGTGTTGCAGTTGTATTGATGCTTTGTATTTGAAGAAGCGTGAGGATCAGAAGCCAAGCAGAATGCTTGTTCTCTTCTAGCACTTGCATTTCAAACAGCAGGGAGTAGTTTCGGCTCTGATGATAGTCAGATTCTCCTGTTCTTGTTCCTGGAGCAGTGTGGAGGCAGATGGTTGTTCAGGACAATTAGACCAAATTTTGACCAGGTAAGAACTTAATCTCTTAGCTCAGTTCTTCAGAGAGAAGGGAATACAGCTTATAACATTTTGGGAGTCTAAATACTTGAATCATAAACTGCTTCTTGATTTTTTTACAGCTTATATTTGCAATAGGTAAATGTGAAAATAATATTTCTTATTGATCAAATATTCTGCTTGTTTAAAAGCCATGGACTTAGGCTCAAAATGAATTGATGACTCTTCATATCAACAGCTTTCTGTGGAAACACTTGATTTGACTTAGCCTGTGGCTACACAGCCTGAACTAACCTTGCATAAAAGCAAGTGGTACCCAGATGACAAAACTGAAATGAGGAGCTCTGGGAGACGTGTCTCTGGATGGTCTCACGTGGTAGTGGGACTTCTCATTTCATAAGATTTCACCATAGCTCTGCTTCGTGAGCTTGCAAATCTGTGATTGCTGGATGTGTTACTGTCAGCTCTCACTTTGGAATGTTTTGCGGGGTTTTTTTTCATCGTGGTTTTTTGTTTGGTTGGTTGTTGTTGTTTGTTTTTTTGGTTTGGGGTTTGGTTTGATTTGTTTCCCCCCAAACAAGTGCTACAGCTTTCTTTGATTCTTATATTAAAAAATAAAAAATGCCATTTTAATATTCTTGTTCATGTGTATTTCGTGAAGGAGTTTTGCTGTCAGCCATACTGTTCGCAGACTTCATTTCTTTAGAAGTATTTGTTCTGTGCTGACATCAGATGGCCAGGTCATATCTCAGAAGGAAACCTCGCTTCCTATTTTTGCAGTGTTTTCTGAGGAGTGGATTATCACAGGTACGCTCTCCTGCCTCGCCAGGGATTTTGTTAGTCCACTTGGAGCAAGGTAAGTACCTTCCTCAGCAAATACAGGATGTGATTTTAAACTCTGCTCACAGAAATAGGCCTTTGGGTAGAAAGTGAAGATGCATTTTGTTTAAGTGTACATAAACTGAATTCAGTAGTTTGTGCATTTTTTTTTCCCAGAGATCTCAGGGATATAATAGAGAATGGGACTCTTCAGAGTGGAGAACATCTAGTACAGAGCATGTTGGGTGCAGTGGATGCCCTGGCACGTGGCCCTGTTGCACACAAGGAAATGGTGTATCAGGATCTAGCGATGTGTGATTTGGTTCTGCAGAATTTCAGGTCTTATTCCTGCAGTCCCAGTGCAGGGACTCCCCTGGGAGCTGTGGGGACCCAGAGGCTCAGGGAAGCACATGGTTGGGGAGGGTCACTCTCCACTTACTGCACAGCTGGTTATTGGCAGAGCCGGGTTTATGTAGTCCTACGCTTGGCTTTAAACCAAACCCGGTTCCTCACTAACCTTGCATCAGCTGTTTAACAGATGACTTGCGTCATTTATGGTCTCCTTGAGCAAAGGTTGTGCCTTTTCCTTGGTGGTGTTGGTGGTGGATGGGGAGGGGGCAGAGAGAGGAGAGGTGTGGGTTTGAAAGGGAGAAATACTTGCGCTGGCAGCCAGATGAGCAGTGGTGTCTGCTTGTTCTGAGCCACTGTGCTGCTGTAGCCAGAAACTGGTTCTGGGTGGAGGAGCACAGACTGTGGTGTGCACGGGAGAGGTGGACGGAACTGGGTCTCTTCAGCCTTGGAAGGCTGAAGGTGTCGACAGCCGCTGCTGGAAGAGTATGGAGAAGGTCAAACTTTGAAACAAGTTGTCAGAGGTGGTATCTCCATCCTTGGTGATCCTCAAAGTGTCACTAGAGCAGGTTGCTCGGGACCTTGTTCAGTTGGACCTGTGTCAAGCTGGGATTGGACTAGATGACTTCCAGACATCCTGGCCAGCCTGTATTATTCTGTGAATGTTCTGGGGCTGACTGGCTTAGTGCACTTCAGTGCACAGGGGTTCTTGCCCTTTGGAGGGTCTCACCTGGGGACACTGGCAGCAGCTGATTGCTCTCTGGGGCCTTTAATGCTACAGCAGGGTCAGAGGGGGTTATTTGCTGGAATTCTGCAGAGCTCTTCATTCATCTGGCTACCAGATCCTCATGCAGTGGGATTTGTTTGCTTGTAGACTAGGTCAGTTCAGAAAGAGGAGATATTACAGCAGTCTTTGCAATTAAATTGGAGGAGGAGGTGGAAAAGTGATTTTTAGGTGATACTAAAAGTAATGAGTCATTTGTTGTGCTGATAATTGGGAATGTTGAGAAATATCTTGAGGTAGTGCTGGAGCGTCACCCAGCTCTGATGTAGCTCACTTTCCCACCTGGATACACATGTGGCTTCTCAGGGTGCGTCAGCTGAGGTAGATCTCCACGCTCCAAAGTATCTGTTGAACAGGATTATTTCTCCATATTTGTTACTTGGCTGTGATGGAGGTGGGTTTAGGCCAAACCTGTTGCTTGTCACTTTGCATGGATGATATCCAAGCAAAGAGCTGAGGCAACCCCCAAGCCTCAGTTACCCTGAATTTACTTTGCCAGATCCATGCTTCTTTAGACCACACAGCACCACAGGCTCGGGCTTCTCAGTTTTGCTGGGCCATGTCCCAGCAGCATCACCACCTGTTCTCAGTAGCCCCCCCAGCTCCTTACACAGGCAAATGGGCCTGAGGCGGCTTCTACCCCTGACCAGAGTCGGTATGAGGCAGGGGCAACAACCTGCACCTGCCCCTCCAGAGCCAGGCAGGGCTGTCAAACTCATTTCCACCCGCAGCCATATCAGCCTCACAGTTGCCTTCAAAGGGCCAAATGTAATTTTAGGACTGTATAAAAGTAGGAGCAGTTACATTCGGCCCTTTGAAGGCAACTGCGAGGCTGGTGTGGCCCCTGGTGAAAATGAGTTTGATGTCCCTGCTTGAGGGTAATGGATGTAAACTCAACAGGTTTCACAGCACTATCATATCTTACGTAAGTTACAACAGCTCAGGCTATACTCTAAAGAACACAACTAATACCTTTGTTGCAACTTATTTCCGTTTATTTGGCTTTAAGCTTCAGGCATTTACAGTGTTGGTTATTCTTGCGTGTGTGCTGTGGCAGTTCTCAGTTGCTCTCAACTGTATAAAAATGTAGCATTTGTTCTCCCACACCCCCACATCAGCCTTAAACACAGAGCTGAAATTTAGTGATACTCTGTAGTGATACTCTGTGCAAGTATTAATGGAAGCAGAAACATTTTTAGTAAGCTAGGCTGAGCTACAAAGCTTATTTCATGTGATTTCTATTCTTAAGTTGATTTTTAAAAAAAGAAATTGATGCTGAGGGCAATGAAGCTGGTGAGGGGCCTGGAGCACAAGTCTCAGGAGGAGTGGGTGAGGGAACTGGGGCTGTTCAGCCTGGAGAACAGGAGGCTGAGGGGAGACCTTATTGCTGTCTGCAACTACCTGAAAGGAGGGTGTAGTATGGAGGGGGTTGGTCTCTTCTCCCAAGTAGTAAGTGACAGGATGAGAGGAAATGGCCTCAAGTTTAGGGGAGGTTTAGATTGGATATTAGGAAAAACTTCTTCACAGGAAGAGTTGTCGGGCATTGGAACAGGCTGCCCAGGGCAGCGGTGGAGTCACCAGCCCTGAAAGTGTTAAAAAGGCGTTTAGATGAGGTTCTTAGGGATATGGTTTAGTGCCACAGTTAGGTTATGGTTGGACTAGATGATCCCGAGGGTCTCTTCCAACCAAAACACTTCTATGATTCTAAACCAGTAGAAAAATATACAATTACATTGAAATTTAAATAGCATTTGCTTCCATTTTATTAAAAAAAAAAAAGTTGCACAAAGAATGATGAATATATTACCACTTATCAGGAGGAGAATCTGAAGCCCAGAGAGAGAAGTGATTTTGCTGATGATGGCAAAGC
The DNA here is from genome assembly GCF_964273445.1 of Streptopelia decaocto. Taxonomy (NCBI): domain Eukaryota; kingdom Metazoa; phylum Chordata; class Aves; order Columbiformes; family Columbidae; genus Streptopelia; species Streptopelia decaocto. Next base: position 21,899,595 of record NC_138663.1, read on the forward strand.
TGCGCTGGCTCCCAGGCCTGGCCGGTGCCTGGGCAGGTTTTCCACCCCCTCGGCTCCCCAGTGGGTGTGTGAGCTGCCCATGGAGCGAGGAGAACGTGGGGTGGGTGCTGGGGGCAGCGGTGGGGTCAGTCCCGGGCAGCACTTCTGCCTGTGGGGCTTCCATCCCGCCCTCAGCTGTTCTGTGGGCTGGCAGATGGAAACCTCCTGTCTGAAATGATCTTTTTGCGAGTTAACGAATTCAGCACCAAGACTGGTGTTACAACACTCTGGTTTTGTAAACTCTGTTCTCTCTCCCCTCTGTTCTCTCCCGCCACAGCCAAAAACCAAAAGGTGATCTGTAAAGCTGTAAAGGGAGGTGGTAGATCCCCTTATCAATGACTGTGAAAACAGGGCAAAAGGAGGCCGAGGAGGGAATGTCCTTCAGCTGCCTCTGGCAGGCCCCATACACTCCAAGCTGTGCGTCCTTCACCCTTGTGAATTTAATTAGGAGTTGCCAGTACCAAGGTGTGGAGAAAAATTCCTATTTATGGATGTTTCTAGATGACTTTCAAAAGTTTTACTGTGCAGGAAAGCAGAGAGCTACTGTAACCATTTCTATACCAAAGTGCTCATATAACACCACAAAGTTGGAAATACACATTTGTTTTTCTACTTCTAGGTCATTCTTGGTGTTTCCTAACTGCCCTTTCTACACAAGCAGTATTTTAAAAATCAAAAAATTGAAGACTTTTGTGCAGGGTCCAGACAGGTTGGAATTAACTTTCTTCAGAGCAGCCTCTACAGGTTTATGTTTTAGATTTGCAGCTGAGCCAGGGCTGATAACCCAGCAGTGTTGTGGTTGTTTATGACCCATGTCAAGGCTGCCTTGTTTCTCACTGTACTGGCCCAAGGAGGGGCAGGCTGGGGTGGGAGGGGAGACAGCTCACCCAGACTGGCCACAGGGCTGTTCCATGCCAAACACCCTCATGTTCAGCAAGAAAAACTGGAGGAAGGGGTCTTTCTTTCTTTCTTTCCATATGTTGCAAGAAACCACCAAGGCTCATCTGACTCTTGGACTATTACAGTCCAAGAGCATATGATCGTTGATGGTTTTTCTCCTCCTTCCTGCCAGTGAGGGTGAACTGCTGGAGGAGTGGATGGATTTTATGATTCGGTAAAACACATTACAGAGCTCAGCATGAGGATAAGGAGTGTGATGTAAACAAATTCAAACAGTAACGACGAAGATTATTCAAAAGGATCCCAGAATGGCTGAGATTGGAACAGATCTCTGGAGATCGTCTTCTAATCCAACCTCTCCCCATGATTCACTGTATTTATAAATGTTTGGAAATTGGAAGTATAAGGATTGCAGGAGCATAGGAGATTAAGAAAAGAATAAAGTATTTCAGATTATTCAATTAAGAGAAACTGTTTTATGGCAGTTCAGTGCATCTTTCTCCAACAGGAGGGATGAAGTATGCTCCAAGTGTAGCAATGCCAGGCCAGGTTTATACCACCACAGAAGGGAATCCTGCGTTAGTAGTCAGTGGGATGACGAGTAGTCATGACTTGCATTTGAGAAATCTGATTTTTAGCTATCGCTAATCTTGCTATCCTTTTCCTTCATCATAGAACACTCCTTCCATGTCAATGAAGAGAATGCTGCTCCTCTTGTGTAATGGTACCAGGACTTCAGGTGCTGTAGCCAGGTGCTGTGACCTGCCTCTGGGAGTCACACTGGCTGCATGGGAAAGCTCAGCCAGCAGCTCTGTGGCTGCTCTCTGCTGGGGAGTCAGGACAAGGCATCAGGCTGCAGCAGCAGGTGAGCTGGGACCTGCACACCTGGCCTGGTACGTGCCTGAAGAGCAAGGCAGGCAGGCAAACAGTTCTGCCCGGGCAAACAAAACAGCTCCATCTGCAAGCCACGTGCTCACTCCATCTCCTATTCTGTAGGAACAGAAGGAAGCTAGTTAATTAAATATAGCACAGATAAAGAAATGGCATAGAAGATGTGCATTACAACTGTGCCTTATTGCATTTTTATACTGACTTTATGTAATCATGACAAAATGAGGTGTATAGCTTAAATCAAGGACAAGGAAACTAAGTTTGGTGCAAGTGATCCAACAGTTACCAAGTGCCTGAATAGTCAAATACTCTTATCACAGGTCTCCTCACTGCAAGGTGTTTTTATCATGCCCTCTTCCACTGTGACTAATAGCCTTGAAGAAGGTAGTTAAGTTTAGATTGGAAACTAATATCCATTTGAAAATAAAACACACCAAATAGGTGCTTACATCTGTCTGAACATTTGTACCTAATACTCTCAACAGTTTTAGAAAGTAGCTGTTAATTTATTTCACAGACATGTATTTACATTGGCAAAAATTCACAACACTGAAAATACAACATTTACACATTCACAGGATATACAGTTTTGCACTCAGCCCAGGCACTCAGCTTTTCTATCTTTGCAATAATGACAACATAAGCTCTCAGTAGACCAAAAAGCTGGTAGGTGTGGTGGATTTTAAGAAGCATCATTATCTGTATGTGGTGGTTATATTCTTCAAGGGATTAGATGGCAGGTTATTTCACCGAAGAAAAATGCTTCTTGCATGGCATTTGCATAAGCTTCTATAATTCATAAGCATATAGGTTTATCTCATTCTGTTTTTCCATGCAATCAGTGATCCTTACTCCACAGAGTTCAGTTATCCTTGTAGTAATTATTAAAGTTGATCCGCAGTAGAAAGTCCTCCAAATGTGGTTGGTATCCTCTATTTACAAGCTTTGTTACCACTAGAAGAAAAAACAAAAAAATAAAATCAGCTTCAACTAAGATTAATATTCTAAGGTCAGGCTTGACAGTATCTGTGCTTTTTTTTTTTTTTTTTTTTTTTAATAAAAGCCTAATGCAAATATCTGAAAACAATGGAAACAAATGTCTATTCTTTGCATAAGAAAGGTTCGGTATCTCTTTCTGAAATTACAAAATATTTCAAATAACAAGCAAGAGAAGTTCTAAGTGAAACTATTATTCTAATCAGGAAATGCTTTCTCAAGCTGCTTTCACAATAAGATGGTTTGTTATTATAAGAATGTCAACTGCCCAGGAAGCATGTTTAGGTCCTCTGGTCACCTCTGTGAAAGAAGAGGCTCTGCTGAAGTTTTCTTGAGCAAAGTCCATTGTGAGAGAGGAAACCAAAGAGAAGTTCCTGGGACAAACCCCTCAAGCTCTATGACTGAACAAACCGCCTGCTCTCAACATCCTTAATAACAAGAAAAAAAGGCAACAGAAACTCCCTAAACTCATCAACATCCCATGCACTAGTATAACAGGAATTAGCAAGCAGCAGCAACATGCAAGGAAGAAGGGAAAGTGTACAGTTAAAGTCAGGGCCTGAGGCAAAGCCATTGAAGTCCAGAGTACTTTGTATTGGCTTTCAATGGATTCTAGATCAACCCGCTGTGAAAGAACATTTGACAATACACGGTGACTGAAGGAACAAGTGTAGATGAACAAGCACACAGTTGTTTTGTAGTGCTTAATAAAGAGGGTGTAAAGAGCTAGGTCACTCAGCAAAGTTCCTTACGGAATGGTCTATCAATCTCTGTCCATGAAGCAACCATAGATCTCGTAGTATGGGCTTAGGTGGCTCCCAGAGGTGTTCTGACTTCCTGGAGAATTTGGAAGCAGCCATTCTAACTCATCCTGAAATATCTGTGTTTGGTCCTTTGACACCATTTTTGGACACCCTTAAAGAATAAAAAGGGCAGCTCATTTCCTGAAGAATATAATCTGACTAGAAAATATTCTACAAAAAATAGATCTAAGGAAAACAGTTGCACTTCCTTCAGGAATTGAGGGATTTCTAGAAAAAAAATCCAAACCCCATGAACCACCTTTGTACTCAGGGGAAGGATAAGTAACTTCTACTAAAAACACAAGCAAGATCTGAAAGAGAAACGAAGAGGAAAAACAGATCAACCATTTCTTAACATTATAGGCTAAGCTGCCAGAGAGAAGAAATTTTATGTTAAATGAAAAAACATTTGGCAAATGATCTGTGCAGTTGAAAAACACTTGCCTGGAGCACTGGATATAAACTCCAACTAATACGAGGAGGCTCTCTGAGCTTTAGCCCAACAAGGAAATCAGAATGTTCCAAATGTCCTAACAATGGTAATACTCAACTAATGCAGATACATCTAAAAGTACTTTTAAGTGGTGTCTAACTATCTTTTATTGCTGACAATAAGAACGTTCAGAACTCAATTCCAGAGACAAGAAAAATGTAAGCACATAGAGATAACTACCAAGTACTTATTTTGCAAATTGGCAGAAACTTATGGTCAGTCTTGGGATATGTTAAATTTCTTGTGTGGATATTGGAATTGATGGATATGCAGATCTTTGCAAACCACAATAATGAGGTTTGCATTTGAGAACTACGTTTTCTAACACAGAATCACACACAGCACGGGTTGGGTTGGAAGGGACCTTTAAAGCTCATCTATTAGTCCAACCCCCAACACATACTAAGTACACACATCTTCCTATTTTTACATTGTACTTCCAAAACCTCTTCGTAGTTTTTTCAGTTGTCAGTTGACTTTTTCTTCTACCATCTAGAATTTACACAATTTCTTACCTTTGAATAAGAAGTGGGAGTAATACTTGAAGGTATTGTATGACTGTTGCATCAGAGCGAAGTTGGGATGAACGGCCATTTGCTTCCCCGCGTCAAAGCTCCAGGACTGGGAGATCAGCTGGCTGCGGAACTTCAAAATGAGGCTGAAGATGCTGTGGATAATGTTCATCACGGGGGCTGCCTTCTCTGTCAACAGACCCCTAACAGAACAAAAACAACTTCAGAAATGTAGCTGACATCATTTATTGGTTGTAGGAAGAAAAATACAAAGGGGTGGCAATCCTTTAGGTTTTTCTCTTTAATTGCCTTAAAAAAAAAAAAAGAAATCCACAAGACTGCAGCCAACTGTCATGGCGATTTTTAAAAAGGTGCCTAAACCTAATACAGTTTGCTTGCTCTTCCAATGAACCAAGATTTGCACTGGTGTATCTGATTTCTATAATGATACCCGCATTTACAAAAAAGATGACATTTAAAAACATTATCATGCTCTGAGTTTTCTTAAAATTTAACCTCCTCTCATCCCATCACCTGATATACAAACAGCACCTTTAGCCAAGTTTTTTCTTGTTAAAATGGAAAAAGAGAAATATGGAAGGGCACATTTATGTTCTTGTTCATAATTCCTGTTCTTTATCACCTCTTCTCCCTCCACTTTATCATTCCACTGGACCCTCTTGAAGAACAAACCAAATAAACCATAAGTGCCTCTCCTTTATTCCACTGCCCTTCTGCCACATACACAGTAACCAAAGAGCTAAAAGCTCGTGATTCCTAAAAGACAGATGTCTCTTGCACTGCTCATTAATCTGGCCAGAGCTACCAGGTCACGTCTGTTCCTTTGCAGTCCAGTCCTGTTCACTGCACATACATTAAAGGCATATACAAGGTGCAGAGGAAGCATTTTAAGATGCTTGAGCCCAGCTCACTTGTGCACGTCACTCACATGTAATGAAACAGCATCCACCTGCAACAGCTTTGACAAGAATGGGATGAGAGGGAAAACAGAACTGTGGCAAATGTGCCCTTATTCTTTAAGTTAGAGTTGTCAGGGGGGACGTCTGGGGGGATGTGGAGTGTGAGGCAGCGTGAACAGGAGCTGGAAGCGACTCTAAGGAGTCTGGGGAAACAAAGAGGACAGGCAGTTGAGGAAAAGCATCAACGTATGGACCTCGCAACGTGCCATGAAGTTTGTTTCCCCAACTTAAGAACACTTTCACATGTAAAGACCACTTAGTATGTCAGGTAGAAGTAACTTCTGCAGAATGCATGAGGCTAGACTTACAGCTCCATTAACTTAAATATTTGAAGCAAAAATAAGCATGGTAGCTTGCCTGAAGATGGCTTTGTTGAGGTATTCAGCGTGTGTTCTGTGAATTTCCTCCAGGTTGCCTACAGAAGACAGTTTGTTTCCAAATTCACACCATGTAACATGAAGAATCTGATTAGCAATGTAACCTTGAATAACTTTCACAAAATGCTGCATTTCGTGTTTATACAGCTGGAGCTGTCGAAACTGAACAGAATTTGAAGCACGACTCACTAAAGCTGAAAATAAAAACAGAAATATATTATCAGCAGCACCCATGGAGACTGTCTAAAATCAGAATTTTTAAAGGAATGAAGATTTCTATTAGTAAAGCCTGTTTAAAATGCTAGTGAAGTTCATTTAATAAGTTGTGGCTTTTGAAGCTTGACATGACTGTTGATAATCAGTTGTCTAGGACAGGATGCTAAAAGAATTTTAAACAGGATGCTCTCTAGTTCATTCATTATACTCACCAGTGCGTTTTAAGTGAAACCAAACATCCTTGAGAGTCCACACCATGTGCTTCAGCTGAAGCAAAAAGGAGAAGATCTTGTTGTATTTATTCATGCAGCTCTCAGTAATGACGATGTTCAGAGGCCAGTCAACCTAAAAGAATTAACAGTGCTGTTCATACTACATTTTTGTGTTATAATTTATAAGAATATTTCAGAGACAAGTATTTCAGGGACATATGAATTAATATATATACTTTAATAATGTAATGCATTGGCCAGTATAAGTAAATCCTGTAATTTCCATGACACATTTTTATTACTCCATTATTAAAGGTATTCCATTATCAAGAACACATTCACTCGACCATGGTACAACTGCACTACTACTGCGTTTCTCCACGCTTTCTTACCTTGTATCTCAGCTCTAAGCAACTCAGAGCATCAGGTGCATTAGGTTTGAACACTTCTGGAAGGTACTTGAGAGCAAAAGAAAGATTGGAAGCAAGCTGGGTGTCACCATGAAGACTGTACTGTAATGCTTTATTTAGGATAGAGTTAAGAACCAGTGGATTCAGCAGTTCACCAGGTGTTTGTCCTGATCCAAGCTAGGGGAAAAAAAAAATCCTAATTACACAGTATTCATAATAAGTCTTGGCTCCTGAACACCAGTGAATTAAAGCAGAATGGTAAAGTGGTGACTATCCTGCCTGTCCCCACCATTGACTGGAAGTTTCTGTTTCTGCCATAGGGATGCATAAACAGCAGAAGAAGCAACTTCCGAACTATTTGCTGTTCACAGCATGAACGTAATCTCCTACCTGTACTGATTTATTTTGATATGTTGGGTTGCAGTTTGCTGTGGTTCCGCAGCTGCTACACACCCCCGCTGCAGGGCATGCAGCATCTGGGCTGTAGTGGGGCAGAAAGCCAGCGGCAGGACTGGGATTGGTATGGTATGACTGGTATGGCTCCGGTCTGCCTATCTCATCAACTCGGTACCCTCAGAGGTTTACAAATAAAGCTTTTCATAGAGTCTAAATCCACAAGTGGTTTCCCTAGTTGGGTCTAAAGGTTTCTTGGGAATCAGAGAAATGCCTTAACTACCCTACAGCCACATATCTCCGCTGGCAACCAGCTCCATTGACCCACACTGTCTTTCCTACCTTGCTGCCTCCTCCACAAGCACACAGGTGTGCTCAGCAGAAGACCCAGCACTCTCTTCAGACACCTGCCCACTGCTGGATGGGACAGCTGAGGTCAGAGTAGGTGTTTTGCAATGCAGACCTTTCCACTGGGTTCTAGCAAATGACAACAGGCTGTTCCAGCCTTGCTGCCAGCAGATGAGAGGGGACAGAGCAACAGCGCAGCAGTTTCCACAGAAAAGAGGGAAATATCCTTCCACGCCTGCTTATCTGCCAAAATTTGAAATTATTATCCTTAAAGTGCTAAATACCTGTACTCTCTTTCTGGGATTAGCAGTAGGAAATATTACTCTCTTTCTTGGGATTTCCTTGGGCAGGGGCATCCCTTCTGAGCAAAGACCTTCTTTTGCCTCAGGCCTTCATCATTAACAGCGCTCCTTGCTAAAGACTTCATGGCACGGCACAAAAGAGGAAATCACCACAAGCCAGGATTCTAATTCATACCATTCCCTCATTCCCACCCAAATTAATCCAGAGGTGTCAAGCTAAGTCAAACAGCCCAAAACCAAGGGTTACGACAACAAAGCAAATACCTTCTCAAACAACAGGTCACTGAGTGACTGAGCAAACTCCCCATCTTCCATTAACAAAAAGTGTCTCAGTGCTTCAAAATGTTTCTCTACATTCAGTTCCACAAAGTAGTAGTCAACTATTGCTTTGTTCACAAGAGAAACACTAAGAATCAAAACACAGAAAAAGTATTATTTTTACAAGCAACTCCTTCCTTACTGTCAACATTCAGCTGGGGCTACATCAGATTAATGCTCCAGTACTTAACTCTGATATCCAAGACAGGATGATATTCACACAGTCAAGAAAAAAAAAAACTTTATCCAGAATATACCAGAATTAAAGCCTATCACTTCAGATACTTGGGTTTTGAACAGTACTGGGGAAGTGTTTTAATACTTGCTACATATAATGATCTTTAGAACATGCTGCTGGGCATGGAGCAACATTTTATCAATAGCCTTCTGTCTTATCTCTGTCACCTACACAAACAGATTAAGAAAGACTATTAACTCTCTGAGAAGAATATACTAATTGGTAAAGCTCTGACAGTAGGTACTGAGGGCAGGTCTATACTACAGCTTGCAGTATAGTGTAGTTTATTTAAAGTTAGCTTCAATACCTAATTCATATATCAGGAATAGGCTAATTCTGCCAGCACACAACTCAGGCTCACTTTGCTTTGCTGAACATGTGAATCTGTATACAGATCACTCCGGTAGATGATCTGGATGTTTAAAACTAAGTTAGATAATTAGATCTTTCTACATTGTACCAAACTTTGAGTATAGAATACTCAGAGTTAGTAAATAAAATACAAACTTACAAGGAAGAAGATTAAAAAACAGGAAGCATTTCAACCCATCTGCAAATAACTGTTCTCACGACAGTAGCTAATCTTGTACATAGTAACAAACTTTTCTTTAAAGTGCCATTAGATACAGTAATAAAATGGTCCAACACATATGTGATTTCTTATGTATTCCAATAGTAACAAGAACAGCTTCTATTAAACTTCAAAACAGCCTTTGAAGCTAGAGTTCCCATAGAAACATAAAATATATCCTGATTAATATGCATGAGCTTTCACATAATCAAAAGATTTTTCTTTTTTTTTCCTTATCTTACACCTGCCCAATAAAAACTAGCACAACCATTATAAATAACATACATTTTTTTAAAAGACTACGGAAACCAATGGTGTCAAAACCACTGATGCATAATCCATGAGTCTGAGAGCAAATACTTCCCTCCAAGCCCTTTCAAACAGAACCTTCAAATTTTTAAGTTACACATATATAAGTTTGTGTTACTATTATCAAGTAAATCTGAACCTTTTAGTTAATAATGGACCATCCACTGAAACACTTCAGGAGTAAAGAGAAAATTTAAGGGAACAGCTCTATATGCAACTCATCTCAAAAAAGAACTAATAAAGAACACAACATTAACTGCTAAATTATGGACTCAACATTTCTAACAAATACTCACTGAGATACCAGTGGAGCAGTAATAGAACGTTTCATCAGCACTGGCAGGGATAAGAGCTCACTCAGCTGTACAGCCGTTTCATCTGTTGCTGACTGTACCACGGGGTCCACAGGAAAAGTGTAGGATCTTGGTATCACGTGATGCAAGAGATGAGAAACTGGGAGTTCTGCTAAATTTAAAAGTATATCAACACTGTAAGTTATTATATTTAAGCAATTTGATAATCTGTTTCTATTCATCTCTACAAACCCCTCTAAGTTAGAAAATCATGTGCCAAAATGTATTTCTCATCTTTGTGCCTAGAAGCAAAGTGTTTGGCTACTGCGGTTCATAATATTGGTCATTTATTAGTAATTCAGGTATTTTTCTGGCACTCAGCTTTCTTGCTAAAGTTTACCCCATCTTCTACTGATCTACTGTTCCAACAGTTCTACTCACACATCAAATCATAACTATCTTGATATTTTTCAATACAATACTGATCCGATAAGGCTTTCAAATAAGCTTGTTCTTTCTTCCATGTATCTTCCTCTCCCTCTTCCTCCTCCTTAGTCTTGGGGGCATCAGCTTCAGAAAATAAAGTTTCTTGAGGCATAGTATCTTGTGGAATTGCTTTTTTGGGTTCTGCCTAAAATAAAAAAATGGACAAATTTTATGAGAGATGCCAACTCACACTTAATGTTTTCTTACAGATAGCTGACAAGTTGTTCAAACTGAAAATAAAAGAGCTTACTCACCTGTACTCTTCTGGCATGTAAAGACAATATGGCACTATAGTGATTACCAGATTAGGACAGAAACTTATTACCTTAACTACCAGTGTATTTAATCCTTTGAAGGAAAAGGAAGTCTTGTCAACAACTACTTTGTTTCTTACCTGTAAGCTCTGTGAGGAATCTGGAGAAGGGTCCCTGTTGACCACATCTGCAATTACTGTAATTACAAGAAAATTAAAGACAGCATTTACTTAGACTTGCTTATAATGCTCAGTTCATACTCCAGATCTGCTCCCAAAGTTCTTCAAAATTCCTCTATAGACTGTCACCGAAAAAAACACCCCAGTACCAGTCCCTCCCCACAGTCCCACCCAGCAGTTCTCTGTGTGTTCTCAAGATCACACAAGGTCCTGTTTCAAGAAGTTTCAGACCAGAATTTTTTAATGCTCTATTTGTTGCATATCAGAGACAAGACTAAGGTCAAATTCTTTCCTCTGAATTCTAACAGTGTCCAAAAAGTTATGCAAGCAATAAAGTAATAAATACCCGTTCTGAACATTAACGTTTACAGTTACTTTCATGAGCTCTTAAACAAATGCTGATTGAATAAACTTTATTTTACCTTCTTGTTTCTCTTCCATTGTATTTTCTTTTTTGTCATCTTTACTGTTAGCATCAGGAGAGACTGGAACACTGTCAGATGACTGTGACTGTGGTAAAATCTTTTCCTTAACTTGTGATGTTTTTGCTTCCTTTTTGCTCCCTTCAGCAGGAGACAATTCTTCACTGTACAGAAGTGTCTGAACCGTGGAGTCAGATGAAGGACCTGAAATGGTTTTGCGATGAGGTATTGGATCATCTTCTGTAGATGGGGCCCAGTTCCCTATTTGGATGCTTGACTGGGATGCATGACCAAACGGGCTCCAACGAGATTTCACGGGCTCTGTATCTGAAACCAGTTCTCCAATCCTGATGTGCGACTGTGAAGCATGGCCATGGATGTTCCAACGAGGTCTAGCTGAGACCACCTCTGAAACGTTCTCACCAACCTTGATATTGGCATCGGATGCATGACCATGGATGTTCCACCGAGGCCTCGCAGGAGCTACGTTTGACACATACTCTCCAATCTTAATGTTAGCTTCTGAAGCATGCCCATGAATGTTCCACCTAGGCCTTGAGGACTCTACCTCTGAAGCATATTCCCCAATTTTAATATGAGCTTCAGAAACATGTCCGTGAACATTCCATCGGGGTCGGCTAGATTCCACTTCAGAAGTATAGCTGCTGATGTTCATATGGGAGTCTGAAGAATGGCCAAAAGGACTTGCCTGTGGCTGGTGAGTGTCCACATGAGGTACATATTCTCCCACTCTAATGTTGGCATCAGATGCATGTCCATGAATATTCCACCAAGGCCTTCTGTACTCCACATCAAACACATTTTCTCCAACTCTAACATTTCCCTGCAAAGCTGCAGATGGTCTGAGAACTGTATTAAAATCATACTCATTTTGCTGATGCAATGGTGCATTGTCTTCTCCTTCCAGTGCTCCACTCATGACATGCTGACTTTCACTTACATGAGAAGTCTCAGAAAGATCCGAGTTAATATTTTGGAATGCTTCATCTAGCAAAGATCCTTGTATGCTAACGGCAGCAGGTTGTTCATCTTGTGGCTTTGGTAGGAAATCTTCTATATTCACAGCGGATTCAGGCAAGGAATCAGCACTGTATAGCGGACTAGATGCTTTCTCTGAACTTTGGAGACTGCTTTCAGATCCTGCTGCTTTAGGCTGAACATGCTGATCAGCATTATTATTTGTCAGCTCTGGTATGGGCAATATTTTGTCAGTAGAAGTAGAATGTTCCAGTCCAGGCTCAGATTCTTTTCTGCCAGCTGTCTCATTAGAATGCAGAGGGTTCACAGATGACACCTAAAAAAATAATTATTACACTGTATGGCCCATCACATAATCAAGCTACTTATTTGGGCAGCACTTTACCACACGTAAGATGTGAAATTTTCTGATTTTTCAGATGCACTACAAATAATGTGGTAACTACTCACCCTGCTGTTACAATGAACCTTCTGTTTACTGACTGAAAAGAACCATGAAATGAACTCCCTTTAGGGAAACTCGGAACAACCACCTGGAGTTTATGTAAGAAAATAAACTCACCTGGGAATGTGGATCTTTCACAACAGAGTTTTTATCTAAAGCCAACTGGCACTGTTTATAGGGAATAATATCTAATTTTCTCCTGTAGTTTCCATCTGGAAGTTTTTCAAGCATTTCCTACAAGTGAAAATGACAGAACGAAAAGTCTTTAAGTACCAGGTACCAAATTTTCTAAATGACATTTCTGAAATCTTTTCAGAAGTTACCTCAATGCGTTTTTGGTCTTCTAATAGAAACTTAAGACGGGCTGTTTCCAACTTGTGTCGCTGGATTTTCCATAATGCTCTTTGTTCCCTACGGGCTGCATCATCAGAAAGTTTGCTATAATGGTCAATTAACTCTTGCCTAAATGAAATTAAAAATAAAGCTACGTTACAGATTTTTGCATATTGATTTTCGTCTTGCGTTCTAAAGATTAAGACCTTTTTGCACTTCAGAACTCAGAAGCATCTTAAGTCAGGGGTTTCAATCACAGAGAAGACACAGGCAAAGACAAAAGGACTGTATTCTTAGTCAATATGTATTTTTGTAACTATTCTTAGTATGTCACTCATTTCTCTTAAGTGTTTTTAGGTATAACAGATGTGAAATACAACTAGATGCACAACAAGAGCAATTCAAATAATTATCAACCTAACTCCTCCGTCTGCTTTGTACTTCTCCTTTGATGTACATTTGACCATTTTTGCTGTGGGCTCAGCTTTTAATTGTAAGACGTAGTTAAATTTTTTCCTCAAACTCTGATCATAACAAAATCCAGACTGGATGAGATTGGTGCAAATCACTGTGTCCCAGATTTTTGGGCCACTAACCATTCCTAAATCACAAAATTGTTCATGGATTACCAAAAATCCTCACATCCATCTTTTAACTGCAAACATTACCCTTGTAGACCAATGTCTGGGAACTGCCAGTACTATAAATTTTAATATACAATAATTTTTCTTGAGGTCTTGTGATAGATTTGGAGTATCTAAGCTTTGGAAGACTACCCAGATACATTTACCTTGCCTTTTTTTCCAGTTCTTCTTCTAAAGCTTTCAGTCTTTTTTCTCTCTCTCTGAGCTCTCGGGCATAGCTGAAATCATCATCAATCTCCTCTTGTTTTATTGCAAGGCGACGCTGCATAAATATTTAAAACTTTTAAAAGCCGCTCTCGATACCAGCCGTAACACACATCTGCAATAAGTTCTTATTTGTACCCCAGGAGCTACTCATTCAGCTTCAGTACAATAAATCAAGATATCTTTACTTGCCTAAGAAATACAGTTGGCTTTTAGAAACACGCACAGAAATACCTCTTGGTCTTTTGCAAATTGCTCTTTCAGCTTCTGAAACTGTTCCCGTTTCTTCGCATCCAAAGCCATCCGTTCTGATGTTTGTCGATCTGTATTACAGTAAAGATACTGTTAGTTTGCATTAAAAACCCACTAGAAAACAGGGGAACCACCACCGCAACTCACCATTAATGGCTTTCAGCACTTTGCTAGCAGTTTCTCGAGCATGAGCAATTAATTCTTGTCTGGCTATTTCCACGCGCAGATCCTTAAAAAAACAAACAAAAATACAGGTAGGACTTTTTTCTGTTATTTTAGACTTGAAAATACACCATTTCAAAGACAGGTATATGCTTCATAATGGTTATTAATCTATGGTTACAGTACAGGAATATGAATAAAACAATTAAATTGAAAGTCTATAATATTTAAAGTTAATACATCGGACCTTATGGCAAACAAAATCCATCTGACATATACACACTACATTAAGAGCATCTGAAAGACGGAAATGTCTTCATAGTTAAAAGAGTTCTGAAAAAATAATTAGCTATGCAAATTACAAAAAGAGTCTTATCTGGTTACTAATTAGCATGTCACATTTGATAAATTAGAATCTAACAACTGGGAGGGCAATTCTGCTGCTGCAAAGAACTACAATGGAGGACCAAAACTCATTAAATATATCAAAATGCCAACAAATGCCAACAGACCACCTACACTTTCAAAAGTTGTATTAAATAAGTTTATTTGTTGCGATAACAATTCAAACAGCAATTGACCAATGAAAAAATTCTGAGCATGAATACAAATTCTTTCGAAGTTACAACAAAAAAGAAAAATTAGTATTAAAAAAAAAATAAATCCCAACAATAAGGTCTTTATTCTTTTATTCATTTACCTTTTCCTCCTTGCTTATGGAACTGTACCGGGCAATTCTCTCCATTCGACCTACGTACACTGCACAATCTCTCTCTATTTCTTTCAGCTCCTCAAGTGAAAAAATGACTGAAATCCGGGGAACAGGTATATCTGACCAACATATATAATGCTGAAAAATGAGAAATTTATGAGAAATTTCCTTGTAAACACATTTTTAAGATTGTAAAATATGAGATTATGAACTGATGTTTTCAATACCAGTTTTCAATAAAGCAGTGAACTGGGTAAAAACCTAGAAACCTGCTCTAAAGAGACATGATTTTCTCAATGTAACAGGAAGGAACTAAACCCAAACTTACCCTAGGACAGCACAATTTCAGTAAGTTTATGGTTTTCCCGCATATGTATACATCATTGGCAATATGTTTAAGAAACACAGGGACACAATCTTCTACTTCTTTTGAAATCAAAACATAGCCATGAGTCCAGTAATGTTTATCTACGTATCAAACAAAAAGATATAAGTATGTGGTTTTAATTATTTAATTAACAGCACAAATTATGTAACTTAGAAGTGTTCCATATACATACTGTACCTCTGAAGCAAAGATAATCCTCATTCACCTGGATCATAAATTCTCCATAAACGTCTCTGAATACACCACTGTATACCCAATCATAGATAAATCTAAAAAAAATTGTATGATATTGAAAATCAACCCTCTTGTATTCTCAACTATTATAACCAAACAGTAAGTATATTCTTTAAAACTGCAAAACACAGAAGCTATAGGCAGGATAACAACCAGCAATTAAGTATTTTAAGATACACACAGGATTGTGTCTCTACATTTTCTTAAAAGAAACCATCTTTATATAGAACATTTCAGCAAACAATTGAAACAATCTTTTTATTTCTGTCTATTAATTTACTAAGTATGTATTAAAAATTTCTGGAATTCTTTGCAGCACACCAAAAGCATAGGGAGAGATAAGGAGGAAGGATTTATTTTAAGGAGAGGTAACTTTAGCAGGGAAAAACTGAAAGGGTATAAACCAAAGATGCACTACCGAGCACCTTTCCCTTGGACCTAGAGACATTTTTAATATACATGCAATAATGAGAACTACTATTTTGGAATATTTATTCATGCTTTTCCTATTTCCTTCATGCGAAACCAAACTTTTGAAGAAGCACAAAACTACAGTCATTTGAAGCTATAGATAAACAGGCTCAAAGCACCTTGAAGTTAATATTTTCTTTTCTTACTAGTGGTAATTCTAACACTGTTTCTAGATGTTGGGTCAATGTAACAAACTGGAAGCATTTAGCACAGGAACCACTGTTCGATTTTAAGGTTGTAAGTAAAAATTTAAAGACCTTTTAATTGAAGTGTTAAATCTGATGTTTCTGTGATTTAAGCAACAACTTCTATTATTTAATTTCGTTCAGGTTCATAAATGAGCAGGATAACACTTTCTACAGATAAGGGAGGCCTCGTTCCACAGCAGCCCTGATCGTATATGATCGATGTTTGGATAGAGATTTGCTAGAAATTCAGGAGTCAATGCTGTAAGTATCTCATACTAGTAAGCACACTTTCATATTTTTTAGGTTCCTTGTGATGCCATGACATTCTGCCCTTGCTACTTCAGAAATCTGACTGCCTCCTATAAATGGCAGGGCAGGAGCTGTGAAGATATTTCAATGAGTCTTCTGGTAAATCTGAACTTAAATTTATCTGAAGAACATTCTATGTAGAAGGAACAAAAACCACGAAGGGTGGCCATGGGAGGAATCTAAAATTTAGAGCATTTTGACAGATTTTGGTTTTCTCTTTCAAGTATCATTAGATCCATGAAAAATCACTGTAAACTGACAATAGACTACAGCTAAAATTCCTATAAATATTTATTTAGAAAAATATAGCATCTCTTCAGAAATGTATAAAGTAATGATTTCTAAACTGATGTGCACTGCTTAACAAAACTGTTGCAATCCAGGGAACTCTACCTCCTACTGTTAGTTAATTACACCTACTTAATGAAAAAAATATTTTAAAAAAATTTTTGCTTACTGAAAAGCCCACAACAAAAAGAGAGTGGAAATAAGCACGGGCTTTCTTGGTTTGTGCAACACCAAGAGAAACCTTTTAGTTACCAGTTTCAGGATTTCACTACAGGTATGATGAGAAAAAAACAGAAGTTATCAGAGTCTTATATTCCAATATGAATCTCCGGGACCAGCAGCAAGAAGTCTTATTTGCACGTATTTATTTACTAAACTAGTCACACATACAATCCTTATGACGTTACTGAGCTGGAAAAGACAGGGAAAGAAGGATTCAGAAAAATGAATTAATTTTAATAAGTATTTTGCAGATACAGCCACATCTTCTATTTTATCTGAAAATGTTAAAAGCCGTTGCTAAATTAGCAGAGTTATTCACTGGGTTACTAAATCAGAGCTGCTCTGACACACAATTATGCAGAGAGCAGTATGAACACACCTTGTGTATGGTTCACAGCTTGTCTTCAACAAAGACAGCAGAACTGGATAATGTTCGTTGCTGCAATTGTTGAGAGCCTCTTTGTACAGATAGGAAAGCAATTTAACACCCTAAAGGATTGAAAAACATTATAATATTAGGCAAACTTCACTACAACTTTAATAACAAAAGACTCATAAATACACAGCTTTACATGTTTCATGAGACACAGAAGACAGGATCCATCTCACTTCCTCTGGCTGTGTGCAGTTACCATCACTTTACCTGAGCTCCTTACCTCCAGCTCACTTTATAGTCACTGGAGAGAAGCAGGTATGTTTAGAGTTGGGTTCACCCGACCTGTTACAAACATCTCCTTTCGAATGAAATGAAATGAAATGAAATGAAATGAAATGAAATGAAATGAAATGCGCTATAAGGAATATTTTGGGTCCTTTGTTTATTTTAGGACTTGAAAACACAGGACAAAAGTCCAAAGTTTAAAATATCTGGAGAAATGGTCATGGCATTCTAACTGGGTGTCCAAGGTCCTATCTTCAGTAGAAACCAACACTAAATATTTTATGTAAAACCCTACCTAATTTTGAAGAATATTAACATTGTAACCCAAACCAAACAGAAAAACATCAAATTAATTATCACCGTAGGAAATGAAGCAGCAGCTCCACTACTAATCCCCAGCGCTGTTGTTCCTATGCCACAAAGTTCAGCTAAATACCTAAAAAACAATATTAAAACATACGTAACAATCTTAATCAGAAGTCTCTGAGATCACAGTGATGTGAACTTTGCTAAAGTTGAATATCATACAACTGCCCTACCGTACCAGCCGAATGATAACAAGGATAACAAAGAAACTGAATATAAAGACCTTACATGTTTTCCCTAGAACTTTCTGGGTATAAAGAAATGTTTGGTTAAAACAGAGAAAAATACTGAAAGACTATGTAAGAATGCCTGTGTAACATTGCCTCTTTTACAGTGTAGGAAGAAATAGATAACATTTTTTCCTGCTATGAAAAGCTTAAATATTTAATATTAGTCTCTTACCTCAACTGACGACCTAATTTTCTGAAGAGAAAGCTGATTGTTAGAAGGCTTAAAGTAGGAGGTGTTGACAAAACACAGGCTCGGTAATATTGAAGATATTTTCTCAGCCCACTTGTGAATGCCTGGTATCAATAGAAAATATTAAAATTCTTACAGTTAAAGCAGTTAATAGTCTATCTATGTCTCACCTGAATTGCATCAGCATTGAAAACAAACCCTTTACTAAAATAATTGGCATATGCAGGTAGGAGAGACTTGTGTACCAAAGTGAGAGTCAATGCAGCTTCAGACATTCAAATTAGCCAGGTGACTTCTCTATACTCTTTATACACTCAATGCACAGAGCCCATACCCAGGCACAGTATAATAAAGCACCTTGGTTAAGCTTCTTTGAATTGCCCCTTGAGGAGCTCCTCGCTCTCCAACAGCTGTCGTATGAACCTATGGCAACCTGCTTCCTTATTATCATGCTTAAATTGGATACTGAAAAAATCTCCTCTAAAACTTTTTCTAACAAGACAAAGACCTTCTTATTCAATTTCTGTTAACATTACTGTAAATCAGTAGGATTTACAGAATTTACAGGATTTACAGAATCTGTAAATTCAGAAGGAATACATTATAATCAATCTTAAACTTGATTCTATGCATTAGAAAGAGATTAAATCACCTGATATTACACAGTGTACATACAGATCAGCATAATATGCAGAGGACTGACAGGGAAAATTTGCACTTAATTCTGAACTGAGGAAAAGTAATTAGAGATATTAAATATCATATTGCTCTATTTCAGTTTTAATTTTTTAAAAATATATATTCTATATATGCATAATATAACAAGAAAGTTCTTGTATTTTAATTTTCTACATCTTAATGTATAAACACATGAAGTTTTCAAAACATCTAAAAATTATATTCCTTTAATCCTTAACAGAAAAAATAGCACTTGAGGTAATGAAGACCTTTTATCACTTGTTTCAGTGCCAGCAAGCCCTAAGCACACAGAGCTGGGCTTTAAACACAGTGTTCCTTGCTGACCTGGGATGAGCATTACACTTAAAACGCTTTGCAGTTTTGCAGAATGCAGAAATTCCAGCTTTACATGAAATCAAAGTTACTTTCCCTACCTAAGATATTTGGCCCATTAAACCAAGATGATTTAATACAATTGCTTCACCTGAAACACAAGTCCTTTGCTGTATGAAGAATCTAAAACCGGCTGAAGAGAAAAACGACTTAGCCGTGTGTAATAGGTTCCATACTCTGCAACTTCGGAGAGCAGGTTGTGCATTGTCTCTGGTGAAGTTCCAGACACATATACTCCCTCCTTTATCACAAATGTCTGAGCAGCCTAAAAGAATAAAGAGAGAAAAAAACCCTGCAGATTCAAATATTTTATAGCTGTATTCTGATTTAAAATAGCAAACATTTACATACAAAAGTAACAGGAAATTTTCAGTTTAGATACTCTGGTGACTAAGGCAATATAGCTAGGACAGTGTATTAAATTGTAGCAAAATTTCACAAGTATGAACAGTGTTTTCAAATACACAGAAAAAGACTCATTATCTGAATCTTTAAATACAATCCAATCTGCAAAACTATTTACACATCTATTTTCAGGCACTCCTTAACCTATTCTCACTTAGAGGGCTACAAATACCCTTAGCCTGTTGCAATAACATAATTATTGCAATATGTAAATACTGCCTTACTTCTGCTGGGTCGCACTCAATTTTTGAACAGCACCCACAGCTGCAATATCTCAAAAGAAATATGTCTATTGAAGAGGAAACCTCTACAAAGAATAAAAACACAGGAAAAGGATGCAACTAAAACAGGCAGTTAAAAATCTTCCATACCTGATTGAGTGAAAATGTAGTGGATACTACACCAATGAGGACATTCAAGACATCCTTAACCAGTTCAGGTTCCTTCATAAGCACGAGCTGTGGAAGCTGAAGTACAGTATTACTGAACAGCTGCAATTCCCCTTCTCGAAGTTTGTAAAATTTGTCAAAAGCTTCTCTCCCAGCTTCAGTAAGGTACGGTTCCTCTTTTTTACCAGGTGGGCTGTGTCAGAGTAAACACAATGTTACAAGGTGATTATGTGAAAAGAAATATATCTCTTGAAGAAAAAAAGTAATTTCAGAATTTTACATGGCCAGTATTGACCACAGAAAAAGCTACTAGTAAGACAGTACATTTTCAGGGGCATGTGCATTCAGTCAGTGAAAATGTAGCCCACACTCAGTACAGTGAAGAAATAGGTACATAATTTGGACATCAGTTCAGATTCAGAAATCTTGCCAGAGAACTACCAGCTTCATTTGTGGCCTCTTTAGAAACTGAAAATATGGAATCTTTTTAGATTGAGATAAAGTGCATAGCGCACAAGAAGTCAGATTAGTTAGAAAAATGTTCATTTCACACAAACAGCAAATGCTTCCATAATCCCCTCAGTGTTTGAAAAAGATGATTTTATCTCTTCCTATGAAACAGGTGCAATCTAAGAACCAGTTTGTTGCACCTACATTACTTTTATTCCTTTCTCAGTCATTAACGCAGTATTTAATTATGTGAATTAAATATGCACAGTTCTTATAGTGAGGTCACATGGAACTAGGATGAAATGCACCTCCATACATCTGCACGTGATGCACAGTAAGTTTGCCAGTAACCTCAGACACATACTATCCAATTCTTTCCCAACATCTTCGTTTGCTGGGTCCGTATGTGAGCACCGCATCCCACAGGTCTATGTCCGGAGTCATGCTGGGCTCTGACTGAGAATCAGGAGTCAGATTGGATGCTGACTGGAATCCCTCATCTTCTGACTGGTCTATACTCTGAGGAACCTGTCATAGAAAGTTCAAATGTTGTACATGAAAACATTTTACTGAAGAAAAATATGTTGATAGAGAAGACGTTCTGTCATCATTCGTGATCAAATAACTACATAACCCTACCAGTGTTGTCCATTCCCCCTTTTATATCTATTTTAAGTTTTTCCTGAGAACACTCTTTTCATTTGCCAAGTCTCTACAGGTACCAATGCCTATACACAAAACAACAATCACCATCAAAATAATATACGAAGTTTGTTGACGTCAAAACTGAAAATTCTTTGGTAAGCATATAGTTCTAAAAATTTAGAATCTGAATTCTGGATTTTCAACAACATGTAACACTAATCAAGTCATACTGCTCATTATTTCATTTGAACAAATGATTCAGGCCGTAATTCTTCAACTTTGTAAACCTTTTGTTAACTATGACTAATACAGTTTGATCCCTTATGTTTATTCATGTGCGCAAAATCTGCAGGTGTCCAAACAGTTTATCTGCCACACCCTCAGCTACCTCTCAACAGGAGTTACACACACAGAATACCATCCACTTTTAGTACAAGACAATCACAGCCACATAAAATGCAGCATGTTCTTCAAGAAATTTCAAATCTTCCAGTGTGATGGAAAGAGTACAGTGCTTATTCAAAAAGGTTCTGTCTCCCCTTGGTTACAATTTACAGCCATATGTGCACACTGAACAGCACTGGGGTTTTCCTTCTTAGTGTGTCTGCCTTCAAGTTTCAGTTAAGATCTTAAGGGAATTGCAAGAGCTATCCATATGTTAAGTAGAGGGAAGAAAGTAATTATTAGAAGTACAGAAACATAAAAAAACTGCCCACCTACAGTAAAAATGGGAAGAAAAACAAAACAAACAAGTTTATCTAGTACCTCTACAAGAATACAGCACAGCAAAAATAAACAGAATGCACAGCAAAAAGGAAAAAAAGATACAGTAGAAACTGTACACACTGAAAAGGTAAAAGGACAGTGGGAACTAGGAAGTTCAATGAAATAGAATAACTGAAAATAGATGGTTTAAGATATTAACAAGCCAAGAAGGAAATACAAGTTAGGTAATGTAATCTGAACAGCATGACATACATTCAGACAGGAATGTTTACGCAGTCAAGCTGAGCAGTAACAAATAAGCAACAACACAAAGGCGTTCGATACACACAGTAGGCTGGGTAAGGCACAGATATCACTGATGGCTCAACTTCATAAAGACTATGGCCACGTGATGGTCTTTTACACAGTTATACGGCAAGACCAAGGTTTGCTGTACCCCAAAAGCTTATCTATCTGGTTCTCAACAAAGAAAAGGATCCCTGCTGCATCTTAAATTCCAGCACTGTCATGCTTCTATTACAAATGAAAGGGCTACCTATATTTTAAACTGTAGTTTCATAAATCAGCATATTGAAAGCATGCATACATTGTGAGGCCAAAACAAATTATACCATACTTTAATTGCAAGTCCAGACAAATCTGCATTGTCAGGCACAGGTGGTAAATCCAACTTGATGTCCATATCATACGTACGGCTATGGACTAGAGCACCAAAGAGCGAGACACGCGTTTCTTTCTCAAACTTGTCACCAGCAGGACAATTCTGCGAGAACAGCCCTATGGCAGGGAGTCCAGTGCCAGGTGCAGCCTCCATTATCTGAAGCGTCTTTTGAATGGTGTCATTGAACTGACATTCTTCGTTTGTTATGAGAGATTGTATATCAGCTTCAAATACACTCACGTCATAATAATCATAACCCTGATATTTTACGTTTCTCCCAACATGCTTGTTGTTCAGAAAATAGTCCTTTTTTTGCGGTACAAGCTGAGGAGGCCCTGTTCCAGCAAGCTGGACTAAGAGATCCAAGACAGAATTAACTTCAGTAAATGGTAAGCACTCAGCTGTTTCCAACTCCTCTACAAGATTCTCCAGTCTATCTGCTTGTGCACCTAGGCCACCAACTCTCAAGTTGAAAGACAACATCAAAATTTTGTTTTTTACTGGAAGCCTGGAAACATTTGATTGCAGCTTACGAGCCTCATCTTGAAAAAGGTTCATGAACAGGGCATTATAAGCAACCCTTTTCAGACTTTGCTTAGCCCTTCTCTTGCTGATCTTCCGCCTGCCCAGGTGGACCTTCCACGGCAAACCTGTCAAGTGTGCCTCGCACAGATCATTGAACAACTGCGTAATGCTCTCCATCTCAAACCAAATTGTCGGGCTACAGCAGTTACAGCCTGGGTCTCTGGTTTCATGTGGAGACCTGAAAAATATCAGGAAAAGGAAGAAACATACATATGAGAAACTGGCAAGTACATTTTAACTTAAACTGACAGGGCCCAGAATGAGAGAGAAGAAAACTGACCTACCATGTATTTAGGACATGAGCTATAAAAATAACACCACAACTTTGATCGCAAGCAAACCGATGGTCGTGCAAGCTTAATTCCAGACACCTGATTTTGCCTGACAGACTGAAATAGAACAGAGAAGACTGTCCTGTTCTAACGCAGGATTCATCTGGGGACACCTCCAAAAGCTTTACCACTCTGGCTCTTCTCAGGGGACATCAGCCACCTCCGCAGGAGCTGCGGGGCCACCCGAGAGCGGGAGATGCAGGTGAGAAGATGCAGGTCCTGATGGTGCCGGGCAGTGCAGGACCGGCCTGCACGACACCGGCCACCCTGGCGGCTCCGCAGCACCCAGCGGCCGGGGCGGGGGTTCCAGCACCCCCGGGGGAGCTGCCGCCGGCGGGGCTCACCCTGAGAGTCAGGCTGGGCCCACCTGAGAACCGCGTCCAGCTCCGCCTGGCCGGGGCATGCAGGCAGCAGCAGCACCACCCGCAAAACCCCGCACCCCGCGGGGCGGCCCCGCCAATCCCCGCCCGCTCATGCCCCGGGGGCCCGGCAGCCCCGCTCCAGCGCCCTCCGCCCTACCTGCGGCGGCTCCCCCGGGCCCGGCGGCAGCGGGTCCCGCGCCCACAGCTTCCCCCAGCGCGGCCGCCGCCTGCGCTCCGCGCCGCCGACGTCACGGGAGCGCGACGGGCCGCGAAGCGGGAAGAGGCGGGGGCGGCCGTGGCCCCGCTCCGTTAGCCGGCGCTGTCCCACTGCCCGGGGCGGCCCTCGCTGGGAAGGATGTGTGGTTAGTAGGTCGAGGGAGGTTCTCCTCCCCCTCTGCTCTGCCCTGGTGAGATCGCATCTGGAATATTGTGTCCAGTTCTGGGCCCCTCAGTTCCAGAAGGACAGGGAACTGCTGGAGAGAGTCCAGCGCAGGGCAACAAAGATGATTAAGGGAGTGGAGCATCTCCCGTATGAGGAAAGGCTGAGGGAGCTGGGGCTCTTTAGCTTGGAAAAGAGGAGACTGAGGGGCGACCTCATTAATGTTTACAAATATATAAAGGGTGAGTGTCACGAGGATGGAGTCAGGCTCTTCTCGGTGACAACCAACGGTAGGACAAGGGGTAATGGGTTCAAATCGGAACACATGAGGTTCCATTTAAATTTGAGAAGAAACTTCTTCCCCGTGAGTATCAGAACACTGGAACAGGCTGCCCAGGGGGGTCGTGGAGTCTCCTCTGGAGACATTCAAAACCCACCTGGACACATTCCTGTGTAACCTCACCTCGGTGTTCCTGCTCCGGCAGGGGGATTGGACCAGATGATCTTTGGAGGTTACTTCCAATCCCTGACGGTTTAAGCAGTTCATGAGTTAACGCTGTCACTCAGTTGGCAAGAAATAACGCACTGTTGCCAGAAAGCACTAAGCCGTGCTGGGCTGTATCCCGAGCCGCACAAGGTAACTCTGCAGGCTTCTGACAATATTTGCAAACTAATTCTACCAAAAGTACACCTTTTTTTAAAATTTTTTTTTCCTCAAATTCATTCTTTAATAAATTTGATCACGATCTTAGAAAAATACATATCAAAATACAACATTTGTTTCATTCAGACACTGGCTGTAGAAATTCAGTCAAACAAAGGCAGGTAAAAGGGAAGAAGCTGAAACATTTTTGAAAAAAAATGCTCTTTCCTTTAAAATGCTGAATTAACAGTTATTTTTTTTTCTTTTTCTGGGGAGAGAAAAGAATAAACCAACAACCCTCCTGTTCTGAAAACTTTTTGTGAAAACGTTTGACATGGTTTTTAGTTTATTTTGAAATAGACTTTTATCTCAAAGTGTTCAAGGATGGGACATCATTTCCCATCCAGCAATCACAGAAAACTAGTATGGCAAGCAGTATTGCCAACTGTAAGAACAGACTTAGTTATTCAAATTATGTAAAGTTGATCCAAGTAGCAACGACACTATAAAAATAATTTCAAGTTTCTGAAATCAAACGGTCACAATCACAGAAATGTTCTCTTGAAACTGAGCCCTAAACCGTATCTGGAAGGCTGCAAAACGAGGCACACCATGGCTGATGTCCAGTTTTGATCTCTCACATGATGTCAGCCTTGGGCCAGTACCTAATCTCTGGGGGTTTGGGGTTTTTATTTGTTATATAGACAACTTAACATTTGAAAAGAGGGCAGAGTGAAGCCCTCTATACACTGCTTGATTCAGTTATGTATTTGTAATTTTATACACACAAAATATTTTTTTCTGTCATGCCTGGTACATCACAGGTGTGATGTAGGAAAGGCCCACACTACAGCTCTTGAGCTGCTTTTCTTTCTTCTTCCAATTAACAATTACACATTAGAAAAATTAATAGATCATGTTAGGTGAATCCTTTAAATCAGGTTATTAAATGAAGTGTCATTAATCCAAAGGACCTATTGCTAAGGTTTAAACTCCCAATGAAACGGTGGTGGCGGCAGCAGTGCAAGCACTTCGGTATCGCGTTGAATAACATTAAAATGTTTTGGCTATTGTGACTGCTCATTCAGGTGCACGTCTTCTGGGCTTCTTTGGCATTCACGCAGTCAAGCCACAGCATACGCAAGCCTGACTTACAATGTCACGAACAAAGTACAGCAGTTGTCTTCAGTTGTCAGTCTTGAATAATAAGTGCCAATACAGAATTTGCAAGCACAATTCTCTAGCTGAAAATATAGATTAAGTATTTTAAAAACAGGAGGCAATTGTGAATGGCTCTTATCTCTTTTCCTGATGATTTAAAAGGCAACGTGAAGAGCAACATGTTTTTTCTTCTGCTGTGTAAAGTGATCCTGAAGTCAATTTCTTGAAATCCCATCCTTCACTGAAAAGAACAGCAATAATAAAAACTGTTATTAATCAAGCTGATATCACAAAATTCCCAGCCCCGTAAGAACATTTTTATTGGACCCAGACCACTGCTCTTGCCATTTCTTCTGAAAGACAGCAGGGAATTTTCTTTCAGAGAGAGATGCCCACCTTTATCATGGCTTTTTCTGTTGAAACCAAAAGTTAATTCAGTACAGAAACATTTCTGGACAAGTATGCTTGAAAACATACACACCTGCCTAATCCTATTCCTATACAAATGCAGTACCCGATCCTCAGCTATTTGTGCAGGGACTTCAAGCGCAACTAATCACTACTGAGTTATGTGAAGTTACTTCTGGACAAGTTAAAGGTATAAAAATGTCACCTGATTTGGCACTATATTCAGAAAACACATTAGCAATCAGAGTCAGTGTACATCTTATTAACCATTTTTTAAGCACATAATATTTTGTTAGATAAAAATGGACAGCTTACCTGAACACTGAAGCATTTTCCATTCCTGCTGAAACTGATCTCTTAGTATTTTTATGTTAGTTACTTTTTCTTGGGTAGGAGGCACATAAACTCCAAAGTCAGGTGTAGAGGCACCCACTAATGCTTTGGCTACATTTTGCATTAAATTCATCTCAGTGTCCTATTTAAGAAATAAATAAAAAAAAATTCTCCTGGGCACCAAACTTTCTTTGTTTCAGCAATACATGAAATATTTTAAAACAAGCTTTTATAATTCAGTTGCTAATATTTGTAGCAAGAATGAGCAACTTTCAATTTTCAAATAAAATGTGTCAAAATTGAGAAGTTTTTTATGAAAAAGGTAAATTATTTTTTATCTCCTGTAAAGCTTCTCTTTTTTTAAATAGAGAAAGAATCTCAGTTTTTCTTTTGTGATTGAAAAGAAACAGTGATGGGTTAAAGGTAAAAAATATTTGGAGAGAAAGGGAACACAGAGCTTGTTTACTTCATGCATCATTTATTTTCTATCCGTAGAAAATAGTGATATATTTTGCTTCATCAAAAACAGGTTTTTGACTCCTAACAGTCTAAATCAATGTTATTTACTCACAGAAATTATATTCTGAGGTGTCCATAGTATATGAGGATTATTACAATTTATTTTTCAGACTGTAACCTCTATTTCATTTTTAAAAGATAGAATTATTTTTTCAATTATTCTAAAGAGCCAAAGCCATGCATTAGAAAATCCCCACACATTAGATAATCCTGGTATAGAGCTACCTGTGGAGTGCCAATATAAAAATCTCAGTAATTTCTTAAAGACGTACATCTAACTTCCTTTTTATCTGTGAGTTTACCCTTCAGAATATCAATAATTCTTTCAGTTTCATACTCCTAATTAGTAATATGCAAATACACTATTTCTGCATACTGCATATCACTGTACAAATTATATTAGCTTAGACAATTTACATATCAGCACTGTAAATTAAAACAAGTAACATATGAGAAGACTACAGAATAAAGTATGTCATAATCCACTTAATTGGCAGCTTAATGAATAGTATGTCTTTAATGGGATACTTGCTGCAAAACAGATTAGAATACAATTGCATACGTGAACAATTATTCATTGTTTCTCATTAAATAAGGACTAGAAGGCACAAAAGCAATCAAAAGTTACTGTTTCACAGAACACACAGGATGCTGCAGGGGCCAAGAGTGTAAGTTGAGTTCTTAAAAGAGATTAGACAAATTTAGGGAAGATAATGCTCACTGGCACTTGTCTCACACTGGTCTGGATACAGCCTCCCACTTCCTAAATTTAGAGATTCTTATTGTGGTAATGTGTGGAAAAACTAGACTAGGGAAAGATCTATATGTTCTTTATTTTCTTTCCCCTGCTCTCTATCAGAAACACAAAGCTGGGGTAGATGGGTCCTCTATGCATTATTGTAATTAAGTTCACCTAAAGGACCTGTACCATTTTGATTTCTTTTCTGCATGATGGAAGTTGTGTGTGATAACGCAGAGCACGGGAAAGAGAGGGAGAGGAAATTTAGTGGTTTATGATAAACAGGACAGTGGGCTGCTTTCAGGCACATTTGATGGAAAGAGGCCATGTAATTAACAGACAAGTGTCCCTTTTCAGGAGACAGCTGTGAGCTATAAATCCTGGGTAGAAAGGGAAGTTAATTCCCAAACTGTGGCAAATTGTCAGAACATCTCCTGCCTGCAGACATAACCAGGGACTTGCATTCATGCCTCAGCTGCTCCCTCACACAGGCTGCCTACGCCTTGGTGCGTGTCTGCGTCTGGCCTTGTTCTCGGGCCAGAGAGAACCTTGGGCTGCTTGTGTGGTGAGCTCAGTGGTACCCCAGACACCACAAATACAGCCAAGATTTTCTAGTGGGCAGCCTGAAGCAGTTCATACCCAGCACGCTGCTGATTGATTTCAGTTCTGTCCAAGGCACGTTGAAGTACCGCCGCTTAGCACCAGTGCTTACCTCCATCACTGCAAAAATGCGAGACTCGGCTAATCCTTGTAGTAAAGCAAAAAGCAGAGAAATCCCACTTATTCCAAGGCTCCTGTTTGGTCCAATAGCTATTACTGTCAGGTTAGGCTGATAACTATATGCTACAGGAAGAATGAATCCAAGTAGAGCAGAAAAGAAATCATTTCCTTCGGCATCCTTTAACAACAATGAGAAACCATTTAGTACACATGTAAAGCCCCAAATTCCCAGATATAAAACAGTCACAGAAAGCTTTTGATTGACCTAGGAAACACAATACTGGTCTATTTTCACAGCAATTTTTATATTAAACATGTAGATTATTCACCTCCTCCTCAGTGTCTTTGCACTCTAACTCTGCCTTCTTGAAGATGAACTACAGTGGCTACTGAAGGTTTCCTCAAAGCTGTGCCTTCTAACACGCTCTGACTAGCTGTGAAGGAGCAGTACCCAGGTAAGAGCAAGAAAAGGAAATATTTTCAAAGATCCAAATTGCAGTGAGAGGGATAATTCTCAGAGTGATTTTATGAATTTGTCGATATATTATTTCTGCTAAAAAAGTTGTATGTTGTTTCCAGAAAGTGAATCTTACCTCTTTCCAGTTTAGAGAAATACAGTGTTTGGAGCTGGTCTTTCCAGACTGTTCATTCCCACAAATATGTATCATGAGTATTTTTCTGTAAATAAAAACCCCCACATCTGAGTATTTAACCAATGACTTCCAATGAAATAAAAAGATATTTTCTTTCATCATTCTTTAAATACTAATTCATAACACAGGAACAAATAACTATTTATGTCATCGCATGTAGTAATGCGAACACCAATTAAAACTGAAATCCTTTTTAAAGTATTTCTAAGAAGAGTATTCGAGACTATAGGCAAGTTACATTTAAGAAAAAGGGGAAGTGGCAAAAAAAGTTATGGGTAAGTAAAGATGACTTTCAATAGAGAACTCGACATCAGCACTATGTGCCCCCTGCAGTTATAGGGGAGTACACCCTAAAAATTAATAATTGCTGCCTTTATTACTTTATATGTTCAATATTCTATTTTCAATAACAATCTAAATTTAAATTCATATAGAAGGATCATACATTAAACCTACCACTAAATTAATAAAGTGGCGTTTAGAGATAGCAGTTTGTCTTTAAAGATATATTTGGGGATGGTTCATATTTTGTCTCAAGCTAAACTTGAATGAACATCAGTTCATGACTGATTCCTTAGTGCACATTTCATCATACATATGGACACGTAATGAACATTTATAAAGCCTTTGGGATTTGACTCCCTGAAGCAAAGAGAAAGCTCACCCATCTTCTGTGTTCGGTATGATTTGCATGTCTCCAACAAGTATACAAAGCACCCTGCAGAAAACAAGTAACATTTCCATCTACAAGTAATTTTTTTCACTTAGTGCAATTTGTTTAGAGACTTTGCATGTAGATTAGATGCATAAAAAATAATGTATATTGTTTCTGAATTTGGTCCATTAAAAGCATATAGAAAACACATTTATGACAGCTCAAGGGAACTCCCTTTCTCCCCCCCAAACACTGGGAAGTAAAAACAAAACCAAGAAAATGTCCTGAGGCCGAAGACAATTGAAATCTGACAAAGAAAATGTAGGCTAGCACAGCAGTCCTCCTTACAAATGTTTTGCCTTTGGTAAGGCAAATAAAGTTTTTGCTGGCACATACAATATTGACTGTACTATGTATTGAAAATGCTATGTGTTTTAAAATTAATGTTTCAAAGGCAATTTGCCATATTTTACATACTTTTATCGTTTTTTTACATTTTGTCAAAGAGCCCCAAATGCAAGAGACACAAATTCACCTTTGAAATCCAAACTGAACAGAATGTCTTAGTGCAACGGCAACAGAAACAGCAGCTGTGGGTGATTCTGCAATTCCATTGCATACCTACAAAATATATTTTTCCTTCAGAAATTATTAAAACTGCACAAGAAGACATAATTTCTTTTTTGTAACAACTATATTTTTACTTGTTTATATGTATCATTCAAACAAGGCTATCGCTGTATGAGAGGGATCTTAACGGTCTATTGCAGTGGGGTTAAGAAAATATTGTTAATTCATTTTACACAGAAAGGCCACATTTGATCATTATGCCAAGAGCTGTTCTACTACTTCAAAAGCATGGTGCTATGTTGAAAGGCAAATGTAAAAACAGCTTTTGTTGGGGAAGGTCATCTTTACTGGTTCTCTTGATAGTCTGCAGACTGGATGCATTCAGTGTGCCAGCAGGCAAACTGCACCAGGAAAATACACTCTATGAAGACGAGGTAGCCCCTGAAGTCTAATTCCGACTCTTCCTTTAACCTAGGCAAGCTATTCCTTTATGAAAAATACAATGACAGTCTTAGTCAACCGTTAAGTGTTTGTATTGTGTAGTGCTTTGAACACTACATGAAAGCTAAGCTAAAACATAACGCATACTAGCCCTCCCCCGTCCTCCTCTTTGGCAACACAAAAAGCTCAGCTTAGCATCTCCGACTCATGAAAAGTTCTATTCCTTTTTCCCAGTTCCTTTTTTAAAAATCTATTTATAAGTTATCCTAGAGGAACTCTTCCTTGCAGTCCTGGTACTTTAAAGAGAGCTTTTCATTCAAAGGGAGAGACTGATCTATTATGAAGTAACATTCTTGTTTGCATTTTTTCCTCTTTGCTTCTCCAAGGTTTTATACATACAGACATGCACCCTCTAAGCCTGCCTTTGATTCCTGACCATGCAAGAATCAAAATGCCAAATTGGAATTACTCTGTTCAGAACCATAGCACACAGCAGTGTTTTCAACAGCTCCACTACAGCAGGGTGGGGGTGGCGTGCGTAAATCAAAATTTGCTCAGAGGAAATTGTTGTACAAATCATGGCAAGCGCAGCTGTACATAGCCCAGCATCTTGTGATGAAGGGTAAAGCAGAAGTAAACTCTGCTAGAGACAGAAGGCAAAACTCTGTACACTGAAACAGAAATTTTTTTTACATTTCTTGCTCAGATTTCTTGCTTGATAAACCAACTTCTGCTCCCCTCAACTGGAAGAAGGAATACCTGGCTCATCAGTATGTTTGAGAGGGACAAGAAGGGTCTTACTGACTCACAGGCTGGGACTGCAGAAAAGCAGGAAAATGTCTTGCCCAAAGATCATTTGAAAGATGTCCTGGGGTTAACAGCTATCCCTAAATGAGAGTTTTCTCATCTTTCATCCTCACTCTTGTACCTAAGCACATTCTAGCTGAGATTAGTGGGGTTGTGAACTATGGCATAACATGAATGACAATGTAGTAAAATCAGAAGTCATTGTAATCCAACTCCCTCCCCACCCCACAAGATCAAGGCAGTTTATTATTACCTCCTTCTTAAGTATTTTATCTAGGACGGCCAGCAT
The DNA here is from genome assembly GCF_964273445.1 of Streptopelia decaocto. NCBI lineage: Eukaryota > Metazoa > Chordata > Aves > Columbiformes > Columbidae > Streptopelia > Streptopelia decaocto. The sequence continues at coordinate 21,931,778 of NC_138663.1, forward strand.
ATTGCCAAGAGAGTGTAAAATTTTGTCCTCTTTCACAAGGTCTGCATAAAAGCCACTGTAAAATAAATTAAATGAAGAAAAGCTAGGTTAGAAGCATTAATGCTTTCTAAGAGGACACTAACACAGTACTTTGCAGTTAGTATTGATGGGGTACATTTTGTGCAACACATTCATTCTCAAAACCCCAGATCTAGCAGGAAGATGACAATGCTGTTACCTGCCAGTCTTGAGCTCTCTAAACCTGTTTCCATTCTGCACTGGAAGGAAAACAAAAAATGTCTGACAGTATTCAGGAAAGAGTTCTGTCAAAATTAGACTAAGACAAAAAGCTGAGCTGCTCAAATCAGACCAGTTTCGTATTTTTTTCAGCTAAAAGTGAAGACAGAGCTTTAAGGCACCTTCCCAGCAAAACCTCTTCCTAAATGAATACATTTGTGCTGACTGTTCTATCTCCGTCGAAGCAGTTTTCTCTGAAAATATTCTGATTAGTTCTTTAAAGGAACTTTAAAGTTTACCAGGCTTATATTTATCGGGCGACGAGTGATAACCAACACTGATGTCTCCATTTTTCAAAGAAATAAATTCTGACTATAATTGAGTAGACCAAGGCCAAAAAGATGACCATGACAGAGACAGAGCTAGATGGCAGTCTGTACAAAGACCTCTCATCCTCATAATTATGTTGAAAATTAAATAGACAGGACCAACCTGACAAGCGCTTTTATTTCAGTTTTATCCATTTCTTTCACCAAATGAACGGGTACAGGGAGCAAATGTGCTGAACCTTTAGAGTCAGCTGTTGTTGCTGTTTTGATGGGAGGTACTGGAAACAGAATATTTTTCATGTGTAGTTCCAAAAACCTTTCTACTTTGACACTTTCATCGTCGTTAGTCATCTTAGATTCAGGGTCTGTGAGGGGATTCGGATGAGCCTTCTTTAGTGGGTGTGACTTGGTGCTCAAATTTTGTAAAAACGATGTGTCTAGAGAGAAAATAAAAAGAGGGGCTTCACATGTTTTAATTCCTGACCTCTTAATGTTTGGTTACACTTATTTACAAAAAGAGTAGGTCTGTATTCATAGTATACCTATTTCTTTCCATGCACTAGCTACAATGTGTCCTGCCACAGGTATTATTTTTCAGTGCTGCTACATTTACTTTAATCTAGAAATTATGTCCATACTTTTGACACACAAAACAGCATTCTCAAACAAAGGTATCAAAGCACTACTGTTTGGTGTGATGTTTGCCAGCTTCAGAAGTTCTTTTCAGACCAGCTGAAGACATGGACCTGAATGACAACTCTTAGTGCTTCATCGGTCACTTGATGAATAACTGGTAGTTCAATTCTTTTCATCCACTGTTATTAATCTTGATAATTTTGAATCCATTTACCAATCACTTTTGCTTGAAGAAAGAGTAATTACCTTCATACATCAACCATTTCCAGTAGGGTTTATGTGCTGCTCTCACATTTTGAATAGATTCAATTGCACTACAAAAGAAACAAGATTAACAGTATCAGCAATAATGAAAATACAGGAAACATAATTTACCTTCATGAAAAAACAAAACCAAAAAAACCCTACAACTGAATATGAACAAGCCCTCATCTGTTCCAAGAATGCAAAACAGAAAAATAAAGAGAATGAGAGTCAATGGGCAGATTGCTCAGAAAGATTAAATGCAAGAGTCAAAAAAAGGAAAGTGAAGAACATATGTACTATGTACCTTTTAAGTACAAGTTTAAAGACAGTGAGTGAAATCCTGACCTTGCTGTGGGAGGAAACACACCTGCCCCTGGCTTCAGGAAGGGCAGGATTTCACCTGTTGGTCTTTGCTCTGTCAGAGATTTTATCTACAGAATGTAAAGATGTAATTAGATTCACTCAAAAGCAAGACTATCGGTTCAGGAAGATTTGGAGTAGTGTAGAAATCAAATAAATCACATTTGCCGCTATTCTGTGCATTGAAATATCTTTTTTATCATCCCTGCTACTTGCTGCACTATAGGCAAATGGTCCTATTATGCTAGCTATCATACAAACATAATCCAGGTCATGTTAAATCCAGGACAAATTCTATGTACTTGGAGATTATTTGTAAGGTGTTCAGGAGCTGGACTGACTTAATGGATGGCTATGTAATCACCTCTCTGTTACCTAGGATGACAGCAACCTGAGATACTACAGTTGGCAGAGCAGAAAAAGAGGTGATGCAGCAACTATGGGATGTGCTAGCAGCAAAATAACCAGCTTTACTGCATCAGAGTTCACCAAATCCAACTCTGCCCACAGCCTGTGTGTATCTGCACTGCTTCCCTGACTGACCTGAGCTCCAAGTTGTAACTAGCACAGCCAGCTGGTAGGTGCTGCCACTAAAACGCATGAGGAGTATCACTGCTGAAAAAAAAACACCCATGGAACAACTATTGGGGTAGGGACACTGAAGATGGATCACGGAGATGCGGAGGAGATGGTACAGACATGTAGAGGGAAATACTGTTTAGACGTGGGACTGATTAAGGCACAAGATTCAGAATGCTTCTAGGTCAGATTCACCATTGTGCAAATACAATCTTACTGTCTCCAAAAAGAAGTTAGGGCCTAAGTTTCATTATCTAGGTTCAGCTCTACACAGTCATAATGCTTTCACACCCCAGGCCTCAATACTCCAAATTCCAGAAACACAAGGAGTCAGGACTGGCTCTGCACAGCACCAGCTCTCAGCGAGGAAAGGCTGGCTCCAGCTCTTGCTGTACTGCAGCCACTGAAGCAGTTCTGGTGTCTGGAGAACTAATCCTTGTGATCACACACTTGCCCAATTACTGGCTGTTATTCACTGGTATTGCCTTGATTACAGCACAATTGTCTCACCCTTGAGTGAGATGGATCCTTACAGGATAATGAAGCCCAAGGACAAATAGCATAAAATTATAAGCCAGAACTTCTTGCAACTTGAAATCATTTCAGAAACAAAAGTATACAAAACTGTGTTTTGGATGACTTTTTCAAAAAACAAGTTATAATCTAAAGTGGAAAATATATTATAGAGTGCCATATTAAAACCTTGGTTCAACATAACGTTCAAAGCATGCATACCTTCAGTCTCTTTGATAAACACATGGTTTGTCCTAAAATTCTTTATATGCTTACCTTAGGCAAGGTGCCATTTCTCCAGTTATTTGAGGTACAGGATCTCCAAGCAAAGTTTTTACAGTCATACAGACTGATTCAGACAATGACTTTAAGTGGTATCCACCCTAGAAAAAAAACAATTGTATGTCATTCAAGGAATGAGTACTCGTAACACCTATTTGAATACCACCAAGGAAAAGAAATTAAACTTTTGAAATATAGCTGAATTTACAGAAACAGAAGATGATATGCAAGGACATCTACGCTAATGATTTTCAATAAGAAAACGGTTAAGTTAGAGGCTATTTGTTGAACTTCACTGGCATCTCATGATTCAACTCACTTTCTCATCGTTCAGTTCATTTTGGAAATTGGTCATGACTTTGCCATGAAAACCCTGGAAACATATTCCTTCTCTACCCCTATCTGTGATACGCCATCTTCAGTAATTCTTGTGGAAGATTCCTTATAAGGCAAACACTATCACTCTAAAATGTCCATACAAAGGAAATCTCCCACAGACTGACATTTTTAAGATATGGTTGTCCTAATGGTTTGGCAGAACAACTGAAGACAGATTCCAGACTGCTAGACTGTAGCTGACAGCCTGCTCCCTGCGTGCCACCTGCAGAGCAGTCACAGTCCCCGTACTAGGAGGGGATGCTTATTTGCACTTCAGCTAGTAGACAGACGTATATAGAACCTGCTGGAGAGACAGATGATGGAACAAAGGCCATGCAAAACGGAGTTCAAGTGAATCAATTAATAAACCATTCACTCTCAGAGGCCTTGTCAGCCGAAATATTTTCACACAATTATTTACCCGAAAAGCCACCATTTTTCTAACATGCAGCAGAAATAGCAAGTTGAAATCTAGATTTCAAAAGGAGAAAACATTTTAAATTTTTTTAAAAGCTCTTAAAAAAGAGCTTGCACAGTGGCTTTTAATCAAAAAAGAGCAAATATAGCAAGTGCTTCTTTATTTAATAAGAGTATACTTAGGTTAAAGGTTTTTTAAACTCTTTGGAGTAAGACAAACCTGCAAAAACGTTGTTAGTGCAGCTAATTCACTCAATATGTTTTAATGAGTTTGGAACTATCCAGAGCAGTAGACTAGTCACTGTTGACAAGAACTGAATGTATCTGTGGAGGAGATGGTGTTTTTGAACAACGAGTATTTGCTCCTCTGCTTCAAAATTTCAAGTCAAAACCATCAGTTAAGGCCTTCTTTTTATTTTACAGTGTATAAGAGCATTGTCAAATCTTAGCCAATTTTGCCTTCCTGATTCTCAAAAGAAAGACAAAAAGAATAAATTATTTTGCTAACAAGTTTAGTTTCTAGCTTGCCCTATAAAGCTCTAAAACATAGACCCTACTCCTGGGAGTATGTTTCAAAAAGTCTTTACCTCTAGGACAACACACAGCTTTCCATTAGCTAACTGCATCAGGAAATGGGTAAGGTGGGCAAAAACCTCAGGAGTTGCATTCATCTGACCCTAAATCAAAGAAAAAAAATTAAGAGATGGAACTCTGATTTAAAAACATTGGTGCAAAAAACCAAACCACACACTCTGAAACACATGAGTCTGAATTGGAATACTGGAACACTTGCTTCTCATTGCATCTAACAAAACGCCGAACCAACTGCTTTCAAGGAAGGTACAAAAAACAACGCAGTAATTACGCCTATGAGATAATCTGTCTTTATATGTCTCATTGTAGTATTTAATGAGCTTAAAGACTCAAACATGTATTTTTAGCATGCTCAAAGTGAATTTCACTTAGCAATCACAGGACATTTAAGAGGTGGGAATATTTTGAAAACAGATTCATCACTGACAACACAAATGCCACAACTAGTTACTTACTTCAGGGTCTCCAATTCCAGAATCGTAACCAGAGGAGACAAGAACCAATTCAGGATCAAACTGTTATAAAAAAGAGAAAGTTGTAGCACATTCTTATGTCCTATTTTAAATTTTGAATTTTGTACTGGATTTGAACTGTACCATGTTCAGCTGTTTTTTTCAGCTAGAATATGAACACAAATAAAGACTCTCCTTGAATAAAAATTGAGATTACCCTTTTACACTATTTTCATTCCTGCTAGAGAAGCTGCATATATTATATGGATTATTTAAAAGCTAGCATTCCATAGATACTATTCAGTTGATCAGGGCATTATTCATATCAGCAAAAATAATGTGTTAACTGTGCTACTGGCAATTAATGCTTTTCTACAAAATATTCAATGATATCTGCTTAAGAAGTACTTAAGAAGTAGTCTTTGGTTTTGCTATCACCGCTCTACTCTGCACCGGTGCGGCCCCACCTGGAGCACTGGGTGCAGTTCTGGGCACCACAGGATGAAAAGGATATAAAGCTACTGGAGAGTGTCCAGAAGAGGCTATGAAGTTGGTTTGGAGCGGAAACTGTATGAGGAGCAGCTGAAGTTACTTGGTTTGTTCAGCCTGGAGGAGACTGAGGGGAGTCCTCATTGTGGTCTACAGCTTCCTCACTAGGGGAGGAGGAGGGGCAGGTGCTGAACTCTTCTCGTCAGTGACCAATGACAGAACCAGGAAGATGTGCCAGGGGAGGTTTAGGTTGGACATTAGGAAAAGGTTCTTCACCCAAAAGGTGGTGGAGCACTGGAACAGGCTCCCCAGGGAGATGTCACAGGCCCAAGCCTGACAGTGTTCAAGAAGAGACTGGACAACACCCTCACACACATGGTGGGAACTGTGGGGTTGTCATATGCAGGGACAGGAGTTGGACTCAACCATCCTTGTGGGTCGCTTTCAACTCACACCATTCTAATATTTTCTATGATTCTAAAGAGCAGAGCAGTAAAAAATTACCTCAAAAGCCATTGGAAGCAACACATGGAAAAATGCAGCAAGATAATCTGAATTTCCCATCCCAACCTGCAAAATGTGAGAAATATAGGTCACATTTTCCTGTTAAAGAACCTTAGAAAATTTTTTATTCTAAGACTGTAGTGAAAGATAGTACTGAAAGTTAAAGATAAGGGAACCTTATGAGGCCAAGTTCCATTTAAGTAAAGTGCATAAATATCCACCATTTTTCTCTACTGAATGAGAATGGATGTAATCTCCTGAAACACTTGTTTTGATGGCTAGGCAAGATATTCAAGAAAAAAATAATATGTGCATGTTTCTCTCTTTTTTTTTTTTTTTTTTAACATCATCATATTCTGAGCCATATTTCTCCGCAGATATTCCACTGACAAGAAGGAGGTACACTGTCCTAAGACATCTGCCAAGCAAGCAAAGCAGTGCGCTTCTCAGAAGGTTTTACGTAAAGCATGAGATAGAAAGCTACTGCATTTGCTTTGTTGTGCTGTAAACAACATTTACCTTATTCCAAGGCAAATTTATGTTAAAACCTTCTCCTCTGCCCAAACCCACAGCATCATAATCAGATTCTTTGAGTGATGGCCAGAATTCCTGATGTTCATAGCGATGCCAGGAAAAATACAAAACACTGAAAGATACAAAAAACAAAAGCAACTTGACAAAATATTCTTAAACTGACTTTACATCTTGAATGTCATGGCTGTACTGACTGAAAGCATGAAATAGAATCATCCTTTCCCCTTACTTCTCTTAATGGACTTGGACTGTGAAACTTGGTACAGTAGGGCCTATGCCAAAATTAACCTAGGACAGGTGCTAAAAATTCATTGTATTCATGCAATCCCTTCATATCAAAGACAAGACATTTTCAGAAAAGCAGACTTCTTTCTACAATCTAATTCTGTCACAGAGAGGTCTTACTACTGGCAAACCAAGGTAGTCATATTGCTTATGTTGACTGATATTCTTTACAGTAAAATAGATTTACATATTTCTTTTTGCTAGAATTTTCCCTCTGTTTCATAACAAGTAAAACCAACAGTGACTAAAATAGCGAGGTATTTGTAAGATTCTAGTTTCAGGAAGTTAAGAAATCTTATTCATTACAGATGAAAGCAATATTTAACCAGCTAACATATCAAATAAATAAAATATCCTTCAAACCTTGGATCCTCTTCAAATATATATTGAGTTCCTTGCCCATGGTGCACATCCCAGTCAACAATTAGGATTCTGCATAGATCAGTAAAAGAAAACATTCAGCAGAACCACAGCATCTTGATCTAAAGGAGGTACAGATGAATCATGTTTTTTCTGTCCCAAAAGCTACATGACACCCAGAAATCTCTAAGACATTAATCTAAAACAGTACAACGTCAAACAGGTATCTGAACGCCATACTTGCATACGATAAGCTCCTCTAGGGTCAACCATGCACTTACCTCTGTAGACCATATTTCAGTTTTGCATATTCTGCTGCAATAGCAACATTGTTGAACAAACAGAACCCATTAGCTGCATTTTTCTGGCTGTGGTGACCTGGAGGTCTAAACCAAAGTTTTATATGGTTACTCACAATAAAGGAAATTTGGGGGAGCAGTGAAGACTTTCTGTTTTCTTACCTTACTAATGCCATTCCATTGCACACTTTTCCTGTCATCACAGCATCCACGAGCTGCAAAGTTGCTCCTACTGCTAGCCTGGCACAGCGATAAGTGTTCTGAAAAAGAGAACCTCATAGTTGTTATCCATCACTTGTCGGCTTGTTTCAAACTAATCACACAAGATGTGCTTTTGCACCCCAATGGCAAACTGTCTTGACATAAGCCTACCCTACTGAGGTGGTACGCGGACAGTTGAAAGCAGAACTTTACAACACAAATTCCAATGTTCTTTCTATTAGGTTTACCTTTGATCACCACATCATTTATAAGGATGTTCTCTCTGGAGCAGTTAAGAAACATGAGATGGACATACTGCACTGACTAGTGGAATAACATGGCATCTTTGAAAATAAGGAGCGAAACCTTACAGAAACAAAATATGAAAGACTTCACCTCCTTCGTCCGGCACAACATTTAAGAGCAACTGTAACCCAAATGTGATTTGTAGGTCACTAATGGTCTACAGTAACATTAAATGACAAAAATATACTGGCATGATATAATTGCAGAATAGATGACAGGACACTTAATCAATTTAAATTACACCTTTACACTAAATTTGAAACAGATAACAGCATCATAAATATATGTAAGTTTACTTAAATGGCAAAAAATGTATTGCTGATTTTCCCCTCCTCAGAAAAGTGCCACTCAGATGCAAAAACACAAACATCTGTAGCTCTCAACACAGGAAGCAGTTTAACTTACACACCGGATGAAAGAAAAAAGCATCATAATTTCCAGAGACCCTTTTCAGTTCCTTTTCATTCATTGTTTGGGTGCTTTTTGCCATTTCCAAGTGTTCAGAACTGCAGAGAGGAGAGAGGTGAACACAACACTTAAATAAGCAAACAGACCTATAAAGGGTTTTATTAAATGCAAAATGTAATTAGGAGTAGCATATGTTAAAAGAGGCTTTCTGTGAGACTTCAGAAGTCTAAAAGGTAGTCTGGAATATTAGTTGCAGGATATAGTGAAAAACTAAGGAGTACTATGAAAGCAAGAGTTCTTAGATGTCTTAATCTGACATTCTTCTCCCTTTTCCAGTAGCAAGAGCAACTAGTCTTGCTTTCAAAACATGTCTCTTTGTTCATCATGCAACAATCTATTTTGCAATCCACACTACATATGGATACCAACAAGAACTAAACTAGGATTCTAACAGTCATCAGAGTGTGAAATATAAGTCCGAGAATGTGTGTCTAGTGCTCCGTTGTTCTACAGATAACAAGTATTTGAGTGAATCCCTCATCAGTTGTGTACCAACTCCCTCTTTTCACTGGTACAAAAGTGCAATAAGTACTAAGGCACTAGAAGCAAAGTTTCCCCAATTCTGTCACTGCTCTCCTGCCCTTGTGTAGTGAGCTGGAAATGGAGGCTGATGGCACCTACTCACACTGTCCCGTCTGTGCCCCAATCCATGGCAAAATGACCACATGTGCATGCCTCCAGGTGCACAATGCCAAAGCAACCAGAATTTCACAACAAAATGAGACACACTAGTGCTGGCTAATTGAAATAAAGCTAAACAGTGGCTTCAAAATAGAAAGTGTTAACGGGAACAAAACCACATGAACCTGAATGACTGTGTAACTCCTAGTTTAAGTTCATCAGCAGCCCCATAACTAACTGTGAACACACACACACACACACACACACACAAAACATTTTTCTAAGCATCATATATTTGCTTCAGAAAGGAAATACTTCTATTATCTCTAGTGTACCTACAGAAACCAATACAAGATTTAGTGGAGTCATTTATCCCCAAGTCATCTAGCAGGAGCAATTCAACTGGGAACAGTGATCAAGTCTCTTTAATACCCAATAAGCAAAGTATTTACTGTGAAAATAAATTATATTCATACACAGCACTAATTGCATTCTGAGAAACAAGTATGTTCCGAGGAAAAATACTGTTCTGGAATCTGAAAATTTAAGTATGACTTGGGATCAAGCTCTGGTTATTGTCACAGGTGTCAGGGCCCTGAGTGCATCCCTTCCCTCCTGGGGTTTGGATGCTGGGTTCAGAACCAGCTTAGAGAGAGTGCCGCTGATCGCCTTGAAAGAAAGAGCTAGAAGGAGCATCAGCAGAGGGTCCCTGCATTCAGCTCTGCTAAGAGTCTCAGCAGAGGCTCCCCCTCCTTCCCTGGGCACCTGCTTCTAAGACATGGCTCTCATCCTTGGCCAGACTGCAGCTGTGTTGTGCAGCTATATCTGTGTCTCACCATGAACCTCAAGGATGTGGACCTGGACCATGACCTGCGGGCTGACCCAAGCTGGACCTCAGACCTGCCATGTCACTACTGAAATTACTGGAAGTCAAAGCCATCGAGTTTTGGAGCAGACCTTTTCAAATGGAGCAAAATATCACCTGGAGGTATGAGATCTGCTATTTCATCGAATTAATCTGAACAGTGATGAAAGTAAGTTTCAGACCTGTGAACCAACAGGATCTCCTCCTCGCTTCCTTCTCTGGCAGGCACATGGACACATCTTTCCACAAGATGGTAACATTTAAGCTGCTCATAGGAGGATGACAGTCTTTCTGGCACTTCGATATCGCAAACAGGACTAAAAATAAGCAATAATCACATTACTATAATACCACACCAGCACAGCTAACAAATACACTTCAACATACCTAGCTTTTAACTTCCCATTGCAAGAAAATTCATTACCCTCATAGAGGGACACATGAGAGTAAAAGGAAAAAAAAATCTGAATACTTTTTGTCTTGGAATTGAACCAAAATTGCTTCTAAAATATGTAAACAGAAAAATATATATGATTCTTCAATGAAAAAGAAACATCATTTTTGTTTCCTTTCTTACCACTGAAATTAGCAATGCTTAACTACAGACAGAGGAATGCTGAAATGAAAAGCTGTAGATTACAATGAAGGTGCACACAGGGGAAGTGGGCTTGGGAGAGAAGACAGCAGTGGGCAGTTACTCAGAGCATAGCAAAGGTACATTTAAGGAACTGGCATATACCAATTTCTAACTTAATTTAATTGACAGGTTTCAGCTGAGTATGTGTACATATTTTTTTCCAAGATCAAGAATACTTTAGCTTTATAAATAATTAGCTTAAAATACATTATTTAGGGGGCTACTCAGATGATTAAAGCTAACATTTCTTATTAAGGCCTACCAGACTGGAGGCCCACAGCTTCTCAAATCCAGTTTCAGATTGTCATTACAGTATCTGGATACTGTATCTGGACCCATTACAGTAACAGTACTGTAACATTTTCCATTAAATTATCTGGATATAAATCAGGAATAAACACTTTTCTCCAAAAGGAAAGACCTTCTATTTACTAGGAAAATGACAGGGTATCTAGCACCAGGTACTCCCTATTACATTTACAGAAGCTGAATTTACTTGGTACTTCTCTCAGGAATCCTAATAAGAATCTATAAATAAAAAAGGCAGCAGTGACTTACTCGCTCCAAAGCAGTTTATGAGTGGTCATCTCCTCATCATAAACCAGAGCTGTTCCTGAGGCCATTGCTACACACAGGACAAAACAAATATCCCAACACTCATATTTGAGGCAAAAAGTAAACATATGTTAAAAGAACTTAATTACCAGCTAGTGACAATATATGTACACAGCGTACCTGCTTCCATGGTTTTGCACTTTGTAATTGGGAGGGGTCCTCAGAAGGCCGAGGAGCAAGGCAGCAGTGCAAAGTTCATGGCACAGGCCTTCAACCTGAACGCAGGCGGGCAGGATCCACGCTTATGTGAATTTCCAAAACCTGGGCGCAGGTACTTGTGGCGGTGAGGGGATCACCCACAGCCCCAGCGGGTCTGGCCCTGCAGAGCCTGAGCAGGGCCTGTCCTGCCGCTACTGCCCACGGAAGCCTGCCACGGCTGCTGGGAAACTGCTCCTTGGCAAGCGTTATAGAGCCACGAAGTATGAAATACGGGGCTATATACACCACGGACAGAATAATTACAGGGATGTGTGGCGTTCAAAACTTCATGGCTCTTCCAGAAACCCAACCGAGACGCTTAAGAGAAACAAAGAAACCGATGCAGAAAGAGAAACCAAGCCGTACAGCCGCCTCACAGAAGCCCCGGAGACGCCGAACGGCGCGTTAACGCGGGCCCGGTCCGCTCCGCTCCTCACCTCCCGCCCGCCGGGGGAGCCTGGCGGCCCCAGGCGCCCTGACACGGAGCCGCCGGGGCCTCGGCGCGGGCCGCCGGCACAGCCCAGATCCCGAACGCAGCGAGGCTGTGAAGCCCCAGCTCCACAGCCCGAGCTTTGGCCCGGCCCCCGGGAACGCCTCGGCCCTCAACAGCAGCTCCGCCCGCCACCGCGGCGGCTCCGGGAGTGCCGAGCGGAGTCCCCGCCCCGCGAGGAGCCCGGAGAGCGGCGGGGGCGGGAGGGACGTGCCCCAGTGGGTTTTGGGGCGGCGGTAGGGCCGATGTGCGCTTCACCGGTGTGTTGTGGGAAGCGTTGAGGTGCGCACAAAGAGAAATTTCCACTGTGCTCTCTGAAGCAGGCCTGACAATTTGAATCGTATTTTCAGGCCAAAGGGCATCCAGCCACAGGTATTGTGAAGTTTTTAGTATGTAACAAATCCAAGAGCAAGAAGCCCCACAACCCTGGGCTGTCTGCTATCCTCTAATGTAAAGAGAAGTGCAATAAAAACTTGAACTGAAATGATCACTCCTTTGTTTTTGCGGAGTAATGGGAGTCTGTTTGCTAGACGGTGACACCAAGCCCTGTGTCCGTCACACCAGGCCCTGTGTCCGTCACACCAGGCCAGGTATCCGTCACACCAGGTGCCATGTCCATCACACCAGGCGCTGTGTCCGTCCCACCAGGCACCCTGTCCGTCACACCAGGCTCTGTGTCCGTCACACCAGGCTCTGTGTCCATCCCACCAGGCACCCTGTCCGTCACACCAGGCTCTGTGTCCGTCACACCAGGCTCTGTGTCCATCCCACCAGGCACCCTGTCCGTCACACCAGGCTCTGTGTCCGTCACACCAGGCTCTATGTCTGTCACACCAGGCCCCATGTCCGTCACACTGGGCCCGGGCGCTGCTGATGCTCCTGCACCCCGAGGCGGGTCCCTCGCTGCACCTCGCCCTGGGAGCCTCCCGGGCCCTCCTGGAGCAGCTGGCGTGTGTCAGGCCATGTCAGGCTGCTTTAAATATTTATCAGTTTTGCTGCAGGGACCAGCGCAGACTCAGCAGGATCACATGAACTGAGCTTTTGAACAACCTACTTCTTTTCTAAGCAGTGACTTCATTGTGCAATACAGGCTGAATATAGGTTGTTTCAACTTTTTTTTTTTTTCCTCAGTTTCTGCTAGCTTTCCAGTTTGTGGTGGAAAAGTGATGGAGCAGGTGCCATCAGGAGCATGCATACAAACCTGCGCTTACAAGGGACCTGTCAGGAACCCGGATCATTACAGATGGGACCTTTAGAAAGCTACTGACCATAAACTTTTCCCTGGTTTGTCTCAATAAAATATTACCATAGTAGACACTGTATTGCTGAAATAGTTTCTAATTTATGTATTATCAATTACCTGTTCTTGGGTCTACTATACATATTTATAAAACTGAAGTCAAGTTCTGTCCATCTTCATGTGGTGTTTGATGTCAGTGTATTGCACTGACAACGAGGATGCTAATCATGTGGCCCCTGGAATATTTTGCATTTCTTGGCTATTATCACTCTGCTAGTTCCCTGCAGTCCATTTAGCCACCTGGTAAAGATTCTGCAATGACTTTGTCTAATGTGTCTGGAAATAAAAAGGGACCTTTCAGAAGGAGGGGCCTGATTTACATTCCAGTTGAACTGTGTTACGTTCAAGATGGTCACACAAGAATAGAAAGTTTCAAAAACTGCCTTTAGCCTATGCTCTCAGGTGCTGCCACAGAGATGCTGTCAGCTCTGTCATTGTAAAACGACATCCGGTAACCAAATCTTCTTGTAGCTGGGGCCAACCATACCATGCTTGCAGTTTCTTGTTCTTATTTATTCCACTTTGATTCCAGCAAAAGTGACCAGCAGAGGGCTGCCTTCTTTTAAAATACTCTAATGGGAGAAAATGAGGTGGATTAATGAAACGTTAAGCAAGGGAAAGTTTAGGTAACTCGAGAAAATGGCAGAGTAGGCAGTATAGAAAAACACATTAAAGGTAGTGAGCTGGATTAAAACTGCTTTATGCCCATTTTTGCAGATATTACAAAATATTTTTTGCAATAACTCAAAGAAACATTTATACATGCTTGTCCAAGTTCAGACTTGATGTGAGTAGCTGGAAACCTACAGAAAGGAGGCCTGAAAACACTGGGGTTTAAGTTCAACTTATAATACAATTTAAAGGGAAATTAAGACTTTACATTCCACTTATAGTACAATCCTATTTACAAGATAAGTTTGGCATGAGAAGTATAATAGTAATTTTTACAAATAATATGATAACTATTTACAAGCATTTATGGTATTTCCACTTCTGAGTGGCTGAAGTCAGCTGGGAGTCCCTCCTCTGCCAACGATAAACCTGGTTTACTAAAATGATGCCCTCTTCAATATTGCCTACAAGGAGATACACCATGGGACGATGGGTCGGAGTCAGCCTCTGCGTACAGTTTTCATTGATAAGCAGCCACTGTTGTATCATACTCTGGGTTTCATAAGGCAAGAGTGAACCCTGGGCAATGTATTCCACTTGGCATTCGATGTTATACTCTTGGTCACCAAATACTGTTCTCTTTTTGGACAGCTTTACTTTCACTGCTAAGAAAAAAAAAAATGAACCATGTAAGTCACAATTTTTACTCAAATGCAGAAAGAAACACCACCAATGAAAGCAGGATGAGTCCTTAAAAATCTTGTCATAATTTATGCTGACAGAGAATGGCAAGGCCTTCTCCAGCAGCAGTATACATTTTAAAATATTTTTTTTTTAATAAAGGTTCTGTAATAGAGGATTTTTTCATGGAATAGTAGATAATTTTTTTCACAAAAGTGAATATTGTGTTTTTACCATCACCATGTATGTTAGACTTTGTGGATAATTAGATATTGTAAGCTGTTGGCATTGTTCTAGTATCACAAGACTGCCCATCTTGCCCAAGCAGTTCTCCTGAAACTCACTTTGTCCATGTTATGAACCCCTCAGCAAAACCAGCTAGTAATGCTTGCTGATACCATCCTTTTAGATATTCCTTTTTCACTATAGGCATCTACCTACCCCACCTGACTACACCAATACTTTTTAGCATGAAATTTCTCTATACGGCCTGATCTAGAGCCAGACAAAGTCACTGAGAGTCTGCACTGACTTCAAAGGGCTTTGCAGGAAGTTTCTGGTGCAATCTCGGAAGTGTTGCATGTCACTCCAATAAGACAACAGGAGACAAGAATCTCTTTTACTGATATGATTTTCTGAGTCTCCTTTTCAGTAAACTATGTATCACGAACAACTCATGCACACAAGTAACAGGGATACACAGTTCACTAGTGAAACAAGCAAAGCTTTACTTTGGGTTTAATCGCTAATAGAAGACAAATTTGCTTATTTGGCTGCTGTTGTCAGAAATATTTTACCATAAAACATGTGATACTACAATGTAGCCAACCAGACAAGAACAGGAGAGCTATTTGGTTGCAAAATAGATCATTAGTAAATCTTTCATGCAAAATAAATCCTCCTTATATTATGGTCAGAAAGAACATTTTCTGATAAGCAACCTAAAGTTAAGTCAGCAACCAAGGATTAAGATTTGAAATCTCATCAGAAACTGACAGTTATTTTAATCCTAATTTTAAGGCATTTTAGAAGGAGAGCTGTTGGTATCTTGAATAGCAGCCATATTAGCAAGGACTTACCAAAGTTATTGTCACAGAAAACTTCAAGAACTCTTCTGTGCGTAAAGAACTCCTCCACTGCTGGGCAGGCCTGGCAGGCAGGCTTTGGTAGGACTGGTAAGAAATGACAAAGTTTCATCATTATATTTTAGAATCTTCTGTATTATTTTTCTTCTGTCAAAGCTGATAGCCCACTGTATAACCACAGGGATGACAGAGAAAATACACAGTTGGTCAGCAATAACATAAAAGTCTACCCATTTTTCTGAAAACATAGCTAGGGATGAAAAGGAGTTTCATTTTCCATGTCTATTCAGTCCTTGTTCAGGCTGACAAGCTTAATTATTGTAATCAAATAGAGTATTATATTTACTGTGGCTAAGGTGGGTGGGGAAGGGGTTAGGTGGCCAGTTCTACGAGTGATACTGCATTCAGCTGCACTAGGATTGTGAATATATGAATTAGGGTGTGCCATTTATCCATTAATCAGTCTATACAGAGACCTCAAAAGAAACTGAATGTAGTTCTGTCGTGGGTATGATACTGCCCATAGCTGTGTACAGGGTGATAACAACCTTCCTCCCCTAAGTGTAGACTATCTTCACTTTATTTTTTTGAAGGAATGCTGATCTACACCAGCTGAGGTCTGCTGCAGCTTACACTGAAGTACTAGCACTTTCCCCTGGACAAACTTTCCCCTGCCATCTGGACAAACAGCATGAAGCAATACAGGTAGTCACAACTCCATTTACAAAATCACAGACTGTCTGGAAAAGGTGTCCCTTGTATTTCCTTGGTTCCCAGGAACACGGAGTCCGGCCACCCACCCCTTTGCCATCTTCCAGCTACCTTTGTGCAAGTGTTTGGATTCCTTTGTAAGAGATGCCAGGCACATGTCATCGCCCGCAGGGAATCGGTCGCAGTCCAGACTGTCGGGCCAGGGGTGTCCGTGACAGGCGAGCACGGGGGCACAGCTGTCACGGACGGCAACGCACATGCTCCTGCAAGGATGGATAAACCTGTCGCCAGAGGAAATACGAAGCTGAATCAGTTAAACTCAGCAATAACAGAAACTAGTGCAACAGTGATTTCTGCACAAACTGCATCCTCTTCTCTGGTATTCAACATCCTTCAACGATATACTTCCAGAAGTGGCAGCTGTGTGAACTATGCTAGTAGTCTGTGTATCGACTGGGCTGTGCCTACAGGATTAAGTCACAGTTTTAAAAATGCTTTTTTTTTTACAACCTGAGAAAAGGTTCAGCAAGAGCCTGATTCTATTCATGATGGCTTCAACCCTAAATTAACAAGAATAAAATTTCAAATGCAACAAAATAAACCATGATATTCTTTGACAACAGAATTCATTTCCCCAAAGCAAACTAAAGTCGAATTGGAACATGTTTTTAGTACTTTTCTTTCCAATAGTACAGAAAAGTGAACAGAATTATTTCAGATAAAGTGGAGATCCCTTTTAAGTTATAATAAACATGCACTTCACTTGATCCCTGTTCTGGCAAATAAAGGCTGGAATTTTGTACTGTGCTGTGGTACTTACGTATCTAAACAGATGGGTGCAAACAGGGAACACAGGAATGTCCTCACGTGAGGGTGACAGTCCGTGTGCGCAAGGTGCTGCCAGGTGGTGGATTTTAGGATAACCTCTGCCATGCTTGTGTGTCCCATCAGGTTGGGAAGCCTCATTTCCGAGTACCCAATGTTGTGGCACATGTCCATCTCCTTGGGTATCACTACACATTTCGTGGATAATCCAATGTCAAAGCCTGTTGCCACTCTTAGGAAGCTGCTCAGGGCAAACCCAAGTAGTTCTGCAGTCAAGAACATCTTCCAGTGACTCCTGGGCAGCTGAGCAGGGAGCTGTCAAACTCCTCAAGCACAGGGGCACGCTGAAAACCTTTTGGCTTATATACCCCAAGAGCTTAATAAACCATTGCTTATCCACGGCTTATCAAATCACTTGAGACAAGACTGGATCTTATTGCCTATTCAAGGGATTGTTGTGATAACCAGGGAGGTGGAGACAGAGCACAGAAGTATGTTGCCTAAAGACCCAGATTTGGTACAGCCTTTCACATGCCCCACAGTGTCAGCTGCTGCAGCGTGCTATGTGGCATATTAAATTTTGACACCTAGAAAGTTTGCTATGTGCTTTCTAAAACAAATTAAGACATCCCTCAGAAAAAGGGTTGAGCAGACAAGCTGTCTCCTGGGGCTGCTGTGTCTCCTTTGTTTGCAGACACTGCTGACAGGGCAGAAAAAACAGCCCAGATTGACTTATCAAGTGAAAATGTTTTGCTTGTGCTAATTGCTAGTGTCTCTTCCACTGTTTTACAATGTAGAAGAGGTGCTTTCTTCATTTGGTCAAGCACTGTAAAAGAGACAGCCTCCTGCTATTAACCAAGTATTTTGTCTGGAAATCTGGATCCCTGTCCCGTGACATGCTAAATGTCCCAACTTCTATTACATTTAATAGACACCTGAAAATACCGAATTGCTTTACTGATTGGAGTATGTGCCTATCAGATGGCTACACAACTGACATCTTTCATTTATGTAAGTTCCATGGCGGATTTAATATTGTAGAACTATTATGGCTCTCAGTATTTATTCAGAGTGAAAAAGCAGTTACGCATATGGAGAAACATTCTTATTGTTTCAAACGAATCTATTACACTTGAAATTGCTCAAATAATGCAACATTTCACATATTTATTAATAAATTATAATTACATGAAGCTGTATGAAAACAAACTATAACATGTATAGTTTTTCTGTTTGTAGCACAAAAATACTATTAAAATGCTTGTTAAATGTTAACAGAATTACTGAGTATTTCATTACTGTTCTTAGTATAACACTGACAAACAGCTCTTCACTACAGAGAATCTGAGGAATCTGGTAAGGTGACAGAGGGTCTGACTAAGGTGAAGATTACTATTAAGAATCGAAAAGTCAAATTATTCCTTAAAAGAGTTGAATATCTAAACAAAATATTTTGTGGAAATTTTAATTTGATGAAAACATTTTTCCAATAAGTTAATTTTTATTTCCATTTCTTATTGCATGATTTAGATATGTTTAGATATTGATAATTCATAGGTGGATCTTCTACTGTAACATATCTGGATTGATTATTAGGCTAAAGTGAGTATGTTTGTAACAGTGTATCAGCTAGTATTAATATTACTGGTGACCGAAATCCATTTTTCCAAAGAAGCAGCTTTTTGTGTTTATACCTAGATGTGGCATATTTAGATGACAGAGAGTAGCTACATATCATTCACGTGTTTATACCTAACTGTTAGATTATTAATCCTAGCATCTTTGAAATAAATGACAAACCCCCACTGATTCCTCCTTAGCTGTCTTCTTTACTCTAAACTACTGGGAAAATTACAGTATGTGTTTAAATAAGTCAGAAAAATTGGCAGCATGCAAGGCTCCAAGGTTTAAATACCTATTTAAAATAATTGTCTGGTTTTCTTTTCATGTTTTGTTGCCAGTTCAGTGTTTTCCCCAATAAATATGATTTATCTGTATCTGTTACTTCAAAGCAGAAGAACTGTGGTGAAGGAAACCCTTCCCTTGCATGTGGGGCATGGTACTACATGTACATTTCTGAGTGACATAAAATATATATTAAAGAGTATTTGATCTCTCAATTATTCAGATGTTTTTCTCTGTGAGTGTCTCACAAACTACAAAAAACCTTGATTCATCCTAAAACCTGAGTCAGCTCTGTTGCTCCAAATAACAAGGGGTTATTGAGTTGCTCTGGAAGAACAGCCACTGAAGGGGCTTGCTCTGCCCCTTGCTGCCAGGGAGTGCCTTCCAAACCACCCTGGGTCAGGCCTGCGCTGGGCTGAGCTCCAGCTGTACCTGAGCCCAGGCTGGGTTGTGGTACAGCAGGTCTTGTTTTGAGACCTCCCTCTGGGCCACCATTGATGGACAGAACAGAGACAGGCACAACAAGAGCATGTGAGACAAAGATAATCTAATAAGAGATAATACATCTCCTGATAAACTCAATCTCCATAGGAACTGTTTCAGAAATAAATAACTGTGTATCTCTGAGTCACTATTTTCTACAAGGGCTTCACTGGGGGTAGGTTATTTATGCGCCACTGCAGACCTGTGCCATAAAATTTCTTTTGTCTCAGATATTTCCTAAGGGAGGCCAGCTGTCTTTTGATGCTTTGCTTTTGGTGAGCTGACTTTCAGTGGGTCATCACTTTGTAATGCTGAAGAAAATAGTTTTTCCCTGTGTGAGTACAGTGACATCCCTAGAGGCTGATGGCCCAGCCAGGAAGGATGGTCGGGAAGGAGCTAAACTATTAACTGCTTGTCCATGTCTGGCACGGTGCTTCAGTGGGGAGCTGTGGGCATTCAAGGGCATGGAGGAAATTCCATGATTTTGCCATCAGAAGAATGGTAAACCATCTGCTTTGCTTCTGCTTCTTCTTGTTTGCTTGGTGTTTTGACCGAAGTAGCCACTCACCCAGGGAATAGCAAGACTTTACACGTTTGCCAGGAATGATGAAGCTCACTTGAGGGCTGAAGGGACGTCACCGGCTCCGAGAACAAAATGTGCACAAAAGCCTCTGCTTAACAACCTGTGACTGCATTGGGTTTAAGGCTGGATCTGAAGCCTTACTGCATTATCTGTAATGCAGTCATTTATGCTATCCATCTTCTGTCAGAGAAGAGCATCATTTATGGGAGCTTCTGATTCCTCTCTCTTCTGACATTCACTGGGTTCAGGATGTTAGCTGGGCCAAATTCCTTACCCTGTGCCATTTTCAGTGTCATTATTTACTAAGGAATTTGCCAATTTGACACTTCTTTTCGCTACACTCACTAGTGGCTTTTAAGGAAGGGAATTTATTTTGGCTGTGTTTCTGTTTAGGCTTAATTATTTCGATGTTCTTCATGAGCAGATGGTACCTTGAAACTTGATTTGACAGCAAGTCATTAGCATTTATAATTTTTAGCGGGAGTCTTGCAGAACAGTTATTAAAAATGAGCATGCAAAGTAGATTGCCATTGCTTGGAGAGTGCTTCAAGTCGTCAGATGTTGGCTCCCTGGCAGAAGCGTGAGCTGCAGCACCCACATTGCTGTGCTATAGATTCGCCTTTTTTGCAGACACTCAGCTACTCCTTGACATGGCATGCAAGAAAATGTCGGGCACATATACTTACAGCTTTGAGGAACAGAGTAAACTGGGATTTAGTGTTGCCACACCAGCTATGCTTTCAAATTACACAAAAGCTGGTGGGGCCTCAATATTTCTAATTGTAGTGATATGTGCTTGAATATGTTGCTTGACTAAAGACTGTCTAAAACAAAAGACAAAAATCACTTTAGCAAACTATCAAGAGAATTGTAGTGTCTGCATACATTTAGAGTGGGTAGCGTAAAATACAAGATCTGAGGATTTAGAGAAACTTCTGTCTCCAAGTCCAGCTAATGCTCTTTGAAACTTCTGAAGGAAGCTGCGGGATTGTTCCCTCAGTCACGGACTGTATTTATTGTTCCTGGATATGAGCAGGGTTACCTGCTGATGGACCCTGATAAGAGGAGCAGGGACTGGAGGCTGCTCCCTGCCCACCTCTGTGTCAAATCCTTTGACTGTTACCAGGGAGACAGACAGAGATTAACCAGGAGCCACCCATCAGACCCCAGTAAGAAATGGGACTGAATTTTTCTTCAAAGAAAGCAGGGGTTTGAGAGCAACCTAGCAGATACAGGGATTTTTGGTTTTAATCTAAACATTTGTTGCAATATTCGGCTGGAGTCATTTTTATCTGAAGTCTAGTTGCAGAGATACAAGGCTCTCAGGCAAGGATCAAAGCTGTTAACTCTACATCCCAAGTCACAAAAAGGCGCTAGGGAGAGGTGGTCATCACTCTGATGACAGCATTGCTGGACCAACATCCTGACCCTGTGAGGCAGCATTTATTTCATAACATTTATTTTGCTTTATTAGAAAACCAATTAGGCACAAATGGTATCTGTAAAAACAGAGGAGGAAGAGTCAGACATGGTTATGAACAAGCCTCATTAATTTATCCATTGCAATGGCTTTAGCATTGCTTTAAGTTTTAATGAACAGAAATACTGTATTTCCCTATAAATCCATAATGTGAATAGTTAAATGTTCACTGCCCTGGCATTCTGAGCTCTGTCCTCATTACTGTTAAATGATTAACTGAGAGGAAAGTTTGTTTAAAAGAGAAACTTGATGCTGTGGGTGACCCAGACTTAGTTTCTGACTCTCACAAGCTTCCTGTTGAAGCTTTAACCCTGATGCCATGAACTGCTCCACACACAGTCTTTCCTGGTTAACACTGCAGTGGGTGATGCTGGAAGTTAAATGCATTCAAATATGAAGCCTTCAGATGCTACAAAACTAGGCAGGAGGCATGTAAATACCGACAGACATTCCAGCAGTATCACCTAAAGGCACAAGGGTGATGAATACTTTACAAAAACGGGGTAAGTAGCATTTCCTAAGTAGGCCAAATAAATCAGGGATGGAAAAAGGGCATAAGAAGGTAAGATGACTTGCTAATCAGCCAGCAGCTAATGCAGGCGTACAACTCCTGGCTTTGCCATCCCAGTATTCATTGACCCATTCATCTTTCAGGTCTCCTGCCCAGCAATATTTTTGCCAGTGCAGGACAAGTCGCGTTGAAGTGATTTTAGGGGTAGAGCTGAAATCCTGTGCTGACTTTCTAGTGGCCCACTCACGAAACTGCATTTGGGCCACATCCCGTGAACTGCATGGCAGGGCCTGGCAGTGAACACTGTATTGGTTACATGCTGGGAGAAGTGGTTTGCTTGCAAGGTGGCTGAAAGGAGAAGTACTGGAATGATTATTGCTCAGAAAATGGAATTTTGCTCCTCAGTCATAAAAAGCGCAGCAGGCTTGATAGTGGTGTTGGTTTTGCTCCGGGAGTAAGCAAATTCCAAATGATGGCTTTCAGGTGCGAGTAAAATGTAGTCTGTCTGGATGCAGGTTTTTACACTATTGATCATGTACCAGATGAGCACCTTCCACAGAGAGCCAGTAGTAGTAGCCACGACTATGTGTTTCCCCTTCTTAGAGGTTGGTTGTTTTGGGTTTTGTTTATTTGTTTGTTTGTAGGGGTTTTCTTTGTTTGTTTGTTTTCCTTGGTATTGGTATGCTGATTTGGCTAACGCTGCCTATTTTTTCTTTTTAGTTTTTAGTCAGTTTTAGTGGGTATCAATGTAGTTGTGCTCTGATTTAATTTTGTGGAAGAAGGGCCGTTTAACAAATGGAGTATCGCATATTTCAGGCACAATTCTTGCTCTGCAGAAAAACTCCCATTTCTTTTGTACTGAAAGCAGTTTTTGCAGTCTTTGGGCAGCTGGACTGATTCTGGTTTTCCCTCTATCAAACTTCTATTGTAGCTGAGTCCCCTCTTATGCATTGTCACAAGCAACTGAAAAAGAAGCAAAAGCGAGGTTAAACGGAGAGCCCCCGAATCATTTCCAAGCCTCTGTGAGCAAAAGGGAGTACAAGTCCTCTCACAAAGACTGTTTCATAGGAAGGCAGGGGAACAGCTGTTTGGGCTACAACTAAACAATGAATACATACCAACTGTTTGTAGTCCATTGAGAAAGTAAACAGGGTCATCTTGCCTATTCCCCCCAATTCTTTCTTTGTCTGCAGCCGGTAGCCAGCTACTGATCATCCAGATAAGACACAAACACATTAAGTCTTGAAAATTATGTCTGGCTTCTGGCTGTCACTGGAGATAGCTCTATCAGTTAAGTGAGGAAAACTGTGGGCGAGTGCTCCTCTGACTCCAGCACACCTGGAGCTCGTCCCTTTTAAGTCGCTTGATGACATTTTGCATCTAACTTCTGTGTATCCCAGCCATCCGGAGGAAAGGCTCTCAGCATCTGACGTGGTAACAGCACATGGCAGGCCAAGCTCACTTCACTGTAACGCCATGGGAGCCTGTGGACCCAAAGTATCTCTTTAAAAGTCAAACTTCAGCCTAAGTGCTGAAGTTTGCTGAATAAGCAAATTTAAATAACGTCTGTAAGGTTTCACAAATAAATGAATGTGCTTCAAATACCTGAATTAGATTTTATGGCCAAATTTTCTCTAAGCAAAATTCTCTCTGGCATTAGCAGGATTTTTTTTTTTTTTTTAATAATAATGGTAAAATATAATCCCTTTCCAGGCATTGAAAGTCTATTTAAATCTAAATAGACAAAACAAGTGTTCCTGTTGCAAATGGTTTTGGTGAACTGAGATTAAAACAAAGATTTGTTGAGAAACAGTCAGAGTTACACCCTGGACATGAATTTCAGCTTCAGGTCTTTGGAATCCAGGTAGCTTTCTTTTGGTTATAAATTTATGCCCAAGCAATGGCTCATATTGTTTTTAAGGGTGTAGATTTACATTTTACAATTTCAAGAAAAAAAAAACATTTTCTGGATAAATCCTAGCTTTTATTTTCAATTTTCTATGTTCACTATTTTTGAAAGAGTTGTGGTTTTTTTCTAAAAGTATTTGCAAACTTTTTCCTTCAAGTACACATGCATCCTAAGCATAGGGTGGCTTAACTAAAACAACTAGCTGTGTCCTGAACTTAAGTGTGTATATAGATAGAATCAATATTCAAAAACTGTTTGGGGGCTCACAGAAAAGAAAAAAATATTTTTAATTGTGGCAGTTACAAATTACTTAAGAGAGTAACTGCTTCACAAATGAGTGTGCCCGTTCATAGATGCAAGGCATATAATTGTTACCTGACTGCTATGCAAATAGTTCTTGTCTTTTCTGTTACTTGAGCTCTGTGGTTGAAGGGGAAGGGATACTTACTGGAAGTCTAAATATTCTCTACCTATTTTCACCCTCCCCATTTTAGATCTTCCCTTACACACACCTTCTGGAAAAGGACAGCCACAAATGACAACATTTTGAAGGCTTTGATACACCTTCTGACTCCACCAAAAGACACATTTTTATTACAGCTGTCACTAATCTACTTTGCTTCAGTATTTCTCATGTAACGTTCAAGGAACTCAAAATGTTTTTCAGGTTTCAATGAACCAAGTCACTGAGCTTTTGTGTAACCCCTTTTGATTACAAATGCGTAGCCAAACACCCCTTTTTGTGAGGAGTGAAGACGGCGAGAGAGAGCAGGACTGCAGCACCGGGACAGGCGACACGCCAGGCGCTAGCTGGACCACAACAGGCAGCTCTAGACATCAAATGTGACATTGGCCTGGCAGACATGACTTCTGTTTGAGTCAAACCTTTATGATTCTCTCTGTGTTGTCATACAGGGATGGCTTCTCTTTAAGTAGTCTGTAAGTCTCCTTGTCCATCTGGGAAGGCATCTAGTAGAACAATTATGTAAGTTATATAAGTAGATTTTGCATCTTATACACTTACTAAAGCTTTATATCTATACACCCTAATGAAGTTACATAGTGCCTTCTCACAGCACTGTGATGTTGGGCCCTCAAAATCTGCAAAACCTCTGCAATTGCTCCTGTAGGGAGCATTCATATTGCCACAGCAATTCCCACAGCGGGGCTGAGAGTCAAATCCACTGCTCCATCCCCACTCCACCACTTCGTGGGACAGCCTCATTGGTATTAGTGACAGATATTAAAGCTTCTGCAAAAGGGGAGCATCCAATTGAAAAAAACAACCAACCAAACAAAAAACCAACCAGCCAACCAAAATCCAACAGCTAAAACAACAAACCAGTCTTCAAACAGAAAGCATAGATGCAACATACTTTAAAAGAGAGGGGGAAGAAAATAACAGTTTTCTTTCTTTGGGCCTTCAGTCCCTCAGAATTCAGACGGCAGGTTCCTTCCCTGTTGCACATCGCCTCTATTGAGATCAAAGACATTTGGTTTCTATTACCCTATCTCAAAGAGAAGTTCTCTGATAAAGAAGTCTCCACCCTAATGATTAAACCCTATTTGGATTGAAATACCTGGGCAGAGCCCCGCAGCCTGCAGGCCAGGATTAGAGGGTCTATGACTCCAGCGCCCACGTGCTAATCGGGATGCAGACCATGCCTGTGAAATGTTGTGTCATTTGGCTTTCACAGCCCTTTACCCTCATCCCAGGGAAATCCTTTTCTTCCAGTGGTGCTACAGGGAAATGAAATGGAGATGAATCCATTCTAAATAGCTACGTGACAGCAAGAGCTGAATAAATAAGGAAAAATTATAGAGCAATCATTTAGAAATGGCTCAAAATCAAACAATACCTAAACCATCTTTAAAACTGGTTTACTTCTAATTAGTTTATGAAGCACAGGGAGAGAGAACCAGAGAAATAATTAAATTTAAGGTTAATCAGGAGAGGCAGATTTTTTTTTTTTTGGTCTTAGGAACCATTTTCATTCTCTAAATAGCATTAAGGGTTTCATGCTGGTTGTGCTGACAAAAGATTGATAACTGTATCCACAGGAGGCTCTTTTCATTATGGAAACCATAGAGGAGCAAATAGTTTAGAGGTTGAAAGTATTCTGAAATTAGACTCAGGAGCACCAGAGACAAGAGATTTGTGATTGCAGTTCTAGTTTCAGACCTTAAAAGAAACATGTTTGCCTGACAGCTTCTTTAGTGTTTTTTGTTTTCCCCTGGCAATGTCTGTCAGATAAAAGCTATCACCACTCCCTATAAGCCTTGCCTTGTTATATCTACATCTCTGCTACAGCATTATTACTGTTAAATGTACTAGGCCAGGAGAGCTTTTTTGTTTGGTGTGAGAGAAAAATATTTTTAGAAAATACATCTAGAGAGTATAACCTGAGCACTCAGTTTTGGGGGTACATAATGCTCTGTTTTGTTTTGTTTTTAACAAAACAAAACAAACCCAATTGGGTGATATTTTGTCATCCTTACTTGCTGTGTAGTAATTTTCTCATTGCTACTCTCTGAAAATGGAACAGAAGTGCTGGCATTATTAACAGGCTGATCTTGTACTGAAGGAAGGCAATGACAGTTTCCATAGCCCATGATTATATCCTGAAAGGCAAGATTCTGCCTGTATTTCTCATGCTGTTACAGTACATCCTGTTGATGTCAGTGCAATTCTCGTGGCACACATTGATGTGAGCAAGACTGACAAAGGTGACCAACACAAACAGGCCACCCATTCCTCTCTTTTTGGTGAATTAGCTTTCAGGAGATTATATAAAAATGTTTGGTTTGGGTACATGATATTAAAAGAGAACTCAGTATGGAAGGTGCTTTCCCCTGCCATATGGCCGACTGAGTAAAACATCCTCATCCTAATATCTTGGCTCCAGCAAGGGACACTGCAAGTGCGTATGCCAAGCTTTAAAGTGAACAGACTGTTTATTTCCCTGTGTTTGCTGGAGTTACACAGCCCTTCCCTCCCTGCTCTCTGGTGGGAGGCACCAGCTTGGCTCTGTGTCCACATGTGCGAGAACATTCACTTGGTTATTTATTTTTTTGAGGATTAACATTAATCATGTAAAATCCAGGTGATCAGAACCACTAATCCAGCCATAAGGCATAAAAAGCTGTAAAAGCCATTGCGAAACCTAAGGAGAAGTAGTAATGTTCTGGTTTAGAGTCTTAAAACGGCAATACTGAGTAGCTGCAGTAATTATAGTTACTGTGAGCTGTTTGGGAAGAGAATCTCACTTGTTTCATAGTCACCTGGCTAAATACAGTCATAGTTTCTTCTGATTGTAATTCTCAGCCACATTGTCTTTCTCTATATTAGCACACTACTGTTCTTATGAAAAAGAAAGTTCAGTCTTGACTCTCATAGAGAAATGTAAGGAGTTTTCTCGGCACAGCAAAATAGTTAGGCATAAGCCAGTTGGTACTACTTGGCAGCAGGAACTGTGTCATGTACAAGCAGGGCTTTCAAAATGCCCCAAAAAACCTGCCTTGGTCCAAGCCCCCAGTGGACTAAATGCCCGTGGCTTCCCAAGTATAATTTTACTCTTATAATCTGTTATACTACTACTGTTACAATAACAATCAATGAGTTTCTCATTAATATCAGGCTGAATTGGATTAGGTGGCAGCCTTTGTATTGGTATCACAGGTTGTCAGCGATGGACTCTTCTGCTCCCTAGCAGCATTCTCAAACAGGATCTGAGCAATTGCTTTCACTACATTTCATTTGGTTGCTTTACCAGTTGCCTCATTTTGCCTCCCAAAGGTAACACTGTATTCAAAACACATTTTATGAAACATGAAAGCAGAGGAACTGCATGCTGAGATCACTCAAACTTGACTGGGAAATGCCCCTCATGTGTACTGATGAAAGAGACCTTGGGGTGAACTAGAAAACTCCAGCATACAAATGTATCAAAGTTAAGTGTGAGGGAGCTCTGCTTGCAGAGCCCGATAGCAGCACACAAATATAACGAATCCTTAAATTACTTTACTTGTCCCGACTTACCTCCTTGTAGAGGGATGCTGTTCCTGGCAGCTAAAGACATGCGTCATTCCCATGCCTGAGAGCTGCATGTGGCTGCTAGGTGGCAATGCGGTTTTTAGATCATTATGTTACTATCCCAGAGGGCTGAAAATAATCTGCGTGCAAGAGCTGCTCATTAACTGGTAGTCTATGAAGTTCCAAAGAGTGTCTGTGGAATGGAAGTCCTCCTCCCCCAGTCTTTCTCCAACTCATGCTTCTGAATCCTTAAAAATACTTAGGAGGAGATTCTAAGTGCTGTAGTCCATTAAACTGCCTCTGATGTTATTTGACTTACACAACCAGTTGCCCTACAGTGTATTCATGTGATGGAGAGAGAATTAATCAGCAGAGACAGCAGGTGGCATGAGTGCCTGTTCTTCCCCGGTACCTGCAGGGACCATCCAAAGGCCACAGGAGTATTTCATACCAAGATCCAGTGAATGATAACATCTAACAGATGCTTCATTCTCTGACCACCTTAGCTGAAGCATTTGAACAGCAGATCAGAAAGAAGGAAGCTCAAAGAACCCCACACAGCTCAGATATCTGGTAGTTCAGAATAAAGAATGAAGTGGATCTTCTGAACACATTTTGCAGGACACATATGAGCACTGACCTCAGTGTTATCCTGTAGAAAACTCAGAAAATAATCAAGAAGTGAAATAGTGAGCCGTGTCTGGCCCACACCACCACATTATCAAAATTCAACATGAACTATGAGTCTTTAATGCAACGAAGACTAGTACTCAAGGGGACAATCTTGCTCTAGAAAACTCAGGGGCGCATGGGTTTTCAGGACCAAGGTCCCATATATCCAGCTAGAACTCTGTTAGTGACTTCCCTGTCCAACTTAAAGATGTACATGCTTGATGATGGTCAATCTGATTTTGGCTTTTAAAATCAGACTGAGGAATGCAACTGTTTAAGGACTGAAATCCTGTCCTTCAGAACAAAGCAGAGATGTCTGGTAAATCCAGGATGCTGTAAGAAGTAATTAGGTGGCAGTAGTTCAATCAAATCAGCTTTGTGGATGATTTACAGTTTGGAAAATGAGAGAAAGGTTGGGGTTTCTGGTCCGACTGACTTCCAAAATAAACTGCATCAGCAGCTCATATTACATGAAATGCACCTACAATATTACATTTCATGCAGTTTCCTTATACTGAAAATACTATTTTCAGGAGTGATTACACATTTGGGAATACATATGGAGAAAATCAGACCTTTACTGTGTAAAAAACAAACCTCCAACCTTTATTTGTCACAATACATTTCAAGTACATGCAGAACATATTTACATTTCTCTTTAAGGCAAACAGAAATTGGGTTCTTATTCCTGAGTTGCTTAGCACCAGCAGAAATAGCAAAAAAAACCTTAGAAAAAGGTGTCTCTCCCTTTGAAGCAGCAGCTGCCTCCCATGAAAAATATTGCCGCTTTCAACTTGCATTTCTTTAAATAAGCTATTTATACCAATAATCTCTATTGCTGTTTGGAGCCATTTCTGCAGATTTCAATCTCTTCACTGAAACATCTTGCCAAGATGTGACAACCCTTCCACGTTTGATATTTTACCTTACAGACTGTTTGCTGACTAGACAGCACAGCAGTACTTCGGTCTGCGCTGGCACATGCATCAAGGTCTTCTCTTCAGTTATTTTAAGAGTTCTGTATTCTCCCAATATCTACAAAAACTAACATTATCTTCTTGTGTCTTTCTCATGCAGGCTAGCCACTTCTCCAATACTAAGTCAAGATTAAGAGGGGGAAAAGTTCACCATGGACGGTTTTAGGGCTTGACTGCACTAAAGCTAAAGGTGGGGGGGAAATGAAAATGCCCATTGAAATGTTGGCATTTATGAAGAAAATGCAAAGCAGTTCAATTTAAAAAAAATCTCCACCAAGTCTAACATTTGAGCCATCTGCATTATCTCAAGACTTTAGGTATTTGCTAGAATTTAGGATGTTGAGATTCCATTTAAAATATAGAGGGAGTATTTTCAAAGAAGCTTTGCTATTCTTCCATTTCCCATTGACTACCTATATGAAGCCCACTAATTCCAATAGGCACTTTTCTCCCATGACTTTTAAGAGGACCACAGGGCATGATCCTAAAAAGGAAAACGTCTATCCTGTAAAAAATAAGGTTCCTATTTAACATAAAAGTGTAGTCCAAGCAGAAAGTCAATAGTGCAAAATGGGGTATGACTCAAGTGTGCCTCCCTCAGTGACCTGTAGTGTGGAAAATGTTTTATTTCAAATTACATCCTATGCTTTTTTTTCACGCATTCCTGAAACTGTAGTTTTTAATGACTTGTCAAATACACCAATAATTCAACATTTCTGTTACCATTTAGTCTCTGTAGGTGCCTGTCTCAGCTAATCAATGCTCATCACAAACAATTTTTAAACAAATGCTAGTATTTACAGGTGTTCAACTTAAATGTTCATTGAAAGAAACAGAACTGTGCCTTGATTAAACTTCTGATTTAAATTGGTTATTAAAGCAAAAAACACAAAAAAATTTTCTTACTTCTTTTCCAGTTATTATCTGCTACAATCAAACATCCTCCTCCACAAGTAGCAACATACAACAGCATAGTGCATTGGGAATAATCCACATCCAAACAGTCAATTGTCAAGTCATTACCTTTAACAAGGAGAAGCATCTCACAAAGAAAGTCTTCACCAAAGGTTTGCCAATTTCTTTTTTCTACATCTGAGAGAATATTACTAACTAGGGGCCTAGGAAAATAAAATAAATGAACGCAGACAGTCAAGAGGAACTCATGAAGTGTCTAACCAATATCCCATCAGGAAGCTGACTCCTTCTGATAAGGCACCTCCCAAAGAAGGTCTGATGGCTTCCCCTCAAGTAAGAAGAGTTCAAAAGGCTTAAAAAAAATAAAAGGAATGTTTGTTATTCTGCACCTGGCACAGCACCTCTGCACACTGCGAACAAAACAGTTTGCTGCAGGTATTCCCAATGAACAGTTGCAGCACAGCATTGTTATCCTCATTTTATGTTCTATGATGTGACCCACATGCAGCTTTATTTCTAAAATCAGCACCACTGATTCTATAACTAGTACATCCTCTGAGAAGATCTACTTTCTCAGTGATCATCTCAATACTAAGATGCTAGAGAGCTTACAAAACTTTATAAAGTCTTAAGAATTTCTCCCTGGAAATCCTTGATTCCTACTCTATTATACAAGAAGACCTCACTGTATTCAGAGGAAAATGTTGCACCCCTTGAAAGTGACTGTTTATCCATTGGCTGTTTACCCTGTGCATTTGTGAAATCTTGTCCTGCTGTGCTGGTTACTTTGAAAAAAATCTAAGATGTTGACACTTCTCTGCTTCCAGCTTCTTGCACAGATCCACCAGACATGGCTGGAGCTCAGGTTCTTCTCCCCTTCACCCAGGCTGTGTCTCCACTATCTGCTGCACTGCCTGAGGTGACAGCGACTGATTTGCCTCTCCACGCATCTTACTGAGCGGAAATATTCCAGAGGAAGTCACACAAATAGTTATTGCAGTCAAGACAGTTCAATGGCCTTGGGGAGCAGTCACGGCACATCTCGGACGTACTCTGTGTCTCCACTTGCTTGGGGTAGTAACTTGTATGTTTCTGGTCTCTGAAGAATTAGTCCTATCTGCTCTTTCAAGGATGGCACCAGGTTATCACAGTCTGAATCCTTTTGTGCAGAAGGAAGAAGCTGTAGGCAAGAATAAGTTCCTGGATAGTTTTGAAATGCTACTCCCAAAGGCACCAACTTCCAAGTGCAGAGTAAAAGACACGGCTCTTTCTTACAGTGCAGATGAAACAGATTACATCCAGTTTATTTAGAAAAGTTTTATACACCCGATTTCACAAACATTTACAACTTTCCTGCTTTCTTCTGAGTTCTGAAAAGATGGAGTCATACAATTACACCGCTGTCTCCTTTGACTCCAATGTTTGTGGTGGCTTGAAGTTCAATATCTCTTTATATGTAATGCCTGGAAAAAAACAGAATAAACATAGTGTTGTTGGTCTAATCAGAAAAGGAGCTGCACAGACATCAGGAAAGTGCAGCCCCCCCTATGGTTAGGCTCTGGTCGAGGGTCAGGAAGAGAGAGACCTCTTCAGGCAAAAAAAAAGAAAGAGTACAAGTAAGGGAACCAAGGATTGTTTTTTTTTGTTTTACTGTTTCACATTTGAAGAAGTAGCCCAATACTGAAACGTTACAGATGCTTTCAAAGGGATGTGCACATGGACTTTACAGTATAGTGTGCAACATCCTCAGAATGAGCTACTGAGCACATCAACTTCAAAAGTCCAGTCCTCACTTAAAAGTCAAAACACAAACCTCTGACATTGGATGAAAACTAGATTCAGGCTTAAACCTCTGCTGACACAGGTTCTCTCAGGGAGAGGAAACATATCTAAGGCCAGCAACAGTTGCACTCCCATAGGGCCAACAGCTGAGGAATCTTTGCCTGTCCTATCCACTGGAAGGAACATGTTACAGAAATGGTTTATTTCCTACATTGCAGAAGATGAGAGAACAGACACACTGAAGAAAGTAACAGAGAAAACCTTTGGAGGTGATTCCAGGAAGACTTGATAAGAGGAACACTGGCTTATCAATAGTGTTTCTCTGTCTTAGCGCTGTCTACTTTCTTCCATCAACAACAAAGGAAGTAAAGGGGAACACTCCTATTTCGGGATGGCCTTCCTATCTGGTCATTTTTTAAAACATCACAAAACTAAACTCACGCTTCCACTCATCCAGTGGAAGATCCATGTTATCAAAGGTGTCATCGTATTTCTCAGCTTCAGTTTCTTCCTCAGGATCGTGAATTGGTTCAAAGTAAGGATGCATCAAAGCCTCAGCTGCTGTGACTCGCTTCTCTGCATCCAGTACCAGCATCTTCTCCAAAAGGTTTACAGCTGTTGAACAGAAAACAAACAGTGCATTCAAACCATGCCACTGATTTCACCTCATACACAGTAATGTTGCCCAGGAAATCTTTTAAATAAACACACAGCTGCAAAGCAGAATCATTGGGTGTTCATCCTATAGCCCTGGCTGTCCAACTCATTTTCACCAGGGGCCAGAATCAGCCTGGCGGTTGCCTTCAAAGGGCCGAATGTAATTTTAGGACTGTTTAAATGTAGTAGTGATTTTAGGACTGTGTAACAGCCCTAAACAGTGGGGCCCGTCTGCATGACAAAATAATGTTGTGAGCAAGCTGGGATGTGTACAAAACCAGACACAGAGATGCTCCCTTGCTTCTGTATGCAATACAGCCACACCACCTCAGGTCATGACTTCTCTGCTCCAAGACCAGCATGCTTGGGGCTTTCCCAGGTGTCTGTCATCACTGCCACCACTGTGCTCTGGTTCTAAGGTACATCACAACTGGAGAGC
Organism: Streptopelia decaocto; assembly: GCF_964273445.1. Classification (NCBI taxonomy): domain Eukaryota; kingdom Metazoa; phylum Chordata; class Aves; order Columbiformes; family Columbidae; genus Streptopelia; species Streptopelia decaocto. The sequence continues at coordinate 21,965,212 of NC_138663.1, forward strand.
AGCAGAAAGAACAGGTGGGTGTAGAGCTAAAGAGAAATGCTCTGTATGTGACCAAATCCAAGCCCAGGTATGCTTTGAAGGTGGCTAAGGCAAGTCAGTTTTCCATGCTCAGAATTCTCAGTGCTGCCTTTATCTGCTGTGTGTTTCTGACCTCAGCCAAAACAATTCACGAAAATCTTGCATGTTCCTCTCCAGTGGATTTTGGATGAGGTTCACTGTTAAACTGTCAAAATCAGCTAGTGTAAACAGATGTGATGAATTATTTGTTTATTCTCTGTTTTTCCATCCTGAAAGAACATTCCTGGGTTGGATGGAACAGCTGAGAGGAAGAGGAGGCAGCAGTGCGGGACAGGACGCTGCACCTCCTGCTTGCCACATTGTGGATTCTCTCCAACCTTCTCTCTCAGACCATGAGCAGTTGTTCTCTATGTAAGGAGCAGCCAGATGGGCACAGAAGCGATAGGAAGAAACATCCTAAAAACCAAATGGAAATGTGTCTCATCCGCAGCTGAGAAGTTCAGTGAGCTAACCGTGCAGTCAGGGTAAGAGCTGCTTATTAATCATGCTTATTTCTACTCTATCTAAACATAAAACTTAAACCTTTTAAGTTGAGAAGATTCAATTATCCTAATTGATATTCTAATAAAACTGGCTTTGTGAGTGTTTAGGTCATTGGGGAATGGATAAGGTTTGGGCAGAGCCACCTCAGAGCTCTGACTGCCTCAGGTCATGTCACAGTTATGCACACTCAGTATGCTCTTCTGGCTGTTCATACCTATCACATCCAGGCCAGTGCTTCTCAGGAATGCACAGATGTTTCTCAGGAGGTAATCATTCCATGACATGTCAGCTTTCTATTTGCTTGCATTTCTACTGTAGATCAGATTGCGCTTTCAGAATTATATTTCAAATACAATACACACAAAAAAATTATTACATATATTTAATTTCCCAGGGCTCTTGAGAAAGCTGCTCCAGTAAAACCATTAAGCAGATGCTGGATCAGAGCCTAAAACATAAAGTATTTTTTTGACTCTTCTAAGAAATATCTGATTCCTGGCAGAGTCTAAACTTAGCAAAGTTCAGCCACTAAAATCAGAGTTATGAATTAGGGAAAGCAAGAGATAGAAAAGCACAAAAACCATCACAGAACCCACCACGTGACTGATACTGCTGCTGCCTCCAATGCAAACACAAGACACATTGTTGTGTACACACAACCACACAAACTGTCTTACCCAAAGGACTTGCATACTTCAAGATGGATGCAAAATCTTTTTTCTGGACTTTTGGGAGGCTTTTGATATAGTTTTTTGCCTTAAAAGAAACATAAATATTAAATTAGACCTTTTCTGCCGTTCCAATGTAACAACATTAACTATATGCTTAATAGGTAATTCAACAATGCTTTGATAGCACATTGTACAAATGGATTTTTTGAGGGTCATAAACCCTGATTATATTCACCTTCTTGTTGAAAGGATTTTTTTTTTACATAAAGCCTTAAAACTGTGATTAAAAATGATAATGTAAAGCTTTAATTATTAGTGCTAAATATTTAATATGTTAATTAGAATATATATGTAAGTATAGTTTGAAAGAATGCCATAGTTTACAGGAATCTCTAGAAATGAACCTTATACAGTAATTCGTTAATACATAAATTGTATAATTACTCTAATGATTAATCTTAGTTTTTTTTACAGTAGGGCCTTAAGGATTCTAGATGGACATCCACACAAGAATAGGAAAGATGACATCAGAGACATCTGCAGAACAAGTGGGTTCTCTGAATAGGTTGATGTTTTCAGTACATTTCTGATAAAGATAGTAATGCATCAGCTCAGCTGTTTACATGGTACATACTGGAAACTTTGAAGTATTTAAATATATAGATTGTTCAAGTGTCCTGATCATTTTCTGTGCACTCTTAATATCCAGTAGCTATTCTGGGTGTGCAAAGCATTTCAAGGCAGAGATGTACCCTCAGGGGGCATTTCAGTAGTCAATATATATTATCTCAGCCAGTATAGGAACCGAGCATAGCTTAAGTCAGATTAAGACATGTGAAACCAACTGCCGAAGCAGAATACTCACATCTTGACTCTGCAGTTTTTGAACAAAATCTTGAGTTGGTGTACCCGTTATTTTCATGATTTCTGTGAGTTGGTCCAGATCTGAACACCAGAAATAAGGAACAAAATCTTTCACCATAAAACTAAACACCTTGCAAAAATTGTGAGTTTCTTCACTATTGGAGAATAAAGCAAAAATCACAATGCAAGGACTGAACAGAAGATATAAAAGATGAGATGAAAGTTCTCTGTTTTTCTTGCAAAATGCAAGGACACTGAAAGCACCTGAAATAAAATGTCCTGTAACTTGGGAACACATAATTGAATAATCTGCAAACTGCTCTAGTATCATCAGGTAGCCTCTATATTTTGGGTCAAAATCAGTCCAAAAGTATTGGAGTATCTGAACAATCAACACATATTGCCTGGTGTATGCAATACTTAGGTGACACAGGCAGGAAAAGTCACAGGGAACATCAAGTGGTACAACAAACAAGACAAAAATCAGAGAAACCAGTCTTTGTTAGTTCTTCTCCACAATGAGAAACTTCAAGGATAGATATTAATCTCTCTGCTCCTCACTTCCCACTTGCTGAGCTCAAATTCCAGATGCTGAGATGTTGAAGACACTGGGGGTCAGGCATTGGAATGCCTCCTAGTAGTTAATATTTTGAGTTGCATGTCCCTTCTGTGTCCTAAACCAGCACAGATTAACCACTGACAGTATTAGCTGTTTCAAAGAAGAAACACGAGATTCACAGGAGGTTAATCCTGCAGGGAACAGTTTGATGACTCGTTGCTGCTCTGGTAAGAGCAGCAGATAAGAAGCTAGAAGCCTGATTAGTGTCTGGCACACCAGGATTCCATCAGCCCCAGCAGAAAAGGGCAATGTTGGGTAATGCTGACAAAATAAAGAAATAAATAAAATCCCATAACAAGCTTGCAGGATAACCTGTTCATAACACTAAAACAAAAATTCCTTGTTCACCTACCTACAGCTGAACCCATGGCTGCATTTCCCTGGCAACAGGTAATACTGATTCACACACTCAAGGGCCAGCCAGGACTGTTATGTGAGGGCAATTTCCTTCAGTACACAGGATGCAGAACTTCAGCCAATAGTTTTGAAATCTCCAAAACCCAGTACGACTAAAATACTAACATTTCCACTCACATTTACAGCGTAAATTATGACTCATTCATTTCCTCATTTATGTACCTTAAAGCTCAAGCATTAGTTTAGAAACACCGTGTTAGTCAACAGCTGTTCTTTGGCAGGCATTTTACTATTTTCTCGTTAAGAACTAATGTGTACTTAAAATCTGCACAGCTGAAATAATTTGATGTATTCTACTTTTCCACAGCCCAAATAATTTATTTGGTGAATGCCATCTTCCTTTTCTACATTTTTGCTCACAAAACAACAATAAGATGATCCATGCAATGAAGTCCTATTCTTACATGTAAGTACTTAAATACAAGCATAACTAAAAATAAATAATTGTGATGCTGTTATTCTGTAAACAAATATTTGCAGATAGGCAATTTGTTGACTGGAACTCCACAAGGGAAAAGCAGTGTAAAAAGATTAGGCTGAGCTGTCAAACATACAAAGCTGGAAACCAAAAACAAGTAAAAAATTCTTGTTGTCTTCTATTAATACTGTCGTCTATTAACTATCACAACTACTACTGCAAATAAAGTATCACTTGAGGTTGAATTATGGCTTAGTCTTAACTGTTTTCTTAATTCCTCAGCAAGGAAATGATAGCATTAGGTGTTTTCTGTAAATATAAAACATTTTACTAGGTGTTATTTACATAACATTTTTTGGTAAAAGTCTCAAAAAGCATGAAATGGACTTGCATGTGCACATAAGTCCATATACTACAGCAGAATCTGTGCGTGTTCTGGAGTTATGGAATCTATTAATAAAAAAATTAAAATATGCCTTTTCTATCATCACAGAACCTTTTACCTGATGATTTGAGATGTGATTCAAAGATCACCTATCTTCCTCCACCGAAAAAAATTTAGTAATACAAGTTTTAATTTGCAGATGTGCAAAAGTGGCACAGATATCAAATAACTGCTTAACAAGAAAGGTGCAACACATTTTACTATTCATTTCAATTTATGATCACTAGTTTTTGAACAGACCTACTGTATCACATAAGAACCTTAGTGTCATAAATTCACTGAAGGATACGATCATTGCCTTTGAACAGAGGCCTTCCGGTTATCATCTCAGCCATTATACAGCCCACAGACCAGATGTCAACTGAAAAAAAGACCAATAGTCACATTAAATTGCTGAATACTTGTCCATTTAAATGTACATAAAGTTTAATTTAAAACATATTTTAAGGAAGTGTAAAATTTACCTTTATAGCCTGTTACAAAATAAATTAGTGCCTTGACAAGTATAAGGAACAGCACAGCTATAACCGCAAGCCTTTCTAACTAGCAAACTGGAGATAATCTGATAATATGCAGAATCAGTTTCTCAGTAACAGGCAGATGCATGTGGGAAGTAAATTTTCAGCGCTTTCAAAACCTCCCATAGTTATCCCAATGTTACTTGATTTCCATCCTCCTGCCTTTTCCCCGCTGTCTGTCCCAGTTACAAGCAGCACATCTTTGCAGGAAGATGACAGCGCAGAACACAAGAACATAGAGCAGACTGTCACATCTGTATGCATTTATATCACTTTGTTCCAACCACCTTGGCACTTTGTTACTCTCAGAAAATACACAAAAAAGCCCTCATACTCACAACCACCAAATGATTACCTCCAATTTATCTATAAGGAAGTTTTACATAACTGTATTGTCATTTCCACCTCAAATTTCTTGCTCCACCAAATGATTACCTCCAATTTATCTATAAGGAAGTTTTACATAACTGTATTGCCATTTCCACCTCAAATTTCTTGCTCACTTCGGAAACAAGGACTTGATTATGTATTGCCTGATTCAGTGAACATTTCAGCTCCATTACGACTTTTCTGAAGAGACGCTGACCTGTTTGCGTATAATGCATCCAGTTCAGTATGACCTCTGGGGCTCTGTACCACCTTGTAACCACATAACCAGTCATCTCACTGTCTGTGTGCCTCGCCAATCCAAAGTCCAGAATCTGTAGTGGAAGCAGAAAGAACATCCTGATCACATAGCTAGTTATTTACCTCATACAGGCTTTACAAATGTGGAAAATAAAAGAATTGGAGCATTTTGCAGAGATTCGCTTATTTTTTCCCATTGAAGACAGAAGTAGGAAGGAGCTTTAAATTTTTTTTCTCATGTTAGATATTTCTATAGCAACACTAAAAAGCTGTAAAACCAGTAAAGAAAATGATAAATTCTCAGATTTTTAATTAAAAAGATACACATCCCATTCAATGCAAAAAATTCCCTGGCCATGGAATGAGTATTGTAGCTTGTTACAGCTAAAAGAACAGCACCATTCTTACGTGGTATTCATTGCTCTCACATCCCAGATCGCACAATTATTCAAGAGTGCGTTCCAACAACATTCAAGTATCTTTAAGAGTTTTCATACAAGGGAAAGCTTCCTCTAGGTCACACTGAAAATACACAACAAGAGTAGGGAATTATGATTATTTAGCCCCACTGAGTTTTTCCAGACCTGCTGTGTCAAACTATAGAACTCTGTAAGAAATACAAGGTCAGTGCAATTTTTTTTGAAGGATTATGCACAATTTAGCTTATTTCTAAGACTCTCATACATTTATCTTTAGATATAGCAATGTGTACAGCAGCAAGATTAACAATGAATGTTATGACCTTTTGACAACTTGTACAGAATCGGCCCACTCACATGGACCATCAAAAGATGGTGCCAAAAGACGTGGCCAACAGCGAGGAAATTCCGCTCCTGGAATGACAGTTCAGAGTTTATTGAGGAGCTCATGCTTCTAACAAGAAGTAGGTGTCTCATGTAACTAAAATCTATTCAAGATAAATCATCATCATCCACAGATACTTGAATATGTAGCTTTGCATGAACAGCCACTAGTTTCTGTGTGTGTCGGGTTTCACACATATTGACAGGGCAGAAGTTTTTACTAGGAGCCCCTCTGCATTATTACACCAGGAGTGATGTTTTTGTAATGCTCTCTGTAATTAAACATTTTAAAATATTTTAGGAGCTCTATCATTCCCTGACACCAGCAGAAAGGAAAATTATATTTTCATTCATAGGTCAAGAGTACAAAGTGTTATCACTTATCTTTATTCCACATCTTCCCCATAACTGCTAATTATAATGCCTACCAGTTTAAAAACAGGAATAGCATGCAAAGGAAGAGATTTTTATTCTTAGCAACAAAATACAATTAATTATAGTTGAAGCTACCCCTCAGAAATTGGGGTACTTAACATTTACTGGACTTAGAGTATTTGCAGTAACAAAATATGCTTTTATACACAGCTTTCAAATTCATTCCACATATACAACACATATTATGTCTTCCCAGTAACACAGGAGGTGGGGTGGAAAAAAAGGAAGTTTAATGTAACAGGTCATAAGCCAAATATGGTACCATCTATTCCAATACAGCTTTTTAGACCTTTTCCATACTAAGGTTTGTGACACTTGGGAGTTGGATACAGCTAAAATATAATTTGGGTGTGTATTTATGGAAAGCAGAAAACAACAGGGAGAATTTTTGTGCCTTATGTATTAACTTCAGGATTTTTATTAACATATTTATTAACATATTCATTAAGTTCAGGAACAAGCATATCCTGTTAGCACTTAGTATTAACATGGTACCACTTCAACAACAAACTTGACATGAAACTATTATTCTCATACTCCCACCTTCAACTTTTCAGCTTGAACTTCCAAAGCAATTCCCAGAGCACATTTTAAAATCCTTTTTGTAATGCAGGAATTATGAAATAGAGACCACATTTCCCTAAGCTCCTCAAGGATAAGCTCCCTTTCCACTCAGCAAACTTAATCTTCCTAACTTGCTTCAATAACTGTAACAAAAATAACTTAGAGACCACAGAAAGGGCAGTGGTTTCCCCTCAGGCACCCTTCACTATCACATTTCTGATTCCTGTGTAACAGTTGAGAGCATCAAACAAGGTGGCCAGAAAGCTCATTGTGAAAAGTAAAACTGATTGCTTATTAATTAATTACCAATTCAAAGAACTGTTCCAACTTGCCTACAGCCTCACCGCTGCTGGAGCTGATGCAAGGGAAGATGCTGAGTGCACAGACACGGGGGAAAGAGGGTTTGGGTGATCCCTGGCTGCCTGGTCCTGCACCCAATAAACTGACTTTGAAGGTGCCACCTCCAAGCAGGGTCACATTTGCCCATCGCACCCAAACGCAGGCACACAGGCAGGGGAAGCCAGTTCAACCTCCTCTGGTGTAAGAGAGGTCCCAGTTACATCCTCACCTTGGTGTTTTTATGCATCCTTCTCAACTTACTACAGTTTGCTTTCTGTTTATAGACCAGAGTTGCCTTTTGACAACCAGGATTTCCTAACTGCAAAGGTGTGCTTTTCTTCTGCATATGTTATCAGAGCTTATTGTACAACCAGCGACAGCATCATTTCACTCTGAGAGTCAAGAAAAAAAAAAACACCCTAAAGCTTAATGCCACATTTTCTCCTTTCCATTGTGAAAAATTGTGCTCTGATATAGAATTATTTGCCTCAGAGTTTATCTAAAAGCTTAAAAGTCTCCAAGGTAACAGAAAAATAAGTTGTGTTAAATAAGGAGATACAGTGATTGTATCATGCAAAGATGTCTTAGACCTGGGCTGCATCTCAAAATGTAATTGCACAGCTGGGGGGGTGGGGAAAAGAAACAAGTACAACTGCATTGGCTATATTCTCTTCTCTTCCCCATCTCACTCACTGTTTGGCCACCCACAAAGCAGGAGGAGACAATGATTTTTGTGTCAGATAGGGAAATTCTAAAATGACAGGACCCTGAACATTCAGGTCAGTCGCCAAAGAGCAAAAAATTGTATTACAACAACTACACACAAGTATGTAGTTTGTATGTTATATGCTAAAAATCATCCTTGCAGTGTTGCATCAACTTATATTTAATTAAGGGAGTGCTTCACATCCTATGGTCTCGTTCTGTATCTTCCCGCTTGTAGAGTTTTTATATTTATTCAAAGCTGGAATTCCAACATAACTGAGCTTCTCCCACAAAGTCTTATATCTCTTTTAGGGAAGAAACCTTGGTCATAAAATCCAAATGTACTTACATATCAGGACACAAAAGCCCCTATTCAAATTTACTATTGTTTTGTAAGGATGTATAGGCCAGTCATGACTCTAGCACAGCACAGAAGATGTAGCTTGATTTTGTAATTAACTGAAAAACCCTCACTAGCCTTTCCAACCACTAGAGCTAAGAGAAGGCAGGTGAAAAAAAACCCCAAACTTCTAAAAACTGATAAAAAATTAAAATACAATAACAGAATTAACTGGGGACTCGAAGCAGTCTGGGGCTACTACCTCTGCACTCGAGAGAATTAACTATATTCCTAAAATAAGCAGTATTGAGTACTACATAATTCTACTTCGTAATAAATAATGGGCTTTTTTATAAAAAAGCCATTCTACACAAACAAATAGATGAGTTTTTGCTAGGTCAGGGTACATTGCATTATTATTTCTGAAGTACTAATATTATCCACTCTAACAGGCTTTGGAAGATTTCCAATACGTGTAAGGAACTGCAGTCAGAACTGGCCAGATTCAGTATTTCAGTCCAATGATTTAGAAGGAGGCTCGAAGTGACAAACGTGCGTATGGGAATATAGCAGAAGATTCGGTGAGGAGGTTGGTTAAATGTAAATACCCTGAAGTGACTTGCACTTGTCTGTAGAAAAAGCACATACATCACACTAATTGTTTTACTGACCTTATGTGCTTGATGAGTAGAATCTCTAAGTTAGATAACATAGGCCTGTGAGAAACTCTGGGCACCTTATCACTATGTCTGAGATTCCTGCTTTGTTGTGAGAAGGAGCAGGAGGCTGCGCCTGCCTGAAGCCTTGAAATACAGGTGAGCTCAGCAGGCCCAGTGATCTTCCAGCAGGGCCGAACTGACCAGCGCCTGCGTCCCCGCTTGTGTCACCTCTGCCTGGGAGCTTAGGTGTGACCTCGGAGATCCCCTGGTAGAGAGGTAACCAAAATAAAACTTGCTCTTTGCAGTACATTTGTGTGCCTCTGGCTCTTCTTGCGATGTGCCTGCGTATGTGTACACATGTGCAGGAGAAGAATGACCCCTCAGATGGACTCTACCGAGAACATTTCCAAGGAAGTGGCAACATCTACACTTCAAGACAGGTAACTTTCCACGATGGGTGCTACAGCCCTGCTTCCCAGGGGTGCATGCCAGCTAAGTCCAGTTCCCACCCTGGCAAGGGGTGTAGGTGAGCACCACCCTCCTGCCCATCTCTGGCGGGCAGCCCCCATGGGTGGGATGAAGGAGTCAGGGTACACACCAACACCTGCCCCACTGCAGAGAAACAGCGACCAGGTAATACAAAAAATGTCATCAAGTTCTCCTGTCTTGCAGAGTAGTGGCAGGAACTGCTAATAGCTGAACTACAGGAGGCTGAATTAGGAATTGTCTCCCTTTAATGTATTTTTTTTTACCTCACTCCTTCAATTAAGAGCAAAAATGAAGAAGAACTGATATATTCCTGCTATGAAGTAATCTGTAGTCTACATGCAATTGATGCTACTGTTAGTTGTAACAGTGCAGAAGAATCACTTTCAAAGAAATAAGAAGTTCTCGTTCGTGGTGAGCAGTATGTGATGTCTCTCATGCCCCTCTGAAGTGAATAAAACATATCATAAAACCAGTTCTCCATTACAGTTCATATTGGACTGTAACCATGACATGATTTTTTTCTTTAAAACTATTTTTAGCTGAGTGCCTGCATACAAATATACCAGTATTCATTGCAACATACACACCACACAGGAAAAGGGTGAGTGTTACTGTCACACACGTGCACTCGGTGTGGGCACACACCTGTGGCACAGACTGCTCCACCAACAAAAAACCCACAGGAACAGTTTCAGTTCTTACATTGCTCCTCACCCAGCTGGAGGGACCCACATCAGCAACTGCTGTAGTGGTGCCATGAACATAACAACCTCCTCACCAGAAATCCTCCCTTATATCTTGGAGTCAACTCCCATCTCCACCCTGGTAGCACTGGGCACCAGCTCCCCAGAGCATCCTGTCTGCCTGGACATTTTCAGCTGGGACATCCTGGGCAATGTTTCCAGCTGGAGGTGCAGCCACTTCTTGTGCTTGGCTCTAGAACAATCTCAGGAATTAAACATCGCCTCTGCCATTCATATGAAATACACATTTATGTCAGCTGAGGACATACAAATAGGAGGTGAACTGACACTCACTATTCAGGGCTTTATTCCTCAAATAAATATTTAATTAATCTTGCGGCGACTGCAGTAAGACAAATGGTAAAATACTTATAAGGAGCAGCCTCTTGTAATTTTTTTCAAGGCTGTTACCACTGCTCATCTGGATCCTCTTCCCTTTCATATTCCTGTCTTCTCCTATTTCTCCCTGACTCCTCAGAGCCTGCGGGCTGCAAGCCTGGCCCAGCGCGGAAACCAGCCAGCACCTCTGCAGATGTTGCACTGGTTGTCTTCTGTGGTGTGTTTCTAATATATCTGACTGTTTTTCCAAATACACGTATCCTACCTTCAATTCACAGTCTTCATTTACTGCCAAGTTTCCAGGCTTTAGATCCTGTAATCAGATTTGAAATAGCTGTTATTTATTTATTTTCCAGCAAGTACTATAAAACACAGTTTCTTTCTTTCATTTAGGTTTAATGGTTTTCATACAACTACTTAGAACAGCAACAAGTAAAACGATGTCATCAATCTAAATTAGAAAATGAAACATACCAAATAACAGAAACAGACACAAACTTGAGTATGTTTGGCTTTTTTTCCAGTATGCTTTCCCTCCGGATAAATCAACTTTTTTTTCTGCTACAAGTCAGGAAAATATTTGTCGGTGAAGGAACTCACTCATCTTACTGTTACTGGGATTTGGACATAAATTTGTAGCATTTAATACACCACAAAGTTAAGGATTCATGTATACTGAGATGGAGTAAAATAAATTTCCTTCACTATTTTTGGACTGTACACAATGCATGTCTAAATGTACTTTCAAAAAGGTTCCATATCCTGATAGACCTAGAAGGAGCACCGAAGGAATCAAAGAAGATTTTACTTAAAAGCTTCTGCTCCTTTCTGTGGGAAAATCAATTTCCTAATGAAGTCAACTGAATGAAGAATGCAACATGAAAAAATAAAATTCCCTTAAGCCTCTTTAGCTGTTGTAGGGACTTCTAATGTTCTTTAAAAGTTGTACTTCTAAGTTTAGCAGCAAAAGGAAGAGTACTGGAAATGACTAAGAAGATTTTGCAATGTCAGTGACTCTCAGACATTCACAGTTATAAAGAGAAAAAAAAGTGGACTTTAGACACAGTAGGGATTCAAAAAGAATCAGATGCTTAATTTATCTCAGAAAAAAAAAAATGAGGCTTTCAAGGCTCTAAAATTTGGGACTATTACTTCAGTTTCTATGTTTTCATTCCCCCTGCCCCCAACTTTGAACATTAACATGATGTTTAAACAACATTTAAACATTGTTTTTGAAAGTTTCATCCTAATTTAAAAAAAAAAAAAAGCCAGAAAAAAACCTTTTATCCATCTCAATTTAGACACTATTTGCTCTTGTGGGGATTCAAAACTCAACTTCACAAAGTAATTTAAGAAATCCAAATCTAAGTTGTATTTAGTGCACCTTGAGTTCCCAACTTACACTGATGTAGCCATACCACCTTTTGTTCCTATTGAACAAGAACCAAAATGCATCATCAAACGCTACAGACACTATAAACAGAATTTCAGGCATATTTATGAGAATGCTTATACACAAACACCACTCACATTATCAAAATATAAGCATCTTTTATATTGTTTCAACTTACCCTGTGAATTATGCCTGATGAGTGAATATACTGTAAAAAGAGAATGTATTTTTTAGTTAATGAGGTCACGACTTTAAGAAGTTGCCTAGGGCAGGGGAGGAAGTAATTTTTCATAGTGCTAAATTAATCTGGAATAAGAAAATATTTATTGCACAGAAGATATTTTTTCATTATGTTTTTAATGTTCAGATAATAAACTAGCATTTTGCCCTTTCCCTCCCCCAATAATGAGAAACCAGCAAATCAGTTTGAGTACTGCAACAGATCATACAGTTTTTTCTAATTCTTCCCATACATAAAAACCTGTTTCCAGTTATTTTTTGGCACTGCTAGATTATATATATATATATATATATATATGCATATATGCATATATGCATAAAAATAAATCCTGCTATTTTATGTATCAGAAATGCTCTCTTGCAATAGACGTCTCTGGTGTGCCATCGTAGTTTAGATTCATATGCTCCAGCAGCACAGAGTTTTAAGACATCATTTAAGACCAGGATGAAGCCAGTCCAAGTCTTAGCTGAGAATTCTCGCTACAGTTATTGCTGCTTCAGTATTTCCTCAACCTAACATGGAGAGGTCACGTTACAACATCTTTTACCTGAACATTTTCATCACCCTTCCAGTGACCTATTTAAGGGCTCTCAGAAGTCAAACCAACTGGACACCTAGGACTAGTTCTTTTGGGAAGACACCTGACTGAATGCAGACATCTGCACCTGTGACTGTGACCAGATGCTCGCCGTTGAGGTAGAGAGTTCCTCTCACCAGCTGAGTGATGACCTACAAGAGACTATTTTTCATCAGGGACAACAAATGGAGCCTCTAGTAACTGGTTCAGACATAGGCACCCCCTTTGAAATGCAGAAAGTTGTCCTGAAGTGAGGACATGCTTTCCAAGAGCAGCCTGGGATGTGCTAGTACTGTTCGCTTCAGGTGTGGGGATCTGACCTGAAAACCCCCAGACCATACAACTGATGGCAGCTCATCCTACTGACACTAAGCAACATGAAAACAATAAAGCCTTTTTAAAAAGTCCCCAGAAGAGACCTGGGCAGGCTGGGGAGTTGGGCGGGGAAAAATTTAATGAAATATAACAAGGGCAAGTGTAGAGTCTTGCATTTGCGCAGGAACAACCCCAGGTTCCAGTATAAGTTGGGGAACGACCTGTTGGAGAGCAGTGTAAGGGAAAGGGACCTGGGCGTCCTGGTGGGCAGCAGGATGACCATGAGCCAGCTCTGTGCCCTTGTGGCCAGGAAGGCCAATGGCATCCTGGGGTGTATTAGAAGCGGGGTGGTTAGTAGGTCAAGAGAGGTTCTCCTTCCCCTCTACTCTGCCCTGGTGAGACCACATCTGGAATATTGTGTCCAGTTCTGGGCCCCTCAGTTCAAGAAGGACAGGGAACTGCTGGAGAGAGTCCAGCGTAGGGCAACAAAGATGATTACGGGAGTGGAGCATCTCCCTTATGAGGAAAGGCTGAGGGAGATGGGGCTCTTTAGATTGGAGAAGAGGCGACTGAGGGGTGACCTCATTAATGTTTATAAATATGTAAAAGGTGAGTGTCACGAGGATGGAGCCAGGCTCTTCTCGGTGAAAACCAATGGTATGACAAGGGGTAATGGATGCAAACTGGAACACAAGAGGTTCCACTTAAATTTGAGAAAAACTTCTTCTCAGTGAGGGTAACAGAACACTGGAACAGGCTGCCCAGCGAGGTTGTGGAGTCTCTTACTGTGGAGACATTCAAAACCAGCTTGGACACATTCCTGTGTAGCCTCATCTAAGTGTTCCTGCTTCAGTGGGGGGATTGGACTAGATGATCTTTTGAGGCCCTTTCCAACCCCTAACACTCTGTGATTCTGTGAAAAGATGGATGAGAGGCAAATCCCACCAGCTTCACATGGAGAGTTTTCGTTTTATTCCATGCTGAAGAACAGGACAATAACTGGGAAAGGAGTTACTGGGAACCCGCGGTCAGAGCCAGGAAAGACTCAGCAGGGACAGCTGGCATGGCATCAGAGGTGCACAGAAGCACTGGACTTTGCAGGACAACTGTCAACCAGCCATAGCCCCAGCAACCATTGCCTTCTTCCCCAGCAGCCACCAACATAAGCAATTAACCTTTTAAATGCAACAGTCCCTCTGCAAAGGGACCCTCACTGTGCACCTGATGAGGGGACCAGGGAAAAGCAAAGCTACAGATCAAAGCCAGCTTCTTCAGACAGATCCAACATGCATTTCAGACTTCAGTTTCTGAACTTAAACAAGTCCCATACAACCTAAGCAGCACAAGATGTGAATTTAAGGCACCAAGTTTTTAAAGCAGTGACTGAACAAAAATAAAACCTCTGACATTTACTTTTTCCTCTCTTACACCTGACACAGCGCTCGAGGTGCAGCCTCCCAGGTTCAGAAAACAAGAGTGGGGGGGGGAAATAAATTTAAAAAATCACTTCCCTTAATCCTGTGCCTACAACTTTAGCAGTCCAACCCAGATCGTGGTCAGGCTCTGCTGCCCCATGGGTGCACTGTCGACTGCCATGCCCAAGTCCATGTGGGTCTTGGCATTTGCAGCAGACCAGTTCCTGCTGAGTATTACTCGCAGATTAGGCAAGGTCTAACATCACCCATAGGAAATGCCAAAACGCTTCACAGGATTTCCTGGGGCAGACACAAGGGGCTGAGGGTGCAGCGCTGTTCCCCAGAACACCGGCTGTAAAACCACTACAGCAAACATAGAAGCATGAAATGCTGTGTCTGCCATGGATGTGCGGGAAGTGGATCGGGATGGGAGGAACTACATACAGAAAGACGAAGTTTGTGATTTGTATGCAGAGACCAGAGAGGATATATGTGCTGCCCATTTTTTTAAGAAATGTATCTGTAAGTAGTTAGACTCCCAATACATTAAGAAAAAGATTATATATTCTGCCAATAGCCATCTTGATCAAGGATATCACAATGACTACTTGCATTCTAAATAATTTCAATGTCCTCCTACTGAAGCCTCTTGACTTTCCAGAGCAGATGCTTAAAATATTCTATAGGCTATTTTTTGCTGGTATGACTGTACACAGTAAGGAAATATCTGGCAGATCCAGGAATTTCTGCATGTAAGAATGTGGCATGTAGAAACAAGAACTATAAGGGCTTCACCCTTCGGAGTCTGAGTTAAAGTAAATCTCTCCTGTTTTGGGGGAAGAGCGTGGTTTCGCTGGCATTCTCAGCTCACTGATGGTTTTCTGAGTGTTTCACAGCACCAAAATCATGTTAACACTTTGGGGAGAACCCCTATATTTTCTAAACACTCCTCTTAATACAACACTACTGAGATTACTTGAAATAGCACTTATTCCTGATGCTAATGTACACATCAGTCTTTCTGTAAGCTCAGATACCAATGGTGTGCTGCAGTGTTTCTTTAACAATAGAAGTATTTTTTTAACTGCATTTTATTATCTCCTGGCAGCTAGGAGCACTAGAACTACGCCAGTCTTCACTCAGAAGGTTTTCCATTACAGTCCAATACCCTGCTGAAACAGGGTCCTATCTTACTGATTCTCCTCATTCAATTATCCATTTGTTGTCAGATTTTTCACTCTTAACATGAGAACAACATCCAGACCAGAGCAGACATATCCTTCGCAATGTTATTACCACTTCATCTGAACAATACTTGAATTAAGAACCCAGTTAACATGAGTGAAGTGCCTTAGAACAAAGGAACTCCATGCATTATCCTGAAGACAATCTTTGGTAGCATGTACAAATCCCTGAATGCAAGCTTCAGATTGTGCTAGGAAGCTATTCAACAGTTGTCTACATTGTAGGCATTCTTGTATGTATATGCAATCTCTACACAAAATAAAAAGCTAATCAAAAGGGAATTAGAAAATAGGAAAAAGTATTCTAGGCAGCACGCAAAATGAAAATGAAGAGTGACTTGGCAGGGAAGGAAAAACTAAAGAGTAAATGGGTGAGAGGGGGAAGGGAAAGCAGAGAAGCAGAAAAAACGTAAATGTGAACAACAGGCAGTAAAATAGAGATGACAAAACAAGAGAATTAGAGCAGTTAAATATTACCAGAGTATGGCAAAAGAAGCATGAACAGGTGTTTGCATGGCCCATGAGCTATCTGTCCATTCTTAAACAGTGTACAAATAATGAAACGGGGCTGCCAGCCACCCCCCAGGCCCCTGGGGACAGGAACCCAATGGGCACTGCTGCAGAACAGGGAGCCGAGACTGAAAGTGCTGGAAACCCCAGCTCCTTTCCACCAACATAAAGACATTTATGTTCAGCTTGGCTTCTGTACTCTTTGACAATACACAGGTTTTCTGTCAAACAAGAATTGATGAAAGCCATTCCAAGTTGCAAGCTCATACTTAAATAAAATTTAATGCCAGACTAAGGTCCGACTAGGAAACAGAGAAAGGAGAGGCACATCATTGTTTTTAAGTAGTGTCAAATCACATTTTTTTGTACCACAGATGAAGTTAAAATTATGATAATTTACAAGGGTCACCAAAGAAGAGAAATGAGTATTTCTTTCTCTATAGAAAGAAGACAGTAAAATGGCGAGAACAGAAACTAACTGACAAACAAGGACTGTATGGGCTTACAGAGCAAAGACCCGAGGGCTTGATACAAATCTTCCTGAACTCAGTACAAACATTCTATTGACCCCAATTTATATATATATTTTAAAATCAAACCTGTATCATATTTTGGCATACAACCAATCCAGAGGTAGTCCACAGAGAGAATGTAGAAATGAAGCCTGCAAAGAACTGACTTGGGGCTTAGCAAAAAATCTCCTCAGCCTTTCAAAATACATCATTCATGCAGAGCTTTTTCTACACATGTTTAACTGTCACATGTAAAGAGGTTGTTACAATACAAGTATGCAATGTGACAAAAATGATGGACAGCCTTCTTGCCTTTTACCAGACATAAATACAGATACCATAAAGTCCTTATGTACTGTACACAAAGAACAAATGCATATTGCAGATAACATCTTTAACACAAAAAAAACCCCCAAACCAAACCAAACCACAAAAACCCCAAACAAAAAACCCCAAACCAAACAACAAAGAGATCTATCAAATTTAAAAGGTGCAAAAGAATAATACGCATTATAAAAATGGGAGGCTAAGCTTGGGAAGTTGAAAGAGTTTTACAACAAAGATCTACAAAGTGGCATATTCCTCCCTCCCAGGTGTTGCGAGTATTTTTTGTTACAATACCTCAACTGAGCACTAGCTAAGTGTATGTTTTGTTCCCCTGCTCCATCAAAAAAGCAATCTAAGTAAACACCAATGGACTGTCTTTAATTCAGATCCAGTAGTCCTTAAAAAGCAAGAGATTTTAATGCAAAACTTGGCAGATCTTTCTACAACAGCTAACTTACTGATATCTGTTAAATAATAAACAAATTGCCAACTCATTTTCTTTTTTGCTCTGCATGCTAGCAATACTGCATCAACCCACTTCCTAGCACGGATAGTGCTGCAAGAATGTCCCTCAAGCCCTGGACCACTCCTATTTCTTAAAGATATTTCCAACTAGGTGCATTTCTACAGTTGGATGAATTGGTTCAGGAAGAATCCAAAATTTAATGGAACAGATACAGTAAAGACTGTTCTCAAATGTTTGCTATGCAATAGGAAATGACAAAAGAGTCTAGTGAATAATGTCTTATTTCCTGCTGGTAATTTTGAGATAAGTACAGTTGTGCTCTTCAAAAATGTGGGGCAAGAGGAAAAATATTCAGGCAAACCACTTATTATAGAAGATTTGACAGAGCTACAGAGACCAGAGAAACCTGTTCACTAAGACTGTCCCAGCAGCCCTGCTGGTTGCCTTGTAGCTGGAATGAGAACCCTGGACACAGCATGGAGAACTTCTTCCTCTTTTCCTCTGCAGTGGGTTGACCTTGGCTGCACACCAGCTGCCCACCAAGCTGATCTCTCATTCCCCCTCCTCAGCAGGACAGCGGGGAGAAAATACACTGGAAAAGCTTGTGGGTTGAGACAAGGACAAGTAAATCACTTATCAGGTACCATCATGGACAAAACAGACTCAAGTTGAGGAAGATTTTCAATGTATTGTCAATTAATAACAGAATAGCATAGTTAGAAACAAAACCGCAAACTAAAACCACCTTCCTGCCCCCTCCCTTCCTCTCAGGCTCAATGCCACTCCTGACTATTCAACCTCCTCCTGCCAAGTGGCACAGAGGAATGGGCAATGGCCAGGTCATCCCGCCTCGTCTCCGCTGTTCTCTGGTCCTCACACTCCTCTCCTCATGCAGCGTGGGCTCCCTCCCATGGGCTGCAGTTCTTCATGAACTGCTCCAGCATGGGGTCCCTTCCACAGGGTGCAGTCCTTCAAGAGCAGACTGCTCCAGCTTGAGTCCCTCAGGGGACACAGGCCTTGCCACAAAACCTGCCAGGAGCCTGCTCCAGCATGGGCTCTCCATGGGCTGCAGCTTCCTTCAGGGCACATCCACCTGATCCAGTGTGGGATCCTCCAAGGGCCGCAATGTCGGTATCTGCTCTGACATGGACCTCCATGGGCTGCAGAGGGACAGCCGGACTCACCACAGGCTGCACCACGGGCTGCAGGGGAATGTCTGCTCTGGTGCCTGTAGCACCTCCTGCCCCTTCTTCACTGACCTGGGTGTCTGCAGGGTTGTTTCTTTCAGATTTTCTCACTCCTCTCACAGCTGCTGCATAGCGTTTTTTATCCCTCCTTAAATACGTTATCCCAGAGGTGCCACAAACATTGCTGGTGGGCTCAAGTTTAGCTCAGGTTCAGAGGAACCGGCTGCATGCGACATGGGGGCAGGTCCTGGTGTCTTCTCATAGAAGCCACTGCTGCAGCCCTCTACTAACAAACTTTGCCAGACAAACCCAATACATCCTCTTTAATTCCTGCTCTGTTTTCTTCAGATACATCAACTATACACAGTTGCTCTGCCTGCCTTCCACATTTACTGACCAGCAGACTTCAGTGTCAGCCTTTGAGGCTTACAAACCCCACTCTATCGGCCTCTGCGAAATAATCTAGGCCACTAGGACCAAAATATGTTTCTAGGCCATTTCACTGCAATTAAATTCATTATTCATCCTTTCCACTGCACTCAACTCAGGCTAATTTTTCACAGTTCATATGTTGCTTGCCTGCAAAATTAGAACAAATGACGTTTTCCATCTCTGGGGAGCAGCATGCCTCTGCTGGAAACCGGCTCCCAGACAGTTACCTGGAACTAAACAGACCACTCCACTTATATGGTCCTTGAGAAAACAATTTTTAGGACATGGCTTTGCAATTAGGGAACTAACTACAAAACTAGAAATCATAGCTCCACTTCTAAAGCACAGGTCAGAGGTGAATTCCCTCTAGTTAAAATAAAGCCAATTTCCTCAAACCTGGATTTAGTTTCTGCATTTGTATATTGGGAATTACCATGTTTAAATGCACAACTGTAGAACAAAAAGGATAATTACTTAGCCTATGTAAAAGGCTATGCGAGTGAAAATCTGCTGAATGAATAACACAAAATCTATGGCAGGGTCAAAGAGAAATTACTAATGTGGGATTCAACAACAGAGTATACTTACTAAGTTTTGTGATGGGACTAAAACTATTTACTTGCCCTTCTGTATCTGTTAAGTACTGAGAGACAAAGGAATCTTGTGTATGCTGTTCCTGAGGTTCTTGTGCAGTAATGGAATGCTGTCCTGTGATGCTATTCATTTTTAATAGTGTTTGGCAATGCAAATATAGATCTGGAAGAATCAGCATCCCAATGGATGTGCCAGGCCTTCGTGTATCAAAACTAGTTCCATATTTCCACTGCACGAGTACATCCCTGTGCAACACAGCTTCAGCACATTGATGCCACTCATCTCTGCACCAGCACAAAGTCTGCCCATATGCTATATGTTGCAGGCACAGGACTGTAAAACCAAAGTTGTACGGTGCAAGCAGCAGCCAAGGAACAACATTCAGTTCAGACACTGCTGTTCCACAGCCTCATTACAACATGTACCTCCAGAGCAGCAAAGGGAATTAAACAGCCATCGCTGCAGGAGAGCCTGGCTGAAGCCTGCAGATATAGGTCAAGGTTTTTCTCCTCTTGGAATTGTCATCAAAAGAAAAAAGAATAATAAGGAAGTAATAGCCTTTTTACAATCAATGGTTTTGTACACCCAAAAAGCAAACACTGTAATTTAAGAACTGCAGTGCCAATCAAGATTGAGGAGTATTTTCATTTCACAGTAATATAGGTTATACATGAACAGGTAGTTTAAAGAGTATCTTTTTGTGTTGTAAGATACAAACTTTAATAATCATGTTTCATTTTTAAAAAGTCAAATAGAAAAAAAGCAGTAGCAATAATAAACAGTATTTAGCAGAGAGGAAGAAAAACATACAAATTATATGACAGCTAATACATTTAGAATAATCTCTGTGAGAGTCAGTAAAATTCAAAGGCATGTTGTTTTGCTATAGCTGTTGGCTCTGCAGTCCACAGAAGTATAAGATCCAAGAGACAAGAGAAAGATTAATATAAACATTATTTCTGAGAAAGAGTTGGGGGTTAATAGTCAGGCTTAACTAGGCTTATAGTCTGGGTTATTCTCTCTCTCTCAAAAAAAAAAAAAAAAAAAAACAGAGAATCACGAAGAATCCCAACAACCCCAAGAACTAACTTAAGGATGGAGTCTGGTTACACCTTTTGTTCAAGTATAAGAAAATTTTACATTGAAATAATTTTATTCTTCCCCAGATGCCATGCTCTAGCTAAGTCCTGACTTACTGGAAGAGCTACAAGATGAAGCTTTTCTACACAGTTCAAAACTAGACGAATCTGAAGAGTCCCTCCTGGCCTTTTATGAATCCTTTAATGATTTCATGGTGTTAAATGCTGGCATGTTACAAAAACAGGCACTAGAAGACAAAATCAAGTGAAGGTGGCAAGAAGCCTGCACGACGAACGGAGAGCTCCAGGAGAAACTGAAACATAAAAAGAAAACATACAAGAGGTGGAAGCAGAGTCAGGTCACCCAGCGGGAATGTGGGGACATTGTCCAAGTATGCAGAGATGGAGTTAGAAAAGGTGAAGTCCACCTGGTGCTGAACCTGGTGAGGGACATAAAGGGCAACAAGAAGGGCTTCTATGTGCACAGCAGGAGCAAGAAGATAACTAGAGAAAATGTGGACCCACTGCTGAATGAGGTACAGCTTCAGGTGACAAGGGACATGGAAAAGGCAAAGGTGGTCAATGCCTTATTTCCCTCCATCTTTAGTGCTAATACTTGCCAAATTAAAGGTCCCTGAGACCACTGGTAAAGTTTGGAGCAAGAAAGACTTACGCTCAGTGGAGAAGGATCAGAATAGGTAACATTGAAACAAACTGGATGGACACATGTCCACAAACCCTGATGGGATGCGCTCATGAATGGTAAAGGAAGTTAGCCAAAGTCATTGTGAGGCCCCTCAATAATATGTGAAAAGTCACAGTGATCAGGAGATGTTCCTTATGATGGGAAGAAAGTAAACATTGATCGTGTCTTCCAAAAGGGCAAGAAGGAACAGGATCAAGGAACTGAAGGCCAGTGAGACACACCTCACTCCCTGGGAAGGTAATGAGTAAATAATTATGGAAAGCACTTCAAAATATAACAAGGACAAGGAGGTGACTGACAGTAGTCAACATGGATTTACAAAAGGGAAAATCATGCCTGATTAACCTGTTAGCCTTCTATGATAAGATGATTGGCTTGGTGGATGATGGGAGGGCAATCAATGTTTTTTATCTTGATTGCAGCAAGGCTTTTGAAACTCTTTCCCATAACACCCTCATACACAGAGGAAGAATGAGTTAGATTCATGGACAGTGAGGTAGACTGAACTGCCTGGACCAAAGCTGATGGAGTCAGTGGGCTGAACTGCCCAGATCCAGCTGGAGGCCCACTACCAGCAAAAACTGAAACACAGGACTTTCCATTTAAACATAAGAAAAAATTATTTCACTGTAGGGAAGACTGAACCCTGAAACAGTTTGCCCAGAGAGGCTGTGGAGTCTCCATCCTTGGAGATCCTCAGAACACAAGTGCACGAGATCCTGAGCAGTCTCCTCAGTTTGACCCTGCTTTGTGCAGTGGGGCTGGACTACAGAGTCTCCAGAGGTTCCTTCCGATCTCAGTGAGTCTGTTAAAAGGCATTAAAAAATTGTGGTGTTTTTGTTTGGTTTTGTTTGTTTGTTTTCTTCCAGTGGACTCCCTCCTGACATCTTTCACAGCTGTTTAATCCAGGTGCCTATATAGTTTGGGCTTTTAAGTGCTTTACCTGTGCTCCTCTCAGCCACCTCCACTCAGATTTGTCACTAAAAATCCACAGCCCTTCCTCTTTACCAAAGCTGCTCCAGACCTGGAGACTTCAGAGACTCTAACTTCATATGCATATTATGCAAAGGGCATATACTTTTTTCAATTTGACAGAAAACATTCAGACATCTGGCTCAGAGGGGTAGTTCAATATGGAAATAATCCAAATGACTTACCTGCTTAAGTTTAGCAATGACCTTTAGTACTTTGCAGAACTGCACTTTCAACACAAAGGGACCAAAGTAGCACTTACTGTGGTCCACGAACACTTCCCAAACCCAGTATGAGCACCAGGAGTCAACGGGGCTCAGAATCTCTTTCCGGGTCAGGGTTTCACCCCAAAATACCACACCTATATGTTAATGATATGTATACCACACCTATCTGTATGTAGCATACCTATATATGTACTATGCATATAAAAATACACCCTCCCCCCGCATTCCCCAATCACATATATGTGTATATAAAACACACACACAAATATATATATGTGTGTTCTTCAAAAGAGCACAGAAAGATACTACACTTAGAGCAGGTTGGGTGCAGAGCACCTTAGCAAGAGTGTATCAGGCCAGTATTAGTAAGCCACGAAAAAATTTTCCAGTTAGATAAATTTTAAGCTGATGGCGTGTCTGGGGGCTCAGTTCGAAGGGACTCCTGTCTCTGAACTCAGTGGTTTCATTCTTAGTCTCTACGCTCTCCAGCTGGGCACAGCACAACATGTGGCAAAGCAGCAATGTGATCAACTACAGGGACTTCCGGTGTACTCAAATAAGGAAACCAAGGTCATCTTGGATCAACATACTATACAGATCTTGAATGACTTTTCTTTTTGCCTGAAAAAAGGCACAGACAAAACCATGATAGAAAAAAACCCCAGATAACATTTATCATCACAAAACAACTTCTATGCAGAATGTCACCACAAAGTGAGCTAAATTTTTATCTTGCTATCAAATCATAAGTATTTACAGATTTCCAAACTGGTTTATTAGGAAAAAAAGATTGTGGGATCAAAATAATATCAATAGTGTCAAACCTTTAAGCCTTTCAACATCTGATATACCAGGAACTGGATTCGGTCTTCAGTTAATTTCTCATGCTTCATTATCTTGCTCAAGTCGGTTCCCATAAAAGGCATGACGAGGTAGCTAAAAAAAAAAAAAAAGGACAGAATAACTTTGGCAAATAAATTCAACTATAACTGTATGTTATAGTTCAGTGACAACAATAAATTATAGATAATTCCATTTACCAAACAATCCCATCATCATCCCCCTGCCCTCTGTGTTTCTCTGGTTTTATCCATTTTGACAGTCATAAAGAGCTACAGCCCAACCCTGTCACTAATTATGGGAAGTTACTAGTTATAAGAAGAGTGCAGATTCTGAACTAGTTAGAAAGAACCTAACCAAGAGCTATGTGATATTTCAAAGGCACCTACACAGAAAGCAAAGGCATACACGCAATGCTATTTATCTCACAATCATTATCATAGCTTTGAACCAGCTGCCATCTACTGAAAGAAGTACACACCTTATAAGACAAGTAACTGGTTCTAAGGACAATCTGAAAACATCAGCCTACGAATTTTGAATTTGCACATAAGAGTTATATAACAATGAAATTCAGAAAAAAAAACCCACAACCACGAAGCGACAATTTTGGAATTCTCCATTTATAAAAGCAACAATCCTTCCTGTTGCACAAGTGATGATGCCCTGCTCCCACACACAAGAACTTACAAGTCATTAAACTTCTCCAGGGTTACATCTGGTGTGAACACATCCAATATTCCAATGACCTAAAAGTAAGACAGGATGGAGAGAAAAAAAAAAACAAACATGGATTAATATTAACACAAAAAATCCTGAAATGCATAATAAGTGAAAAAATGTGACAAAAAATATTTCCATAGTGAGATGTTAGCTACAGACACAATGATGGCAGAAAGAATACCTAAAGCAGTGCCTAGCAACACCAGGATTTGTTATGTGCTAAATTTTGTAACTCTGAGGGCTATTTGACCCCGTGATAAAAAAATAAAAAAAGATGTATTTACTTGAACAAAAAGTTTGGAGGCTAACAGTTTCATGTAAGAGGAAAGAGCACCTTCTAATTTGAACCACTAAAGTGACAAAAATAAAACAGACAAATTGGTTTATAACTTGAAGCAATCATAAGCACTATGCACCTAGCTGGGCCTGCTGCTTGTCAATGAGGAACACTTCAGATGTCTTCTAATTTCAGTAACAGGTAATTGAGGTACACAGACTACAATATCTAATTGGGAGTATGGAGAAGAAACTAGAACAAGACCGTCTTTATAAAGACTAAATTATCAAGAGCTTAATATGATTTACTATGGCTTATACCTTAGGTTCTCCTTAAGAATATTTTTTGTCAAACAAAATCATTCTATATCACTCAACCAAGAAATAACCATCTAGTAAGACAGATTTCCCACCACAGTTTTTCCTACTACGGTGCTTTTCAACAGAACTACATGAACTGACTAGATGCATTACGGTAACTGCCAATGCTTCTCTCCAGCCCATTAAACACCACAAAACTAAATATACAGAACTTGATGCTCCAAAAGGTGTAGCTGGAATTGTCTGCAGCCAGATGTCAGCTTGGATGCTGATAGCACAGACTTTTAGAGTTGCTTCTTTTCTACTACTAATTCACCACCATTTCTGTCTGCTCAGAGGAAGCCTCCAAAACCCTGGACGGCTCGTGGTGTTCCCCAGGCGCAGGCTGCCGTGGCAATAGGGCAGTGCAGGGGTTTGCTGGAAAGCAAACTGAAAGACTAGTAACCTTTATCAGCTTGTTCAGACCCATCTCCACAGCCATACGATTTAAGGACATCAGACTGTACATCAAACTAGAACTGTATAAAATTAGAAACCACAAGAAAGAAACTGGGGTAAAAGCATATTATGCTGTCTGATGTTACCATCAAAATACTGAAAGGACTGAAAAATCCACCTTGATAACAATAAAGATGGATTTTGGGCATTACTACTATGTCTTAATTACTAAAAAAACCCAAGAGTTATTTTAAAAAGGTATGTGAAAGTAAAGAGAAGCAATAGCAGAAATGCAGGAAAAAAATGCAAGAAAAGAAAGGCAACTTCCTTTTCCTTAAAACTTTAAATAAAATTCTCCAACTGTGATGAAATCCTTACTGTATGTATTTTTATCTCTTCCACATTCAGGCAGAACTACTACAGTTAATCTCGATATTATCAAAATGTCACAATGATGAACAAGATAGAAAAACTAATAAAGAGGAAGACAGAAAATTACAACTCTTTTTCTTTGTAGCCATGTATATCTTTGAAAAAAATCACTAATATTTTCCTGAGGACTGCTATATGAACCTAATTAAAGAAGAATAATATAACTGCCATAAACCAATAATTAAACTCACAGAGGATGTGGGTATTATTTGAAGTAATACCTTCAGTGCTAACATCACAGCAAGATTTTTTTTTTTATGACAGTTTTACATAAGGTTTTCAATTTCTAGGTGGAGGAAGGGACAGAAAGGGAAGAGAGAGGAATTAGGGAGATGTATGTAACAACAACAGAGCATAATGCAGCTCTGTGGGCATTTCCTAAGGCAGCCTGTACACACACAGAGCACACACAGCCAGAAAAGTTGTGTGCTCTCCAAAGATTTCAGTATTAAAAAAAGGAAGTTAATGTTTTAACAGTAATCTTATCCAATACGCACTTCTTCCTCTATTAATCCTCACTTTTTCAGAAGTCCTGCTTGTTTTCTTCAATGGGATATTTCCATGTCTTCATTTACCTAAGCAAGAAATGTAAGAAAACAAACCCCACCACGTGTGACTGTAGCAGTGAAAGGCACAGGGACACCACCACCACAAGAAGGGACACAGCAGAGGATGGGACAGCATGGCCCTGTACCACATTCATCCGCCCCGAGGTGTTCTCAGGCACCCGCTGCGAAACACGGGGGAAGCATGAAGAACACATCTCCATAAATAACATACCAGTCCAAAAAACACACTTAATGAAGCTGACTCATGTTTTACTACTTCTCCATCGAAGTAAACTACTTCTCCATTGAAGAGTTCCCAGTAGTTACTTAATACTGCCTGAGATACCACATAGATTACTGCAGAGGTAATGTTGCAAACTGATGGAGACAACTTGATCATTGCTGCGATCCTCTGCAGTGAAGAACAGCACCGAGACCAACGCTCAGCTCCTGCTGAAGGGGATTTTAAATGATAACCAGAAAATGTTTTTAACATGTCAAAGACTTCACAGTACTTCTTTTCTTGTTCTTACTTCAGCTTTCTAAAAATCCTGAAATGCATTTTAGTGTCCAAAGTGATGAGACATACTAATAGTTAATCCATTTAAAAATAAAAGTGAGGGACCCATTTCCTTTTCCTCACTGATCTTTATTTAATAGCTGTGCTTTGGGATGATTTTCCTGTACTGGAACAGAGTCATTAGTGGGTCACATCTTTCTAATGATATGTTAAGGACAAGGAGGTACAGGATAAAATAAATCCTCTGAGGAAGACACAACTCCAGCTACTTCTTCAGGAAAAGAACTAGACAAAGTGTAGGAAAGTCCCTTCTCCAAAATACCACAGAAGATCCTGTGTCTGTCTAAAATGCTCTCAAGTAAATACAGTATTTGTAAAAACAAATCTTTACAATACTTTAAGATAATGTCCTAGCACAAAAGCAAGCCCCATAAACAATTACAAGAATCTTTTATTTTTCATACTGTGGCCCATATGAAATGTAACAGAGACATCTGTGAAACCTTCTGTAGATCTATTTTTATGTTATTTCAACATGCATACTGATACTATCAGAGATGGAAGCACAGCTGAGGAATGAACCCGGTACACTCTGCAATGGCAACAAAAAGCATCTGTGGAAACCAGCAGGAACACTGCCCTTTCAGAGTCTCTTTTTTTCCCCCATTAACCCTGCCAAAAGGCAATTTCTCAGATGAACTGGCCCACAAAGGATGCACCTCGCTTCCTACTGCTCATCTAACTAAAAGCGAACCAGGATTTCTGCAGACTCTACTGAAATACCTTCCTTGCTTTTACCTCCAAGAGAGAGTGTGATACTGTGTCTCTCCCACCGTCCTGCAAAGAAAAACCACAGTAACAGCTAAATTACCCATTTATTGGTCTAACTTGTTTTCCACAGGTATGCTTTTGCTCAATATATTTACTTTGCTGATTGTGTCTCTTTCCCATGAACCAGTGGGGGTAGGTGGCAATGTCTCCAGCCTTTCTCACCCCTACACTTGGTATGTGTCCTGTCCTCCTCTCCAGACATTTATAATGACCACCCTGGCCAACTTTAACTACTGTCAACAAATAAATAACAGCTTTGTGTTGGTACGGTGGTTTCTGCCCTACCCTCCTCACCTGCCTCCTTTTCCAAATGTTATTCCGGCAGTGGAGCACAACAGTGACGAGTTCCTCATCTCTATCCTGCCCTGCACTTTGATGTCTTCGATTACTTTTATTCAAGGACCGTTCCACTGCATTTCTGTAAAGGAAAGTTTCTAATGTAAGCAGCAGCACATCAACGAAAGACTTGGATCTTGTATAAATTAATAAGTAATGTAGGTTATGCCTCTTATTCAGTAAGTGCTGCTTTCTCTTGCAGATGTTATGCATGAAAACACAGTGAAGTTGAGTGACTTTGGCACTCGGGCTACAAACACAAGTACATTTTTAAGAGAGATCCCTGCTGGGGTGGTGCTGAACTACATATTACGCTGCATTAAATTTTCTGCAGGGTTAGCTTCATGTTCCTGCGCTGTTCCACACCACAGGGCACCTGCATCCTTTTACTACACTAAGAAGTCTCAATGTTTTTAAAATTTTAACTATCCACACACAAGGCTTGCACCACAGTCACCTTTCTTCCTCACTGATTACTGCTACATGACACAAAGGATGGCTGCTGATGGACTCCTGCCAGTCAGCACACCAGCAGGCACAAACCATGCCCATGAGTGTTACTACCCTCTTCCTTCAAAGGACCCATATGTAACACTTGGACAGATCCAAATCCTGCGGACAGACACATCTTCATCTCTGGACTGGATGCCAATTCAAAGAGAAAAGATCTGGGTTTCGGTGTTATCTTATTTTCATTTACTGGACTAGGCTAATAAGTCTGCTTTATTTACCCAAGGCTGGGGTGTGAATAAATGGCTATTAGCTGAAGCCCAGCTTAGGTAAAACATCTATTAGGCAGGTTTGTAAAAATAAGCAGAAGTGACCACTGATACTACTGTTTTGATTTATTGGCTTTTGAGTAGCAAAATGAGTGACTCTGGTGGCCTGTCAGCTCCCTCGCTGTGCTAGGCTTTTACCCGCGGAAAAACACCCAGGAGTGTTTCTCCTCTACAACCTTCTGACAGCAATAAACAGTTATAACCATATTTTTGCTTTCATAAGGACACTTGCCACCACCAGCCAGGATTCCCAAACTGCACTTTACTGGCACTTATGTACCCAAAGGGTGTCAATTTTTAGCTGGTGCGGTCCTGCAGGACTTGCTGCGGGAAAACTAATGCAGTGAGTGTGCTTCCATCTGTAAAGGCATCACTCATTTACAGCTCCCTTCTTGGTCTGATATTGTACACTACAGAGGCTGCTGCTCTTCAAATGCTCATGTCAGGCTAGATGAGCTGCAAAAGGTGACAGGTTTAAGACTTTTTCAGGCAAGAACATAGAGTGCCCCACCATTTTCTCTGAAACAAACCCCTCGCTTGATTGATACTGTGTAGGTGTAAATAAAAAGCCCAACATTTTTTCAAAATGAAGAAGTCAACAGAGTTAAATATTAGCCAACCTAGAAGAGAGGGCCTCAACCATCCTCAAAAACATAACTGCAGAGAGAAAGACAGTTTGGTGTCTGTTGGATACCCGAGTTCCTTCCAGAAGGTGGAAAAAAAGCTACATGGTTCTCATAATACAAAACATACACCGGTCTTCAGATGTGGGAATACACCAGAGAATAATTTCCACTCAGAGCAATGACTCAGAGTACAATATAGAGCACCTTTAAACAAATACTGCAGTTGCCTCTTATACACAGGGTTTCCATGAAAAGAAACCATCTGCAGAACATTAACTGACCCCAAAACTATTAAATGGGCATTTGTCAAAAAGTTTATGCCAGAAACACATTCAGAATTTAAGTTGGTAGAACTGTGTCAGAATTACTATATGTGCTAATATGTATACATAGGTATATCCATACATACACAACATACTTGTATACCGCACTTTCATATATTCCACACTCTGTAGTGACACAAGACATCACCATGAGCAGCTGCTTCTCTCTCCCTCTCCCCAGTGCCATCTCCCCTCACCAGCTGTTCTGCACTCCTGCTGCCAACTTCAAACTGGGAGGTGAGATGGGCACCAGGACTGGACCAGTAAAGGCACTATGCAGTTGTTCTAACAAGTGTGGGTATCACGGCATCACTTCCAGTCTAAATGCATCATAAAATCCAAGTTCTTTGCCAAATAAAACTAAAGGCTCTGCATCTCTGCTTACTTGTCTGGGTTTAGCTTTGCATGCACTGACATCTCTGCTAACTTCAGAAGAATACATGGATGCAGAGGTATGCAAATGTTTGAAAGCCAAAGTCAGGGACAAAGTTAGCACATTGGCCATATTTTTAATTGTTTTGGTTTTAAGTTGGAGCCCTAACAGATAGTTTTAAGGGTCCTCACTTTGAACTCAAAACAGAAAGAAATGGGGAACAAAAGCAGCACTAGTGAAAAAATCTTTCTAAAGGCAAACAGTCTGTTCTTCTATACAAGATGTAGCAGATGCTGAAGAAAAAAAAAATCAAGAGCTGCTAAGGCTGTAGTGGGATGAATACTTCAAGCTAGGATGAATAAAGGAAGCGGAAAAAAAATCACAACAAAACCCCAGTGCTTTCTTCATTCTGCTTTAGCTGTTTTTATTCCTCATTTTCACACCATTCCCTCTCTTGTGCCAGAATATCTGTTTATGCAGCTACACAGTGATCCAGCAGCTTATACTGCTGGAATCTAACTTCTCTTTTTGGCAATGTCTGAGGAATTGATCTGGGTTAGACTGCTTGTTAGGCAGCAGCAGTAGTTCAGTAGCTTATGATGTTTGTGAAACATCCCAGGTCCTCTCAAATTAAAAGCCCTACAGAAAAAAAAAAAAATATATATATATATATATACACACACATATATATATCAGTGTAATTAAAGACAGAAGACAGTGATTTATCTTCCAACAGCCAGGTGTCACTCTCTTAACATGCAGCCTCTGCCTCATGGTCCTCAACATCATTTTTCTTCTGTATTGTTTGCCAGGGGTTGATGAGAAGTCGCCTGCTACCAAGTTTGCACAGTTCATATAGAAATACTCCTCACTATACTTAAGTAATGTCCTGCTTGAGAGCCATCAGGGAGCACAAAGGTCCAGCACATATAATGAAAGCAACCAGCAACCAGAATGGCCTCCTCCTGAAAATGCCTAAATAGACAAGCAAATTAAGCCATGAGTCAGCTTCACAGAACCACAGAATCACAGAATTGTTTGGGTTGGAAGGGACCTTAAAAATAATTTAGTTCAAGCACCCTGCCATAAGCAGGGACACCTTCCACTAGACCAGGTTGCTCAAAGCCCCATCCAACCTGACCTTAAGCACTTCCAGGGATGGGGCACCCACACCTTCCCTGGGCAGCCTGTTCCAGTGCCTCACTACCCTCATGGTGAAAAATTTCTTCCTTATATCTAATCTAAATCTATCTTCTTTCAGTATAAAGCCATTACTCCTTGTCCTATCACTACACGCCCTTGCAAAAATTCCCCCTCCAGCCATCTTGCAGGTCCCCTTTCGGTGCTCAAAGGCTGCTGTAAGATCTTCCTTGCAAGCTAAAATACAGTTCCAGTAAAATTCAGCAGGATGACTACTGTATTTGTCTTTACAGGACTCCAGATCATCCTACAACCCTTCCACATTAAGGAGATGAATATATTCCTCAAAGGGTCTATAATGGAGGTCATGCAGGGTATTACATAGAAGTTTTCCTCTTTTCTTCACTGAAGCATGACATGCTGATGAATTGTATTACTGTGGCATAGGCTTAATGGTATCTTCTGCTACCTTAATGGAAGATCAGAGATGCTATTTTTAACACAATGTGTCAGACCACTACAATTTCTTCCATCATTCTGAACACAGCATAAGGTTAAATAAACTATGATAATGTATTGCTATATGCTTAATAACAACACTTCCCTAAAAGCTATGAAAGCCAGAGATGGTCCATCGAGAGGTAATTATGGCGAAACAAACAAACCATCACACTTTTAATGTAATCCAACAGCAAATGCATCACCTTACAGAAGTAATTTTAAAAGCAAAACAGATCAGAGGGGCGAATTGGATGTAATTTTAACTACCAAATTAACAGAACCTTGAAAGAATTTATATCCTGAAGTAGGAAAAAAGCAAGGTGGAGATTTTAATTCAATCCATCATGGATGTATCATTAGATCAGCTATCACACACCACCTCCTCTACATATGTAGATAACCAACACCCAAGAGAGAGATAACAGTGGCACGGCAATTTTATTGTGGTCTTTGAAACAATTCAATTTTATTAATTTTTAATAGGAGTTGTATCTACAGGACAGCCAGAAAGACAGATAACTGCTATTTTATAGAAGTGTACTATAACATACTAGTTAATAGAAAAATCAGGAAAGCTCCTTCAATCAGTGTTCTGTTTCTACTAATTCCTGTTATAAGGAGATGTGCACCCACGTGAGTGGGACCCATTCAGAACTCCACAGCCAGATCCACAGAAGCCGCAACGGTAATGACAGAGGATGCACATCTGTCCTGTCACATGTCATTAAAGGTGTGCACAGCACACTGGGGGCTGCTGATGTGGATAAGAAAGGATCTTACTCTCTGCCTGCAAATCCATCATTTGGCAGAAACATGCAAAAAGAGGCTCTTTGACAGAATGGTCAACGGGGCAGGGGGAAGGGCTGGAAATCCTGACAAGGAGCAATATTGCCATTCTGGTTTAATTCTGGATGGGTGGAATGGTTAAAGGAGTATCCTGAGATCAGCGCAGGCATTAGAAATCCTAAAAGGTGTTGTTGCTATTCATAATTAACTACGGGTGAAACGACTGACAGAAGGGTGTGAGACCGGGGTGGTGGATGGAAATTCCTTGATGGGCTGTTCTGCCATGTGAGCCTGGTCACGGAGGGGTGGAGCAGTCACCTTCTGACTCACCGGTGCCCAAATATCCCTGCAGGATCATTTATTCAGTCTTTGTTCTCTAATGAGTAGATGCCATAATTCATGGCAAATCTTTTCTTTAGTACATAGACTAGATTCTTCTTTCTGTGGCCCAAACTGTTTCCTAAGACTGTAAATTATTCCCTTCCTTCATATATGTTGATGTGTAACATTTACAGATTGTGCTCATGTTCCCCAGGGAGCATTTTCTTCTAGACTCTTTAATCATCAAACAAGCCCATGGAGGGGTTCCAGAGTATTATCCTGAAGGGCATACACTGCATAAAAACCGCCAGGAGTGGAAAATGCTACCCAACCGATCATTCTGGGAAATGGAAGAAAAATAATCTCAAAATTCTGGACACAGTTAGGAGCTTGGCAACTGCACAAGCTGCTCTGCTCCCAAATGTTCAGTAAAGAAAAAGCTGAGAGTATGAAAGTCCATGCATGACACAGAAGTTCCCTACAAACTTTAACTCTTTAACATATACAGCAGTGGTTATGAAGCAGTTACTTCAAAGGAATCAAGTAAAATTATCAAAGGTATTAAAAGATTCAGACTAAAATATTAACAGGCACACAGGTTCTTAAGCCTACAAAAAGGTCTGTTTTTTTCTGAACAGTCAGGATATCCCACAGATTATTCTTCAAAATGAAAGTATATATTGTTGGTACACACAGTGTCGGTACCATAACATTAAATGGCATGGATAGGCTATTGTTATAACCAGTTTCTCTTATCCTCACTTTTGATCTCTTAGCTTTCTTTGAAGGCCATCTGATGGGACTATACTCTTAATCTCCCACATTATTAACATCTTAAAGCAGATTCTTATGCACCAATTTAACAACTCCCTCCAAACTCATTTTTTTTCACATGCATTCATGACGAACAGCATTTAAAGCCACTACTGTGATCCTCCAAGCCCACTCTGGGACCCTTCTCACCTGGAGTCCATGTTCTGATTCCACAAAAACTGTTTTAATACAATTTTCTTGTTCTTGACTTTCTTCTTAAACTACTAAGCACCATTGGGATTAAGTACCTTTATCTCAATGACACTTTCAGCACTTCTTTCTACAGCTGTTTTTCTTTCACATTATGTCGGAATCTGTGCAGAGCTCTGCATCCTATTCTCTGCTTCCCCATAAAGCAAATTATTTAGTAATTCATGAACTTCTCCTGTTTCATATTACTACAAATGCAAAACTTTCAAATGCTTCATGGAAGATAAAAAAAAAAAGGAAAACCCTACCCCCCTCCCCAAAGATATGCATGTGTACCATAGCCATCCTCATGCAAGTTCAGAGAAAAAGAGATGCCAGCACCTGAGACACACAGGTACAGACCCATGTTCTGCCTTCTCCTGCACCTCACTGGAACGCAGTGATGGAGATGGTAATTTCTGGTCCTTGATCTCTCTCACTAGCTCAGAATGCAAATTCCACTGTGGTCCTAACCTTCCCAACCCAACCTTTCCTACATGGAAATGATGTTTCCCACGGGATATTCTAGTTTGTGCCAACTGAAGGACAGATGGACAAAAGACAGGCCAAAAGTTTCCTGAATTCCACTCAGATACATATCTGCCTCATCCAAATCTGCATATTTTCTTTGTTTTTAGGGTTTTAGCCTTTTGGAGGATATCTGCTAACCACCCAACTCACGTTTTCGTGCTTCATGTGTTTCAGGAGGCGCAGCTCTCGGTATGCTCGTTTGGCAAAGAGTTCAGACTGAAACGGGCGGTACAGTTTCTTAATGGCCACTTTAGTACCACTTCTTCCATCGACGGCTGAGCTGTAAGGGATTAGGAAGAGTTTGGTGAGCGAGGACTGAAGCGAGACCGCAAACCCCACCAGCCCACCGGTGCTGGAGAGCAGCTGCATCCTGCCCTGCCCAGCCCTCAACCCACTGCCTGCCAGTGCCTGCACGGCCTCCCTGTGCCCAGGGAGGAGACCACAACCCCAGAACACCTCACTGGCAGCACCCAGCGTCTAGTTTCACTCCTTTAAAAGGCTGCCAGGCTCGGCGATGAAAAGCTGCCAATTTTCAAAAGCTTTAAAGAGGAACAGCTGGGGAGGGTGGGAAAAAAAAAAAGCCTCAAATCCCCCAACAGCACAAACCCAAATCAAGTGTCCCGTCCCGAGGGCCAGCACCACGGGTTTTGGGGACGCTGCAGCTCCGGGAGAACCGCACCCCGCGGGCCGGCTCCGAGTCTGGCGGTCGCGGACAGCGCTCCTCGGGCAGGGCTGGGGCTGCGCCCAGGGCTCTGTTGCTCCGGGACGCAAACACGCGTGGGACGAAAGGCGGCACGTCCGCCGGCTGCCCCACCAAGGGCCGGGGTTCCCCCACGGCACAACCCGGAGCCCGGCTCGGGGTCGCCCAGGTGGGCAGCGGGGCCGCCCCACTTCGCCCCCGCGGGGCCCGGCAGCACCGGGCGGGGCCAGGCTGGGTCAGACACAACAACTGGGAAAAGTTGTCAGGGAACAACGCGAGAGAGCCCTGGGCTGGGCAGCATGCCCCCGGCCCGGGGACAGGTCACCGCGGCGTCCCGCCGGCCCCGGCCGTCCCCTCCCGGGGCTGCCCCTGCTCGCCCCGCTCACCAGACAGCTCCGTAGGCGCCGGACCCCACCGGCTGCAGGTCCCGGTAGCGGTCCCGCACTTCCCAGAGGGTCTTGGTGATGTCCTGCCGGTAAAAGCCGTTCTTGGGGGAGGCCATGGCGCTGCGGCCCCCGCCGGCGCCCGCCGACAAAGAGCCCGGGCCGGGGGGAGCGGGAGCGGCCGGCGCCGCCGAGCCGGGCTGCGGCGAGGGGCCGGGCTTGGGCGAGCGGCGCCTCCCGCCCCCGCCCCGCGCACCCCCCGCGGGGGGCCCGGTCGCCCGCCCCGCGCCGCCCCCGGCGGGGCTGCGACGGGCACCGGGCGGGACCGGCACCGGCACCTGGGGCTGCGCTCCGGGCGGCACGGGGCTGCGTGGTGAAAGGGGAGTCCCGCCTGCCAGCGCCCGGAGCACGCGTGGGCGGGGAAGCAGGTGCCGAGGCTCTCGCTGCCTGCACAAGTCCTTGCTACGGAGCCGAAAGTAAATCCATCCCAGCCCTCTTGTGCGTGTACACGCCACAGTGTGGCACTTCACTCGGGGCTCCTTTTGCGGTCCTGTTTTGGATCTGATGGAATGCATCCGGCCTTTACAGGAAAGCGTTAAGGAGTGTGAGGGGCTGTAACTGGTGAGAGCTGGGAGCACAAGAGCGAGCTCTCCAGCGACCTTTGCACGGAGGTGTACGGCTGAGGGCTTCCCGGTTCGTCGCAGGGTCAGACCCCACGTTTCAACAATAGCTAAAGAGAAACAACCCCACGCGTGATTCATGTGCTCAAAGCAAGTGGTCCCATATGCGTGTCTGGTGAGATACGAAACAGTTTCAAGCAGCAGCTTGAAACAATTGCCGTGCTGGAGTACGGATAATAGCGACCTCAGTGTAGTAAATAGGCCTGGACGGGCCCGTGTGAGGCAAAGACCTTCTCTACTTTTTTTTTTTTTTTTTTTTACTTGTAATCTGGGCGAATATAATTAATGTTTTTGCCCTTCGGGGTCTGGTAAAGCCTTTGTTTTGTCTGACTTCACCCCTGAGCAATGTTGCAATGTTGCTGAGGTTAGATAATTCAGACTTACTGTCACTAGAGTTCAACTTGTGGCTTTGCTCGAAAGGGACAATCTGGCCAAGTTTTGTTGTTCCCAGTGCTTCTTTGTAGTTGCTATGGGCCCAGACTTTTTCGTGCCTGACTCCCAAATGTGGAAGAGCAGCCCTACCCGCTCTCCCTACTCCAGTCAGGTACATGTTGGGTACAGGTGGAAAACATCCCGCTAGCGGTGTGTTCCAGCGCTGCTCTCTGCTGTCCTGTGACCTGTTTGACTCTCTGGCTGAGTGACAATGGAAACAAACCTTCTGACATTTGGCAGGTAACGTGAGGCTTGTGTCAAGTGTTAGATTAATGATACACATTTGTTTTTAAAATCTACTGTCCCAGCAGATTTATTATTATTATGTTTTTTAATTTCTGACATCACTTTTATGCCACGTTTGCCATTCAGATGATGGCTGGAGTGAAATGTGCTTTGGGCAAGGTGAAGGATAGAGCAGCTTCTGCTCAGTTTTGAGCCAGTCCATTAGTTAAATTGCTTTTAATGACAAATATTTATGTTTCTAATATGATAAGAATTAGTTCTACTTTTGATCCCTCATGTACTTTTCCTTTATCCAGTTATGAAAAAATGATGCTTTCTTACTGCTTGCTTTTTATCAAGGCATAAAGTAGATGATTTTGATATAGCAGATGAAAGTACTAACCCAGCAGCAAGATGATGAACGTCACTCTTGTGCAGAAGCTGAGAATATTACAGAACAACTTTTGTAAGATGTTTAAAATTCATTGACAAAGATGGCCAATACTGTTTTTTCCATGTTTTTTCCTTTGTGTAAGTATTTAGGTATAGTTTGCTGTGGATGGATGAAGTAGCAGCATCCGTCAAATACAAGACCACTTTTCTGCATCAGGTCACACATACAGCAGATGAACTGATAAACTTACTGAAAACCTTAGGACATCAGGACTGTTGGAACAAGGGCATCTTTGTCTAATAAAACCATTAGAAGTGTCTATGAAGGAAGTGAGACAAGAAACTTGGATCCATTCACAGCTGATAGATCTTAACAGCAGAATTGCAAAATGCACAAGGCTCAGCATCCTGCTCAGCTTGCTTGGATAGAGGATGTTGTGTTTTCCCAAAGACAATCTGTTGCAATGAGACTAATAGGATACTACGGCTGTATCTTATCCCAGGCAATGTGTGCTTGACAGTGTAAATTAAAAAAGGAATGCTATCAGATGTTTCTCCTTTTGGCATATGTTAATTGTAAAGTTTATAGAACAAAGAAGGACCTTCTTCAGGCATCATGAGTCAAAAATAATAGATGCATTCATTATGCAAAAAAATCTGTATTTTCTAATGCCCATCCCATAAAGGGAAGCTTGGCAAGATTGTTACCAGTATTAATTTCAATACTTTTTTTCCCCTCTTTTTTCCTTTTTCCTTTTTTCTTTTTTCTTTTTTCCTTCTTTCTTTCTTCTTTCTTTCTTTTTTTTTCTTCTTTTTTCTTCTTTTTTCCTTTCTACCTTTCTACCTTTTTCCTTTTCCCTTTTCCCTTTCCCTTTCCTTGCTTTTTCTTTTTCTCCTTCTTCTTTTTTCTTTTTCTGCAGCCAACTTTCAATGTGTTGGAAAGTTGCCATCAGCTGCAAAACATATGAGATAGATGGGATGCGGACAGTAGTCTGTCTGATCTCTCCAGGGACCAAGAGCTCAATTTACACTCCAGCCTGGACATGAGGCTTCGGTGCTGGAGCAGGAGCTCTGTGAGAAAGCTGATCATGTTCTCCTGAGAAACTCGGCATGTATGGAGTCTGCTGAGAGAGCTTGATGGCAAGGCTGCTCGCACCAAGCTGTTAAATAGCAGTGATAAAATGGCACAGCGTGGTTTGTCGGGAGCTGACCTGCGGGCTGGCCGCAGGGCCCCGGTGCAGGTGATGTGTCTGTGTGAGCAGGGAGGGCACTGGGACCTTGATCCAGTCCAGGCACTGGCAACATGGATTCACCTGGAGAAAGTGGGAGATCACGCGAAGTCCTTAAAAAACATCTTCCCACCTTTCTGTCTATGATGTCTATAAGATGTGTTTCACATGGTCATTTTATTCTTGATATGCTAATTCACATATGAATAATTTAGTTCTGTAAAACATACCTTAAATGTCAATAAACATGAAGTCTTGCTGAACTGTCAAATGCTGATTCCTAGGATGTTTTTTTTTTTTAACTGGCTTTCTATCCCCATCTTCAAAAAGTACTCTGTTCTTATCTACTTAGATACATTGCCATGAAGGAAGTCCATTTTATTTATTACAGCAAATAAATTAAATAAATAAAAAACTTAAATAAAAAGAAAATCGCTGTTTTCATCTGAAAATATTCCCATGTTATTGTGTCCCCACCCTTCCCTAGTGGAGCTGCTGCCAGCTATTTAGCAACTTTTCCGTTTTTGTCTCTCTGACCCCTGAGCAGGGTGCTTCAGTTCCAGTGACACGGGGCACCCCTGGCAGCCTGGCCATGCTGTGAGGGTACTCAGCCAGCAGTAGAAAGGAATGAATATGCATCACCTAAATGCCTTTTTTTTTTTAATATCTATTTTTTAAACTGGACATTTAATTTGTTCAAGAGGTCGAGGGAGCACTTACTAAATAACTACTGACTACCCTGTTATTATCCTTGTTTGCTGGAGGGGGGTATATAAACCAACTGCTTTTAACACTCTCCTAACTCTTTCTCCTCCAAGCCTGCCTAAAGGTCCTCTTCATACTCATTCCTACAATAAACTGTAGGAGTTTAGTTTTTAAACTATCACAGATTATCACAATCTGAGATACTGTTGCACACAGAAGAAACAAATAGTCGTGTTGAAGAGTTTCCCAACTTCAGTGCAAAAATCATACGAAAAGAGCATTAGAAGATATTGTGGATAGCTTTACATATTTGTCGTTACATAATTGTGCACATCAACTGCTTAAGTCACCAAAAATTTAGTGGCACTCACACCTTGGCTTTCCCATCCTTCTCAACGTCACATTCATTTGTTGCATTTCCATCTCAATCTAATGAGACAGTTGGACAGGACAGGAGAACGCTGTGTCATTTTTGAACAGAATATAACATTAACGAGTGTTTATTCTTGCTTTGAGCCTTTGGGCTTTATTATAAAATTAGTATGGAATAGGAATATATTACCTTAGTGCTAATCTGCAGAATATTATTCTATAAAGAGCAAAGTATGGCTCAGTGGAGGCTGCCAGTTAAGGCAGATTGAATGTGTATTTGTCTCAGGGCTGCCACTTTGATTCAGTATTTCTATTGCATTCAGTATTACTTGTGATCAAATTGGAACCTAAAAGGACTAGCTAAAACCTCAGTACTACAGTACACATCTTAATTTGGAACAATAATTGAAGCTGGGGAACTATGTGAGTGCAAAATGAAGCATTTGTATGCACGCAGGATTGAACCCTAATTGGACAGTTTCACTCATTATGTAAAAATTTCCCATCTAATGGATTTAGTGTCAGATTGGTTGTAAGATCAGTGTTCATATAGGAAATTCCCTATATATTCCCTGCTTGTAGTGAAAACTTAGACCTTTTTAGGCATATCAGCTCAATATTTTATCTTGCAGCAGAAAGAAGGTCAGCGGCAGCTGCACTAATGCAGCTTTCTGAGTCTCTTGGTAGTAGTTCCATAAAAAGCCTTACGCTTTTTGCCTAGGCTCATAAATTAATGACACTTGGTACTCTCACATGTGTCAGTGTGATGATTTTCTAAGGACCAGCTTTAGAGAGTTGTGCTACATCTGTAAATGCTAGCAGCACAATTCACGTGTGAGAAAAACAAGAAGCTGCTTTTAAAGCAAGGAGAGGTGTTACTATTAGCTCCCTCCTCAGGAGACTGATCTTGCCAAGCCTGAACTTCTTTCTGCTGCTACCAAAGGGCAGAATTCACCCAATTTCCAGTGCAAGTCTCTTTTAGCAAGAGCTAAACCTTTACCACTGCTCATCCGTCAGAGATTCTTGGACTAAGGCAGCAATTTACAGATGCAGCAAAGGATACTTCAGTAATTTGTGCCTGCAGCTAAATACAGTGTTTTTTTAACAGATTCACCATTGACCAGGTCCCACGAGTCAGGAACAAGGAGGTCTGTTTTCTCATTATGATCCAGGAGCACACGTGATGGGAAGAAAGGAAGGAAGTGGCTTTTGTATTGACTGCTCCCCACTCTGTCAAAGGTGCTTTTGCTGCCAGCATTTTGTCCTTGAAAGTGTTGTCCCCCTCTTTTCCCCAGGGTGAGCTCACTGTGTCGGGTCCTGCAACCTACTGACCCCCCTTCCCTCTTGCTTTTGTCTTTTCCACCACATCAAAAATGCGCCAAGAGCATTAATGGGAATTCTGCAACAATGCTAATTAATGGCTCTTGACCTACAGGTGCATGATATATTTTTTCACTTATCAGGGTTGATTACCTAACTTCCTATTCCCCACATCCCCCTTCACATAAATTCCCAAAGTTATTAGCAACCCTGCTGTTTCGTACTTCTGTAGCCACTTTGTATGTTGTGGGAGGAGGGAATTACTGTGTTACGGTGAGTGATGCCCTCTAACACTGCGCTTTTCCTCTAAACCATCCTCAGTTTTTCTTTCCATTAGCACACTTGTAAGTTACAGATTTGTTTAGTCTTATTTCTGCTTTGGCTGTGATTCTGTGGTATCAATTCCCTGGTGCTGGGCTTCAGTGCTTATGAGGTAGAGAGCTTAAAAAATGAAGATGCAGATTTTAGAAGAAATGTAGTGTATACCTATGCACATCAAAAGATTGAGATATATGTAAAAGACTTTTATGTCCTTTTTCAAGACCTTTTGCTTCCAATTATGATAAAAGTACTAGACTTGGGGTTGCACTTAACACTGATTAGAATGAGACAAGAAATACTAAAAGTGATTTCAGTTCAGTAGGTGGAGGGATAACAAGCTCTTATGACTGAGAGCTGAAATTAGGTAAACTCAAATTGGAAGTAAATTGTTATCAATTACAGTAATTAAGCCCTTGGAGAGTTGTGTCCTCTCCCAGTGGAAGCCTGAGCTGCCTTCTCTGTGAGCATCACCCAGCTGTGCTCCTCTGAGCATCCCTTCTGTGGTCCACAGGCGGTCAGGGATGACAGCACCCTCATTCAGCATGAACTAAAACCTATGGCGCTCTCATCAAACATATGTGCAATGCATAAAGGATCTACAAAAGCACGGTTGTAATTGTGTAGTCATGTCAGGAGATGAAAAGCCCACCGTATAAGCAGACTCCACTACTAATTTTGCAAATAAAATTTGGTCCATCTAAACAATGCCTTCATTAAAGATATTTTTAGCAAATACATTTTTATAAAATAAAATCCATACTTTTATATTTATTTATTCTGTAAAATGTGGTTTTAAGTGATCTGTCTTAGAGGTTCACTGAGCATTACAAAGCTCTTACTCCTAGATGTTTACCTTCTTGCCTGATTGTGTTGGTTAACAAACGTTTTTTTCCATCTGTGCTTAAATGATAAGCATGATTAGTGCTAAGCCCTCCACCTCTCTGTCCCAGTGGGGTACTGGCTTTCCAATTACCCTGTCCTGCTGTTGTAAACTGATAAATTTACCACATTGCAGTCCCACGTTGGCTTACCACAAGGGAGTCAGCTACCTGTTCTAGAAGAATTCTTTAATTAGTGGCGTTTGAGCTCTAGGAAATCACCTTTATTTTGCAAATCTAGGAAAAGGATGTCTCTCTCCCTGCTGTTTTCTTTGACATTAAAATGAGATGATTTATGAGTTTTGACATAAGAAGGACATGGACCTGTTGGAGCGAGTCCAGAGGAGGCTACAAAGATGATCAGAGGGCTGGAGAGCCTCTCCTATGAAGAGAGACCGAGACAGTTGGGGTTGTTCAGCCTGGAGAAGAAAAGGCTTCAGGGAGACCTTATAGCAGCCTTCCAGTACTTAAAAGGGACCTACAAGAAAGCTGGGGAAGAACTTTTTGCAAAGGCATGTAGTGATAGGACAAGGAGTAATGGCTTTAAACTGAGAGACAGTAGATTTAGACTGAATAGAAGGAAGAAATTCTTCCCCATGAGGGTGGTGGGGCACTGCAACAGGCTGCCCAGAGAAGCTGTGGATGCCCCATCCCTGGCAGTGTACAAGGCCAGGCTGGATGGGGCTGTGAGTAACTTATCTAGTGGAAGGTGTCCCTGCTCACGGCAGGAGTTTGGATTAGGTGATCTTTAAGGTCCCTTCCAACTCAAACAATTCTATGATTCATTAAAAATAGCTGAGCTCTTGTGACCCATTACTGTCACTTTCGATTAGTTTAAATGTGGCTATGACTGGATTCTTCCTACATAATTTATCTGCTACAAAAAAACACATCTTTGCATGGAACTGTCCAGTTAAAGAAGATTCAAAGTTGCCAGAAGAACAAATTTTGTAATATAAAACTTTGTCTTTCTACCTCAAGTATCAAAGTTACAGTAAGAGCAGACAGTCTGATCTTTGCCTACCACAGAGTTTTACACATCCTTTGAAACATTTGGCGATGGCCACCCTCATAGCCAGGAAACCAGATTAAACAAATGATGGGACAAATCCCACACTAAATTAATTGTTGTTGGATGCAGAGGGTTCTTGTGAAATGTCTTTATTTCATCCCTGCCATTCCGGCTGGAAGAGAGCTGCAGAACAGGCTAGCCAAGCTCATTATCAGATTTCAGAGAAAATAAAGCACTAGGCTACTTTTCTGTTAACTGGTAAACAAACAAACCAAAAACACGTTTCAGACATGGGTAAGTGATTATTTTCATTAAACAGTCAGACAAGTCATTTAAGGATTTACAACTTTTTCACCTATTTTAGTCAGCATGAAATTCAGTCGTTGCATGGCCATTACAGGCCTCACCTTGCTTCATAGGAAGCCAGAGTAATGATGGCCTGGCAATTATTCAGAGGACTTGCAGGAAACCTACACAAGCATTTACTTTCAGATTAATATACCTTGCAGAAAGCTGAATACAAATGGTGAATTCTACTGGATGCAATATCAGATAACTGGCCAACATTACCAGCACC
Organism: Streptopelia decaocto; assembly: GCF_964273445.1. Lineage (NCBI taxonomy): Eukaryota > Metazoa > Chordata > Aves > Columbiformes > Columbidae > Streptopelia > Streptopelia decaocto. Next base: position 22,008,839 of record NC_138663.1, read on the forward strand.
AGCCCACCACTCAATCCACAAACCAGGAGCACGTTTTCTAGGTGGAATGCTTATTTCTGTTTCTGAAAGGAGACATGAAACACTGTGTCAAGTATCTCTGAAAAATCAAAGTTCTTGGACTTCATTTTTCTAAATCTGTTTATTAAGAAAAAGCTTCTCTTTTTACATAGAAAAGATACAGAGGAAGGTAAATAAATGCAGTAGAATTCATTACCTCATGTAATAGCTGTACAATTGAATCCTAATGACAAAAGTTGCAGAAAACCTAAATAATATAAAAAGCCAGCCTCCAAAATGAGACTCTGACAGAGCGAGAACGAGACACAAAAATGAACAACAATGAACAACTGTGAACCACAAGTACATAGACAGACACAGCCAGTACACAAAGGGCCTCATGCCAAAGGGTATTCCTGTTTCAGTATTATGCCTTCAGTGGTGAAAGGAGATAAATTAAATTCTTTGAGACATTCAGATATCCACTGTATCTTGCAATGTATTATTTAATTTTTCAGCTTTTCAGAGCTGGAAAGCCTTTATTCACAAACAAATACTTAACTCTTCTTGTTTTGTCTTGTCTTCCAATGGCAGTTTATCAGATTATTTTCCCAAGGATTATGTGAAGGAAAATAAGACAATAAGGAATATTGAATTCAAGGCTGTGAACTGAACACTCTTGCACTGTCATCAGTCACTGCGTTTGCTGAAGCTTGTGGGAGGCTGCAGAGATCTGCCACAGTGCCTTCAGGGCAAATTCACCAGCACTCGGCTGATGGCGTGGTCAGGGGAACCATCGGGAACTAAAACGGTCTCACAACCTGGCACTGTGCAGATTAAAAAAAATATACACAGGGAAAATAATGAGAACAGACGCTTAAAATGGCAACAGAAGACAAAGATTTATTTTTACTGACTTTTAACTGATGTTAAGATCGATTGAGAGACATCCAGTAAATTTGTAAGACAACCACAGATATGACTACATATGCATATTCTGTCTATCTCACTACCACGCCCTCTCTTCATAAAGGCACTAGCTATAAATAATATGAAAATGGACAGATAAAATGCCAGGAAAAAAACTGATTGCTTGTATGGACTTCTCTGTTTATGTTTGTACACATTCATGCTTTAAATGTACAATTTAAAAATTAATTTAAAAAGTCATCTTTATTTTGGCAATACAACTGATAAAATGAAACATGCAGAACACACAGCGCAACAGAACTCAGTGCATAATTTTGTCAGAATGAAGCAGTTCATCACCCTTTGTGAGTTGGGAATACATTCATACTGCAAGGCAAATAAACCCCCACCAAAACCAGACAACATCTGGCTCCTGTATAACGCAACTGTTCTGCCGCATCTCCAGAATCTTTGGATAGTAAAATCTACATCTGACCACAGGTTAAATTGTACGGTTATATTTTAACAGTCTTCATAGTGCAGCAAAGCAAGACAGAACTGCCCGTGTTCACTGTTCTATCTCCAGGCTATCCATTTTCAAGTCGGGGGGTTTAAAGCTGATCACTTCTTCATAGGTAAGTTCTGTAGAGAGAGTGTAACAGAGAGAGAATAATTAAGCGATATTCTGTTCAAAAGAAAAGCATTCTAGACAAAACAGGTCTATGGATGCATGTGACTTGTAGTTTATAATTCCAGCCTCTTTAGAATCGTGATCCAAAAACAGACCGAATTCACCAGGAATCCTTCTGTTAACCTCAGATTATAAATTAAGACTCACAAATACTGTTATTGTACAATATGTCCATCCCTTCCAGCTAATTACTAAAACACAGGTCCTGAAATGGAAACATCAATTATGCTGTCAGATGTCCTGCCAAAATGACATAATAAAAGACAAAATGTAATGGAAAATGGAATTTTCAACAGCACACAAACAGGTTTTAAAACGTACGCTTGTAACTGCAGATTGTTCTTTATCATCTCTCAGTCAATTGCCTTCAACATAAATCCCTTGCAATTCTGTGCGAGTGCCTTGGGATCTAGTTTTTTAGTATATATATTTTATTGTAAACTTAAGGTACTCTTAAAAAAAAAAAAAGTTCTTTTGTCTTAGAAGCATGTAACAGTTCTATTTTCATCAAGAAAGGCTTAACTAGGAACATGGATTCCTTGCTATTTTACCCTGCTTTAGGAATAGCCCTTTATCTTTTCTTGCTGACAGTCATGTCCCATTTTGTGCCTTCCACAGTAATGGACTATGATGTCCATAGCTGCCTCCTATGTATTTTCTCAAGTTAGATATTGTATTTTAAAGGACCAAATCCTGTTCACACATAAATATATGGCTAACTTCCAGATCTGTTTTCCAAACACAGATGTTTAAATCGTATCAAACTTGTGCCTATTAGTTTGTCTACTAAATAGATCTGTCTGAGACAGCTGCTACACAGGCAAGCAGACCTCGCACTCCTCTAAAAAGTATGTAAAAATCTTTGGGCTGAATCTTGCATACACTCTGGTTGTTTTATGCTGTAGCATGTTGTACAGTGACCAGGGCGCCAGCCCCAGTGAAGGATTTCTCTGGAAGAAATTCTGCATGCAGAACCCCTGGGGCTGAGCGATTCGTTAGGTGACTCAGTGGTTGATCTGCAGCTATGAAGTAGCCACAGGCCAAAGCACAGGTAGGAGCTGGAGCGGTCCTGACGGAACTCGGATGAAATTGGATGCCTGGGACTGTATCAGAAATTATTCCCGCTCGCTATGCATTGTATGGTTATGAAGCTTCTTACCCAGTTCTCATGCCACCTGCTCAGCTGAGAGTGTATGAGGTATGTGCAAGCGGAGCAGCAGCTAAGGAGAGACAGCACATAGCATTCAACTCTGAATAGCATACTCCTGGCCTCTAGAATTTTGAAATATTTTCTAACTGATTAAACACGCCAGAAAGAAATTATGAGCTTGGGCACCTAGTGCACAATGGAGGCCAACAAAAGTCTTCAGTGCATAATGTATAAGACAAGGTGTCTGAAATCTCAGTTTACTTTGCTCAGTCTGTCTCCCTTAGGATCAAGCACCACTGATTTTTAATTTGAACAGAAAAAGAGGGGAAATATGCCATTGATACCTTGAGAAACCAGGTCAATATTTCATCAACAATACAAAAATTTTATGCAAATGGTGACCACGTCATCTTGCTCAAAAGTGACACATACTATCCTTGAAAAGTACACTTGCCAAAATAAAAATATGGCCAGGAGGAATGGTTGCATGTCCTGTGACAGTTTTGAGATTTTTGTCTCAAGCCTTTTTTCCTCACCCCCCGGCCCCAGTATAAATAAGGAATTTGACCTGTAGTTCCAGCAAGGACAGTCATGTAGAAAAATGTGATACTGCCCTTCCTAGAGAATTCACCTCCATGTCCTCATCTCAGTTCAGAAAGTGTTAAGCTAAGATTGCTCCTGAAATAATTTCAACGGAGTTTCATCACAAACAGAAATCAGCTTCGTGACTCGGAAATTGTTCAACTTTCCTGTTAAGGACTCAGTCAACTGAAAAAGTAGCAGAAAAAAATTGCCCACTGGTAAGTACAGCAGCAAATTGAACATGCCTCTCAATAAACAAGAAGCACGGGTGGTGGTGCATGCTGCCAGGTTTTGCAGAGGAGAGCATGTGGAAGGAATAAGTGATACCAGTCAACCCTTCTTGTTTGTACAGATACACTAGGCTTCTAGAAAACCCTTTCCAGGGCTCTAGGAGGTTGTTTTATTGTAGAGAGACCCATGACCCCACTCCTATTTTTCTTCAAGATGTATTTGCTATAGTCAGACTGCTTCTCTCCCCTGTAATGCCCAGGATAAAACATGGCACAAGTGGAAGGGCATGAGTAAGACATGAGAGGTCAGTATTTTTCATCATAAACCTACTATGTTGATTTTATTAAGCAAACCTTTCTGGAGTAAAAGTTATAGACTATACAAATAGAAACAGAAGAACATTTATTTTTAGAATACATATTTGATCTTAAGCCAAGGAAAGGACTTTATTGATAAACAGGAACAATAAGTTTTCTAGAACATTAATCTCAATTTAAAATGTCTAGTAAGGAATTTTTAGCAGAACATGTCCTCATCAGACAATGATGAAATTAAACTGTACTTTTCAGTACACTTGCAACTTAAACATTTAGCCATGTTTCTTCCGTGATACTGTAGTGCAATAGGATCATGATGCAAGCACGGAATTAACTAATAAAAAAAGGTTGTTGCAATATTTCTCAAGAATGGGTTTTTAGGGTGTCACTCCAAAGTAAAATCATCAACTCTCATCTCAAACAGGATCAACAGCATGGTTTATCTACTAATCCCAATTACGTGGCTACATGAAAAATGATTAGCTAAATACACATTTGTCTAAAAAACTTCCATTTTCGGTGGTGAACAAAGCTAGATCAGAATCCCAAATAGTGTCACTTACCGTAGGACAGCTACTTTAGCTGAGAATCTGACCTAGAAAACTAAAACTAAGACAGAATGCGTGGTTACCTGCTAACTCACATCACCTTTTAGTTAAGAGTAAACCCACTACAGAGAATGTAGTGAGATGATAGACCAGGGAAAGGGAGCAAAATCCAGAGAGGAAACACAACCCTTTCCATACCTCCCCTCCCACATGCATACAGGTGGACTTATCTTGTTTACCTGAGGCTTAAGCATTCAAATTGCTCTGGTTAGAAACAGAGGAAAACTGTCACTTAAGTAAAGTTTTGTCCTGCTGTGTGTATTAACTACCACACGTAATTCTGTTACCTTTCCATTCATCTATGGTTCGCTCCTTATTCTCTATTGACTCGTCATACAGCTCGGCTTCAGGTTCATCGTCTGGGTCATGATACTGTACAAAATATGGATGTGCAAGTGCTTCTGAGGCAGTAATTCTTTTATCGCTGTCTAGTATAAGCATCTTCTCAAGAAGATCTACAGCTATGGGAAAAAGAGAAACATGGTTCAATGCCAGAAGAGATTGTCTAGAAGTAAAAGAGAACACAACTGTTTACACACAATCTGTTCTCACTCACCATAAACACAGTTAACATTGTTGGCAAACCCATGAAATTTAGGCAATATACCAAACAAGTTTTGAAGATTTTATACTGTGAGTACAATTCTCAGAGCTGAAGGAAGCTTCTGGTTTGCTTACAGTGTGCACACAGGTCACGGAATCACAGAATGTTAGGCATTGGAAGGGACCTCGAAAGATCATCCAGTCCAATCCCCCTGCTGGAGCCATTACAGTCCATTTGTTATCAGATTCACCTTTACTGACATCCAATGCCTTAATTCTGAAAAGACCTCTGTGCTTAAAATTTAAATATCCTGTCTTGTGCATCATATGCTTAATTTAAATTACTTGAAGTAATTAAAAGTGTAATCTCACATTCCCAATTTTAAATTAGTTGCACCAATGAAATGATCAGATAAAAACTGCAAAGCAACTTTACAGGACCCAGCATAAAGAAAATAAGTTTGAAGTCAACAGTTGCAAAATATTAGAAAAAAGAAAGATCTGTAAGACTGAAATTGCTTTTAAATGGAAAGTTTATAATAACTATTTAAAATATGAAATAGAAATTTTCAGTGCTTTTATATAAGCACTGTGATTAATTTGCCTTTATGATATTAATACGTAGTATGCTGTCATGTACCTCATGCAAGTAAATCCTTTTTTTCTTTATAAACAGTTCACAGCTACTTGTATTTGTAAAAATAAAATAGTCTTTTAACACAGAAAGAATTCAAAACATTTTAACTCATAATACTTCCCTATCTTCAGTATTTTAATGTGCACTCAATGGAACCGACCAGGCACTGGAGCAAGATGACTCCAGTGACTCAAATGTCTCCTTTGCCATGTCATAAGAAACCGTTCAGAGAAACATCTCTTTTGCGCAGGCAGAGCCAATTGGTTAGACATAAAAACAATTGTGCAGGATCAGACTAAAGGTCTGTCTAGCCCAGTATCCGGTATCAACAATGGCTAATACATTTCTAGGAAATAATACTCAAAAGGGTCATTCTAACAGCTTCACTTCCTGGTACATTCTTCTGCTCACCAGCAATTTACAGCCCATGGCCTTCCTGAGCCAGAACTGATGTCTCTAGTCTAGACCCCACGACATTTATTTATTCCTGCTATATATAGCTGGCTTTTGCTTTTTATCCACAGAATATTTTCCTTTAGGAGGTTCCCATAATCTCCACCAGAAACAAAAAAACACAGGCTTCATGAAGAGAAAACAGTCTCGGGATGAAAGCTTAAGCAATGCTTTTCTCACTGGTCTGATCATTATTATGTGGGATGATATGGCAAAGGAAAGCTCGAGTTCCTGTGTTAGTGAAAGATATAAACTATATCCGTCTGACTTTCTTACCTAGTGGGTTTGCCCCACGGAATACTGCTTTCAAATCCTGTTGAGGCATATGTGGAAGAGATTCAATGTATTTTCTTGCCTAGAAATAAATCAATATACATACCACATGCAGAGAGGTTAATTTTTGCCCAGCAGTAACCATATCAACTCTAAAAAAACAGATGTAATATTCATTATGTTTTTTTATACATGGGAAACCTTATTTACATAAAAACATAATGTATGACTTTGTTTTAAACTCACTCCTGTATATTGCACAATAAGCAAGAGGTATATTTTCCTCTAAGGTTTATGTGTTAGCACACAGTTTTCAGCTACGCTTACTGGTTCAATGCAATATATCTCCAGGGAACACGAGCAGGTAACATTCAGCCAGAAACTGCAACCTAAATAATCTATCAGTTACCCTCAGCAAAGTGGTATCATCCAATCTGCGTTCTTCCCTCCTCTCTTCTGCCGAACAGTAGCTTCACTAACCAAAGAATAAATCCTGATACTCGCATGGCACAGATATTCAAATATTTAACAGAATTTATAGCTTGGCTTGTCATCACAGCTGTGAAAGACTGATCCAAACTCAGGTAGGAAAGGGCTGCCCTCATACTGGACCTACAATGTCAGCATGGAGTCTGACATTAGGTAAGTCACAAATTTCTTGGCTGAAGTAGACAGGCGAACATTTATCAGCAAGAGAAGAGGTTGAATGCTGGTCATGAGGGCTGGAGTTGGACAGAACAGGGAGTTCTGAAATGGAACAGGTAAATAAGAGGCAAATGGCTGTCCCCAAATCCATAGAAAACTCAGCTGGTCTTTGAACAAACCTCAATCCTTTAAAAACATGCTTGTGTTACAGGGACATCTCCTCGCACACTTGGCAATCCTGTTAGAAGGAGACTATCTGCAGGAGGCCAGCTAAGCATCCTTGGCCTGCTGAAGACTGCACAGGAAACAAAGGTGTTCACACTGGGCAGCTCCATGGCTTCACGGGAGATATGAGACTGAGAACTGGAACTATCTGCAGGATTGACCACCTCGGTGCATCATGAAGTGATTATAAAATGCTCTGACAGGTCATCTGTGCAATCCTACAGCCACGCTTGGGCAACAGACCCTGTTCTCTACAGTTTTCTCTGACATCATCTTAATTTCCGCAGCTACAATGAACTGATATAAAGTTATTTTAAATCATTACAAAGCAGTCTCTTTTCAAACTGTGTTCTAATTTAATGAGGCTAATCTATTTTTTTTTGGCCTTTTTAAGAGATGTAAGCATATTCTAACATAATTCTAGACTACCATTAGTGACACATTCCAGAGTCTTACTAAGAGAAGCAAATCCTCATGTGTTACGTCCCCACCTGTTAAAACTATATTAGCATTTTTCCTCTTCATTATGGGGGCTGACAGCAGAGCTTTCTAAGAGGATTATTATTTTTCTTAGCAGCTGTAGCTAGTCATGAAGAGAACAGTGTTTAAAGACTAGTCAAACACAGGCTTTGCTCCACCTATTTTATGCTCCTCAAGTTGGTGTGCAGCTCCCATCAGAGTTAAGTCTTCCAGGGCATTAGTTTATACATATGTATGAACAGCAGAGCCAAAGAGAGCTGTCACTCATTCTTGCACGGAAGATACGGACTAGAGTAGAAACAAGATGTAAATTTATCTTACGACAAACATCTGTGGATTTGTGGATTATTTGTTCCTGAATGGACATCAATTAACATCACTAATCCAAACATGACTGAACAACATACCCTCAGAATTATCTCCAACCTTGTCCAGAAGTCCTTTGAAAACAACATAGACCTATCAAAGTACACCTACCAACTCATCCCCTCTGCTTATATATTCATCACAGAAACCCAACCAATAGAATCTAAACATTTAAATTATCCTGAAAATAATGAAATGCAATCACTGTTTAAACCTATATTACTCCAAAAGACCAACAAATCAGCTCAGTAACTTGTGTTGAAATACCCCATGAGGTTGATCTTTTAGTTTCCAGTTCCTTAATCCTCCATTTATAACTGAGAATAGGCTTGGCATTTCAGAGAGCCTCTGATCTTGCTGTTAAGAGGATGGGAAAAACTGTCCAGGACTGCAAATTGCATTAAGAAATATCTAAACAATAAGGCCAAACTATAAGGTAAAGAAGAACTAGAATGACAGAACAGAATAGATACTCCCTTGCAAGAAGCAAGTATCTCCAAGTAGCTCCTCCAACCAGGCAGCAGCAGCCCAGAGGTGACCTCGCAACACTCCCATTCATTAACTTGCTTTTTGTGTTCTCTCTATGCTCTAAAGGTATAATTAACCCCAGTAAAACAGTTTAGGGATCTCAGTAGCTCACTGAGGTTTGCTCTGAAACACTACAAAATTAAACACAAAAGCAGATACTATCTCCAGTAAATATTTAAGGTGCTTAATCTCATAATCAAAAAGCTCACAAACTGACTACTTGTGGGCAAGCCAGACGTTTGTATACACTACTGCAAACTCGTTACTGCAAAAGCCGTAGGATCTCAATAAGACATCAAGGCTATACAAGGGCTTAGGTTTAGGACAGCACAGTCCAAGATTTGCTGATGGATCCAAGCCTTGGCACAAGGACTGATCCTCCTCCTGCCCTGGCCATCCCCAGGTGCTGGTACCCACAACCTCTCAGGCTGCGCGTTGACCTGCACTGATGAGGTTTCCTTATGCTGGGACCTTCCAGAAGTACAGCATTGCTCTGGCTCTCCTACTGTTCCTGCTTACTTAACCCACTGGTGTATTAAATTCAAAGAAACCCTATCAATATACACACATGAGCTGAAAAATTAGCCATTAGTATTAGACTGAGGTCTATATAGAAAATGTTTAAGAAAAAAGCTTCAGCTCAGGAGGTTTCTGTGTGCTGTTGTTTATCTGAATTTTTACATTGTGGCCATCACCTGCCTTTGTCAATCAACACCACATCTCATTCCTCAGCTGGATATCCATGGCTATTGCTTGAAGTGAATCCTTTAAGTGTAGCTTTAGCAGAACAACAAAGTGGGAATTGTTAATGTACTAGATTACTATCTTAAAGAAGTCACACAGAGTTGAAAAATCACACCTTTAACTACAGATATTATCATGAAAGTGAACCTCACACAAGAATTCAAAAACATGAATAAATATGAATTTCAAATTAGGGATCCAAATAAGAGCGTTTATGCAGAACACACATTATTTGATTCTGATATATCTGATTAGATCCCTTACAACAACAGAAAGCATAGAAGTTAAAGAGACATCAGATTCAATAACAAAAATATAATGCTCTGAGCTGACTGTAACTTGGAATTTTTTTATTTTCAGTATAGCAGTAAAATAAAAGATCATGCCGACCAAGTGCAAAACTCCTTTCAAAAACTGAGTACATGAGAACAAGTATAAAAAATAATCCAGCTGACAGTTAAGACATTTGGATACCTCTAAAAATAATATATTTTTAAATCATGCCAGTCTACTGACAAAAAAAAAAAAAAAAAAAGAGACATCACTTTGATATGTTTGCCCATTTTCAAATCAGAGTATCTGTGTAACACAACCAGTGACATATGATGCCAACTAGAAAAAAGATAGAAAGTCAGTTAACCAAATAAAGCTGTGAACTCACGTGTTCTGATGATATCTTCTTCAGAAGTTCAGGGCTGGGTGTGCCCACAACTTCCATTATTCTCTTTAGTTGATCAATATCTGCATTATTTCAGGGAAATAAAAACAGCACACGGTCCTTCTGGGTTTAAACAATTAATGAGCTTTCATGCAGATCGTTAAGATATTTAATACTATTCAGCAAGACAATTCCATCGTAGTCCATGGAAGGACACCAATTCATACCTGCTGAAGCCTAGTCCTGGAGTGTCAAATTCTCTGTTTGTACTAGAGGAATCTCTGTCAGGTGTGCTTGTATGTGAGAAAGGTGCATACAAAATATAGCTTCCCTGTCCCTGTTCCCCATTTAACATATTCCTCTGAAGCTTACTTTTAATAGCACATTTACGTTTCAGTGATCTGAAGGATTTCGGAAGAACTGCCTATTATAGCACATAAGGCTAGATTACTAACCTGAGGGCTGGTAAGTGGAAAATTCTCATTTGGCAGCTTTAAAAATCTGTTTTATATCACTCTCAAGACTAAAAATTTTAAAATGTTCATTTTTCATTGTCATATATGCCCTGTAAAGTACATTACCTTTCCTCCAGAGACTCAAGGTTATTTTACAGCTTTATTTAAACCGATGTAATCACAGAATTGTAGACAATATAATGGTAAAAACCATCTTATTTCTTGAAAACTACATGTATTGATTTTTCCAAATACCACATATCATGTAATCCAGCAGTCTGAAGCAGTCACCATCCAGATGATAAACATCTGGACAATGCCTGTGGTTACAACAGAGACTAATGATGCTAAGCACAATAGAAAGGCCAGTGGGGAGACCCGGTCACTCAGCTGTCTCTTGCAGGCAATTCTAGTGTCATGTTGTTTTGCACCTGGCAATATCTTAGTTTTAGCAGAAACCTTTGCTTTTGGAGGGGTTTCAAAGTAGTGAGAAATGTCAACATTTGGTACAGAAGAATGTGCCTCTGTTTCTTATGTTAAAAGCTTTTCCTGCTCTGATGTAGTTGTTTCCTCATTCCTGGTTGCCTGTTTTTCTTCAGTTTTCTTTTATTATTTTATGGCTCTTTTTTGTCTCCTGCCAGGGCAGCAAACACCAATGGAAATCCCTGATGCTCCAGCAGGGACCACAGCACAGCGCTGAAGAAAATGCTTCTGTGGCATTTCTAAAACTGCTGCATTTTTTATAACAGGATGCAATATGCCTATTAATTCACTTATTATCTAAAAGGTAATTTGTTCCTATTTTAGGAACTTTCAGCCTGAAAGCAGTTCTGTTTTTAAAAATTATATTAGCTGATCAAAAAATACTGCCTTTACTCAGCTTCAGTTTTAACATATGTTATTTCAGTAAGATGCACACATGGAAGAAATCTGCTCTGTTGTAACTAGGTTATTATTTAAATACTGATACACAACAAAGAGTAAATGTAACTTATCTTTGTTTAGAAACATCTGTTACTGTTTTTATTCCTACCAGTGGGTCTCATATTCAGCTGTCATATACACTAAACTGAAAGATTAGCAAAAATTGTTTACTGTTTTAAAGTTTATTACCTCAAAAACATTTCCATAGAAACACTCAAATAATTATATATATATAAAAAAAGGGAAGATTTACAGAGTATTTTATACATTTTATGTTAAGGATACAATCATCTCCTGGAAACAGAGCCTTCCCTTTCAGTAGCTCTGCCATGATGCATCCAACTGACCAGATGTCAACTGCCAAAAAATGGAGACAGAAACGTGTACAATGAATCAAAGAGATCCTCAAACAGAGTTGCCAGTCCGTTTAAAACTATCATTATATCCAGCTGTAGCAAAACGCAAGTCTTCACAGTTTACCTGTTTGATTGTAGTGCATCCAGTTTAACATAATTTCAGGAGCTCTGTACCATCTTGTTGCAACATATCCAGTCATTTCATCATCGGTTTGTCGAGCTAAGCCAAAGTCTAAAATCTACAGGGTAAAAAAGAATTAACAAAAAATTCCTTTTCACTTTTGTTACAGGTACTGATTTTCCTCCCTTACTTATTTCTGCATTTCTCCAGCAGCCCAAGTCCCTCAGCACTCAATACTGTGGACGAGTTCCTCTGCTCTCCCTCCTGTGGCCCTGCGGCCTACGGGGCTGCATCAGGATGCTGCCACTGCCACGAGCCTATTGAGCACTATTGCTATAAAAATGAAACGTTACCAAGTGGCAACGTTTGTGTAAAATGCCAACAGCAAGCACCGCTGGCCAATTAACACTGAAAGAGCACATGAGCTGATCACAAATCCACAGAATTTCTGCTGTTGCCCTCTCACGGCTACCTAACCACTGTTGCACACAGGTAGCACTTACCCAAATCATGCATCATTCTGATGCCATTAGGAGAGAAGCATATATCCTACATAACAAGGTAGATTTAAATCACATACCATCTGTTTTCGGTAGAACTCCCCCACCAAAACAACAAAGAAACTCTGTTTAGATACACACACTACTCACAGGATTGATAGCAAAAAGTTCCCCTCCATATGCTCTCCCTTGCTAAGTTTATATTGATGGTAAGCTATTTCAGCTAAATTTTTTCCTGCTCATTTCATTGCTGTTTTTTTATTAGTCTACTTCCCATTAATTATGGAGCTAAAAGGTACTCCTAACTCCAAGAGACACAGTTGCAAAAGGCTACAATCTGTGCCTCAGCACTATTCATTAAGACAGTCATCTAAGCTAGTTAGCATCTCTTCAAACAGAAATGTGAATTAAGATCAATGGCAACCTCCTGTGATGAGATCCAGGATTATTTATTAAGCTGATGGCTAATCCTTTTCATTGGGAGTAAGACAATTTTAAGAGTATCATTCAAAATTCTTCAGTTATAATCCAATTTAAAGATACAAAAAGCCTAAAGAAAAATATTGATATATAAATAACATATTAACATCTTCACTTCTAATACACTTTTAAAGCATTATTTGTTTCTTAAATAAGAAAAAATAAAAGTGTGAAGTAAACATGGTATGAATAACGGCTTGAAACTATAACACTAATGCAATTGTTTCGGCAATATTTTTCTTTAATGGCTGATCCCTTCTATCATATGTGTGCACACACGTTTTCCTTTTTTTTTTTTCCTCTAATTCCTTTTTGTTCATACTTGGAAATAACCACTAGTTTGTTGTATTAGAAAATAATTTGGCATCAGAAGAAATAAAGCTATAAATATACACAAAGCAAAGAGCAATGTAACAAATGCTAGGCAGTGAGGTGCACAGATACCATAATAATAGAGGAAAAAAACCCACAAAGGTCTCTTTTACTTACAGTACAAAAATACAGCACACATTTTAGAGTTCATGATCAGACCCAGATGACCCATAAAATTTCACAGATGCTGAACATACATGCATAAAGACATTAAAGGGATAATCATGAAACCTGGTGAGCATCTGCAAGTGTCGCTAAACCAAACAGGAACTACAGTTTCTCACCACAGATCTGGATTAGTGCGAGAACCTAACTGCACTGCTCTTATTCACTGTTGGGGTTTTTTTGCTGATCTCATAGTATTTGGAATCTTTTCTTAAATCCCTCACAGCTGGAATAAAGTGATTACATCAGAGTCTCTCAGGGAGAAAGATGTTTCTGGCTGTCATGGAGAAATGCTAAACTTCTCATTCTTAGGCTTAAAGGCTTAGCAAGCTACAATACATCTTCCTCTTCTCCAGAGTCTCATGCTTATTATGTATCACACAGACACACAAAGGTATGTATTTATATAGACATGTAAATTAAAATAGCATTTGAGAAGAGGGGATTACAGGGAATTTTTTTCTGAGTGTACCTGCTGACATAACTGGTAACAGTGGTTATCTTTTTTTTCATATCATTATTGAATTTAGCCTGTATACTCGGTAGATATAAAAAAGGAAGTCGTTACAAGGCTTCACCTAATCATGGCAGATGCAGATACATATCACAGGACAAACTTCCAAGATATACTCAGTTAAGTACTCACTCATGGGCCAAATTATCAGCCTATGTACCATCTCTGAGGAACTAGGGATGAATGTTTTACAAATATCTTTGTGTTCATACTAAATTAACACTGGGGAGAAAACACACGTTCATGAAAATGGGCTTTCTATGCCAGGGGAACAACAGTAGCAAACAGTGGAAACTAATGGAATCAGAAATAAAAATGGTAATGTTTTCTCAGAAAACTGTAATCTTGAGAGCTTTTACAGCATTCTTCATTACAACAGCATGATACCTACCCTCAATTCACAGTCTTCATTTACCGCTAGGTTGCTGGGCTTCAGGTCCTGTAGCAGAACAGACAGAGTTAGTCCAGCACGATATCAACCTTTTAAAGTATAATATAACTATCTTGGTAACACACTTGATGCACAAAGGGACATGTGTCATTCATTTTTATTATCCTGATGAGTGAACTCACCCGGTGGATGATTCCAGCTGAATGAATATACTGCGAAACAAAAAGGAAAAAAAAAAAGGTAAGATTTGAAGTTAGAGATGAAAGAAGGTATAAGTCACTTGTCTTCTAGCTTCTGAGATGGATGGTTTTATATACAGAAAAGACTTATGTCACACTACGTTTTCAGATCAAACAGAGATACGACGCACTTCAAAACCTCCTTGTTTTGACTTATCCAGAGCTGGATAGTTCAAGAAAGGTAACCACGAAGACTAGATTCTAGCATAAATGATAGCACTTGCAGTGATTCTTCTGTCCAAAGTTTCTTACCAATTTGGAATTCATTCCTTTCTTATCTGGATGCCCATGTTGACTGGCTATTGTGAGTGGCCTAGGGAGCTGTAGGGCTGACTCCTAGCTGATGTAAATCCCCTTCCCATGCTGTCAACACTGGATGTGGGTATTTGCACCCTGGGACAGGTTAGTGGCCAGGATACCCACCTGGGCCACAGTATTGCCTCAGGTGCACTCCCAAAGCAGGGACCTGAAGCAGTCTTTCAATGGCTACATGGGGTCTCTGCTGTTTTACATAAAACATTAAAGCTCAAATACTGAGAAAAGCTTACTCCATAATTGCCTGCTGTTCACTTGTTAGGATTAACACCAATTTATCTGGGATCTTACAGACCAGGATGGGCAAGAACTCTAAAACCTTATCTTCCATACTCTAGAAGTGAATTCACCTTCTTATTTATGAGCAGAGATTACGCGCAAAACCTGTATATCAACTGGGAAAACCCAAAGAAAACACCAGGGCACTCTCCTTGTTCCAGACCCTTACACTGTTTATCAGCAGGGCTGGGCCACCCCTGAGTGCTCCTCACAACAGTTGTGAGCAGCTGAACCGAGGGGAAACCAAACCCCCACTGATGACAGAGCGAGGTGTGTCCCTGCTCTGCTGAGACCAGGATCCCCTGGTGCCACCAGCGAGCTCAGGATCCTGCTGACCCAGGCAGCTCCATGCCAAAGTGTCACCTGCTCCAACAGCTTCCGCGGGTCACGGAGCCCGGGTTCATCCTGCTGAGACACCGACCAGCCAGCCCAGTGCTTACTCAGGTGCGTGAATACACATCCTAATACTCCAGCATCAGTGTAAGGGATGAGTTACACACAATCAAGTGTTCTTTAACTAATGAGACATAGGAATTTCAATTGAAGAAGAGCTGAGCCACCATCAGCCCCTTCCCTTTGAAACAGAGCCAGAAATGCACCTGAGTGCATTTCTGAAATTAATATTCACTTTAGAGCACAACTCCTACTATTATTTAGCTCTGACAGAACATACTCTTATATTCAATACCACAAACTGGGTAATTAACTCCAGAATCCATCTTTCTAATTAAGCTATTAACTTAAGTAATTGAGACGAAGCAATTAAGTGCTCAGTTCTGCAATTTTTATTCACTAAAATTGGCACATAAACTGACAGAACCTACACGCATGAATAAGAATCAGTCTCAGGCACCAGGTGACTTGCTGAAAATAACGTAATAAGTGTATTTCAGAGCCAGTATTTACCATGGCTTACTTTCAAACACAGTTATTTTTCCATGTCTAAAATATCAATTACTGTTAAGTTACCTACAGAAGCAGCTGACCTCTGTCTTTTCTTTTTGCTTATACTTGGGAAAATCAACACTGGTCTGAGAAAATGCTTATCACCTAGTAATGGGAAGCATTTTCTAAAGCTTCTGCTGTTTATAGACACTTGCGTGTTTAATGTCAGCAAAATGATACATATTTTAATTATTTCAGAAGAAAATTTTGCTACAATTTAATTGCTAATCACCTGTATTATCTAATTGTACAAATTTTAACTGGTACTATTAAAGGAAACAATGACTTTACAGGCACAATAAATCCTAGGTGATTGTATGCAACATTGTACATTGTTAGGATAAACTTCTACTTCCAAACATTTCCCAAAGAACTCAGCTAACTTGGTTCTCTCACCCATGTGATGCTCTCTACAAAAATCAGGGTGGTAGCTTTCAAGCTAGCTCACGTCTTTCAAAGCAGAAATGTAAGTTACTTGACATATCATTCTTTATCAATTTCACCTCTTCAGAAGTTTTTTCACTACTTGCTCATGACAGGTGAAGTATCTAAAACACACACTGTGTGCTACAGAACATGTTTGCTTGAGACACTATATAATAACTGATTCTCCTTCAATAACTTTAATAGACACTGATCTGAAGTTAAAGTTCAGGGGGAGTGTTCATGTGTATTGCGCGTGCAAACACTGGCAGGCTTGGCGTTTTATTTCTGGTTAGAAAAATGAACTGATAATTTCCGAAATGATTGCTGCTATCTGCACACTCTTAGGACATTGAGAAAAAAAAAAGGGGGTTAAAGTACTGTCACTGCAATGAACCAGTTGTTACTACAACATTTTGGTTGCTGACTCTAAAACTCCTGCATTCAGCCAGTACCTTAAGACCTCGAAGTAACTGATATATGAGAAACTGTATATGATCATCCGTTAACTTCTGGCACTTCACAATGTTATTTAGGTCAGCACCCATTAAATTTGTCACAAGATACCTGTGAAAACAAAACAGAGAGAAGACAACAAAGAAACGCACCTCATTTAAGGAGGCAGAATGTAAATCCTTCTAAAAGCAGCACATCTGAAGAGTAACTACACATTCACGCGTAGGTGCCTTTTCCACTCTCTACTAACATGGAGTTCATGCCTTTTAAATCAGCGATGAGCTTTAATAATGAAATCACAGCTATGGGATTTAATATAATGAAAAAGAAAAATCCTTATGGTGCATTAAAAGCTTTTATCTCTTTTTTCTCCATGATGCACTACAGCAGTTCAGTGAGGGGAACGCATTGTATTTTGAGATGAGCAGGAACCCTCACCCAATATCATAGTGGGAGCCTGAGGCACCAAAACTGCAGCACCTGAAAGGCCCCGAAATATCTGATGACAGCCACTAACACCAAATTGGTTGAAATAATTGTGTTTTGTGCAACTTTCTTCCCTGCCCCCACTGGAAGTTCTGTTTTATGCCAAATCTTGCACTGACTGTCTTCCAAAAATAGTGCTGGGATGAAAGTATGAAATCTATCATGCCCAGTTCTCATTTGTGTAATTTTGCCCCAGAATCAAAGGGGTTTGGCCACTAATTTCCTTGGACACAGAAATATATTAATTACTATTTTTTCTGCTTTTTTTTTTTTTTTTTTTTTTCCCAAGTGCTTATACACAATGTAAACCAAGAGGAACTCAGCATAAATCGTATGTTTGAGTAACACCAAAATGCACTTAGTCCTAGGTTAGTCCTAGGTTGTCTCAGTTAACCAACAGAATACTCTCCTGCATTCCTGAACTGTCCTATCTAGCTGTGAAAAAATAATATACAGCTAACACAAAATTGAATTGAAAAAGTTTTAAGTTTACATGCAGCATCAAACCATTTACCATACACCTATAATCTTATTAATCATAATTCAAAAAAGTACAAAAATGAGGCCCATCCTCCTGCCTCCTCTTTCGTGGAAAAGTTGCAAAAAGATTTATTGGAGTTTTTCCACACAAAGGTAACTGCAGCTGCAAGTCTATTACAGAAGTACATTCTTTTTTTTTTTTTTTTTTTTAAAAAGTGGTACTTACTTTCTTACTAATTATTTAGAATGATTTTAAAATTTTACTTACACTTCATTAAAATTTTCTATTGATGTTGCAGGTGTAAAAACATCTAGCAATCCTATAACCTGAAAGATGAGGGAATAGACATTTTATTTTTAGAAATCTGTAAAGCAACATGTAATTACTATTGACAGTGATTAACATTTTGGGGATGAAACTTGCAAAAATATGACATATGGTCATCCTGATAACTTAGTGCAACTGGCACAATATGTGGTCTATACAGGTTTAGCTTTAGCTATATCCACAATCAACAGAAAAATATATTAATTACAAAAAGCAATTACAAGAAGACTTTAAAGTCTCATTTGAGAAAAGCTGACACATGGCTTATGCACTTGTTATACTTAAGATTATGCATAATTTCATGGGTTATCTTGCTCTGTTGTTTAACTTTTCTAGCATCCTTTCTCCAGGATACTTTTCAATCCACTGTATTTTAGTCAGGCTTAAATTAATCAAGTTACTTTTAAGCAGGTGGATACTCCCACTGAAATCAACTGTTTGCCACATAAACTTTGAATAGTGCTCAGTTACTTGCGGCCTGAAGTTCTACTGTGTTTCATCTGCATATTACACTGTTGTTAATATCAATGAGAGCATCTGCCCTTAATTTCTCAACAGAATCCAAATTCAGCAAAAGGTTTGAGGCATATTTTTTCCAGGACTGATGTTTCAAGAGCACCCAATAGTAGTGAGCAACACACTATTATTACTTTGGTTAGAGAAGAGTAGGATCACTTGGTTTGGATTTCAAAAGCTGCATCTTCCAGATGAAATTAAATAACTTTTCAATAAAAAGGCATCTTTTTACTGAAAGTCTCTATTTTGAAGTCCAGTGATTTCACTTCACATAAGATGGCCAGGTCTAGGTATCTTGGGTAGTTAGAGAGTTGCACATACAGGGTGTTTCAAAAAGATGGACCAAATTTAATGATGGCAACACGTTACACAAAAATTTACAAATGGTTTAGTGAGCTGCCAAGTTTTAGTAACTTTTTTATAAATGCTCTACATTTCTTCCAGCTTCTGTACGGACAACATCGAGACGATAGTTGAATTCGTATGTAGTGATTTCAAATTGTGTCCCTCTTTCTGAAACATCCTGTACTCTTCAAAAAAGATTGTACCTAATTGAAACTAAGGCTGTATTGCAAACTTTTGCCATAAAAATCCAAAGGGAAAGAAGTCACTCTCCACTTACATTCTCATGCTTCATGTGCTTAAGCAACCGAAGCTCTCGGTAGGTCCTCCTCGCATGGATAAGTGATTGAAAAGGTCTTGAGAGCTTTTTCACTGCCACCTTCTGTCTTGTTTTGGTATCATAAGCTGAACTAGAAGAAGAAAAGAAAAAGTCCACGTTGAAGGCATGTGGTACTTCAAAGATCTCAGCTAGTTCACTGGAGAAACCTGTACCCTTTGGGGAATCTTACTCCTTCCTTTGCCCTTTTTCACCTTCTGCTTAGGGACTGCAGCTGGGGGAGCTGGTCAGCAGTAACTCTGAGTATTCAAAGACAGTTCCCTTGTTTTCCATCTAGAAAACTACTAACCCTTATGATAATGTTCTGAACTCAACCTCAGGTAACCCTTCCCTATATGGCAGGAAAATAACCAGAGAATTACCTCCACTAGTGCAGCTCCTGCCTCCAGCTCCAAGGCAAGGCTCATTGGGAGTATGGGGATTCAAACTCCGGGTCTTATTCAACAAACATAGGTCTTTACTAATTAGAGGAACACTGCCATCATGTCTAGCAATATTAATTACTTATGTAACCATTATCTTGCTAGACAATAATACCACAAAGCTGGTATCAAATTAGGATGTTGACGTAGCCAAGCCCACACCGTTTCCTCAGAAGATGCTGGTAACGAGTGAACAACAGGTATGTGTCTCACACTTCAGCCCATAGATCCTGCTCACACACAGTATGTGCTTAATTTCATACAGATTTCATACAGATGATACAGCCTGCTGAAGAGGACACTAAAGACACACACATCACCATTGGCATAAAAAGGAGACCCACTGCTTTTTGTGCATTAGAAAGACATGACAATCAAAAAAGCCACAAATAAATGCTGTCTGTTATGTAACACAGGAATAAAAATGATCCTTGTATGCACTACTTCATGACACTACACACTACAATTATAAAAATATTCAGTTTGCTACCTTCTGTTACAAAGAAGAAAACCTTGAAATTGTTAAGTTAAAATTGTGTTCAATTAAAATACCTTCAAATTCTCTCTGGAGGAGAGCACTATTTGCACTTGCTGGAGAGCATTAGAAAACCAAGAACCTTCACACATTTATCTTACAGAACCCTTTTGGAGTTACAACCACTGAAAATTAGATAACATGAAAAACGTACAACATATGATCACAACAGTCCATAGTCACACCAAATACTATTACCTCCTCTGCAAGTTGTGGTAGGAGACAACCCCTAGAGAGAAGAAAACATTGATCTTCCCTGTAGAGCTCCCAAACTAATACACCAATCCTATAATCAGCTCCAAGCAGGTGGACTCATACACATAGCTGATGCTCTGGTAAAGTTGTGAAGAGCTGGGTGAAGAGCAAAGCCTCTTTATCTGCAGGCAGCTGGAGGACAAGGTGGTGTTTCTAATTAGAAGTAACAAAGGTTACAAGCAACAAATGGGCAGGAAGAACAGAGTGGAATTAGAAATTATCCTAGAATTCACCCAACCTCTGCCAAGGCCAACACAGGGCACACCCAGCAACAGATAAAAACAGAGTAAGAGGAAGTAGATTGGAGCAAAAAATTTCTTGCAGGCACCGTGGAAAGGGCGAGTCACTCATGAGATAAATGAAATAAGATGAGCAGATTACTTAGCTGGTTTCTTGCAAGCACCACAGACCTGCATCTTCAGGGAAGTTTTAGAGGTGTAGAGGGTTGTGGCTTTGCTGAGCCCCTCAGGAAGGGCATTCCCTGAGCAGAAGCAAGCACAGGAAGGAGAAGAAGCCTGGTGGCATTCTGAAGGGTGAGAGGAAGGGATGTGACAGAGATAACATGTTCTGACAGTAGGGTACGGACACAATTATTCAGCATGTGATGGCACAGTGGTGCTGAAATATGTGGAGCAGCTCAAGGAATGAACAGTGTGTGAAGAACTGACAACAGAGACATCTTGAATTCCACATGACTGGCCACAGGCGCAACGTGACGGTTGCACAAGAAAATCTGAGGAAATAAAAAGGAAGCTGATGCTTAGCTGTTAATGTAACAAAGATCAGATATAATTACCCTGTGGGTAATCCTGGCTGATGAAGCCACTGGAAAACACCGCCAAGTCTCACAAATACGTATTCTCTACGTCCTTTCCAACTTTTTTCCAGTAAAAAAGGAAATGTTTATCCAGATAAATAAATAACATTGCTGAAAACAGCAGTCTGTGCTTAACATCTCAGCTCTTCTGGTAATTCACAAGGCTTCCCACTGATATTTGTACCAGTTTGTGAAATACCGTGCACATTATACAAGGCTAGGACGAATTAAGTTTTAAATCCTGTTATCATGATAAACATCCCTCTCCTCCCAATTCTAAGGTCAAACATGGCTTTCAGTGTTTAAAAACTGCTGATCTTTAAGATGGATTGCTTTTTAGCCTCCATATGACCCAAGGCTGCAAAGCTTTCAGATGGCATAAAGCACTGTTTTGTTTAACTTCAGTAATTCTTATGACAGCAGCTTTTTAGACCCAGGATGGAAGCACATAAGGAGGGAGGGGTGGGGGGGGGAAAGGAGAAAACAAATGGCAACTTACGTCCTGGGAGCCCCAATGGGAAATCATTAATTGAAGCTGTACAGGCCAGGGACTGACTTGGTTTAAATTAGTTACTCTGCAGTCAAGAAACTGTACCAAATGATAATTAGAGCTAATGCCTTCAGCTCTTTCCCTGCCTGTTTACCATCATCATAATTGAAGTTATTAACAGTGAAGCATTCAAAAATATAGATTTGATGTTGTTTGAACTCCCTTGTTTGTGAGGTTCAAGGATGACTTGCATCTGTGATCTCTGCTACTACCTCTGTGATCCCGTTTCACAAGCCACTGCCTGCATTCCTGCTAGGGTAAACTAGAGCTTCTTATTTTAGACTCGGTCTCCCCTCATGCTGTTATATCATCATAGCTGCAATCTGGGTCGTCCCCTGAATCCCTCATCCTCCCCTGAGTAAACTGTTAGGTGACAGGATGAACTGCTTTCCTTTCTGCATAGTTTCTCAGAGTGTTCAGGTTTCAGACTAGTCCCTGGACAGGACCTCCCCAGCCCCAGTCACGATGACTCTATGGACCCACCTCTGCTTGGCACCTGCAAACCCTTCCTTGGAGGCCTGTGACCAGCCTTTCACGGCTTCTCAAAAACACCCCAAAGCTCACGACACGCGTTAACTAGTTTTATTAATGGGTAAGAAAAGGGGCAGGGGCCCTCACCTCCCCTTACCCTGCATAGCACTCGACTCGCACCCTCCCCGCCTCTGCGTCTAGATGGAGAGCGTTTTTCTGCCTGTCTCCTGGTGTTTGCGTTGCCTCACCAGCAACTGCCAGCAACCTACAGCACCTTTTCTTTTTGCAGTTATTTTCTGCTGCTGTGGTGGTTTGGAGCATGGGCTTCAGCTTTGGCAAACCACTTGTGTTTATACCTAGTTTATGCTCACAGCTGGAAACAAATAATCCTTCCAATGACTGGTCTACTCTTTCCTGATTGTCTTTGAAACTACTTATTCTGAAGTGCCTTACCTCTGATTATTGTGTTACGTCATGTGGCTGGACAGAATAGTATGATAGAGATAAACTTTGATAGTTATAAAGGGCTATCAACTCCCATCTCTAATCTACTATTTACTGTTAGCATTTAATTTGATGTAGGCAGTGACAATAAGTGACTTTTAACTGCACACCATATTTCTTACATTTAAAGCAACATGTTCACATGCCTCAGTACCATATGTGTATACCACTTTAGACAGAGTTTCTACCATAATCTAAAAAGAAACACAATTATTACTATTTTTTTCTTATTTTACAAGAAACAACTTAGTAACAATCTTAGTAACAGCTTTTTCAGATATGATCATTCTTGACCCAGAACCCTTTGCAGTTATGACATGTTTTTTTTTACTTTCTGTCCTTTCCAAGATCAAGGATAAAAAGCTATTATCCTGCTTAGAGGGAAGGCATCATTTTCACACAGATTAGAGACCTTTACTTAGTGTGATTTTTCAACCATTGCTTAAATTAGACCTAACTTTTCAGTGTTGTCAACTCCTGTATTTAATAATTCTATTGAAGTTTCAGTAGATTAAATATTAATCTCTATTTATATGCACATTTTTCCAGTTCTTAAAGTTTCAGAGGGAAGTATGAACATCGTAAGCTAATGTAGTCAAAAAACTCAGAAGGAAAAAGCACAGGATTTTAACAGCTTCATGCTAACTTCAGGACTTTTGATGGGGCATGGATTTTTAGTAAACCCATACAGTCATTTCCCTGGTATTCATGGACAATTTATCCTGTGGCTGCAAAGCAGTAATACTGGACAGACAAGCCGTTCACGTGTGCAGCCTTGCTCAGATTCTTCAGGGCTTTTGGGTTTCGGAGAACACTATTCAGCCACAGTTCCTCAGCCCCCAGGGTCAGGTTTGCTCCAGCAGCTGCAGGGCTGCTTGCAGGAGCCCAGTCCAACAAACCACTCCTGGAGCCAGTGTGGATCCCATTCAGTAAACACCAGTATCCAATACAGGCAGGACTGCTCCTGGGATCAGTTGGTACCCTTGGAATACAGCCGGCCGCTGAGCTTCCTAATGCTTTGGGCTCAGAGAAGCCTTCTTAGCTAGGTACAGTACTACCCAAAAATGCCCAGAAAAAGCTCAGCTTGAGGGCACTGTTTGCTCTACTGAGTTCTTTCCATTCCTGGGGCCAGCTCAGTTCTAGCTGATGCAGAATGAAGGCAAGACCGAAGCTGGTTGTACATGGTGCCCATCTTGTGTCTGTAGTGAACTCCCCATTTACTGGTTGGACACACTATACCAAACTTGGAGAAAATACTATACACAGCAGATCCTTAACTTTGCCACATGTGACAATGACACTGGGTCTGGGCTTTCCCCCTATTATTCTAGGCATCTATTTCTTTCACTGCAGTTTAACAAAGGTTTCTTTCCTTACTTCACTGGGTCATATTCCTTCAGAACACATGAAGATTCCCCATAACATGTAAGTGTTAAGAGGAAAAAAAAAAAGGTGGGGTGGAAAGGCAATTCATGTTCAAAACACAGATTCACATGGAGAGAGCTTTACTGATTTTGGTAAGAAAGAAGGTAACATCCAGAAAACAAAGTACAAAGCGCACAGAATTTCTGCCACATATTTAGTGCAGTCACAACTTTGAGCTCTTATCCAGAGACCTCAGCATCCTTTCAGGTACCGACTCCTTTCATTACAGGAGACATGAACCTCCTTGTACACAAATGCACCCTTAATCTGTAAAATCCTGAATTTCTGACAAAAACAAGTAACAGCAGCACAAGCGCGTATGTGAGCAAGTGATGAGGGGAAGGAGGGGCAGAGGGGTCAACACAGAGAACCTCATCACTGAGGTAAGCAGCGCTTACTGCACCACACGTCAGCCAGTAAGACAGGAAAGGGGGACACCCTTTTTACATTTCTCATAAATATAATGAAAGTGACTGAAAGTCATCACATGAAAAACACGGATTTTGGGTTTTGTTTGCAAGGCTTTGTTTGTCAGCTTTGTCTTCTGGGTCTTCTCCAGGATCTTGCTGCTCTTTTTAAAAATATAACTTTTTAAAAGAATATATAGAGCTACTTTTTATTGGGATATAGAATAGTATTGAAAAAAAAAAGCAGACACAGCATCTATCCAGTACCAGAAAATAGACCATAATAGCTATTGGCAGTGCAGCAAGAGAACAACAGAAAAAGCAGAAAAAAAGGCCACCCATGGTAAGCTTAAGTTAATCAGCCAAATAAAGTCAGGAAATGGCTCATTTATTTCTTCTTTATAAATGTTTTGTTACTTTATGCAAGTTCAATTTGGTGATTTCCACCCTTTAAGGTACAGAGTGTGTTTGTTTACTAACCAACACAAATCAGGACATGCATGTGCATCAGGAAACCATACAGAAAAATGAGATTGTAGCAAGACAAAAGGTGGGAGGATGAGTAATGGGCAGCTCTGGAATGACATGTTAATCTCCTCATTAGAGAAAAAAAAAACAAAAACCCTTGCTCAATGACGACAGGTCATTCTATTGTAAAATTACAACCCATCACTTGGATATTATTCCAACACACCATGCTGAGCACTGGCATGAATTGTTTTGGCCTCAGTAAAATCAGTGTCAATTATCTCAGATTAATTTATCACTAGATCTAAATATAAAAGCACAAAATCTCACACATGCAATATAATTATTCCATAACCAACATAAATATGTACATACTTTCAAGCAGCCACTGAAAAATACTAAAAACATAATTGCTATCCATATATTTACATCAATATATCACCAGTCTTCTTTCAATGTAACAATATGATCATAAAAATGCTATTTTTTATTTTCTGATCTGTCTCATGTCTCCACAGTGACATAAATATTCAAATAACTTTTATAAAGGAGCAGTCACACTTTTCTAGGTGAAGTCACAGGCAGTAGAGTTTCTATCAGTAGGAGTGATGCTTTCAAAATCACAATAGTAAGAGAAACATATAGAGGGTTGGGGTCATAAGCTGTTAGCTTCCCTGGCGCGTACAACCAACTCACGGATACTAAAATAATCGTGTATTTTAGATAGCCTATAAGCCAAATGTCAGCATGTAAACAAGAAAATCTGTCAGCTGCCACTAAACCAGTACACTGCTAACGACAAATGTATTCTATTCAGCATTTCATAAAAAAGACTGCCAGGTAGTTATAAATCTTGGGCTTCAAAGCTGCAGCTAGAAATGCTTGTAGTTATAAAGTTTAATGTGAAAATTACTCGTGCTTTCAAATACATAAACCTAAACAGATGAAATCTCACGTACATTCTTGTCCTTCTTTTCCTATTCTTCCCCTACTTCTCCTTCACATTTCCTGTTTTCTCTGTCTACAATGGCCAAAATATTACATGGTAGCAATTCGTTTGCAGGACACACACAGGTTTTGAAATGCCCTCTCTCTCCCCAACTGTATACACAGAACTAAGATACTGGATTTTTGGTACCAACTAGCTAACAGGGTCTGAAATTGCAAACAGCTCCTTGGGAAGCTATATTGAAGGCACCCAGGACAAAGACTTGAAGGGCTCTGGAATAGGGACTGTGTCCCCTCACCAACTACAACCACAATCATGATTGATGGCAGGAGAGGAAAGCAATTCACTATACCACTGCTGTACCGTGTGCTCAGGAAGGTGCATATTATAAGAAATTATATTGAAGTAGGGATGGAGGAGATCTTCTGCAGAGATTTTTATTCTGGTAATGTATTCCTACAGCCACACAGAGGTTGTAATTCCATGATCCTTGCTGCCATTCTGCCACAACCTGCTCACCCCATGCCCTCTCTCTCTCCTGCACAATCCAAAGTGGTCTTCCCCACCTCCTGAGCTTGCCGTTTCTTCACCCTTCCTACAACTCCCTCTACCACCCTCCTCACACACATGCAGATGTTTCTCATCTGCTCTGGAACTACTCCACGGGCCTTGTGACAGCATCATACCTAAAGATTTCCATCACAGCCACTCTCAGCCCTTCTCATCCTTCTCCGCAAACACCTCCTTCCCGATTCAGTCTCCTTCATTAAAAGCATTCTTAGATATTCTAATTCAAAACAGGAACTTTGACTCCTCTAATTACCATCCCACTTCCTTTTCCAGTAGCTATGCTGTTCCAAAAACTGGAAGATGTGCAGAATGAAACTGGACAAAGGAATTACAAGCAATCTGCATTCCATCCTAGTACTTCAACAAAAGCACTCTCCAGTGATGTTTCCCTGGCAAGTGCTCAGAAACACTCTCCCACCTTTCTCCATGTATCTTTCACAAAATGTCTTGGATTCTTGACCTCCCTTGGTTTTATAGCTGCAAGCCCCACTGTGCCTCCATTCCTAATAGCTATTTCATCATGTTCCTCTTAGGATCTTTGACACTCTGCAACATTTTTTGTTGCTTCACTTATTTTCATCCGTTCATTCTAGCAAAGCTGCTGCAAAGATCCTCTTCCTAACCTGTAACGATGACCATGACCATACAACTCCTTTTAGTTCTCCTCCTTATTGCAATCTCACTTTCAAGGCCCTGCCTCTAAGCATCATTATTACATACCCTCACTCTTAAGAGATGTCCTGCCTCTGACTGGTCTCTCATCAGCCTTTGACTCTCACTCAGTTTTCAAGCGTCTGAATAAGCATAGAACAGCTCATTGTAAATATCTGCAAAACTAACAAAAGGCTTCAAAACTTGCCTTCTGAATGATGCATATCAAAAATAGACAACTGCTAACAGATCTTGGACAGCAGTATTTTAACAATATTGTCTGAAATGTTTCAAATAAAATATTACCATGAGCATATGTGGGATGAAGTTTCAGCCCCTGTTTTGCGTTGCAAACAAAAGACCTAATCTGAAGGAGGAAGAGCCCAAAGAGTCCACTGAGATCAACTGGCTCTACATGTGCTTGGGTTCTGCCTTTAGCCTGTATAGATCTATACAGTCCCTAGTTTCCAGATGTATTTACATACAGCAGGTGTGTGTTACTATCCTACTAGTCTAAAATCTTATCTCAGCATTCACTATTTAAAATAACACATAAGGTCACAGTGATACAAATCATAACTCCAGTAACCTGATCTCATAATTGAAAGCATAGTTGTGATGTGATACTAAATATAAGTAAAAAATCCCTTAAAAAAAAAAAAAAAGTCCAAAAGTCATCAAGTACCATCTTGGATGAAGGAGTTTTTCTTTTTGTCAGTCAAAGACAATTTATATCAGCTTTTAAAAAAACTCACACTCAACTGAGTTGTCTCAGCATCTCCTTTGAGGTCCTCAGTGTGAAAAGGACAGTATCAGCAATGTTATGTCCTAGTCTTGCAAGCTACTGCCCACAAAACACTTGTGAGGGACAGTCTAACCAAAAGCACAGGATGGCGTGGATGGCGGAAAGAAGGGGTTAAACTTCATGATGAAACCCTTCTGTTTCTATCTTTCCACTCCTACTTCCTCAAAGCAAAATAGAAGCTTAAACACCACCCCACCTTCCCCTGTTTTGACCCAAAATTAGCCAGGACAAAAACTCAATGGATCAGCATGCACTTAAAGTTAGCAGGATGAAATGCTGCATTGCAGAAATGACTTATGGCAGGCTTTCATTTCCTGCTTTTCTTGAACTGAGGCCTGTGCAACTACACTCTGACTTAACACATTTTAAAAAAAAGAGGCCTGCTAAGTCACCTGAGTTGGTGTCAGGTGTTGCACACTCTTAACATTAAAAGAGAAGTACTATTGATGCCAATGGCCTCTGAGGAAACAGTGCAGGAGTTTCCGGGTGGGAAGAAGCTCTGGACTCACTTTGATTCACCTTGAAAGGTCTCTTCTTTCCAAAGAAGGCAGAACACAGAGCTTGCAATATGCTAATGGGAAATAACCCGTTGGAGAGATCAAAGACAGCACGCTGCAGAAGGCAGTCCATACCTCCCAGGCAAAAACAGGACTAAATAGGTTGGAAGACAGTTTACAAAAGCCAGCATGAAAAGAGGCATACAGGCTCTAAAAAAAGAAACAAAATCAAAACCAACCAGCAAACAAACAAACAAATCTATCCATGTTACATAATTTGTGGTATAACAAAAAGTTTCTAAAAAAAGAAGAGATGAAGAAGCTCTTTCTTAAGCAGGTGGTAACGCCAGCTCTCAGAGGAAAAGGTGGACAAGTCCCAAACTATAGTGGACCTATCAAGATAACCCAGCAGGGGAGCAGAGGTGCTTCAGGCCAGAGGGTCCAGTTCATAAGCAAAGTCACCAGGGCACTTAAAAGACACAAATGCAGCCAAAATTCTTAACTAAAAGGCAGAGTCACAAGGGACAATAATTTAAAATTCTGTTTGACACAAGACAAGAATTGTTTCTTTTCTCTAGAACTGAAACCGAATTGTTGTAGATGAAGATTACCTTGTGAAAGTAAGTTTGCTTGCTTCCCATTTAAATGGCAATCAGCTTAAATTCTGCACTTAAAATCAGAAATGGTTTTAAAACTCACAATTATCAGAGATAGTCCCTGATCTATAAGAGCCAAGCAACTCCTTGACTTCTGTGAGAGGTAAGTCCAACTCTGAAAGCAGACACTGTGAAAATGCATTGCTCAAGAAGACCTCAAATTTAACTGAGTTTCTTGAGGAAGAGTTAAAATAATCACCCAGTACAAAAAAAACGCAATTTGATAAGCAGATCGATAACACAAAAAGAAAACAACTTCAAGAGAAAAAGTTGTGCATGTATATTTGATATTTGCTAATAAGCAAACAACCCTGAAAAAAGAAAAATTAACCAAAGCACACTGTTGAAGACCCCGTTTATAATTTTAAACGTAATTAAACTACCACACACGCTACGCTTTAATTTTTTTCCTTAACAGGAGGGAAAAATTAAAAAAAAAACAAAACCAATCAGATCAGATCTGACAGCAGCAAGTGACAGAACATCCACCAGCTTGAGCAGCCATAGGAAAGAGCCAAGGTAAAAGGAAGCTCTCCGCAGAGTTAAAATACAAGAAGAATAACACAAAATGTACTACAATGGTGAGGTACTTGAGGGAAAGACCTCACAGTTCTCTCTGTGGTTCATGTAGAATCATTTCAGTTGGAAAAGACCCTAAGGATCATCGAGTCTAAACATAACCTAACTCTGGCACTAAACCATGTCCCTAAGAACCTCATCTAAATGCCTTTTAAACACCTCTAGGGATGATGATTCCACCACTTCTCCCAGCAGCCTGTTCCAACACCTGGCAACCCTCTCCATGAAGAATTTTTTCCTAATATCCAACCTAAACCTCCCCTGGTGCAACTTGAGGCCATTTCCTCTCATCCTGTCACTTGCTACTTGGGAGAAGAAACCAACAGTCACCTCGCTACAATCTCATTTCAGGTAGTTGTAGACAGTGATAAGGTCTCCCCTCAGCTTCCTTTCTCCAGGCTAAACAGCCCCAGCTCCCTCACCTGCTCCTCTTGAGACATGTGCTCCAGACCCCTCACCAGTTTCATCACCCTCCTCTGCACTATCTCTAATATTTCGATGTCCTTCTTATGATGAGAAGCCCAAAACTGAACACAAGATTCAAGGCGCAGCCTCAGCAGTGTCGAGTACAGGAGCACAATCACTTCTCTAGTCCTGCTGGCCCCACTATTGCTGATACAAACCAGGATGCTGTTGGCCTTTTTGGCCACCTGGGCACACTGCTGGCTTGTATTCACCTGGCTGTCAATCAACACCCCCAGATCCTTCTCTGCCAGGCAGCTTTCCAGCCACTCTTCCCTGAGCCTGTAGCCCTGCCTGGGGTTGTTGTGACTCAAGTGCAGGACCCAGCACTTGGCCTTGTTGAACCTCATACAATTGGCCTCATCCCAACAATCCAGCCAGTCCAGATCCCTCTGTATGGCCTTCCTACTCTCCAGCAGATCAACACTCCCACCCAGCTTGGTGTCATCTGCAAACTCACCAAGGGTGCACTCAATCCCCTCATCCAGACAATTGATAAAGAGATTAAACAAAACTGGCCCCAGTACTGAGCACTGGGGAACACCACTTGTGACCAGCTGCCAACTGGATTTGGCTCCATTCACCACAACTCTTTGGGCCTGGCCATCCAGCCGGTTCTTTATCCATTGCAGAGTACTGAAGTGCAACTCCAGTGGGCAGCGTGACTGAGTTCTTCTGAGGATATCTAAGACAGAGTGTTCTTTATGATGTGTCATTAAAAAAGTGAGAAAAGCAGCTGACCTCTTCATTCTAAGGAAGGTTTGCCTTTTAGATGTATTCCACATCTAAATTAAAAAAAAAGAAAAAGAAAAACATTCTGGAAAGCACTGTGCTTGATATAGATACCTCTCTAAAAATGATTCAGTTTTAAAATGATAATATCTACGTCTGTAGCACATTTGATGCATCTGCACGGAAAAACTAACCCAAACATGAATTCTATTAGACTTACGAAATGTCAATAAATTGGGTCAAAACATGGCCTTCGTGACGCGAACTCTTCTATTGATTTTGAGCTGCAAGCTAAAAAGGGCAAGCAGAAGTTAGCTTAAATGCAAATATTTACAATATGTTCCTTATTACCAGTTATCACTTCAGTTGCACAGTTTGACTGATAATTTACTGTAAAAAAGGAAAGAGTAGGACCAGAGAAGAGTTTCACTGAGGTGGAAAAAGATTTGTTGCAACAACTCTGTTCCTATTTTAAAGTCAATGTTTGGATTTCAGGACCTTGGCTTCTATTCAGCAAAGCACTTAAGAATTTGTTTAATTCCAGTGGTTTCTGTAAGACTTAAATATGTTTTTAGATATTTTACTGAACAGGAGTACAATTATTCACAAAAGCAATATCACGTATTACTCAAGGGAATGATTGTGTCTTGTGGGTCTCCTGAGTAAAGCACATGCACACAGATGGGAAAAAAAAAAAAAATCAATTTCAAAAGACACTAAATATAGATGGCTTTTCTGAGAGATGCAAACCTTTTCCTCACATTCAAGCTTCTGTTCAGTTTTATAGTTCATCGATGTTAACAAGGCTATTAATATAGAGTAATATTTTATTGCTGTATTCTGTTCTCAAATGTATATTTTAGAGTAAACCTCTCCCATAGCATCTCCAAGTCTCCATTTAATGTCCCAGGCTTATATATTCACAGGCTTCTCCATTGACAAAATAATAGGAATTCCTTGGCTTTGCAGACAGAAGTCAGCACAATGAATTAACAACACGAACAGTTTAAAACAACAAAGCACCAGCTGTGCTGCAAGTGAATGACCACATGTTTTCATTTCCTTTGCCATTTCTCAAAAGTCTTGACATCTCATTACAAAATTCAGCAGCGTAGGTCTTCCCGCTAAAACTATGTCAGCATGAACAGGGAAGATAACCAGAAATGCAGGTCCAGTTGGAAAACGACAATAGTTACTGTCCTACTGTATATCCAGCTCCTAGTTTGTAAAAGAGAAGAAAGTAAACCAAGATTTTATGGTCTAAATAAACTAGATCCTCGTGCAGCTATTCATGTCAGATAGTCACAGAACTACAGGCTGAACTACAACGGCAGGTACCACTCACAGAATCTGCCTAGATTTCCCTGGTTCAAGCATAAGCCTGAAAAAATAAAAAAAGATAATTCAGAGATACTTCACACTAATTCTGTTTCTGCTGATTGTTGGAGTTTTTTTAAAATCCTTATTTCTAGTTTACATGTAATAGAAGTATGTCACAGAGCTAGGGGAGGAAGCAACAAATAAGAAACTCCATAAATGTTCTCCAGTGTCTGACTGTGAAAAGAAGTGACAACTATTGCACAAGTTCAGTCCACAGCAAAAAGTTTTTTTGTGCAGTACACTTAAAGACCCATTATGGATTGTTTTTACATAATTCCACTTACCTAGCTTACAAAAAAAACACAATTCTTTTCCAGAAACCCTTTAACCACTATTATTTCAAAAAATTGATTCAAAGCTTTTATAAGCACAGTTAAGCACGCATCAAATACAACAACAATAGCGCTATCTGCACTGGGAGTTCCCGAAAGTGCAAACCTGATATAGTAATTATCATAGAAAGGGAAACGTGATGTGATAAACCCTTACACAGCCCTAAGATGGTGAAGCCCTTGGGTGGCAATCTCCCGTCATTGGCCAACCCCAAACGGCCAGGTGCAGCCCCTCAGCCCGCTCTGCCCCGCTTCAGGGGGTTCTGGCCGTGGGTGTCCCGGGCCCCGGGTCAGCCCCGCTAGCCGCTCTGTCCCCATCACGGCCCAGGGCCGGAGCAGGCAGGTCCGCGGCCCCCGGGGAACCCTCCTGGGCCGGCAGCAGGGAGAGCTCCGGCAGCCGCGCCCGCCGCTGCCTCCCGGTCCGTCCCGCTCGGACACGCCGTGACTGTGCAAGATTCTCGGCTGCGGGGCAACTTGCGGCGACAACCGGCGAGTGGCCCCGCGGCGGCCGGTCGGCTTAACCGGCGCTGCGGAGAAGGGGCGGCAGCGGCGCGGCCATGGGGCCCGGCGGGCAGCCGGCGGTCCTGCACAGCCTCTCCGTAAGGCGGGGGGCGGCGGCCCGAGCGGGCAGCGGCGGGAAGGCCGGCAGGGGCCGCCCTCCGGCGGCGGCGGGCGCGGTTGTCCGGGTTACAGCGAGGCATGCCCGGCCCCGTGGGGCCGCCAGCCGCGGGGAGACCCCCCAGCGCCCGCCGCACAGCCCGGCGGACACGCCCCCGCCCTGGCACGCTCGGGGCCGACCCCGCCGCACGGCACCCCCGACCGGCGCACACGACCCCCGGCGCTCCCGCCTCCCCGGCATTGTCTGTCCCCGCCGGGCGGCGCCGGGCTCCTCCCGCTGCCGGCCGGCAGCACCTGCTGGCTCCCGGCCCCGCACCTACCAGACGGAACCGTAGGCGCCGGAGCCCACGGGGGTGAGGTTCTGGTAGCGCTGGGGCACCTCCCACACCGTCTTGTTCAGCTCCTGCCGGTAGAAGCCGCCGCGCTCGGACATCTTCCCGGAGCCGCCGCCGGCAGCAGCAGCGGCAGCCGCCCCTCAGCCGACGCGGGGAGCGAGGCGGGCACGGCGGGCGCCGGCGGGGAGGAGGGACCGGGAGGGGAAGGGGAGGAGAAGGCGGGAGGCCGAGGGGGTGGGGGCAGCTGCCGGGGGGAGCCCGGGCGGGGGTGAGGTGCTCCCAGCGCACAGGCCCAGGAGCCCCGGGCCGGCCGCCGGTGTGTTCCCGGGGGGCGTGTGGGGTGTGGCGAAGCGCCGAGCCCGCCCCGGAGCGGCCGGCATCGCTGGCGGGGCGATGGCGGCTGGAGCGGCTACTGCCACCGCATCAGCCACGCCCGCCGGAGCGTACGGGAGGAGCCGGCACCGCTGCCCCTCACCCGACGTCCAGCAGGCGTTTTAAAGCCCCGCTGACACCGCTCTTATTTTGCCACGGCCACCTGAAGCTCCTCCTCGGCCCGCAAGACCCCCCTTGCTCGGGGTACAGCGACAGCGGGTGTGAGCCGAGGCATCGCCCCCGGACCCGCGGACCAGCGGCGGTTCTTCTGCACTGACAACCCGGCCGGACCGCTCGGGTTTACTCGGAGTCCCCTGGTGCCGAGAATTGCCCCTTGAAGCATTAACTCCCGCATGCATTCAAATCATTTGAACACCTCCGCTTTCATCGATGAAGACTCGACCTCTCAGAATAACAGAAGAAAAATCTTGAATATTTTAAATTCCCAAAACACATGAACCAACTGACATAAAATGTACTCTGATTTTTTTACTTTTTTTTTTTTAAGTGTGCTTTATACAATATCTCAATGACTCGTGCAATCGTTGCAGCACTACTGCAATGTTACCGGTATATTTTGTTGTGTATTGTTTCCTTCCTTAATTTCTAATGCTTCCTTGAGCCCCTCTAAATAACTTGTATGTAGCTTGCTTGCATACATTCATTGTATGGAGATTGCTCTGCACCTGCCTTTGAGTCAGTGTGAATTCCTGTAAATCCTCTCTTTTCAGAACCCTGTGTCAATTCCAAGACCATGGAATTGACAAATGGATGCTCAGTTCATGACAGGACATCACTGTGAGTGTGCAGAACACAGACACTTGTATAGTTGTGAGCATGATGAGCCTGAAGGCAAGTTTTAAGGATGCTCCAAACACCAGATGGTTCAAGTCCCAGCTCCTAAACCTCAGCCCATATTGCATGACAGGAATTCCGTGCTAGGACTGCCAGAGTGAACAGTGCCAGCAACTCTGGCATTTGCTCACTGCATTTCAAATTAAGAATGTATGAATGGTACTATAGCCATTTATCTGCAGCCACCCACTCAACAGGTACTAAGCACTCTAAAGCCATAGCCTAGTTCTCACTTCTACTCTGCTCTAGTGCAAAAGACATCTCCAGCCCTCTCCAGACCGCTCCTTGGTCCCACTTGAACTTCTGTGCAGAGGGCAGAGTATTTGAAGGAAATGGTAAGCATGAGCAATTCAGCAATACATTCACATATCTCATTTTTCTCTGCAGCGCCATTCTGAGTTTTAAAATCAGAATAACAGTCTGATCACCCTACACCAAGCCAAGAAGAAATATTCCCATCCCTGTAGTTCCCCCTTCACCCCGCCCCCCCTGCAAGTAAGCAGACCCAAATGTATTCCAGTGACAAAACAAAGCAAATATTCCTACTTGCTGACTTTTATTTTACTTGGTCTCTGGAGGTGTTTTGGTCTCTGGCCCTCACCCACTCAGCAAATATTAGATTATTTCTTGCTAACTGGAGCCATGATTACTGGAAGTTGAGTCTATCCATATCTGCCCAGGCTTCTAATAATGTAATTTCCACAGGATTTAATTTTCTGCCTTGTTGATATTTACAGTTGCTCTCAATTTCCTGTCTTCTGTGAGCTTCTATCAGGTGTTCGTATTGCAGTCATGACTCTCAGATTGTGCGTGATTACCTTGTCTTATTGGATACTACATCGATGATGTTCTGCTCCACATAATGAGGGAGATATTAGAAAACACAGAGGTTGCAGTACAGTGCATGAGTTGTTTCAAAGCTAGGTAGGTTGCAGGTCTCCAGAAGCCTCCCACAAAGCAAGCCCTGACAGCTGCTCCTCCCACGGCAGAAGCAGCTCATCCATCTTTGCTCGGTCTGCGGAGGCACATGAGGAAGAGGCAGCTCCCTTGTCAGCCGCATTCTTGTCTGTTAGTTCCTGTTTTACAGGCTGACCAGGTCTGTGTGTGCACAGGGGAGAGCAGTGTGACCATGCTCTGATGAGGTGTGAAGGCATAAGGAAGAGATAAGGTCTGGGCTTCTTCTGTATATACATTGACTTCTCATGAACTTTCATTTCCTATATGGGAAGGAGTGCTACATTAAACTGTGCATCAGGCTGTGCTGGGGCTGCCCATGGACAGGGGGAGGTCACAAAACTGATGAGGACACTGCACACCCCTTCCCCTTCTGCCATGACAGCTCTGTGACAGTTCCTTGCCATGCCAAGTGCTGATGGCCAGATGGTGGCAGGTCAGAACGAATCACTGCATTTCACATATGGTGTCACGGTGCGGGACAGAGGCCTGCGTGCTGCCATGGGGAGGCTTACATGCCGTACTTCTACAGTCAGGTTCTCTAGCAGAGCTGCCACAATGGGGCAGCCCAAATAGGCTTGCCTCTGCACTGCTGGTTATTTTGCTTCCACTGCTTTAACCACCCCTACAAGGCATTTGCCACCATCCATGAGTCAGTGTAGAGATAAAGTACTGGCCACTTTTCTCTTTCAGCAATGTCCAATGCCAACTGTATGGCTTTTACCTCTGCAAACTGGCTTGATTCACCTTGTCCCTCATCAGTCTCTGTGACTTGTCGTGTAGGACTCCATACAGCAGATTTCCACTTTCGATGTTTTCCTACAAGACAACAGGATCCACCAATGAACAGGGCATGCTGCTTTTCAGTCTCTGGTAAATCATTA
Source organism: Streptopelia decaocto (assembly GCF_964273445.1). Taxonomy (NCBI): domain Eukaryota; kingdom Metazoa; phylum Chordata; class Aves; order Columbiformes; family Columbidae; genus Streptopelia; species Streptopelia decaocto. The sequence goes on from NC_138663.1 coordinate 22,045,785, forward strand.
GATGGTGGGGCTTCCTCAGCACACATCACCTCCTCTTCTTCAGGTGACACTCCAAAATCTTTGCCTTCTGGCCAGTCTGTGATAATTTCTAAGATCCCTGGGCAGTTTCCCTATTTGAGCCTGCTCTGTGACTAATGCAATCCACTTGCTCCATGTAGCTTCAGTTGCATGATGCGCGGTAGAAACCTTACCCTTGAACATCCAGCCTGGTACTGGTAATCGGGGCGCCATGAGGAGCTGTGTTTCAGTACCAATCACTTCTGAAGCAGCTCAAACTCCTTCATATGCTGCCAGTATCTCTTTCTCAGTTGGGGTATAATTGGCCTCTGAGTCTTTATGTCCTCTACTCCAAAATCCTAGAGGCTGACCTCGAGTCTCACCTGGTGCCTTTGCCAGAGGCTCCAGGTAGGACCATTGTCCCCAGCTGCAGTATAGAGCACATTCTTAATACATTGTCCTGTCCAGACTGGCCCAAGAGCTACTGCATGAACAGTCTCTTGTTTAATTTGTTCAAAGGCTTGTTGTTGCTCAGGGCCCCATTGAAAATCACATTTCTTTCGAGTCACTTGATAAAGGAGGTGCACAATCTGGCTGTAATCTGAAATATGCATTTTCCAGAACCTCACAACACCTAAAAAGGCTCGTGTTTCCTTTTTGCTAGTTGGTGGGGACATAGCTGCTATTTTGGTAATCACCTCTCTCAGAATCTGGCAACACCCATCTTGCCATTTAACTCCCAGAAACTGAATCTCTTGGGCAGCTCCCTTGACCTTACCTCTCTTGATGGCAAAACCAGCTTTCAAAAGAAGTCGAATTATTCTCTCACCTTCTTTGAAGATTTCTGCTGCTGTATCACCCCATACGATGATGTCATCAATGTATTGCAGGTGTTCTGGAGTTTTACCTTGTTCCAGTGCAGTCTGGATCAGTCCATGGCAGATAGTAAGACTGTGTTTCCATCCCTCGGGCAGTTTTTTCCAGAGGTACTGGATAGTCCTCCAGGTAAAGGCAAACTGTGGCCTGCATTCCGCTGCTAAAGGAACCGAGAAAACTGCATTAGCGGTGTTAATTGTGGCGTACCATTTGGCTGCCTTTCACTCCAGTTCATATTGCAGTTCAAACATGTCTCACACAGCAGCACTTAATGGTGGCGTAACTTTTTTTAGGCCATGATAATCTACAGTCAGTCTCCATTCTCTATAAGGCTTTGGCACAGGCCATATAGGACTATTGAAAGGTGAACGAGTCTCACTGATCACTCCTTGACTCTCTATTCTATCGTATGTCAAAGGTGGCTAGTGGAGTTCCCAGCCTAGATTTCCAGGAGTCAGCTGGCACTTTCCACGGGAAAGAGCGATGTTTTGTTTGCAGAGCCTCATGGAGCGGGCTATGGCTGTCCCTGTCCAAATGTGACTCAGGTACCTTTGGAATATCCGGGGAGAAACGGAAGGGCTTGGAGAGATCCTTATGAAAAGCTCATGTGCTGTCAGCTGTTGTGTGTCACCAGACTGAGGAAAAACATCTATTTTTTGTAAGTAATTGCTCACGCTTCCATGCCAATGCCATATATACGTCATACTTCAGGCGACCATGCTCTCTTGTGAAGCTGGAAGTCCTGCACACAAGCTTTCCTGTCCCTGGTGCAGAATGGTAAGAGAGCATGAGAGCTCGGGCTGTTGAGGAGGGACAGACAGGGCAGGTGAGGTTGGGGGAGTCGCAGGGTATGTAAGGGAGAGGTTTGACTTGGCAGCCCTTACGGTTGAGAGCCTGTTGTTGTTGAGAGCCTGTGAGTGAGGATTAGGGGCTGGAAAACAAAGAAGGTTCATTGTGGGTGTCTATTAGCAATCAGCTAGCCAGGATGATAGCACTGGTGAGTTCTTGCCTAGGAAATGAGGAGAAATGTCTGGCAATGCTATGGGCATGAAGCGTATTGTGTTCAGTTCTGGGCCCCTCAGTTCAGGAAAGACATTGAAGTGCTGGAGCGGGTCCAGAGAAGAGCAACACGACTAGTGAAGGGACTTGAACATAAGACCTATGGGGAGAGGCTGAGGGAGCTGGGGTTGTTTAGTCTAGAGAAGAGGAGGCTTAGAGGTGACCTCATCCCTCTCTATAACTACCTGAAGGGAAGTTATAGCCAGGTGGCGATTGGTCTCTTCTCCCAGGCAGTTAGCAATAGGACAAGGGGGCATGGGCTTAAACTCTGCCAGGGGAAATTTAGGCTGGATATTAGAAAGAAATTCTTTACAGAGAGAGTGGTCAGGCACTGGAATGGCCTGCCCAGGGAGGTGGTGGACTCGCCGTCCCTGGAGGTTTTTAAACTCAGATTGGACATGGCACTTAGTGCCATAATCTAATAAACGGACTAGAGTTGGACCAAGCGTTGGACTTGATGATCTCTGAGGTCTTTTCCAACCCAGTCGATTCTGTGATTCTGTGATCCTGGGACACGTGCACCCAGACTTGTGACCCAAAGCAGCTTGGCAAAGCTGCTGGCAAAGAGCGTGGCACAAAAGGTCCTGGGCTCCCGGTGGACGGCAAGTTGAGCAGGAGCCAGCGAGGTGGCCTTGGCCCAAGGCGGCAGCCAGTGGTGCCCTGGGCTGCACGGGGCAAAGCCTTGCCAGCAGCTGGAGGGAGGGGACCCTTCCCCTCTGCTCGGCGCTGCTGAGGCCAGGCCTGAAGTGCTGTGCCCAGGGCCGGGCTCCCAGGGCGAGAGAGGCATGGGCATAGTGGGGAGAGCCCCCAGTGCCCCTCCCCCACCACTGCGCTCAGAATGTTGGGCTGTGTTGACCCGGCGCTGTCCCGGCAACGCTTCTGTGCCAACTCGGAGTGCCAGGGGTAAGAGCCAAGCTCTTGCCCTGCACCACTGGGACGGCACTGGGGCGCTCTTCGCCAGATTTTTCCACGCGTCTGGCCACCCCCTCGCGCCCCGCAAGCGTGCCCAACGCGAGGCAGCTCTTGGTTCCGTGGCGATGGGCCAGCTGAATTGCTGCCGCGGCTCCAGGTAGGCTCCCCCCACGCACGGCTCGGGGACACCCCAGAACAGCCGGACCGTGCAGCAGCCGATTTTCTCATGCCCGCCGCCGTCTGCTCCGCAGGGACGAGCCTGAGCCTGAGCCCCAGCACCCACGCATGCCCAACGGTGGATGTGGCCAGTTGGCTGGTGAGTTTGGAGAAGACTAGGGCAGGATGGCCCTTCCCTCCTCCCCTTGTGGACGGGCACTCAGGCTGCACTGGGGCTGCTGCTGCCCTTCCCGCAGGGCACGTCTGTCCCCGTTACTCTGCGGCAGGAGAGACCTGAGCCCTCGGGATCCCTCGTTGCCAAAGGACACTTCTCCCGTGCGCTCCAGGGTCCAGGAGCGCTGGCCAGGCGCTTCTGCTCCACCTCTCTTTGCTCTCTTCTCCTTGGCAGATGGTGGCGCCCGCAGCAGGAGGAGGAGCTGGCTGCCCTGGCACTTTGTGCGGCCAGGGACCTCGGCGGCTGCAGAGGCACCGGGGCCCTCGGGCTCTGCCCGCACGGGGCTTCTCTTTGGCCGGCCCCTGGCGGATCTCTGCAGCCAGGACGGCATGCTGCCCCAGCCCATGCAGGTAAGCAAGCCTGGCCAGGGGGTCCCCATCCTGCTGGCTCCTCTGGAGAGGCGCTGTCCCCATGGCAGGCATCCCAGATGAGTCCTGGGGACAAAGCGCACTCCTCTCCACGTCACCCAACTCCAGCCAGCCCTCTGTTCAGCCCCATCCACACTCGCTCCTGCCCCTGAGGAAGCCTGGCCTCTCCCAGGGCATGTCTCCAGCCCAGCAACGTCCTCCTCTCTGCCCTGCAGGACCTGCTGGCTCTGCTGCACGAACAGGGGCCATCCACGGAGGGGATCTTCCGGCTGGCGGCCAGCGAGCGTGCCTCCCGGGAGATCAGGGAGGCCCTGGACAGCGGGACCGAGGTCCACCTGGCCAGCCAGCCGGTGCACGTCCTGGCCGTCATCTTGAAGGTGAGCCCTGCTGACCTGGAGTCCGGCAGCTCCCGGTTCTGGCGCTGCTGACGGGCAGCTGCCCGAGCAGGAGCCCAAAGCCAGGAGCTGCTCGGCACCCAGCGTGCTGGGGATGCTGCCCGTGCTCCCGGCAGCAGCGCCCACAGCCTGACGCGCAGCCCTTGGCATTGCAGGACTTCCTGCGCAAGATCCCCTCCAAGCTCCTGGTGGCGGAGCTCTACCAGCAGTGGATGGCCGCCCTGCAGAAGAGCAGCAGGGAGGAGAGGCTGCTGGGGCTGAAAGAGTAAGTGTGGCCAGCAGCCTGGCTGCTGCGCAGGGACTGGCAGAGCCCGGCACTTGCCTGCAAAGAGACAGCCTGCCTGAAAAAGATGCAGGCGTTGGGGCTGGCTCCTTGTGCAAAGGGACTCTGGCCAGAAGGGCAGGCAGGGAGGGAGGGGGCAATATCTCAGGGAAGGCAGCGCCTCGGCTGTAGAGCCGGCTTGGCCAAGGAGACTTCCCTGGGGTGGGCTTGGCTGACATCAGCATGGGACACCTGTCTTGACAACACCTACTTCATCTCTGAACGTTGCGTTCCTGTTCCCGCAGGGTGGCCCGCAAGTTACCCGAGGCCAACCTCCTCCTCCTCAACACCTTGCTGCGGCTGCTGCAGAACATCAGCAGCAACGCCACCGTCAGCAAGATGTCAGCCAGCAACCTGGCCATCTGCGTGGGGCCCAACCTCCTCGGCCCACCAGAGGAGGACACGCTCCCTCTGGACATGCTGGTGCAGGTGACAGCCAAGGTACGCTGCGTTTCCCAGCCCGCTGCAGCCTTCCAGCTTTGCTCTTCAGAGGTTCCTGGCTGCCTCCTGTCTTCAGCCAGTGCTGGCAGGGGAGCTGCTGGGAAGAGCAGCCGCACAGCTGCAGCTTTCTGTGCGCAAGGCAGGATGAGGAGTGGGAAGGGCTGTTGGAGCCATTTGCAGCCAGCGCCTTGGAAACCAATGGTTTGCTGTGTGCAGGTCACCCAGCTGGTAGAGTTCCTCATTGACCACCGGGAGGAACTCTTTGAGGCCGAGGAGGAGCGGGAGGAGGTGGAAGAGGGGGCTGGGCTCGCCGCTGAAGGGGCCGAGGAGTCGCCGGCAGCAGGAGCAGAGGCGGAAAGTGCCGAGGTAGGTGAGGTCCACAAACAGCGTGAGAGAATGCCTCCCCCCTCAGAAGGTGGGATTGCCGCTGCAGGGACGAGCAAGTTCATCCACCAACCTGCAGCTCTGCACCAGTGCAGAGTGAGGCTGACGCAGGTTGGCCATCACCCTTTGTGCAGTGACCCCAGCAGAAGTGGCACAGCTGGGCTGAGCAAAGCCATCCAAGGGATCTGCCTTTTAGAGCTGAGCTGGAAAACGGGCAGGGGGCATCTTCTGCGTTTCCATTGCAGGTGCCTGCAGTCGCTGCAGAAAGCGAAGGCCAGAATAGCTCCTCTGGGCAGAGCAGGTAACATGAGCTAGCTGCGATTTAGAGTAGAATTGATTCCTGTTTGTCATGGCTTTACCTGCCTAACAATCCTTTTGGATGGAAAGCTCGCCAGGCTCTTCGCGGGAGGGGGGAAATCCTTCCCCCCGGAAGAGAAAACTCCCACGCGAAGAGGAGAGCGATGCGCAGCCCAGCAAGCGCAGGAGGAGCCTGGAGCCAGAGAGCTCAGGAGCGGGCGACTGAGCCAAGGCAGGTGGGGCGAGAGGAACAGGGAGCCCTGGTGTGTGAAAGAGCCTGCTCTCCCTCTGTCCAATTGTCATGCTGCTCTGAGTCTAGGAAATATTTCTGTGGTGCCCAGAGACGGCCCCAGAGAGGAAGCATTCACCTTCCCTTGGGAGAAGGGGCATGTCTGGAGGCAAAGAGCACTCCAGCGTTGGCGGTTTTCATTTGGCACTTAGAATCCTAGAATCAAAGAAGAGTTTGGCTTGGAAGGGACCTTCCAAGGTCATCTAATCCAACCTCCCCGCAATCAGCAGGGACATCTTCAATGAGATCCAGTTACTCAGAGCCCCGTCCAGCCCGGCCCTGAATGTTTCCAGGGATGGGGCATCTACCACCTCTCTGGGCAACCCGTGCCAGTATTTCACCGCGCTCATTGTAAAAAAGTTCTTCCTCTTGCCTTTGTCTTTGTGCTTGTCTTGGTCTTTGTCTTGGTTCTTCCTTCCTTTACTCTGGTTCGGTTTTACTCTCTGTTCTTACTGCAGCTGTACCCAGGCCTGGCCCTCGAAGCATAGATTTGTACAGCAGTTGAGTCAAAAGCCCCTGCGTCCGCTCAAGCCTCCCCAAACTCGCACAATCTAAATCATTCATAGCAAACCACCAAAGCCCAATCCCCAGCCCTAAGGAATCCTGCAGAGGAGAACTGTGGATGGGGATTGCCTATCCCGGCAAAGCACGAGTTGCTTGTTCTCCTCTCAGCCTTGTACTTAATGCCTGTCTTTTCCCCCCCCTCTTTCTCAAGGCAGGTTGAAGAGGAAGTCGCCCTCGTGTTGCCACCCTCAGGTTGGCTCGGCCGGACAGTCCGGAGTTTGTTTTAGTGAGTTTGTTAGTTAGCAGTTAGTTAGTTTGTTCGTTAGTTTGTTTGTTGGTTTGTTACTTAGCAAGTTAGTTAGTTAGTTAGTTAGTTTGTTACTTAGCAAGTTACTTAGCAAGTTAGTTAGTTAGTTAGTTAGTTAGTTAGTTAGTTTCTAGTGTAGGTAGCTGTGTACTGAGTGCACTTTTTTTTCACATACGGGTTTGCAAGTTTCCAAAATTTTCCCATAGGTTTTTGAGCCAGTAGGGCAAGAGAGTTTGTTTGTTCGTTTGTTTGTTTGTTTGTGAGTTATCTAGCAAGTTTGTTATTTTGTTTGTTTGTTAGTTTCTAGTGTAGGTAGCTGTGTACTGAGTGCACTTTCGGTTCACATACGGGTTTGCAAGTTTCCAAAATTTTCCCACAGGCTTTTGAGCCGATAGGGCCAGAGAGTTGGTGAGTCAGGTCGGTAGGTAGGTAGGTACATCTGGCTGAACTGCACAAGTTCCCAACAAATGTATGGAGAACAGCCCTGCTGCCAACAACGTCTGCGGCTGCACAAGATGAGGGCCCGGCCGAAGGAGCTGCAAGAATCAACTGCCAAGCCAGAAAACCTGGCGACCGAGCGACTGAGGCGGGATCCAGCTGTGCGAGCCTCACTCCTGCTGAGCAGGGTGTCTGGCGCGGATGGGAGCCCTGGCTGCAGCTGCGAGGGGACCGTGGCCCCGCGAGGTGCCAAAGGAAGAAGACTTGCTGCTGCGTCAGGGCACGACTTACCTGTTGTGGTTGTTCTCTCACTGCACAGTCCGATCCGATGTTCTGCTCACTCAGACAAAGCCCAGTTAAAACAAAGGAAAGTATTACTTTAGCCAGTTGTGAGTTACCGATTTCCAGTTCTTCCTCATTTCTACCTCCTCTTTTGTTTGGTACATTCCAGAAAGTGTCTGTAACTAAAGGTTTAGCAAGTTTCAGAGAGGTTTTAGAATGAACCACCTTGATTCTGCCACTTGATCTGTTACAGACTTAATGTTGAACTTGGAGATGTTCATCAATACATTCCCTCCTTTCCACCTGAAGTTACTAACAGTAAAATAAACCTGAGAATGCCAAGAAGATGCTTCCTGTGCCGCTTTCTTTTGAAATGTAATCAACATCTTTACAAAATAAAAAATTATCATGGAGCGTTCTGTACATTACTATGAATAAGTAAACATTGTGGTATTCTAATCAGCTATAGTGGTGGTCTTGTTGGTTTTTGTGAATTTCTAAAACTGTGTCTATGAACATGTAATTCTGACAGGAAAGCTGTGACTGTCTATAACTGCAGAAAAGATGGAGTACAGGCAGCAAGAAAGGCCCAATGAAGCCTCTGTAAACAGGGAGACAGTCATTAGCTGCTCTTAATGTAACGGTTTCCATGAGATGGCTTTGCAAGAGACCGTGTCTCTTTGTTACTGAATTACAAGACACTTGTTGCATATGCCCGCAGGGCAGTGCCGCTCTTTTTTCTGCTATTATTAGTAAATACCACTTCTTGCTGTTGAATACCTGTTTGGAAGGCGCCTAGAGCAGCCCAGTCGATCCAGATGAGCTGCTCCAGCCTCCGGCTCTTATGTCCTGTTACAGCTTAGATGCTGCGACCGGAGAAATGTTTGTGACATTGTGAGAACATGAAGGGTCTTCCTTTGGGGAAAACTTAAAATTTAGCTCTTCATTTTGAAACTCAAATTTGACAGTGCAAAATCCAAGGTATTTAATACCTGTGGCTAGGTACGACATCCACTGAGGAACGCTGCTCTTGACCGAGGACTTTTAAAAAATCTGGCTAATACCTTAAGAATTGCATGGCAAGGACGGGTTTCTGCTCTTCCTGAGAAGACATATTCTAATACGGTTTGAGTGGAGAGCTGGGGCTTTGTTTCCTTTTCTCCCCCATTCTTTCTCTGTGGACTTCCGAGGGTCACTAGACATGTTTGTGCCACCTTTCCACATTTGTGAACTGAGACTAGTATTGTTTCCCTATTTTAAGGGTAAATATACGGGATTGACATTACCTCAGATAGTAACTGGTTTAGCCCAAAGCCTGATGTGCGTTAGATACCGAGAGCAGAAACTTCATTCCAAGGGCTCCCGTCACTGCCCTTTGGCTTCTACCCAGTTGCACACACTGCAAAAGGCACATGTTGAGCTGCAAGGATTTCCTCTAAGGACACAGGTAATAAAATGGCCGTTCTAAAATGACTCTGACCCAGTTCTTCTTGGCACATTTCCTCCACGCAGTGAAAGGGTGAACCTTGCCATCAACCTCTGCGAAGTCGCACTCTTCTTTAAGTGGTTGAAACACAGCTCTGGGGCAAGCAGGACCCTCAATCGCTCCTCTGTGACACTTTGTTCCTTGCCTCCCGGCCTCCCTTCCTCCCTTCTAGAAAATGGAACACAACAGCCTGGGTTTGGATTTTGGGCTTCTCCTGACTTTGCTTCATAGATTTGGAGCCAGAGGGACAAGAAGACTGGCCCGAGGAGGCAGAAGGACAGCTTTCTTGTCTCTGCCAAGTGTCTAAGGCACCCCAGGAAGAGTGGGAAGTGGGCAGGATGTAGCTGCAACCCCCTGGCTTGCACTCTTCTGATCTCTTCTGTTTCTTGGAGTTTCTCCTTGATGTTTTAGAGGCTGGGGTCTAAAAGACAGTACCAACCGCCACCTTTTAGCCAGGTATTCTGTGAAGAACAAAGTCGGTGTGAAAAAAGCTGGAGTTAGGGAAAAAAGACATAGGATGGAGTTCTATGGAAACTCCACCTCTGGACTCTGTCACCAGGGTGCATCCTCTTTCTCCCCGTCCCGTAACAAGAGAGAGCCTTTCCGCCTGCACCACTGCTTGGGCTGGAGGAAACGTGCCCTCCTCCTCCTCACGGCAGTGGCAACAGGAGACGTGCGGCAAGAGCGTGGGACTGACTGTGGATGGCACGGGCATGGGGCATTTGAAGGCATTTCATGCACGTTGGAGAAAACGGGTACAAGCACTGAGATGATCTCCATCTCTCATGAACACACAAGGAAATGGGTGAGGCATTCGAGCCTCCTGAAATGCTGCTGCTTTGTGCCCTTCTTACTGCATTAGAAGGACCGTGCATGCGGAGCTGCATCACTGAAGCCAGCTGCGCGCTTTTCCCTGTTTGCTTGGTCAGGTAGCCTGGAACGGTGACAGACCTATTGTGTGTGAACTGTGTCACAATCTCGTCACTTCTCAGCATGACAGTTCTCGGGAGCCACTTGCTTTGAGCCCTATAAAAGCCAAAGCGAACCAAACCTGGAGAAGGCATCAAAGCAGAAGTCCTGAAGAACCTCCAAGGTCAACTTAGAGAGGTTTTCATGGAAGATAAGAAACAGTGAGACGCAGGCGATGAACAGCCTGTAATGCAGCTTACAGAAATGTGATGGTTACCTAGAGAAACCTTGTATTCCGTGGGCCGTTCTGTTGTATCAAAATATATTTACTAGAGAGAGACATGCTTCATGATAGAATGAGAAGACGTAATCTGAAAGGTGATGTGAAAAAGGGAGATTCTTCATCTTAAACTGTGCTGGTGCTTGACAGCACACAAAGAGCGGTCGCTTGCTCGGCGCTTTTGAAATTATGTCGGTGGTAAATGGGTAGGGCACGATGAATTAGCTGCGGTCAGGCGCTTTGCTGTGGGCACAACCTGTTGCTTTCAGCATGCTGGTTGACCAGACGCTGCCTGTGAAACTCACTCAGGTATTCAATGGAAAGCAGGAGCGATGGGTGGAGCGATGTATTTGCTGTTTCATGACTACTTTAAAAATGGCTCTTCACTTTGGCCGATGTCTTGTAGTATGTAGATATGTCATATATTAATACATTTTCTTCAATAAAGGAGTGTTTCTTTGCAGGAAACAGACATGAGACACATCCTTTCTTCAAAGGTCAAAAGCTTGTTTCACTAAGTCCATTGTGTTTTTTGAAACTTGCCAAATGGAAATGGTTAGAACAAGACACAGTAAAAAAATAAACAACAAGAACAACAACACCAAAGCGCATTCCTTAGCCCCCAATATTTGCTCTTAACTGCACAAGCTACCCAAAATGTGCGGAGAATGCTCCCACTGGGTCTCAGCTATGGGGATACAGGACACAAACCTCCTCGGCGGAAGAGGGAACTACAACCAGGGTGGGGTTCGGTTCACTGTGACTTGGGTGTCACAGTGTTGGGACTTGGTTTCCACAAAGCCCTTAGAGTGAGCGGGCAGCAAGGGCTTGATGACAGAGCCTCTCCCTGGGCATGGTTTGGGAATGATCTGAGATTCTAGAGGGGATGTTCTCTGGCCTCCAGCTGTCCCCTCAGAAGGGCCAGACTATCCCTAGGTCCTGCGTCGCATCTGCTGATCCCCAGGTGCTGGTTTCGTTACGGCATTTGAAATGGCATTAAGTTGCCTGCGCGTAGGAAATCCAACTGAGGCCTTAGTCGATACACTCCCTTAAGTCTAAAGGTGTCCTAAAGATGTCTGCTTAAGGACAGTAGGAATAAGTCCTTCCTCTGCTAACTAGAATGGGACCTTGGCAATTATTTCACATGCAAAGCTGCAATAGAGCTCTGTAAATTGGGAGGAGCTGAATGCCCAATTTGGTGTCTGGTGTTGGCTGCTTCTCAAAAACTGCTACTCTGTCGTATGTCAAAGGTGGCTCGTGGAGTTCCCAGCCTAGATCTCCAGGAGTCAGCTGGCACTTTCCACGGGAAAGAGCGATGTTTTGTTTGCAGAGCCTCGTGGAGCGGGCTATGGCTGTCCCTGTCCAAATGCGACTCAGGTGCCTTTGGAATATCCGGGGAGAAATGGAAGGGCTTGGAGAGATCCTTATGAAAAGCTCATGTGCTGTCAGCTGTTGTGTGTCACCAGACTGAGGAAAAACATCTATTTTTTTGTAAGCAATCGCTCACGCTTCCATGCCAATGCCGTATTTACGTCACACTTCAGGCGACCATGCTCTCTTGTGAAGCTGGAAGTCCTGCACACAAGCTTTCCTGTCCCTGGTGCAGAATGGTAAGAGAGCATGAGTGCTCGGGCTGTTGAGGAGGGACAGACAGGGCAGGTGAGGTCGGGGGAGTCGCAGGGTATGTAAGGGAGAGGTTTGACTTGGCAGCCCTTACGGTTAGGGGTGATGTAGTTGAGAGCCTGTGAGTGAGGATTAGGGGCTGGAAAACAAAGAAGGTTCATTGTGGGTGTCTATTAGCAATCAGCTAGCCAGGATGATAGCACTGGTGAGTTCTTGCCTAGGAAATGAGGAGAAATGTCTGGCAATGCTATGGGCATGAAGCATCCTGGGACACGTGCACCCAGACTTGTGACCCAAAGCAGCTTGGCAAAGCTGCTGGCACAAAAGGTCCTGGGCTCCCGGTGGACGGCAAGTTGAGCAGGAGCCAGCGAGGTGGCCTTGGCCCAAGGCGGCAGCCAGCGGTGCCCTGGGCTGCACGGGGCAAAGCCTTGCCAGCAGCTGGAGGGAGGGGACCCTTCCCCTCTGCTCGGCGCTGCTGAGGCCAGGCCTGAAGTGCTGTGCCCAGGGCCGGGCTCCCAGGGCGAGAGAGGCATGGGCATAGTGGGGAGAGCCGCCAGTGCCCCTCCCCCACCACTGCGCTCAGAATGTTGGGCTGTGTTGACCCGGCGCTGTCCCGGCAACGCTTCTGTGCCAACTCGGAGTGCCAGGGGTAAGAGCCAAGCTCTTGCCCTGCACCACTGGGACGGCACTGGGGCGCTCTTCGCCAGATTTTTCCACGCGTCTGGCCACCCCTTCGCGCCCCGCAAGCGTGCCCAACGCGAGGCAGCTCTTGGTTCCGTGGCGATGGGCCAGCTGAATTGCTGCCGCGGCTCCAGGTAGGCTCCCCCCACGCACGGCTCGGGGACACCCCAGAACAGCTGGACCGTGCAGCAGCCGATTTTCTCATGCCCGCTGCCGTCTGCTCCGCAGGGACGAGCCTGAGCCTGAGCCCCAGCACCCACGCATGCCCAACGGTGGAAGTGGCCAGTTGGCTGGTGAGTTTGGAGAAGACTAGGGCAGGATGGCCCTTCCCTCCTCCCCTTGTGGACGGGCACTCAGGCTGCACTGGGGCTGCTGCTGCCCTTCCCGCAGGGCACGTCTGTCCCCGTTACTCTGCGGCAGGAGAGACCTGAGCCCTCGGGATCCCTCCTTGCCAAAGGACACTTCTCCCGTGCGCTCCAGGGTCCAGGAGCGCTGGCCAGGCGCTTCTGCTCCACCTCTCTTTGCTCTCTTCTCCTTGGCAGATGGTGGCGCCCGCAGCAGGAGGAGGTGGCTGCCCTGGCACTTTGTGCGGCCAGGGACCTCGGCGGCTGCAGAGGCACCGGGGCCGTCGGGCTCTGCCCGCACGGGGCTCCTCTTTGGCCGGCCCCTGGCAGATCTCTGCAGCCAGGACGGCATGCTGCCCCAGCCCATGCAGGTAAGCAAGCCTGGCCAGGGGGTCCCCATCCTGCTGGCTCCTCTGGAGAGGCGCTGTCCCCATGGCAGGCATCCCAGATGAGTCCTGGGGACAAAGCGCACTCCTCTCCACGTCACCCAACTCCAGCCAGCCCTCTGTTCAGCCCCATCCACACTCGCTCCTGCCCCTGAGGAAGCCTGGCCTCTCCCAGGGCATGTCTCCAGCCCAGCAACGTCCTCCTCTCTGCCCTGCAGGACCTGCTGGCTCTGCTGCATGAACAGGGGCCATCCACGGAGGGGATCTTCCGGCTGGCGGCCAGCGAGCGTGCCTCCCGGGAGATCAGGGAGGCCCTGGACAGCGGGACCGAGGTCCACCTGGCCAGCCAGCCGGTGCACGTCCTGGCCGTCATCTTGAAGGTGAGCCCTGCTGACCTGGAGTCCGGCAGCTCCCGGCTCTGGCGCTGCTACTGGGCACCTGCTCGAGCAGGAGCCCAAACCCAGGAGCTGCTTGGCACCCAGCGTGCTGGGGATGCTGCCCGTGCTCCCGGCAGCAGCGCCCACAGCCTGACGCGCAGCCCTTGGCATTGCAGGACTTCCTGCGCAAGATCCCCTCCAAGCTCCTGGTGGCGGAGCTCTACCAGCAATGGATGGCCGCCCTGCAGAAGAGCAGCAGGGAGGAGAGGCTGCTGGGGCTGAAAGAGTAAGTGTGGCCAGCAGCCTGGCTGCTGCGCAGGGACTGGCAGAGCCCGGCACTTGCCTGCAAAGAGACAGCCTGCCTGAAAAAGATGCAGGCGTTGGGGCTGGCTCCTTGTGCAAAGGGACTCTGGCCAGAAGGGCAGGCAGGGAGGGAGGTGGCAATATCTCAGGGAAGGCAGTGCCTCTGCTGTAGAGCCGGCTTGGCCAAGGAGCCTTCCCTGGGGTGGGCTTGGCTGACATCAGCATGGGACACCTGTCTTGACAACACCTACTTCATCTCTGAACGTTGCGTTCCTGTTCCCGCAGGGTGGCCCGCAAGTTACCCGAGGCCAACCTCCTCCTCCTCGACACCTTGCTGCGGCTGCTGCAGAACATCAGCAGCAACGCCACCGTCAGCAAGATGTCAGCCAGCAACCTGGCCATCTGCGTGGGGCCCAACCTCCTCGGCCCACCAGAGGAGGACACGCTCCCTCTGGACGTGCTGCTGCAGGTGACAGCCAAGGTACGCTGCGTTTCCCAGCCCGCTGCAGCCTTCCAGGCCCACGCCAGCTTTGCTCTTCAGAGGTTCCTGGCTGCCTCCTGTCTTCAGCCAGTGCTGGCAGGGGAGCTGCTGGGAAGAGCAGCCGCACAGCTGCAGCTTTCAGTGCGCAAGGCAGGATGAGGAGTGGGAAGGGCTGTTGGAGCCATTTGCAGCCAGCGCCTTGGAAACCAATGGTTTGCTGTGTGCAGGTCACCCAGCTGGTAGAGTTCCTCATTGACCACCGGGAGGAACTCTTTGAGGCTGAGGAGGAGCGGGAGGAGGCGGAAGAGGGGGCTGGGCTCGCCGCTGAAGGGGCCGAGGAGTCGCTGGCAGCAGGAGCAGAGGCGCAAAGTGCCGAGGTAGGTGAGCTCAACAAACAGCGTGAGAGAATGCCTCCCCCCTCAGAAGGTGGGATTGCCGCTGCAGGGACAAGCAAGTTCATCCACCAACCTGCAGCTCTGCACAAGTGCAGAGTGAGGCTGACGCAGGTTGGCCATCACTCTTTGTGCAGTGACCCCAGCAGAAGTGGCACAGCTGGGCTGAGCAAAGCCATCCAAGGGATCTGCCTTTTAGAGCTGAGCTGGAAAACGGGCAGGGGGCATCTTCTGCGTTTCCATTGCAGGTGCCTGCAGTCGCTGCAGAAAGCGAAGGCCAGAATAGCTCCTCTGGGCAGAGCAGGTAACATGAGCTAGCTGCGATTTAGAGTAGAATTGATTCCTGTTTGTCATGGCTTTACCTGCCTAACAATCCTTTTGGATGGAAAGCTCGCCAGGCTCTTCGCGGGAGGGGGGAAATCCTTCCCCCCGGAAGAGAAAACTCCCACGCGAAGAGGAGAGCGATGCGCAGCCCAGCAAGCGCAGGAGGAGCCTGGAGCCAGAGAGCTCAGGAGCGGGCGACTGAGCCAAGGCAGGTGGGGCGAGAGGAACAGGGAGCCCTGGTGTGTGAAAGAGCCTGCTCTCCCTCTGTCCAATTGTCATGCTGCTCTGAGTCTAGGAAATATTTCTGTGGTGCCCAGAGACGGCCCCAGAGAGGAAGCATTCACCTTCCCTTGGGAGAAGGGGCATGTCTGGAGGCAAAGAGCACTCCAGCGTTGGCGGTTTTCATTTGGCACTTAGAATCCTAGAATCAAAGAAGAGTTTGGGTTGGAAGGGACCTTCCAAGGTCATCTAATCCAACCTCCCCGCAATCAGCAGGGACATCTTCAATGAGATCCAGTTACTCAGAGCCCCGTCCAGCCCGGCCCTGAATGTTTCCAGGGATGGGGCATCTACCACCTCTCTGGGCAGCCCGTGCCAGTATTTCACCGCGCTCATTGTAAAACAGTTCTTCCTCTTGCCTTTGTCTTTGTGCTTGTCTTGGTCTTTGTCTTGGTTCCTCCTTCCTTTACTCTGGTTCGGTTTTACTCTCTGTTCTTACTGCAGCTGTACCCAGGCCTGGCCCTGGAAGCACAGATTTGTACGGCAGTTGAGTCAAAAGCCCCTGCGTCCGCTCAAGCCTCCCCAAACTCGCACAATCTAAATCATTCATAGCAAACCACCAAAGCCCAATCCCCAGCCCTAAGGAATCCTGCAGAGGAGAACTGTGGATGGGGATTGCCTATCCCGGCAAAGCACGAGTTGCTTGTTCTCCTCTCAGCCTTGTACTTAATGCCTGTCTTTTCCCCCCTTCTTTCTCAAGGCAGGTTGAAGAGGAAGTCGCCCTCGTGTTGCCACCCTCAGGTTGGCTCGGCCGGACAGTCCGGAGTTTGTTTTAGTGAGTTTGTTAGTTAGCAGTTAGTTAGTTTGTTCGTTAGTTTGTTTGTTGGTTTGTTACTTAGCAAGTTAGTTAGTTAGTTAGTTAGTTTGTTTGTAGTGTAGGTAGCTGTGTACTGAGTGCACTTTTTTTTCACATACGGGTTTGCAAGTTTCCAAAATTTTCCCATAGGTTTTTGAGCCAGTAGGGCAAGAGTGTTTGTTTGTTTGTTTGTTTGTTTGTTTGTGAGTTATCTAGCAAGTTTGTTATTTTGTTTGTTTGTTAGTTTCTAGTGTAGGTAGCTGTGTACTGAGTGCACTTTTGGTTCACATACGGGTTTGCGAGTTTCCAAAATTTTCCCATAGGTTTTTGGGCCGATAGGGCCAGAGAGTTGGTGAGTCAGGTCGGTAGGTAGGTAGGTATATCTGGCTGAACTGCACAAGCTCCCAACAAATGTATGGAGAACAGCCCTGCTGCCAACAACGTCTGCGGCTGCACAAGATGAGGGCCCGGCCGAAGGAGCTGCAAGAATCAACTGCCAAGCCAGAAAACCTGGCGACCGAGCGACTGAGGCGGGATCCAGCTGTGCGAGCCTCACTCCTGCTGAGCAGGGTGTCTGGCGCGGATGGGAGCCCTGGCTGCAGCTGCGAGGGGACCGTGGCCCCGCGAGGTGCCAAAGGAAGAAGACTTGCTGCTGCGTCAGGGCACGACTTACCTGTTGTGGTTGTTCTCTCACTGCACAGTCCGATCCGATGTTCTGCTCACTCAGACAAAGCCCAGTTAAAACAAAGGAAAGTATTACTTTAGCCAGTTGTGAGTTACCGATTTCCAGTTCTTCCTCATTTCTACCTCCTCTTTTGTTTGGTACATTCCAGAAAGTGTCTGTAACTAAAGGTTTAGCAAGTTTCAGAGAGGTTTTAGAATGAACCACCTTGATTCTGCCACTTGATCTGTTACAGACTTAACGTTGAACTTGGAGATGTTCAGCAATACATTCCCTCCTTTCCACCTGAAGTTACTAACAGTAAAATAAACCTGAGAATGCCAAGAAGATGCTTCCTGTGCCGCTTTCTTTTGAAATGTAATCAACATCTTTACAAAATAAAAAATTATCATGGAGCGTTCTGTACATTACTATGAATAAGTAAACATTGTGGTGTTCTAATCAGCTATAGTGGTGGTCTTGTTGGTTTTTGTGAATTTCTAAAACTGTGACTATGAATATGTAAATATAACAGGAAAGCTGTGGCTGTTTATCACTACAGAAAAGATGGAGTACAGGCAGCAAGAAAGGCCCAATGAAGCCTCTGTAAACAGGGAGACAGTCATTAGCTGCTCTTAATGTAACGGTTTCCATGAGATGGCTTTGCAAGAGACCGTGTCTCTTTGCTACTGAATTACAAGACACTTGTTGCATATGCCCGCAGGGCAGTGCCGCTCTTTTTTCTGCTATTATTAGTAAATACCACTTCTTGCTGTTGAATACCTGTTTGGAAGGCGCCTAGAGCAGCCCAGTCGATCCAGATGAGCTGCTCCAGCCTCCGGCTCTTATGTCCTGTTACAGCTTAGATGTTGCGACCGGAGAAATGTTTGTGACATTGTGAGAACATGAAGGGTCTTCCTTTGGGGAAAACTTAAAATTTAGCTCTTCATTTTGAAACTCAAATTTGACAGTGCAAAATCCAAGGTATTTAATACCTGTGGCTAGGTACGACATCCACTGAGGAACGCTGCTCTTGACCGAGGACTTTTAAAAAATCTGGCTAATACCTTAAGAATTGCATGGCAAGGACGGGTTTCTGCTCTTCCTGAGAAGACATATTCTAATACGGTTTGAGTGGAGAGCTGGGCCTTTGTTTCCTTTTCTCCCCCATTCTTTCTCTGTGGACTTCCGAGGGTCACTAGACATGTTTGTGCCACCTTTCCACATTTGTGAACTGAGACTAGTATTGTTTCCTTATTTTAAGGGTAAATATATGGGATTGACATTACCTCAGATAGTAACTGGTTTAGCCCAAAGCCTGATGTGCGTTAGATACCGAGAGCAGAAACTTCATTCCAAGGGCTCCCGTCACTGCCCTTTGGCTTCTACCCAGTTGCACACGCTGCAAAAGGCACATGTTGAGCTGCAAGGATTTCCTCTAAGGACACAGGTAATAAAATGGCCGTTCTAAAATGACTCTGACCCAGTTCTTCTTGGTGAACCTTGCCATCAACCTCTGCGAAGTCGCACTCTTCTTTAAGTGGTTGAAACACAGCTCTGGGGCAAGCAGGACCCTCGATCGCTCCTCTGTGACACTTTGTTCCTTGCCTCCCGGCCTCCCTTCCTCCCTTCTAGAAAATGGAACACAACAGCCTGGGTTTGGATTTTGGGCTTCTCCTGACTTTGCTTCATAGATTTGGAGCCAGAGGGACAAGAAGACTGGCCCGAGGAGGCAGAAGGACAGCTTTCTTGTCTCTGCCAAGTGTCTAAGGCACCCCAGGAAGAGTGGGAAGTGGGCAGGATGTAACTGCAACCCCCTGGCTTGCACTCTTCTGATCTCTTCTGTTTCTTGGAGTTTCTCCTTGATGTTTTAGAGGCTGGGGTCTAAAAGACAGTACCAACCGCCACCTTTTAGCCAGGTATTCTGTGAAGAACAAAGTCGGTGTGAAAAAAGCTGGAGTTAGGGAAAAAAGACATAGGATGGAGTTCTATGGAAACTCCACCTCTGGACTCTGTCACCAGGGTGCATCCTCTTTCTCCCCGTCCCGTAACAAGAGAGAGCCTTTCCGCCTGCACCACTGCTTGGGCTGGAGGAAACGTGCCCTCCTCCTCCTCACGGCAGTGGCAACAGGAGACGTGCGGCAAGAGCGTGGGACCGACTGTGGATGGCACGGGCACGGGCGTGAAGCATCCTGGGACACATGCGCACTTTGGGACTGGTGATCCAAAGCAGCTTGACCGGGCTTCTGGAAAGCAACGTGGCAGAATATGTCCTGGGGGTCCTGGTGCACACCGAGTTGACCAGGAGTCAGCAAGGTGAGCTGACTTACATGCAGCATACACCCTAGCAGCTAAAAAATGCCTTTGCCATAGACCAGTATTACGTTCTTCCCCTAATATGCTCCACAAATGCAGCCCAGGCCCTTTAGTGGGTGACCAATGTCAAGAAGATAAAGCTCTGTATCCTGTGTACATCCTTTCAAAAGAAGGCATTTTAAATTCTGACCATCTTTTAATATGTCTTGCTCATATGACGTGACAAATACTTCTACACAGTTGCGCATGCTGCAGAAGGCCCGTGTTGAGCTGCAAGAGTTTCCGCTAAGGACATGGGTAACAAAATGGCCATTTGAAGGCATTTCCTGCAGGCTGGAGGAGAGGGGTAGCAAGCACTGCGGTGCTTTCCATATTTAAATGTTTAAATTAGTGTCTCTTGAAGTTTGCCAAATGGAGACGGTTAGAACAAGGCACAGTAAAAAAATAAACAACAACAAAGCGCGTTCCTTAGCCCCCATATTTGCTCTTCACTGCACAAGCTACCCAAAACGTGCGGAGAATGCTCCCACTAGGTCTCAGCTACGGGGATACAGGACACAAACCTCCTCGGCGGAAGAGGTAATAAAATGGGCATTTGAAGGCATTTCATGCACGTTGGAGAAAACGGGTACAAGCACTGAGATGATCTCCATCTCTCATGAACACACAAGGAAATGGGTGAGGCATTCGAGCCTCCTGAAATGCTGCTGCTTTATGCCCTTCTTACTGCATTAGAAGGACCGTGCATGCGGAGCTGCATCACTGAAGCCAGCTGTGCGCTTTTCCCTGTTTGCTTGGTCAGGTAGTCTGGAACGGTGACAGACCTATTGCGTGTGAACTGTGTCACAATCTCGTCACTTCTCAGCATGACAGTTCTCGGGAGCCACTTGCTTTGAGCCCTATAAAAGCCAAAGCGAACCAAACCTGGAGAAGGCATCAAAGCAGAAGTCCTGAAGAACCTCCAAGGTCAACTTAGAGAGGTTTTCATGGAAGATAAGAAACAGTGAGACGCAGGCGATGAACAGCCTGTAATGCAGCTTACAGAAATGTGATGGTTACCTAGAGAAACCTTGTATTCCGTGGGCCGTTCTGTTGTATCAAAATGTATTTACTAGAGAGAGACATGCTTCATGATAGAATGAGAAGACGTAATCTGAAAGGTGATGTGAAAAAGCGAGGTTCTTCATCTTAAACTGTGCTGGTGCTTGACAGCACACAAAGAGCGGTCGCTTGCTTGGCGCTTTTGAAATTATGTCGGTGGTAAATGGGTAGGGCACGATGAATTAGCTGCGGTCAGGCGCTTTGCTGTGGGCACAACCTGTTGCTTTCAGCATGCTGGTTGACCAGACGCTGCCTGTGAAACTCACTCAGGTATTCAATGGAAAGCAGGAGCGATGGGTGGAGCGATGTATTTGCTGTTTCATGACTACTTTAAAAATGTCTCTTCACTTTGGCCGATGTCTTGTAGTATGTAGATATGTTATATATTAATACATTTTCTTCAATAAAGGAGTGTTTCTTTGCAGGAAACAGACATGAGACACATCCTTTCTTCAAAGGTCAAAAGCTTGTTTCACTAAGTCCATTGTGTTTTTTGAAACTTGCCAAATGGAGATGGTTAGAACAAGACACAGTAAAAAAATAAACAACAAGAACAACAACACCAAAGCGCATTCCTTAGCCCCCAATATTTGCTCTTAACTGCACAAGCTACCCAAAATGTGCGGAGAATGCTCCCACTGGGTCTCAGCTATGGGGATACAGGACACAAACCTCCTTGGCAGAAGAGGGAACTACAACCAGGGTGGGGTTCGGTTCACTGTGACTTGGGTGTCACAGTGTTGGGACTTGGTTTCCACAAAGCCCTTAGAGTGAGCGGGCAGCAAGGGCTTGATGACAGAGCCTCTCCCTGGGCATGGTTTGGGAATGATCTGAGATTCTAGAGGGGATGTTCTCTGGCCTCCAGCTGTCCCCTCAGAAGGGCCAGACTATCCCTAGGTCCTGCGTCGCATCTGCTGATCCCCAGGTGCTGGTTTCGTTACGGCATCTGAAATGGCATTAAGTTGCCTGCGCGTAGGAAATCCAACTGAGGCCTTAGTCGATACACTCTCTTAAGTCTAAAGGTGTCCTAAAGATGTCTGCTTAAGGACAGTAGGAATAAGTCCTTCCTCTGCTAACTAGAATGGGACCTTGGCAATTATTTCACATGCAAAGCTGCAATAGAGCTCTGTAAATTGGGAGGAGCTGAATGCCCAATTTGGTGTCTGGTGTTGGCTGCTTCGCAAAAACGGCTACTCTGTCGTATGTCAAAGGTGGCTAGTGGAGTTCCCAGCCTAGATCTCCAGGAGTCAGCTGGCACTTTCCACGGGAAAGAGCGATGTTTTGTTTGCAGAGCCTCGTGGAGCGGGCTATGGCTGTCCCTGTCCAAATGCGACTCAGGTGCCTTTGGAATATCCGGGGAGAAATGGAAGGGCTTGGAGAGATCCTTATGAAAAGCTCATGTGCTGTCAGCTGTTGTGTGTCACCAGACTGAGGAAAAACATCTATTTTTTTGTAAGCAATCGCTCACGCTTCCATGCCAATGCCGTATTTACGTCACACTTCAGGCGACCATGCTCTCTTGTGAAGCTGGAAGTCCTGCACACAAGCTTTCCTGTCCCTGGTGCAGAATGGTAAGAGAGCATGAGTGCTCGGGCTGTTGAGGAGGGACAGACAGGGCAGGTGAGGTCGGGGGAGTCGCAGGGTATGTAAGGGAGAGGTTTGACTTGGCAGCCCTTACGGTTAGGGGTGATGTAGTTGAGAGCCTGTGAGTGAGGATTAGGGGCTGGAAAACAAAGAAGGTTCATTGTGGGTGTCTATTAGCAATCAGCTAGCCAGGATGATAGCACTGGTGAGTTCTTGCCTAGGAAATGAGGAGAAATGTCTGGCAATGCTATGGGCATGAAGCATCCTGGGACACGTGCACCCAGACTTGTGACCCAAAGCAGCTTGGCAAAGCTGCTGGCACAAAAGGTCCTGGGCTCCCGGTGGACGGCAAGTTGAGCAGGAGCCAGCGAGGTGGCCTTGGCCCAAGGCGGCAGCCAGTGGTGCCCTGGGCTGCACGGGGCAAAGCCTTGCCAGCAGCTGGAGGGAGGGGACCCTTCCCCTCTGCTCGGCGCTGCTGAGGCCAGGCCTGAAGTGCTGTGCCCAGGGCCGGGCTCCCAGGGCGAGAGAGGCATGGGCATAGTGGGGAGAGCCCCCAGTGCCCCTCCCCCACCACTGCGCTCAGAATGTTGGGCTGTGTTGACCCGGCGCTGTCCCGGCAACGCTTCTGTGCCAACTCGGAGTGCCAGGGGTAAGAGCCAAGCTCTTGCCCTGCACCACTGGGACGGCACTGGGGCGCTCTTTGCCAGATTTTTCCACGCGTCTGGCCACCCCTTCGCGCCCCGCAAGCGTGCCCAACGCGAGGCAGCTCTTGGTTCCGTGGCGATGGGCCAGCTGAATTGCTGCCGCGGCTCCAGGTAGGCTCCCCCCACGCACGGCTCGGGGACACCCCAGAACAGCCGGACCATGCAGCAGCCGATTTTCTCATGCCCGCCGCCGTCTGCTCCGCAGGGACGAGCCTGAGCCTGAGCCCCAGCACCCACGCATGCCCAACGGTGGAAGTGGCCAGTTGGCTGGTGAGTTTGGAGAAGACTAGGGCAGGATGGCCCTTCCCTCCTCCCCTTGTGGACGGGCACTCAGGCTGCACTGGGGCTGCTGCTGCCCTTCCCGCAGGGCACGTCTGTCCCCGTTACTCTGCGGCAGGAGAGACCTGAGCCCTCGGGATCCCTCCTTGCCAAAGGACACTTCTCCCGTGCGCTCCAGGGTCCAGGAGCGCTGGCCAGGCGCTTCTGCTCCACCTCTCTTTGCTCTCTTCTCCTTGGCAGATGGTGGCGCCCGCAGCAGGAGGAGGAGCTGGCTGCCCTGGCACTTTGTGCGGCCAGGGACCTCGGCGGCTGCAGAGGCACCGGGGCCCTCAGGCTCTGCCCGCACGGGGCTTCTCTTTGGCCGGCCCCTGGCGGATCTCTGCAGCCAGGACGGCATGCTGCCCCAGCCCATGCAGGTAAGCAAGCCTGGCCAGGGGGTCCCCATCCTGCTGGCTCCTCTGGAGAGGTGCTGTCCCCATGGCAGGCATCCCAGATGAGTCCTGGGGACAAAGCGCACTCCTCTGCACGTCACCCAACTCCAGCCAGCCCTCTGTTCAGCCCCATCCACACTCGCTCCTGCCCCTGAGGAAGCCTGGCCTCTCCCAGGGCATGTCTCCAGCCCAGCAACGTCCTCCTCTCTGCCCTGCAGGACCTGCTGGCTCTGCTGCATGAACAGGGGCCATCCACGGAGGGGATCTTCCGGCTGGCGGCCAGCGAGCGTGCCTCCCGGGAGATCAGGGAGGCCCTGGACAGCGGGACCGAGGTCCACCTGGCCAGCCAGCCGGTGCACGTCCTGGCCGTCATCTTGAAGGTGAGCCCTGCTGACCTGGAGTCCGGCAGCTCCCGGTTCTGGCGCTGCTGACGGGCAGCTGCCCGAGCAGGAGCCCAAAGCCAGGAGCTGCTCGGCACCCAGCGTGCTGGGGATGCTGCCCGTGCTCCCGGCAGCAGCGCCCACAGCCTGACGCGCAGCCCTTGGCATTGCAGGACTTCCTGCGCAAGATCCCCTCCAAGCTCCTGGTGGCGGAGCTCTACCAGCAGTGGATGGCCGCCCTGCAGAAGAGCAGCAGGGAGGAGAGGCTGCTGGGGCTGAAAGAGTAAGTGTGGCCAGCAGCCTGGCTGCTGCGCAGGGACTGGCAGAGCCCGGCACTTGCCTGCAAAGAGACAGCCTGCCTGAAAAAGATGCAGGCGTTGGGGCTGGCTCCTTGTGCAAAGGGACTCTGGCCAGAAGGGCAGGCAGGGAGGGAGGGGGCAATATCTCAGGGAAGGCAGTGCCTCTGCTGTAGAGCCGGCTTGGCCAAGGAGCCTTCCCTGGCGTGGGCTTGGCTGACATCAGCATGGGACGCCTGTCTTGACAACACCTACTTCATCTCTGAACGTTGCGTTCCTGTTCCCGCAGGGTGGCCCGCAAGTTACCCGAGGCCAACCTCCTCCTCCTCAACACCTTGCTGCGGCTGCTGCAGAACATCAGCAGCAACGCCACCGTCAGCAAGATGTCAGCCAACAACCTGGCCATCTGCGTGGGGCCCAACCTCCTCGGCCCACCAGAGGAGGACACGCTCCCTCTGGACATGCTGGTGCAGGTGACAGCCAAGGTACGCTGCGTTTCCCAGCCCGCTGCAGCCTTCCAGCTTTGCTCTTCAGAGGTTCCTGGCTGCCTCCTGTCTTCAGCCAGTGCTGGCAGGGGAGCTGCTGGGAAGAGCAGCCGCACAGCTGCAGCTTTCTGTGCGCAAGGCAGGATGAGGAGTGGGAAGGGCTGTTGGAGCCATTTGCAGCCAGCGCCTTGGAAACCAATGGTTTGCTGTGTGCAGGTCACCCAGCTGGTAGAGTTCCTCATTGACCACCGGGAGGAACTCTTTGAGGCCGAGGAGGAGCGGGAGGAGGCGGAAGAGGGGGCTGGGCTCGCCGCTGAAGGGGCCGAGGAGTCGCCGGCAGCAGGAGCAGAGGCGGAAAGTGCCGGGGTAGGTGAGGTCCACAAACAGCGTGAGAGAATGCCTCCCCCCTCAGAAGGTGGGATTGCCACTGCAGGGACGAGCAAGTTCATCCACCAACCTGCAGCTCTGCACAAGTGCACAGTGAGGCTGACGCAGGTTGGCCATCACTCTTTGTGCAGTGACCCCAGCAGAAGTGGCACAGCTGGGCTGAGCAAAGCCATCCAAGGGATCTGCCTTTTAGAGCTGAGCTGGAAAACGGGCAGGGGGCATCTTCTGCGTTTCCATTGCAGGTCCCTGCAGTCGCTGCAGAAAGCAAAGGCCAGAATAGCTCCTCTGGGCAGAGCAGGTAACATGAGCTAGCTGCGATTTAGAGTAGAATTGATTCCTGTTTGTCATGGCTTTACCTGCCTAACAATCCTTTTGGATGGAAAGCTCGCCAGGCTCTTCGCGGGAGGGGGGAAATCCTTCCCCCCGGAAGAGAAAACTCCCACGCGAAGAGGAGAGCGATGCGCAGCCCAGCAAGCGCAGGAGGAGCCTGGAGCCAGAGAGCTCAGGAGCGGGCGACTGAGCCAAGCCAGGTGGGGCGAGAGGAACAGGGAGCCCTGGTGTGTGAAAGAGCCTGCTCTCCCTCTGTCCAATTGTCATGCTGCTCTGAGTCTAGGAAATATTTCTGTGGTGCCCAGAGACGGCCCCAGAGAGGAAGCATTCACCTTCCCTTGGGAGAAGGGGCATGTCTGGAGGCAAAGAGCACTCCAGCGTTGGCGGTTTTCATTTGGCACTTAGAATCCTAGAATCAAAGGAGAGTTTGGGTTGGAAGGGACCTTCCAAGGTCATCTAATCCAACCTCCCCGCAATCAGCAGGGTATCTTCAATGAGATGCGGTTATTCAGAGC
Source organism: Streptopelia decaocto (assembly GCF_964273445.1). Lineage (NCBI taxonomy): Eukaryota > Metazoa > Chordata > Aves > Columbiformes > Columbidae > Streptopelia > Streptopelia decaocto. Next base: position 22,071,177 of record NC_138663.1, read on the forward strand.
CCCGTCCAGCCCGGCCCTGAATGTTTCCGGGGATGGGGCATCTACCACCTCTCTGGGCAACCTGTGCCAGTATTTCACCGCGCTCATTGTAAAAAAGTTCTTCCTCTTGCCTTTGTCTTTGTGCTTGTCTTGGTCTTTGTCTTGGTTCCTCCTTCCTTTACTCTGGTTCGGTTTTACTCTCTGTTCTTACTGCAGCTGTACCCAGGCCTGGCCCTCGAAGCATAGATTTGTACGGCAGTTGAGTCAAAAGCCCCTGCGTCCGCTCAAGCCTCCCCAAACTCGCACAATCTAAATCATTCATAGCAAACCACCAAAGCCCAATCCCCAGCCCTAAGGAATCCTGCAGAGGAGAACTGTGGATGGGGATTGCCTATCCCGGCAAAGCCCGAGTTGCTTGTTCTCCTCTCAGCCTTGTACTTAATGCCTGTCTTTTCCCCCCTTCTTTCTCAAGGCAGGTTGAAGACGAAGTCGCCCTCGTGTTGCCACCCTCAGGTTGGCTCGGCCGGACAGTCCGGAGTTTGTTTTAGTGAGTTTGTTAGTTAGCAGTTAGTTAGTTTGTTCGTTAGTTTGTTTGTTGGTTTGTTACTTAGCAAGTTAGTTAGTTAGTTAGTGAGTTTGTTACTTAGCAAGTTACTTAGCAAGTTAGTTAGTTAGTTAGTTAGTTAGTTAGTTAGTTTCTAGTGTAGGTAGCTGTGTACTGAGTGCACTTTTTTTTCACATACGGGTTTGCAAGTTTCCAAAATTTTCCCATAGGTTTTTGAGCCAGTAGGGCAAGAGAGTTTGTTTGTTTGTTCGTTTGTTTGTTTTTGAGTTATCTAGCAAGTTTGTTATTTTGTTTGTTTGTTAGTTTCTAGTGTAGGTAGCTGTGTACTGAGTGCACTTTTGGTTCACATACGGGTTTGCAAGTTTCCAAAATTTTCCCACAGGCTTTTGAGCCGATAGGGCCAGAGAGTTGGTGAGTCAGGTCGGTAGGTAGGTAGGTACATCTGGCTGAACTGCACAAGTTCCCAACAAATGTATGGAGAACAGCCCTGCTGCCAACAACGTCTGCGGCTGCACAAGATGAGGGCCCGGCCGAAGGAGCTGCAAGAATCAACTGCCAAGCCAGAAAACCTGGCGACCGAGCGACTGAGGCGGGATCCAGCTGTGCGAGCCTCCACTCCTGCTGAGCAGGGTGTCCGGCGCGGATGGGAGCCCTGGCTGCAGCTGCGAGGGGACCGTGGCCCCGCGAGGTGCCAAAGGAAGAAGACTTGCTGCTGCGTCAGGGCACGACTTACCTGTTGTGGTTGTTCTCTCACTGCACAGTCCGATCCGATGTTCTGCTCACTCAGACAAAGCCCAGTTAAAACAAAGGAAAGTATTACTTTAGCCAGTTGTGAGTTACCGATTTCCAGTTCTTCCTCATTTCTACCTCCTCTTTTGTTTGGTACATTCCAGAAAGTGTCTGTAACTAAAGGTTTAGCAAGTTTCAGAGAGGTTTTAGAATGAACCACCTTGATTCTGCCACTTGATCTGTTACAGACTTAATGTTGAACTTGGAGATGTTCATCAATACATTCCCTCCTTTCCACCTGAAGTTACTAACAGTAAAATAAACCTGAGAATGCCAAGAAGATGCTTCCTGTGCTGCTTTCTTTTGAAATGTAATCAACATCTTTACAAAATAAAAAATTATCATGGAGCGTTCTGTACATTACTATGAATAAGTAAACATTGTGGTATTCTAATCAGCTATAGTGGTGGTCTTGTTGGTTTTTGTGAATTTCTAAAACTGTGACTATGAATATGTAAATATAACAGGAAAGCTGTGGCTGTTTATCACTACAGAAAAGATGGAGTACAGGCAGCAAGAAAGGCCCAATGAAGCCTCTGTAAACAGGGAGACAGTCATTAGCTGCTCTTAATGTAACGGTTTCCATGAGATGGCTTTGCAAGAGACCGTGTCTCTTTGTTACTGAATTACAAGACACTTGCTGCATATGCCCGCAGGGCAGTGCCGCTCTTTTTTCTGCTATTATTAGTAAATACCACTTCTTGCTGTTGAATACCTGTTTGGAAGGCGCCTAGAGCAGCCCAGTCGATCCAGATGAGCTGCTCCAGCCTCCGGCTCTTATGTCCTGTTACAGCTTAGATGTTGCGACCGGAGAAATGTTTGTGACATTGTGAGAACATGAAGGGTCTTCCTTTGGGGAAAACTTAAAATTTAGCTCTTCATTTTGAAACTCAAATTTGACAGTGCAAAATCCAAGGTATTTAATACCTGTGGCTAGGTACGACATCCACTGAGGAACGCTGCTCTTGACCGAGGACTTTTAAAAAATCTGGCTAATACCTTAAGAATTGCATGGCAAGGACGGGTTTCTGCTCTTCCTGAGAAGACATATTCTAATACGGTTTGAGTGGAGAGCTGGGCCTTTGTTTCCTTTTCTCCCCCATTCTTTCTCTGTGGACTTCCGAGGGTCACTAGACATGTTTGTGCCACCTTTCCACACTCGTGAACTGAGACTAGTATTGTTTCCCTATTTTAAGGGTAAATATATGGGATTGACATTACCTCAGATAGTAACTGGTTTAGCCCAAAGCCTGATGTGCGTTAGATACCAAGAGCAGAAACTTCATTCCAAGGGCTCCCGTCACTGCCCTTTGGCTTCTACCCAGTTGCACACGCTGCAAAAGGCACATGTTGAGCTGCAAGGATTTCCTCTAAGGACACAGGTAATAAAATGGCCGTTCTAAAATGACTCTGACCCAGTTCTTCTTGGTGAACCTTGCCATCAACCTCTGCGAAGTCGCACTCTTCTTTAAGTGGTTGAAACACAGCTCTGGGGCAAGCAGGACCCTCAATCGCTCCTCTGTGACACTTCGTTCCTTGCCTCCCGGCCTCCCTTCCTCCCTTCTAGAAAATGGAACACAACAGCCTGGGTTGGGATTTTGGGCTTCTCCTGACTTTGCTTCATAGATTTGGAGCCAGAGGGACAAGAAGACTGGCCCGAGGAGGCAGAAGGACAGCTTTCTTGTCTCTGCCAAGTGTCTAAGGCACCCCAGGAAGAGTGGGAAGTGGGCAGGATGTAACTGCAACCCCCTGGCTTGCACTCTTCTGATCTCTTCTGTTTCTTGGAGTTTCTCCTTGATGTTTTAGAGGCTGGGGTCTAAAAGACAGTACCAACCGCCACCTTTTAGCCAGGTATTCTGTGAAGAACAAAGTCGGTGTGAAAAAAGCTGGAGTTAGGGAAAAAAGACATAGGATGGAGTTCTATGGAAACTCCACCTCTGGACTCTGTCACCAGGGTGCATCCTCTTTCTCCCCGTCCCGTAACAAGAGAGAGCCTTTCCGCCTGCACCACTGCTTGGGCTGGAGGAAACGTGCCCTCCTCCTCCTCACGGCAGTGGCAACAGGAGACGTGCGGCAAGAGCGTGGGACCGACTGTGGATGGCACGGGCACGGGCGTGAAGCATCCCGGGACACATGCGCACTTTGGGACTGGTGATCCAAAGCAGCTTGACCGGGCTTCTGGAAAGCAACGTGGCAGAATATGTCCTGGGGGTCCTGGTGCACACCGAGTTGACCAGGAGTCAGCAAGGTGAGCTGACTTACATGCAGCATACACCCTAGCAGCTAAAAAATGCCTTTGCCATAAACCAGTATTACGTTCTTCCCCTAATATGCTCCACAAATGCAGCCCAGGCCCTTTAGTGAGTGACCAATGTCAAGAAGATAAAGCTCTGTATCCTGTGTACATCCTTTCAAAAGAAGGCATTTTAAATTCTGACCATCTTCGAATACGTCTTGCTCATATGACGTGACAAATACTTCTACACCGCTGCACATGCTGCTTCAGAAGGCCCGTGTTGAGCTGCAAGAGTTTCCGCTAAGGACACGGGTAACAAAATGGCCATTTGAAGGCATTTCCTGCAGGCTGGAGGAAACGGGTAGCAAGCACTGCGGTGCTTTCCATATTTAAATGTTTAAATTAGTGTCTCTTGAAGTTTGCCAAATGGAGACGGTTAGAACAAGGCACAGTAAAAAAATAAACAACAACAAAGCGCGTTCCTTAGCCCCCATATTTGCTCTTCACTGCACAAGCTACCCAAAACGTGCGGAGAATGCTCCCACTGGGTCTCAGCTACGGGGATACAGGACACAAACCTCCTCGGCGGAAGAGGTAATAAAATGGGCATTTGAAGGCATTTCATGCACGTTGGAGAAAACGGGTACAAGCACTGAGATGATCTCCATCTCTCATGAACACACAAGGAAATGGGTGAGGCATTCGAGCCTCCTGAAATGCTGCTGCTTTATGCCCTTCTTACTGCATTAGAAGGACCGTGCATGCGGAGCTGCATCACTGAAGCCAGCTGCGCGCTTTTCCCTGTTTGCTTGGTCAGGTAGTCTGGAACGGTGACAGACCTATTGCGTGTGAACTGTGTCACAATCTCGTCACTTCTCAGCATGACAGTTCTCAGGAGCCACTTGCTTTGAGCCCTATAAAAGCCAAAGCGAACCAAACCTGGAGAAGGCATCAAAGCAGAAGTCCTGAAGAACCTCCAAGGTCAACTTAGAGAGGTTTTCATGGAAGATAAGAAACAGTGAGACGCAGGCGATGAACAGCCTGTAATGCAGCTTACAGAAATGTGATGGTTACCTAGAGAAACCTTGTATTCCGTGGGCCGTTCTGTTGTATCAAAATGTATTTACTAGAGAGAGACATGCTTCATGATAGAATGAGAAGACGTAATCTGAAAGGTGATGTGAAAAAGCGAGATTCTTCATCTTAAACTGTGCTGGTGCTTGACAGCACACAAAGAGCGGTCGCTTGCTTGGCGCTTTTGAAATTATGTCGGTGGTAAATGGGTAGGGCACGATGAATTAGCTGCGGTCAGGCGCTTTGCTGTGGGCACAACCTGTTGCTTTCAGCATGTTGGTTGACCAGACGCTGCCTGTGAAACTCACTCAGGTATTCAATGGAAAGCAGGAGCGATGGGTGGAGCGATGTATTTGCTGTTTCATGACTACTTTAAAAATGTCTCTTCACTTTGGCCGATGTCTTGTAGTATGTAGATATGTTATATATTAATACATTTTCTTCAATAAAGGAGTGTTTCTTTGCAGGAAACAGACATGAGACACATCCTTTCTTCAAAGGTCAAAAGCTTGTTTCACTAAGTCCATTGTGTTTTTTGAAACTTGCCAAATGGAGATGGTTAGAACAAGACACAGTAAAAAAATAAACAACAAGAACAACAACACCAAAGCGCATTCCTTAGCCCCCAATATTTGCTCTTAACTGCACAAGCTACCCAAAATGTGCGGAGAATGCTCCCACTGGGTCTCAGCTATGGGGATACAGGACACAAACCTCCTTGGCAGAAGAGGGAACTACAACCAGGGTGGGGTTCGGTTCACTGTGACTTGGGTGTCACAGTGTTGGGACTTGGTTTCCACAAAGCCCTTAGAGTGAGCGGGCAGCAAGGGCTTGATGACAGAGCCTCTCCCTGGGCATGGTTTGGGAATGATCTGAGATTCTAGAGGGGATGTTCTCTGGCCTCCAGCTGTCCCCTCAGAAGGGCCAGGCTATCCCTAGGTCCTGCGTCGCATCTGCTGATCCCCAGGTGCTGGTTTCGTTACGGCATCTGAAATGGCATTAAGTTGCCTGCGCGTAGGAAATCCAACTGAGGCCTTAGTCGATACACTCCCTTAAGTCTAAAGGTGTCCTAAAGATGTCTGCTTAAGGACAGTAGGAATAAGTCCTTCCTCTGCTAACTAGAATGGGACCTTGGCAATTATTTCACATGCAAAGCTGCAATAGAGCTCTGTAAATTGGGAGGAGCTGAATGCCCAATTTGGTGTCTGGTGTTGGCTGCTTCGCAAAAACGGCTACTCTGTCGTATGTCAAAGGTGGCTAGTGGAGTTCCCAGCCTAGATCTCCAGGAGTCAGCTGGCACTTTCCACGGGAAAGAGCGATGTTTTGTTTGCAGAGCCTCGTGGAGCGGGCTATGGCTGTCCCTGTCCAAATGCGACTCAGGTGCCTTTGGAATATCCGGGGAGAAATGGAAGGGCTTGGAGAGATCCTTATGAAAAGCTCATGTGCTGTCAGCTGTTGTGTGTCACCAGACTGAGGAAAAACATCTATTTTTTTGTAAGCAATCGCTCACGCTTCCATGCCAATGCCGTATTTACGTCACACTTCAGGCGACCATGCTCTCTTGTGAAGCTGGAAGTCCTGCACACAAGCTTTCCTGTCCCTGGTGCAGAATGGTAAGAGAGCATGAGTGCTCGGGCTGTTGAGGAGGGACAGACAGGGCAGGTGAGGTCGGGGGAGTCGCAGGGTATGTAAGGGAGAGGTTTGACTTGGCAGCCCTTACGGTTAGGGGTGATGTAGTTGAGAGCCTGTGAGTGAGGATTAGGGGCTGGAAAACAAAGAAGGTTCATTGTGGGTGTCTATTAGCAATCAGCTAGCCAGGATGATAGCACTGGTGAGTTCTTGCCTAGGAAATGAGGAGAAATGTCTGGCAATGCTATGGGCATGAAGCATCCTGGGACACGTGCACCCAGACTTGTGACCCAAAGCAGCTTGGCAAAGCTGCTGGCACAAAAGGTCCTGGGCTCCCGGTGGACGGCAAGTTGAGCAGGAGCCAGCGAGGTGGCCTTGGCCCAAGGCGGCAGCCAGTGGTGCCCTGGGCTGCACGGGGCAAAGCCTTGCCAGCAGCTGGAGGGAGGGGACCCTTCCCCTCTGCTCGGCGCTGCTGAGGCCAGGCCTGAAGTGCTGTGCCCAGGGCCGGGCTCCCAGGGCGAGAGAGGCATGGGCATAGTGGGGAGAGCCCCCAGTGCCCCTCCCCCACCACTGCGCTCAGAATGTTGGGCTGTGTTGACCCGGCGCTGTCCCGGCAACGCTTCTGTGCCAACTCGGAGTGCCAGGGGTAAGAGCCAAGCTCTTGCCCTGCACCACTGGGACGGCACTGGGGCGCTCTTCGCCAGATTTTTCCACGCGTCTGGCCAGCCCTTCGCGCCCCGCAAGCGTGCCCAACGCGAGGCAGCTCTTGGTTCCGTGGCGATGGGCCAGCTGAATTGCTGCCGCGGCTCCAGGTAGGCTCCCCCCACGCACGGCTCGGGGACACCCCAGAACAGCCGGACCGTGCAGCAGCCGATTTTCTCATGCCCGCCACCGTCTGCTCCGCAGGGACGAGCCTGAGCCTGAGCCCCAGCACCCACGCATGCCCAACGGTGGAAGTGGCCAGTTGGCTGGTGAGTTTGGAGAAGACTAGGGCAGGATGGCCCTTCCCTCCTCCCCTTGTGGACGGGCACTCAGGCTGCACTGGGGCTGCTGCTGCCCTTCCCGCAGGGCATGTCTGTCCCCGTTACTCTGCGGCAGGAGAGACCTGAGCCCTCGGGATCCCTCGTTGCCAAAGGACACTTCTCCCGTGCGCTCCAGGGTCCAGGAGCGCTGGCCAGGCGCTTCTGCTCCACCTCTCTTTGCTCTCTTCTCCTTGGCAGATGGTGGCGCCCGCAGCAGGAGGAGGAGCTGGCTGCCCTGGCACTTTGTGCGGCCAGGGACCTCGGTGGCTGCAGAGGCACCGGGGCCCTCGGGCTCTGCCCGCACGGGGCTCCTCTTTGGCCGGCCCCTGGCGGATCTCTGCAGCCAGGACGGCATGCTGCCCCAGCCCATGCAGGTAAGCAAGCCTGGCCAGGGGGTCCCCATCCTGCTGGCTCCTCTGGAGAGGCGCTGTCCCCATGGCAGGCATCCCAGATGAGTCCTGGGGACAAAGCGCACTCCTCTCCACGTCACCCAACTCCAGCCAGCCCTCTGTTCAGCCCCATCCACACTCGCTCCTGCCCCTGAGGAAGCCTGGCCTCTCCCAGGGCATGTCTCCAGCCCAGCAACGTCCTCCTCTCTGCCCTGCAGGACCTGCTGGCTCTGCTGCACGAACAGGGGCCATCCACGGAGGGGATCTTCCGGCTGGCGGCCAGCGAGCGTGCCTCCCGGGAGATCAGGGAGGCCCTGGACAGCGGGACCGAGGTCCACCTGGCCAGCCAGCCGGTGCACGTCCTGGCCGTCATCTTGAAGGTGAGCCCTGCTGACCTGGAGTCCGGCAGCTCCCGGCTCTGGCGCTGCTGACGGGCAGCTGCCCGAGCAGGAGCCCAAAGCCAGGAGCTGCTCGGCACCCAGCGTGCTGGGGATGCTGCCCGTGCTCCCGGCAGCAGCGCCCACAGCCTGACGCGCAGCCCTTGGCGTTGCAGGACTTCCTGCGCAAGATCCCCTCCAAGCTCCTGGTGGCGGAGCTCTACCAGCAGTGGATGGCCGCCCTGCAGAAGAGCAGCAGGGAGGAGAGGCTGCTGGGGCTGAAAGAGTAAGTGTGGCCAGCAGCCTGGCTGCTGCGCAGGGACTGGCAGAGCCCGGCACTTGCCTGCAAAGAGACAGCCTGCCTGAAAAAGATGCAGGCGTTGGGGCTGGCTCCTTGTGCAAAGGGACTCTGGCCAGAAGGGCAGGCAGGGAGGGAGGGGGCAATATCTCAGGGAAGGCAGCGCCTCTGCTGTAGAGCTGGCTTGGCCAAGGAGCCTTCCCTGGGGTGGGCTTGGCTGACATCAGCATGGGACACCTGTCTTGACAACACCTACTTCATCTCTGAACGTTGCGTTCCTGTTCCCGCAGGGTGGCCCGCAAGTTACCCGAGGCCAACCTCCTCCTCCTCAACACCTTGCTGCGGCTGCTGCAGAACATCAGCAGCAACGCCACCGTCAGCAAGATGTCAGCCAACAACCTGGCCATCTGCGTGGGGCCCAACCTCCTCGGCCCACCAGAGGAGGACACGCTCCCTCTGGACATGCTGGTGCAGGTGACAGCCAAGGTACGCTGCGTTTCCCAGCCCGCTGCAGCCTTCCAGCTTTGCTCTTCAGAGGTTCCTGGCTGCCTCCTGTCTTCAGCCAGTGCTGGCAGGGGAGCTGCTGGGAAGAGCAGCCGCACAGCTGCAGCTTTCAGTGCGCAAGGCAGGATGAGGAGTGGGAAGGGCTGTTGGAGCCATTTGCAGCCAGCGCCTTGGAAACCAATGGTTTGCTGTGTGCAGGTCACCCAGCTGGTAGAGTTCCTCATTGACCACCGGGAGGAACTCTTTGAGGCCGAGGAGGAGCGGGAGGAGGCGGAAGAGGGGGCTGGGCTCGCCGCTGAAGGGGCCGAGGAGTCGCCGGCAGCAGGAGCAGAGGCGGAAAGTGCCGAGGTAGGTGAGGTCCACAAACAGCGTGAGAGAATGCCTCCCCCCTCAGAAGGTGGGATTGCCGCTGCAGGGACGAGCAAGTTCATCCACCAACCTGCAGCTCTGCACCAGTGCAGAGTGAGGCTGACGCAGGTTGGCCATCACTCTTTGTGCAGTGACCCCAGCAGAAGTGGCACAGCTGGGCTGAGCAAAGCCATCCAAGGGATCTGCCTTTTAGAGCTGAGCTGGAAAACGGGCAGGGGGCATCTTCTGCGTTTCCATTGCAGGTGCCTGCAGTCGCTGCAGAAAGCAAAGGCCAGAATAGCTCCTCTGGGCAGAGCAGGTAACATGAGCTAGCTGCGATTTAGAGTAGAATTGATTCCTGTTTGTCATGGCTTTACCTGCCTAACAATCCTTTTGGATGGAAAGCTCGCCAGGCTCTTCGCGGGAGGGGGGAAATCCTTCCCCCCGGAAGAGAAAACTCCCACGCGAAGAGGAGAGCGATGCGCAGCCCAGCAAGCGCAGGAGGAGCCTGGAGCCAGAGAGCTCAGGAGCGGGCGACTGAGCCAAGCCAGGTGGGGCGAGAGGAACAGGGAGCCCTGGTGTGTGAAAGAGCCTGCTCTCCCTCTGTCCAATTGTCATGCTGCTCTGAGTCTAGGAAATATTTCTGTGGTGCCCAGAGACGGCCCCAGAGAGGAAGCATTCACCTTCCCTTGGGAGAAGGGGCATGTCTGGAGGCAAAGAGCACTCCAGCGTTGGCGGTTTTCATTTGGCACTTAGAATCCTAGAATCAAAGGAGAGTTTGGGTTGGAAGGGACCTTCCAAGGTCATCTAATCCAACCTCCCCGCAATCAGCAGGGTATCTTCAATGAGATGCGGTTATTCAGAGCCCCGTCCAGCCCGGCCCTGAATGTTTCCGGGGATGGGGCATCTACCACCTCTCTGGGCAACCTGTGCCAGTATTTCACCGCGCTCATTGTAAAAAAGTTCTTCCTCTTGCCTTTGTCTTTGTGCTTGTCTTGGTCTTTGTCTTGGTTCCTCCTTCCTTTACTCTGGTTCGGTTTTACTCTCTGTTCTTACTGCAGCTGTACCCAGGCCTGGCCCTCGAAGCACCGATTTGTACGGCAGTTGAGTCAAAAGCCCCTGCGTCCGCTCAAGCCTCCCCAAACTCGCACAATCTAAATCATTCATAGCAAACCACCAAAGCCCAATCCCCAGCCCTAAGGAATCCTGCAGAGGAGAACTGTGGATGGGGATTGCCTATCCCGGCAAAGCACGAGTTGCTTGTTCTCCTCTCAGCCTTGTACTTAATGCCTGTCTTTTCCCCCCCCTCTTTCTCAAGGCAGGTTGAAGAGGAAGTCGCCCTCGTGTTGCCACCCTCAGGTTGGCTCGGCCGGACAGTCCGGAGTTTGTTTTAGTGAGTTTGTTAGTTAGCAGTTAGTTAGTTTGTTCGTTAGTTTGTTTGTTGGTTTGTTACTTAGCAAGTTAGTTAGTTAGTTAGTTAGTTTGTTACTTAGCAAGTTACTTAGCAAGTTAGTTAGTTAGTTAGTTAGTTAGTTAGTTAGTTTCTAGTGTAGGTAGCTGTGTACTGAGTGCACTTTTTTTTCACATACGGGTTTGCAAGTTTCCAAAATTTTCCCATAGGTTTTTGAGCCAGTAGGGCAAGAGAGTTTGTTTGTTCGTTTGTTTGTTTGTTTGTGAGTTATCTAGCAAGTTTGTTATTTTGTTTGTTTGTTAGTTTCTAGTGTAGGTAGCTGTGTACTGAGTGCACTTTTGGTTCACATACGGGTTTGCAAGTTTCCAAAATTTTCCCACAGGCTTTTGGGCCGATAGGGCCAGAGAGTTGGTGAGTCAGGTCGGTAGGTAGGTAGGTATATCTGGCTGAACTGCACAAGCTCCCAACAAATGTATGGAGAACAGCCCTGCTGCCAACAACGTCTGCGGCTGCACAAGATGAGGGCCCGGCCGAAGGAGCTGCAAGAATCAACTGCCAAGCCAGAAAACCTGGCGACCGAGCGACTGAGGTGGGATCCAGCTGTGCGAGCCTCACTCCTGCTGAGCAGGGTGTCCAGCGCGGATGGGAGCCCTGGCTGCAGCTGTGAGGGGACCGTGGCCCTGCGAGGTGCCAAAGGAAGAAGACTTGCTGCTGCGTCAGGGCACGACTTACCTGTTGTGGTTGTTCTCTCACTGCACAGTCCGATCCGATGTTCTGCTCACTCAGACAAAGCCCAGTTAAAACAAAGGAAAGTATTACTTTAGCCAGTTGTGAGTTACCGATTTCCAGTTCTTCCTCATTTCTACCTCCTCTTTTGTTTGGTACATTCCAGAAAGTTTCTGTAACTAAAGGTTTAGCAAGTTTCAGAGAGGTTTTAGAATGAACCACCTTGATTCTGCCACTTGATCTGTTACAGACTTAACGTTGAACTTGGAGATGTTCATCAATACATTCCCTCCTTTCCACCTGAAGTTACTAACAGTAAAATAAACCTGAGAATGCCAAGAAGATGCTTCCTGTGCCGCTTTCTTTTGAAATGTAATCAACATCTTTACAAAATAAAAAATTATCATGGAGCGTTCTGTACATTACTATGAATAAGTAAACATTGTGGTATTCTAATCAGCTATAGTGGTGGTCTTGTTGGTTTTTGTGAATTTCTAAAACTGTGTCTATGAACATGTAATTCTGACAGGAAAGCTGTGACTGTCTATAACTGCAGAAAAGATGGAGTACAGGCAGCAAGAAAGGCCCAATGAAGCCTCTGTAAACAGGGAGACAGTCATTAGCTGGTCTTAATGTAACGGTTTCCATGAGATGGCTTTGCAAGAGACCGTGTCTCTTTGTTACTGAATTACAAGACACTTGCTGCATATGCCCGCAGGGCAGTGCCGCTCTTTTTTCTGCTGTTATTAGTAAATACCACTTCTTGCTGTTGAATACCTGTTTGGAAGGCGCCTAGAGCAGCCCAGTCGATCCAGATGAGCTGCTCCAGCCTCCGGCTCTTATGTCCTGTTACAGCTTAGATGTTGCGACCGGAGAAATGTTTGTGACATTGTGAGAACATGAAGGGTCTTCCTTTGGGGAAAACTTAAAATTTAGCTCTTCATTTTGAAACTCAAATTTGACAGTGCAAAATCCAAGGTATTTAATACCTGTGGCTAGGTACCACATCCACTGAGGAACGCTGCTCTTGACCGAGGACTTTTAAAAAATCTGGCTAATACCTTAAGAATTGCATGGCAAGGACGGGTTTCTGCTCTTCCTGAGAAGACATATTCTAATACGGTTTGAGTGGAGAGCTGGGCCTTTGTTTCCTTTTCTCCCCCATTCTTTCTCTGTGGACTTCCGAGGGTCACTAGACATGTTTGTGCCACCTTTCCACACTCGTGAACTGAGACTAGTATTGTTTCCCTATTTTAAGGGTAAATATATGGGATTGACATTACCTCAGATAGTAACTGGTTTAGCCCAAAGCCTGATGTGCGTTAGATACCGAGAGCAGAAACTTCATTCCAAGGGCTCCCGTCACTGCCCTTTGGCTTCTACCCAGTTGCACACGCTGCAAAAGGCACATGTTGAGCTGCAAGGATTTCCTCTAAGGACACAGGTAATAAAATGGCCGTTCTAAAATGACTCTGACCCAGTTCTTCTTGGTGAACCTTGCCATCAACCTCTGCGAAGTCGCACTCTTCTTTAAGTGGTTGAAACACAGCTCTGGGGCAAGCAGGACCCTCAATCGCTCCTCTGTGACACTTCGTTCCTTGCCTCCCGGCCTCCCTTCCTCCCTTCTAGAAAATGGAACACAACAGCCTGGGTTGGGATTTTGGGCTTCTCCTGACTTTGCTTCATAGATTTGGAGCCAGAGGGACAAGAAGACTGGCCCGAGGAGGCAGAAGGACAGCTTTCTTGTCTCTGCCAAGTGTCTAAGGCACCCCAGGAAGAGTGGGAAGTGGGCAGGATGTAACTGCAACCCCCTGGCTTGCACTCTTCTGATCTCTTCTGTTTCTTGGAGTTTCTCCTTGATGTTTTAGAGGCTGGGGTCTAAAAGACAGTACCAACCGCCACCTTTTAGCCAGGTATTCTGTGAAGAACAAAGTCGGTGTGAAAAAAGCTGGAGTTAGGGAAAAAAGACATAGGATGGAGTTCTATGGAAACTCCACCTCTGGACTCTGTCACCAGGGTGCATCCTCTTTCTCCCCGTCCCGTAACAAGAGAGAGCCTTTCCGCCTGCACCACTGCTTGGGCTGGAGGAAACGTGCCCTCCTCCTCCTCACGGCAGTGGCAACAGGAGACGTGCGGCAAGAGCGTGGGACCGACTGTGGATGGCACGGGCACGGGCGTGAAGCATCCCGGGACACATGCGCACTTTGGGACTGGTGATCCAAAGCAGCTTGACCGGGCTTCTGGAAAGCAATGTGGCAGAATATGTCCTGGGGGTCCTGGTGCACACCGAGTTGACCAGGAGTCAGCAAGGTGAGCTGACTTACATGCAGCATACACCCTAGCAGCTAAAAAATGCCTTTGCCATAAACCAGTATTACGTTCTTCCCCTAATATGCTCCACAAATGCAGCCCAGGCCCTTTAGTGAGTGACCAATGTCAAGAAGATAAAGCTCTGTATCCTGTGTACATCCTTTCAAAAGAAGGCATTTTAAATTCTGACCATCTTCGAATACGTCTTGCTCATATGACGTGACAAATACTTCTACACCGCTGCACATGCTGCTTCAGAAGGCCCGTGTTGAGCTGCAAGAGTTTCCGCTAAGGACACGGGTAACAAAATGGCCATTTGAAGGCATTTCCTGCAGGCTGGAGGAAACGGGTAGCAAGCACTGCGGTGCTTTCCATATTTAAATGTTTAAATTAGTGTCTCTTGAAGTTTGCCAAATGGAGACGGTTAGAACAAGGCACAGTAAAAAAATAAACAACAACAAAGCGCGTTCCTTAGCCCCCATATTTGCTCTTCACTGCACAAGCTACCCAAAACGTGCGGAGAATGCTCCCACTGGGTCTCAGCTACGGGGATACAGGACACAAACCTCCTCGGCGGAAGAGGTAATAAAATGGGCATTTGAAGGCATTTCATGCACGTTGGAGAAAACGGGTACAAGCACTGAGATGATCTCCATCTCTCATGAACACACAAGGAAATGGGTGAGGCATTCGAGCCTCCTGAAATGCTGCTGCTTTATGCCCTTCTTACTGCATTAGAAGGACCGTGCATGCGGAGCTGCATCACTGAAGCCAGCTGCGCGCTTTTCCCTGTTTGCTTGGTCAGGTAGTCTGGAACGGTGACAGACCTATTGCGTGTGAACTGTGTCACAATCTCGTCACTTCTCAGCATGACAGTTCTCAGGAGCCACTTGCTTTGAGCCCTATAAAAGCCAAAGCGAACCAAACCTGGAGAAGGCATCAAAGCAGAAGTCCTGAAGAACCTCCAAGGTCAACTTAGAGAGGTTTTCATGGAAGATAAGAAACAGTGAGACGCAGGCGATGAACAGCCTGTAATGCAGCTTACAGAAATGTGATGGTTACCTAGAGAAACCTTGTATTCCGTGGGCCGTTCTGTTGTATCAAAATGTATTTACTAGAGAGAGACATGCTTCATGATAGAATGAGAAGACGTAATCTGAAAGGTGATGTGAAAAAGCGAGATTCTTCATCTTAAACTGTGCTGGTGCTTGACAGCACACAAAGAGCGGTCGCTTGCTTGGCGCTTTTGAAATTATGTCGGTGGTAAATGGGTAGGGCACGATGAATTAGCTGCGGTCAGGCGCTTTGCTGTGGGCACAACCTGTTGCTTTCAGCATGTTGGTTGACCAGACGCTGCCTGTGAAACTCACTCAGGTATTCAATGGAAAGCAGGAGCGATGGGTGGAGCGATGTATTTGCTGTTTCATGACTACTTTAAAAATGTCTCTTCACTTTGGCCGATGTCTTGTAGTATGTAGATATGTTATATATTAATACATTTTCTTCAATAAAGGAGTGTTTCTTTGCAGGAAACAGACATGAGACACATCCTTTCTTCAAAGGTCAAAAGCTTGTTTCACTAAGTCCATTGTGTTTTTTGAAACTTGCCAAATGGAGATGGTTAGAACAAGACACAGTAAAAAAATAAACAACAAGAACAACAACACCAAAGCGCATTCCTTAGCCCCCAATATTTGCTCTTAACTGCACAAGCTACCCAAAATGTGCGGAGAATGCTCCCACTGGGTCTCAGCTATGGGGATACAGGACACAAACCTCCTTGGCAGAAGAGGGAACTACAACCAGGGTGGGGTTCGGTTCACTGTGACTTGGGTGTCACAGTGTTGGGACTTGGTTTCCACAAAGCCCTTAGAGTGAGCGGGCAGCAAGGGCTTGATGACAGAGCCTCTCCCTGGGCATAGTTTGGGAATGATCTGAGATTCTAGAGGGGATGTTCTCTGGCCTCCAGCTGTCCCCTCAGAAGGGCCAGGCTATCCCTAGGTCCTGCGTCGCATCTGCTGATCCCCAGGTGCTGGTTTCGTTACGGCATCTGAAATGGCATTAAGTTGCCTGCGCGTAGGAAATCCAACTGAGGCCTTAGTCGATACACTCCCTTAAGTCTAAAGGTGTCCTAAAGATGTCTGCTTAAGGACAGTAGGAATAAGTCCTTCCTCTGCTAACTAGAATGGGACCTTGGCAATTATTTCACATGCAAAGCTGCAATAGAGCTCTGTAAATTGGGAGGAGCTGAATGCCCAATTTGGTGTCTGGTGTTGGCTGCTTCGCAAAAACGGCTACTCTGTCGTATGTCAAAGGTGGCTAGTGGAGTTCCCAGCCTAGATCTCCAGGAGTCAGCTGGCACTTTCCACGGGAAAGAGCGATGTTTTGTTTGCAGAGCCTCGTGGAGCGGGCTATGGCTGTCCCTGTCCAAATGCGACTCAGGTGCCTTTGGAATATCCGGGGAGAAATGGAAGGGCTTGGAGAGATCCTTATGAAAAGCTCATGTGCTGTCAGCTGTTGTGTGTCACCAGACTGAGGAAAAACATCTATTTTTTTGTAAGCAATCGCTCACGCTTCCATGCCAATGCCGTATTTACGTCACACTTCAGGCGACCATGCTCTCTTGTGAAGCTGGAAGTCCTGCACACAAGCTTTCCTGTCCCTGGTGCAGAATGGTAAGAGAGCATGAGTGCTCGGGCTGTTGAGGAGGGACAGACAGGGCAGGTGAGGTCGGGGGAGTCGCAGGGTATGTAAGGGAGAGGTTTGACTTGGCAGCCCTTACGGTTAGGGGTGATGTAGTTGAGAGCCTGTGAGTGAGGATTAGGGGCTGGAAAACAAAGAAGGTTCATTGTGGGTGTCTATTAGCAATCAGCTAGCCAGGATGATAGCACTGGTGAGTTCTTGCCTAGGAAATGAGGAGAAATGTCTGGCAATGCTATGGGCATGAAGCATCCTGGGACACGTGCACCCAGACTTGTGACCCAAAGCAGCTTGGCAAAGCTGCTGGCACAAAAGGTCCTGGGCTCCCGGTGGACGGCAAGTTGAGCAGGAGCCAGCGAGGTGGCCTTGGCCCAAGGCGGCAGCCAGTGGTGCCCTGGGCTGCACGGGGCAAAGCCTTGCCAGCAGCTGGAGGGAGGGGACCCTTCCCCTCTGCTCGGCGCTGCTGAGGCCAGGCCTGAAGTGCTGTGCCCAGGGCCGGGCTCCCAGGGCGAGAGAGGCATGGGCATAGTGGGGAGAGCCCCCAGTGCCCCTCCCCCACCACTGCGCTCAGAATGTTGGGCTGTGTTGACCCGGCGCTGTCCCGGCAACGCTTCTGTGCCAACTCGGAGTGCCAGGGGTAAGAGCCAAGCTCTTGCCCTGCACCACTGGGACGGCACTGGGGCGCTCTTCGCCAGATTTTTCCACGCGTCTGGCCAGCCCTTCGCGCCCCGCAAGCGTGCCCAACGCGAGGCAGCTCTTGGTTCCGTGGCGATGGGCCAGCTGAATTGCTGCCGCGGCTCCAGGTAGGCTCCCCCCACGCACGGCTCGGGGACACCCCAGAACAGCCGGACCGTGCAGCAGCCGATTTTCTCATGCCCGCCACCGTCTGCTCCGCAGGGACGAGCCTGAGCCTGAGCCCCAGCACCCACGCATGCCCAACGGTGGAAGTGGCCAGTTGGCTGGTGAGTTTGGAGAAGACTAGGGCAGGATGGCCCTTCCCTCCTCCCCTTGTGGACGGGCACTCAGGCTGCACTGGGGCTGCTGCTGCCCTTCCCGCAGGGCATGTCTGTCCCCGTTACTCTGCGGCAGGAGAGACCTGAGCCCTCGGGATCCCTCGTTGCCAAAGGACACTTCTCCCGTGCGCTCCAGGGTCCAGGAGCGCTGGCCAGGCGCTTCTGCTCCACCTCTCTTTGCTCTCTTCTCCTTGGCAGATGGTGGCGCCCGCAGCAGGAGGAGGAGCTGGCTGCCCTGGCACTTTGTGCGGCCAGGGACCTCGGCGGCTGCAGAGGCACCGGGGCCGTCGGGCTCTGCCCGCACGGGGCTCCTCTTTGGCCGGCCCCTGGCGGATCTCTGCAGCCAGGACGGCATGCTGCCCCAGCCCATGCAGGTAAGCAAGCCTGGCCAGGGGGTCCCCATCCTGCTGGCTCCTCTGGAGAGGCGCTGTCCCCATGGCAGGCATCCCAGATGAGTCCTGGGGACAAAGCGCACTCCTCTCCACGTCACCCAACTCCAGCCAGCCCTCTGTTCAGCCCCATCCACACTCGCTCCTGCCCCTGAGGAAGCCTGGCCTCTCCCAGGGCATGTCTCCAGCCCAGCAACGTCCTCCTCTCTGCCCTGCAGGACCTGCTGGCTCTGCTGCACGAACAGGGGCCATCCACGGAGGGGATCTTCCGGCTGGCGGCCAGCGAGCGTGCCTCCCGGGAGATCAGGGAGGCCCTGGACAGCGGGACCGAGGTCCACCTGGCCAGCCAGCCGGTGCACGTCCTGGCCGTCATCTTGAAGGTGAGCCCTGCTGACCTGGAGTCCGGCAGCTCCCGGCTCTGGCGCTGCTGACGGGCAGCTGCCCGAGCAGGAGCCCAAAGCCAGGAGCTGCTCGGCACCCAGCGTGCTGGGGATGCTGCCCGTGCTCCCGGCAGCAGCGCCCACAGCCTGACGCGCAGCCCTTGGCATTGCAGGACTTCCTGCGCAAGATCCCCTCCAAGCTCCTGGTGGCGGAGCTCTACCAGCAGTGGATGGCCGCCCTGCAGAAGAGCAGCAGGGAGGAGAGGCTGCTGGGGCTGAAAGAGTAAGTGTGGCCAGCAGCCTGGCTGCTGCGCAGGGACTGGCAGAGCCCGGCACTTGCCTGCAAAGAGACAGCCTGCCTGAAAAAGATGCAGGCGTTGGGGCTGGCTCCTTGTGCAAAGGGACTCTGGCCAGAAGGGCAGGCAGGGAGGGAGGGGGCAATATCTCAGGGAAGGCAGCGCCTCTGCTGTAGAGCTGGCTTGGCCAAGGAGCCTTCCCTGGGGTGGGTTTGGCTGACATCAGCATGGGACACCTGTCTTGACAACACCTACTTCATCTCTGAACGTTGCGTTCCTGTTCCCGCAGGGTGGCCCGCAAGTTACCCGAGGCCAACCTCCTCCTCCTCAACACCTTGCTGCGGCTGCTGCAGAACATCAGCAGCAACGCCACCGTCAGCAAGATGTCAGCCAACAACCTGGCCATCTGCGTGGGGCCCAACCTCCTCGGCCCACCAGAGGAGGACACGCTCCCTCTGGACATGCTGGTGCAGGTGACAGCCAAGGTACGCTGCGTTTCCCAGCCCGCTGCAGCCTTCCAGCTTTGCTCTTCAGAGGTTCCTGGCTGCCTCCTGTCTTCAGCCAGTGCTGGCAGGGGAGCTGCTGGGAAGAGCAGCCGCACAGCTGCAGCTTTCAGTGCGCAAGGCAGGATGAGGAGTGGGAAGGGCTGTTGGAGCCATTTGCAGCCAGCGCCTTGGAAACCAATGGTTTGCTGTGTGCAGGTCACCCAGCTGGTAGAGTTCCTCATTGACCACCGGGAGGAACTCTTTGAGGCCGAGGAGGAGCGGGAGGAGGCGGAAGAGGGGGCTGGGCTCGCCGCTGAAGGGGCCGAGGAGTCGCCGGCAGCAGGAGCAGAGGCGGAAAGTGCCGAGGTAGGTGAGGTCCACAAACAGCGTGAGAGAATGCCTCCCCTCTCAGAAGGTGGGATTGCCGCTGCAGGGACGAGCAAGTTCATCCACCAACCTGCAGCTCTGCACCAGTGCAGAGTGAGGCTGACGCAGGTTGGCCATCACTCTTTGTGCAGTGACCCCAGCAGAAGTGGCACAGCTGGGCTGAGCAAAGCCATCCAAGGGATCTGCCTTTTAGAGCTGAGCTGGAAAACGGGCAGGGGGCATCTTCTGCGTTTCCATTGCAGGTGCCTGCAGTCGCTGCAGAAAGCAAAGGCCAGAATAGCTCCTCTGGGCAGAGCAGGTAACATGAGCTAGCTGCGATTTAGAGTAGAATTGATTCCTGTTTGTCATGGCTTTACCTGCCTAACAATCCTTTTGGATGGAAAGCTCGCCAGGCTCTTCGCGGGAGGGGGGAAATCCTTCCCCCCGGAAGAGAAAACTCCCACGCGAAGAGGAGAGCGATGCGCAGCCCAGCAAGCGCAGGAGGAGCCTGGAGCCAGAGAGCTCAGGAGCGGGCGACTGAGCCAAGCCAGGTGGGGCGAGAGGAACAGGGAGCCCTGGTGTGTGAAAGAGCCTGCTCTCCCTCTGTCCAATTGTCATGCTGCTCTGAGTCTAGGAAATATTTCTGTGGTGCCCAGAGACGGCCCCAGAGAGGAAGCATTCACCTTCCCTTGGGAGAAGGGGCATGTCTGGAGGCAAAGAGCACTCCAGCGTTGGCGGTTTTCATTTGGCACTTAGAATCCTAGAATCAAAGGAGAGTTTGGGTTGGAAGGGACCTTCCAAGGTCATCTAATCCAACCTCCCCGCAATCAGCAGGGTATCTTCAATGAGATGCGGTTATTCAGAGCCCCGTCCAGCCCGGCCCTGAATGTTTCCGGGGATGGGGCATCTACCACCTCTCTGGGCAACCTGTGCCAGTATTTCACCGCGCTCATTGTAAAAAAGTTCTTCCTCTTGCCTTTGTCTTTGTGCTTGTCTTGGTCTTTGTCTTGGTTCCTCCTTCCTTTACTCTGGTTCGGTTTTACTCTCTGTTCTTACTGCAGCTGTACCCAGGCCTGGCCCTCGAAGCACCGATTTGTACGGCAGTTGAGTCAAAAGCCCCTGCGTCCGCTCAAGCCTCCCCAAACTCGCACAATCTAAATCATTCATAGCAAACCACCAAAGCCCAATACCCAGCCCTAAGGAATCCTGCAGAGGAGAACTGTGGATGGGGATTGCCTATCCCGGCAAAGCACGAGTTGCTTGTTCTCCTCTCAGCCTTGTACTTAATGCCTGTCTTTTCCCCCCCTCTTTCTCAAGGCAGGTTGAAGAGGAAGTCGCCCTCGTGTTGCCACCCTCATGTTGGCTCGGCCGGACAGTCCGGAGTTTGTTTTAGTGAGTTTGTTAGTTAGCAGTTAGTTAGTTTGTTCGTTAGTTTGTTTGTTGGTTTGTTACTTAGCAAGTTAGTTAGTTAGTTAGTTAGTTTGTTACTTAGCAAGTTACTTAGCAAGTTAGTTAGTTAGTTAGTTAGTTAGTTAGTTAGTTTCTAGTGTAGGTAGCTGTGTACTGAGTGCACTTTTTTTTCACATACGGGTTTGCAAGTTTCCAAAATTTTCCCATAGGTTTTTGAGCCAGTAGGGCAAGAGAGTTTGTTTGTTTGTTTGTTTGTTTGTTTGTGAGTTATCTAGCAAGTTTGTTATTTTGTTTGTTTGTTAGTTTCTAGTGTAGGTAGCTGTGTACTGAGTGCACTTTTGGTTCACATACGGGTTTGCAAGTTTCCAAAATTTTCCCACAGGCTTTTGGGCCGATAGGGCCAGAGAGTTGGTGAGTCAGGTCGGTAGGTAGGTAGGTATATCTGGCTGAACTGCACAAGCTCCCAACAAATGTATGGAGAACAGCCCTGCTGCCAACAACGTCTGCGGCTGCACAAGATGAGGGCCCGGCCGAAGGAGCTGCAAGAATCAACTGCCAAGCCAGAAAACCTGGCGACCGAGCGACTGAGGTGGGATCCAGCTGTGCGAGCCTCACTCCTGCTGAGCAGGGTGTCCAGCGCGGATGGGAGCCCTGGCTGCAGCTGTGAGGGGACCGTGGCCCTGCGAGGTGCCAAAGGAAGAAGACTTGCTGCTGCGTCAGGGCACGACTTACCTGTTGTGGTTGTTCTCTCACTGCACAGTCCGATCCGATGTTCTGCTCACTCAGACAAAGCCCAGTTAAAACAAAGGAAAGTATTACTTTAGCCAGTTGTGAGTTACCGATTTCCAGTTCTTCCTCATTTCTACCTCCTCTTTTGTTTGGTACATTCCAGAAAGTTTCTGTAACTAAAGGTTTAGCAAGTTTCAGAGAGGTTTTAGAATGAACCACCTTGATTCTGCCACTTGATCTGTTACAGACTTAACGTTGAACTTGGAGATGTTCATCAATACATTCCCTCCTTTCCACCTGAAGTTACTAACAGTAAAATAAACCTGAGAATGCCAAGAAGATGCTTCCTGTGCCGCTTTCTTTTGAAATGTAATCAACATCTTTACAAAATAAAAAATTATCATGGAGCGTTCTGTACATTACTATGAATAAGTAAACATTGTGGTATTCTAATCAGCTATAGTGGTGGTCTTGTTGGTTTTTGTGAATTTCTAAAACTGTGTCTATGAACATGTAATTCTGACAGGAAAGCTGTGACTGTCTATAACTGCAGAAAAGATGGAGTACAGGCAGCAAGAAAGGCCCAATGAAGCCTCTGTAAACAGGGAGACAGTCATTAGCTGGTCTTAATGTAACGGTTTCCATGAGATGGCTTTGCAAGAGACCGTGTCTCTTTGTTACTGAATTACAAGACACTTGCTGCATATGCCCGCAGGGCAGTGCCGCTCTTTTTTCTGCTGTTATTAGTAAATACCACTTCTTGCTGTTGAATACCTGTTTGGAAGGCGCCTAGAGCAGCCCAGTCGATCCAGATGAGCTGCTCCAGCCTCCGGCTCTTATGTCCTGTTACAGCTTAGATGTTGCGACCGGAGAAATGTTTGTGACATTGTGAGAACATGAAGGGTCTTCCTTTGGGGAAAACTTAAAATTTAGCTCTTCATTTTGAAACTCAAATTTGACAGTGCAAAATCCAAGGTATTTAATACCTGTGGCTAGGTACCACATCCACTGAGGAACGCTGCTCTTGACCGAGGACTTTTAAAAAATCTGGCTAATACCTTAAGAATTGCATGGCAAGGACGGGTTTCTGCTCTTCCTGAGAAGACATATTCTAATACGGTTTGAGTGGAGAGCTGGGCCTTTGTTTCCTTTTCTCCCCCATTCTTTCTCTGTGGACTTCCGAGGGTCACTAGACATGTTTGTGCCACCTTTCCACACTCGTGAACTGAGACTAGTATTGTTTCCCTATTTTAAGGGTAAATATATGGGATTGACATTACCTCAGATAGTAACTGGTTTAGCCCAAAGCCTGATGTGCGTTAGATACCGAGAGCAGAAACTTCATTCCAAGGGCTCCCGTCACTGCCCTTTGGCTTCTACCCAGTTGCACACGCTGCAAAAGGCACATGTTGAGCTGCAAGGATTTCCTCTAAGGACACAGGTAATAAAATGGCCGTTCTAAAATGACTCTGACCCAGTTCTTCTTGGTGAACCTTGCCATCAACCTCTGCGAAGTCGCACTCTTCTTTAAGTGGTTGAAACACAGCTCTGGGGCAAGCAGGACCCTCAATCGCTCCTCTGTGACACTTCGTTCCTTGCCTCCCGGCCTCCCTTCCTCCCTTCTAGAAAATGGAACACAACAGCCTGGGTTGGGATTTTGGGCTTCTCCTGACTTTGCTTCATAGATTTGGAGCCAGAGGGACAAGAAGACTGGCCCGAGGAGGCAGAAGGACAGCTTTCTTGTCTCTGCCAAGTGTCTAAGGCACCCCAGGAAGAGTGGGAAGTGGGCAGGATGTAACTGCAACCCCCTGGCTTGCACTCTTCTGATCTCTTCTGTTTCTTGGAGTTTCTCCTTGATGTTTTAGAGGCTGGGGTCTAAAAGACAGTACCAACCGCCACCTTTTAGCCAGGTATTCTGTGAAGAACAAAGTCGGTGTGAAAAAAGCTGGAGTTAGGGAAAAAAGACATAGGATGGAGTTCTATGGAAACTCCACCTCTGGACTCTGTCACCAGGGTGCATCCTCTTTCTCCCCGTCCCGTAACAAGAGAGAGCCTTTCCGCCTGCACCACTGCTTGGGCTGGAGGAAACGTGCCCTCCTCCTCCTCACGGCAGTGGCAACAGGAGACGTGCGGCAAGAGCGTGGGACCGACTGTGGATGGCACGGGCACGGGCGTGAAGCATCCCGGGACACATGCGCACTTTGGGACTGGTGATCCAAAGCAGCTTGACCGGGCTTCTGGAAAGCAACGTGGCAGAATATGTCCTGGGGGTCCTGGTGCACACCGAGTTGACCAGGAGTCAGCAAGGTGAGCTGACTTACATGCAGCATACACCCTAGCAGCTAAAAAATGCCTTTGCCATAAACCAGTATTACGTTCTTCCCCTAATATGCTCCACAAATGCAGCCCAGGCCCTTTAGTGAGTGACCAATGTCAAGAAGATAAAGCTCTGTATCCTGTGTACATCCTTTCAAAAGAAGGCATTTTAAATTCTGACCATCTTCGAATACGTCTTGCTCATATGACGTGACAAATACTTCTACACCGCTGCACATGCTGCTTCAGAAGGCCCGTGTTGAGCTGCAAGAGTTTCCGCTAAGGACACGGGTAACAAAATGGCCATTTGAAGGCATTTCCTGCAGGCTGGAGGAAACGGGTAGCAAGCACTGCGGTGCTTTCCATATTTAAATGTTTAAATTAGTGTCTCTTGAAGTTTGCCAAATGGAGACGGTTAGAACAAGGCACAGTAAAAAAATAAACAACAACAAAGCGCGTTCCTTAGCCCCCATATTTGTTCTTCACTGCACAAGCTACCCAAAACGTGCGGAGAATGCTCCCACTGGGTCTCAGCTACGGGGATACAGGACACAAACCTCCTCGGTGGAAGAGGTAATAAAATGGGCATTTGAAGGCATTTCATGCACGTTGGAGAAAACGGGTACAAGCACTGAGATGATCTCCATCTCTCATGAACACACAAGGAAATGGGTGAGGCATTCGAGCCTCCTGAAATGCTGCTGCTTTATGCCCTTCTTACTGCATTAGAAGGATCGTGCATGCGGAGCTGCATCACTGAAGCCAGCTGCGCGCTTTTCCCTGTTTGCTTGGTCAGGTAGTCTGGAACGGTGACAGACCTATTGCGTGTGAACTGTGTCACAATCCCGTCACTTCTCAGCATGACAGTTCTCAGGAGCCACTTGCTTTGAGCCCTATAAAAGCCAAAGCGAACCATACCTGGAGAAGACATCAAAGCAGAAGTCCTGAAGAACCTCCAAGGTCAACTTAGAGAGGTTTTCATGGAAGATAAGAAACAGTGAGACGCAGGCGATGAACAGCCTGTAATGCAGCTTACAGAAATGTGATGGTTACCTAGAGAAACCTTGTATTCCGTGGGCCGTTCTGTTGTATCAAAATGTATTTACTAGAGAGAGACATGCTTCATGCTAGAATGAGAAGACGTAATCTGAAAGGTGATGTGAAAAAGCGAGATTCTTCATCTTAAACTGTGCTGGTGCTTGACAGCACACAAAGAGCGGTCGCTTGCTTGGCGCTTTTGAAATTATGTCGGTGGTAAATGGGTAGGGCGCGATGAATTAGCTGCGGTCAGGCGCTTTGCTGTGGGCACAACCTGTTGCTTTCAGCATGTTGGTTGACCAGACGCTGCCTGTGAAACTCACTCAGGTATTCAATGGAAAGCAGGAGCGATGGGTGGAGCGATGTATTTGCTGTTTCATGACTACTTTAAAAATGTCTCTTCACTTTGGCCGATGTCTTGTAGTATGTAGATATGTTATATATTAATACATTTTCTTCAATAAAGGAGTGTTTCTTTGCAGGAAACAGACATGAGACACATCCTTTCTTCAAAGGTCAAAAGCTTGTTTCACTAAGTCCATTGTGTTTTTTGAAACTTGCCAAATGGAGATGGTTAGAACAAGACACAGTAAAAAAATAAACAACAAGAACAACAACACCAAAGCGCATTCCTTAGCCCCCAATATTTGCTCTTAACTGCACAAGCTACCCAAAATGTGCGGAGAATGCTCCCACTGGGTCTCAGCTATGGGGATACAGGACACAAACCTCCTTGGCAGAAGAGGGAACTACAACCAGGGTGGGGTTGGGTTCACTGTGACTTGGGTGTCACAGTGTTGGGACTTGGTTTCCACAAAGCCCTTAGAGTGAGCGGGCAGCAAGGGCTTGATGACAGACCCTCTCCCGGGGCATGGTTTGGGAATGATCTGAGATTCTAGAGGGGATGTTCTCTGGCCTCCAGCTGTCCCCTCAGAAGGGCCAGACTATCCCTAGGTCCTGCGTCGCATCTGCTGATCCCCAGGTGCTGGTTTCGTGACGGCATCTGAAATGGCATTAAGTTGCCTGCGCGTAGGAAATCCAACTGAGGCCTTAGTCGATACACTCCCTTAAGTCTAAAGGTGTCCTAAAGATGTCTGCTTAAGGACAGTAGGAATAAGTCCTTCCTCTGCTAACTAGAATGGGACCTTGGCAATTATTTCACATGCAAAGCTGCAATAGAGCTCTGTAAATTGGGAGGAGCTGAATGCCCAATTTGGCGTCTGGTGTTGGCTGCTTCTCAAAAACTGCTACTCTGTCGTATGTCAAAGGTGGCTAGTGGAGTTCCCAGCCTAGATCTCCAGGAGTCAGCTGGCACTTTCCACGGGAAAGAGCGATGTTTTGTTTGCAGAGCCTCGTGGAGCGGGCTATGGCTGTCCCTGTCCAAATGCGACTCAGGTGCCTTTGGAATATCCGGGGAGAAATGGAAGGGCTTGGAGAGATCCTTATGAAAAGCTCATGTGCTGTCAGCTGTTGTGTGTCACCAGACTGAGGAAAAACATCTATTTTTTTGTAAGCAATCGCTCACGCTTCCATGCCAATGCCGTATTTACGTCACACTTCAGGCGACCATGCTCTCTTGTGAAGCTGGAAGTCCTGCACACAAGCTTTCCTGTCCCTGGTGCAGAATGGTAAGAGAGCATGAGTGCTCAGGCTGTTGAGGAGGGACAGACAGGGCAGGTGAGGTCGGGGGAGTCGCAGGGTATGTAAGGGAGAGGTTTGACTTGGCAGCCCTTACGGTTAGGGGTGATGTAGTTGAGAGCCTGTGAGTGAGGATTAGGGGCTGGAAAACAAAGAAGGTTCATTGTGGGTGTCTATTAGCAATCAGCTAGCCAGGATGATAGCACTGGTGAGTTCTTGCCTAGGAAATGAGGAGAAATGTCTGGCAATGCTATGGGCATGAAGCATCCTGGGACACGTGCACCCAGACTTGTGACCCAAAGCAGCTTGGCAAAGCTGCTGGCACAAAAGGTCCTGGGCTCCCGGTGGACGGCAAGTTGAGCAGGAGCCAGCGAGGTGGCCTTGGCCCAAGGCGGCAGCCAGTGGTGCCCTGGGCTGCACGGGGCAAAGCCTTGCCAGCAGCTGGAGGGAGGGGACCCTTCCCCTCTGCTCGGCGCTGCTGAGGCCAGGCCTGAAGTGCTGTGCCCAGGGCCGGGCTCCCAGGGCGAGAGAGGCATGGGCATAGTGGGGAGAGCCCCCAGTGCCCCTCCCCCACCACTGCGCTCAGAATGTTGGGCTGTGTTGACCCGGCGCTGTCCCGGCAACGCTTCTGTGCCAACTCGGAGTGCCAGGGGTAAGAGCCAAGCTCTTGCCCTGCACCACTGGGACGGCACTGGGGCGCTCTTCGCCAGATTTTTCCACGCGTCTGGCCAGCCCTTCGCGCCCCGCAAGCGTGCCCAACGCGAGGCAGCTCTTGGTTCCGTGGCGATGGGCCAGCTGAATTGCTGCCGCGGCTCCAGGTAGGCTCCCCCCACGCACGGCTCGGGGACACCCCAGAACAGCCGGACCGTGCAGCAGCCGATTTTCTCATGCCCGACGCCGTCTGCTCCGCAGGGACGAGCCTGAGCCTGAGCCCCAGCACCCACGCATGCCCAACGGTGGAAGTGGCCAGTTGGCTGGTGAGTTTGGAGAAGACTAGGGCAGGATGGCCCTTCCCTCCTCCCCTTGCGGACGGGCACTCAGGCTGCACTGGGGCTGCTGCTGCCCTTCCCGCAGGGCACGTCTGTCCCCGTTACTCTGCGGCAGGAGAGACCTGAGCCCTCGGGATCCCTCGTTGCCAAAGGACACTTCTCCCGTGCGCTCCAGGGTCCAGGAGCGCTGGCCAGGCGCTTCTGCTCCACCTCTCTTTGCTCTCTTCTCCTTGGCAGATGGTGGCGCCCGCAGCAGGAGGAGGAGCTGGCTGCCCTGGCACTTTGTGCGGCCAGGGACCTCGGCGGCTGCAGAGGCACCGGGGCCGTCGGGCTCTGCCCGCACGGGGCTTCTCTTTGGCCGGCCCCTGGCGGATCTCTGCAGCCAGGACGGCATGCTGCCCCAGCCCATGCAGGTAAGCAAGCCTGGCCAGGGGGTCCCCATCCTGCTGGCTCCTCTGGAGAGGCGCTGTCCCCATGGCAGGCATCCCAGATGAGTCCTGGGGACAAAGCGCGCTCCTCTGCACGTCACCCAACTCCAGCCAGCCCTCTGTTCAGCCCCATCCACACTCGCTCCTGCCCCTGAGGAAGCCTGGCCTCTCCCAGGGCATGTCTCCAGCCCAGCAACGTCCTCCTCTCTGCCCTGCAGGACCTGCTGGCTCTGCTGCATGAACAGGGGCCATCCACGGAGGGGATCTTCCGGCTGGCGGCCAGCGAGCGTGCCTCCCGGGAGATCAGGGAGGCCCTGGACAGCGGGACCGAGGTCCACCTGGCCAGCCAGCCGGTGCACGTCCTGGCCGTCATCTTGAAGGTGAGCCCTGCTGACCTGGAGTCCGGCAGCTCCCGGCTCTGGCGCTGCTGACGGGCAGCTGCCCGAGCAGGAGCCCAAAGCCAGGAGCTGCTCGGCACCCAGCGTGCTGGGGATGCTGCCCGTGCTCCCGGCAGCAGCGCCCACAGCCTGACGCGCAGCCCTTGGCATTGCAGGACTTCCTGCGCAAGATCCCCTCCAAGCTCCTGGTGGCGGAGCTCTACCAGCAGTGGATGGCCGCCCTGCAGAAGAGCAGCAGGGAGGAGAGGCTGCTGGGGCTGAAAGAGTAAGTGTGGCCAGCAGCCTGGCTGCTGCGCAGGGACTGGCAGAGCCCGGCACTTGCCTGCAAAGAGACAGCCTGCCTGAAAAAGATGCAGGCGTTGGGGCTGGCTCCTTGTGCAAAGGGACTCTGGCCAGAAGGGCAGGCAGGGAGGGAGGGGGCAATATCTCAGGGAAGGCAGTGCCTCTGCTGTAGAGCTGGCTTGGCCAAGGAGCCTTCCCTGGGGTGGGCTTGGCTGACATCAGCATGGGACGCCTGTCTTGACAACACCTACTTCATCTCTGAACGTTGCGTTCCTGTTCCCGCAGGGTGGCCCGCAAGTTACCCGAGGCCAACCTCCTCCTCCTCAACACCTTGCTGCGGCTGCTGCAGAACATCAGCAGCAACGCCACCGTCAGCAAGATGTCAGCCAGCAACCTGGCCATCTGCGTGGGGCCCAACCTCCTCGGCCCACCAGAGGAGGACACGCTCCCTCTGGACGTGCTGGTGCAGGTGACAGCCAAGGTACGCTGCGTTTCCCAGCCCGCTGCAGCCTTCCAGGCCCACGCCAGCTTTGCTCTTCAGAGGTTCCTGGCTGCCTCCTGTCTTCAGCCAGTGCTGGCAGGGGAGCTGCTGGGAAGAGCAGCCGCACAGCTGCAGCTTTCTGTGCGCAAGGCAGGATGAGGAGTGGGAAGGGCTGTTGGAGCCATTTGCAGCCAGCGCCTTGGAAACCAATGGTTTGCTGTGTGCAGGTCACCCAGCTGGTAGAGTTCCTCATTGACCACCGGGAGGAACTCTTTGAGGCCAAGGAGGAGCGGGAGGAGGCGGAAGAGGGGGCTGGGCTCGCCACTGAAGGGGCCGAGGAGTCGCCGGCAGCAGGAGCAGAGGCGCAAAATGCCGAGGTAGGTGAGGTCCACAAACAGCGTGAGAGAATGCCTCCCCCCTCAGAAGGTGGGATTGCCACTGCAGGGACAAGCAAGTTCATCCACCAACCTGCAGCTCTGCACAAGTGCAGAGTGAGGCTGACGCAGGTTGGCCATCACTCTTTGTGCAGTGACCCCAGCAGAAGTGGCACAGCTGGGCTGAGCAAAGCCATCCAAGGGATCTGCCTTTTAGAGCTGAGCTGGAAAACGGGCAGGGGGCATCTTCTGCGTTTCCATTGCAGGTGCCTGCAGTCGCTGCAGAAAGCGAAGGCCAGAATAGCTCCTCTGGGCAGAGCAGGTAACATGAGCTAGCTGCGATTTAGAGTAGAATTGATTCCTGTTTGTCATGGCTTTACCTGCCTAACAATCCTTTTGGATGGAAAGCTCGCCAGGCTCTTCGCGGGAGGGGGGAAATCCTTCCCCCCGGAAGAGAAAACTCCCACGCGAAGAGGAGAGCGATGCGCAGCCCAGCAAGCGCAGGAGGAGCCTGGAGCCAGAGAGCTCAGGAGCGGGCGACTGAGCCAAGCCAGGTGGGGCGAGAGGAACAGGGAGCCCTGGTGTGTGAAAGAGCCTGCTCTCCCTCTGTCCAATTGTCATGCTGCTCTGAGTCTAGGAAATATTTCTGTGGTGCCCAGAGACGGCCCCAGAGAGGAAGCATTCACCTTCCCTTGGGAGAAGGGGCATGTCTGGAGGCAAAGAGCACTCCAGCGTTGGCGGTTTTCATTTGGCACTTAGAATCCTAGAATTAAAGGAGAGTTTGGGTTGGAAGGGACCTTCCAAGGTCATCTAATCCAACCTCCCCGCAATCAGCAGGGACATCTTCAATGAGATCCAGTTACTCAGAGCCCCGTCCAGCCCGGCCCTGAATGTTTCCAGGGATGGGGCATCTACCACCTCTCTGGGCAACCCGTGCCAGTATTTCACCGCGCTCATTGTAAAAAAGTTCTTCCTCTTGCCTTTGTCTTTGTGCTTGTCTTGGTCTTTGTCTTTGTTCCTCCTTCCTTTACTCTGGTTCGGTTTTACTCTCTGTTCTTACTGCAGCTGTACCCAGGCCTGGCCCTCGAAGCACCGATTTGTACGGCAGTTGAGTCAAAAGCCCCTGCGTCCGCTCAAGCCTCCCCAAACTCGCACAATCTAAATCATTCATAGCAAACCACCAAAGCCCAATCCCCAGCCCTAAGGAATCCTGCAGAGGAGAACTGTGGATGGGGATTGCCTATCCTGGCAAAGCACGAGTTGCTTGTTCTCCTCTCAGCCTTGTACTTAATGCCTGTCTTTTCCCCCCTTCTTTCTCAAGGCAGGTTGAAGAGGAAGTCGCCCTCGTGTTGCCACCCTCAGGTTGGCTTGGCCGGACAGTCCGGAGTTTGTTTTAGTGAGTTTGTTAGTTAGCAGTTAGTTAGTTTGTTCGTTAGTTTGTTTGTTGGTTTGTTACTTAGCAAGTTAGTTAGTTAGTTAGTTAGTTTGTTACTTAGCAAGTTACTTAGCAAGTTAGTTAGTTAGTTAGTTAGTTAGTTAGTTAGTTAGTTAGTTAGTTAGTTTCTAGTGTAGGTAGCTGTGTACTGAGTGCACTTTTTTTCCACATACGGGTTTGCAAGTTTCCAAAATTTTCCCACAGGTTTTTGAGCCAGTAGGGCAAGAGAGTTTGTTTGTTCGTTTGTTTGTTTGTTTGTGAGTTATCTAGCAAGTTTGTTATTTTGTTTGTTTGTTAGTTTCTAGTGTAGGTAGCTGTGTACTGAGTGCACTTTTGGTTCACATACGGGTTTGCGAGTTTCCAAAATTTTCCCACAGGCTTTTGAGCCGATAGGGCCAGAGAGTTGGTGAGTCAGGTCGATAGGTAGGTAGGTATATCTGGCTGAACTGCACAAGCTCCCAACAAATGCATGGAGAACAGCCCTGCTGTCAACAACGTCTGCGGCTGCACAAGATGAGGCCCCGTCTGAAGGAGCTGCAAGAATCAACTGCCAAGCCAGAAAACCTGGCGACCGAGCGACTGAGGCGGGATCCAGCTGTGCGAGCCTCACTCCTGCTGAGCAGGGTGTCTGGCGCGGATGGGAGCCCTGGCTGCAGCTGCGAGGGGACCGTGGCCCCGCGAGGTGCCAAAGGAAGAAGACTTGCTGCTGCGTCAGGGCACGACTTACCTGTCGTGGTTGTTCTCTCACTGCACAGTCCAATGCGACGTTCTGCTCACTCAGACAAAGCCCAGTTAAAACAAAGGAATGTATTACTTTAGCCAGTTGCGAGTTACCTATTTCCAGTTATTCCTCATTTCTACCTCCTCTTTTGTTTGGTACATTCCAGAAAGTGTCTGTAACTAAAGGTTTAGCAAGTTTCAGAGAGGTTTTAGAATGAACCACCTTGATTCTGCCACTTGATCTGTTACAGACTTAACGTTGAACTTGGAGATGTTCATCAATACATTCCCTCCTTTCCACCTGAAGTTACTAACAGTAAAATAAACCTGAGAATGCCAAGAAGATGCTTCCTGTGCTGCTTTCTTTTGAAATGTAATCAACATCTTTACAAAAGAAAAAAAATATCATGGAGCGTTCTATACATTACTATGAATAACTAAACATTGTGGTATTCTAATCAGCTATAGTGGTGGTCTTGTTGGTTTTTGTGAATTTCTGAAACTGTGTCTATGAATATGTAAATATAACAGGAAAGCTGTGGCTGTTTATCACTACAGAAAAGATGGAGTACGGGCAGCAAGAAAGGCCCAATGAAGCCAGTTCTTGCTGTTGAATACCTGTTATAAGCCTCCTAGAGCAGCCCAGTTGATTGAGATGAGCTGCTCCAGCCTCAGGCTCTTATGCCCTGTTACAGCTTAGATGTTGCGACCGGAGAAATGTTTGTGACATTGTGAGAACATGAAGGGTCTTCCTTTGGAGAAAACTTAGAATTTAGCTCTTCATTTTGAACCTCAATTTTGATAATGCAAAATCCAAGGTATTTAATACCTGTGGTTAGGTACGACATCCACTGAGGAACGCTGCTCTTGACCGAGGACTTTTAAAAAATCTGGCTAATACCTTAAGAACTGCATGGCAAGAATAGGTTTTTATTCTTCCTGAGAAGATGTATTCTAATACGGTTTGAGTGGATAGCTGGGGCTTTGTTTCCTTTTCTACCTCATTCTCCCTACGTGGACTTCTGAGGGTCACTAGATATGTTTGTGCCACCTTTCCACATTCATGAACTGAGACTAGTATTGTTTCCCTCTTTTAAGGACAAATATATAGGATTGATATTACCTCAGATAATAATAGCATATGTACTAGGTATGATTATTTTTTGCAGTCATTGATAACAACATTTTTCAAATATTCCTTTAATACTGCTGCGGATGCAAGGTGGGAAATATTTTCTAATATCCTGTTAAATTATTTAATTTTGAAATAAAATCAGCTTCCTTTACCTGAAGTTATAGTGAGGTGTGTGTTTTCCTTCGGTAGTCTACCCGTCCAAGGTACCAGTGTTTTCTTCATCCAGGAACAATATATGATTATTATTGTAAGCTCACATTGATATTAGATTTTCAATGTGATTGGAACTGTAAACATGCTAGCAATTGGCATCAGAAGTCTTCAAAGTAAATTTAATAAAATACAATATCCTGTTCAGTTATGTCAACAAGGGCTTCTCAGTGTATGTACATTCAGAACAAGGCCATCATCAGAAAAATAAATACAGATTTAACTTCAAAATAATCCCTAATTAAGTAAACAAAAGTCTGCATATAATGAGGGAAGGCTGAGATCGGCTATTAATATACAGTGCTATATTTTGCTTTGTGTTTCTCTTGCAATCCATGTAATCGTGTTGCCTGGTGTCACACAACAACTCTATGATACTTTATTCTTATGCATAATACAGCATCATTGAAACACAGACTAATATTGACATGTATAATCAGTAGCTGCAGAGAGCCCTGCACTGTTCCCATTCAAGTCAAAGGCAAATTTCATTGTGTGAGTGGGAGCAAGAACACATTGTTCCAAATGCATTAATTTGGGTTTATGTCCTGAATAAATATTAGTTGTAAATTTCTCCTGTTTGACTCTGAAGACACTCCAAAGACAAAAGCAGATGTGGATGTAAGAGCTGGCATACACCAAGCTATCTGCTTTTCTCTGCTGAAGGAAGGCTGTTTAATTGACTATTGGGTTGACTTTTTTGGTTCCAAAGAAAACACTACGTGATCTTTAAAATGATCGTGCATTCCTAATCATGAATTCCTCTAATCACAATCAAAAAATATTTATGTATTGGAACATTTATATTAACAAGTTGTCAGTTTGGCTAAAATTGTTTTTACTGTGCACACTAAGTCAATATGAAGAGAACGTGTTACTGATATGGCTTTTAAATAGCCAGGCTTGTAGATGTGTACAAACTTGCACCCACACCTGCAGGGCTGCTCTGCCTGATTCCTGTAAGCTTCAAAACACGGTGAGTGCTAATACAGTGCTTTAAAAATATGCAAATATTTGCAGTTAGGGCAGAACAATATGTGAGTTCTGATTCAGCCTTAACTCTTGGTGAACACCTAGAGGAAACAGTTACCAATGCTACCACGTGTAAAAGGAGAACACTAATCTCTAGTAAATTATCAGCCTGGCTTAGTATGGGATGCATGTCTTCACAAGCCTTCATTTGCCATCTGCTACTCATCTACAGAATTTTGTACTGCAATCTGGTGCTGTTCATCTCCCATAAAGCAGCTACACTCAACCCTATCATACTGAAAATACTGCATCCTTCTCCATCACTGTGTTTTCCAGCCATTATTCAATATATTGTGAGGGTGCAACTCAGGTTATTTGAGAAAAATGGTACAAATTCGGTTGTGCTATTGTATATGAACCTCTCCAACCTATTTGCAGTTTGTTTGTTTGTTTGTTTGTTTCCACCAGTATGACTCCAGTGCACAGTGGGCTATTCCACAAAGGTGAAAAGTGGAATTTCTACTTTAATAACAATTATGTCCTCCTCACTGATATTATAAAGTCACCTTCTTGGTTTTGACTTAATATCCTGTCTTTGGACTCTGCTGAACAGACTTTCGATTCTTCAAAGTAAGTGTGTCAGCAAGGCTCCAAATAATGGTCGTAATGTGGCTGTAACGTGGCAAATTATGCTGCAGATGTTGAGCAGTGTGGACAATAATGGACCTGATGCCCTCTATCGAGGCTTCACGGGGGCTCGATAAACCCAGTGAAACAGTTGTTGCAAGGTTTGGCACACTGTTCATTTATTGGGCACATTTGGGCCCACAACATACTTTGCTTGCTAAATATCTAGATCAAACTTTCTGCTGTTATTATGATGATTATGATTATGATTATGATTATGATTGTTATTATGATTGTTATTATTATTATTATTATTATTATTATTATTATTATTATTATTATTATTATTATTATTATTATTATTATTATTATTATTATTTTGGCAGGGTGGTAAGACAATAATGTGATGTGTTCCAAATTATTCCAAACAGCCATTTGTGTGATCCACGTGATGCACATTCTGTTCAAGAGATGCCATCCGTAAAGGGGGAAAAATTTTCACAGCTTCATCACAATTCAGGATGTGTTCAATACACATTGGATCTTTCAGACTATTTAGACCATGCATCTACTGAAATTTAATAATATTTCTACTAATGAACCTACATAGTCTACATGAAACTGTTGTGAAAGAGTAGTTTATTACTCCTCAGTTTTTCTTGTCCTTATGAGAGTTCTTATGAACAGAACTGCATAAGCTGTGTCCACAGATTAAGCAATCTTCTTGTACATATATTGCCCTCTTAAAGCAGATAAAGACATAAACCTTTGCATATAGAGTTGTGTAGACATATTGTATATGTCTACTAATATTTCAGAAATAAATATCAGGTGGCACCTCAGTTTCCCTGTTTTATATTATTGTACCTGACTGTACACGGTTAAATCAATGAATAAAAGAAATAGCAGAGATAAAGCTGTTTTGAGAAACAACTAATTGATGGCCCTCAACTTGAGGATTTAAGCCCCTTAATGACATTTTTATAAACTGAAACTTAACAAAGGAAATACTAAATCACTGTAAGATCAGAGGCCCTGGAAACGAATGGGGTTATCAGCAGTTGCAAGAAATAAGTGAGACAGGTCCTGACTGCAGCAAGTATATGGCCACACAAAAAGGTGAAGGGAACTGTGCTGGGAAGAGTTTTCAAGTGAAGGCTCCGTGATGAGAAGGAATATAAGACTGGAAGTTGTTTCCCAGGTAGGTCATTGAGTCACAGGTGCTACATTCACCATCACAAACTTACTGTGTGCCAATTCAAAAGTAATTCATTTTCACTGGCCTTATAAGAAAATTTATACGAGTTTGTACACTACCAGTATATACTTGTGCTGGTGCCGGTGCTGCTCTGTGGCCTTTCCTTGGCATTTCCATTTCCCCCAGTGTATTCTAGACATCAATTGTGTCTGTGGTGGCATTCATACTAAATACACTGAGCTCTTTATGTTTCCTGCCTTAAGCCAGGCTTACCCTTCCCTGCATGATTCTAAGGAGAACAAGCAAAAACTGTAACAGCTCCTCCTGTGGAGTTGATTATTTTATGAAAAATACAGTGTGACTGTTCTCTGTAGCCATCAGGGAGTTATGAAGTAGTCCTTTTTTTGTACTGTTGTCTATTGTATAAGCCAAAATTAATTATTCCCAATTTCCTTGAGGTTTTACTTAGCCTGTAGCAAAATACAGACTGTCGCTTTTGGTGCTTGCTTACTGCTGTCTCTTGTAAAATAACCAACAGGCTATGTTCTCTTACTGACTGGGACTGTCGGACGTGAATGCCATAGCAGTGGGCTTTCAAAAGTAATGGTCATGCCCATTACTTTCTTTGTGTGAACATCTAAATGACATGACAGTAACCTGTGGTAAAACCTTTTACATCCGCAGCTTGCATTTGGGGGCCTAATTAAGCTTGGCAGAGGTAAGAGACCTACAAGCAAAAGCAAGAGGCATTTCAATACAATTTTTAATGCATGCAAAGTTATTGCTCCTGTCATGCTAAGGGGAACGAATGCAAGGTGTCTTCACTGGCAAAGGCAGCACATTTGTTTTAAACACTAGCCTGTTTTATAGCAAAATACCTTGGTAAACTAATGTTTCTTAACACTACTTATCATCTTTAATCTCCATTTTATGTAGGATTAGACTGAATATACATTAAGGAAATTCTTATCACCAGCTAATAAGGCAAATAGGTCCTTAATTTCAGATAACAGAAAGTGATTTTTATGGCATGCTACTGGTGTTCTTGAAATCATCATGGAGATGGGTATGAGCCCATATTTTACTACTGCCATGGTAACATGCCCCATCTTCCCCCAGTAAGTCTTCTTTATACACCCAATGGTCTGCTTCTCTTTTGAAATAGTGTGAAACAGTGGATCAGCTTTTAGGCTGATCAAGTATAGTTTCTGTTTTCATCGGTTCCAATCTGTTCTGGCTTCCTCCTGAAAGACATCAGCCAACTGCCTTGTCCAGCAGTCTCAACAATTTTTGCTTTGTGATGGAGACCAATATTTTCTTTAAAACCTTGGATTGATTGTAAGCATGGGCATTGAAACGAATTCTCTCTGCCAGTCTTCAGCTCCCATTTCTTAACGCAGAGGTTTAGCAAATACTGTATCAGTTTTAGTTAATTCTCCTTCTAGAAAGCTCCATGGGAGGCTTTTCCCAGTAGGGGTTTTAGAAGCACCAGGTTTTCTGTAACTTTTCTTCTTTTACTAGTTTTCACAACTTTTGTGTTTCAAAATGTAGAAACAGCAAACCTTGACTCAGGCTTCTTTTGAAAGTGGTTTTTGTTATGTATTGTAAAATTCAAGTTGTTTACTGTTTTCTGAACTTAATGGATGCCCTTGAAGAGTGACCATTTACTTCTTCTGCCTGATCTGTTTCTTGCTTTTCTGTGTGATGTTGTTGCACCTACATAGCAGCTTTACAAGTTCTCTCTCCCTTGACTCAGCAATTATTAATGCATTTTTAAGGCCCAAATCAATGTCTAGTTGCCTCAGTTTGTGCATCCTATACTAACTCATTTTTTGAAACAAAGATTCGCAACATTTCAAGGGCCTAGTGCTAGACTGTGATTTTTCCTCCAATTTAGACAACAAGTATGTTACCAGGAGCTCAGTGGAGTGGTGATTTTTTTTGCCTTTATACAAATAGAAACTGCTGTGTTTTGAACCCAACTAGATCCAAGTACCTGTGAATGTTGTTGATGTCTCTCCTGAGATATGCTGTGGTGTCAGGGCCTGGTTCTGTACCAGTTTTGCTGTATGCCAGCTAAAAGAGGCCACGTACATTGTTTGTTACTCCTCCTGCAGTTTCCTGCCCCTTGCTTTGGTGTGATGAATTGCTAAACTCATAATGTTCCACCAAACTCTTAATCCAGTTGCATACTGGGAAAATATGATACTTTCTGTCTGACACTTCTATGGCAGCAGAAGAGCTTTGCAATCACCAGTGGCTTTGTGGACAGGTGATCCTGCAAAGTCATTCTGTCTCAGCACTATTTTGTGTGCTGACTTACAGAAATTGCCAGCTATAGAGTAGCTCCTTTATTCTCAGAAAATCAATAAATTCTGTCATTAGCTATTAGAAACTCCCACATTCCCCATGCAAGTGGAGCAGTAGATTTTTTTGCAAGCATCCTGTCTTTTGACACTTTTCTATCTCCTAGATAATTTTCCTTTTTTTTTTTGCTTTTTTTTTTTTTTTTAACATTGCAACAGCTGCAAGGTGATGAGGTCTTTTTAGTTTCATTCAGCTGGCTTCTCCCTTTTCCTCATTTCCAGTTCAGGATTCCAGCCTCATTCCAAATTGGCAGGACTCTCACTCTGCAAATAACAACCATTTGTTAAGACTGGACCCCATCAAGGCTGCACAGTTTTGCATCAATTGTGATTGTTGTAACAATATTTGATGTCGGCAGGAGCCTGGACTTGACCTGCGAGATTCCTTCCCAGTACTGTGACGCTTCCATTACAGATCACACAACCAAAAGACCAAATGGCAATGAGAAGGAAAACCTAAATCACAACATATAGATAAGAAAGAGCACAAGGAGGAGTTCCCTGGGAAGGCACAGTCCCTTACCGCAACTCTACTGTCCAGTGACTCATTGTACCTCAAACCCACACTGCACTACAAAACTTAATTACAACAGAGCTCAGATCTTCACAACTACATAAAAAGCGATGTACACCAGAAAACATATTTTTGGTTTTATATTAAATAACATAATGGGGCTGAATTCTCCTTCGATAGTACCCTGTTTTCAGTTATTTCTTTCTATACTCATGTATGCATAGTTATCAGCAGTTCTGCTTTAATAGGGAGAACTTTCTTTAAATATCTCCAGACTTTCCTTCATATTCACCTCTGTATTTTCTTTCTTTCTTTTTCTTTCTTTCTTTCTTTCTTTCTTTCTTTCTTTCTTTCTTTCTTTCTTTCTTTCTTTCTTTCTTTCTTTCTTTCTTTCTTTCTTTCTTTCTTTCTTTCTCTCTTTCTCTCTTTCTCTCTTTCTCTCTTTCTCTCTTTCTCTCTTTCTCTCTTTCTCTCTTTCTCTCTTTCTCTCTTTCTCTCTTTCTCTCTTTCTCTTTCTCTCTTTCTCTCTTTCTCTCTTTCTCTCTTTCTCTCTTTCTCTCTTTCTCTCTTTCTTTCTCTCTTTCTTTCTCTCTTTCTCTCTTTCTCTCTTTCTCTCTTTCTCTCTTTCTCTCTCTCTTCTCTCTCTCTTTCTCTCTCTCTTTCTCTCTCTCTTTCTCTCTCTCTTTCTCTCTCTCTCTCTTTCTCTCTTTCTTTCCTCTCTTTCTTCTTTCTCTCTTTCTCTCTTTCTCTCTTTCTCTCTTTCTCTCTCTCTTTCTCTCTTTCTTTCTCTCTCTTTCTCTCTTTCTCTCTTTCTCTCTTTCTCTCTTTCTTTCTCTTTCTCTCTCTCTTTCTCTCTCTCTTTCTCTCTTTCTCTCTTTCTTTCCTCTTTCTTTCCTCTTTCTCTCTTTCTCTCTTTCTCTCTTTCTCTCTTTCTCTCTTTCTCTCTTTCTCTCTCTCTTTCTCTCTTTCTTTCTCTCTCTCTTTCTCTCTTTCTCTCTTTCTCTCTTTCTTTCTCTTTCTCTCTCTCTTTCTCTCTCTCTTTCTCTCTTTCTCTCTTTCTTTCCTCTTTCTTTCCTCTTTCTCTCTTTCTCTCTTTCTCTCTTTCTCTCTTTCTCTCTTTCTCTCTTTCTCTCTTTCTCTCTCCTCTCTCTTTCTCTCTTTCTTTCTCTCTCTCTTTCTCTCCTTTCTCTCTTTCTCTCTTTCTCTCTCTCTTTCTCTCTCTCTCTCTTTCTCTCTTTCTTTCTTTCTCTCTTTCTCTCTTTCTCTCTCTTTCTCTCTCTTTCTCTCTTTCTTTCTCTCTTTCTCTCTTTCTCCCTTTCTTTCTCCCTTTCTTCCTTTCCTTTCCTTTCCTTTCCTTTCCTTCCTTTCCTTTCCTTTCCTTTCCTTTCCTTTCCTTTCCTTTCCTTTCCTTTCCTTTCCTTTCCTTTCCTTTCCTTTCCTTTCCTTTCCTTTCCTTTCCCTTTCCTTTCCTTTCCTTTCCTTTCCTTTCCTTTCCTTTCCTTTCCTTTCCTTTCCTTTCCTTTCCTTTCCTTTCCT
Source organism: Streptopelia decaocto (assembly GCF_964273445.1). Classification (NCBI taxonomy): domain Eukaryota; kingdom Metazoa; phylum Chordata; class Aves; order Columbiformes; family Columbidae; genus Streptopelia; species Streptopelia decaocto. The sequence goes on from NC_138663.1 coordinate 22,111,259, forward strand.
TTCCTTTCCTTTCCTTTCCGTATTCCTTTCCTTTCCTTTCCTTTCCGTATTCCTTTCCTTTCCGTATTCCTTTCCTTTCCGTATTCCTTTCCTTCCATTCTTTCTTTCCTCTCTTTCTTTCCTCTCTTTCTTTCTCTTCCTTTCTTCCTTTCTTCCTTTCTTTCCTTTCTTTCTCTTTCTTTTCTTCCTTTCCTATGTGACTTAGACCAAAATGAGCCCTCAATACATTTCCCAAAGTCTCACATGCCAAGAAGACAAAAAGAAACTGAGGGTGGCTGGGTTTGCCAGCAGTAGCCCCCACTGCTGTGTTGATCATCCATTCTCTCTCATTAACTTACCTGGAATGAGGAGGTTTGACTTGCTGGATTCTGCATGTTCTCTTTCCTCCCTTACACCTGCTTTTCACCATTCTGCTGATAGATCCTGTCCATACAGCTGAGGGACCTGCCCAGCAGGGAATTTCCTCACTGTAGTGCAAACTGTGGATAGTAAGAATGTGTGAATAGCCTGGAAGCATCGTGGTTAAAAGGGAATGAGAAACAAAATTACTGAGCTTGGGCTCGGTGACCTTCTCTTTCCAGCCATGAATTCTGCAGAAAGCATAACTCAACCTGAATTAATAATAGCTATGCAATACTTGTTCAACAAACAAACAAAAAGAGCAACAATAACGAGACCTTAACCGAGGTTTATGCTTGCTTTCTGAGGTACAAATTGATAAGAGTCTAGCTTAGACATGAATATCAGTTTCATTAGATCTTTTGGTTAAGGTGATGGCCCTTAGTGTAGGGAATATGAGAGGTGATGCTTTGAGAGGAAATGGCAACAGATAAGGATGCTCAGGCTGTAAATGCTGTCGCTTTCCCTCTTTCTTTAATGAAATAACAGTAATCATAGAGAGACAAGCAGACAAATGGTTCACACATATGGCAAGCTTCAGCAGTCAATCAAACAATTCCCCCAACACAATGACGACAATCTTTCCAGCTCTAGGCCTTTGCCACAAAGCTAATAGCTCTGCTGTTCCGGAAAGCAATCACATGCCTGTCCCTGCAGGTGCAGCTTTCCTGGTCCATCCAACCATAAACACTGTATTTTTCACTCCCTTGTACAGGAGTAAGTGGCAATCTTGCCATTAGGAAATGCCATGATCACAAGCCATTATGCTAAATTCTCCAAAGTAATGCAAAGGCACACAGGGAATAGCTTTGCATGATCTTAAAGGCTTCACACAGAGGCTGCTAGATGTTCTGAAACAGTAACTAGTGACTGAAATAAAATGATAGGTTATCGCTTCCCCTCCACTCTTTTTTTTCCCTGTCAAAGCAGGAAAGAAAATTAAAGAAAAATCTGTTTTTATGAAATAGAAATAGATTTTTATTATAAATAAATCTTGGGCAAAACCAGAGCAAGCAAGAGCACTGCAGTTTCTCTTTTTGGCAGGTAACTTGGTAAAGTATGGGACAGGTGGCTTCAGGAAGTAAAATACTCTGTACCGCTGCAAGTGGTTGGCAATCTGTTAAAACAGCAGCTGTCCCAATCTCAACCATAAGGAGAGGGAAATTATTGTAGCCTCTGTTATGACTATAGGTAAGTCGACAGGCTTCAGCACAACTTGAATCCTGTTTCTTTTGCTCTTGTTTACCAGAAGCCACACACTGCCCCAGGCGTTTCACACAGCAAGCAGCCAGATTTCACACATCGGTTATCAGCCAGAAAGAGCAATGGTGTTGTCCAGACCTTAAGAAAGTGGGTTCAGTTCCTGCCCTTGCACAGACATCCTATGGGATTTTATACAAATCATTCAGTTTGCCTAGTCCAGATACTTTAAAAGACTTTTTTTTTTCCCCTAATTCCTAAAACCTTTACATGCTAATCCTTCAAAGAATACACTATGAAGAGCGAGGTACCAAAGTTACACAGGGATTAAGCATCCAGAAAGAGTTAGAGAAAGACTCGCTCCTTTATTCTAACACTAGGACAAGCAGACAATTTTCCATACAAGACTTCAGTGTTTGGAGAACTCATCTAGGAGTGAGAAGCATGAATGCAATTCTTCCTTCAAACTTACTGTCTTGAACCCTAGATTTCTGCCCACTGCCTAAGGCTGTCCCAGTTCCAAGGTTCCAAGATATGGGGCAAGAAGAAGGGAAGTACAAATGGATCAAGATGGGATGGAGGAGAAGAAACTATTCCTCTTATACAACGTGTAGTGTTTTGTACTGACAGAATCTGAAGACCAAACAAGCTGGAGGGCAAATAAACTGCCCCTCAGTTGTGTAGCATACTTGCAATCCAGCTGTTGCTTTAATCAAGTCATCAAGAACATTTATTTTTATTATTATTATTATTATTATTATTATTATTATTATTATTATTAAAAATAATTTTATGTCTTTTTCTTAGTGAATATTCAATTCTTGTTTGCAAAATGGAGCTGCTTCAAACAAAGGAAGTAAGGGCATTGCTATGCCTGTGTAACCCAAGTCCTTATGGTCCTGGTGGATGAAGGAAGGACAGGGACAAGAGAGGAAAGGAGAACTTCGATTCTGCATAAGCAGAGGGAAGCACAGAATCCAGCCACCCATTTCCTAAGCACTGTAACCACCAGAGCACGTCTTCCAAAGAAGGAGCTCAATGGCTACACTTCAGGAAAGCCTCATTTTCAGATCTGAGTTAGGTCAAGTATGAGGGGTATGAGTTTGATTGGCCTGAAGAGATGAAGGTAGTTCCTTTTTTACAAAAGTAGAACTGTAGGCAAGGGACCTTCACTATTAAAACCCTGATAACTACAGACTTAGACACTAGGAGTATAAGCCAGAGTTTGGAATTTCATGGTATTATACTTCTGAATCTAATTGGTGTCTACAAGCCAAGGTGGACACAAAAACTGACCTTCTGGTTTTGACCCGTCATATTTCTTTTCCTGATCTTCTCATTCAACAATAAGAGTTTTTACATTTTTCCCAAGGCTTTTTATGAGGGTAAAAGCCCTAAAAAATTCTAAGCGGTCATCTTGCATGGCAGTAAGGCTCTATATGAATATCTAAAAGTTGCACATCCAGTGGAGGGAATGTGTGACTGGAAGCTACGCACCCCACTAACGTGAGCAGGTGAGGGTGAGAAATGAACCTCACTCTTGCACCAGCTCATGCCTAGGGGCATCCTCCCCCACCTTACTCTATGTAAAGGGGTACAACCTTCACCCTGTGCCATGTATGTCCTCCTGATGTTGAGTCAGTCCCTGGCTCCTGCACAGCGATGCAGCCTGGCTTCAGTTCCAATGCAGCTGTTGTTACCAACCCATGACACAATCACACCTTCAGTTTTCTGTGTGAACTTATCCTAAGGGGTATATTTGTGCTGCATGGCGTGGAAGGGGTAAAGGTGGATGAGCCAACATTGCACAAAAGGTAGGGCTAGTTATCAGATGTGGAACTCCATGCTGCTGTGGCCTATTTAGAAGAAGCCCAGGTATTTAGAGGTAACACAGAGTTATGCTGCGCAGACACATCAGTACAGGAATGGGTAATATTTTTGAAGCAAATATGCTTGGCAAAAGCTGCTAACAAAAAGAATCAGTCTTCTGCTCAGTCAGAACTGATGCCATTGACTCCCTGTGCCTTGATGATGTTTAAAATATTGCTGACTGCTGTTGTGTTGATACGAGTAATGCAAATCCACGCACTTTCTGTCAGTGAAAAACACAGGAAAACAAGGCTCCAGGGCCAAACAGTCTGTTGAAGCAGGAAATGTTTTCAGAACAAAAAGTGACTGGGTCATGCACAGGGTTTGTGACAGCAATTATTCTGGCAGCTCTACAAACAGTCTGTTGGGGGAGGCAGGTCAGTTCATCTCCCTTGACCTAGAGTACTTCTTTCCTGTATTAACTGGCTGCTTTGACTTGCTGGCTTTGGTTCCTACATGTTTACTTTTTTTTTTTTTTTTTTTTTTTAAATAAGAAAAGGAAGATGTATGGCAGGAGAGGCCACAAGAATCTGTGGACAGAAATGCCTCTCCAATGGCAATGCCTCTCCATTGGCAATGCCTGATTTTCAGTAACCTTGGCATAAGTCATATGGATGGGCTAGGAGATAAACCCCAATCCAGGCATAGGTCACTGTTATTGCAACAATCCATCTAGCTTTACACTGACTTTCAATATACAGGAAATTTTTAAGCAAGCAAAGATATCATGGGAGGTGAGAGTGCATCAAGGCATGGAATCCAACTTCCACATCATTTTCAGGGACTTTCCCTTCTGAGGCCTAAATCATCTGAGAACATTCCTGAGTTAACTAGAACACGTCTCTCACTCTGAGCTGCCCACCAAAAATCTTTAAACAAAACATAACACGTGATTAATGGTGACATGAACTCCCCTGACACATGCACAGCCAAAGTAATATTATGGTACAGTCTGTTATGCTTGATTAAACAAAACGTTTTGGTACTCACATTTGACAAGCTTTTGCACAAAACAGTTTTATCAAACTACACACCTGAGTAAAGAAACTTTAATTTGTTCCAAGGCTGAGTGTTCACGTTCTTTTCTCCTCTCACTTCCTTGTTTCTCTGGCAAGAAGCAGCTCACACCACCCTTGTCACAGCTGAATGTACATGACTTGTCCCGACTGTATTGCTGAACCTGCAAGGAGATGCTGCAAGTGGGAAAGACCTCACTGAGGAGGTGCAAGGATGGTGCTGTGGCTCAACAGAGAGCTTGAGGGTGACAGGACTGTTTCTGCAGCATGCCTAAGGTGCTCCGAGCATGGGGAGAGAGCCCTGAAATGACTGAGAGGCTCTGGGCTGGATCTGCCAGGCTCAGGTAGCCTCACTAGCCTGGCCACGGTGCCTGCTCTGTGGGAAGCAGATTTGGAGTTAGCAGGGTGAAGCAGAAACATCATGGGTGAGGAGTGAGCCCTGAGCCAGGAGTGACAGTCCTGGTACTGCTGGAGGAGATGCCCAAAGAGATGGATTTTGTGGCAAGTCAGTAGGTGTGTCTTGCTAGGATGTCCCACATATGACTGGCTGAAGTGATCCTATGAGCATGATCATCAGCCGAGAAACCAGCTGTCACAGGAATTCTACCACGAAATGACTGCTGATGAGTTCAGCTTCCCAGGAGGGGTATGAAGCCTAATTAGCACAAGTAAGGATCAAGACTTTCATTGGATTGTGTCACCAATGTTTTCATATGCTTTAAATTGTCTCAATTTTTTTAAGATCTGCATCCCAAAGTACATAAATCATTGATATTGTTCAACTTGCTTATACATAATCTTTAAACCATGTTTTATGCTATTGCCTGTACATCTCGACCAAACTGTGAGAAAGGCAGAGAGCGCAAGATCAAAGCAAGCAGGAAACTTATAGTGTGGCTGGACTGGTAAAAACATCTGCCTGTCGAAATGTTTGTATAATCACTCATGTCATGGCTGTCAGATGAGTGATACTTGTGTCGTTCTGCACACTGCAGCTCACCAGTGGTACCTGGGGTGCTGGGTTTTAAAGAACATGCACCAGGACTACAAGGCAGTTAATTGCAAGTGAGAGCCAAGCTCTTTGTACTGCTCTTCATATGTATTCTTTAAAGTAAATCCTGCTATATCTTAGTCAAGATAAGGTTTATTTTAACTAATGTCTTCTATAGCCCTAATTTATTACTTTGGGCTTTTCTTACCAAGAAGATGTTAAAAAATACCTTTCCTTTGCATCTTTAAGAAGCACCGTAGTATGATTTATGTTTTAATGCTTCTGACAATGTAAACTCCTGATGTACTCAGATTTGTGTAGCACTTAAAAGACAGACACTTTATCAAAAAGTTTGCAGGCATGTTCAATTAGAGCAGTGTCTTGAAAAGAAGAAACCTTGTCTCATTTGTGAGACAGCGAAGGCAAGGATAAAATAGTCTAACTTCCTCTGAGTAGTTTTTATTGCTGGAAATATACTTGCTGTCCTTTAATAACAATTTGGGACTTCAAGCAGTACATAAAAAATAAGTATTTAAGAGCAATCTTACTTTTTGAAACAGACAATTACTCAGCATGAGCAGCCTATGAAGTTTGCATAGGCAATATGAGCAGTTATTCAGACATACAGTAAAAGATCTCAGAAGAAAGAGAATTATCTTGCAGCACTTACCTTGAGGAATTTTTTACTTCAACCTGGCAGGTCCCTGTGTAGCAAAAATCCATGCTGAGGCCTCACATCTTCTCAGCTGCACCGTGTCATTATCAAAGTTCATCACAACTATGCTGCACCTTGGCCATGGTGTTCTGAGAAGAGTGCATGGTCCAATCACTGTGAATGGGTAATTCATGCCCAAGAAGGAACTCTGGAGGACAGATGACGAGCATACTTCCAGCAGCTTGTCTTGTTTTCCCTTTCTCCCTGCACTTCCCAGGAAAGGTTCATCAGCAGTTGTGACAAGTCCCTATTGCTACAGCCCACTGAGAGCCTGGACTGGGATTCAGCTTGTTGCCCAACACTCAGTTGGTGTCTGCGTAAGTTTGACTTTGTTTTCACTGCTGCTAGGGGTGAAAGGGACGTGTAGCACATACAGCAGAATCAAAAAAGGGATAAAGTCTCCATTACTGTGCTTCTTTCCCTCATTAAAAGTCGAGCTAGTTTAGATCCATGAAACAAAGGCAGCATTCCTACAGAAATCGCATTAATTTGAAGAGTAAAATAAGTTTACAATCATAGCTAGATATCATGGCAACCCCAGGCAGTCAACTCACCATTAATATTAGACTGTATTTAGATATTACATACACCTGCGTAACTCTTCTCTCCACCACTTCTTCTGTCCATGTTCTCTGATCTCCATGGGTCTGAAGCAATTGCTCTGCAGTAGCTGTGATGCTTTACGGGTGTAAGAGCTGAAGTTTGTGGAGAGAGGAATTAGCCTGTATTAGATTTGTTGAAGAGAGGAATTAACCTATATTAGGTCTGTTGATTTAACTGAAAAATTAGATATGCTTTAGGCTTCATAAGTTCTTCTTGCCTTTCACAGAGTTGGGCATTTGAAATCAAGATTTAATGTTGAATTCTGTTTTATCAATTATGGACACAAAATTGCCCTTACTTAAGCAGTGCAAATTCACTTGCCTTCGATAATATCAAAGGCCAGTGGTCAACAACTTATGACACAGAAGCGTATGTTGAACTGCCCATAGTGCAGCTTGGGACAGTGCTGGGAAATTCTACAGTTTGAAAATCCATCTATGGAAGGGAAAGGTTTCTGGTTTCTTCTAAATTCAATGGAATCCTTTGAACCCAGAGGATACAAACAGTCCCTGCCATTCGGAGGCAGGGGGCTGCCAGTTGGCTGACTGGTATCATCTTGCCTCTCTGTGAAGCAGCATCCCTCAGCTCCCTCTGAGCTTCTACCAGAGCTGCTCTTAACCTCTAAATTGAGAAAGAAAATACAGCTTGGCACGTGCTCTTTAAAAAGTTGCTTCTCCAGCTTTGGAGCTCAATCGTCTTTGAGGATGTTTCATTTATTTGGGCTCGAAAACAGTTTTTAATTGAAGCTGTCAAAGCTCCAGACTGAACAGTGCTTTTAAAATTTGGTGTATCTCCTACGAATCACATCCTGAGATCTGTATTGTATCAAGTTGCCTTTTTACAGCTCTAGGCTAAAAACTTAAAAGCAAAGCATTTTAAAAGGCTGAATGAAAGAAAGGAAACACAAAGCGGTTTGCTTGGCTCATGGCCAGGCCAAGGTTGCTATCTGGAGAATATTCTGAAACACAAATCACAAAATATGGAGACTTGCCATGTCATCAGTTATTTTTAGCAGAGTGAAGAAGAAGGAACTCACTTTTAAGAGACATGTAAGGTGAATGATGCAGCCTTAAAATTAACTTTGGTTTAGATTTGTTCCTTGAATTATTGGTATGAAACAATGATCTGCATTTTACATATCCCTTGTAGATGTCTTCTCTTCTGTGTACAAAAACAAAATACACCATGTTTTTATATAGTAAAAGCAGTAAGACTGAATAAACAACTATGTACTTACAACATAGTATGAAAAAGAAGAATTAGAATAATTTGGGAAAAAAAACCAAACAGTTCTACACATTTTTAAAGGCCTTGCATTTCTATACCTCATCAGCTTGCCTCATACTTACAGAAAATTTCAGAGGGGTGAAATCCAAAGTTCTACTCATTCAAATTACACCTTACTAGGCTGCTATATAGAATGCATTTCTGGCCTCTGGGCCTAATTCATAATACTGTCTTTACTCTTTTTCAGTGCTATGTTTCTTAATCTTGTACACATTTTTAAACTTTGATGGATCTTAAGTTGTGATGGCATTCATGCAGATACTGATATGCTCACATGAAGAATCAAAAGCACATGAAGTAATATTCTAGAAACTGATTTGGCTGTGAGGCACAGAATCAGACCTAGTGCTCTCCCACGGATGCGGGAGGGAAACAGTGATGGCAGCGGCAGCCACTCCGTCATGCCAGGTCATGGTCAGAGGGCAGTGACCATCTGTTAATCAGGTCTAGAGCTGTAACCCACGACTTCTTTTGCTTCCTCACACTGTAGCCCATGTACAATGCTAAACATTTATTCCTGACTTCTTAGTGTAGTCAGCTTGCTGCAGAGGAAAATCCCTGCTGCTACAAAGTCCCAAGTCGATTGCAAACCAGTTTGCTTCTGACATGTCACGTTGCCTTGTATCAAAATAGACTTTTCTCTTTTAAAACAAATTAAATGAGAAGTGATGAAGGATCAGAATTCACCTCAGGCAAAATAACTGCTCTGTAAAATCAAGGAAATATTTCTGACATAAACAGTGATTCCCAATTGCTGAAGCTTTTCGTAAGGCTGAGTGTGGCCATGATGTCAGTATATGGGCTGGGCAGCCCCTCCTGCACTCCTGACTGGCTGTGTTTATTAACAAGAACTAATATGAAGGAGAAGAGAGGAAACAGGAATGTAGTTTTGTGTTTATTAACAAGAACTAATATGAAGGAGAAGAGAGGAAACAGGAATGTAGTTTTCTCAGTTCTTTAGAAATTCAAACTACTTCCCATTGCAGTACTGAAGAAATGAGTCCCAGTGCGCGTCCAGGTGATCCACAGGCCCCATGGCACATCCAGGACCATATCCTCCTTTTCCTCACGCAAACTGAGAAAAATTCAATTGAAATTCATGTTGCTGAAGTATGGATTAGAGACAGATCTGAAGTTTTTGTTTTGTTTTGGTTTGTTTTTTTTTTAATCAAGCTTTTCTAGTAAGTTATCAATTGCATGCAATGCAAGCTGTCACCTTGCAGAAGCCTTAAGTGCTGTTGGCAGAAATGTTCCAGTTTAATTAAGCTATTACAAAAGACTGCTACTTTTAATGTAGGAGGAGGGCTGCTTTCAGGGATAGTTACAACAGAAACAGCTTCCTCCAGCAGAATTGAATCAGACAGGGCAAAAGGAGCCAGTAGCTGAACACAGTGCAAATAAAGATTGAAGAGCAGCCCAAAGAAAGAACAAGGAACACACCAGCTAGGAGGGACATGAAGACTGAGAAAACAGAGTATGAGCAACAGTTTTAAATAAAATAAGTCATGAAAATGCTAGATTATCTCTCTGACAATGCTGTGTAAGGAAGTAGCGATGACTGTGTGAAATGATGATTTGGAAACTGGAAGGCAGAAAGTGCTAATCTAAAATGCAGCCCACCTCATTAAAAATCTGAGAGCTCACAAAGTAGCTGTTTTTAAAGATTAGATTGTAGATGCACAGGATGGAGGAATTACATATAAAGACAGATTCGGAAGAAATGAGAAAAAGTTAACATCCAAAAAATTTCTTTATGATTCCAAAAGGTGTTGTTCAGACTGAATGAAAACCTCGGAGAAACCTTAGAGAAACTGGTGAACAACTTCCAATGGTAAACATTAGATTTCTGCAATTTGCAGTGAATGATGACATGTGTATAGTAAAAATCATCTTGAATGAGAGAAAGAAGGTCAAACTGAAGAATAAGGAAAAATATGTAAAGGACAAAGGGAAAAAAGCTTTTCTACAAATTAATATAAGAAAAAGGACACATGAAAAAGAAGTTCGTCAGATGGAAAAGCGATGGAAGAGCATGACAGAAAAAAACAACAGTTCAGATCCATAACTGGTAATGAGGAGTTCCCAGGTGTCCTTGCCCTGCTCCGGGGATGCGGGGAAGTTAGAACCTCATTCAGATTAGTTGAGGATCAAAGAGTTCTGAAAGCCACATAAAGCCATTTTTTCTTTTTAATGTGGTTTGGTACACCTCTCAGCTAGTCCCATGTATACAACTGGAGCTTAAAGAAGAGAAACGGGACAAAAAGACTGAGAAGGACGAAAAACATGAACAGGGGAAATAGAGCTATTTTTAGCTTTCTTCTCCCCCAGTACTGTGTCAAAGTGATGAAATGTAATTAATATTGATCCTCTGTGATTCAGAAACTGCCTGTAGCAGCTTCTTTGAAGACATTCACCACTTGCACAGCTGCTGTTGGTTTTCCAGGGGCACAGAACTGCAGTGAGCATCACAAAGCACGCAGGAGAGAAAAGGTACCACTCTGATGTAGGAACTGAATAGAGACAATGGTTTTAGCAAGTGCAATTAAATAGGTGCCTATCACAGAAATGCTTTAATTTGTTCAGAATTGGAGAAGGTGCTAATTAAGTTGGTGCAGCAGTCGCTAACGCATATGGCCATGTGTGGGAGCACTCTCCTAGACATATCATAACTACTCCAAGTTGTGACCATTCAGCATGAAGTTCATTATCTGTGTCACCTGTGTGTGCCCAAACAAAACCTCCTGGAAAACCTGTGTCCTGGGAAGCTGGAGGCAAGAAGAGCAGAGCCTGTGAGCTGTCAAAGTGCATGTGCTGATATATTTCTGCCAATCTATTTTCACTACAAAGTTGCCACTCTTCTTCCCAGCCACGATAAGACACTGCATGTCACCGTCTCCCAGCCCATCTGTCCCATCAAATTGGCTTTTCTCCCTCTGGCTGTTTTGTGTTTCACTGCCGTCTGCAGGTTTTAATCCCTCCATCTGATTAGTGAGGAGAAAAGCCAGTCTTAATCTGATAACAGCAGGATAATGTAGCACTGCAAAGATAGGATGATTTAATTATCTAATCATTTTCATTTATTTACTTATTTATGTGCTCTTCAGCACAATGCAATGTTTTTTGTTTCCAAGAAACTAAAAAGTTGTCCTAAAAGCACACTGGATTTAAGAGCACTTTGTGCAATACTGATATTCTCCAGTAAGAAGAGATTTATCTGAGTCCATTTCAGTACCATGTTTTTATGCTGGTGTTCCTAATGGACTTAGCCTGTCCTCAGATTGGGTCCTCTTGGCACAATTTGCCCAGCCTGGAAAATTCTGCACATTGAGAAAAATAAAACCCAGGCAAATGTTCTCTTATTAGAAAAAGCAGCTGTCCTCCAAATAAGTCTCCTTGTTATTATTTCCACAATGACCCGGCTGAAATGACTTGCAGATTTTCAAGCTGGAACTGACAACATATCTAATGTTTGTGTTAAACAGAAGTGATTTATGCAGGCCTCAACATTTTAGCTATTGGTCCTGGTCTCAGACAGATTGGCTGGGAGTCCGGAAACACATTTACTTAAATTGCCTAAGTAAGCCTATTAGACATCTTGTAAGACACGAAAATAGGTGTTTAATAGACCTTCCCTTTGTATGTAGGTGTTAAACCCCACTTGCTCACATCAGGAGACACACATCTATCACAGTCAGGACAAGGACAGGCACATCTGGGTTACAGATGGCAGTGAGCCTCCAGCCTGCCTCCCAAGAACAGCAATCCCTCCAGAGGTGCGGCTGGGACCTTCTCTCCTGATATCCCTCCAGTCGGTGACTCCAGCTGACCACCCACAGATGTCCACCTGCTCTAATGGCAGAGGGTCCCAGGGGTGGGGAGGCTGCGGGGGGCTCAGGCACAGAGACGCAGCTTGTCCAGAGTGCGGCGTGCCCGAGGCAGAACTCCAAGGACACAGTCAGCAGCTGGACTGACTCAGGCGCAGATCAAGGCCACTGCTACTGACCTTGGTGCGGCTGGAATTTGCACAGCCCTTTTGAGTGTCTTTAGCTGCTTCTGTTGGCAATATTGAGGCCTTTAAGTGGAACATAGGAAATATAATATAAAATTAAGCTATATTTTAACTTATCCTGTGGAGTACAGTTTGGAGGCTTATGCCAAGGAAAAATTACAATCACAGTGGGAATCTTCACAAAGAAGTAAAATTGTATTTTATGCAAAAACACACAAAATTACAAAGGAACAGCATATACAGAAACCAGGCAGAGTAAAACTGACCCTTCCCCATAATAACCCATGGTATCATAGAATGCTCAGGGTTGGAAGGGATCATCCAGTCCAACCCCCTTGCCATGGTCAGGGACTTTCACTAGATAAGCTTGCTCAAAGCCCCATCCAACCTGACCTTGAGCACTGTCAAGCAGTTAAGCTGCATTACCTTGCAGGTGGATGTGGACTTCACACGGGGGCTGGGGACTGACCGCAGGTCAAACCAGCCCATGGCACCTCCTGCAGGCTGGTGCTCTCTGTGCTAAGGTTTTTGTTTTGAGACACTGGACCCATCTGATGATCACCCAGTCTGTTCTCAACTGGCTCCCATGCACTCAGTGCCAGCAAGTACATTCTGCATGGCAAGAGCCTCCTTCCTAATGATTTGATAGCACTGAGCAAGCTTGACTCAGAACACTGAATGTAATACATTAAAGTCTTTGTGAAAGTTGAATAAATAGATAAATAGATTGATTTTAGATAAGTTCACTGCTGCCGGACATAATTATTTTGCCATTTTGGGGCACCAGTATGTGCATTCTGTGAATACTGAAAGGGGAATTAATCCAGCCTGTTTTCTGAGGAAGAAGAGTTTCCAAATAAAACAATTAACATAATAGTTACAATGAGCAATGAGTTCAAAACATTTTTTTTCTCAAAAATGAAATGGGCAATATGCTTTAAGTCACTTACTAATGGACACTTCTGGCAGTATAAAGAAGAACATTTTTTATCACAGTCATTGGGATTTTAGCTACAGTGAATTACTATCAATATCTAAAAGACAAGAAGATCTTAGAAGTTGAAGTTTCAAAGATATGCAATGTAAAAGACTATATCTATCATGAATTGAAAGTACAGGGCAAGAGAGGTGAATGGTCATTGAATTTACACAGAATGATTGTAAATACATTGCTCTTATTTTGGAAGCTTCTAATACTTGATTCCACTTCAACCTTTTATTAACAAGAATTTCAGTTGTCGTGTCCCGCCTCACATGAATGAAATTATTTTATGAGGATACAAGCAGTACAGCCTATTATTAATATGGTCTCACATACTTCATCATATTTATAGTCTCACCAAATGTTAACGGTTTTGTTGATGTTTCCTTGTTGTATATCTGCTTTGCACTGAAATTTTAATTAGAAAATTTTATACAACACAAGTGACTCATTTCTTAAAGCTGCGCCTTGCTCTGCCATGGAGCTGTGCCTGTTTCCCTGACGCTGTCCTGGGGCTGTGAGCTCGTCCGGCCAAGTCCCACAGCCTTGTTGACACCGTGGTTCAGCTCTGCGTCAACCTGTGTAACACCAGGAACTTCCCACAGCCTCACCAGATCGTTTTAAGCACCCTCAATGCTTTCTCAGCTCAGGAGAGATATTTAAGCAGCCTTTCATGTCTCTCACACATGGCAGGAAATTCCTTCAGAAAGTCTTCTGCCCTCCTGGTCTTTTCTCTCCAGGTTCTTGGCTTTGCACCCTGGTGCTGATGCTTCATGTGATGGTCAGTCAGGTGAGGTCAGACAGAGTCAACACAACTGTCCACTACTGCAGTTACAGATGTTGTTCACCTCGTTACAGAACTCCCAACAGCAATATCTTTCAAGCATAACACCGCCACACATTCAAAACAACCTCTTCCCCATGCCTCCTTTCCACACATTGCCTCTTTGTCACACCAGATATTCACAAGAGGTCCTCTCCTTGTCTGAGGAATATGGAGGGGGTTTTACTTTAGGCTTACACCGAGAAGACTGGTCACAAAGTGACTCCTGGGCCAGGTAAGGCATGCAGGCAAGTGTGGTTCCCGAAGAAAGATCACGTTATGTGGCTGTCATGAGGGTTGTGCTGTTTGGGAGGCTGAACCCCTGGGACGGCAGGTAGGGAAGGAGAGAGGCAAACGGGCTGCGAGGCTGGCTGTTAGACCACCTGGGATGCTGCTTGGTCCTGTGGCAGAGCACTGTGACCTTTGGATCTAAGAGACTTGTTGCCTTCTTCCTCCTCTGCGTTGGTCTGTCAGCCATGGGAAGATTTGCACTAGCTTCTACACAGCCTACTTCTGTGTGTTGGTAGACAGCAGCAGGCAGGTACCACTGAACCACGAGCTTTTTTCAGTGCATCTGGGCAAGCTGGCACTTTCAATGTTTGGACAAGCTGCAGTAATGTTTCTCAGCAGGTTTCAGTATGTCTCTTCCCAGACTTTAATGTGCAAAGCTCATACCTGCCCCAGATATAGACTTAAAACGATGGAGAAAACATCTGCTCCCTGAGTAGATTTTTCCAGGAGTTAACTATGCTCACGGTGAAAAATCTGGTCCTTATTTCTGTTCTGGTTTTATTTGGCTTAGCTTCCTGCTAAAGAATCTTCCTTTTCCTTCAGCTTTGACTTTTAGAAATCTTCTCCTGAACAGATACTTTGATTGAATCAACTCTCAGCTTTCCCTTCAACAAATTAATAATTTGAGGTTTGTCTGTTACTAGGTTCCCTGGGCTGCAAATCATTCTTCTAAGTCCTTTTGGAAGTCCTTTCACGTTTTTCAGAGTTCTTCAAATAAATTAGCCGTTAATGCTGGGCAGTATCCCGGGTATGGCCACAGAGTCTTCATCTCAACTGGGTGCAACTGAGGTGCAGGAGTGCTCTGGTGTTTTGTGCATCCTTGGTTTTCTAACCACACAGTTAATTAAAGCTGTGCTGGCCATTAGTTTGTGGCTGCGTGAACCATCGAGTAAAAGAAACTGTATCATCCCCACTTCTTCAGTGCCCTGCAAGCCTCCCCATGTCCTCTGAAAGGCCATACGCATCTTTTCCATTTTAATTAAAAAGCCTTAAGCCTTCAGTTCATCTCTCCAAAAACAGTTATTAGAAATCTACCTTTCATAATTTACTTTCAAGCCCAGATGCCTGTATTAGCTACAAAGTTAATTCTGCTTTGTATTTACTAAAGACAGTTCAGCTTATTTGGGAACTGGTTTTACTGGTCTCTGTCCATGTCACTGTATTTTAACACAGCTTATTCTGCAAGGCCGATGCATTAATCTGGTTAAGAAACCAGAACCGGTATTTCCGGCCTGAGATGTTTCACTCATTGAACCCCCAAGGGCATTTTACTCTGTTATTGTGGATTGAATTTATGACTGTTTTTATTTCAATTGAATCAGAATTGTTATGCTGGGGATAAATTTGTCCTGGCTTGTTTACTAGCTTATTTGAATGATTACACAATTGTCACACTCTAGGAAATAATTCTGCTATTCAAAGCATAAGGCTAATCAGAATTTTCTCCTTGGAAATAAAAGATTATGGGTAGACAGCATAGAGGAGAACAAGGCTATATTATCTCATGAAGGCAATCAACAAACACTAATCCCTTTAAGTGCTCAGTTTTGAAGTGGAATAGCGCTGTGCATGGTATAGAATTAGAAATCCAATATACAGAATACAAAGGGATCAGTCTGTACTACTAGAGAGGTGGACAAAGTAATTAGACGACTCATTTCATTCTCCAGTTTGCCTGTTTTGGTAAGAAAATGCTCTTGCTGGATTGCTGTTTGCACAGCTCTGTGATTTTCAGTTAATACTGCAAGAGACAGAGTAATTATATTTGGTTTAGAAGTGCTGTTATTATGTCAACGCTAATATTTCTGTTACCTAATTATCACTTTGAATCACCCTATATGAACCTTGGTTTCCTTTCCTTTCCTTCTTTCCTTTCCTTTCCTTTCCTTTCCTTTCCTTTCCTTTCCTTTCCTTTCCTTTCCTTTCCTTTCCTTTCCTTTCCTTTCCTTTCCTTTCCTTTCCTTTCCTTTCCTTTCCTTTCCTTTCCTTTCCTTTCCTTTCCTTTCCTTTCCTTTCCTTTCCTCCTTTCCTAAACTTCCTTTCCTTTCCTTTCCTTTCCTTTCCTTTCCTTTCCTTTCCTTTCCTTTCCTTTCCTTTCCTTTCCTTTCCTTTCCTTTCCTTTCCTTTCCTTTCCTTTCCTTTCCTTTCCTTTCCTTTCCTTTCCTTTCCTTTCCTTTCCTTTCCTTTCCTTTCCTTTCCTTTCCTTTCCTTTCCTTTCCTTTCTTTTCCCCTTTCCTTTCCCCTTTCCTTTCCCCTTTCCTTCCCCTTTCCTTTCCCCTTTCCTTTCCCCTTTCCTTTCCCCTTCTTTTTTCCTTTGCCCTTTGCCCTTTCCTTTTTTTTTTTTTTCTTTTCTTTTCTTTCTTCTTTTCAGTTTGGGAAATGGTTTAGCTAATTGCCACAGGAATTTCTTCACTTGAAAAATGCACAAGAAAGGATATAATTGGCCACATTAGATTGCACTCAGGAACATGAAGGAGACATGGCTGGAGATTTTTAGTACATCATCATTCATACAAAGTTTGGTGACCTTTCTCATAGTTGCCCAGCAATAAAGCAGCTAAGCCAGCCTGTTTTAATAAATGACCTGGAAAGCAGGGGGTTAATGAATAACGCAGATACAGGACTTCAAAAGTAAGGTCTTCACAGGTCTTGTCTTCAACATATCAAGCTGAATTTTGCCCTAGGAAAATTCTCCTTTCTCTTACAATATTTAAATAAATGTCTTGTAAGTCTATTGAAATTTAAACTGTGAATTAAATGCCTCTATACAGACTAACTTTAAGATCATCCCTGTGTAACCTCAGATTCCAGTCCCTTCCAATACTGTCCCTTCCAATTCGTAACATTTTGTGATTCTGTGATCACAATCAGCCTCTAGATGGTGGATGTTCTACCTGAATAAGTGAGTTGAAGAAAAAATTGTTTTGCCAGACATGTTCTCACCTTAAAAATCATATGGACAAAATGCTCCTAATACATGGATTGCTGAATAAGTTGGGATTGCCAAGACATTAACACCATCTTAATTTTTTCACTCCTTCACTATGCTGGGTTAATACAATCTAATTGCTCCCCAGCCCTACAGTGCTATAATCACCATTTCAGTAAAACGTTCACAACTACTCAGGTCTGTTATTCAGCCTACAGCTCTTAATAGAGTTGTAAAATAGCTTCCAGGGAAGCCTTGCTTTCTAAAAATAGACCAGGACAACGAGGTTGCAATTGTGCTTGAAAAAATTTGCCAAAAATGTTTATAAGGCCTGGTACGGCCCTAAGGGAGGACAGGGGGTTAGCAGCACTTGACGCACAACAGCTACATCATTCAGGTGAAGGCAAGAGTGAGTAGAAATATTTCAGTGTGTCACCAAGAAATGAGCTTCCTTGTGAAATTTATTGCCTATCAAAATAATGGATTGCAGAATTAACCTGTCACACAGAGGAACAGATAACGTGGCCTTGCAGTTTCAGCTCGAGGGCCGTGGTCAGGCTGGAGGTTCCTGGCAGCACGGGTGACGCTGGGCTATATGCAGCTTCATTAAATAATCACAGCAGAAATCTCCCAGTTCGTTTCATTTTTTTTTTTCCATACAATACAAAAATGCAGGAACTACTGTCTTCGAGATCCTTGTTATAACCCCAGGGCTGGCACTGCTCCCTGGGCAGCACTGGGCTGTGTGGCCGGCAGGTGGTTTCAGAGGATCTGGGCTGTGGGCAGGGGAACCAAAATCACAGAATCACAGAATGTTAGGAATTGGAAGGGACCTTGAAAGATCATCCAGTCCAATCCCCCTGTCAGAGCAGGAACACCCAGATGAGGTTGCACAGGAATGTGTGCAGGCAGGTTTTGAATGTCTCCAGAGTAGGAGACTCCACACCCCCTCCGGGCAGCCTGTTCCAGTATTCTGTTACCCTCACTGAGAAGAAGTTTCTTCTCAAATTTAAATGGAACCTCCTGTGTTCCAGTTTATACCCATTGCCCCTTGTCCTATTATTGGATGTCACCAAGAAGAGCCTGGCTCCATCCTCGTGACACTCACCCTTTACGTATTTATAAACATTAATGAGGTCACTCCTCAGTCTCCTCCAAGCTAAAGAGACCCAGCTCCCTCAGCCTTTCCTCATAAGGGAGATGCTCCACTCCCTTAATCTTCTTTGTGGCTCTGTGCTGGACTCTCTCCAGCAGTTCCCTGTCCTTCTTGAACTGAGGGGCCCAGAACTGGACACAGTATTCCAGATTCGGTCTCACCGGGGCAGAGTAGAAGGGAAGGAGAACTTCTTTTGACCTACTAACCACCTCCCATCTTCTACACCCCAGGATGCCATTGGCCTTCCTGGCCACAAGGGCACAGTGCTGGCTCATTCATGGTCATCCTGCTGTCCACCAGGACCTCCAGGTCCCTTTCCCCTACACTGCTCTAATAGGTCATTCCCCAGCTTATACTGGAACCTGGGGTTGTTCCTGCCCAGATGCAGGACTCCACACTTGCCCCTGTTATATTTCATTAAATTTTTCCCTGCACAACTCCCCAGCCTGCCCAGGTCTCTGGATGGCAGCACAGCCTTCTGGCGTGTCAGCCACTCCTCCCACTGCTCCACTGGAGCCGCAGCCTCGGTGCGCGGCGCGGAGAGTTTCCCCACGGCCTGTGCGTGGGCTCCGAGCGCCGCGGGCCGGCTGGCTGGCTGGGGACTGGTGGACGTGTGATGTATTTCGGCCGCTCCTCCTGGAAGCGCGGGGAGACACAGGGAATGCGAGCGGCGAAAGCTGCCTCCTCCCAGAGCCTCCAGCTAATTAGCACTGCTGCGGGAATTGTAAACCCGGGCCTCGAAAGTGCTTTAAAAATAAATGTTGTATTGTCGCTAACCAGTCGCCTGCTCTGGGGCCGGAGGGGGCCGGTCAGGCTGCTCGGCCCGAGGGTGATACGGGGAAATGTGTCCGGTGGGAGCGCGGGGCCTCAGGCCCCCCGAACCAGCACCGCAGCCGCTAGATGGCGCCCGCCGCCAGGCGGAACCGCGGCCGCCGCCCCTGAGCGCGCCGGGCGGGGAGCGGGGCCGGGGCGCCCCTTGGTCGCTTCTTTAACTTGACATGGGCGGGGGGAGAGCTCTCTGCTTGTTTATTTTTAGGACTTTGACAAATACCCGGAGGTTTCCGGGCGGGGGGAGTCGCACGGCGCTGGCGCCGCTGGCCCGTGTTCCCGGCCCCGCGGCCGGAGGGGCTCGCTGCCCCCCAGCCCCGCTCGGACAGACCCACCGCGGCTGCGCTCGCCCCTCTCGTCTGTCCTGCGTGCGGCACCGAGACTGGCTGACAGCGTTTAGGTAATTACGCGGCTAAAAGGAGAACACCATACGATTCACTTGGAATCTCTCTCGAGCACCAAATTGTGTTTCTAAATACAATTCGAACACAAAAGACGTTAAATCATAACATTACAAAAGCATTTTTAACCTACTTTAAACAACATTTTACACTACAGAGATTTTAAAATCATTTGGGATCTTTTTTCCTTTCAAGCAACACAGACTTAACTTGTGTCTATTTTTCAGTTTACCAGAGGAGAGAGAAGAATTTCCTAAGAATGCAAGAAGCTATTAGATCTGCTAGTTTATGAGAATGTCCACTGGTAATATTTATCAGCTTTCAGTGTTTTTGCTGTCTCGTCCGGAGGGGAATTCTAGCCAGGGAATTTGGGAAGTGTGCTCAGTTTATTTTAGTGTCTGTAATATTTTTGCAAGCTGTGTGATACTCATTAGAGAAAACGGCAAAACCAAAGTGAACCCTAAAGCAGTCGGAGTGAATACAATAGGAGAGAAAAAAGCATCAGCTTGCTTTTGTGACCAAGGTCAAAAAGGAGAAACTGAAGGGAAATAATAGCACAGAAATGTCCCAGAATGTAGTAGTTTTAATTTTCTTAGTATTAAGCTAAGGCTTCAGGGAGCTGATGCAGCCTTTCTGATAGAAGTGATTTAGTGTCAGAAATCTGAGATAAAACTGAGTTTGTGTGGGAGGGAAATAGATGGAGGTTTAACTGAAGAACATTTCTTATAAATTAGGACAACTGAGCAGAACGGCAGCAAGGACCTACTTCTGGTGGTTATGGTTCTGCTGAAATACTGAGGTTTTTTTTCTGTAAAGGCGAAAGAAAAACATTCCAATTAATTAGATTTATTTACAGCAACTGGGTTTGGGATCAAAATAATTGCCTTGAGACCCAAGTGCAGCTGCAACACACATTCCAGATGTGAAATGTAACGATGTGTTGCAGCTGACCTTATTTTCTGATTTTCAACCCAGAATTGGTCAGAACTGGTAAGTGGATAAATTCATACCATCCTTCGAGTTAATCCAGTGCAGAGTTACTATCACATTCCCCAAATGATCACATGTGTTCTGAGGACAGGCAGGGAAATAGCTTCCTGACATATGACAGGTCACCCAGAGAAAAGTCATTCCCTCGGGTCTGGGATGCAGGGAATTGTGACCCCCTGGGGCATGCGTGCTCCGAGATCTTACTTTGGATTGCAGTTTGAAGCTCAACCCAGCAACAAGTTACCACTGCAGACCTCATGTGGCCTACAGGTGAGGGAGTCCCCCAGGAACCCCCGTCCTGGGGAAAGCAGCCGGGTGTGCGCTGCCTCCCGCCGCACTTCTGCAGGCAGTGTGTGCTTCACACTTGGTTTTGCTCTCTCAGAATCACAGAATCACAGAATGTTAGGGATTGGAAGGGACCTCAAAAGATCATCTAGTCCAGTCCCCCTGCTGGATCACCTAGATGAGGTTACACAGGAAGGCATCCAGGTGGGTCTCGAATGTCTCCAGAGTAGGAGACTCCACAACCTCCCTGGGCAGCCTGTTCCAGTGTTCAGTCACCCTCACTGAGAAGAAGTTTACTCTCAAATTTAAGTGGAACCTCATGTGTTCTAGTTTGTACCCATTACCCCTTGTCCTATCATTCAGAGTTCAGGCCGTTTTTGTGTTAGCCTGCTGAAAGGCATCGTGCGAACATCTTAGTGAAAAACAACAACAACAAACAAAACAAAAACAAACGAACAAACAAACAAACAAACAAACCCCCAACTCCCCAAGCTAAGTTTTGCCACATTCCTCAGGCACCTAAGAAGACCTAATGTTCACAAGAGCATTGAACAAGCTTACCCGTGACTCTCCCAGCTTCTCTCCAGAAGACGGTGATTACAAGTGAGTATCTGTTTTTCTCAGTAATTTCTACAGGGAATTGGATATACTGTACCATGCTTGATGCTTATTCCAAACTAAGACAATTAGTCAATCTAATCAAGCTGATATGTGTAGTTTTTTTCATTCTTTTGCTACTCTTGCCTCAGCATTGCTGGACAGAAATATCGCAAACATGTGATGTACATCCCCAGTCTACTATGATTTTTTTACCTATCAGAAAAGTTTCTTTAAAGCTTCAGCTGGCTTAATTCTTCTGAAGTGTCTGAATGAGATATGCTTAATAGGCCAGATTTTTAGAGGCTCAGGTGTCTGATTCCTCAGGAAAAAAAAAGGCAGACCCTTTGAAAAGCCTTTTTTTTGGAAGAAAATTTCAGTGTGTTTTCCATAGGAGGCAGCCTGGGGTTAACGTAGACAGAAGACAAAACCTCCCACAGTTCATTAGGTTAGGGAGAACTGTACGAGAAACTCAAGAGTTAACTGAAATGTACTTTATTTCCTCCTAACTTGTGCTATCAGATGCCAAACTTTCTTATAATGGGAAAGGATTTCTTGTAGCATAGGTCACTGTACTGAGTCTCCCTTCTGTAAAAATTTGAGCAGTAATTAACAAATGGTCGTTCATGAAGAGGAAGAAGAATTCCTACAAGAACTAGTCCAGCTCCCTACATTACCTGCCCAGCTTATGATTTCTCCATTAGTAGAAATGTCAAACAAGTTGGAGATATTCCCTTAGGTGGTTTTAAACATGAGCCTTCTGACAGAATCCCAGGCTGGGTTGTAAGGTATAGTGTAGTGCTAGGCCATGCACCACATTTCATCCCAAGACGGACAAGGATGTTATGGGAAGGAATGGCAGTGTTTATCCTTGAATAAACACGCTTTTAAATTTGCTCCTTAATGTGTCAGAAACAGCTGTTTTACCTTTCTTTGAGTCTGAACTCTCAGACAAGGACATACCAGGGACAATATGGGAAACAGCACAAAAAAGGTAGCGCAATGGTAGGAAGTATAGTGTAGTGGGAGAAAACATGTAGTATTATTGTTCCTTTTGAGATATGGTGATTATCTTGGTATATTAATTTTTCAGCAGTAAATACTGTATCATGGTAACTTCAGAGATAGGATTTAATTAATGCTCTTCATGTAATGCTTTCGCATGTATAGGTATCGTTTTAGGGCATGTGTATTCAAAACATCAGAATTAGAGACGGTGCCCAGCAGTGACATCAGAAAGTTGAGACAGTTTCTGTGTGTCTCTGTCTATCTTACATCTGTGCTGTGAGTTGTGTGAATACCTGGTTTTCTCAGCCAAAATATAAAACAAAATTAACATCAGACTAAGAACCTTCATGTCAGTGTACAGTTGGCCCAGTAGCCGGTCACAATGATTTTGACCATCAGCAGTAATGCTCAGAGGAAGCACAAGAGAGTATGTGAACAGTGATCTACCCTCCTCTGCTTTCCTGAGTCAGAGCTTGAATTAACACTATGATTTTTTAATTTATTTTATTTTATTTTTTTTTTTTTTTACCAGTGGACCAACCCTCCCCGAATTTCTTTAGTGACTTTTTGACTTCATCTGCACTTTTGGCCTACACAGTAGCCTGTGACAATATAATTATGCACTGTGCAAAGAAATACCTGCTCTCTCCTCCTAATTTGACACCTGGTAATTTCAGTAGGTGCCTTGTAGTTTTTGTGTGGTGCGAGACAGTGAATAATCATTACCTTGTCACCTGTTCAGCACTATTCATTGTTTGTAGCCTTCCTCATTTGTCTTTTTCCAACCTAAAGTCTCCTCATTTGTTTGGTGTTCTCTTATACAGAAACTGTTCACTGCCTTGGACCATACTCACTGCCTTCATCTCTGTTTTTCAAGTTCTGCCTTCCCTGAGGTGAAAGAATGAGACTACATGCAAAGGCTTATCCAGCATGGATGGGGTTTTGTAAAAATAAAACATGAGTATAGATTATAATCTTATTTTGATTTGTTTCTGAAATGGTCTGATAAAATCAAAGGGTTTGAGTCACAAAGTGGCAGAAGTGGTGGTGCTGGGTGCTCCCTTATATGTAAATCTTAGTTGTCATGATGGCATAAGTCATGGACAGGATGAAATCTGAGCTCAGGTCCTTTCTGCCTGCCTTTGAGAAGGGAACTGAACTAGTGCCTGAGCTACAGGCTGATCTGGAAAAAGTCTCTCTTGCTTTAGCTGCTCCGGTTTCGCTCAGAGCTCTTTGAAAGCCACTGGAGTAGGGACTGAACCCCAAGCACTTATCTTCCCAAGCATGTGCCTCTAGGACTCAGTTAGGGAAATAGCTCCTTGCTCGTGCTCTTCCCTGCATGACCTTGTTATGAAGAGGAAACTGTCAAACACCCTTTATTGCTATCAGTTTATATCCTTGAATAAGTTCGGGCTGATGTCCTCCAGGACACAAGAGTTCAGAATCCTAACGACTCAGGGCTGTTTTAATCAAACAATTGCAGTTGCTAATTACTGAGCTAGTGCTGCATCCTCCTAAACAGTGCTAGGAACAGCTGTTCAGGAAAACATATCTTTGTGGTGAAATAGTCGTGGTGCCGGCCTCGCTTTGACTACTCAAAAATTTATTTGGAAGTTGGGAAGGAAGCATTGCCAGAGCTCAGCCCAGTTGTCCACACACTCCTACCAGCGAAGTGTTTTCCCTGATCAAAGAAAGGACAGATGTTTCTTAGACAACACTTAGGCAGCAGAGGACCTGTCAGCTTGGAAATTTCTTTTCAGCTTGCAAACTAAAGATATTATTTCTGCTGTGTGCAGCTTCTGGCCCAAGCACCACACGGCTCCTGTGATATACCTGGCCTCAGCGCCAAGCTCTCCCCATCCTTCTCCCTGCTGTTGGCCTCCTCCCCCTGGCTTTTGGAAACACAGCCACAGAGGTCTCTTACAACGAAGAAGGAAAAACACCTTTTAACCTATTGCCAAGACAGAAAAGGGCATGTGGCCTGTTTTCACTGTACAAGCCTTTTAGGTAGGTGTAATTAGAGGCAGTGTTGTTGACTTCCATTTGGCTTAATTAGATGTGGATTTGCAGGCAGCTCTCACTCTGGCCAGTGGCTGTTCCACATGGCTCTTTCTGCCCTGGAAGTATTCAGCAGCAACTCTCAGTGCTACTTTCTGGCCTCTTTTGAGCCTGGAAGTTTTCACAAAATGCACATGTTTGATCGCAGTTCACCTCATTAACAAGGAGCTGTTTCTGTACTAGCACCCCTGGGTGATCTCTGGTTACTCTAGCCAGCATGGGAGATGCTGGATCTTCCAGTTCCCCCTGTCCTCACAGAGGCCGTTAAAAACAAACACACACAATTCAGTGTTCACTGCATGAAAAATGGGAGAAAAAATAACTTGTTAGCAGTTCCCTTTCTACTTCAGGAAAAGGTTTGCATTTGCATTTAAAAGCATAACCTTGTCTGAAAGCACAAGCACCAATGCAGTGTCACAGGTTTTTGGAGGACACAACATTCGACCCATACATGACTCAGGGTTCATGTGCAGTGCAAGAGGAGCTAGCTGGGTTTTTCATGTCTCCATGACACATACCCTCTGGACACAGTGACTCATCTCTCTGCATCTGCTTTATCATCCCTAACTTGGCAGATGAAGCTAAACAATATTGCAAGGTGCATGTAACTCTTTTCCTCTCCTAAGAAAATCCGTGGCAAAATATAAAAATCTAGGTGGAGTATAGGTGAGCAGTGTGAGCTGGTCTGAAATCAGTGCTCCGTACAAACACCCAAAAGGCAGTATGCTGAGCTTATGGCAGTTGCTTCCTATATCCTCTTCCATTACTGATAAAAGCCCAAGCTCTGCCAATTTGAACATTTAAAACATATTCCATCCCACCCAATCCATTTCAAAAAGTTGTTGAGAAACTAAAATGAGCACTTCAGTGATAAGATTGACAGCTGTGGCAAAATCAAGTTGCCAGCTATCTTGTGCTATTATTTCAGTCTCCAGAAGTATTTCCTCACATTGCAGGTACATGCTTATGTTCATCCTGGTGAACTTTGGAGCCTGATGTAGATGCTGGTGTGGGTTCTTGCTGTGACCAAAGGGGAAGAGCCATATTTGCAGAACAAGTCAGATAGTACATGGGTTGAGTCACTCTTTGATTGTGGTTTTAAGAAAGGAAACCATGCTCCTGATTTAATTGTCCTGGTGAAGTCATGGTCCTGCTGTTGCAGTGAGCCCTGTGCTGAAGCAAGCACTGAAGTATGCACTGAAAGAACCCAGAGCAACCTGACGTTTAAGCAGAAAGAAAAGGAAATAAAGCAGTAACCCTTTTAAGATGACAGACTGATTTGCCTACCTAACATGCCAGCATTGAGCGCTGTGTAACAGATAAGGTGAGCAATACAGTACTGCCCAATGTGGAATAAAATTATTCTCGTGATAATAGTTTATCTCCCAGTTGATATAATGACATGGAAACAAGCCATGAAAACTTGACACTCGGATGAACCCTAGAGCTGGAGTGAGGGAGGCAGAGAAGAGGTAGAAGGAACAAAGCAGAAGGGAAGGAACATAGCAAGTGGACGAAAAAAAAAGCTTTCCACCTTTCAACAATGATGAGCCTTTCATTCAGGTTGTTCATATGATGAAACCATCCCCACAAGGGCCCTACCCGAGATGTCCTTACTTTTTGTCTGTATGAGCTCATGGTAAACACTTACATGAGGGTTTTTTTTTTTCCCCTTAGAGAAACAGAATAGAGAACAGAATGATATTTATTGATCCAGAAAGTCAAACTACAAAGGACATTAAAAAAATGTAGTAGGACACAATTTAAATTCTCCATTGAGAGTATCTTACTCTTCATTTTGTTTTATCTGGATAGATACGATAGCTCTTTTCCAATATTTTTTGTGAATTTTGCCATACAGAAAATAAAATACAGCCGTTGGGGGAAACTCAGGATATTGCAACGCATGGACAAAACTTACCAGGTGAAGAAAAACTGAAATCCTACCCCTTTTTTCCTTAATATATTCCTGGTCTGTTACTTTGGTTTTACCATGGTTACTCTTCCATAGCTGTAACACTAAATATATATATATATATATATATACACATATGGTAAGTAGTAGAATGAAGAATTGTCAGCTACACATTACAGAAGGAAGTAGGTGGTATTTGTTTACCTGACAGTAGTGCATCCATGACTGAAATGCCACACCAGAGAGATGTAGCATCATCATTGTGGAACTTTTAGTTTGTGCACTGAAGCAAATTATACTTAAGGTTGGGAAAGACCTCACAATATCAGTTTAACTGCCAGTTTTAAATAAAACCTAGCTGTGGGGAGGAGTGTTCTGGATCATGAGATCAGGGGCAGCTGTGCTCCTGAAAGACGCTTTCTCCATCCCTTCACCCTGGGACTTGTATTTAGCCTTGCAGGTGATTCATTTCTAAAGTGACTAAAAGTCCTGATGTAAATAAGTCAGTGAAAACAGGAAGACAAGAAGACTACTTATATTAAAAGAGAGTGCAGTAAGCCTGGGAAGCATCTGTATCACATATAGCCTGATAATAACATTACCTTTGGGATAGCTACATGTACGAGTACTCCTTTACACCAGTAATTCAACTACTGCCTTGCAGCAATGTAATTACCCTGCTTTCTCTTTGAAGGCTGGCTGCCGTTTCAATTCATTTACATTCTAAAGAGATCTAATTTTTTAATAATAAAAAAAAAGCCTTCTCCAGGTCTCAGCAGGTCTGGAGATCTCTGCTAGGCTGGTGCTGGCCTGAGAATTGTGGATAAATGTGATATGCCTAAAAAGAGCCAAACAGGCAAGTTAAGTCCTCTGTCTGATCCACAGAACCAGAGCACCCTGCTACCGACAGCTGTGCAGACACACAGCCGGTCAGATGTGTTTTTGTGGCAGGACAAAATATTTCCAGCATCTTGCCTGTGCTCAGCCTGCTCTCAGGGATGTTCATTGTGGTGCTGGTTTTGACTGGATGCTTGGAAATTGGTGGTGGGGAACAGCATCCTGCCATCAGCTGGTAATAAGCTGTGACAGCTGCTGTAGGTTGGAGACAAGAGCTCCATTAGCAGGTTGCTGAACACCTGACACATGAGTTTCTAGCTTTTCCCCTCAAAAATGCCAACAGTGCCAGTAATGGCAACATAAACAACCCAATGCACTGTGGGTTTAGAGGGTGTGCAGCCAAGAAGGCCTGGGCAAGAAACCTGTTTTCTGAATGGATTAGAGAAATACGTTATGCAGGTGCCTGTTCAGCAAAGGCTGCGCTTTCTGGAAGCAGGAAGGTCTGTGGAAAAAATGCAAACATAAAATATGTGGAATGTGAATGTCAGGAGTGCAAAATGTCTGTATACAAAAGCTGTAAAGCTTTTTACCTAACTTGAGCCATACAGAAAATGATGCCTAGTCTAATCTAACTCCTTATCATCCCAGTGTGGAACTCTGTCACCTGGACATGCCCATCCCCCAATCCTTTCCTTCCACCCCCTTCAGTTGTAGAGGGACTGTAGAAGAGTAGATAAGGCTGGCAAGACATTTTTAGATCATTCAGATTGGATGACATGAATTAGTACTACATCCCAGGAGTCAAATTAATGCTGTTATGGATACCTTGATTTCTGGTATTTCCCAAGATTGCTGTAGCTCTTTCAAGAGATTTCTTGGATGCACGTGGAAGGGGTCCACCAGTGCCCAGATTGCATCAAAATAATTTACACACAGGCTGCACAGAAAGACGAACTCTCTAGAGACCAGAAAAGTGCTAAAATGCTCCATTTCTTCTAATGTAACATTTCCAGGTGAAAAAATAAGGCATGTCCACTGAGACTTGATAACCTCAGTGACTCAACAGTTTGAGCTGTTCTCACTGCAATCTCTCTGTCCTTTTTAACAAAGATTTTTCACATTTGTGAAGGTGTCACAAGCATGATGTGAAAAGAGATTGTGATATATGATTTTGAATGGTGTCTTTCATTGCCTAAGGACCTTTACAATGGGCCCTCTGTGTCTGCAGTTGTGTTGGAGACAATTTTACCTTAGCAAAATAAGAAAGTAAAATCTAGGCAAGAATGCTGTTTGCGAGTCTGAATTATATTTAGTGCTAACTCCTTGCAGGCTCTATTTCCACTTTGTCAATAACAGATGTGCTGTTTGCAGTGTATGACTGAACAAATCTATTTTCAAACGTCTCCTTGACTGCTTCACAATCTGTTGCATTCCATTGATAGTGGAATAAGCTGCTCAGCTGGGAGAAGAAATGTGGAAGATGGGAACAAACCTGACTTTATTCATTCGGATAAAAAAGGAAAAAAAGAGACTTGAGTTCTTTTTATTTATTCATGAGTAAGTCAAATTAGGAAATCTAGTTTTGTAACTTCTGGCTTCAGGAATGGTGACAGAAATAATGAATATTAGCTCTTATTAGTGGCAAACTCTCTATTGATTACTAGTTATTTGCATACACTGTTTGTTTAAATTGTACCCATGCCAGAAGTGCCTTTTTAAGCAAGCACATGTGGTCTTTCTCAAAGTCTCAAGGCAACATTTAAAATTATATACCACAAATACATGCAGCAATTCTCAGAGTAATTATAATAAACCATTTTTTTAGTCTGAAAATAAAGAAACAGATTTTAAGTTGATAATTAAATGACTCATTGAGCTCAACAAGAACAGCATGCAGCGTTTAGAAAAACGGAAAATATTTTTTGCCTAAAACCATTACAATTTAAGAGACAGAGTTAGTTCCAAGGAATAGCTGTGCCTTATCCGACTGTGGTTTAATGACTGTCCTTTCCATGCCACCTTATGTCGGGGTGAAAACCTCTTGAAAGAGCTTTTGGAGAATGATGGAAACTTCTGAAGCACAGCACTGAAAGTGAGCTTCCCAGGGCCTTCCTGGTGAGCGCTTCAATAATTCAGTCAAGACAAAAAAAATTAGGAAATAGGCTGAAGTTATGGTACTTATCCAAAAATAAACATGTGGGTTTTCCTTTTAGTAAACTTCTGAATTTTAAAACTAACTACTAGTGCTTCACCATTAGCACTAATTTGTGAGGGTGGAGCTTAGAAAGGGGTAGAGTGTTTCCACAAGAGCCCAAAATAAACTGGTATAAATCAATTTTGCTCAGTTGCCTTTAGCTAAATACATTGGTTAATGCCAGGCAAGGGTGTAGCTAACTTTATTAACCCTATAAATGCAAATACATGTTTGTTCACCTGGCCTCATTCCTGAGGACGGTGTGGGTGTGTCATCGATAGCAGGTTCAGTGTGCCCAGGGCTGGTCTCTGACACAGATCCACTGCTGTGAAACAGGCTATGTTCATGCCATTAAATTCTCTTATCTGCCAAAACTGGGTCAGCTCACACAGTTTGCCTCTTGGGAGAGGTATGCTGATGCCTCAGTTATGGCCAGGCATTCTGCTGAGGAGCGTTCCTTGGCCCTGGCCAGCAGTGTGCCAGTGCTGTCTGAGAATTTAGTTTGTGAGTGTTGCCCTCGCCGTGTCCCCTCAGCTGCGTGCTGGGAAAGAGACCGGACACTGCACGTCCTGCTGCACCTCTGAGGAAAGAACAAGGAGGAAAAGGATGCAGCTCCACCTTGCCCTGGCTCCCTCCAAACACACAGTCACTCCTCAGGCTCCCTTCTGACACTTGGTACCATCATGGTTAAAATGTGTGTGGTGGGATGGCCTTTTCTGTTCAAAATTACTTTTCCTGTCTTCCATGTTAACAATACACAGCTGTTGATTCTCAGAAGTGTACAATTTGGTCAAATATAGATGTTCCGTGGCCAGCAGAAGACAGTTTTCCTGTGCCATGTTTCAGGCTCCTGCACTAGACCATAAAGGCAACAGGGTTCCTCAGCACATCGACTCAAAGAGAACACCAGACCGTTTTTGCCATGCGTGGAGTGACTATAAAGAACAGAACCATGAAGCACATACTCAGTTCATGTCTTTTTTTCAACCAGCAGAATTTCAACTAGGAGGAAATAGTGCCCAATACAAGGTTTTGAGCGAATTTAACTTAACCATTGATATCAAAACTACCAACAACTGTTTACAAATACACTGTGGGACAGGAGAGGCCTTTAGGTCATTTAGTGTGACTCCCACATGTCACAGACAATTAAGGATACTCTATATTGAAGTGATAATAGTTTCTTCAGGAACACAGATTTTGTTTTCCAGTAAAAGCTGTGTTTGAGAAAGCATTCAAACTTAATTTGGAAACCCCAAATGATGAAGAGTAAACCTTTTCATCTGGTAGTTTGTTTCAGTGGTTAATCACCTGCTTTTTCAAGCACAGTTCTATGGTTGATGTACCTCCCAGTCTGCCTCCCTCCCTTCATCTCTCCCCCGCTTCATTCCTGCTTTTCTCTCTTCCCTTTCCCCTTCTTTTTCCTTTCCTTTCTTTCACCACTGGTTCTTGACAGTTTTTTCACTGCTGGAATTAAAAACTGTTACTACTTAGTAGTTTCTTCATTTGAAAGTACTTACCTAACCACTGTTTGGTCTTCCTTTTGGTGAGCTTAAAGAGGCTGGGCTTGTTATCTTTGTCACTCCAGCTCTCCAAAAATGTAGTTGCTTTATCTTCTCCAGTTTGTTAATATTATTTTTTTAAAAATAGTCCCCAAACCACACATAGTATTTCAATCTTCACTCACCAACACCTATAGTACTTAATCAGTTTACTAATCCTCTCTGACCTCCCCTTAGCTAATGTATTAACCTGGTTTTTGTTGCTACAGTTTTGGTGTACCATACCCTCAGTCTTTTCCTGCATCCTTTCCCCTATTCGGTAAGTGTAGCCTTCCCTTCACCCTTCTAAAAAGGAAGAATATCCTTTGGCTATCCCAGCTTCTTTGAATGGGCTCAGATAACCATGCAATCAGAGGGTTTTGTCTGCTCTGTTCTCCATTACTGCTTATCACTTTTTCAGTCTTTGTCACTGGAATTATGATTTACTCCTTGATCACTTATGAAAATAGTGAAAGTCCTGATTAGTGAAGTTTTCCCACAGTCACCGATGATAGTCTATTTGCAGTGATGCTTTCCACAAATAGAGTCAACTTTCTATCTTATTGCATTTATGTTATACAGCGCCAATTTTTACATCAGTGTAATATTGTATTAATTCAATAGATCTATAAAAGTCAAGGATAACTGTGGAGCTATGGCACACTTAATCAAAGTTGTAATATCATTTTAGAAGTAATTCAGGTTTATTTGACAACAGCTGTTTCCCTAAAACCATGTTGATGAGTGTTTATTACATTCCTATCCTCTTAATCTTAAAATTGAACAACCGAAAAATGGTATTTACTGATTCAACAAGGAAGGTAAAAGAAAGAAGTTCACAGAACCGGGTAAGTGGATGCTCATGGTACAGGAATGAGGGCAAGATGGCACTGATGTTTTAGTACAGGGAAACATAACAATACTTCTTTAGCAACCCCTGTTCTGGTTCTTTTTGCTGCTTGCAAGAAGGACTTAAGTCTCCACATCACTTAAAGAAGGTGAGAGTATAGTGATGAGAGGTTTCTATTCCAAGTCTCCAAAATAATAACAATAATAATAATAAAAAAAAAAAAAAGCAGACTCAAGCCATTATCTAAAATTGTTCATACAAGTAAAGAAAGGGTTAAAGAAAAAGATATCAGATTAGCAAAACCCAAGATTTTCATTGTTATCCCCCAAAGGCTGTGTTTGATAACTAAGACAAATGTGAAATTGGGAATTAATGAAGAAAATTTTATGTGCTGCATGCTGGGTCTAATAATGAAGCATGGCCGGTTGGGCCTCTCCATGTTTCTGGGGCTGTAAATATCAATGACAGGAGAGCAGATGGACTGAAAGGAGTAAGCTTTGCTGTGATGACTGCCACCTTCCCACCTCTGGGGTTGTGGGACCCACCATGACCACCCTGCTCCTTCAGAGGCCTAGAGGTGTCACCCGCTCAGCCAGCCAGCCCCTGGCTAGGTCACATCCAATGTGTCTTTCCTGAATATCCCCTTTTCAACTTCCCGTTCTTTTTTCTTCTCTTTCTTTTTTTTTTTTTTTTTTTAATCTGGTTGTTTATACCTTCTTTTTAATGGAAGTCTGGTTCAGCTGACTAAGCTTGCATCCTTTGCAATGTTATTCTAAGCCTATGGCCAAAAAGGCAACTAAAAGAAAAACTTTAAACAACCTGATGCTTGTACACATCTGTAACTGATAAGGATATGCAGGCATCTGTCATTCTTCAGCAGAGAGTTACACCAGAAACACAGGACGCTTTTGTTATCCCTTGCTTTTATGTGACTTTCTCTAATTTGTGTTCAGGAAAGCCAGATCAGACTCCAGCAGATAAAAAGCAAAATGCCTCCCAGCTCATGTCTGAGTCTTTCTACCCTTCCCCGTCTCTTTCCCTTATCCCTTCTCGACTCTCCCCACCGTCTCCTGACAATGACTCTTATCTTTATCACCATCTCAAGTGTTGCCAAATGGAGAAAGATGGTGCCTTATATAATTTTTCTGAAGTAAAAAGAAAGGGTAAAAGGGGTCATTGTCAAATGAAAGCCTTCATTGATGCTTTTAAGTGCTCACCTGTGTGGTTGGTTTTGTTTATTTTATCCTCAGTTTAAAAGTTTTGATGGTGCTATTCTGCCATAGGAAAAAGTCCTCATGAAATCTCTGCACTTCAAACTTCACACAACATCTATTTTTTATCTCTATGCAGATACAGGTTCATTCAGTACATTTGTATTCTGGACTAGCTAATACTCAGGAAATGGACGTGGTTTATTTATATTAAGAGCTCTCTGGCTTGTTACCTGGGAGGCTGAAATACTTCTTCACAAATCACAGAATCCTAGACTGGTTTGCGTTGGAAGGGACCTTCAAAGATCATCTAGTCCAATCTTTCACCAGGTCAGGTTGCTCAGAGCTCCATCCAACCTGACTTTGAGCACTTCCAGGGATGAGGCATCCACAACTTTCCTGGGTAGCCTGTTGCTGTGTCTCATCACACTTATCATAAAAAATTAGTTTTGTTCAGAAGTTTAGTAAGTACTCTTCTCCTGCACAACAACTTGTGTCATGTAGGACTTCTTGGCTTTCCAAATACCACAGTTAGCCTTCAGCTAACTACTGTGGAGTGCAGCTCCCTCAGGGCCATCTTTTATCATCTTTTCCCTCTCATGTGCACTAAGCTGGAGAACTTGATAGGAGAAAAAGACATCTTCACAAAACTAAGTAAAAAAGCATGGAAATGTGAGAAAGTTCCTTTCTGAGTAGGATATTGCTGATGGGCCCCTGGTTCTCTGTAAGGTCAAAGTCAAGGAAAAGGTGCCAGTCTAAAGACTTCACATTCCTCCTTCAATCAATCAGCAAGGTTTAAAATTATCTACTAGGCAGGCCTCTCCTTCTCCACTCCAGTCTGGTCATATCCCTTTCTAAAGGAGGCGAGGAGACACCACCAGTCTAAGAATCAGACATTGGGATCATCACATAGCTCCTTCATGGGTATAGTTATGGTTCACTGGTGTCAGTACATGAAAACACAGCAAATATCTGACTCTCAGTCCAGCACTCTTGTACTGTCAGGCAGTTTTCTTTCTCTTTGACTGTTTTCTAATGTGGAACATTCAAACCACAATTGTCTGCCAACCTCTAAGGTACCACAGTTTGGAGGCAAACAATGAAAGTGCTTTCTGGGTGTATCCATGTTGTACAATTGCACATACAGCTTTGGCTAGGCTGTATTTCACAGTCTGTTGCCACAGCAAGCCCAGCACCGAAAGCAGCATATCTAGCTCAGAGCAGTAATGAGAGAAAGTAATGCTGAGAAGTAGGACAGGGTGGGTTGGGCATGGTGCCGTGCTGCATGCAGGTTCAAACTAGTGCCACCACCACAGGGACATCTGGCTGTACTCAAATGAATAACGTGTCTTCAGATGCTAGACCACACAAGCGCCCATCCTAAGGGTCCTTTGTAACAATTCAGAGTAGTAGATAATAGAATAACTATTTTACTAGGCCTCAGAGAAAAGGAGATGTCACAAATAGTTGCAGCACACTTAAAACAATATCACTTTGTTGAAGACAACCCAGCACCTACCACGTGTCTTCAATTCAAATTTCTGCTAGAGAAATATAGAAGCCAAGTGTCTCTTAGTGGAACTTACTATGTTTAAAACCTCCTGAATCCCACAGCTGCACTGTTTCCCACATGTGTCTCCCAAGCAGGCTGTTCTTCATGGTGTTCCCTGGGGATGTCATTCTGGATCCCTCTGACCTGTTTCTCCTGGCTTGCTTGGCTGTAGCTTGCCCAGCGCTGGAGAGTAACTTTGTGGGGTAGGAAGTTTTCATAAATGCTCTGTTCTTGCCTTGTGCTGGCTAAGGAAGAAGACTCTTTAGAACTTAATTTTCATTGACTTCTGTATATAGAACATATAACAAAGGCAAAGCATTTCACTTTACATATTCTGTGTTGTTTCATTACAGTCTTTAATTTTATTTATGTATTTGTTATATTCCTTTTTTTTTCTTCCATCTACTTGCATCTGTGTGTGGGTGACTACCATTCAAGGTGGGCCTTTTGCTCTTTAAAGGACATCAGAAATCCACCAGGGCCAAATAACCCTGAATCTGCTCTGCACAGGTGATGAAAACAGGGAGTATCTGGTGTTAGGGAGTGGCACTGGCAACTAACTTCCATGGAGCACTGGCAACTAACTTCCAGTTCAGGTTCTTGGTAAGCTTGTCCTTTAGGTTTAATTGATGCACCAGAGGAACATGAAGGCCAGAGTCAACCGGTAGCCAGCCTTTGGACTTAACCTCCCTAACCATGTGTGAAACCACTATTGTGATATCAAAGTCTCATTAAGTATTAAATATAGAGCATGCCAGAAGTGGCTTTGCAGTTAATAAAAATGTTCATCCATGTAATAATAAGACTGTAGTCTCATTACAGCTGTATTGCATGAAACATTATTTGTAGAGAAGAGTTCTTAATCGTCTACTTCAGTATAATTTATAGGGAAACCAGCTTTAGTGAGTGAGTTAATTTCAAAGAATAACATGTTTGGTCTTGGATTATTCTTTCACAGCTGAAAAGAAAATCAAAGTGTTTTGAAAATGATTCTGAAATAACAGAAAATTATAAACAACGTAGAGTGAATGACTTGTAACTGCCCCTTTGCAAAAGAGAGGAAAACAGAGAACTCACAAAACAGATCCTGCCTCCAGTAAGAGAAACTGATGTACAGACACCCTCCCCCGACAACAGAGGAATACGACTCCAAAACCTTTGGGAACAAAAACTCTGTGAGACTTTCAGACCTTCCAGATGGAAGTTTTTACCCTTTTACCCAAAGATCCTTTTACCCAAGAGACAGTGTTGACATTGCTAATGAGCGATGGCAAATATCTTTTTAACTCTCTCTGTGGTCTTCTTTGCTATTGTAAATAATATGCCTAATAACAGCGGAAATAAAGTCTTTGATGCTGTTACTGGCTGGGAGGGGGGGGTTTCAGATGACTGATGTAACATGTTAGTAACAGATATTTTTACATTAACATGTATAGATTTATAGACTTAAAAAGGAATCTTTTGATTTTCTAAATAGTGCCAGGGCGTGCCATACAAACAAAATTACGTGTCCTTCTGGCCACAAGCTCATCCTGGAAGTCCATGAAACAGGCGTTTGCCCATGCCTGCTGCCTGTTGTCCTCCTGCTGTGCCCCACTATGAAGAGCCTATCTCTGTGTTCCTGATGGCTTGTAAAGCATTGGGGGCTGCTGTTGGGTGTGCCTGAAGCCAGGCTGGACAAGCCCATCTCCTCCTGTCTCCCCTCCCAGGGCACATGCTCCAGCACCCAACCAAACCATGGCCCTACCCTGAACGTGTTCCAGTTGATCGATACCTTTCTTGTACTGATTGGGACAGACATACCAGACACACCAGATACATCCCATAATCCTGTGAAATGGGTGGTGCCTAGTAGGTCCAAGAGGCATAAGGTAATAAGGGTGCAGGAGGTAAATAGACTTTGTGTGAGAGTAGGTGAGATATGTAGGGTGATTGGGTGGGGTGAAGAAGAGATGGTGGGTGTTACAGGTTAGAAGCTGTTGAGGAAACAAGGGAGAAGCCACAATAAATAATGCTAGAAAAACTCACGTCCACAAGTTCAGTAAAAGAGTCCAAAGTTTTGCTGGAAATTGTGGCAATCTTCTGCAAATGGAGATGATGAAGTGATTAACATCAGAAGAAAATTCCGGAAAGAGAACATGGTGATTTTAGGGTATAAGATAGTGCAGGAACTTGTGCTCACTTAAGGTCTCTTTTCTATTATTATTGCTTTCAAATGCAAACACTCAGAGGAAGAAATAGATAAAAGAGCACCTGCAGGCTTCTTGGTTTCTGGGCATGCTTTAGTGTGGCAGTCCCTGGCAAAAGCCTTTGCTTTTCTCCTGGCTGAGAAGGGAATATGAG
Organism: Streptopelia decaocto; assembly: GCF_964273445.1. Classification (NCBI taxonomy): domain Eukaryota; kingdom Metazoa; phylum Chordata; class Aves; order Columbiformes; family Columbidae; genus Streptopelia; species Streptopelia decaocto. The sequence goes on from NC_138663.1 coordinate 22,148,139, forward strand.
AAAGCAAAGGGGAGGGCAACAAGTGAAACCATTCTGCTCCTCTGAGCTGGAGACCAGGCTTGTCACCACCACATTGGGCTGCATCCTGAGCCTCAGGATGCTTTGTGCTTTCTTAAAGCTCCAGTTGCTGGAACTGAGAAGTGAGGCCTTTGGTTTTAGAGAACACCTAGAAAAGATTGAGGACATTGCAAGGTTTAGGGCCCAGGAGTAAATGGTGCCAACCCTCTGTTTCACACTTTTCTCTTTCCTTTTTTTCCCCTAGTCCCAGGAGCAGTTGGTCAAACTGGCCACCCTAACAGCATTTGTACCTCCTGGGACACTGATGATTGAATACAGTGTTCAGGCAAACCTGTTTTGAACATGGGAGATGGCATCTCTAGGTTTAACTCTCTTTACCTGCTGATAGTTGGAGCTGTGGACACACATCTGTGCTTGGGCACTAGTGGCAGTCCAGTGCCCAGGTGTCCTTCTCCTGTCTGGTCTTCAGGAGTTCTCTGCCAGCGAAAGAGGAGGAGGTTTTTGCTTTCACCACAGCTATGACATAGGACTGGAGGAAATAGCTACCAGAGGTTGTCTTCTCTCATGTCACTGGCTTGATGCACCAACATGGTGACCTACAAAGATGGTACAAAGGAGTGAGTGTGAGGTGCACTGAGAAACAGGGGTGGGACACCTGAGATGCCCCACAGAGACACTGGCTTGGTAGCTGTGTGACTGGACAAAATTATCCTCTTGTACTAAGTCATCCCTGAGGGGACAAGATGAGAAACATGATGTGCCCCAGCTCTGAAGGGTCTTTAGTGCAGCAAGCTCCTCATACTGATTCCAATGATGAACGTGTGTGACTTGAGGGTGTACAAAATCTGCTTTAAAAATTCATGTTTCCTTTTTCCTCCTGCCCCCGGTAGCTCTGTGTGCTGTTTGAAAAATTATTCACCTCTCTCTGAGACTGCTTTATAGTCAAACAGCTAAACTATTGTTTTAACCAATGTTTTGTTGAAAGATTCCCCCTGGCCTTGCCAGCTCTTTTGGACAAACACCTTCTCTGCCATGCCTTGCACATACATTTATGTGCCACATCAAAGAGCACAGCCAAAAGGTTTTGAGATTATTATTGTCAAACTGGCAAACTTTAGATCAGCATGAAAGTCAGGCCAGGAAGCGAAATCCTGGGTGTGCAGATCGTGACCGGTCCTGGGCAGCCCCTGCACGGGGTGGCAGCTGTTTCACGTGGCTGCGCAGCAGCACCGGCCAGCCGCACCAACGCTGTGCTGGGAGTTGTGGCTGTTTGGGGCTATATTGCTGGTACTTGGAAATAGATGATTGTTAGGAAATTTTTGTATTCTAAACAGCGACAGCTGGAGACAGAAAGACTGTCGTGAGAGTACGGCTGAGAATTAGTGTAAAAAAGCTATGATCACCCAAAGGAAAAATTATACTTTCTTACTCTCCAGTATAGTTAGGAGTGGATAGGGTTTATGCTGATCACAAATGTTGACAGATTTTACCATCTTTCCTGCAATAACATAAAGTCTACTTTTGCTTCTGGAAACTATTCTAGATACATGACTTGGAGGTTAAATTTTAACTAAGCTCTTTCATGATATACAATAGCTGTTCTCTTTCTCATTTATGTCTTGGATAACTGTTGATAAATGTTCACATTTGCAGTAAAATTCAGAGGCAAAGAGGTGATCATCACAATCTAATTCAAAACAGAGAGCAAAACTCAGGAATGATAAAGCCTTGGGCAAAATTGTCATAATTTACTGTTATAGGGAAAAGTTTATGGTTAGCTGCTTGGATTAAAAATCCCTGGGAGTTTTCCACAGGAAAGCTTTATTAAAGGCATGCTGTGTTAAATATAGTTATACAACACTCCCTGCTCACATATATGCTTACATATATATTTATGTATCTGTAAAATCAAATTTCCTTGCCCATGTTAAATGACATTTTAGATTATTTAAAGGGGGAAAAATCTTTAAAATACTATATAATTCTTCGTATGAGTTGTATTGCTTTTTTTCTAACATCTTATATTTCATTCTGGAACCAGCCCAGGGGTGCCCAGTCTGGTTAAACATCAGCTTAGTGAGGAGAACAGGGCAGCTGCAGCTTGGGGACTGCAGTGGGGCTACAGATGTGGCCAGAGGTGAGCTGCCCCTGTCCTCAGGTGGCACCGAGCTCTGTGCCACAGGTTCCACCCCCTGGGAGTACACGTCACCTATACATGTATGTCCACACCAATGAGGACATCTTAGGCAGTTGCAGATGCTGCCCACGATTATAGGATGGGTCAGACCACATGCTCAGAAACACTAAAAACCCAGACTCACCTCTCCCCTTCGTAGATGCTGAAAGCCCATAGTTTTCAGTCTGCATTTTGGGCAGACTTCTTCAATAAATTCCTCAACAAATATGAGGAGTTTTTCTGTGAGTGATAGATTTTCAAGGCCAGGTTGGACGGGACTTTGAGTAACCTGGTCTAGTGGAAGGTGTCCCTGCCCATGGCATGGGGGTTAGGAACCAAATGATCTTTAAAGTCCCTTCCAACCCCAGCTATTCTATAATTCTATGATTTTGAACACAGATAACCCTTGCCAGGCAGCTTTTTATTGTCCCAACCTCACATATGATTTTTTTTCTCTACAAAGCCCTGGAAAATTGTCAGCTTGGAGATCACCATTAAACTGGATCAATTTTCATTTTTCTGTACGTGGGGCGCTGCCAGCAAGTTAGAGTTGGGCGCCAAAGATCTTGAACCTTAAGTTTTATTCCCAGCTGTGCCATTAACTTGTTGTCTAACATTAGGTGAGTGGGATTTGGTGGGTTTTCTGTTTGTTTGTTTTTAATTGCGTCAACAGAAACAGGCTGCCACCTCACAGGGCTTAATTAACATTTATAAAACATTTCAATGATTTTAGGATGAAGACTGGAATGATCCCACATGGTAATCACCACATCTAATGACCAGGCCCAGGGTGCGCCAGCCCTCCCTTTGCAGAGCAGGGACAGGGACAAGGGTACCGACCTGACGTGTGATCTGCTTGTCTCCCTTCTCTCCCCACCGTAGCCACCTGCATCAACCTCCAGTTTCCTCTCTCATGCTGATCGTGTTAAAGCACTAATTGTATTGATTTTAGAGCAAATGTAATTGATTTTCGTCACCTGGAGATTGCAGGAGAGCTCTGGAGTCCTTTTAAATAACTGGGCACCTCACATCCTCTTTGGTGGATCCAGGGTCAGCAGGAGCAACATTTACAGCATAGTAATAGCCAGATCAGTGTTCCAACTATGTTAATATTAAGACCATGTTGAAAAGATAAGGGAATGCAGATGGACGTGATTCGATCCATTCACCAGCTGCTTCATTGCTCAGCAATTTGGGCCCATTTATTTTCTCATTACGGGTGTGGGTGACATGGCTGACAGACAGACACAAGCAAGATGGTTCTTGAGTATCGTAATGTCCACATTCACACAATTGATTTTGGCTTCTTCCCTGTTTTGAACAATAAATGGTGGTGAAAAAGATTGTGTTCCTAGTTATGTGAAATATTTTAAATGAACTTTAAAGAAAAAAATGGTCTGGTTTACCATGCAATCAAATAGTTTTTTAGCCTAATGAATAGTGTCTAAAACTGCACTGTGTCACATTCTTGGATCTCAGATCCAAGCAAAATGCCCTCTAGTACTAATGAGAACAGAAGTCAATCCCATTTGCAACAATAAAATATGCAGGCTTGTAAAGCTAAAATTTCCTTAGTAAAGGAATTTCCTTTAGTAAAAAGACAACAACAACAACAAAAACAACAAAAAACAAGCAACAAGCAACTCATTAAAAGAAACAAAAAATAAGCAAAAAGAATCAGGGAGAAGTGCCACTGAGAATTTAAAGTATCTGTATTTGTTATCAAGAACTGATATGTAATTTTTTTGTGCATATAGATAGCCCATAACAGAGCCCAACTAGACACTGCTGGAATAAAAGATCTATTTACATCAGCCTCTGTGAAGAAGCTTGTAAACAGAGAAGAGTCACTGTGAAGATCGGGGGAAAAAAAAAGGCAACTATGAAATTCAGCTCTTGTGGTGCGTAATGTGGCTGTGAATGTGACTTAGCTCTGTGGTGCAGCCTTTCATCAATGAAGCTTAAAGGGTCTCAAAGCTGTAAGGAAAAATAAAAAGGGGGCAGGAAACTTGTATTTCCTTAAAAGTTTAACATGTGCCTTTTCAACATTTCTGCAGGAGCACCACAATGGTCAGAGCTGTAAAAGTGCAGATATTTCACAAATGATCCATTTATGCACTACAGAGTTTCAGCTATCGACATACGGACCAGTGTTTCTCAGAGCTGCTGGTAACTGCAAAGAGCAGGTGTGAACTGGGTTGTTTCCAAGATGTTTTTTAGATTGTCTTCATACCTCCAGAGTTCAGAGTTAATTTTGAACTTTGAGGTTTCTTTATTCATCTTAGCGTTGTTCTGACTTTCTATACTCTGAACCAGGATTTCAACAAGCTGTATTTAATTTAGCTGCTCCTAACAATTAGCCCTGTAAGCCACTCCTGTCTCCAGACCCATACCCAGGAGCTGAGGGCACCATGAGAGGTACCTGGGCACAGCAGTGACTCTTGGTGCCAGCTCTGCTGCTGCAGCACTGGACATAGATCGATGGACCACGCTTGACCAAGGTCTGCTTATTGTGCCACGTGCACGGCCAGCGCCAGAGGTGCACTTTTGCTGTTTGAGTGCTGGAGCACACTCGGGTGAGCAATGCTGCCTGCACCATGCCCTGGTGCACTTCATGTCAGGCTCAGATCCTTGGCAGTGGAAAGAGGATGGAGATCTTGGAGGCATCTTCCCAGTTTGTCACGTGCTTGTTAGCCTGCCTTTTGGCTTCCTGCATGCCAGCAAGGCAGAAAATGGTGCGTTCATAGTGGTCCCAACTGGGCAGAGAAGCAGCCTGGGGGTTACTCTTGCAGCAGCCATCGCTCGGAGCTGCTCTTTCTAGTCTTGAGGGCTAAATGCCTATGGGGGCAGCCGTCTCCTCCCTCAAAGCATGGCAAGGCTGCAGCCCTGCTGGCCATCCTGCAGTTCACCCCCAGCAGCACTTGGGTGCAGGCCCACAAAGAGAAATTGCTTAAAAGTTTAAAATGAATAATTCAGCACTCCTTTGATTTGTGAGTTTTAACTACTGGAGAATGTGTGTCCTGCCATGCTGCATCAACCTTGAAATGAAGTACAAATGGATGTCATTCAGACGCTAAATATTTAAAGTCAGAATCTAATCTTAGATACATTGTGTATGCTGTCATCTCAAAAAAGCAATAGAGACAATGATGGACAGCGCAGATTGAAATTAAATTCAAGCTCTGTATTAAAAAGCTTGCCCTGCTAATCCACATGAATGATTAACCACAAAGAAACTTAAGTCTGTGAGTTACAGCTGTGCTCACTGCACTAAGACAGTGTCGTCGCTGTCTTAGTTAACTTCAGTAAAGAATTGTCCAAAACCACCTCCCAGGGAAAGGACATCACCTCCCCTTTATCCTCGCTTCTCTCAGAGATGCAGCTAAACAATTAGCATTTTCCAGTTAAATGGCAAACAAAGAGTTTCTAATCTTCCTTTTGCTGGAAAGAAAGATAAAATCACAACCATAACCTAAATCAAAACCCGTAATAGCACTTGGGCAGTTACGGGCTCTTACTATAGATAGCCAGGTCAAAGTAATCAGCATATGAATCTTCACACACAGTGAGCAAAAACATAACTTGACACAACTCTCTACTGAATATTATTGTAATAGGGGTAAGTGCACCAGGGTATGACCCTATGAAATACCAAACCTGTAGCTCCAAAATAGCACAAAACCCAGATGGATGATCTCATCCTGTGCAGTATGTGCCAGAATACAAATGCAGGCTTGCAAGTGCTTCAAGTGCACACGGAAAGCAAGATAAGACCATGTTAAAAATAAAGGATAGAACATATCTTGATGTCTGAGCAGAATGAAGGATGTTAGACCTGCTGCTGAAACTGCTGGTGGTCTTTCTGTTCTCTTAGCTGGATTTTAAGGCCTCATTGTGGGCCTTCTGGATATCATAACCATATAGCAGCCTCACGAGACAAGCCTCAGTTCACTAACAGCAGCGATGAGGTTAATGCCCAGATCACGCAAAAAAAGATGTGGGTATTTATCCTCATGTCAAGGTTAAATGTTGTTGATGTCTGTGTTGCTTTCTAGTCTGGGGCTAGCATGGTGCAGCTGCCAGTCTAGGGTAGAGGGTGCTACACACTTTAGGTAGAGCTTAGATCAACTTGGGCCATTTGTACATCAGATGGGAATAGCATTGTACGTCATCAGCAGGTTTTTATTAACAAAACAAACATGACTTAGTTTAGACAGATGGAAATGTTTTGTATTTCGGTAAGGCAGACACTCTAGCATAAAAAATCCACTTCTACCATTTTCCAGTGAGCTGAGCCTGGGAGGGCCTGAGTGCCCATGGGGTATTTTGAGGATGAAAAGTGCATGACTAATCCAGACAGCAATTGTTTCCTTCCTTGGGCTTTCAGAGGAATGTAGCATTGTGGTCCAGCAAGTGCCACTGAAACACAAGGTGAAAACCCACACGATTACATGAAGGAAGACAAGGAAACCAGCCAGACCCACAGTAATAAAATTCCAAATAACATCCTGGAGGCAGTTTTAGAATTGTGAGCATTGCTATGGACCCAGATGCAGCTGCAGGAAACATGGATTTCAGTTTGTTTTATATCCCATGGATTGGCATCCAGGCTCTGCAACTAGCAAGTATGATCTCTTACTGAACAGGAGCATAGCCACAGGAGAGGAAAGATTAAGGGTATCAAAGGAATACATTTTTAGTTTCAGTCCTTTCTTCTTACAGTAGATTAAAAGGAAAAAAAAAAAAAGAGAGTTTTGTTCAACATTCAATTTTGAGGAGAATTAAATAAGCCAAAAACATTGTTCAGAATTAGAGTACTGAATAAAGGATTTCAAAAACACAGTGTGTGGTTCATGGTGGGAACCTTTCCTTTTAAGATGAGCCATACACAGCTGTATGAACACTATTGTCCTCTGTCCCACTGAAGAAATAGTTTCTTTCTGAAGTGTTCAATCCGTTAAGACACATAGGTGCTTTAAAAGCTTTAAAAAATGAAGCAAAGCACTCAAACTCTCTTCTGGTTCAAATGGCAATTATCTGAAAAGCAGCAAAGAAACAGGAATACTCGGGTAAATGAAATAGCTTTTGATTGCTTGGCTATGAATGACAGTAGGATTTTGTCCTCTTTGGGACAGACATCCAGCAATATGCGCAGGCAAGACCAAAGTCAGCCCCGGAGGACGGGTACAGCGGCAGCGACATTACTTGGCACGGATGGTTATCACAAGTCTGGGGAGCAGACGCTGCTTTCATCTATAATGGACGGAGAAATGCTCCTTGCCACTGAGCCATACAAGGACACAATTTGTAGAAAATAAAACCCATAAAAACTTCCTGATAACTGTGGGTCTGGAAAGACTCCCTTCTCTTCTGCAAGGATCATCAAACATCAAGGCTTCCACCATCATTTTTAGGCCCCATGAAGACAAAAAGAGGAAGGCCAAAAGACCAACTCTAGTCTACAAATCCACCTTTCAAGTTAATCATTCATCAACTGAAAGAGTGTCTCTGAAAATAAGAAAGACAGAAACAAAGACCAGGTAAGCACAGACCTAAGAAAACAAAATCACTGATCATTTTAGCTTGTTTGCTGCTGCTGTTCCTTCTCTGGAGAATCCCATGCTCCAGGCAAAGCAAACCTCTGAGAGGGGCTTGTGGAACGGGGAGGCTGGAAAGCTTCAGGAAAGCTGCCTTGAGCTGGGAATGAAGGGTGAAAGAAAGTCACAAGGACCACAGTGCTGAGATTTCCAGTACAACAACTCTAGTGACTTGAAGTGCCAAATTTCAACCCGAGTGTAAAGCAGAATTACACAGGACTTGCCAGTGGCTGGTAGAAGAATGGCAACCAGACATCCTCCTTTAAACTTCTGAAGTTGACTGTCTCACTGCTCTGACAGGTTATCACAGAATCACAGAATGTTAGGGATTGGAAGGGACCTCAAAAGATGATCTGGTCCAATCCCCCTGCCGGAGCAGGAACACCCAGATGAGGTTACACAGGAAGGTGTCCAGGCGGGTTTTGAATGTCTCCAGAGTAGGAGACTCCACAACCTCTCTAGATAGAGGAAGAAAAAAGAAAACAAACAAAAAAAACCTGCAAAAAAACAAACAACTTTCCCCATAAGCTTGTTTCTGAGAAGACAACAGACCTGGAAAAAGTCTTAAGAGAAGGCAATCTTTCCTCAAAATTCAAATTCCTTAGAGAGGAAGACCTCAGAGAACTGTTACGTCACATGCTTAGGTGCAAATGGGAAACCTGACTACAACATTAATTTGTCAGCATAAACTGAGGTCTTGCAGCCACAGGAAGCATGTGAAATAAATGTTTCTGGATCCCATTCAGAGGTTTGTTTTAGGCCATGCAGTTGCATGATACCAGGGCATAATATGATAGAAAATGGTTGCGTTACTAACAAGGCTTGAGAACCTGGAATAGGGAAGGAGTGGCCACAAAAATCTCATCAGTGCTGGTAAGTCCAGGACAGTTGAAATTCAAACTTGGAGCTTGCAGCTGGCTAAAAATCCTCACATGTTATGGCAGTGTGAGAACTTATGAGAATGGATGAATTCCAGTTTGACTTTCTGAACTCTCTGTGTGTTTTTGTCTATAGTGATGGCTCTGCTGGTCTTCAAAAAGTTGCCAGAAGAGCCAGCCTTGGAGCATAAGCACAGCTCAGCCTGAGCAGGCTGAGAAGCATGTGTCCAGCACAGCAGCCTGCAGAAGGGGAGGCTCCAGTCCGGCTGTAACAGACTGATCACAGAAACCACCTTGAGGAAGCACTATGCCTTCCATATGCCCAAGGTCCCCTCTGCCCATAACTACTTGTCTATAAAGCTATACCTTTATATAGAGTGGACAAAGGATCTAATAAAGAGTCAGAGAGAAACGTGTCAGTGAGGAATACAGAGTAGATTCCTGGCCCCAGACAAAAAAACAAATTCCAGTTCAGTTGGGCAAGCTACTCTGTATCAGGCAAGGACCTTGTCCTGTTATCTGAGATCTCTACTTGTTTGCTGGTGGGGAAACAAGCAGTAAACCCTTTGGCGAGGGTGCGATCAGCAGTGTGACTCAGAGCTGCTGCTGGTGGTTGACAACCAGCACCCACCTCTGAACCGCGGCTGGGAGGTGTCCAAGCCAGGGTGTTCTGTGCGCAGCTGCTGCTGTGGGGTAGAGTGGCTCCTATTATGCAGAGAGAAGGTTCTTGTGCTCAAAGGAGTGCCCCTTGCAGGGGCTGCAGAGGGGATGAAAAGGAGGGAGACCCCCAGTGAGCTTTTTTCTTTTATCTTGCAGATGAACCAGATGGCGGGAACAGCAGAAACCAAAGAAGGAGCATGAAGCCTTTAAGAATCAGATTGCTAAAACGTAGGGAAACTGAAGCCAAAAACTAGGCCTGGACAAAACAGAGCACCAGAGTGGAAAAAAAAAAGGCACTGAAGGAGCTCAGCCAAAAGGGGAAATAAGAAAATAAACCAGCTCAGTTCTTCAATTCAAATTTAAACTCCTCTGAGAAGAGACTTGGAGAAACTGAAGAACTGGCATTAAGTCTCCTTTGTAGCTGCAGCTGCTCACAGTTATCTGCCTGCGGCCTGTGCATTTCCCAGGGTGGGAAAAAAGGGCACCAAAGAGCGACCAGTGGACCCATCACAACCTGACACACTCGGGCAAACATTCATGCTTTTCTAACAGGTAAGAAAGGTCCTGCTGCAGCATTGCCACAGCCCACAGCAGCTGCTCTGCATCGAGTCACTGATGGTGGGGGACACATAATGTTCCCTCTGCACCTACTTGCTCAAGCCGGGCTTTCTGATCTCTCTGGAGAGACGCTGCTGAGCCTGCATTTTAATGCGCTTTCAGGTCCCAAGACAGATTTTCATCAGGCAAGACCTTGCTACGGGATGTTGTGCTACATCCTTTCTTCTCAAGAGTACTCTCATTTTTCAGAGCAAATGCCCATAGAAAGGTCATGGTGTCAGGCACACCATCTGCAGGATGTGCTCTGCTCCTCCATTTCCAACCGCAGACTGACGGACACTGCTGCTCTATCCCCCCAGGGAAGCATTACAAGCCGCTTTCCACCCCCAGCCCCCCGTTTCAGTAAAGATCCCGTGACACTTGGTGGAAAAAAAACAACGTTGTATTTGATTTACAATTAACAGGATTCACAAATAATGACAAAGAAACAGATTAGCCATGAAATTAGGATGCCTCTGTTGATGAAGGAGTAGCTGGCAAAGCACCTTTACGTAGAAGTCATGTACCTCGGTCCTAAGCAGTGTAAAATAACTTATAGCCCAGGCAGGTTCAGGAATGGTTATACATAAATGCAAGAAGTTGAGTACAGAACAAACGAAAAAACTCCTCCCAGCGTACTGGGCAGGAACCCAGTTCTGGTGAGGCTTTTCAGAAACTGAAGGTAAGGCAAGGCCCACTGACAATTACTAGGAACATTTTCAAAAAGGGGGGGGGAAAATATATATCAACAAACAGTAGAAGTCACTGCATGGCAGCCTACCGGGCAGGGAGGTCGGGCAGCGGACAGCGCGTTAGCTTGCTGAGAATCAGCAGAGTCCAGGCGCTTGGCAGGACAATGAACGAAGGAGTACAGATGGCAGCGCTTCATTAAAATGCTACTTTACTGCCAAAAGCTTGCGAGACAAAGAGGAATAAAGTTTTCTGATGTGCAATACAGCAATTTAAGAAGACGTACCTAACTTTTTGATTTGTATGGAGCTTACCTATATTGTAAACACACACTTTCTAACAAGTTATTTCCGTTTTCTTTGCTATGGGTTACAGTGTGTGTTCAACCAAATGCAGCATTCCAAGGCTCAAAACTGACTGAGTGGTTTCCACTAGACGGGTATATGATTTTTCCAATATCATACTAGTATTTTACATCACAAATACAATAAAAACAAGTGATGGTATTTCTAGGACAGTTCCAAGATTCAAATTAAAAAATCATCAGAACCATTCTAAAATAAGATACTATACATAATCAAATCATGTTAAACAGCACACTCTCGGCAAGCAGCTAATTACAAGCATTCTGCTGGTCATGTTTTTCACACAAAAGTCATTCAATAGCACATAAATATTTCTTTTTCTGATCCGCTTCTTTTTACAAAACCATTCATCAGATTCACAGAATTAGTACAAGTAAGGCACATTAGCATATATCATAAAACTCACAATAATAACAAAGAGTTGTAAAGTTTTAAGGACTAATTATTTCTTTGCAGTGATTTCTGAACCAAGTAGAACTCTCCTACATGGACATTACTCTTATTTCTGTCGCAGCCAACTGTGGTGGGTGCAGTACTGTGCATCACCGTGGACATACATAATTAAATTAAGAACCGTGTGTGGTAGCAAATCCCATTCTCAGATCTCGCAGGGAAATCAAACACATTATTCATGATGTTTGTTATGAGCATAGACTTAGAACTGTATGGAAGTCAATTTCCAGTTATCAAAATAAAAGGGGATATTGCATGTGTCTCTATGTTATTGTTTTCCAAGTAGAAATATTGCTTAACGTAGAATGGATGCTATAGTATTGAATTTACTTGCATAATGAATCCTAAATGCTGATGACTCAGACTCTACTAAATTAAACAAACTATAGGTCTTCCTTCTTCCGCCCCCCACCCTGGCCCCAACCAAAGGACTCTCTTTCCCACAGAAGATTCATTTACACACAACACAGCTTTTAATTAGAAGCATAATTTACAGTAAAAATTTTTTACATTACACCTCTGCTATCAAAAAAACATGAAATCTTTCATTTAAAGTTGTAATTATACATTAAAAAATAGAACACTATTTCCTTAACAGGAAGAATGAATTTGAACATCTTCAGATCAGATTTCTTTATTGCGGCTTTTGAGTCAAAGGTCAGTCACTTTATTCTCTAATGCAGCTGCTATTTGCTGTAAACGGAAGGCAAGCTGCATTTTTTGCGCAGCTGGATCCTCTTCAAGTGCATTTATAATCTGGAAGAAGTAAACACAGAATGTTTAGAATCATTTAGCTGAAAATATACGACATAGTTCCCGGACGAAGTGTCTGATACTGTTTTGGTTGTAAAGAGTCCTTTGCATTTACTCTGCACCAAAGATAAAGTCCATCTAGTAGGCCCCGTGTTGTATTTTTACACAATAAAAATTATCGTCTCCATTACTTTATCTAAGTTGCTGTAATGTTTCCCATTTTGCTGGGATTCAAGCAAATTAATAGGTGGTACTTTATCTCGTGAAATATTACATTCCAAGATGGAGGAGGCAGGGGGAAAAACGTCTTCATAGCTATTTGAGAAACGGTGCTTGTACTTACAATGCACCCTACGAGGCTTAAGGGCTGTTTACCGGCAGTAATTAAGGCCCATCCCCAGGAGCTGTGGTTGTGAGAAGCTCCTGGGTGGTCCATGCACAGGCACAAGGTAGAACAAGACCAGGTCCCTGGTGTCTGTGGCCAATAAGAGGAAGAAAATGGCCTGGCCGCAGCGTTGGGGAGCTTTGGCAGCTTCCCTTCGGCTCCCGCCAAGAAATGCCGGGACTCTGGCTCAGCACCACGTAGCTCAGGAAGCAAAGAGCTCGTTAGAGGAGCCCCCCAGCATCCCACATGCAGCCTCTGTTGTACAGAATATATATATATAAGAAGGTACAACTCTAAGACATAAGGGATTTGGAAACAAGAGCTAGAAAAGGTCAACTGTTATGAGAAGGCTTTTCTTCAAATAGAGTTTTTTAGGGCTCCTCAAGATCAAATTTCAAAGGTTTCGAAAGGTTTTCATTTCCACCATCCTTTAGGGAAACATTTCCACCAACTATTAGATTTCTCCATTAGAAGAATGTGTTACACGGCAAAACCATTCCTTTTCTAGAACTGGCTTTATTAATAAAAGTCAGACACTGTAATCAAGCAGAAACCTTTAGCTCTGTTTAAATACGATATAAACTTGCAAGTACAAGAACTAGAGAAATAGAGTTTGCCTGTCACTACCTGTGGTTTTCATTTCATTGACAATGGAGATTAATGCAGTCAATATTAATCTAGCCAATAATTTCACTTTGAAGGGCTGGTATAACATTTGAGTTTCAAACGCGGGAGCAAATTTATTAAGAAATAATTATTTTAATGGATTTGTTTTTAAAGCGTGAAAGTATTTTTACAAGACAGAGTTAATAAACACTTACTACAGTATTTAAATTGAGCCTAATTTAATTTGATATTGTTCCCTTAATTTAAACAATTACATCTAGCTGTAACTCCTCAAATCTAGACTAAATAATTCATGATTATCTCTGCTGGTGAATATATCCTTCATATAAATGTGGACAATTAGAATGTACCCACTTAGTCACTGTCAAGCCCTGCAGAGATGCAGAAGGTACAGCGCATGCTGGGAATCACTGCGTCAGTAATAAAGACAAGGGCAGCTGCAAAACGTTCCAATTTATGCAAATTAAAACATTTTCATGGAAAATAAATAAGCGCGATTAATTTTACGGAATGGTTCTTGACAGATTATTTCCATAACTCTGAATTAGCAGCCTTTTCATCGGATGCACCTTGTTGTTATACACTGATGTACGCGAAGGGAAGAGCTGCAGCTGCGCACTGGGGTTTGCTGGGCTGCCGCTGGGAATCCCACAGCACGGTGACTCCAGCTGCGCCTGCCACCACCTGTGAAACCAGGGACACAGGGCTGTGCAGGGACAGAGGCTTTGTGGTTCACGTGTCACCCAGGGTCCCTGAGTGGGTCTGCAAGAGTTCAGCCCGCAGGAATGCGATGCACGTCAGCTGGGGCAGCGCTGGGGGCGACGGAAACAGCGCCGTGGGGCTGGTCTGCATTCCTCTGGCTGCTTCCCCTGCCGACCCCCACTGCAAGGACTCACAGGGTGATTTGATTTTCCCTGCTTACATCTGTTTTAAAGCTGCGCCAGGCTGGCTGCTCCTGTATAGAGCAGCTGCAGTGGAGCTGAGGACAAGACTTGCTGCCTTTAGTGCTAAATGTAAGTGAAAACACGAACTGTGCTGAGGCACAAGACAAACCGAAGAGAGCTCACATGTGCTGCACTCCTTTTTGATTCAGCATCTGTTCTTACTTGCCTTGATTTAATTCTGAGAGTTTTCTGGAGGCATTCATTTCCATGGAAACCTTTGAATAAAAGTTCCCTTCTCTCTTTTTGTTTTCAGATTAAGTTTGGAGAGCCACAGCCACAGCCCAGCTACACTGGGATATTCTTTGTCTCCCTTTCCACAGGGCCTGAATAACCTAAGAAATGTTTTGGACTGCATCGGTGAGCCTCCTCTTGAACCAGACTATATTCAACAGTCACTCTGCTTTGGTTTACCTTGGGCAGACACTTCATTTGGCACAGCAAAACAGGGACAGTAGCCGGCATGGCAGTTATAAGTGCATCTTAACTAATAAAAAAGGCGCGGCTACATTCCTACAAACAAAACAAGTTTAATGGGTTGTTCCTAATTAAAAAAGCACTGGCTTGAAACCTGATACAGCTCTGACGAGCACTTCTTGCTCAGTGACATTCTTAAGTCCTAATTCTTAGGAATGAATATAGTAGAACTGAAGAGAAATGATTTTTAAACTGTCACTAACAAAACCAGATAGCCCATTATGAAATTGTTCATTTATAATAACACACCTTTGACCACTGTAATTGCCAAGCAAGGTGTATAATTGCAAAGTTAGAGCTTTCTGCTCAGCGTTGATTTTACCCGATTATCCACAGAATTCCAGAAGTTGTTCCTTCAGACTGATGTTAGCCTTCATAACTTTTTACCATTAATATTATTAAAAAATAAAAACAGAAGCTGCAACTTACCTCATCATAGTATTTGTTAGTGTACTGGTAGAGTTGGTGTAGAGCCACAAGCGTATTTAAGGAATCGGTATGTGCCTGTTAAACAACACAAGCGAGCAGCAAACATGTCAAAATAGGATCACAGACAGCTAAAAGTTACGCACATGCACGACTGCTGGATACAATACATAATATTTCCAAATGCAAACTCTGCATCTTGTAACTTTTGTTAAATGACAGTGGGGCAGAAAAAAGGGGTGAGAAAACTTTTGTTTGGTGATTTTCAGATCAAGACTTTCCCACTGGTGTTTCTCCAGCCTGTCCACAAGTCTAACACTGGAGGTGGAAAGTATTTTGAACTGTGAACATCAAACCACAGACTACAGCTGAAACATCTGTTAACAACATGGGTGTGTATAACTAAAGCATTTAGTGAGTACAATCTACGTATTGTAGAGATATTAAACATTGGTTCTCTCACTGTCATGGCTGTTTGAAATCCTTTCTCCAGCTCTTTTTAACTCTTTGAAATTATTCACACCTCACTTCAGCAAAGGTGTAACCCATCAAGATCACGAGCGCATGTACGTTATGAAAAAGCCATCTGAATCACAAAGATGGAAAGGGGGAGAGAGAGAGACAGAGACAAAAGACTTTAAATGGAGCAGGAAATAACCCTTCAGTTACCTCTTCCTCCCTCCTCCTCTGACGTTTAACTTATTTAGTGAATGTGCTCTACCTGTCTAAACAGATGTTTTTCATTCAAACGCATAAGATTCAAATCTCTAGCAACATCTTTAGTCTTTCAAGTTAGTTAAGAAAATGAAGAATTGCAAAATATTGCTACTGGCATAAATGATTACCCAAGGCATAAAACAGCACAGATACATCCATCTTTCCTTGCTCTATAAAAGTCACTTCCAGAGCTGTTCAAAATTTGCAATGTTCGATCAATCCTTCCATATTCATTTTTATCATAATTTTGAATGTAAACAGAAAGGAACAACATGTGCTGCTGATATTAAAACATTACTTCGAATTTACTTTTAATCACTAAATGTTTTAATTTTATATACATCTCAATTTATGTAATAAGTAAAGTGAACTGGAAAATGAAATGTCACTGCAGATGAGTTTCGAGTGAATGACTGAAAATAGAAATGCTCTCATGAGAATGTTGATCTGCAAAATGTTAGGTCCTAAGGGCACTGAAATAAACAAACCACAAAAAATTCTCCAAACATCCTCCTTGCTCTAGAACTCTTCAACTAAATTAAGCAAATGAGCAAAGCAGCCAGTAAATACACTGTCTCTTTGCTCATGCTAAATAACACCTTTTAACACTGGTGAGGGCCTCTCCTGGTTCTCTCAGTTAAATCGAGTGCTGCAAAGGCAGAAGCCTGCTCTAGCTAAGCTGAGCTGCAGAGCAGACCAGGCTCTTTGAAGACTGAAGCAGATTTTGTGGTGTCTTTGCTCCACCAGTCTCCAACCAGACTCTCCAGCTAGCAACCACCCCCCTTGCTCTTCTCTGTGAGAGGTGACCCCCAGTCACCTATAATGCAAAAAAGAAAAAGTGCCTCTACGTGAGCACATGGTGATCTTCTCACATGCAGCATAAAGCAGAGGTATTGCCCTCATACAGACAGCTCTGAAATGGGCTATAGTTAACGTATGTGCCTTGTCGTTCATTTCTGGAGCCTAATTTTTGCTGCGGTAGCACTCTGAATTCCACTATTATTATAATACTTGTTATCAGTATGATCAATGCTAAAAATCCTCTATATGCTGTGGAGAGAAAACACAATTCAAGAGCACTATAATTTTTCCACAAAAGGTGTGAAAAAATCCAAACACTTCGCTCTGGCACCTACATCACTCGGACAGATGAGTGATGATAACCATTCTTGGTTCCATTCAATAATCAACACTTCAAAGGGCTAAAAGGCATGACTACACTAAGCAGGAGTATTTCAGAGATGTCTGAAATAACCCATTTGATGTTTGCACATAAAATAAACCCGATTGTTGAGGTAGAAAGAGAAGACAAACAGTGCTATACTTGGCTCTAATTTCAGGATAAGAAAATGAAATTTATTCTTACCCGAGAAATCTCTGCTAGATGGGTATTCATATCTTGGTCACTAACTGGCACCATCTGACGAATACCTTTGTAGTAACTGCAACAAATGAGAACAAACTTTCAATTAGGTGAAATACACTCTGGCTTTCTAGTAATTCCATATTTCAATTTTGCAATTATTTTAAACAAGCTTCCTAATAATGCAAGAGATGTTCTGTCACAACAGACCGATGATTCCTTCAGTAATCCTGTCTCCCAGCAGTCATTAGTACCTTCGCAACAGAAGCAAATCGCATCTGATTGTACAGGGCCAAGCAACAGGAAATAAATCTATTTATAATTGCAGCTGATGATTATTTTAGGTCTTCAAACTTTTGAAGTCATCAGCTAGCAAGAGTGTTGTCCTGTGGCAGAACTTCTGTGGTATTCACAGAATTTCCAATTGGTAAATGGGGGAAGTCAGAGATGGAAAAGAAAACAAAGGTGTTTGTGAAAATGTTTTCAGGATTTGATCTCGACTGAGCTATGGAAGTGCAGCACTGGTTAGACAGATCGTATGGGTGACAGCGACTGCCATGGAAAACAGCATCATCTTTTCTCCTGAATAAATGTATCCATCAATCTATCCATCTGTCTGCACAGACATGAGCACAGGCTGGGTCATAACAGTGATCCATTTCAACCCTGCCATCGTCGCCACCAAGGGAACATTTTAACATTCAGGTGTAAATTTTTTAACAATTGACAGTTGACTATGACTGCCTCAGCATTTGCCTTTCCTCTTACTGAGTACGTTCACATGGGCTTAAGGCCCTAACAACTCCAAATCAACATGAAAAGAGTCTATACTTACTCTTCCACCATTTTCTTATAGTTAGAGATTTCTTTTGCATAAAGTAATTTATTACTCGGAGAATCCTGAAAAATTTATAAGAGAGAGAAATTGTGTTGATTTATTTTGTAGGAAGCAACAAAAAGGCAAGAATCTAAGATCGAGCTTTACATTGACATGCACTTGAGCTTTACAGATATTAACATTTGGATGCTTGTTATTAACATCTACCTTGGTACATGGGTGGGATGATTTGTATTAAAAGGATAAAGTTTACACACAGCATTACTGTTGAGTTTTACAAATATATCAGTGCAAGATAATACTAAATATTATTCATGGACATGAATTAATCAGTTCTTAAACTTGCTTTTTATGAAAGAAGCTGGTATTTTCTCCTTTTTAGAAATACCAATTGGCAGATGACACAGTAACACTGACATGTTCACCAACCTGTTAAGTGGTGAAACGCTAACTTCATTATAAAACAAAAAAGAAATGATCAAGGCTGTATCTCCTCAGAGAATGGGTATTGTCTATGAGGATGCCCTTTGTCTTGTCAGGCATGACTGCAGTCAAGATGTAGAATGCAAATCACTTACTCTGCTTAATTTGTGCTCTGTTCTTGTGCAAGCATCCATGAAAGTCTGTGCGATGACTGACAAGGAAGCATCCACTACTTCATGAACATGAACATCAAAGATGAAATGGGGATTTTTCAGTATGTTTACCCAGAATCTAAGAGGCAGGCTGTAAAGCAAGAAAGAAAATAAATAATCCTTTTTACACAATAAATATTCTACAATAAGCACATCACATGAAATTAAGTATGGGTTTTGCATTTTTGCCTCCTCACAACAGTGAAGCTTGATTTTATGTCAACATTTATACAAGCTATCTGGTGTCTGGTTTCCATGCCTGAAAGCCAAGTCTTTACAGAAAAACTCATATGAGAAAAATCTTGAGTGCCCCAGAACAGCAAGAGAACATGTCTGTGTGATTAGAGAAACTACCCGAGTAGCATTTATGAGATTTTGTGCTTTGACAGGTAAATCTAGTCCAATTTGCTTTCCTCTTCTCAGAGAAAAGCAAAACAAAACAAAAAGTAAAGCAGTAAATCTGCCATCGAAAACCCCAGAGGTAGGCTGGTTTCATTTCTGCAGCTTCTAGGCTTAGGGGAATCCTTTTGGTCATATAAACATATTATCTCAGTTAAAATGATTCCGTGAATTATAAATGAAATTTACTTTGATTTGTGCTAAGAGTGCCAGTACATACTTGAGAATCACACTCTCATTTCTCTGCAATGCAATTATTATTCTGTTCATACCGTACCTGTTTGTTTTCCAGATGTGAATGGTATCTTCATCCTTGATGTCATGTTTTTCTGCTTGTTCATCAAGGAAGTCAAAGAAGTATTTCACAGCTGGTGGCACCACATGGTTCGAATTGAGCACACTATGAAAGAAGTTATCTACAAACTGCTGAAGGGTCCCCTAAAGGAAAATTTTTAAAAATCTATTACATTTGTGTTGCAGGCTGAACTCAGTGCCACCCTAGAATATTTTATTCTCTTTAACACTAACAGCCCAGTCTAGTTGCAGTCACTGATGGCCTTCATTCTGAGCGCTAAGGGTAACGGGTGACAAAAAACAAGGAACTTAATGCAGTGGCCTTGCCAACTGCCAACACAATAACGGCCTTCAAGAGAACAATTTTATGTTCTAACCTGAAAGGTTGTGACTTCATCGACTATTCTATTGTTTGCACAGAAAGGTGTGCTTTCTGCTTGACAAAAGAAGCAGAAACTGGTCGCTAAGTATACAATACATTTACACTTCAGGGTTGTTTTGCACAAAAAATAATTGTTAGCCATTTTTTAATGGATTTGCCACTTGCCACCTCCAGTTTCTCAGACTCCAGAGCACCATGCAATTTGTAGAAAGAGACTAAGAAGAAAAAGTACCAATGAGCACTTGACCTTTTTTTTAAGGGCAAGCACCCATCTGTCATCAGACTGCCAGTCTGGCCCAGCTCCACCGAGCCCAAGGAGTGAAGTATCCCAGGAGGGCTGTGTGCTTGGTTGGATTCCTGCATCTGCCTGGACCTTAGAGACTGTGACCTCAGAGAATGTCCCCTTGTTTTAGAGATGACCCTGTTGAGGCCACATGAAGTTTTTCCCTGCTCAGCTGGTTGGCCCTACGGACATATTTAGAAATCATAGAATCATTTTGGTTGGAAGAGACCCTCAAGATCATTGAATCCAACTGTTAACCTAACACTGTCACTAAACCATGTCCCTAAGAACCTCATCTACACATCTTTTAAATACCTCCAGGGATGGTGTCTCAATCACTTCCCTGGGCAGCCTGTTCCAATGCCTGACAACCCTTTCTGTGAATACTTCTTTTCTTAATATCCAATCTAAACCTCTCCTGGCACAACTTGAGGCCATCTCCTCTCATCCTATCACTTGCTACTTGGGAGAAGAGACCAACACCCACCTCAATACAACCTCCTTTCAGGTAGCTGTAGAGAGTGAGAAGGTCTGCCCTCAACTTCCTTTTCTCCAGGCAAAACAACCCAAATTCCATCATCCGCTCCTCGTTATGACTTGTGCTCCAGACCCTTCATCAGCTTCAAGGGCTGCATCTGCTTTCTCGCTGTCACTCCAGCTGCCAGACCCAGAACAGGGAAGGGACCGAGAAGGCAGGGAGCCCTGTGCCACTCTGCTGTCAGCAAGGACACACTGACAGTCCTTGGGTTCTAGGGGTGGTTGTGGTTCCAGCCATCACACCTCACCAGCTCCATACGAGTTAGGAAATCTCCAGACTGGTAATAATCCATAAACTGGCTACTGGGAATAGAAAAGGGCTGGCTACATCTTGCTGGTAATTTGTCCTGTCATCTATACACAGACTGTCCTTCACATCCACTTTCATACCCAGACAAATGGCCCTAGCTGAGGGTAGATCACCCTCATTTTCACAAGGAGCCTGGCTTTAGGGTCATTAAACACATTATCCTAAATTCTTTCTGCAAGGAGGAGTGCATCACAAAATTATTTTGATTGTGATCCATTCTGCAGTATCAGCACCAAAAATACTCTAAAGAGACTACTATTATTTGAAAACACTTTGATTATTTTTCTAGATTATACCACATCATGGGTCACAAACAAAACCAGGGAAATATGTGGCTTTGTAGCAGTTTATAAAGTATTTGGTTCACAAGAAAACCCAACCAATATTATCTAAACAGGTGGCACAGAAAAGAATATCCATCTTTGTCTTGCAAGAAAAATCTTTCTTTAACGAGCACAAAATCATGGTTCTCAGCTTTGATCAGGAGTTATACTTTATGTCTTTCCCAGTAATGTTCCTCGGGGCATATTAATCACCTGAAGCCCTGAACGCCAGCTTGTATGTACATGACACAAATTCAACATTGCAGCCAAATGTATGACTAATAGTTGCATCATTTTCTTCACTTGTACCTCAGAATCTCAGATGTAAGGTGTAACTGTGGCACAGCTGAGCCCTACCTTCACAGAGAGAAGTCTGGTCAGGTAGATTTCTGTAATAGCTTTGGTCCTCTCTTTTTCTTTCACGCTGCCCCGCTTCGATTTACCTTCATCTATTTCATCTACTGGCCGAACTAGATGCCAGACCTTATTTTCATCTTCCAGGAGTGCATGCCCTAGAAACAATAATTGCAATAATTACAAAAAACGCCTTGCACCCAAATCAGCAACATGAAAATAATCATATACAGGTAAGATCCTTGTTCTCTAGCTTTAATTTACCTTTTATCTTGCCGAGAGGATGTAGATGACTCTGTTCCTGTCCAACATAAACAACTCAAGTACTAAATGTTCCATAATACATAAGCTGAAAGAAACAGCACTGAAGTAGGATTGCAGCTTGCTTTTGTCAAGAATAAAGAGAGAGGAAGGAGTCACAAAACAGAGAAACCCCCGTTCAGTCATGGATGCACAGTATGTATATTTTTGAGGTCCAATACTCTACTCCTTTGTGAATTCTCGGAGCCATGATGAAGTTACAGAAATTCAGCTAGGTCTGACCCAACAGCCACCACAGAAAGGGAAACTGTAGCCTGCTTCAGGTGCCAGGCAAGAGATTGCTGTAGCGGCTCTGGTGAATTTGGCAATGGCAATTTAAGAATTCATGCTATCATTGTTTTTTCTAGGTATAACATTAAAATTTACATTTTTTTACCCTAACTGCTGAATTCAAAGTATGGTACCTCAGTTTATCAGCATCTGACCAGCAGCACTTTGTAGCTGAAAGGAGGAAAGATGTTTCCTTTCGCTGAAAGGATGTGAACTCCAGAGACAGAGGTAACAACTGCAGAAAACTCGTAATCCATTATAATGAGATTTTAAGAATTTGTTTGTCAGTATTCATAGCTTAAACCAGACAAGGAGACTCACACCAACTCTGTTACCATATAGCAGAAATGAGAATAAGCTCCTGGATGCTTATGATAGCTCATCTTATCAGAGTGCCCTGCTATACTGTGTCCATGGCTTGGTCACACCAAGGTCATGCCACAGTCCCTGAGCTTAGTTCAACAATCATGCAGCGCAATAAAGGGAGTCTCGCATTTCAGCATCAGCATGAATGTTCAGACAAACTCTATGTTTGAGAGTCTTTTGTTATGAACAGTTCTGGAAGAGATTATACAACTGTTTTAACTTGCAGTTAATATCCCTTGAAAAAAAGATTCTGTGTCACAAACTTCGTTTCAAACCTCCAGGCTTTGCTTGTTCTTTCTTTGGTTTCTCATTTTTTATATATACTTGGCACAGTCCCTAAAATCAATGGAGCTTTTCTAGTGGAAGTTACCAAATCAGTGCATTTAAAATCATTGACGTCTTTAAAATGTGAGTTATTTTTCCCATAAAATTGTGATTCATCCCTATTGCACAAATTGTTTTGCAACACTGCTAAGTTTTATGATTTAATATATGTATCTAATGTAAGCAAATCCCAGTTACAGCAGAAAATATCAGTTTCCAATTGCGTGAATTTTGTCCTTTCAAATTTTTGGCCATAGTAGTTTATTAACTAAGTTCCTCAACAACTACATTAAGTTTGCCAGCTTGCATGTATGTTCAATATTTTAAATTACAGAGGAAAATAACATTTATATGTAATCTGGTGAAACCAACACTTCTGCTTCAATCTACTCTATACATCCTCATGAAGAGCATTAGCTGTGCAGTCTTCTGCGGCCTTTACTTCTTTTTAACCAGGTAGGTATAAAAAAATCTCGCATTAAATCATGTTGCCCTTTGAGAGTCTTTAATTTGACTTGGAAGTTCATGTGAAGCAAGTAAGAAATAAAAGCCATCACTTTATTTTGAAGCAGCTGTGATTTCACAATCGATACCATTCATAGCAATCACCCACCCATACAGTAAGAACTGCTGGTGGGCCCAGAGCCTGGAATTTCTTTTGCAATGCCTGTTATTTACTTTTGTAAATTAATAGATCAAATCACGCAGTTAGAGCAGAAACTATTTTCCAGCCTTATGTCAGTCGCTTGGTACACTGCTGCTTCCTCCTTTAATCCAAAGGAATTCATCCTCTTTGCTCTCCTGATGGTATATTGCCCCATTTAACTTTGGAGAGAAGAGAAACAACCAAAGGGGTTTCCACTGAAATTAGTGGCCCTTATGTGCAGCTTAATTTGGCCCGTGCGTGTTTAGCAACAACAGAATTGTCTACTAGTGAAGTACTAGTTATTTCATAGGAAAGTATGGACTACAGCTCAACCAGATGAACTTCTGCAATACAAAGATCCCAATTCACTGCTAAAAATAGCAGGAAGAAAGAGGAAGAGAAATTCAGGAACATAGGGCAACACAACATGTTGGCAGTACAGTTGCTAAGAGAAAATAACATTTCTGTGAGATAATATTTTCCCCAATGGAAAAGTAGGAGGTGAAGAAAATAAAAAGATGGGAAAAGACCTCCTTTTTTATTGCAGTAGCCACATTATGCACCAAGTCATAAGCGAGGAGAAGACTGTGCCCACTGGGTCGAATGCTTCTCCCAAAACTCCTTGTCTTGGCCCTTGGGCAAGTATAAAATAGCCCTGGAAGGATTAACACCAAATATTGACTATACTGACTAATCATAGTGGCATGAACCGTGATGTTAAACATGATGGAGACAAGTGAGATGGTGACAGGCAACACAGCCCCCTTCCCCGTGTATGGCCTGCAGCAAATTAGCTTCCAGTCTCCTTCCCCCGTGACTACGCCACACCATGGAGGTGAATGAAGGGCTGCCCTACACAGTTCTGCTAATCAGTGTTTCTGATCTGCAAACCTCTGCTATTTATATTCTGAATTAAAAAAACAAAAACAAAGCCAGAGAAAGATCCCAGAATAACAGACTATGTTGTTTTGACTTATAGTTCAGTACGGAAATACTAGCATGAAATCACTGAAACCGTTCTCCATCTTGATACAAATTAGTAATCGCATTTATTATCTCCAGAAGAAAAAGATGCTGCATTTAATTTGTCATACCATCCAGCTTCTAGAGTCTTCCTGTTAGAAGCTGTGAATCAAAAGCAGCATGGAAGCAATGCCAGGTTTTAGAGCAATATCTCTGAACATGGTTTTATATTTTTGTTCTGTGCAAGGCCTGGTACTTTGGCAGAGAGTCAATGGCTTCAGCTGACATTTCTGAATGCAAAAGGTGCAAGTTAATGAGAGACTCTGGACAAAAGGAAAACCACTTCGTCACAAGCCTCATTCATAGAGCCAGGATAGGATTTCTATTTATTCCAGCCTTGTAGATCCCTGCGTCATATAAATGTGTATGTGTGGGAGGGGAAGCCTCTGATCCTGTCCTCTCCCTTTAATACATACAGTGTCTCACAAATCACTGTCACTGCAGGCTCTCACTTTGTACAAGCTTTGTAATGTTTTATGACTTTCTGAAAGAACAAGTTGGCGTTGGGTAGCTCTGAAGACCCTTGGGCACTTAAGAAAATGGGCTCGCCTGGAAAGAAATGCTTTCTTCCCAAATTTGTACACTACCACAATGTAAGACAGGATGTGAAGCTGTCTTCACTCCATACTTTGGGATCCAAACTCTCTCTACACTCTTTTTCTCTCAGGTATGAGAGACATTATGTGACAGCAGTGTCCCCAGAAGTCTGCTTTTCCTTTACAACTCCTTATATGTCACACGCATTTCAAATAAGGAGTTAATCTTGGAGTACAGATCATGTACGTTCAAAGAGCTTCATCACATGGAATCACAGCTAAAGATAAAATTGCAGAGAAGGAGAAAAGGAAAATAAACCAACAAAATCAGAAAACCTCAGGGTCTGGTCCTCCACTGCCTGCAAGAAGGTCAGCGAGCTGGGGAGGATGAAGACCGGGACCCCAGAATGGGAGACTGGCTGCCACGCTGTGTTAAGAAAGCAAAGCAAGCTAAGGACACCAGCAGGCTCCCTGCACAGTCCACTCGCTTCTTCAGAGTGGAGGTGATTACTGCCTCAGTTATCTCAGCAATTGGTGCATCCAAACTGAACGGGGACCGGGAATCAGCTCCTTGCCTGGCTGCACTTCACAGCCCTCTGTATTAAATTGAACGGCTTTTTCAGCTGACATGCTGTTTTGGCACTTGCTGTGACAGAGTAGTCAGCACTTGACCAACTGTGACAGGTACTTGCACTAAAGGGGTGAGAGGATGGCAGCAGGGTGCAGCCATGACCACTGGAAGACCCTTCAAGGGCGCTGGAAAAAGTGTCAACAGAAAGCATCCGGGAGGAGCGAGTAAGAAGTAAATGGCAAGTAATTCTGCCAGTCCCGATTCCCTGGCCAGCACTGAACACAAATGAAATGGAACTCTGCACGTTTTTGTTAAATAGTGATATACGTCAGAGCTGTCAGCTGAGACCCATCTTCTTGAAAAATGTACATTTCTGGCATATTATTTCCAATCTGTTTGGACTGCCCAGCCCTTGAAACCTGTTAAATTTAAGATCAGTAAATCTTTTTAAAGGACTGAAATTATTAGGTGAAGCAATGGCTTTTGCAATCAGTGCTAGACAGAAAAGCATATCAAATGAGTTAAGGAAGAATGATTTCAACAATTATCGTTCCATAAATTTACCTTCTACCTCATGTCAAATAACTGAATATAAGGATAAAAAAATAGAGAAACTGAACATCTGAAAAGTAAAGTAAATACATGTGACAAAGAACATAAATTTACAAGTAAATATTTCCATTAAAATCTGATTGCATTTTAGGTAGTAACGGATATTGTGTCTCGAGAGGTTTTGAGATAAAGGAAATTGGTCTAGACAGAATGCTAACAGAAGAAGTAAAAGCTTTAAAAGATGGGTTACAAGCTAACAGGTTGTCTTTCACATTGAGAAGTCCAGCATAGTGTAGCAGACCGCAATATAAGAATTGTGCAAGAGCTGCTTCAGTGATGTGAAAGAGAGGAAACATTAGAAAGAAACTCCTGACACCAACTTACAGTGGATTGCAAACCTCAAAATGAACAAAGGAATTGTGGAAAATGCTGCATCTAAAGAGACGACATGAATGGAATGAACAAAGACAACCAACGGACCCTGGAAAAACCAAGCTAGCATAGCCGGTGAAATATCGCTCAAAGGGAGGGAAACACAAAATATGAACATACAGATATGAGTTTGCAGGGCAACATAGTAGTAAGAAATGCAATAAAAAAATTACAACAGATCCATTATGCCACAGAGGGGAGCTCGTCTCTACTGTGATTCTTCTAGAAAACTGCATCCAATTCTCAGTCTAATAAGAAGAGGAAGAAATTTAGAGAGGAAAGTAAAAATAGGAAGAAAGAAGGAGAAAAAGAGATTAAGTTTTGGAAAGATGAAATGTATGGTTTGACTGTAGCTGCAGTGGGATTAAGAAATAAAGTATACAAGGAAATATTTGCTAAGAGTGCTTTCTGTTAAGCTGGGCTATAGACTCACAGCAATTATGGTTAAAGCCCCATTATTTAAGGCTTTTATAATGAGGACGAAGAAAACCATCACAAGTGTGCAGTGGGTAATGCACAACAAATAAGCTTTTCATAGTCTGGTGGGGAATAACCAGCTCCGCAGACATGCTCGATAAACACAGTCAGGACAGCAGTGTCATTCCCTGTGGGTATTGGTTTCCGGTTATTTTGGGAGGCAGTGAAGCCATAAGATACTTACTTTCCCCTGGGACATCTTGCTGATTATCCTCTGGCTGCTGGGAAATTCCCATTTTTGATAAGATAAGCGTGGCACCATCTCGGACCTTTGAAAAGACAAACACAGGGATGTTACTTCACAGAATCACAGAATGTTAGGGATTGGAAGAGACCTCAAAAGATCATCTAGTTCAGTTCCTCGCCAGAGCAAGAACACCCAGATGAGGTTACACAGGAAGGTGTCCAGGCGGGTTTTGAATGTCTCCAGAGTAGGAGACGCCACACCCTCCCTGGGCAGCCTGTTCCAGTGTTCTGTCACCCTCACTGAGAAGAAGTTTCTTCTCAAGTTTAAGTGAAACCTCCTGTGTTCCAGTTTGCACCCATTGCCCCTTGTCCTATCATTGGTTGTCACTGAGAAGAGCCTGGCTCCATCCTCCTGACACTCACCCTTTACATATTTATAAACAATAATGAGGTCACCCCTCAGTCTCCTCCAAGCTAAAGAGACCCAGCTCCCTCAGCCTTTCCTCATAAGGGAGATGCTCCACTCCCTTAATCATCTTTGTGGCTCTGTGCTGGACTCTCTCCAGCAGTTCCCTGTCCTTCTGGAACTGAGGGGCCCAGAACTGGACACAATATTCCAGATGTGGTCTCACCAGGGCAGAGTAGAGGGGAAGGAGAACCTCTCTGGACCTCCTAACCACCCCCGTTCTAATACACCCCAGGATGCCATTGGCCTTCCTGGCCACAAGGGCACAGTGCTGGCTCATGGTCATCCTGTTGTCCACCAGGACCCCCAGGTCCCTTTCCCCTACACTGCTCTCTAATAGGTTGTTCCGCAGCTTATACTGGAACCTGGGGTTGTTCCTGCCCAGATACAAGACTCTACACTTGCCCTCATTATATTTCATTAATTTTTTCCCCGCCCAACTCTCCAGCCTGTCCAGCTCTTGCTGGATGGCAGCACAGTCTTCTGGCGTGTCAGCCACTCCTCCCAGCTTGGTGTCATCAGCAAACTTGCTGACAGTGCATTCTATTTGCTCATGCAAGTCATTAATGAATATATTGAATAGTACTGGTCCCAGTACTGACCCTTGAGGCACTCCACTAGATACAGGCCTCCAACTGGACTCTGCCCAATTGATCACGACTCTCTGGCTTCTTTCCTTCAGCCAGTTCATACTCCACCTCACTACCCGATCCTCCAATCCACACTTCCTCAGTTTAGCAGCAAGGATACTGTGGGAGACTGTGTCAAATGCTTTACTGAAATCAAGATAGATCACATCCACTGCTTTGCCATCATCTATCCACCTCGTTATGTCCTGATAAAAGGCTATAAGGTTGGTTAAGCAAGTAAAACTTGAAAGAAGTATGCACTACTGAGCCTCCTTCTTAACACCTAAACTGCATTTTCTGTAATCCTTAGCAAGGAATCCGGACCTATGATTAATGCTGCCCTTCAAAGGCTTCCTGGGCAATGGGTTTTGCAATCCAGAACAGACCCTCTCCTCCTCCTTTAGTAAGGGATCCCATCAATACCTCCTGTGAGGTCACTGAAAATGCTAAAAGCATCTACAAGACTTCAGACTTTCCTCAATCCAGTGTGGGTGCCCTTTGTACAAAAATGGGGTTTATAATGAGGAATTGGACCTGTCTGTTTTCTGAGGGAAAACTAACTGACTTCTATATTTCCTAATCAGGATATCTGTTGTTAGAAAACAATAAACAGCATACAAAGGGAATATAAGTGGGTTGGAAGTGCTTGGTAGAGTGCACAGGAAGAAACCTAAAACAGACAGTACAAAAACATCAACATCTGCTCTCCTGACTGGGCTGCTGAACAAACCAGACCAACCCAAAATCTATTTAGCAGCAGAACAAGGACAAAGATAATTCTCAGGGGTAGGAAGTGGTAGAGAAAAGGAGAGATGAATACGAGACCCAGCAAAAGGAGCTTCTGAATGTTCAAAGGGGAATTTGGATTTGGACACTGTAATGATGAGGAAACCAAAGTGCTGGCATGTAGGTGACATATGTCTAGACCTAGCCTTTCACACTCTCAAGCTTTTACTGCCTAGATCCAGAGCTGGGCTTTTTATTTATTTATTTATTTTTTTAAAAAATTCTTTATGTAGCACAGAAGTTTCTCTAAAAACAAATAAAGATTTTATTTATTACTAGAGAACAGTTAACAGATGCGAACAACCACTCTGAAACACCTCCTTACATTATAATGCATTAGTGTGTTGATGCGTTTCCATCTGCCATCTCTTTGGGATGTTAAATCCAAGTCTGAGAGGATCTGTGCAGTAGAACCAGGACGCCACTCTAAGGGGTAATTAAAATGAGAAAAAACAGTTTTTAACCATGTGTAAAAATAACTACTCCAAGAATGTTTCAGTTTAGAGACCTACTGACGCATTGTGGGACATTAAAGGAAGCAATTTGGCACATGCCACGATGTGTGTTTTCTATTGCTTAATAGTTTGGGTTTTATTACAGAAGTTTGCATGAACTATTTCTAACCATGCACATGACTTTTGATTATTTTCCACATAAATTCCTTTGCATAGAATACCACAAATATACTTCATAAGAACTGCTATCAGTCCAAAATAGAGGAGTAGGACTTTGTATGGAATAGAAAAGGCAATTTTAGGTAATTTACTAGGATTTTCTGAAGAGCAAGAATTGCATCCTCTACTTTCACATTAAGGCAGTAATGAAGATATTACAAAACTATTAATTGGAGCTTCTATTATGAGATTATTAGGCCTTTGAAGTTACATCAGTTTTTTTCTTCACAAGAAGAGAACAGCAATTTTGAAAGCCTTCAAGGAAGATGATTTTCAGAGGCTGGGTGGCTCATCATCTCCTAAAAGTGCAGCTCCTCTAAGTTATAATTCTTTTGAATTATCATCATAAAGGTAAGTCAAAATCAGTACGAGTTTCTGAAATTGCATTATTACTTCTCCATCAGTTAATTGTCCATGCTGTCATTGCCACATTAATTAGTACCTGAGAAGCTCACTCTGTCAAACATGAATACATTTGTGCTAACACTCATTAACAGGCTCTTTGCACACTAATGACAGTACACCAAAACTTTAAAAGTCAGGAAAAAGAACTCTGTAAGAAAGCATTAATTTTTAATGCACATTAAGATTGCTGCAAAATGCTGCATTTTTGTATCCAGCTGAACATGAATTCAACTTAAAAAAAAAAAGGCTTTTATAGACTTTTTTTTGGAAACAGAAAATCACACAACACATTTCGCCTGCTCAATATTGTATCAAAAGTAACTACCTACCAAGAACTACACTCTCAGCTTTTGGCCATTGAGAACACGGCAGATTTCGATAGACTTGGTCTATTATCTTTTCCTTTACTTGTGATATTGTATCACAGTTCAGCACTTTCACAGGTATGGAATCGGTTCCTCCATCTTGGACATATACATTTACTGTCTGTAAAAAAAAAGAATGTACATGGTTATTAAGACAAATAAATGCTGAATTACCTCAATATGTTCTTCTCAGTGATTTAAATGCAAACAATATATAAAATTAACTGTGCAATGATTACTGCACAGCAGCATATATTTGCAATGGGAGTATGGATTGTTTGAGGGATCCTTTGCTGTTATCAGCCAACCAGCTATCATAAATTCCAGCTAATTCCTTCCACTATGACAAAACAGCAAAGATGCAGAATAGATTTACTCATGTGTAATATGCTACTATTATTGAGTATTAGGAATTTATTAAAGAGGGATGCACAAGAACAAAGCAGCCAGACCACTGACTAGTTACATGCCTCTCATTTAGCCTGGAACGTAGAAAAGCACAAGTAATGCAGTGCCCACATTTAAGGAGCTCTCAATAATCATTTGAACCGCATTTTGCTGAGCTGTCTTCAGGGTTGTGGTTTTACTTCTCAAACCGAGCGGACAAGGTCTGTACATATGGTGATTTAATGCCACTCAAGTGACGAGTACTGACTTGTTCAGCTCCTGTAACTTCACCTCCTGTGACCAGCTGTTCATTAGATATATATAAATACACATAGCTGCACACACATGTATACATATATCAAAGACAATTATATAATCTTGTGTGTTTGAAGACTTTATTTACTGCTACTGTTGTCACAATAACTCTAATAGCTCCAGGAAACATACCTAAGTGTTCACACTACTTCTAAAATATTACTGTTTTCTGATAGTATTGACGTGGTTTTTTAAATGTAAAACAGAATTTCTTGAAAGGCTGTAATTTGCTAAATCTAGAGTTATTTTTTTAAAAAGTAGCTTTGCTAAATAAGTGTCAGTTTTAATACAGACAAAAGCAAATGAGAAAACGATGGCCAGGAAACATCCCCAGAAGCAAGAAAACCACCAAGATGTTATGAAAAGCCTCTATTTTTTTTTCACTGGCTGAATCAGTACAACAACTCAGAGCCCTCACAGACCTTTTCCCAGCCAGCTAGCTTTGCAGGCCGGGCACATCCGAAGCATTGCAGCTCTCAGATATGTACAGTCCTGCCAACCATAATGCCTGGATTTATCATCTCAAACCTCAGAAATAAACATGCATGTCTGGTATTTTTAAACAGTGAGGAAAAACTACGCCATACGGCAGTTAAATTAAACATGATTGCGCTGTCCCTTGACAGAACTCACAAACTAATCATGAGATTTCACCTTCCTTTTCCTATTAGCTTTATGGTAATTAGACATGATTTTGCTGCTGGTTCAGTATGCAGCACGTCACTGTAACCAGTGATGCAAAACAGATTCATCTTTTAAATAAGAACAATTAGAGAGCAGACAACTGCTCTATACCGTACTTTCCCACTGTGTCTCACTTTCAGGCAGAAGTGAACTAATTAACTCATGCTTTAACCTACCTTGGTGCACAAATGCTCCCTATCTGTTCACAGTTACCACAACAATGTCATCATCATGCCGAAGAGCCCAATAATTTATAGTAATCCCCTTCATAATCTTTCATCGTACATATATATACATATATCTCATCATCTTCCATGCATATATACACATAAAATCTTTGAGGGGAAATCTGTAAATGTGGACCAAATACTGCTACTGTGCAAAGTTATAATGTTTAATATCTAGCTAGTAAGCTTGTTGTGCCCACATCTGATTGCATACACAAATGTTCTGCTTTCACATTGCATTCATTTAGCTTAATTGCAGGCATTGGCTTTTTTTGTGAAAAGAAACAGTCTGAATAAAGAATTATTGCCATTAAGTCTTACACGATGTATACTGCAAGTAAATTTTGTTCTCCATACACAAGAGAAAAAAACCCCAGCATTGCCAGTCAGCGTGGTTTCTATGGGTAGCTCTTTTCAGTTCAGATATGAAGATGACAACTCGACTAATCCCCAAAATATCAACTGAACTTAAAATATTTCTTCTTGCCCAGCACACCCTTTCCTCGAGGCAGTCTAGGTCACAGTCTAGTGATTCTGTGAGCGAAAGTCCTACAGCAACCTTCTCACGTCAGCCCTCCCATCAGCATCCCTTCAGAATGCACAAAACTGTGATTTTTTTATTTGTTTGTTTTTTTAAACAGGAATTAATAAAGTTTCTTATTAAGTTTCTCTTCCCACACTGCAGATATGTCACTGCATCTTTCTCTGTTGGAGACAACCACAAATGGCTCTTAACATGTCAATAAAAGAGAAACCAGAGAGGGAAAAAAATCCTGTGTTGGTTTGTGAAGGACAGTCTGTGCATCTTTGGTATTGATTACACTGTATCCTGAATTAAATCAGCAAGACTGTCAGAGTAAAACTAGAATTTATGCTCCCTAAACAGCTAAAGGGTTGCCTGCTTCAGATTTTTAAAAAAGACAGTGAATCCATGTGCTGGAGTCTGGTTGAAAAAGTGCTGGAAATCTGTGGCACTGAACAGAATTAATTGAAAGCGGAATTCATAACAGAACTGGGCCATGGCACTGGCGATCAGATTCAGGGAGTGGTGGAGCTCAGAGGGGAACACCTGGGGCAGGGATGTCCACTTCATCCTACTTGAAGCACCTAACATGGGTCTCCAGAGCTGCCTGCAGAGGCAGCTTCCCCTCATCACTGTAGGGAATTATTTCCTTAGATGGAAAAACCCCCTTCCAATGCCAGTTGGGCTGCTCATGTTCAAGAGAGTTTGACTCAGAGAAGAACAAATGCAGAAATTCGTTCATAAGGTGTTCTGAAGACTGCAGAGCCATCTCACAGGACTGTAGAGGAGCTCATCCTGGTGTACTAGTAAAATGATCTCTACAATGATGTTTGATACACTGGTGAGCAGTAACAAGAAGGGAGAAAAACAATCTGAAGTTCAAGCATAATGTTAGTGAAAGAATTCTGCAAAAATCAGTTGTCAGTTAATTTAGATGGGAAAAGGGAAGCAGCCAGACACCTCGATCACTGTTTAGACAGACCTTGAAAATTATAAAAGGGATTTACTGAAATGGATTCTACAGGACTTAGATTTAACACTTAGAAGACACTCTATAATTCTATTTTCCTGCTTGGAGGCCTGCTTTGGTCAAACTGTCAACAGTCCTGCTCATGACCAGAATTTCTATGCACCTCACAGTAGTCCAGAAAAGTTTGTACAGACTTAACACTACAGGATTTAATTGTAAAAGAAAAAATATTTATAATATATTAATCAGGTTTCACTTACCAACTGCGTATACTCTACATCATCTCCCAGTAAGCCTGTGTCATTCAACGTATACTTGGCTTTCTTTAGTACAGCATCCACTGGGCCTTTTTCTACCTGATGTTTGATAGCTTTGAACAATTTATAAAGAGGCTCCCCGGCATTGTCCTGTTTAAAGGAAAGGAAATAAAATAAAGTAAACCCAAAAGATACACTCAATGCAGCATGTTTAAGTATTATTGATTAAAAAAACCCAAACCAAACAGGCAACAGACTTCAACTCTTACCTTGAGGTACTGATATAAACAAATAGACATCCAGTTAGACAACATTCTCTCAACAACCGTTTCAGATCTGAAAAAAAAACAACCCAAGTACGGTAAGGGTACTTAATGACAAAGTTTTAAAGAAAAACATTGCTTGCTTGAAATATAATATTTTTACATGCTTAACTGCATGCACTCTCCTAATGCAATGATTTCCCTATAGAGTCTTGAGAGCACGTACTTGCTTTAGGATAAGTGCTTTGTGTTGCTCATCATTCCTGGGTACCTCAGCTCATTACTGAAAAGCACACATCCTTTATGCAAAATCTTCAATTGGGTCTATGCTGTAAGAGCTAAAAAATTAACCCACTTGTGCAGTTACTGGGAAATAACTTAGAGATTACAAAGCTACAACATACATAGAGCCACGTCTTTAGCAATTTATTTGGGATAACAATAGGGTTAAAAACACTAGAGCGCTCCCTGACGCAAACTGATTATGTGTACTCATTACGGAGATGATGTGTGGTATAAACGCTAGATCATTTGGAATAAAATTAGATTTAAACGTAAATTAAATGTTCAGTATTGTATTTTGAAGTAATGCAGATATTTCAGTAATCTCAATACACATTCTATACTACAGTATTTGAATAAGGAAATCTGTAGCCAGCAGTCCTGCCTGTGCCTTCGACAGCTTTCCCTGCTAAGCTCATCCTCCTAGGATGCCTGGACCAGGTTATTTCTGACTTTCACAGATAGCTGGCATTTTAATACAGCCACATTAAAAAAGAAACATATTTACAGAAAAACAAAGAACTACAAAAAATATGACAATCATTCAGACCTTCTTAGCATCAGCTTTGGGTTTTTGGCCACAACATACTGCTCCATCAGTTCTAAGAACAGCGTCCTCATGATGTCAGTATAGTATTCTAGTTTTCCATGTAAAGCAACTGTCAGTAAAGATGCAAAATACACTTTAGCTCGAGCAGAGAACTCCCTTTGGTTTTCCAGCGTGTGAATAAACTGAAACAGAGAACAAATGTAAAATCAAGTGAGATGACAGCTTTCTGAAGAACCTTAACACTTGTCTGCACTAAGAAGACAAGCAATATTATTTTAATATTAATCTAAGCACAGAATGGAAAAGTTTTTGGAAGTCTGAAAAAACTAATTATAAGAAAATGCTGCCTAAAATTTGTTTTTAGATACACACACAGTGTACTGGACTAAGTCAAGGAATGCTTATATACTTTAACTGGAACCTTACCTAAAAAGGATGCTTTAATTAAATGAAAAAAAGGTGTTCTGTGACAATTTTTTAAAAGACAAAATCAGTTTCCCCCTCCCCCAAATTCCCAGTCCTTTCACATCAAATTACAAAGACACTAAGTACATCTGGGAACGTGCTCTCATCTGGCACAAACTGTAATGCTGCCATTAACTAGTGCGGCAAAGGAGCCTCATTTAAAACAGAAGAAAAAGTTAGAAGCTTAAATCTATATTTAGGTGTCTGACAATCAGCCTCAGTTTTTGAGAGAAGCAATTAGAAGTCTCTTCAGAGCTGCTGTGAGCACTCATCAATCTTGATGAAGAGGCCACTTGAGAAGCTTCTGCCTCTCTGGGACAGACCCAGCAGACGCTGCCCGCAGGTGACTCCCGGGATGGAATCAGCGCTCTCTGATCACATTTCTTAAAAGGTTAAACCAAATGTAACAGCAGTTTTTATGCCAGATTGGGTAATATCTGTTTTCCTACAGCCACTGCAATGTTGACTAACTCCATACGATGTGACCTGGCACAGAAATATGATCTTGCCTCTCTGCCTCACCAGGAAGCTCTGGCTCTGATGCCCCACATCTGCAGTGGTTACTGTGGAACCAGAATCATAGGAAAATCACGTATTTTTAATAGTTTTGGTTCAGTTGTGCTTGCAAACCTACTGTCTTGCACACAGCTATGCCTAGCTAAGAGACGAGGTGAACCTACTTCAGTACTCACATTAATGAGAAATGATTTGCTATTGAGGAGGTTGGAGAACTGGTTCAAAGCCTGCTCCACCGTCTGCCGTCGGGCCTCGGGAATATCCAGCTTCCCTGTAATCATCACATCTTTCTCTCCGTCTTTGGAGGGCAAGAAGAAGACTCTGTCTGTGTAAGTTTTGTAGTCCAGTACTGGGATGCCAGCTTCATTGATATCATTTGTCTGATCCTCCATCTCTATCATTAGATCTGGAATATGCAATACAGTTTAAAGGTTCATTTAAACAAAAGCCTACAGCTTTTTTAGGCAGCACAATCTCTTTAGATGCCTTGTAATGGAGAAAAAGCAACTCAACACAAAAAACTCTACTTTACCTCACATTTTCCCTGGCTATTTTTACCAATTATCCTGATAACTATGTCCACAGGTAATCCTATGGCGACATGAGGATAACTGCCCTTAGCACAGATGGTTTCCTTGTTGCTCCCTACCTCAAAAAGGGCCTTAATGGACATCTGGGTGAGTTCATATACACTAATGTGGGATTGTAGCACAGAGCCAAAAAAAGACACTGCAATATTGTTTTTTTGTTTTGTTTATTTTCCAGTGCACATTCTATTCCGAGTCTAGGTAGTATCAGAAGTACTTTTTAAAAACACACAGCAATCAAGGAAAGAAAGGTTCAAAGTGTAAAGTACACTGATTTAATTGGAAGGAAGGTGATGGCAGGAAGGAAGAAGGTTAAATGGTTTATTGGAAGTGATGGAAACATTTCTGTGAGTCTCAAAAGCCCTGAAGTTCTTAAAAGGGGTAACAAATAGGGAATCATCCTTTAGAGCTGCTATTCTAGCTGAAGGCTTTCCAATTACCCAGTATTGCCAACTGACTAGAATACTATGTTAATTAATATAGTGACCTATTGTCTCAGCAATTTTCTCTCTCTTATTCATTCACCTCATTTTATAGCATTCAGCAAAGCTAAGGGAGAAAGCACCTTGTGGTTTTCAGCTTTGTGGTATTTGTATGTCCCCCTGACATCCCTTTCCCTGGCTATCTTTGGTCCCATGTGTTTTAGTCTGTCCGCACTTTGTGCTGTTGACATAACAGTTTCACAGTATGGGTCCAGAATGTGTTTTGGCTTCAGTGTTTCATTTTACTGTCAGCCAAGGTGGATGCAGTTTAGGAAATGGATGACTCCTGGGATGCACATTCTCCTTGGTGGAGCAGAGAGGAAGCCTTCAACTGAACAGGCATCAGGAGCCTGTAGCCCCTACGAGGGGTGTCAGCAAGAGACAAGCACCTTCTCCTTTCAGAAATGGGTATGGAGTTGCATGGGAGAGGTGGGGAGAGAGAGGGCTGTTAACTTTGATCGATGCCCTCATAGTTCGAAACGCATTTTGAAATCAAGCCCATTTGGGAATAGTTCTTGATTCAAACATCTACTTCTGGTTTGTGTCCAGAACCTGGAAGGAGCTGGTTTTCCAGAGAAAGCAAGCTGGTACGAGAAAAGAACACCCTGTCCCAGAAATGCCAGAAAAACAAGACTGGGAGTGGCTTCCAGCATGGCCCAAATCTTCTCTAACCTGAAATTCCTGTTAAATACATTCCTAAATTTTAGCATCTGTCAATATGGAAAAAATCTATTTCTCTTTAGAAAGAAAAATGTATTTTGTTTTGTTTTGTTTTTTTGGTAGAGATTATTTTAACATGACCCAACAGCAAGCATAATTCAGATAATGAGGTGACATTTCATGGTAATCATTTAGGCCAATATTTGCAATGTTTGCACTCAGATGCCTAATTTAAGCATTACAATGAGTAGCTCAACATGTAGAAATGCTGAGCCTTCACACCTCCCGCTGCCTTCCCTGGGATGATGCCTCTACATTTACATAGAACAATTAGCTAGCTTCTCAAATCAGGCTTAAGGTTTTCCCACGATAAACAAGGCAAAATGTTATTTCTTTGCAGCGAGCTTGCCAAATTATCCCTTTGTATGCTGATTGCTGCAAATAAATTTTGCAGCTCTGAAAACAGTTTTTAATATGCATACTGGGCACATACAGCCATTGTGTTAAACACTAAGTGCATGATTAGTCACTATAAAACATTCTTTCCCCCATATCAATGGCTGCTGACATTAATGGCTTGTAGCCTCAATCTCAACTAGTTTCTATTTCCCAGTTGTTAACTCTGTGATTCCTTTAGACTAAAACTATCAATTTTCTTTAATACCCTCAGGTCCCTGTTTTATTTTATTTACAGCTTTCACATGCAATAACAAAATATCTGCTGTATGTCAATGCCAGTAATCAAGACTTAAAAGATCTAATTATTTACTCCCAGAAGTCAGTTTTAGCAAGCTAGCACCACTGCTCCAGCCCATCTTCTGATTGCTCAAGAGGACCCACAGGTGTGCAAATATCTGTCATACCTGTGAATTCCTTCTTGCATCGGTCTCTGACACTCTCCTCCAGGCCTTCAAGTTGTGATTTAATTTTTTCATACTCGCGTTCTGCTTGTTGGCTCT
The DNA here is from genome assembly GCF_964273445.1 of Streptopelia decaocto. NCBI lineage: Eukaryota > Metazoa > Chordata > Aves > Columbiformes > Columbidae > Streptopelia > Streptopelia decaocto. Next base: position 22,186,773 of record NC_138663.1, read on the forward strand.
TGCGTCTTTATGGAATAGAGGTAAGATTTTTAAAAGTTACAAACTGCAAAAGAAATTACTTTGCAACAGCTCTGAGTGGGAAGCCAAAGGACTGGAGAACATTTTCCTGGTATTTCTTTTTAAACACTGGCAGCAGAAAGAAAGTGGAGGAGAAGAACAGCAACAGTGGACCAAGTCTTCGTTCCATGTAAATCAACCTGCCACCATCATGGGTCTGCTGCTTCAAAGCACACTTGGGCCAGTGACTTAAAATCCCATAAGCAGCAGTTACAAATGCTTTCAATCAATCACATACTAAGTACAGAAGCTCGATTTGTATGTACTGAACAGGGATTACTTGCAACATGTCCTGTGCTGGTGCTGAGCCACCCAGGAGTGTGTCTGGGTCTGATCTGAGAAGGTTGCAGGAGGTCCATGAGCGCATCAGTGCTGTACAGCATGTACGTCAGCACGGCCTCGGCTGCACTGATAGGCACCATAAGAGTGAAATGCACTTTCTCCTGAGGGACAGTGTGAGGCCCTCATTACTAACCTTAAAATCGGGCTAAGTAGGTCTTAAGTGAAATACAGACATTGTTCTGGCCCTTTGTGAAGCATGAATGTCACCATGAATCATGAAATTTGTGTGTGGGTAACACTTACCTCAGCTGGAAAGGCCAAAATGACCCCTTAGCCAAATCCATCCAGCTCAGACCTACAGTGCTGACTGAGGCAGCATAAACACTGATGGATATGTATATAGAATAAGTTATCTCCTTCACAAAAGGCACTTTAGCTGCCATTTCAAGAATGTATGTGTGCAACCCAGACTGCAATTGTGCACCTGGCAAGCCTGGGACCAACTGTTGTGCTTACGTATAAAGGATGGACCTGGGCTGACTGACACCAAGGAATTTGGTGTGCGTGAGAGGAATAAACTGGTGCTCATACATATTTCCAGCTGTAATTGTCTTTTTTAACTCGGTGGCTCATAAAAAAGATTAAGATAATTTCTGTAGACTGACCTGAAAACAATCAGGTAGTACTTTGAAAGCTTTAGGACAGAAAAAACACCTAATTAAAGGAACTTACCTGTAACACATGATAGAAATGGCGATGATTGCTAGCATAGGAATGAGTACCAGTGGCAAAATAAGATGCAGTGGGATGTCACTCACACGTGTATCATATTCCACCCTTCCAAGGATCCATTCCCGGAGTCCAAATTTCACCTAATGAGGTAAGCACAGACATTTATCTAAAAAAGTGCAAACGGACAGTGCTCCACTTCTCAGTTGTGCTCTAAATTTTTAGTTATTCTTACTAAGTGAATTTCTAGCTCAAACTGCCCAAGAAAGGAAACATTTTTGAATACTTTCTACTGAATTCAGGTCACTAGCACTTTATTCCATGAAGCAATTTTATTTTGCTTAGAGAGGAAGAAAAATCCCCAGCCCGTCTAGCTACAATTTTACATTCCTCTGTAATGAAGGTAGAAGGCATTTGGCAGCTTGGGACTGCTCTTTATGTGTGACATCTTCGAGACAGCAGGCAGAAGCTGGGGGAAGAAAGAACTGCAAGGAGTTTCTTCATGGTACTACAGCAACTTTGCAGAACAAATAACTTCAATTAAGAAGCACTGTATCCATGTCACCGACATACGATATTAAATTCTACTGAAAAGGTAACCTACGATGAATTCAGGAAGGTTATTGATGGTATCTCTCTTCTGCCGTTTCTTTGGTTGAGGCTGTACTTCTGGTGGCTCACAATATAAGTCCGTTTCAGTTAGTGTTTTTATGTTGCAAGGCTCGTCACCCACAAAAGCCTGGGCCTCGTCTATTGTCATGGCTTTGTTCAGGTTACTGCCCTAGACAGAAAATACAAGGCTAAGTCATCATTGCAAAGTTTTGGGAGACAAGAAGTTCCAAGTTGCAGCTTTCCATTTGGATCACTTTTAGCAGCAGATGTGATTTGCACTGCAGTGAACAGAAGAGCCGAGTGGTTGGGAATTATGCAATTCCACTCCTTCCTGGTGTGAGATGTCCTCTCCAGTCCTTGGGAGCTCTGTGGCAGACGGCATTCCCAAATGTCAGGCCCAGCAGGAGAGGGCATCCCCGGGAAACGCTATGTATGGCTAAAAAGATAGCAACTACCTCTGAAAAGCGGGGGGGGGGAGAAAAGGGGAACTGACTATGTTCATTATCTAGCAGAGGTAAGGGAGTCTGCCAAGCATTTTGGGTATGGTACCTGACAGCTGTTAAGGGTTCAAGCAAGGAAGGAAAAATGCCATATATGCTTCAAGGACAAACTGAGCAACCATCACCTCTTGACAAGTTTACCTTTGCATTGATAAGTTTGTTGACTTGTTTTTTGATGCCATCTGTGAAGTTTTCAAAGGTTGGGTCTGCAACATAGGCAAAGGAATGGCTTTCATTTTTTACAACCAAATTATAATGATCCATTAGGATAATAGTGGTAATGTTATAGTTTTCTGGGTCTTCCAGTATTGGTGGGGAAGAAAAAACCACTGTAGTTTCATTGAGTCTTGTAACATCCTTTCCATCAAACTGTAAGAAACAAGACAAGAAGAACATGTATATTTTATAGTTTGACTCATTCCTGTACATAACTGCTGATAACTTTAGACTGTAGAAATAAACCCACTGGATTTTATTCTCTCCATACAGCAGAAATAACACAGTATGAGGTATTTTCCAAAAAATAAAATGAAACTAATTTGTTAATGGGAATTTGTTGATTCATTATGTTCTGGCAGCTGCCTGAAGAAAAAGCTTAGGCTACAACCAGTTTCCATTGCCACCAAATTCTATGGCCCTGGACCACACTAAGCTGATATAATCAAATTGCTCCAAGATTAAGAGGTTAAAATGGCAGTTCTAAATCTAGATCATCTTCTGTACCATTAAGTATCTCAGGTAGATTCTCTCCTACTGGCACTGTAAAATACTTCGCTGAAATTCAGTACAATTAGTAAGTGAAATTTCGGAATAAAATTAACCAACTGTCAATCAATTAACCAATTGTCAATCAACTGCTCATGGTAACAATTCAACCTGTCTTCCAAGCCCAATTACACAGATGTTTTTATCCTAGAAAGTCCTTCAATCATTCAGTAACATGAACTATAGCCAACAACACTTCAACATTTCTATTGCCACCTCAGTTTCTCCCTTTGAGAAATGCCATTTGAGAGCTTCTCCTCCACTTTTCTGATATTGCCGTGTAAGTGGAAGCAAAACAAAAGATTAGAAAAGTTTCTAGTCTTAACCAAGAATGGGTGCTGTACATAATGCTGACTTAAGCAAATGTGCTGAGAAGATGCCAAGCATAGATAAGGAGGGTGCTGAGAAATGTTGATAAACACTGTTGAGAATGCTAAATAGACTTCAGGATTGTCCTGGGAGTTAAGGTTATCAAGATAATTACAACTTGCAGATTATGGCCTAAGAAATATAGGCGGTTTTCCTCTTCAAATTCTTTAAGGATAGGGTTCTGATGGACCCAAATTCAGCTGGTGTTAGCATACTCTAAAAGTTGAATCATGTATATAATACAAAACACGCATATTACCAAGTCTTTATGGATCACAAGACAGTCTTAAATTGAAAAGCCACCATGAGAAAAAGTCTTACAACATTCTTATTGGAAGATCACTTTTAAATCCTCAATTGTTGCAATTAATTGTGATCTTCATTCAGTATAGTGGGAAATGGAGACTACTGGCAATGTCAGTTCTTAACATGAGATAAAAGAAGGATTTGGGTTTTTTTTATAACTTTATTTTTCTCAGCTTTTTGTGAACATACTATAGGTGGAATATGCATGAAGCAAGAAAGAAAAGACAACTCAGTTCACTAAGGTGTGAGAAAATAAAAGGCACTGACTGTGCAAAGCTGAGTACTCAGCATTGTCTGGGTCTGGGTCCTGTTTCAGACAAAGCTTGCAGGGGTAGAAGAAGGAGAAAGATAAAGAAAAAACAAACACTTTCAAATTCTGAAATACATCCAGTTTACCACTCGAAGCTTAATCCTTCTATCCTTACCCATATTAAATTAAAATAATTTTAAAGTAGAAGACTGCAAGGTACAAGTGAGTGTAAGTCAAGACAGCAGAAGTCAGCTCTTCCATAGAAACCCTGAATAGATACAGAAAACTGTTCAAACCTTATTTGACTCCAAGCCCAGTGGACAAACTTAAATGCATTTTTTGAATAGATTATATGTTTTGCATCTAGTGTGATTCCTTTGAGAAGAAAGAAAGAAAATTACCCTTTTGAGGTTCATTTTCCCTGCTTCTGGACGCTCTGCATACACCACCAACGAGAAACTCTGGATGAGCTCAAAACCAGTTCCAGTTACTGTAATATTTCTCCCTCCACTGAAAGGCAGAATTAAAAAAGAAGTCAAGTCATTGACAAACTACCACAGCTGTAGACTGTTTTATCCTGCACCACTACTAATTCCACTGGAAACAGCTACCTAACGCCTATATGATAATTAGATATCCTACACAAGTGGCTTCTGTTAAAGCTGTTGATGACCACAGCATTTAAAAGCAGCAATGTCAACTACAAACTTGTTTTAAACCAGCAGAATAAAGATGTACAAATTGCTTTGCCAGTATTTGTGGCTTTTCACTGATGCCTGTCTTTGTGTGCTTTACTTCTCCAATGTTTTTCTTAAAACCCCTCCACCTACCACACACACACAAAGGTGAAAGTGTATTTTCCACAGGTCTGTAGGGACCCAACTTCTCTATTCCCTTTCATTTGCAACACAATGTTTAAAAATAATGCATTCAAATAATAATAAGAAGGGATGCAAGTTGCCAGTGGTAACTAAAGTCATTGAAGTAACAGGGATTTAGAAGGACAGCAATCCTCAAGGCAATCCATTAAATTAAGCTTTAGTTTATATAGAGGAAAAAAAAAAAAGAAGTCTCTTAAATCCTCTGGGGTAAATCACTATTGATCTACCAAAAAAACTGTCCAGGCCCCAAAACCACCCAAACCAAAAATCAAAAGCAAATATTAAAATCAAATCCTATTTTACGTAAGTGACTGCTCAATATTCGAGGAAACAGGTACCAAATTTATCCAAGAGAAGTCACGGCCAGCTTTATATTTAGTGTCCTATTTGTAAGGTTTTGATGCTACTTTTCTTTTTACTGAAAGTGGAAACATCACTATCTGTCTCTGCCAACTGTACCCCACTAAGCAGAAAGACCAGAACATGAGGGAACAGCAGAGACGAACGTGAATGAAGGTCAGAAGTGTGTCCCTGTATCGGTCACAGAATGACTCTCAAAACCAGACGCATGCTACAAGGACCTCTATACAGATAATTTGCTGTTTTGCTACATATATACGAGTGGCATACATTTCTTTGATTTCACAGTTACTCCTAGGTGAGCTTTTTTCCAGAAGGAACAGCTACCAGTTGGGGTGTGAGTACCACCACAGAAGGGACCATACCTTTTCAAAGCCCTGTTGCAGTCTGATCTAGATTTCCTAAAAAGACACTTTTTTTGGTCTTTTTCTCCTCAGGACACAAAGAGGTGACAAGCCATAACCATCCACTGTTTCCAGCTTACTAATTAGAAGCTGAACAGAAGAACTGTTAGAAACCTTTTCATTTGAAACCTTTTATATGGGCTATCCTCACAGGATAAGGATTTGTAAGTAAGGTACAGATCATGTTGTCTGACATCCTGAAATGCTTCAAACCTCTTTCTTTAAGACATCTTCATTTAAAAGAAGATCATTACCTTTTCTGGTTTGGGAATTTAGCTTTGAAGTGGGGATTAAAGTTTGGAGGTAAACAGAATACTTTCAAACATCATATTTGGTTAAGAAAGTTCACAAATTCTACATATCTAAATATGTGCATGAATGGAGTTCTATACAATTGTATATGTAACAGGTTTATTATAAATTACACATACTTTAACCCAATAGCAAATGAAGTTACGACAAACATTTCATTACCTGCTGAAGCTATTTACTGGCAGGAACTTGGTGACGGTAGGATTCTCACTGTATGAAAAGAACCCTGGTACACTAATTGCCGTGCCCCCATAGTCCATCGTGACTTCAACAGCTTCTACCTTGCTATTAGGTCCTGTAACGCAAACGATCTCATCTCCAAATTCAGTGCTAGATTGGAGCAGAAAAAGAAGAGGAAATGTCTTCAATTACTAACATTGTGGTGATTCGAATTCTTTACTCTAGTGTCCCAGAAGCAACAAAAAAGCGTTCTATTTTTGCTAGGCACTGAGTAGTTATGAGAGGAGACAACACTTCAGATCACCTAGGGTTTTTAAAAAAGGTACAGGACATGAAAACAAACACAAAAACAATGTGATGTCAGCATGCTTTGTGTCACTCCCTTTTTTTTTTTTTTTTTTTTGTGGAGAAGTGTACCAATTAATAAAGAAAAAAAAAGAAGTTAGAAAACAAGGGACACTAGAAGATCAAGATTTTATATGTAACCACTGAGGAAATGCTGACTGAAAGCATGGATAGATCTGGAGCAGCCAGTCAAGCAGAGAAAGTAAAAACTGGCAAATTCTTTAATATCTGAGTTCTTCCACTTCTGTGTTTTTGCAGCTTCTTCCAGCTGGAGCATCTGGGAGGGTTTCTGTCTGAACATTACGTGCAGAGCTCCATTGCATGGGATGAGTCACAGAGAGACAGACAATGGATTTGTGTAATTTCTAAAGGCCAGAAAAGGTTTGTGCTTTGTTAGGATACAGCGCTGCACTGTTGGCTGCTCAGGGTACGTACACATTGCAAGGCTGGCTACCAACTGAAACGCGAACATCCCTCTTGGAACCAGTGGCCAGGTTTGTACCAGTGATGGTAAGTGTGGTTCCACCCGCTTGGGGACCGCTTTCAGGTCTTATTCCAGAAGGATGGGGTTCCTGCAGAGAGAAGATGGTCAAACTAATTAAGAAAATGAAAACAACATTTACACCAGCATTAAATGCTATAATGGCTAATTGAAGTTTAATATTACTATCTGAAAAAACAGTGAAATTAAAATAATGACAGACAGTTCTCCTAAACGAAAACAAAATCTTTCATTATTCATGCTGAAGGAAGAAGTAACAGATGATGTGAATGTACTTGTACTGTATTTTACAAGGTTTTATATGAATTTAAATTCCCTATTTACACAACGTAGAGTTAACTGCCATTAAGTTTATGAGAGCTTCCCATTGGTTTTCTTGTTTGCATACTTATTTTAAGAGTTCTCTCTTCCTTATGGCTGGCTGATTTTGCCTTCAGGTTTCCTTGCCCTTTCTACATTCTGGATCAGCTACAGGAGAGACAGAGCAAGGTTTTCAAAACTGGTACTGAACAGAAAGAATACTAAGATTGCCTTTCTCTATGAGGCTTTTAAATGCAGTAAACTTGTTATCCTTTTCTTGAGCAATGAGCTTGCAAAGAAAGAAAATCCAAAAATGCTAAACTTCTCTTTATGCACCTAGAAACTTAGAGGGGATTTCTTGAAATCAATTGAAACAAGCAGATGTGCTTCCAGTTGTTATGAAATTTGTTGGAAATTTAAATTTCTCAAATAAGTTCTCTCCTTTTGTTCTCAATTCCGTCTTTGTTTCTGTGATTGTATTCCGGGAGCTATGACAAATACTGTAAATTAACAGTGAGGGCTTTTCATGAACATTGTGATTTAATTACTTCATCGCTAAGTAGTCCCTGCTTCTAGTTGAGAAAAGCATCCTTATTCAGGACAGCACTGGAGCTGCTGAATCAAGAGGATGTCCCGAGCTGTGCAAACCACGTGAGGGGGGTTACAGCCGACCCCACGGCCTGGCCGTGCCTGTGGATGTGCCGCAGCCCCCGTGCGGGACAGAGGCCGTGGCCCGCGCCACTTGTGGGGTGGTCCCAGGCAGTGGGGTGGTCCCAGGCCACCCGGCACACACAGAGGGGGTGCCAGGTCCAAGTGTGTGGCAGGGCCATTGCTACAAAGGTCCCTGCTCATGCTAAAGTGTACCAGATCAACAGCTTAGGGAGGCTGGGAGTAGGTAATGCCTTTACTGATGTATAACTGTGCTTCTTCATCCATATTCAAACACAAGCTTTCCTTAAATGAGTCAAATAAGCAATAAACTTATTTCCTAATCTCATGTATATTTGTACAAGACATCTGCTCTCCTCCACCTAATAAAGTCCAGGTCTGGGGCTATTTCATACAAAGCATATACAAATAAAGCAAGAGCAAAGAAGTTTGAAAAGTTCCCTTACTGATCAGTGTTTTCCTGATCATCATCACACTGATCCCCCACTCTAAGGGGGAAAAGCCCTGCTCGGAAAGAGAGCAACAAGCCCACATTATACTAGTCACGCAACAAAACCCTTCCCCTGTGTTGTTTTGCTCAGGCACAGATTTGCCATCTCTGTGTCAGCTTACAGCTACAAACCCCGGGGCCCACAAATGGCGGGGAGGAGGGGGGCCGATGTACCACAGTTTGGTTCAAAGCTTAGTGAGCCATCAACAGGTTTTTAACAAGCAGCAGGAATCCACAAAAATGCATCCCAGGGACCTCACGGTTACTTTACAAATTTGCTTTATGGAAGCACAGATACTATAGGAACACAGAGAACTCAGACTTGCTGTGCTTGTTTTATACTTTCATGTCTGAGCAACTTCCTTCTGAACAAATGCATCATGGTTCAGCACACTTCACAAATCCACAATGACAACTGTAATTTGCTCTCAAGTCATTGAGCTTTAGGAATATGCTTTAACACTAATTGGGTGTCAATTGCTTTTCTTCCCTGAGAGAAGACTGTTTGTAAACCCTTCACTCCTCAAGATGTACATTGTTGCAGCATATGACTGCTCTCACATGCTAACCTTTGATTTCTTTTTAATTTAATATATCATTCAGGTTACAAGATTTTATGTGGGGAAGTGACTCACATTCAGATTTAAGCATCTCTTAAGCAAAAAGGAGCCTTGATTCAATATAACGGAATTGACTAAAACTTGCTCTCTTAGGTCTATACAACCCTCTTTGTGAACACTGTTCTTTGGATTTAATTGCTTGCTGATTTAAGCTAAATTGAAATAAAGCATGTGAGGGTAAATAAAAAGTTTGAAGGGGTAAATTTTAAAAATCACACTTAAAGTTTAATTTAGCTTGAGTCCAGATATGTGCCTCAGAGAAAGTCTCATTTGTGCTTTTCTGGAACACTTTTTTTTGCTGAAAAAATTACGATCAAAATTTTATATAAAATACACAGCAATAAACTGCTTATAAAAATGTACAAAACATTGTAAGGTAACCGCAGAACATGGACAGAAAACCATACCATTTATTGACTTCAAATTACATTTTAATTGCTATAGATTGTTACGCATATTGGACCACTGTCATCTGCAGCAAAAATCCACAGCAATGATTAGCTGCATCACATGCCTGGGACAGCTTTCAGGAGAAAACACACCCCAAGAACCACCAAAGAATCAGCATGGGCAAATTAGTTATCCCTGAACCTCACAAAAAATTGTTAAAACTCGCAGCCTTTTCCCTAAATATTGCCTCTACTGAAAGCCTAGGCTCTAAGGACAGATGTAAAAGGAAAGGCACAAGAAACCACTTAAAGTCAAGCCTTTAAGCAGAAACTTAGGAAGGAAAGGAACAAGAAAAGGTTTCTGAATCATAACACACTGCTGCTCTCTGTAACCTCAGCATAAAAAAATGAATGGAAGTTTGCTAAGAACTTCTGCTAGACAGCTGTATTCCTTTTTTACTGTAAATACAAAATACTTGCCCCGTTAAAGTTCTGCTGGGCTATGTGATGGCTAACTACAGCAGGGCGAACAACCAGTACACACTGAGTGAGCCACAAACTTGAAGCAGGACTATCCAGTACCATTTTACGTGTGGGAGCTTTCAGTGATAACGTACATTTGCCTCCATGTGAACAGGAATATATAGGTAACCAAATAGCAAAGTTATCTCTGAATAACACAGCAGCAAGAGGGAAGTGAAACAAATATCTGTTCCGTTTTCCCCAGAAATTGTTTTTTAGTTAGCAAGACTCCAGCTCTGCTGGAAGCTAAAGCACAGTGACACCGGATGGGAGAATATGCCACCTGCACCTCACCCCAGCCGTGGCACAGCCGCACCGCGGGGTCGGCACATCTCAGCTTCACTGCGGGCTGAATGGGAAGCGGAGGCCAAGAACCACTTTGGGACTGACAGCAGGCAGCAGCCCAGGAGGGATGGAATAGCTATGGTTAACCCTTATTTTCTCTTGAATCACTGGTCTTGCAGCAGCTCCTCAAAGGACTGTTTTAAAACAGCTTAATTCAAAGTATTCTTATTTAACATATTTAAAGTAATTTTGCAAATACCAAGAGCTCTCCAGAGACCAAATAATGTGGACGCCTCATAAAGATGATCTAATAAGGAGAAGCTGAACTGTGCTCTGTGTGCAGAGGAATTCTTCAGCATGAGTGCTAAGACAAAGCATTGTATAGTAACAGTTTGTTACCGTAAACCTGTCAAGGAAATTATTTGATTAATTTTAACTTGATATTTTCTGTTTAATATTTTTCCCCTTTTCCTTCCTCTTAAGGACCTGCTAGAAATAAAAAGTACTTAAAATAAATTATCAAGAATTTAAACTATTTTAATAACCATTTTATTGCAAAACCTACGTGCTACAGCCAAATTTTAGTACTCTTCTAAAGTATTCATGGATGACTCAAAAAGCAAAGCTACATTGGCCCACCTGGTAGTCTTCTTAGGAGTATTAATAAAGGGAAAAAAAAATGGTTCACCTAAATTCTCAACCAGAAAGCACCTTTCAAAATGCAATTAGGGAGATAGGATCAGCAGGATTCCAATATTTTGCTGAATGCCAAGATAATCTGAAAAAGTACCATCAGTGGTGGTACAAGCCTTCAACAAGAATCGTGCTACTGAAGGAGAAGGTAGCCCCTTCCCACAGCTGACACAGCACTCACCAGTGGCACAGAGAGGTTCAGGCCCTTGGATGCTACCAGGTCTACTCTTATCTCATACAGCCTTATCTTAGGCAGCTCTGTGTTACTTACAACAGCCCTGCATGATATTCCTTCTCCTTGCAGAGGAAAATGCAGGGCAAAGGGTAAACCCTTCACTGCACACCTTGTCTGAGGGATAATAAAAGTGCTGCTTTTACCAAGAGGCAACCTCCTTTAATTTGGACTCAACCCCGAGCGATACCGAATGTTCAACCACTGCAAACAGCACTGATAAACCTTGGACCTCAAGTGCTGCGAGATCAGTGATGCCACCTTTTCAAAATCCCCCCACGGATTTCTTCTCTCCTTTCTTCTGCCCTTTTCTCATTTCAGTCTCTGAATCAGAAGCACACCTGCTGTCAACATAAATACTCCACTTTCATTTTCAGCCCTCTGCGCCTCGGGATCTTTGCTCACTGTCACACTTTCTATAAAATCGCAGTGCTCCACTGTAACATCACATCGCAGTGCTTGGTGCAATTATAACATTAAGCAGAACACTTGCTCATGTGTCCTATACGGAATTTGTGGCAGCCTTATAATAATTCTTCTGGAAAAGTCAGCCCTTGTGAGGACTTGGTGAGACTTCGTTTCTCATGAACACAGTAAAATTTAAACAACCCTGCAAACACTAATTTAACCCTAGTTTTATAATTCCTTGTAGTGTAGAAGATCGTAATTCATACATATTTCAGTCTTTTTCCTATTTTGCTTGGAATAGAGGAATGTTCTTTCAGGTTTAAGTGCTCTGTGCTTCTCCTTTTGTCACCAGGGAAATATTGTTTGTGTCTTCCAGGTAGTTTGGTGTTTGAGCCTAAATCTTTTCTGCAATAACAGCTTACCTCATTATGTGGGATTTTTGATAGTCTAATTTTTAAAAAGCCTATTCCAACATCTATCAGTTGTTCAGTGGCCCATTTGCTGTTGAGTCTGGTAAGTCATTTCTCAAGGGAGGAACTTCCCACCACTGGAACTCTCCACCACCTTATGTTTTCATGCTCATGTCACGTAGGAAGTGGATTTGCCGTTTTGGTAAAACACATGCACATCCACAGCTATGCTATTTAGCACAGCACAACATACCAGAGCATAAAATAAAAAAGTTCAGTTGGAAGGGACCTACAACGATCATCTAGTCCAACTTGTCAACAGGTGTATCTTGCTCCCTACTGCATGGTTTATCCTGAAAAATAATTTGAAATTTGAAACAGTGAGACAGTGACAATTTCTAAGTCCTTGTGCACTGCTTATGGGTACGTAATGTTCAAATAGCGCTAGTTCGTTTGGTAGCAAATTCATTTATTCTCTTTGTAATACTAATGAATTCCCTTACATGGCATTTGTGTTCCTGTGTGCCACTGCCTTATCTGTGCATCAGGGACTAATGTGAGCTTCACAAACTGTATTTTTTGTTTTCGCCTCCCAGTAATGTCATAGTCTTGCAACAGTATGTTGTCTGAGGTGCTCTGTGCTTTTCAGCACAGAGGTACTGGAAAAAAAATACTGGCAAACCCAGCTTGCACTGGCCCAGGTATGTATATGACTTCACACTCAGGCCATTGTCCAGTGTCCTGCTTTCTCCATCACAGCCAGAAGTCCTTCCTTTGGTTGCTCTGTTTGCATCCTTTACCTCCTACTTACAAATCTGTTCACAGAAATGCTGATATATTTTTCATTGTAGTTTCATGCTTTCTATGTGCTAGAGGGCAAATTATCTCCACGTCTGTTCCACTTATAATCACATTTAAACACGAACTTACTTATTAGCAATGTACGACTGCTGCTCTTGCACAGCTACTGCAGACCCTCTGAGAATTCACATTTCAGCTCTTATATTTTTTCACCCCGTTTATTAATCTAGAATGAACTTTTTAATCTTTAATATTTTATGACTTGCAGTTAGCCTTTTTGCACAGTTAGGAAGGCGATCTCTTATTTCTCTGGGTTTCTGATTACAATTTTGGTAAAAAGATACCTTTTTACAGGCTGAAAATGCTTTCAAAGAGCTCGCAGCATTTTAGATCTCTCTGGTCTGCTGATGGCAAATCAAAGCACAGCTTTTACCTGGCTGACAGAGGGGTTACTGCTATTCCCCTTTTTTATCCAGCTTCATTGCAATTTTCCCATTAAAGATACGCAGGTGCAAAGAGAACCATTCCCCCAGCCTGTTTTTCACTCACCCAGCTTGCATTTGGGATCTGATCTGCCAGGCTGATTCATGTTCTTTTTCGCTCAGTTTATTTGCTTTGCAGCTTTCCTGATTTACACTGTCATGTCCAGCCAACTCACTTCTGGTTCCTCGCACAGCACTCAAGAACAGCAGGAGTGTGCTCCTGTGGTGCATCTCCCAGGTTCTGTGTGTCATCTTTTTCCATTTCTCTACTTCTCCACTCATCTGTCACCAAGCACATCCTCAACATTTTATATTCCTGAGCATGACTCTGTAACTAGGGATACTATCTGCTATAATATTAATCTGTGGCAGGCAGTTTCTAGCCCAAGAACTACACCACAGAGATAAAAGTGGTTATCCTTTAACCTTCACTAATGCAGAATATCAAACAGAGAAACAACCAGCCACCAAAGAGGCTACTGGTGGATCACAAAAAGGGGCTGGAAATTCAGGAACAGCTGGAAGGCAGCAGAGGAGGGAAGCCTAATGGAGATGCAAGGAAACCTTGGCATGAAGACTGTGCTTCAGAGGGGGATGCTGGAGAAAACACAACTGTGCCAGACCACAAGCAGAGAGACAACTGGCGAGGGAAAAGAGGATGGTGGCAGAGTATATCCTCTTGATGCTGTGAGAGATGCCAGCTGCAGCACAAGGGGAAGCAGCAACAGATGCATATGTTCAAATGGACATGATGGGCAGCAAATGGCAAAGCCACCTAAGCTCCCCTCTGCCAGCTCCTGTAGGCAGGAACCTCCGGCTGGGGGTTTGCCTTTGATCCAAGTGCACATCTTCACAAGTAGGAATGGGCTCTTGTGCTTCCACACCAGCAGAGCACAGGGATGCTGTGTCAAGGACCTGATGATAGTGCACACACATGTGGATAAGATTTTCACAAATGTATGGAGCATATTATTGCTCTGCATTTATCTTGCCTCCACAAGTAGCCTTTCCCCTTCCTCATCCTCTCCCCAGCCGTAGTAAGTTCTGGGTCTTGAAGCAGGTCTGTAGAACAACTGATTTTTTTTACCAAAATTATCTGCCGCACACTGAAAGCCAAATTATTCTGCCAACCCTTGTATATAACACACACACAAATTAAAGGCATTAAAGGCATAAGTACTGTAGACACCAGCCACCTTCCTGGAGGTCAAAATGTCATTTCATGGACTATAAAGGTAACCACAGGAGCTAAATTAAGCTTCTGAACAGGGCATGCAAGTCATTAGAAACCGCTCTTTCCCCCTCTACTTCCCTCCTTTCTCAGACTCAAGGGAGCCTGCTTCTTGTTTCTTCAGACAAGCCACCCACTCACAGGATATTCAACCAGAGAATTTCCATTGCGCGCTCTTGGCAGCCTGGTGTTCGCCGCAGTGGCTGACCTGACCCACCAGCTCGCCTCCTCTTGGCCTCCACAACACAAACCAGGCTTCGGTTCCTGGGTTATTTCTGCAACAGTGGAGAAGCGCGCTGAGTCCTCCACTTCTGGGGCTGCTTTGTCCAAACCTTAGGCCGTGTGAGCTGATCAAACACTCCAGCCACTCCAGGTGCCCAGGCAGAGCACCTACCTGGCAGTGCACGCTGTGTGCTTGTCGGCTGTGGATGGGATGCTTATGCAAAGGGTTGGTATTTTAAACAACTAATTTTTTGGACTGCAGGCAGCATCTTTTTATCGTGAGGCAGACACCACATGATTTTCTGAAAAGACCACAGAGCTTTGCTGACAGGTTAGATGGAGAAATGGAAGCATGCATGACTGGAAAGTCTGCATTACCATACAGCCAATGTTCACTGGCAGCTTTCAAGCAGAACCACAAGCACTGGATGCTGGGACATGGACTTAAGTGCATAGCTCAGATGACAGAGAATTAAGTCCAATAATATCCACATGAGGAAGAGACAACTTCTCTAAAACTCGCAGCTACCCAGAAGTTCTCCTGGCCCCTGCGCAGGCTCACACACAGACAAGATGTGCTCCAGGACTCAAGAATAATATACGATCATCTGGAAACAATTCCAGACTGCTGCAGATGTGTGGTTTATCACCATCAATCATAGTGGCAGCAAGCATGTCATACATACCCCACTGCAAAAACCCGCTCAAAGCCTCCAACTACAGTATAAAATGCATGTCTTGAGGTAAAGACTCAGAGAAAAATCAAGGAGTGAGCTAAAACCCTACACAAAAGCCTTATGGCACAAATGGCACTGCACTGGTGAGAGCTCCCAGAGCCATTGCATTAAACATCAATAAGGAAAGCAGAGGATGGAGGTAAGAGGAAACTGCCAAGCTAGGAGTAGATTGAGGTGAAGAGTGCACTGTGTTAAATGTAACTGTGCTGTTCATGTTCACATTCAGACTTCTAGTATGGTGAATAGTCATATTCATGCTTGGTTTTGGATCAGACTCCAATTTATCTCCCATTCTTCCTCTTCTTGGTTACTCATCTTGTTTAGGTAAACAGACTTCTTGATTTACTAAAAGACATTATTTCCAAGCCAGTCCCTAAACTGCCTTCAGCACCTCAGAAATATATTACACTTTTGCAAAGTTCTACCTCTAATTTTCACCATCATTTATTTGAGCTTTTGAAACCATATAATCTTTTTAACCTTCACAGCCTAAAACTCACATAATTGCTCTTGCAAACAGACTCTGGAAGATGCCAGAACAAGCTCCAAGTTCTGGTTCTGGTGGCTGGAGTCTGAAGATGAGGTATTCTGAGAAAGGAATCACGCTTGTATGGGATCAGCAAATCTGGGCCATATACCTAGGAAAGGCTTAACTCCTTCCTTTGATATGACTTCTCACTGCTATAGTAACAAGCAGATCAGATAAAATTAACAACAAACGAAAAAGGGGGAGTGGCCTTCAGCTGCATTACTGCTCCACCTGCTTAGAGACCAGCCAAGCTCTCAGTGCTCCAGATGTACCACATAGCTAGATATTAAAATTTAGCATCAATTCATTTCTGTTTCACTAAACAGGAGAATGGTTATTGCCTGATCATGCTTACAGTGAAAAAACAGAAATGTCAGTAGAGGAGGACTGGGCTATCAGAATTTAATTTTGCTGGAATGGCTGGGCTTGAACAGCACTCAGGTTAGACAGAGAAATTGTGACGGGTAGGGAGAAATGGAACTTTCTTTCCCTGTTACACAGGAAATACAGATGAGGTGTTCGCTGCACAGCACAGACTCTTGTGGAACAGGGCATTTTAGTTCAGAAATAATTTTAAATTGAAACCATGGCTTCCCTTTTAGCTGGATTTTTGGCCCATTTAATGGAGATCTTACGTGTTCTTCAGCTCAGAAATACCCTGTGCTGGCAGAAGGGGCAGAGGCATGGCTCTGAGCCCCAGGTTGTGCCAAGTATTGATCCTCATCAATCCAGCTTTAAAAATGCATCTCATTGTTCAGACTAGGTATCAAAAAGAGCCAAATGTAGTAGTACTTACAGAATCATAGAATGGTTTGGGTTGGAAGGGACCTTTCAAAGATCATCTAGTCCAACCCTCCCTGCCATTGACAGGGACATCTTTCACTAGATCAGGTTGCTCAAAGCCCCATCCAACCTGACCTTGAATGCTTCAAATAATGGTGCAGCCACAACTTCCTGGGGCAACCTGTTCTGGTGTGTCACCACCTTCATCATTAAAAAAACTTCTTCCTTATATCTAATCTACTTGATGACTATGTGCTTTTGGTGGTAGACACTAGTCATATGTGCAAGGCTGAGCCTGTGGGAGTATGGTAACACCTCCGGTCTATGCAGACCAATGGGGCTGAGCGGCCGCATTGTCTCCTTGTGCGCTGCCTGCCCACATCTGCCCTGTGCCGCTGCACACCGTGTTCAGAGTGGTCCCTGCTAAAGCTGAAGCTATTGTGCTTCGGGTGATCGGAGCACATAGTAAAACCAGTGATAATTACCAGCAGGAGGGTAGCCAGACAATGTGCCAAATAAAGGGGGAAATATATAATAGAAAATTTATTTTAGGAAGGCTCTTGAAAAGAAGAGTATTTTCTTTCCTTTGTATATACTGAATAGAAGAGGTTTTAAACAAAGCACAGATTTTGCATGTCTGCTGAAAGAATTCACCAAAGAACTGCCTGAAAACAGCAGTGAAACAAGACTGTAGCTTTTAAGACAACATGAACTGAGGCAACTGTCTGCTCTGATCGTCTGTTCTCACGCCAAGAGTGCTCGTGTCTCACTTGTAGAGGTGCATGTGAATGCGACACCCCTGTACTGACTTTAATCCTATTGCAGTCCACAGCTGGCTTCATTTTCTCATGGAAGAAAGACAAATGAAAATAGAAACCAATTTCACCAGTTCTAAGGCATGAACTGTATTACTTGCCTTTGCTTTGCAATTTGCAAATAGGGTCCAAATGGAAAGATTTTTGCAGCAAATAAAAATGCTCTTTATCAGCAGTTAAATTAGGTATCTGATGTTTCAGTAACCTGCAGGCAGAGATCAGCCCAGAGAAAGTCTTGGGCTTGCAGGAAGAATGTCCTCCTGGATGAGTCCTGTGGACAGTGGCTTCTCCCCATGCCTCACTGACGGGTGATCACCAATCTTTCCCTTGAGCAGCCAAAATCAGCGGCTGCGTATCTTGCCTCACAGATGGGCTGAGCAGGAAATCGCACCAGAACAAGTTCACAGAAAGGCTCTGAAGCCTACACGGGGGCTTCAGATCACATTTCAGCACACCCCATAACTTCTTCATGTGGTATTCATGCAAACCGTGGCAGAATCTTTACACACAGGAGAAGCACAGGAGAACTGGTGTAAAACATACCCAACAAAACAGACTCATGTCAAAACCTCATCTCATGTAGGGTTTAGTGCCATAGCCTCTGTCCTAGAGACCACAAACACATCAACACAGGAGATTATGTTGTTGTTTTCTGGTAAGGATGACTGAGATCAGTGGAGAGAGACTTAATTATAAGCTACATTTCCACAAAGGAACAGAGACATTTTCAAGCAAAAAAGGGTGTTGTTTGGGTTTTTGTTTTGTTTTGTTTTGTTTTATGTGTGGTGGTTTTTTTTTTTTTTAGAGATATTTTTAGAGGAAGAGAAGGTGTGTTTTGGAAATTATGGCAAAAACGCTTCTAGCCTGTTTTGCAAAAACAGGAATATCCTCTTCTCAGTTGAATGCCATTCCTGAGTTTTTCCACTGCTTACTGCCGACTCCTTTCTTTTCCTTCTCACAAGATACCAAGCATTAATGAGACAGAAGTTTAAATAAGAGAGAAGATAAAAGCTCTTTATGTTTTATAGAGCTACAGTTTATAGGTGTAATTTTAAATATCAATATGAGGACAGGGATTATTTAAATGTCTTAACTATCACAGGCTCTTATAAATTTTGAAGACTTCATAGATACAGATAAAACTACTTGCTGCTAAAATCACAGGCTACACCAGCTATAATCTAGAGAAACATTTAGGGTAAAGCAATTCAGACACAAATGAAATTCTCCTTCGTAGTGACACTGAAAACAAAGCACATGAGTAATATGAACACACATTATGCTGTCTGTGGCTCTGCATGCTGTATTTTTGAATGAAATAAATTATTAAAAAATTAATGTACCTTCATTACTTATTCTTCAGCTGCTCTGCATCCATTCTCATAATGAAGAACATTGGCTAGACTAAACGCTGTGATTAAAATAGCGCACCAACAGTGCATCTAAAGAATACCTAATTTCTGCAGTGCTGATACTTTTTTATTCAATAGTGGCACTTAAGAGATAATATGTCACTACTCCATAAACTTATTACGGTTTCTTTTCTACCACATCTTTTTAACTAGAAGTGCAAACAACATCATCCTCTTTTGAGACTCTAGATCTATTGATCAGAATAGATTTTTGGTACACCCTTTGTATAAAGAAATGCTCAAGTTAAGTGTTTTCTAATATACTTGAATGACAGTGCTATTGAAGAAACAAAGTTTGTAAGGCAAACACAAGCAACTCTGTGCTTAACAGGTGAACTTCTAGCTTAAACCATGGGCAAGGTATAAAACAGGTCTCTGAAAAAAATGCACTTACCTGGTATGTAAACAGCACTTCACTGGGTGATTTACCCAATTTTCCGTTGATGTTAACTTCAATTTGACCTTGTTTGGGTTCATTCATTGGTCCAACCTGACATACAATCCTAGCAAGAAAGAATGTAAGTTTATCTGTGAGAAGTAACAGCTGCAACAGCAATGTAATGTATGTGAGCTACCACACACACTGCCAGCAAAAGCACTAACTTCACGTCATCCTACACGAGATACTTGAATGCTGCCTCAGATTCCCAGCAAAAACACCCAAGAAGAGTTGACTCTTCTATTTAAAGGTAGACAAAACTGAAACCTGGGTACTGTACACAGCAGCTACTTCAGCAGTCTGTTCACAGAGGTGCCTTCTATATGAGACTCGAATTCAGCCAAGAAGTCAGAGATGAACCTCTCCAAACCTACACAAGGTTTTCACTGGACCATGTGATGTTAAAAAAACAAAGAACTCCCCCCTTGGTGTAAGAATGAGACCGTCAGCCATCTTATCACTTTGTGTGTTTTAGCTGCTGATACTTTTGTTGTGTATCCTGCTGTCTTTCAATTTTAAACCACAGTATTTTCACACCTACAGTCAAAATCCCTTTAGAATTACTGTTCTCTGAAAATAAATCCTCAGATAACACATGCAAAATCAGAGGTCAAGTAACACCGGCCAAGAAAACACTGCCTTAACTAATGCTGTTGCTGAGTGGTAGCTGGGATGGTTACATTTTTATTTCAGACAGGTGATCCATAGAATATAAGCATGAAAATGCAATAAGGATTCAGCACACTCGAAAACTGGGACAAATGCTTAATGGGGAGCTGATAATACAGTCAGATAAGGAGGTATATAATGTTTGCAGCCTGCGCAGGCAGACAGTTTCATATAGGACACACCCTGAGGATCGCTGCTCATTTCTGTCGCTCTTTCTCTCCGGGATTATTGCTATTCTTCCTTAAGCAGTGCACCACTGCTTAAAAAAAAAAAAGACTCAAATAGGAAAAAACCCACAACACAACCCCCCCAAATTACTGGGTATAATGTACTTAAATTGTGACCTATAATAAAAGGTGCAGATGACTCCAGACTTTTCTGCCTGGCTACTGGCAAATGGACAAAATTCTCTAAATTCTTGCATGTCCTGGCATGTGTATGGCTGCCTGAGTCTGTTCCTCATCATCTCTCTACTGTATTCTGGGAAGTTGTATCTTCTTGTCAGGCAGAAACAGGAAATGGTGCCTTTGGAGGAATTTCTACCATATGTCAAGCCAGGGAAAGCAGTGGGGGGCCGGGGCCAGGGGGTGTGTGTGGCAGGAATGCCATAACGTGGTCAGCAGGGATTTTAATTGAGAAAAGTTCCCTCCCCTCCCCAGCGTTGGCATTGCCTCCCTTCCCCCACCTTACAAATGGAAAACTACAAAGAATGAGAACAGACTTCTCCAAGGCCAACAATTAAATCACCGCAGAGCCAGAAAGCAGCCTTAAGTGCCTTAAATCTCGCTGCTCTCCTGCCCATGGGAACAACTGTCTCCTAAAAGTGCCTGGCTTTTTACTGCAGAAAGATTGGGAAGCAAGACTAGGCACTTTTTTCTTTTTTAAACTATTCAATTAAATAAAAGAAGGTAATAATAAAACAATAGAATGGAGGCAGATAAAGACAGAAACTTATAGATACCTATTTGGAGATTTTGAATAAGTTTTTTTTCAAGGCTTCTCTAATGGAGAACATCCTTCAAAACTGATAAATGACATTATGCAAGTGGCATTTGTTCTCACCCATTACCACACTGGCAAATCTTAGAAAACCAGTAATGTTGCTATGATACAAGGAACCAGTCATCTCAGTTCTGGCTCCTTTCCATGTATTTAAAAATATCAAAAAGCTTTAGAAAAAGCCAAGAGGCTGGGGAAATTCTTGTAAGGCTATGCTGCAATTCAGTGCAGCTTTTGCAAACACTGAAAATAGGGAGTGGGAAAAGATGATTGTAAAAGAGTTGGGAATTTTGTAGATGATGATGAACATGTAAATGCATGAGTGACAGCAATGGATTTGGGAAGCAGTAAGAGATATACAGCTATATATACATTCCTAAGTCCTAGGGGCCTGGGAAGCTTTTAAATACCTGATCCACAAACTGACTAAACATTTTTCAAAAGCAAAAAAAAAAAAATCACTTGGGTATCTTCAAAATCGTTTTCAAAACATGACATGGAAATAGCATAAAGTTACTCTATTACACTTTAAATTAACTGAGAGGAAAGAAAGCCAAGGTTTCAACTGCAACTTTAAATATCAAAAGTGAATTAAAGAAAAATCACACTGCTTAAAATATGTCATTACTCTAAATATTACTACTGAACATTTATGCTTTGCTTTTTATCAGCTGATATCAAAAGGGTATTTCCTTCTTGAAATTAGATGCTTGATATAATCTGTAGCAAACACCTAGATGCCTAGAAGAATTTAGGCACTTAGTTTTAATTTTTGGCACTGCTTAAGAGTGTGACAAGTAATCTACAAAACAACTACCAACCTGCTTAGGCAATTCGACACCCATGGACTTGTTGGCTCTGTGATGAAACTTAGTCATCTAAAGCTACACCAAAGCTCTGCGCACCCTCCCTGCCTCCAGGAAAGAAACTGTGGCTGGACTAAATCAAAAAGATTTAAGCTTCCTCTTGCTTTGCCTATTTTCCCATAAATCTTGTATGCTTGGCTGCACTGTGGTTCAGACTGAGCGAAGATTTTAATGATTAGATGAACACCTATGATGCATTTAATTTAAAAACAAAAAACAGTCTTGAGATATCTGCAGTAAAAGTTTATGGAAGCTTTTCAAACAAATAAGGAAAAAAATTCAAACAATCAGAAGCAGGGTGATTGTATGCTATTGTAAACTTGTTGCTGTATTAGAATCTTAAATAAAGACTCAGACATGTTACTATGAAATATTGCAGGTATATCACACTAGTTCTTTCTTCTATTGATAATATTTTATAACCTGAGGAATATAATCTTCTTTTGGAAATGCACAGAAATTCCTTTTTCCTTCTAAAACTTTGTGAAAAATATCCAGCACTTACCTTGTGGAAACAGAGTAGAATTCCTCTCTGAAAAGACATTCCGTGTCTGCCACTATTATACTTTTTACATCTTCTGATTTTATTCCCAAATTAGATCCCATTATGGTCAAAAGAATTCCACCACTTAGTGGTCCAGTTTTTGGCTCAATCTGTGTTTGCATGAAGGTAAGCGAAGAAAAGCAACATTAAATACTGCAGTGACCACACTGTTCTTTGATATTATTTAAAGATATTTTGGCTTACTTGTACTTGAAATGCAAAAGATGTTCCTTGTAGGACCCCCACAAAAACACACTATGTAACTTTTTAATGTTAATTAATCATTTGCCAGCTCAGAACCAGAATGCATCAGCTGCAGATTCCGTGTCTCCTGTGGCAGACTGTTATGTACAAAACTCCTGCCTGGTGTTTACTCTGTTTGAAGTTTGCTTCCTCCACTAAAGCACTGTGACTTGGAAAAGCAAATGGATTGGGCTCCTCTCACAATCATTCCACAGAGCTTTTCCAGAATTTTTACCAGGATTTTCTCCCTTCAGGTTCACAGCAGAACAGTACACCTTCCTAACACACAGTGCTGCCCCACAGAGGGTCTTCAACAGTTCCTCTAGTCCCCTGATCTTACTGCATCGAATGGTAGGATGCTGCAGTACATGGGCTGATGCTAATTAAATTATTTGCAATTAAAATGAGGACTGAGAAAATCCTGTAGTTGGAGTGGGCTTCTTTGGTTGAAATACGGCCCGAACAGGCACTTGAATTCTGAATATTTACTGGGAGACTAACCTGCTTTCCTATGCAATATTTGGAGCATCTCCAGCAAGACCTTTTCAGGTCTTAGCCTTTAGAGGGCTGCATGTTTACCATCAAGAAGAGGGAGGTTGCATACACCCAAATGCAGTGATTGGAAGCCAAACAAATACAGCTTCTGAAAGTGTGGACTTTAACGTATGCTCCACCAAAATCAGAGTTTCTTAGATCTAAGCAAGTCTGAGCACAGAGACATGGCTGCTGCTGCCCAGCCCACCTCCAGAATCACTTGCTCCACTTTCCCACTGGTTCAACTTCCTAAAACTTCTGGCCGCTGGCCATTCCTTTGCACTCAACCCATAAGTAAACTAGCTGAAAAATGATTCAACTGTTCATGTAGATGATTCAAAATATTTAGTTCAAATCTGAAGCCAACAAAAGGCTTGAAAAAACTAATATTTCAGTATTTAGTATTTAATTCACAATGACGTACAAACGGTATCCCAGGCAAAAACACTTTTCATAGAATGGTTTGTGTGGGAAGTGACCTTAAAGACCATCTAGTTCCACTCCCCTGCCATGGGGAGGGACACCTTCCACTAGACCAGGTTGCTCAAACCCCATCCAACCTGACCTTGAGCACTTCCAGGGATGGGGCATCCACACCTTCTCTGGGCAGCCTGTTCCAGTGCCTCACCACCCTCATGGGGAAGAATTTCTTCCTTATATCTAATCTAAATTTATCCTCTTTCAGTTTAAAGCCATTATCGCTTGTCCTGTCACTACATGCCCTTGTAAAAAAGTCCCTTTCCAGCTTTCTTGTAAGTCCCCTTTAGGTACTGGATGGTTGCTATAAGGCTGCTTTTATTTTTCTTAATTTTCCTGTTTCCACTCAAATAATCCTTATCTGGGCACAGCTATCACACAGGCATTCTCCTCTACCCCTTCTGTCAACATTTCAGGGTATTTTGCTTCCTTGGCAGGCTTCAACTATTTAACTGCCATTTTCTTCTTAGATACACCATCATGGCCAAACTTATCCTGCTCCCTTATTAAATACTAGTCTAGTTTGAAGCCTTTTAATGAGTTTGCTAAGTGTTTGTACTTCAAGGAGCAGCGAACCTCTCTTACAGATTTGTTTCAGGTAGAAAGGACTTAGGGAGAAGAAAAAAAATCCATGCTAATTCTCAAGAATCAAGTGCCACATTTAGGCATACACTGCTAGCCTGGCTTCTGGCACAGTGAGGACAAGGCTTGAAAAAGAAGGAGTCTCAAAGACTCCATTCAGTCTCTTATTTTGAGTCTTTACAAATCTCTCACACACATCACTACTGGCATTATTTCCTTGCAGCTATTTCAGAGGCTTACTTAACACCCAAGGCCAAAAAATGCCTTTCAGTATGAGCTTGCTTGGATGCTTTCTCCTGCAAAATAATACACTGGTAGGGAGAGAAAAAAGCAATCTTACGCGAGTGATTTCGGGATGAGGACATGTGTCGGTGGGAGGAGCGTTACAGAGTTTTTCATAAACGCACTTGCTGGGCTTGCCATCTTCTTCACACCAGACACACTTATAGTCGTCACGGGCCGCGAGGCATAAGCTGCAGTCACTTCGTCCATAAGAGCAGTTGTAGAGAGTCACTGAAATATGAGCAGTAAATGAACTTAGACATTTTCCTCTGTTTTAAGGATATTCAGTATGTCATAGGAAGGAAAACTAATCCTAAATACAAAGCCTGCCTGTTGCTCAGTTGAGTTGTGTGAAGAATACACATGCCCTGTATTCAACCCCTGAATGATTCTGAGAGAAAACTCTATTTTTCCCTATACAGAAAAACCTGCAATCTATCTATGTGCAGAGCATGAATAACATTCCAAATAGAACCCAAACGCATTTTTGTCACTTGAGCATCGTTAAAATGTTTAAGTACAAAGTCCTTTCTTTGACTGTACTCAGTGAACCTGCCTATACAACTGTTCACGGACCTGGTCAAACAAACGGGTCCTCCTGGCGCACCAGGAGTCAGATGTGGAAGGGTATATAAACTCAGGGGGGGACAGACATCAGCTGGCATGGGACTTCAGCCAGTCGCGTATTTAAAGGAAGAGAGCTGCCTTTGTTGGCTGTTTCCAGGACATTCAGGCCTTTCCAAAATCATTGCTAAAGCCTGAAATGAATAGAAAGTTAACACTTAATGAAATGTTATCCTTTGTTCAAGTTAATACTTCATTCACTTCTCCATTCTTCTCCATTTTCTTGCTTTTGTTTTCCCTTTTGTCTTGAATTGCCGTTCTGATGTGTGCTTTATTCCTTCTGTAGTGGGGTTTAATTCTAGTTTTTCTGAGCCAAGAAATCAAGTCTGACAGTCATGCCTCTCTTACTGATGAACCACGCACCAACTGTCCCAGACACTAAGCTTGTTTTGGCCCACATCAATCTCTAATATGATGCACAGTCACCAAACAAAATTAATTTTCCCAAATAGATGCAAAGCCTTGAGACATAGCTGGGTGGGTCAGCACCATACGGAAAGCCTGGGCTTGCAATGAGACATTTGGAGATGCACTTGAGAGCCAGCCCAGAAGGAAACAGACTGAAAAGATGCCACACGTTTCTCTAGGGGAAACGCAGAAGTTACATGGATCACTCAGCCTGTGAGTGCTGTGCTTCCCTGGAAGGTAAGCTGATTACTTTAGAGAGGGAAACTTCTCGCTCCCTCCTCTTCTGCTCCTGTTGATTCTTCTTGTAAATCAACCTCACTTACCAGAACAGCAGAAAGCTACCCAGGTTTCCTCCTGTGCTTTTTCAGGAGTTCAGTGTGCTCACAGAAGGGAATGGGGAGAGCAAGACAGAGACTCAACACCTCCCCTTTCCAGTAGCGATGAGCTGTTTTATATGCTCATTAGGTCTCAAGAAATGGTACCCTTCATGACACTGGATTTTTTTCAAAGGAGTTTCAACCTTAAAGATACAGGGAGCAAACTGAAGTAAACAGAGGTGATCAGATGTGGGCAAGAGAGACTAGGACAAATTCCTATGAGGTTGTATATGGTAAAGACCATAAAAAAAAGTCTGTTTAAGGAAAGCTTTTATTCTCAGAAGAGCAGAACTCTAGGAAGAACACCAGCAAAACCACCCTCCAGTCACTAACATTTCAATACACTTGATATTTTCCTAGATAATAGCAACAGCAGTAGCTTTTAAAATCTAATTCCAAGAGGCTGCCATGTCAGATTCCTACAGAAATGAAAAAGTAAAAGGAGAATGCTGTTTTTTCATTGTTTTTCAGCAGTGCTCTTATGCTCCTGCTAGACATGAACAACATTACAGATGCCCAAAACTTGGCTACAGTCTCTCTGCCACTTTCATGAGAGCATATAACCCATGAGGGTGGTTTTTCTCTAAATGCTGCATATTTTAAAACCTCAGCATTCAGTTTCACAGCTAGTCTTTAACAGAATAACACGTTTTTATTCTTTCCCTTACACTGAAGAGTTAATGCAATGATGAAGCCTGGTTCTAACACTTCTTACATCTAATCAACATATCCACTTGATTTCAAGTAGCTTTACCAGCACAAAGTCAGTTGAGACATCTTTGGAGGTATACACAACGCTGATGGACTTTGGCATTTGCTACAATGAATCAATGAGAAAGACCATCCATTTGATTCAAACCCCATCTTGAATTCTCAAGGAGTCGATGAGCACAAAGCAGGAGTAGCAACATTTGCTCTATATACTGAGCACACCAGTATGGAAGTCACTGAGCAAAAAACATAACCCAAGGAACATTTTCAACAGTTTGCGTGTTAACTATTCACTCTGTATGTTGGATGTGAATGTAGTGCTGGAGAGAAGCTCCAGACTGACAGCCCTGGTACACTGCTGTTTGCTTGATAAGCAGAAGAGACAATGCAGGCAGCTGCAAGGAAAAGTTTCCTTGTGTCTATGCTATGAATTGCTTTTGCAGGAACCTGATTGCTTTCTTAATCCAGCGCTCTGGCAGGTTGCTGCTGCACAGGGACTGGAGCAGGTAATATTGTTAAAAAATCTTCCTCTTGCCTTCCTAAACCCTGTGTTATCCACCCACACCACCACACGGCCACTCAGTAGGGCACAGGAATATGCTTACTGAATTATTTGTTATCCTTTCTCGGCTGGACAGGGATTTTCATCCCATCCCTCAGCAAACAATGTCAGTGCTGCAATGTCTTGATGCCTCTCACATCCAGTTGCATAAATGCAATGCAGAAAGCTATGGCCTTAAAGCATTAAACAATACCCCTGTTCACTGATCAGCTCATTAAATGTACCAGCAGCAAGCCACTCATTAGATTCAGACTCTTATCCATCACCTTGAGATACCAGCTGTGAAATCATTGATAAAAAGGACAAAGGATAAAAGGGATATATTGGATTTCATACTGTTCAGAACCCCTGATGGCTTGAGATGTAAAAACGCTATCGTAACTTAGTATTCACTAAATGTTATACAAAGAAAGGGTTCTTTCACTGGCAGGTTCAAAGGTGCTTCTCAGCAGCAACCATATACCCAAAGCCAATTCTTTTCAAGATGCATAAAAAAAAAAATTACACTCTGGATTTTATATGGCAAGGAAATTTAAAAGCAGGAGAAAATTTGGATTATAAAAAAAATCCCTTTTATAATAAAGAGACATTTGTTGATAATTTTTCAATTCCCCTCTTGCAAGGGTTCAATATTTCAATTTGAATGATACCATTTCTTTAATAATTAAGCTAGTTTCTCCCCCCACCTATGTTTTTCCCAGAGTAGGAAAAAAGACATTGGGAGTATTTGGTCAAAATTCTGCAGTTTTAAACACCACAGCCTTTGGAATGGAAATTAAGACACTGTGAGATTGTAATATGACCTCCCTGTAACATTCATGCCAGGTCCTCTTTTAAGTGCTTTCAACCCTGCACACAGAGCCACAGGGAAAATCTTCTGAAAACATACTTCTATGATACCAATAAGAAAAGGAATAAATTTGAATATTGTACAGATGGAAAAATACGGCCTGAAGATTTAATCTGCAGGGGAAATTACTTGGGGGCAGAATTAGTTTTCCTGATGTTAACTTATCACCCAGGTAACAAGTGTGTTGCCTCAGTTTTTGCAAGATTATGCCTTAAACTTCAGTCCAAAGGAGTGTAAGGTATGTCCCAGCTCCCAGATACTGCTCCACTGATTTAGATGGAGCTTCCTCACCTCAGCAGTAGGCTCACAGACATAATTGCTTCATCGTTGTATGTGGAAAGTTACAAAGAAATTTATATTTATAGAGGAATTTATATCAGAGACCAAGCCTTTGTGCTACAAAACACTTAATATACTTTTTGTTGCCATAGAAATAAAAGAATAACAAGCTGAAAGCACACTGAATGTTTCTGTGTATTGCTGATTGTCAGCAGATGTAAAGACTGCAGAACCTGTCTGAGCTGAGACACAGCTGGAAGTTGAGATTTCAGGTGCAGCCCATACGAGCAGCAGCGAAAAGGATCCCTGTTCTGCTGTTGGAGGGGGAAGGTTCATTGGGGAGGTGAAATGGCTGCTGAAAAAATAAAATCAAACTACTTAAGTAAGTTTGAACTGTGAAGTTTTGCATTAGGACTGCCCTTCAGAGCAAAAGCAAACTTGAAAATAATGGCAGGATATTTAAAACAGCCTTTAATATATACAACACTGAAGTTTAATTCATGAGTTCTGTATTAATGACTTTGATCTGTCAGATTTAGTTGTTTAGGCCAAACCAGTGAAACCTACAAAGGTAACATTCACATGACTCCAAATTATAAAGGAATAGTTTTCTGTTTACTGTAATTAACCTCCCTTTAATCCTGTATTTCATACTTACCCATCAGTTTGCTGTCAATCTTGACCTTATCTGTTCTTATGGATAAGTTAAGTTGTAGGGTCTCATTTGCACTGTAGGAGAACTGGAAAAGATGACACAATAGAGATATTTGTACCTTCATTTGGGAAGGTTGATTTCATGCGTTTTCTATGATTCTCAGTAACAAGAGCCGTGAAGGTTTTAGAAAATATCCCAAAACTTACGGTCTTTTTTTTCATCCTGGTGAAATACATTTATAGAAAAATGCTTTAATGAACCTAATCTTTCACAATCAGAATTTTCAAGTACCAAGGGACAGCCATATCTGAATACCTGTTTTTCATTAATTTAATTTACATTTGGTTATGGGTTTGCAAGTAGCACAGGTACTGTTCATATTCAGTAAGTATAGCTGCTGCCCCTGCTGAGCTCTCCCTTCCCACACCATCTGGCTCTATTACTTCTATAGCCACCGCAGACTCACACCACATGGAGGGGAAATCTCTTGCATCTTTTGCAGTGCAACCCCCTCGTTATAGCCAAAGCACAAGGTTCACATGCTCCAAGACAGGAGCTTCTGCTCAAGTTGAAAGTAACAACCGGTGGGAAAGAAAAAGAGCAAAGGAAAATACAATGGCTTTATAAAGCAAATGCCTTGTGCTAGGCTCAAATGCTGCATAAATGCCAATTAGTTCTCAAAACTACTCTGTTAGTAAGCTTGTAAGACATAAAGGCTAAAGTCAACATTTGTGAGTCCAAAATTGAGCTTGGTAATTTGAATTTCTTTTTTTTAATATTATTTCCTTTCTCTGTAAAACAAACCAGAGTGAAAGTAGCATAGCTAGTAAGTAGCCAAACAACAACATACTGTTACCATTCCCCTTTTTACAGATATAAAATGCGAAAGATAATGAACTGGCATGTGAAGAGGCAGAGCTCTGCAATTCTCATCTTTTTTTCCTCAACGGTTTCACCAGATTGCATAAAAAGTGAAAATGAAAGAATAATGGTCCTGAATTCCTCCAGGGACAGTTCAATGAATTTATGGATTGCATAGTTAGAGAAACCAAAGAGAAAGACCGAGGGCTTTGAGAGGAGACCCCAGGAGCTCCGAGCCAAAGCTGCTACTGCCAAAGAAGAATCTCCATCAGAGGTGACTTTCTTCTCTGAAGGAAACCAATATTACCTGTATATTTCTGGACACATGTGGATACTGGAACAGGTCTACAAAAACTGAATATGTTTAGTAGGTGAATCATATTTTTGCATTTACCTCTTTACTCATGAATGAAAATTTTCCTTCATCTGATTCATCAACAGGAGCTTCAAATTCAAACTGGCTGTTTCCAACCACAAATTTTTTATCCTATGGAAGAGAAAAGTTCAGCTTAGAATTTGTATAACATCACCAAGCACAATAAAATATCACCAAGCAATACCTTGTTCAGTACAGGAAGTAATAAGACTAAGTGAAGAATGGTAACCAGTTAAAGTCATCTGAAAACAAAGCTAGTGAGACACTGAGCCAGCAAAATCTGCTACTTTGCTGCATCTCTCCAATGTTTGCTGAAGGTGGAAGCACCAAGCAGTACCAACAAAGCAAGAACATATCTAGTACACTGTTTCAGAGTGTGAAAGAAGAAGTTTCATAAGAAAATGCCTTGAGACGTGAATACTGGGTGGCTTCACACATCAGATGTGTCATTAACAGAGCTGTGTGAGTTCTGCCCTTTAATGTTTTCTTTGTAGAGATGCTGGGCAGAGCAGGAATGCAAGAATTATATGGGAAACTGGAATGAACATCTCTTAGACCTTGCTGGCTTTGTTTCTCCTGCCTCACCATGACTCCAGCTGTGTTTTCACAGGACGGTTTTTGATGACAGCACCAGCTGGGTATTCCTAGGTATTCCTGCCTCCTTAGACACCTTCTTTCCCCTCTCTTCTCCCTAGTTCCTACATCCATTCATTCCTGCCTTTCGGCTGCAGCGCATACTGACTTGCGCTGCACTGGCAAAACTCTCAGCTTGGCTGTTCTGTGGTTCAATTGAGGAACTGTGCTGGCTAAAAACCAAACACATCAACTCATGACTGTTTCTGTGTTGGGTCATTCTCGTGCTCTGCCCCACAGCACAAGTGCACAACAGCTTTGCCAGAAGAACCAGAGAAAGAAATAAGTAGCAAGAACATTTTCAGACAGTACCGTTTGTAAAGACTTAGGAAATCAGAGTCCACTGGGGGACAAGACCACCTTCACCTTTTTAGAATCATAGAATGCCCTGGGTTGGAAGGGACCTTCAAAGATTATCTTGTCCACACCCCTGCCATAAGCAGGGACAACTTTGACTAGACCAGGTTGCTCAAAGTTCCATCCAGCCTGGCCTTGAACACTTCCAATGATGGGGCAGTCACATCCCTGGACAACCTGTTCCAGTGTCTCACCACACCCATTGTAAAAAATGTTTTCCTTGCATCTAATCTAAACCTATGCTCTCTCAGTTTAAAACTGTTCTCCCTTGTCATCACAGGCCTTGGTAAGAAGTATCTCTTTGTCTTTCTTATAAGCCACCTATAAATACTGGGAGGCTGATATTAGGTTTCCCTGGAGCCTTCTCTTGTCCAGGCTGAACAACCCCAACTCTCTCAGCCTGTCCTCACAGCAGAGGTGCTCCAGCCCTCTGATCATTTTTGTGGCCTCCTCTGGACCTTCTTCACAGGTCCATGGTTCTTCCTGTACTGAGGGCCCCAGAGCTGGACACAGTACTGGTCTCACAAGAGCAGAGTCGAGTGGGAGAATCACTTACCTTGACCTGCTGATCATGCTCCTTTTTAGGCAGCCCAGGATGCAATTGGCTTTCTGGGCTGCAAGTGTGCATTGCTGGCTCATATCTAATTTTTCATCCAACAGTATCCCCAAGTTCTTCTCTACAGGGCTACTCAGCCTGTATTGGTACTGGGGATTGCCCTGACCCAGGTGCTAGACCTAGCACACAACCTTGTTGAACTTTGTGAGAACTTCACTTCGTTGCCCTCTGTGGATGTAAACAACTAGTCCCTACTTTTGTCCAGAACTGTTTGAATCTTGGAGTACATGGCAAAAAAAAAGAATGGTTTCTTGATTCCTCTTTCCTGCTCCAATGGTTAGTTAATTTGCCTCCTGCTGTCACCTAAGCCTCATATATGAAGATCTTATCCTATTTATTTGTAGCTACCTCTTCAATGGTGGAATCACTGGTAACTCACAGGCCACTAGGTTTATCTAATTAGGGCACTGGAAACCTTTCCTACTTTCCTACCTTGACTGTGACAGGTTGGATAGTGGACACAAGAGCACACCAAGGCTTGGGGCTGAAAAGAACACGCTTTAACCAGGTAAAGGGCCTGCCTCCAGTCTTGGGAAGTTTTATGCTATAGAAGGGAACAGACCTTTTTCTTCCACCTTCTCAGAAGCTTCGTATAGAAAATAAGCTACTGACTGAGCTCTGAAAAGTCTTTTCTGGAAGCTTCAGAGCGCATTTTGATTTACAGAAAATGTCTCTAAGTTTTACTCCAAGTTTTAAAGCATGTTACAAACCTCTTTTCTGAGGAATGCTGCCTCACTTCACTTACTCTACATTTTGATATACCATGTATTTTTCAAAAGCATTTGAATTCTGCTGCTGCTGCGTAAGGCTTTTCCACACGCCTAACAGAAGGTGCTGGGAGAGGACCTTCAGTGTATGTGACAGCTGCCACCTGGAGCAGACTGAAATCAGGAGCTGCTATCCCAGCCTCTCGAGCAGAAGGCCACAGAGCTCAGATTCAGCAGTCTGGGTGCAAGAGGAGACATGCAGCAAACACTGGGAGGTGAGTTACAGATCAGACACACATGGCAAAGACAAATCCAAATGGGAATTACATTTAATGAAAATCTTTGGAGGGCTAATAAGGTTGTCTTGATGCTGGTACATCTGTTTCTTCTGCTGTGTCAGTCTTTCAAGGACTCGGCTGGAGAATGCCTCTCAGAAGCTGCAGGCAACATGACTGATCAGGACTAAACTTTCCTCTCAACCGCTCGTCCTGGATGAAGCTAATCCCAAGAGAAGGACAACAGCTTGGCTTTACTTCTCCTTTCTACTGAAAGCCTTTCAGAGGAAGGAGGGGCAGAAAAACAGCCAACAGCTTCTCCTCTTTTACTCCGTTTCCCTCCCGTGGAAGACCTCACAAGCAGATTTATTCATTGTGCTGTAAGTGTTCACAAGTTAAGAAGTGCATGCAACATGTATGAGCTTATTCTTCCACCCTCAGTTCTGCAATAGCAGCTTTAGAAGCCATCCACCTCTCCTAATGGCTAAGCCCAAACCTTCACTGCTAATCTCCACCTGGAAACAGAGATGCTTAATGCTCAAGGTTGGCTAGTATATTTCGCCACCCATGATAAGGCAGGTTGTGCATCGTCCTTTTAGGCAAAGCACAGATTAAAACAAAATAAAAGAGCTATAGTTCAAAGTGACAACAGAACATAATTTTTTGCCTTTTCTAAGCAAGAATTTAGGCAAGGAAAATAGGAGGAAAACTAATATCTACCAATGTCCTAATCAATAAAGACCTTACATGTGCTCATAGCTGCATGACTGCTACCTTCAAACACACCGTAATACTCAGCATATCCTGTTGCAAAATCGTTCCACATGAGAAGCCACATGCCATGTTGCATTTGGGCTGCAGGCCAACCCCTACAAAATATCCATCTATGGCTTCTCCTGAGCCACGCTGCCCTCCATGAGATGTTTACCAAAGGCTGAATGTAAGTTATGCCCTTACTCAAATGAACTTTCAGTAACCAAAGTTATTGCTGTGCCTGTGTGATTACAACTACTTCATGCCTTATTTCTCCATTTTCACAGATACTTTGACGTCGGTGCATACAGCTGTAGTCACTGCGTGTGCCTGTTCAAGTCCTGGCACTGAAGGCATTATTATTTGGCTTAAAAATGCACCTCTCTACCAGGATATATGGGGCTACTCCCACGATAGAGATGATGTTCCCTTATAGGTCTCACCTAAGAAAAAATATTCTGACATCATTTGACAGTCATTGCTCTGTAGCATCTTTTCAGTCTAGGTCTTATGCATTCATCTTACTTCTTACAGAGACTTGAATTCCACTGAAGACTTCTCAGTTCCAAGTTAAATAAATGCATACTAGGTCTGGTCTGTAGGCAAACTGCTAAACGCTGCTGCGTGTGGCAAAGCGTTCCATCCACAAGATTTATCTGCCTTTGTGTAGCGGAGGTGATAGAAGGGCTTTGTAAGCTACATCGTACTTCAATTTGGCAAAGGAAAAAAAAAATCCTCTACAAACAAGAGCCTTCTTTCCTTTGATAGATGGCTGGTGGTTAAAGCAATCAATGCAATCTCCAGAGTATCTATCATCAATTCGCTTATACACAAAGATGACACGGAAACAAACAACAGAAACTAGGACCGATACTTGAGCTATCACCTAAAGAAATGGTTTTTAAACTTCAGTTTTATCAAGCTAACAATAACATCTTGTGCATTGTGCATTTTTTTGAAAAGTGAAAATGGAATTAAGCACACTGACTGATGTAATTCTAGAACCAAAACAATGCAAGTATTTAACTAGAAAAAAAAGATATAAAACGTTCACAACTTCTAATTCTCCCCTAATTTCATTAGTTGAAAAATAATTGTCAAGGTGTTTCAGTAGGTCCAGCTTATATTTTTTCAAAAAAATCCAACACGTCAAATAGTTATACTACTTTATCCAGCTCTGATTCTGTCTTTGTGATGACTTCTCATTTAGAGACTCTACCACAGTAACCAATATTATATTAAACTTTAAGGTGTAGTTCTTTTCCTTCTTCAAAACCAATTATGAGCAGGATCTCCAAAGAATACTAATGCTTTAGTTTAGGGGTGTGGCAGCAGTTTAAGTGGAATTCAAATGACAGCTAGCTTTGAATTAATCTGCTTACCCGATAATAAGCTAGATGTCTTCCCTCAAAATACACTGTTGTTCGGTACTCCATAGGTATTATCTCAGGGTTCGGGCTTAGAAACTGCGGGCATTCTTCTTCCTGGGGAGAGAAATATTTTCTACGTTATTCCAAATAAAAAGTCTTATCACAACAAGCTCCAATGGCCTTCGGACAATGGAATGATTGTTCTGAAGAACTTCAAGCTTAAAATACAGTGACAGATTTGATTACACCCTTTCAAATTAGACATGCTAAAAATGACTGCAGCATATGTCAAAGCTGTGGGTGATTATCTTTCCCAGCCTTGAAATCTTGTTCCTCCCATTGAAGCAAAATAGTAAAAGGAACAAAAATAACCTTTCAGGAGTTATTCAGTCTCACTGCCCCTCCTCAATCACACCCTTAAATTCCCACCCCCGCACTGTCGCTAAAAAAATATCTCACACGTTTGGAGTTAACTTTAGACTAATTTAAAAATCCCTAATGCAACCAACTGATATGAGAGAAAAAGCTAAGAAAATATTGAAGTGTTCTAATAAAAACCTAATAATCTTATTTTTAAACATTACCATATTTTGTTTAATCACATCCTGTACTGGAGAGGACTCTTCACAGATATGTCTCTTCCAGTCCCACTGGCAATTCCATCTATTGCTTGCACAGGAATAGCATCTACAAATATAACATGATAGTCATGACAAACTGTCAGGCTTTTTCCCCCCCATTGACAAAAAAAGTAAATTAAATTCCATCTTTATTCATGGAGGATAGATCAATCTGTTACAGTGTCCTTTGCATACTGAGCTAAAAAAAACATAGTAAGAACAGTTCAAGAACCCCAAAAAGCTGTTTTCTCCCTTACATATTTGAACAAGGATTAGAAATCCACAGCATCCCTCACAAACTTTGAGATCAAGTCTATGAGGACTGGAAATGATCTTGATCAACCTTCATACATAAGATTGAACAAAGAGGGGCTTGGGTTGGCTGTGCCTGCCCTGGGGCAGCAGCACCTCGAGCAGAGCAGATGGTGGGGTTAGAGTCAGCTTCGATCATCCTGTTTGAACACGCTGCAACCCAAAGCACCAATCTCACGTTTGAGGGAATAAGCAGGTAAGCAGACATCCATGGAGCTCAGCTGCAATGGCAATACAATGGACTGGCCTTTATTTATACGTGCCATGAATATTCCTGTTCCACATGGTTTATGTTACTAGCTCACCTGGAGCCCTCCAACCATTTTTCAACTCCATTAAAATGTAAGAAAAAGGATTTAGGCACCGGCAAATTTTGAGACTTCGAAAGCTTTAGTGATGAAATGACTGAGTAACTCAGCTGCCAGTTACCTGAAACACGATGCTACAGGATCTAAACACCTAAGTTAAGGAGCTGAAATACTTACGGTTGATTTTCAAAAAGATTCATTGCCTCCTCACAGTCATAAAAAGGGTAAGTATGTGATGCAAAAAATATCTTGTTCTTTCCAAAGGTTAACTGAAGTGGAACTGAAACATGATCTGTCACAAAAGAAAAAAAGTATCTAAGTGGTTGTTGAATTCTTTAGCTCGTTCTTAAGCTGAAAGATACAGTGATAATACTTTTATTATTTTACAGGACATAAAGCAAATATTTAACTCTACTGTTGACACTCTGGATCTCATGGCCTGTTGTACTTCAGATCTGTAAGCTCTGCTTTTCCTTTTTAAGCTTTGCAAATTTTTCAGTACATAGTTGTCAGAAGAAAAGCAGAGATGGGATAAAGGGAAGAAGCAAAATTATAGAAAAGCTTTGTTTTACAAAAGTGTTTCTCAGCAGTGCTATCATCTGCTAGAATTTTAAAGAGTCTAGAAGAATAAGGAAAACTAAATGAGGAGATAATTGAACACATGAAAACTGGCACAAGAACAGTCATATTAAATAAAACGTTTTCTTAAATACGAATATGTCTGCAAGTAAAATCACTTGTTTCATTTGCGGATTAAAACTGTCATCCTCATGTGAATTAAAACAAGTGAGCTTTGTGGCTGATGCCCAACAGTGCCTGCAACACCAGGTTACCACAGGCCCTTGTGATCTTCTGTTTGCTGTACATGATTTCTCCACAAATGTACTTCTCATCTGGATCATTACTGAACTAAGAGCGGAAAATTTATCTTCAGAAACTGGTGCTTTCCTCAGCGAAGCTGTTTGAAATACCTTTCGCAGGAATCATTAAGCCCCTGTGACAAGCTATTTCACAAACTATTGAGCAATTTCAAACTCTGCTTTCCTTGAACAGGTTCTTGAAAGACCATCAGCTGCTTGGCGGGAAGTCACCTTTGCCTGCACTGGGTCCTCTTGAATATTTCAGACTAGTAGGAATGCCAGGGGGATTTCCTAACAACGGGACAGCAAAAAGCAACCTTTCTTTCTAGAAATGTCCTATTCCCTTTGGAACCAACCACAGCTAAAGTAACCTAGACTTTTCCAGACTCAATAGGGTTTCTTAACAGCAAGTGCATGGCTCAGGACTTTGTCAGAGGGTGCCAGGTACCACCACCTGTGTCCCTAACCGCCTGCCTCCTGCTGAAGTGTCTGCCAAGCTACTGAGCATCTTCATAACACTTTTGAACATCCTACAGATGCATCCCTGTACAACCAACTCAGAGAGGTGTATTATTTCCAGGTGACTTGGTTACTCTGATGCCATCCCTGACAGGGTTCTAGTCTCACATTTTATGCCGGAAGACGTCAAGCTGTCATGTTTATCAACCTGTCTGCTTTACATCCTGCTTTACAAAATATTTAGGGAATGTGAATTGGCCATAAATAACAGAGTGTTGCTTTTACACTTCACATAATCTGATCTCGTGACACACCCCAGCCAGTTTAAAACTTGAGAGAGGGATTTTAACATCATTACTCTTCCTGTAACTAAACCTGGATTTTGACCTTTTTTGGCCTTAAGAGAATTTAAACTTATCTTAAAAAGTGCTTCCAAGTACCAGTCTCATGGCTGTTGTGATACATATAGAAGGGTTATCCTCAGGGGTACTTCTGCAAGCTGCAAGAGCACCCATTTTTGGGGTTTTTTTCTTTTAGTTTTTTAAACTTGATACATGATAAACAGTGCTGTCCAACTGGTTTTATTCCATGTACTTATGCATCAAGATGTATGAACAAAGCACTATCTAGGAAACAGCACAAGAATTATGGTTGGCAACAGACCTTAAGAATATAATCAGCGGTTCAGAACAATGATACAGCCTTTAATTATACAGTCACATATTTTTCCACTGGAAAGGAGTGGAAAAGCAGCAGAACCTGGAGGGCACAGAGTAGAAGAGGCAGAAAGCTTTATGAGAGAAAAGGACAACCTTGTGACATGGACCAGAAAACAAGTCACTGAACTACAGCTGACTAGAGCAAAACTAAGACATCAGAGATGACAAATATCACATCTGAAGTGCATAGGTGGCTCTTCTGGCCCCAGAACTTGGAGTCACTAAGGTAAGATTAGAGGAGGTGGGTTTTGTTTGTTTGGGACACAGAGCAGCACCTCTCTGGCTCCCTGTCTGTGTCTCTGCCAAGCTCCTGTTTCAGGTTCCTTGTAGAAACACTGGGAATGCTACAGTTTGTAAATACAGCAATGGAGAAAGTTTGAGCAAACCTTGTTTTTTTAAAAAACTGTTGGAATGGACAAAGTTCAGCAGTAGACTATTTGGGCAAAGGGACTGAAGAGGGTAAAAAACCTTGCATGCAGCTCATATAAGAGCATCACATTAGAAGCAGCAGGCTATGTTCTTTCTTCTTATTGTACATGGAGGGTAGCAGTACTTCTTTACCTTGACCTTTCGGTGTTGGAGGAATTAAATCAGGTGGATCACAGATAATAACCCCTTCTTTCAACTGAGCATAATGGGTTGTTTCACCAAACGTACAAAAAACCTGGTCACTCTCAGTCAAAGTTGGCAACGGACTTACAGTCAGTTCCACCTGGAAAAAAAAAATAAAAAGGGTAAAATATCTGAAAGTAACAAAGACCAAATAAAATTTATGGCCAGAGCATTTCAACTGCTGGTCTTTTTTTTGGACAGTGGTGATATTTTGGCTAATATCACAGAAGATGGTTCTCCTTTTCAATTTTTATTTCTTCCCATCTGCTAATCTTTTCTTCTTACACCTCTATCATTTTTTCCATGCTGGGTCTATGTTAAATTAGACTAGTACAAAAACCTATTGTCCTGTCAATGCATTACATCAGAAAAAAAAATGTCTGTACAGACACACCCAAAGCCTTTTCTTCTTGTCCTCAGCATCTAGTTTAGCTACAGTAACAACGGTGGTTAACACTTAACTCCTGACAAACTTCATTAAAATTATATTAACCTTAGGGGTTACTAGTGAGTAATGAAAACAAGGCTTGATGGGCTGGAAAAGCTGGAGTTTGAAAGAACTGAATAGAAAAGTGGTTTCCTCAAGACTCAAGGTACATGCAAGAAACCCACTGAGAACTATCATTACTGCTGGAAAAGGATTTCTGACTGATGGTGAGATCATAATCTCCTGGAAACTACCAGTTCAGAGCACATGTGAGAAAATAAAAGTAAAATAAAATCAGAAAACTTAGCAAGGAAGGAAGGAAAAAAAAAAAAAAAAAAGAAAAAATTAAATTTTGAATGCTGTCCTTAATTTAATGCTTCAGGTGTGTTATTTACACAGTTTAACTTTTCCCATATTTTATTGCCAGTAGAAATGACAATCATCCCTTTTTCTCTGAAACCGGTCCACTGCGCTATGAGCTGCAATATTTTTTTGGTGAATAAAGGAATCATGAGGAGACAGTGGCATTAGCGATGTTACAGGCAGCAGGTAAACACTCATTTGAAGTCAGGTTTGGTTTTGGTTTTTAGGTATTTTGGCCTCAGATGCTGATATGAGACACCCGACACCTGTCAACACAAGTTGACAAGACCTGTACTAAAAGAAGGTGTGGATTTTTAGCATTTTTTAGCATTTAACATTTTTATTTAACACAGAAATGCCCTTCAACACAATGCTGTTTGCATCATATAGGAATGGATTTAAACTGACTTGAATGAAAGTCTCTTTCTTTCTGATCAAGAAGGATTAAAAGCCATTTTGCTGATTTTACTTGAGCACCCCTGGGAAGCCCTCAGTCTGCCCTGGCATGCTCCATTTAGAGTTAGAGCAAGCAATGACAACCTAGTCACACTCTGAACACTCAGTTCTGTTGCCACAGAGTTGTTTTGCATGCTGAATTTACCTCCTCCATGTACCCAGACAGGCGTCGCTGGGTAGGCAAATCCATGGCTGATTTGAAAGCAACAGCTTATGGCTTTGCTGCTTACTTCAGTTTATGCTCAAGTAAGCTGAAAGGGCAGCATGAAATCTCCCCTATCAATTACTTTTTATGGGTTATACAACATTGTGCAACACTTTTATAATATTCATTTAAGTGTAAATGCTTTATCAACCATACTAGTGCATCATTTTTGGTTACAGAGAAGGTCAAAAAGAGCATTTCTTAGAGGAAAACATGAACTGCAATATGCAAAAAAAGCAGGCAAAGAAAAGCACTGTGAGAAATGCCAGACAATGAGAGACCCGAAACACTGTTCTATCCTAGTGTCCACTGTGCATAAAGAAATGGAGATATTCATATTCCTGGTAGTGACATCAATGTGCTTTAAGAACATGTAGGACAGGGATGTCAAACTCATTTTCATCAGGGGCCACATCAGCCTCATGGTTGCCTTCAAAGGGCCAAATGTCATTTTAGGACTGTATAAATGTAACTGCTCCTACAATGATACAGGCCTAAAATTACATTCCACACTTTGAAGGCAACCACGAGGCTGATGCGGCCTTGGTGAAAATGAGTTTGATGCCCCTGATATAGGGAAAGCATTTTCTTGTCATACCTTAGCAGGGGCTCTGCGACTCATGTTTAGAGGGTCTGCACTAATGACAGTCATGCACGTGCCACTTGGACTCCACAGCCAGTGGTTCTCTTTATCAGCTGTTCCACAGTCTGCCTTCTTTGTGCACCTGACAAAACAGGAACAAAAACCAAAGCAAAGCAATATTATAGCCGGGCTCTGCTTTCTCTGAACTACACAATTTCAGGATTAGAGCTTGAAATTACTATACAAGATGACAAGGAATTTGCTTTAATATTGACTATTCAGGTTGCTATTAGAGAATTTTTAGTAGAATAGGCAGTGAAATAAGTATCGATGGTTTGAGATGTCAAAAGCAAGTGGGGAAATGTATCTATATTATTTTGGACACCACCCTGGATTAGACAACCCAAATCCATACAGAGGAGTACTATTTAGCACAAGAGCCATCAGGTAATGGAGCCATTGCCTGATCATCTGAAACCA
Organism: Streptopelia decaocto; assembly: GCF_964273445.1. NCBI lineage: Eukaryota > Metazoa > Chordata > Aves > Columbiformes > Columbidae > Streptopelia > Streptopelia decaocto. The sequence continues at coordinate 22,228,110 of NC_138663.1, forward strand.
GGCTGATTAACCTTCATCATAACATATAACAAAGTCCTGAGTGAGTGTGCCCAGCTTGGCTTTTCTGCAGGGCAAGTGGCAGACACCTATGTGTTACCAGCAATCAGCCACCCCACTCATAAGAGTAAAATGCAATAGAGAAGCATTGCTGAGGGCACACTGCTAACTTTGTGGTGAATGTTTTCATAAACTCCTGACACTATTTAAAACCCCTCCATGCCAGGCCACCATTACCATCACAGGAAGACAACAGTGGCTGTGCAGCCTCACCAAAAATACTGGGAGATTTTCCCAGCTCATGTGTAAGAAGAAAAGAAGAGATGCTGCAGTGCAGAAGCTGCGTATGTGGCTACAAAAGCTTGCTGAAGTGTGTGTGGGGACAGACTCATCCGGATTCTTTCCATTCTGTGCAATGTTTAGGAGAAAATACTGTAGGATCTCTGGCTGCTGTAGCAGAAGACTATTAACTCATCAGGGGCTTTAACAACTTGTCCTGGTTTTGTTCCTTAAACCTTGACACAACCCTATCCTTAAAGATAACATTTGCATACAGAGTCCATAGACATATAACATATCCCTAACCACATAATCAAGTGTATTCATTATGCAAAATTTGGTGCAGATTAGAAAAACACAAGAAATTCAGTGCATTTTTTTCCATTGGAAAAAAAAAACACTAGCAAATGCAAAAAATTCATGCTTGCCTGTTCTAAGACCATTAATATTTTGAGATATTGAGGTCAGTGGTCATATCAGAAACCCAAAGGGAAATCTAGGGAAAATTGTCTTTTGTATGATGTATCACACGGCCTTCAGCTCCCAGCAGCCCAGAAGGAGTTTGAGGTGTATATTCCAAATCCCCAGGTTTCATCCACAGCAACTGAAGCCCAGGCGGGACGAGTTACAGCATATTACATAAACCTGCATGCACTACATAAGTTTTTCTGCAGTGCTCTATATTATGCTATATGTCAGTCTGATAGTAACTTAATGTGATAGCTCACATTTTCAGATAGGAAGCTAGAAGCCTGAAATTCATCTGCATACTATAATTAAATAGCCCCTTTGTTCCAACAGCAAGTACTTAGCATCATGAATTCCCAACCACTCATGCCAAGGGGTTAATTAACTTAGTAGTCAAAGAGATAGCTGCAGGACCACTCTTCCCCCTTGCCACTCCAATCAACGAAGAGTGCAAAAAAGAGATATTCCAGAGCTGTTCAGTGCTGTTCTAGTTTACATGTGTTTGAATATTAATTCAGTTAACCTCTGCAGATAATTAGCCAAATGCCACTTCCTGCTCACCTACAGTCAGGTGAGGGTGCAGTGTAGCTACATGTCTTGATGGATGATATTTATATCGAAACAGGACTTGGGCTATATTTTATTTCAGACATGAACAGGTGGGTTTTTTCAGGCTCTTTTTTACACTTTCCTGCTGTACTTAAAATAGAAATTTTCTGAATTTTAAATAGGGAGTACTCTTTTAATTTCTGGAAGAACATTTGACTGTGCAGTTCAGAGAGTGTTAGGAGTTGTGTACTGATTTTCAGTACCAGCAGCAAAGTATATATTTTCCGAAACCAAATCAAGCTATTCCACTGCCTGCCCCTGAGAAAACACTGGCAGCACTCACCTGCCCTCTCTCACGCACCAGCCGCAGTATGGATCCCTCGCTTCAGTACACTTCTCACAGTCCGAATATTTGTGGCAGTCCTGCACAGGTAGTCGATACACCTGGAGAACCAAGAGTAAGGCAAACCATAAGGGATCCGAAGAAGGCACAAGGAGATATTTGTGGACAGGGCTGTATGGTGCTATTGCCTGTGGCAGCAGAAGAGTCCAGTCTGATTTTAAGAAAATCCATACAAAACCAGAGTGTGACTGTCTCCCGTCAATGAAATCTAAATTTACACACTTTTCCTGCTCTTTTTCTCTCCAATATTCTCTAATGTCTCCCTTAAATAACATAGGACATTTTTATAATCAAGAATCATAAACAAGCCTCCAAAAACTGAGCTTTTCAGTCTTTCCAGCTACATTATTTGTGGAAATCCGCATTACAGCAGCCACTGCAGACAGCAACTGTATGAACAACTCTCCAAATTCAAGAAATAGCTACCGCAGGATGGATACTTGGTACTGGCTAGATCTTTTTTTTTATACAGAACATCCTCCTCTCCATATCTCTAGCATGGAGGTGAAGTTGTTTGGAAATGTGATCATTGGTGGCACTTTTAGCCAGAAGGCATCTCAGAAAGTTTACAAGTGTGAGAGAGCCAAGGCGCTTCAGGTCACTGTACTTCTCCCTGTATAACCCTCCACCATGCAACACATTCACTGAAAGAAAATGGAAATAAGCAGCAGGGAAAAGAGCATCATCAGTTCTCATGTCTCCATCCCTGAATAAATATACAGCTTCTGGTTTGATTTCCTTTGGTGCTGAGAACAAACAATTTTGTCTTGCTTTGGTGTACAGAAAAAGGAGCCAGCACACAACTGTTCCTTTTAGTTATGTTGCTGAAATGATGCAAGAGGAGAACAACACGTACGTCTTCCTGTTGATGACTATGTTTTAAAGAGCACAAGAAGTCCAGTAACAGTAACTCTGAGATGTAAACTTTTTGAGTTTGGCCTTTTCTTTCACATTTGGAGAGTTCAGTCTGACTCAGTTACGGAAAATATCAATATTGGGTACTTTTCCTGCATTTATTAATACAGAGGTCTACCTTTTCAGCATTCTCTTTTTCCACAGATTCTTACCTAACTGGAGCTGAGTTACTGGCACTCTGTTTCACTAACTGGTACCACGAGTAATTTAATATCCAAGTGAATGGCTTTTTTTTATGACAAAATATTTATTTCATAATTCTGGCAGGCATAAACAAGTCCTAGAGATTGTCGTCTCTGCAAGTTTTATGTAAACTTAATGAATTTAAAAGAAAAAATAGCAGCTCCATTTACAGCCAGCTTCAAAATGCAGAGAAACTAATTTTAGAGATTTTTGAATTGGCACTCTTAATCACAGAGAGTGGTAAAAGCTAAAACAAGCAAACAAGCTAGTGATTGTGGTAAGTGGCTGCCACAGGCTTCTGCTTTCTGCCCCGTGTGGTGTGTACCATAAGGAACCTGGGACCTGCCAGTGCTGTTCACGTGTAACGAACCAGCACGGGCACAGCAGGGCTGCTACACTGCTTTCTGAGTCCCCCAAGAAGCTGCGAGGGGTTTGTCCTGCTCTCTGCCCCAGCTCTGGGAGCAGAGCGGGAAGGAAGGGGGTGATCTCTGACAGCATCTGCTCCAAGCCACCCACTGCTATTGACACAGCAGCAAAAGCTGGGAGGAGAAGCGGGAGGAGAACTGAAACAGGAAAGCAAGAGTTTATTTCTCATTGTGGTTCTTAACCTCTGTATCGTTCTTCTCTGTATTTCTCTCAGTCTCATTTCTTTTTAAAAACAGGTTCAAGTTATAACCCACCACATCATCACCTCCACTTTGCTCAAGTGCCTACAGAGCCCGAGCGATTCACTTCTAAATGCTGCGGCAGGCTGCATCTGCCAGGTAGCTTAGCATTAAGGATGCAGAGCAGCGCAGCTAGCCTGCCCTTTATTGTTTACCTTATTTTAAACAATTCTAAACCATTTTAACTCCCAGGGCATGGTTCTGATATCTCTATTCCCACAACTCCCAGCCGTGCGTAACCCAGAAGTGCACATTTCAGCATTTGTTCTTCTCTCACTTACGTCGCTTCATTTCTCCCATCTCCAAAGGCCTCCATTCTCCTCCTGTCTATCTGCTTCTAAAGTGGGTGGGACTGCTCATTGTAATCAACTTCTGGAGATGACAGTAATGTAATTCCATTACAGAGCTCCCAACTTTAGTTATTCATATTTAAGCAGAACAGGTTTTATAAAAGAAAACTATTATTTGCATTATTCAGAAGCCGCAGTGTCTATGAGAGCTACTTGGAAAAGATTAAACCGAAATCCTTTCTCTAGCAGAAACTTGCCGCTTTCTAAACGAAAACACTTTGTAGAGATGGAATCATTTTTTTTGTAAATTTTCCTGAAGAATTTGTCTGTGGCCTTCCTAAATTCTACCGGTTCAAGCAGACTGTCACCAGAAGCTTGTATTACTTCAAAGCTGCTGCCACCCCTTATGCTGCTCAGCAGCTCACACCATCGCCTGGTGGGGATCTCAGGGCTTCTAAGCAACATGCCAGCTTGTCAAACAGGGTGCCAGGCTGCCCAGGCTTTTGTGGACAACGTTGAAGTTTGGAGTTCTGTTCCAAATCTGAACAGAAGCCAAATGAGAAATACCAACTACTCAAAAAAAAAAAAAAAAAAAGAAAGAAGTAACCTCTCTCACACACTGTCATATTATTAAATGCTTTATCAGTCACTTATCTGGCACTTCTTCCAATGTGGCTTCTAGCCTGAAAACCTTGAGCTAGAATATAACATTCCTGCAGCAGGAATTTATTTAATCCTTTTATAAAACAGAAAAAGAACATCTTCCTGCAATGTTTTCCCCAAATATTCTCCTTTCGCAGCCCCCTCATTCTCCCCATGTTACTGCTGCCGGAGTGTTTCCCGTGTCCCATTCTGTGTCACTGTCAGTGCTTCAGACGGTGGCAGCCTGTCACCCGCCCCGTCCTGGAGAGCCGCTGAACCACACGTTTGAGGCTGGCAGCTCCAGCCACCACAAGGAGAAATCTGGCGTCCCTCTTGTCTGCTGCTTGCTTTTTCTTCTGCCTCACCTGCCAGCACAGAAGAGGGGAACCTAGAAGAGGCTGCCTGTGCCTTTCATAGCAAAGTCCAACCTTTTCTGCTGCACTTGCTCAGTTCTAGGGAAACACTTCTGTTCTGCAAAGTTGTAATTCTCTCCATTACTTCTTAGGTTTTGACAGCAAGACCCATGAAAACTCCTGGCAGCCTTAAAGATGTGTAAATGCTATAATATTATGTCAGTTGCCAGCAACCTAAATCCTGAAGTACTTTTGAAAGAGACCCACAGCAGCTGGAGCATCCACTGGTATCCCACAGACACGACACCAAGCGCTAGGGCTGGCTGACCCCATGGCATGCTGGTGCCAAACACCTCAACCTCATCCTTCTCACAGACCCCATAAGACAGCTGTAGAGGTGAACTCAACTTCCCATTCCCAACTGCTAAGCATCAAGGATTTAACAGTTCTCCAAGTCACAACAATCAAATCCATCAGCTTAGACTTGGAGACCCCCAACAAATTGGGCAACTTCCAGGAACAAGTGATAAACGTACAAATCTCAGGTAAAGTTGCAGAGAAAGGGAAAACAGACTTTGTCCTTAATGCAAGACACATTACCTTGTCTGTGGTCATCACGTACAGATTTTCTTGGGTGTGGTCAAGGACCAGGTCATTCTTTATGGGTTTGTTTAGTTCAATAGCAAGAGAACTGTACTCAGCTGCAGTGGATGACAGGAACACCTGTTTCAAGGAAATAAGAAAGGTGGTTGACGTTGCTTTTTTTCCCCGAAAATATCATTATATCTGGCTACTGCCGTAAAAAACAATAAAAAATGTTTCTATAAATACATTAACAACAAAAGGAGTGCTAAGGAGAATCTCCATCACTTTTTGAGTGCAAAGGGAAACGTACTGACAAAGGATGAGGAAAAATTTCCTCACAGAAAGGACTGTCAGGCTGCCCAGAGATGTGCTTGAGTCACCATCCCTGGAAGTATTTAAAAGACATGTAGATGTGGCACTTAGGGACATGGTCTGGTGCCACTTGGCAGTGTTAGGTTTACGTTTGGACTCAATGATCTTAAAGGTCTTTTCCAACCTAAATGATTCTATGATCCAATGATTAATGAAAATACTCTTTTTACTCAAGTTCACAAAATCACATTAGGGAAAATGTTTCAATTTGAAGTATAGGGTATCAAAAGCAGCAAGCAAAGCATAAAAGTCATGAAAAGAAATTGCTCACTGCTCACAATAGCTAATATTTGTTGGGGTTTTTTTGTGTTGTTGTTTTTTTTTTTTTTTTGTAAATAGTGATTTATTTTAGCACTGTAAAACTGAAACTCAACTCAGAACCATTGCACTTGAAGATGTTCGAATTTGTTATCTTCCCTCACAGGAGCCAGCAGTTTCAGCTTCAAATTTCAAACCACATAGTTTCACATGGCCACCACACCCCTTCAAGCAAAAGAAGGTATTTGGCATTGCAGTCTTGACATTTTAACACCACAAATACGTGAACCCTTGAGCCCCACACTACACAGGCAGAATTCAGCAGAGCTCCAGCTTGGGTGTTGTATTGCCATCTCTATTCACCAAATGGCCAGAATGACTACAAAATGAAAAGCTGCTCTTAAACTAGTATGGGCTTGAATAGACATAAGGCTAGAGCAGCTGTTAGATTATCTAGGTTATCTAGATTATCTAGCCCTATTAATACAGACCTCTCAGTAGGTAGCTAATCCTTTGGGAAAAGTGTCATTCAGGTGATGTTAATTCAATATGTGCATCAGATAGCTGAGGTACATCAGAAATAATGTGGGTTTTCTTTGAAATTAAAAAAAATCAAGCTCCAAGAGAATTTGCTCTCAATCACATTTACTTTCAGAGTAGAAGTCTGCTATCACTACAGCTCATGACCTTTTAAATACCTTCCAGTCTTTTAAGTCCAGTTTGTTACCTTCAGAATTTTCCCATCTGACGTTCCCAGGAAGGCCACGGTGTGCCCGTTCTCCACAGCCACAGTGACGGCCGTGAGATTCATCCCTTCTTTTTGCAGTACCGGCTTCTCTATAACACCATTCTTACTTCCCAAAAGGTACGGCAAGTGTTCAGAGCCACAGGGGAAATTTTTGCTTGCATTCTAATAAGGAATAGCAATACAGAGTGATGTTAAACATTCAGATCACTAATTCCCAGCTAAGAATGAAGTGCAGCCCTATTACCAGTCAGTATAATACCCCTCAGACATAGAAGAGTAGAAAGAGAGAAATGAATTGTCTAGCCGCTTCCCCCCAGACAAGAGGCAGTAATCAGAAAGCAGCCTGCTAATTGCAAACTTCTTCAATGCTTTTGCTTTCCAGGAGACATGGGGAGAGAATATTTTTTGTTTCTATTTCATTGTAGCAGCACAGTTTAAAAAGTAAACAGTTTGTTTAATTAAAATGAACACATCATACAGATTGGGTTGACCAGTTTTGTGTCAAAGACTGTTTTTAAAATGCTGTTTTGTTTCTTAATTTGCTGCTATCCATAGAAAAGAAACTCACTGGCAACCGTCTCATGCACATCAACACATTCCCTCTTCACTGTGCTTTAATCCTGAGCTGCAGGGAGTGCCACCAGAAGGAAGTTCATTCACACCTTGCCTTTCCTGCTATATTTGGTAACAAGACTGTCTTTCTGATCTGAAATCCACACCTCCTTTTTGCCGGAAGCCAGGGCTGCTCCACTTGTCACATTCAGGATTTCTGTGTTTGATGCTCACCTCAGACACAGGGTACTGCAGTGAGTAACACTGGCGTTTGGAAGCAAAAAGTATTCTTTTGGCTTCTTACCAATCCTAGAGACCTACTGTGTGAGAGAGGGCTGTGCTTTCATGAGATGAAGGATTATGAGTCGATACCAACATAAGGTATTCCCATGCCCATCTCTTCAGCTGTTCCCTCTTCCCCAGACGGTGGCACACCACTTCTCAAGCTGTGCTCAAACAGCTGTTTATGCAAGTGTGCACCTTGCTCGGGTTGGGGAATTAAGACATTCTCCTAAAAGCTGGCTGAGTTGTTTTTAAGATGGTTCAAATCCTCAACCCAGCTTAGGGTTGGCTGCAGTAACAAATGCCATGCACGAGTAGGGCTTGGGAACAGGGTGATGAGGCCAAAAAATGCATCAAGTCAACGAAGATGCTGAAAACTGCCTCTCAGAGACAGTCATAAATTGAAGAACAGTATCTGGAGGGGTGCAACAGAGCCCTTCAAAAACCTAGTCAAGGTAATGATGAGCCATAAAAAGAAGATAGTAATCATGCTATGGAAGTATTTCGAGCCAGAGCAAAATATGAACACCACATGAATATAAGAAACAAGAGTATCTCCAGTTATCTGAAAATTCAAAATCCAAGTTAGAAACAACATTAAAATCCAGATACCACCTACAAGATTCTTAATACCATTAAAAAACATTATAAATATGTTGGCTGAGACTAGAATTGTCTATAGTGATCATCCAGAAGCTGACCATGGGCAAAACAAAGCACTGCATTTGACTCGGTAATTTCCATAACAGAAGGAATCCTTTAAAAGAAATGCATTTATGAAATCAATATTCACTTTTCAGAAGACAAATCTTTTTTTAAAAGACTCAAAATTAAGACTATCTTGCCACTTCTTGCTTGACTTGTTCTGCAATCCCCCAATCACATTTAATTTCTATAGTGAATCCAGCTATTTTCAGTCATCTGATCTCACTACAGTTTAACTCAAAGCCACCCTGAAACATCCAGTTGTATATTTTCCACAAATTCTAACACAGATTCTAAAAATATTACCAGTCCATGTGATGCACACGGATTTTCTGCTGCGAAAAGTTTGTAAAATGAGCTGGTATTCTTTTTAGTGTAGCAATCGTTGCGGTTTTTTTCCATCTTTTCATTGATGTGCCGCAAGGAAAAGACACACATAGCAGATTTCAGGGAGCCGTTATCTTTGTTTACTTTGCTGAAGAGTGCAAGAAGAACTTTGTCATCAGAGAGAGCATCTGTAGTTTGTCTCTGCTGAGCCATGCTCTCAGCCAGCTCTTCTCCTGGCGTAGTGACATAAGCAGAATGACAGTGGTCGTAGGCACCATCATCATCATCTTTGCAACCCAAGTCCATCTCAAAGTAGGAATAATAATGGGCATCATCCTTGCACAGACGCGCAATCAGTGTGCGGTTATTGACGGGCTGTTTCTCTTGCTGATTAAAAATAAAATAAACATAATTTTTATCCTCGAAGACTGCCACAAATTGTTGTGTGCTTGATGAGTGATAAGCTGACTTAACAGCTGCTGAGTCCGTATACATTTCAAAAATGTCTTTTCCATCCCTTTCGTAGAGCTGCCGAGTGCTGATTATTATCCCATTGTCATTCGGTCCATTCCCTTTCCCAACAAACAGCACTCGGTCGTTATTCAAGGAAGTGATCAATCCCACAGTTGATACATTCTCATCATTGCTTGCTACAAAGGACTTTTCTCCACTACTGTCAACATAATACTTCTCATTGCTAATGTCTTCTAGATCTCTGATGGCACAGATTCCCTTAAAAAGGCTTCCACACACCACAATTGTTTTATCCACCTTGTTCAGCAACAACAATTTGTTATAATTGTCCGTCAGCACTGCCTCTTTACATTGATTTTCATCAATGGGAGGTGTGCACTTTTTGTTGTCCTTTCTTGGACCTGTTTCTACAGACCTTATTACATCCAGGTTTTCTGTAAGCTGATACAGAGCATTTACCACTCCCAAATAGATTATCCCAGTGTCATTATCCACTGTTAGATGATTTAGCTCTGTAGCACTCTGAAAAAATTTCAGTTCCTCATTTCTGGATAAGGTGACACAGAAACAGCTCAAAATGCTCAGTGTCCAGATCCATAAAGCCATTTCTATGTTAATACCTAAAAAGAGAAAGAAAAGAAGAACATGAAACATTCTGAAAAATAAAATGTACACAAAATACAGCAAAGTGAAGGGGTTTTTTTCTTTCATTATTTCAGACACAAATACGCTTATCCTTATGCATGTGGAGACATCATGGAGATTATGGAAAGCCTCAAATCCTGTTTACTGCCTAGCAATTTAATATGTTGGGGAAGGATTAAACAAGGTCATATGTTTAAATGATTATCATATAACCAATTAGATAATCAATTCTGTGCTAAAGCACAATGAGAAAAACAGACAATCTGAAACAACATAGAGTGCCAAGAAATGGTAGTGCTTCTCCAGAATTACTCTGTGAATTATTTATTATTGAGATTTTAAAAATAAGCTGAAGGATCCCAGGGTTTCAGGGACCTCCTCCTTAATAAAAGGGGATAATTTACATAAAAAATTTTGAGACATTTGGTGTTGCAGAACTGTTCCCACAAAGGAAAAACACCTTCCGTCAAGTACAGGTGAGTCCGGATCTGGCTGCTGATGCTTTTCAAGAAGGCGTTACTTCATCCATGTAAAGCTGGAAGGTGGTAGAGCCCTTAATGCACAACACTGCCTTTGACTGCTGGTGTGCATTACAGTCCAACACTTCAGTCCACTAGAGCACGGCAACTTAATAGTTTCAATCTGTGTTAAGAACATCACTTACAGTTTGATGGGATTAAGATTCTGCAACACTTTGGGTTTTTTTTTTTTTCAGAATTTTTACCTGGCTGTTTGGAAGGAGACAAAGAACAAAGACCTTCTGAAACTTGTAAGAAGTGCTGTAATTTTAACCTGAAAGGTGCCATGAGGAGGCAAGTCCCAACAGGCTTCCTAAGCACAGAACGTTTTGTCAATGTTTTCTACAAGTGTTTAGCTCTGAGAGCAGAAAACAGAAGGTGGCATGCTTGGACACACTGATATTAGGGAGAAAAGATAAACACTGTTTGGAGGAAGTACTGAAAAACAAATATGATCCACAGTATTTGCATTTTCAAAGTTAGCTATATGACTCCATGGTCTGTCAAGGAGAGAACCTGTAAACCTATGGGGACTTTCACGTTAAATCTGAAAATATCTAGAACTGTGAACAGAAAGAAAAAACAAATAAACAAACAAACAAAAAACAAAACCAAAACCAGAAAAGACAAGAGAAACAAAACAGTCTAACAGGCAAAAGCTTTGTAGGAGCAGGATAATAGCAGAGAATGCCAAAATGAGAACTGAAAAAAAAAAAATAATAAAAATAATAATAAAGGAATCATGCTCCTGTGTCAGCTGTAACTTCTATTATCGTAGCAGCAGTAAACTCTAGTGGGATGTGAAGAGAATTGCCTGAATCATTATTTATACTGGGTAATTAAGGTTAAACATCAACAACCAGGCTGCAAAAGTTTGATCAGGGAGGGAAGGAGTCCTGCGAGCACAAACATCTGCCAGAGTCCCAAACTGCCCCAGTGTCACTAGCAATGCAGAAAGACAATTCCTGCCCTCCAGCACTTCTGCATTTTGCTACTCTATGGAGAAAATGTGCATGTAATGGTGAGAACAGCTTTTCTAAAAGCAGAGTGATTCTAAATTCTAAATCCCCAAAAACCTACTAAATGTAATTCAGGAAAATAATGAAGACAGAACAAAAGGCTAACTTTAATCTTGTTTTGCTAAAGCTCTTATCATGTACCAAATCGAGCAGCTAACTGTAAAATGAGGTCAAAGATGAGACAGTACATTACTGACAGCACAAGCCTGACTTCTAATGAGAGGTTGACCTCATATGACAGTGACCAAGAAGAGGCTACGAATTATAACCTGTTCTTCAGACACATGACTTCAGCACATGCCTTGAAACGTGATGAAGTATTGGACCTCTCTACAACAACCTCAGACCTACACTAAGGAATCCAGAAGAATTCTGATACTATTTGTCAGAAACTCTTCTTTTCTTCCTGCTCCCAAGGACCTCAATTTTTCAAACAAGCTTTGATCCCAGCTTATATCTCCGTGGCTAAATGGTATGTCATAATGCATGTCATCTAGTTTCAAATATTTTCCCTTACAGTTATCTGCAATGAAATAAAAAACCAGCTTGACATACTACTGCAATGTTGTTTCATAAAAGTTTTATCATTCTACTATCTACTGCACAAGGATCAAGCACCAAAGAACTTGGATTCATTTGTTCCTGTTTTTCTCACAAAGCAATTATTGCCAGATTATTATCTCTGCTCTCAGTCAAAAATGCCATAAAAAAGCTCTCCTTATAAAATATGCCTCAAATGAATGGAAAGTAATTTACTGTACCTTAATTTCTGTACTCGGTTCACTTCCGTATCCATTTATTTCAGTGAACTACAAAAACGCTTTTCTATCCGCGGCACCCAGTCTCTGACACAGAGGCTGCACTTGCAGTACACCTCTGTCCCACAGACAGAGCAAAGAGCCTTTCTGGCTTAAGGAAAAGTACATTTTGCACCCCTAAATGAGACTTTTACAGAAGTAATTCAATTCTCTGTACAAAAACGGGTAATGCTTCCTCCCTACTGTATGCAGTCTTGTTTACTTACCAAATTTTTGGCTTAAATTATTCAGAACTACATGCCTTCTCCACTAATTCTGCCCTTTTTTTTTGGCACTTGCTCCCTGCCATCGTGGTCTCATGCCAAACACGATCAGACTATCTCAGACCTCCATGCAAGGTAACAGTTCTTCATTCTCCATACCTATTGGTTTCATTTTCCCTTTCCTCCCCCTTCCAAGCAAACAGTAAACAAAAATTAAATATGCTATGGAAAAGATCCAGAACTAAATTCAATCAAATACCAGACTTAAGGAAAGACAAAAGCAAACAAAATGAAATGAGATGCACTACAACTACAGCTCATTCTCACCTGATCTCAACGTTATTGGGAAGTAGCAGCTGGAGGAATTCTGCTACGGGCAGCTGTTGTGGTAGGCCCTACAGGGCTGCTATTAACACAGATGCCCTGCTGAGTTAGGTGCTATGGAAATTTATCAAGGAACAGTTTCCTGCTGGGAAAAACTTCTGTTTTAAATGAACAAGTCATGAAAATGCAAGAGAAAATGACTATAAAGCCCAGACTGGAGCATGGAATTGGAGATATTCAGCACAGCAAATGTACTTCCAATGGCTTCACCACAAACTTTAATCACACACAGGCCTGTGTGGCTTACTCACAGTCATGCTCTGGTCCTGAGAGCTGACATACACCCTCTGACCTCAGTTTGCACTCAGTTTTGAGCCCTTGGCAGTCCCAGGATGAAAGAAGCCCAACAGAGCAGTTGACCACATATTTTTCCTCTCTCAAAGTCTTGGCTCCATCCTGCCTCTTGGTCCCTGTGCCCTGTGATATCATTAGAATCATCTTTATCACTGTCTCATCAAGATTATCTGAATTGCAATGTCATTTCCTTTTTGGATCACTCTTTTTTATCATTGCCTTCCCTAGCCCTTCCCCTATCTCAAAACATACTCCTCTTCTGATTCATATATCTTACAGATAACTGAATGTGATTTCGATGAATATCCTAAAAGGATGGCAGCAATAATAAACACACCCCAAAAGCAGAAAAAGGTATTTTTAAAAATGCGTGTCTTAATTAAAAAGAAAATGTGGACATGGAACCCCTCCCCAGTCTTACAGACTCAAGAGGTGACAAGGAGAGCGGATGGCAGCAACCAAGTACTTTAAAAGAAACCCACTGAAAAAAAGCATCTTGCCACTTACAAGAAATTCAAAACTCTAGAAGTTAAGTGCAAGAAACTCACAGCACCCGAGAGAACACTTCATACAGGGGAAGTGCCATCAAGTGACATCGTGTTGCAATGACACAGCTACCGGCACTCTGCCCCACCGCTAGATCAATTTTAATTTAAGTACCCATAACTTTATGTTAGAACCTTAAGTAACAGCCAATTGTTCAAAAGGCATGCAGAAAAAAAGAGCATCTATAATCTGCCAGTGCAAAGTGAGTTTCAAATTGACTTCACAGTATTACAAATACCCTCAAGAATTAACACTGGCAACAGCTGACATGGATGTGGCAGGTGTTTTCCTCCTTCACTGCACAATCCTCTGCTGTACCTGTATAGTGGAACCTTCAACTTTTCAGCCATCCCCAGTCATTTTTCTCTAGCCTTCAATATAACTTTGGCTTTATGTTACTTAATTTTCTTACATTCATTTCAGCTGAAGTGAAAGAATATCAAATTTTGCCTGAAATAAAAATAACTGAGAACTAAAACAAGTGTTATTCCCCAAAACAAGGGACAAGAAAGCCTCCAGCAAAGGAATAATCTCACCAGTTTAGCTTCTGTGGTGTTTTTGCAGAGTTGTTCTTCACTAACCATATATTAATACATATACTGAATTAAACTCTGTTACTTCATCCCAAGTTTTGTTACTTGAAATTCTGGGTCTAGAGACAAAACCTTCTGCCAAGAGAGACAGATACTGATATGCTTTAACAGTAAGTGATACAGAAAACTGTGGTTCTCTCTGAAAACTTTGCTCTCCAAAAGACTCCAAAAGATCCAAAAGACCCTAAAACTGGGAAAAAAAAAAAAAGGTACAAAGACCTAAAACCTGCAACACAAAAAAGGGAAAAATCCAAAGAATGCATACAAATGGCACAGATATTTGGTGGAAGAGGAATGAAAAGATATTTCTCTTCTCCCTCATTCTTTTTTTTTTCCAAACTTTTTGGCTTTCATTTTTAAGCTCCAGAAACTGGAGAATGCATGTTAAGCAGGGGATGAGCAAATTTTCCATTTGGATTTCAAAGCTTCTACTTCTGTGGGAACTGTAGGTAAATGTGAGCACTTCCTCCCCAGCTACAACTTCTATTACTGTTTCCTGAAATGAATGATGGAGTTTGCTGGTTCAGAAAAGGAATCACCTGGGAAAACACTCCGCAGGATTCAAGCCCATTTCCTAAGAGCACAGCCACACGCTGGAAAGGCTTTGGAGAGAGAGCGACTTCCTTTGTAGACTATGGCATAGCTCCAAAATGGGTTGAGTAGAAGCACCAAGAAGAGTGATCCCTGTGCTGGGTGTCCATCCATACAGCTGTGACACTTTGCTGTTAGCAGATGGGACCTGTAGGTCAGGGAGCAGCAGGAGGTCACTTTGCAGAGAATAAAAAACCAACATCCATTTCATTAGAAGTTGTGATAGCCTGTGGTGCTCAAACATAAAATGAGTAATTTCACTTTTCTTGTACTGCTCCTCAAAACACAATTTGCTAAGATATAGGGTGTCCTTGTATGGGATAAACCATCCCATCTGGTCAAACTGCTGGAAAAGTGGCAAAAAATTGACAAATACTTATAATATAGATTCTGCTCCTGATGTGAAAGACCAAAGTTTTGCTTGCTTTCACAAGGCAAATTCTCAGTTGTTTTTCTTAAATATTTTGAGTAATTTTCAATAATATAAGGGTTTTTTTTAACATATAATCATAGACGTGTAACAGTTATGTTGATATGGATCTTCTTTTACAAGAATCAGTTGGAAATAATGGATTTGCCAAGGAAATAACTAACGTTATGCCCTCACTCTGCACATTCTGTGGGTGTTTTTCTGCAATCCCTAGGTAAAAAAAATATGGAAGACACATGGAACTTCAAACCCAAGTTACCAAAAACCAGGGTTTCCTATACCATGGTTTCATCTAGCAATAACGAGCTGTACTATGCAGCCCAAAGAGAAGCAAACCTGTCGCTCCTGCCCGCAGCATCAGCAGAGGCCAGGTGGCTGGGAGAGGAGAGCGCACAGGACGGTCCCCTGGGAACGGGGCACAGGGAAGAAGATCCTCACGTCACTCTGGAGACTCTCGTCTTTCAGAAGACCTGAGGTGTCAGCAGCAGCTCTTGCAAGTAGAGCTCAGATAACTCACTCCCTGAGAGAGTCCATTAACCGGAGCGGATGCTGAGGCATCCCACAGCCTGGCTAGCTGGAGCTGAAGGGCAAAGGGACAGGTTTGAAAGGATCAACCAACATGGCACACACAAGGCCACCCGAAGGCTTTACCTACAAGGTCATCTCTGTGAAGGTTCCCACAACGGCAGAAGATAAATTTTGAGAATCTGTACCAGTCATGTTACCAAAGATCACTCAACCTGCCACCTTCCTTGTGTCTCCCAGTCTCCAAGTGGGGAGGGAGGGGATGAAACAGGGAATCTAATCCAGCCACAGTATCTCTTGCAACTACAGTAAAACACTATTGTCACATACAAACGGTCCAGCAACACACATAGAAATGTCTTCCTGTCCCAACATGGAAATGGTTTCTCCGTTGTAACTGATTTTCTCCATTGTATCTGAATTAAAAGCTGTGGAGCACAACTGCTTTCCACAGTAGGTCCTGTACCCATCAGCATCCCAGTGTCTCCCCACCAAGGACTCTTACAGACTTGGTGCAACATTGGTGAGGTTGAATCAAAAGTTTAAGTGAGGCAAACAGCTAGCAAATCCAGAGTTCATGTTAATTATTATGTCATTAGCTTCAAGCTAAGTTAATAACACTATTAGTAATCTGAATCAAAACCTTTCATCTGTGCACATCTGAACCCCAAAGCATTTAATATTCTGATCTAGATCCAAATTCAGAGCAAGAGGGAGCAACATGAGTCTTAATTTTTCAACTAGGAGTTGCTCAAAAGAGCATTAACAACAGGTAATAAGACTCAGAAAATGCATACTTACGGATTTTGCAATCCCACTCAAGAATTTGCAATAATGTGCTGTCTCTGCAACATCAGCAGGTAAACAAAAAAAGAAGAGCAGAGCTTTGCAGATTTATATGAACTCTTAGAAGCAGAGCTGTGCTATACAAAGCTGAACTCTAATGAATTCCCTGGTTTATTACAGCCAGACCTAGCAGTGTTTTGATTTTGAAAATCTTTTATACCATGGATTCTGCCAGAGTCCAAGGCTTGTTTTTTTGCTGCTCTGTGGAATCAAAACAAAAAAATCTCTAAGTGAAAGTATCTTCAAGAGTTCATAGTTCCAAGTAGCTTAAAAAAAAGTCGATAAAAATAGCTGCTGTGGAAAGATGCCATTCCACAGCACTGGCTATCAGCAATTACAGAGTATAAACCACTCTGAGACACAGGTAGCCTGTGCCAGAAAGGTCTCTTCAAATCCCAATTTTTATTACTGTAATGTTTGCCATATTATCACTTCAAATCAGAGGGCTGCCTACCCACAATCCAGTCCCACTGACGCGGGCAGGAGCACACATGGGGAAGGGGAAGCAGCCTGAGCAGACCTGTGTTCCTGGCCCACATCTCCCTTTCAGTTGGGGCTTCTACATTCATCCCTCCATCTTTTTTGCACTCTCTCAGTAGAAATGAAGTGCCCATTTTAACGAGGCCTTGCTTTCTCAGTGTTACAAAGATGTAGTTGATCTGCAAGAAAAGCAGCCGAGTGACGTGTTTAGTAGCAAGCAGCTGACTCGGCAGGAATCTGAACCCACAGAATCCCCTCTTTGACCTGCTTTGTGGTTTTGTTAAAAGCATGAGGTCACCTAAATAAAAAAATTCAGGTTTTTATTTTTCTTTTCCAACCTCATTGAGTGCTAAGCCAAATGACGCCCTAGAGACCAACATCCAGCTGCATCAGTCTGCAGTCAGTACAGCGCCACAGGCCCCTTCAGACACTCCCAAAGTCGCTTACAGACACTTTTGCACTCCCTGCATTTGATCCTGCAAATGGCCGAGTCTAATTTCACCCCCAGTGTAAATGCCCACCACAGTGTGTGAGCTGAGGGAGGTCTGTGGGGACACAAGTCTTTGCAGCCACCACTGTGCGGGGTTGCCAGAGCAGCCCAGCAGAGAGCAGTGACCGGCCCACGCCTGCCCACCAGCCCCACGCAAACCTGCATTATTTTACCCCTTCTGCAATTCAGGAAAACATTTTTGCTTTCTTTTAAGCTGTGGGACCAGCAGAAAATGAGAGAGAGCCTGTAGCACAGGAAGGAAAACTGAAGGAGCTAGGATGGCTTTAATTTGCTGGTTTTCCCTGCACTAATAAGGGTATTACGGCACAGGGAAAAAAATGCATTTATACTGATAGTAAAAGGAGTCTGTGTCACCAGCTCCACGCTACAACAATGAATTGCTTGTTTTCAGTGCTAAGGTCATCTTCAAGGACTGTTTTTGGACTTCCCCTGGAAGACACAAGAAAGGAGGCGGATTTTTTTCCAGCGTAGGGGAATCTGAGCATGACCATGTGGAAACAAACACAAACTATTCTGGCCCTTTCCTTGCCAGAACCAGTTCCCCCTTGCAATTAACCATTAATCACACGCACAAAAAATAATCAAATCAAAAGGACGACATTTCCAGTATGTGTGAAGCTTCACTTTCCCTACAAATTGCACAAACGGGACGTGAGAGGTCACAGGCAGGCGATCCATCTCGGCCTGCCCTCCTCCTCAAAACAGAAGCACCAAATCACGCTCGGGCGTTCAGCGCAGCCGCAGCCTTTTCCAGCAGCACCGACCCGTGTCAGCAGCAGCAGCTCAAACCTGCACGTTCCCTTTGCTGGTTTGAGAGCAGCGAGAGGAGAGCTGGAAACAGCCAGGAATTTCCTTGCTGTGATATGGCTGCACAGGACAGCAAAGAGACTTTTGAAGCTAAGCAGCATTTTGGCATGAGGCAGAGCCATATTTTTTTTTTTTTCCTTCCTGTTACATTACAATGGTATGGGACTTAATAGAAGAATCATGTATATGCAACAATAATAAGGCTGCATGAAATTTATCCCATGAATCAATGGGATAAATAAATTTTAACCCATAAATCAATGAAAAAAAATATGGTGAGTAAAAAAAAGCCCTGTGAAACAAAATCTATTCTCCCTAATTCTAACCCTAGCTTGACGATGTTTGCTGCATAATTCCCTATCTCATCGTATTTATTATTCTTCTATTTCTCCTGATTTTCTTTTCCCATTTAGGTTTAACAGATTCTTGTACTCTTCATTTCAATGTAGTTATCTGGCCACGCCAGTGATTTATCCAGAACTTCTGAGGGGAGGGACAGAAGCTCTATGAAAATGGAAAGCTGTCAACCACACTAAATGGAGTACTACAACATATATTGTACTTAGGCAGCTGATCATGAAAGCCACAAAGAGAGACAGGCAGAGGAGGATGAGGAAAATTCTTGAAATGGAAAGCTTATTGAATGCTGGGAGCCAAGAAACACATAGCTGAGGAATGGAGAATTTTCTGGCTTCTGCTGCTGGAGATAAATTACAAGGGTTTGCCTGGTTCATCTTTCTCAAAATTCTTTAAACTTTCATTTGGACCATATGTATGTCCATTCTGGTGTTGCTCATTTTGATTGCTCTGAGATTAAAGTGGGGTTTTTTTTTGATCTCTGCTCTTCAAATTAATGTTCATGACAGTTTTTAAAACACCCTTTTATTTTTCCTCCCTTACACATCTTTTCACGTCTTCTTACAGCTCCTCCCCCCACCTTCTCCTCTTTTCATGCACAGTCTCTAAGTTTTCCTCTCCTGTGGGTGCTGCTACTACAGCTTGACCACTCTAATGGGAAGTCTCTGATGACAAAGTGGGAGGTAGAAGAAAAAAAAAACAAAAAACAAGAACCTCAGGTGATTTTCAGTCCTTGGTGAGGAGCTCAGACACACTGCCTTATTGACTTCCTATCTCTTTTCAACCCTCACCTGGAAACACCTCTTTTGTTTCTTGACTGCTTTTTCCTCCTCTTTTGTTTCCTCCTGCTTTTTCAAAGAGAAGAAAAATGCAGCGAGACATACCTAACTTTGTGGCACATGCTGATTTTAATGTTCACTGCAGCTTGGGGAGGAAGAGGGAACGTATGTGTAGAAGAGATGTTACTGGGTGAACTGGTGTCCTGCTGCAGGGAGCCAAGGAGGGGCAGCGGTACCTGATGCAGGTGAAGCAACCTAGCAGAAACAACAAACAGGGGGGCTGCTTCTGTCACAGACAGGTAACCCCTGCAGCTGCGAGGGGAGCAGGAGAAGATGGAGAGACACATGACAACAGGGCAGAAAGAGTTCAGAGAAGTTTATGAAGAAAGGGCATGTAGTAAATATTTGGAAAGGCTTTTAAGGTAGTGGGAAGATGAGTGAAACAGAATCCACAAGAAAGAGGGCTTGCAGGAAATGGAACATGCTAAAATAAACACCATGCATAGTATAAAGGGTTAAGCACCAGAGATGCAAACAGATATAGAACAGGCTGTGTGTTACCAAGTCACATTTGATTGTGCTTATTCATTTATCCATTGTGGCTTTGGGCTACCACAGGCGAGAAAAGACAAAACAGAATTGCAGCATTTTGACTTGTGTTTACCTTTTTCTATTTTGTTTTTTTAAATAAACCCATGAGGCTCATCTAAATGAACGGAGTGTCCCTGGCTCTAACAGAGCAGCGCTGGTTCGCACTGATCGAATCTTCCTGGACAGACACTGTGTGCACCTCTTCTATGTTTCTATTCATTACATTTCACTCCAAATTTATATAGCCAGTTAACCAGTAATTTGCATGGACCTGACAGCAGCACCTTCCTGTGCCTGGCTATTTAAGGGCCTGTCGGCAAAAGCATTATAAAATCCCCTTTTTATGGATGCATAACACAGTCATAAAATGTGTTTCCCTAGCTTCAGAACTGCCCAACATGATTTCATCTCCAGAAGCACTTTATTTCAAAAAAGGAGCATGATACAATGCGTGATGAAAATATAATACATGACCAGCCATTTCACACCAGTCCCTGCCTAAGCCCTCCAAAATAGAGGTCTGTCCTTTAAAATTGGAAGTTCTCAGCCACACTAAACACAGCACTACAATATCTGCAGAGCAGCTCTAATGCGTGTGGAACAAATGTGAATAAAACCAGGCAGTTTGTGCAGGTGGGCCAAAGATTCACTCCTGCTGAACCTGCCAACCAGGCCAGAAACTGTTTATGGCCTGGGCTGAGGGCTCTAACAGGATTTAGAATCATAGAATAGTTTGGGTTGGAAGGGACCTTCAAAGGTGATCTAGTCCAATCCCCTGCCATAGGCAGGGTCATCTTTCATTACACCAGGTTGCTCGAAGTCCCATCCAAGCTGGCCTTGAACACTTCCAATGATGGGACATCCACAACCTCTCTGGGCAACCTCTTCCAGAGTGTCACCACACTCATCATAAAGAATTTCTTTCTTATGTGAAATCTAAACCAACTCTCAGTTTAAAACATTTACCCCTTGTCCTGTCACTACAGGCCTTGGTAAAAAGCCTTTTTCATAAGCCCCCTTTAAGTACTGAACAGGACTCCCCTCTGCGGGCTGCAATTTTTAGTTGGAAATGCTGCTGTGCTGTAAGTGCATATATATACGTATGGTCTTTACCTCTCTGCTCTGAAAAACCCATAGGCCTAAGTCCCAGAATTTGTCCCTATAATTACTGGTCCCAGATTTACAGTTTTCTCTTGTCTCCTCAAAGGCTTTCAAGAACCCCAAGTCATGCTCCTAAAGATCAGAGGATGCAATTTGAGATACATGCAATTAAATAGCAACAGACAAGCAGACTGGCCCTTCCAGTCCTACCAATAACAACCCATGGCTTGGGGGATTTATTTATCTGCCTGTTAATTTTGCAATCAAACAATTATCAAATTGTATTTTAGCCTAGAACAACTGCAAGACTCTGAAATTAAACACAAAAAAAAAAAGGGGGGGGGGGGGCAGGAGGTGGGTGGGAGAACCTGTTTGTGCTGTGAATAAAGCATCTGGTTTCAGTTTCTAAACACTCAAAGTTGACTCTTCCTAAAAGCTGGTAACTCTAAACCCTCTCGGTCCTTGATTGATGAGCTGGGCTAACCACACTCAAATAAAGGAACAGCATTTTTCATGCTTCTGGCAGCACAGTGCACCTTTAAATTACTGGTTAAATAAGTGCTGCCAAGGTATCCCTATGAAAAAACACAGGACAGAAGATGCAAACCCATGGGTAAAGCCATGCAAACTTACTACTTTCTAACCAGAGAAGCTGCAGGACAGGCTGGACACAGCATTTGCCTCACAAAGTCCTGCCTATGGTGACCCCATTTCTCAGCCCCACTTCATTTTGATGTTTGAATAAACACAAAAGTACGCTCCACAAAACAGCCAATGCTAACAAATAGAAAAGAGGTCTCCACCAAAACTACGAGCTTCCCGCAGACCTGATATAAAATGGCAGGTGTGGTCCTGGTGACGAGACCAAGGCCACCTGCTCCCCATTGCTGTAGCCTCTGCTGCCACAGAGGGTGGTTGAATTCTGGTTGTCGCATCTTTTTTCTGTGTGTTTGTGGCAGGACAGGGAGGCCACTGTGAGACTGCTCAGCAGCTGGGGGAACATTTTTCTTCTCACTGGTAAGCACATTTGGACACATGAGTTAGTAAAGCCACAAGGGCCAGCTACACTATACGAGTGCAAACAGAGAGCAGTGTAAATCCTCCTCCTTGCATGACCAGTTTCATCCCACAACCCTAATTATTCAGGCACCCTCCAAAGACTTCTGCTGGGCAGCTTTCGTCATGTATCTTCTGAGCTCTTAGGCTAAATGTTTCTTTTCTGGCACTCACTGCTGTGGTTAAAAGGTCTAATCCAAGTATATTTTACAATGTTTGCTTTGTATGTGGGGTACTTCAGTACATATATATATATATATTTCAAATTTGAATTTACAGTGGCTGCTCTATTTAGAATTTTTTTACAGTAGATAAACTCTAAATTCAAACACAGCCTGCAACCTTTCTAATGGAGAATAAACATCTAGGAAAGTCTTCAAACATGATCATCACGCATAAACACTTTCCTTTAACTGTTTGAAAGCAAATAAGTTGAAAATTTATAGGGCTACATTTAAACATTAATTTTATAGCACTGATGTGTATGGATAATAGGAAATATGCCTCCAAGTATGACATCATTGAAAACAGAACCTACATTCCCTTGCAAAGCAACTGAAGAACAGTCAGAATTATAGTGTTTAATATATGTATTTTGAAGTATTGATTTGGATAGTATTATTTCCAAATAACAAGATAGCACAGCTCAGTTGTTTCAGGAGCACTTAGGATTTTACATATGGTGCATAAGAAAAGAACAAACTATTATTGCAATAGCCAAAGACTGCAACTTTTTCTTCAGGCTGTGTATTTCATAAGTCAAGTCCTATAGACTTAAGAAATAAGGCAAAATTTTATGGGCTAGTTTACTGTGTAAAATATTCTCCCTAATCCTTATAAAAATATGCTTCATGCTAATCCTTCTGCCTGAAAGCATTTTTGCAGACAACTTTGAACATTTCTATCACATTTTATTAGCTTTAAGCTGATCTAATTCCTCTAATTTTCATCAGGCTTATTAGGATCTGTCTAGATATCAGATTTGTAGAGTCGATCTGGTTTTATATAAAATCCTCAAACTGCTACATTTTCATTTTCCAAGCAGACGTCATCTGCACCTTGTATAATAAAGTAGTAAGTACCTTCTTGGCCTTTAATTAATTAGGAACAATGACCTATGCATCAGGTAATAATAGCATCCAATTAGTGGAAATGTATGATGCTTACAAAGTATTATCAGTCACACCATAGTAGAGAGATATTTGCTCGTTCCTGCCGCATGCCCTGGATGTGAGGTACCAGCAATCTGTAGCCATGACAGACTGTTACACAAATCTAAAAATTCCTACCCCTTGGCCTGGTCTTTTCAGTGTGAATTTCTAAAGATATTCAGATGCTAATATTCTGTGCATTTATGACTGCCATCAGAAACGTCGTATCTCCAGGCTTTCAGTATGCCCACCACTGAGCTCGTGGCAGGAAGGTAAACGTGGAGGTTTGTTAAACACGCGAGGCTGGAACCCGCTGGGCACAGGAAGGCTTTGAAGCATTGGAAACTCCCCTGTGGAGGAGTTTTCCCTTCCAAAACAAAGATGGAAATCCATCCTGGTGGCCAGAAATCCCATTTCCACACCCGGAAATCGCAGTATGATTGAGTCACAACAAGAGACAAATTACCGACAGGTTTTAGCTGCAGACATACAGAACCTGTGGAGTCACATCAGAGAAGGCTTCACTCCAAGACATCAATGACTTGTATATCCTACAATGTTTTGCAAATGATTTTTTTAGTACAATCTGCTGCCAAATAAATACACCCCGTCTTTCACAAAAAACAGCAGGAGTTGCACATGTGTATCCGAGCACAACTTTCTCTCACTAGCCTTCTTATACTACTTAAATAATGACATAAAGAAAAGCCAGTAGGAAGCTCAAATACACTATTCCCCATTTGTCTGACGGAAGAAGAGCAGGTCTGAACTGTGACTGACATTACAGAGATATTCAGAAATTAGTTACTTCAACTACTAAAATGTGAGGATGTCTGAGATTATGAAGATTGTTCTTTGAGTATCTCTGAAATCCATGTTTGCTTGCTCTGAGAGTTCAAGGAGTTGTAACTCATCAAGGCTTTGTCTCTGGAGTAGTTGTTATCAGCATCTGTAAAAAGCCAGAGCTCATTCAGGCTGAGTACAATGCCATTTGATACAGTTAACGGGACTGGTAAGCGAACTCCAAGAAAGGTGGCACAGAGAAGGGTTGGTGCTGAAAGATGGAACAAAGCTGGACAAGAGGCTCGAGCAAGGAGGCTGCTCCACCATGAAGCTGAGTGAGGTGAAACCTCAGTGCTTCAGTTCCCAGGCTGCAACACTGGGTACAATGTCTTCATCTGCCTGCAAAGCGCATGTGGCACATAGGTGAAAAACTCTATATAAACAAGAACTCATGGCAAGATTCAAAAAAAACAATACAAGCATCCAGACATCTCCAGCACATTGGTAAAATTAGTTGCAGTATTACACTTTCCTTAAAGTTTCGGGTAAACTTTTTCAGGCAGAAAACTGATACGCATTTCAGACAGAAATGTGTGCCGCTCGCTCTGGTCTCCATTGCCACCGTGCTTGCTCCACAGTGTCATGGTGGGCAGGATTTCCATGCAGGCAAAGCAAGGGTAATACATTTTCAGTGAAGGTCTCCTGGCCTCGGGTCTAACAATACACAGCCATTAAAAAATGGTAAGCAAGAGCACTACTGCTGTGCATTTAGAAATCCACAGATTTGCATTGCTTTTCCTATGGTATGATATCTAGTAGGCTGTAAAAGTGCAGTCAGGTGAGCACACTTATTTAGCTTTCAACTTTACCTATACTTATTTGTCTCATTTGGTTTTTAAATAGGGTTTTCAAATAAGGCACTTAAATACTTTTAAGTCAATACTTAACATTTAGATTTGTTTAGACTGAGTATAAATATTAATTTAGACATAGTTAGGTTTATGCCAAATACGAGTATTCAGCTAAATTGATATAATCATTCAGCAACATTAAACCAGCCTGGGAATTCAAACAAGCCTTTGAAAAGTAAAAGCATTAATAGTGCACAGAGATTTGCAGAAAGAATGAAACGAGAAGATGGTGAGAAGTCATTTACTTTTTAAGTCTCCTGAGAAACTGGTCAACCTCTGGGACACCCCCCCCTCCCAGTACAACCACCCAGATGACACAGCTATGGGGAAACTACCTCCTAAGTGGAATAGGGATAAGAATTGCCTGTGTTGGGTGCATTTGTTATTTCTTTGAAATAATTGATCCCTGACACTAAAGATAGTAACACTATCTAGTAGTAACACTACTAGTAACACTGGTGGGATTCAAATGCTGCAGACATTAATGAAGCCTCTCTCACTTTCTAGCAATGGATTTGAACTGTCTCCCACTGCACAGTGCATCCAGCAAGGGAGGCAGTGGTTTGGAATTAAAGCACTGCAGAAGTTCAAACTGAGGAGGTTATAGTTCAAAGAGCAAATCAAGGTCACCTTGCCCAGTCTCACCAGTATGTAAAGCATGCTCAGCACCACAGGAAGAGCTGCAGGAGGGGGCTGGATCTCAACCTCCATATACAAAAGAAAAAAAAGGAAGACAATTACACCACTGATTTCAGAAGCCACAGTTCCATCTGAGTGTATCTGGAAAAAATGCACCAGCTCCATTAGGTGATTAGACAAACATCTTCCCCCTCAAAAACAGCTCTGCTCAGCAGGACCATTGTTTGCTTATTTGAAAACGTTCCTCAACTTGTAGTGTCTTTCTCACATCCTTCCAGTCTAGGTCAAATCCTGAGAATAAGTTTAAGAACTGCTGACAAAGCAGTCTGCCATGTTTTGTGTTAGACAACTGATTTCAGTGTATCAGGCACCTGAAACACCATGGTCTGAACCCAACAGCTGCGGGAGGGATCCCTCCCGCACCGCAAGCACGGTTAACAGAGCCTGAGGAAGTGCACTGGGTATCTTACTAATGACACAAATGTAAAGCTTTATTACGGTTTGTATTAGCCTTTAAACAGCAGTGTGACAGGAAACAAACAAACAAACAGAACACAAAACACACCAAACAAAAACAAACAAACAAACCCCACAAAACTAACCAAACAAAAACAAAATAAAACCACTTGGAAGAGAGAACCACCTTTTGTCTAGAAGAATCAATGGTACTTCTCCCCTCCAGCACCATGTCAGTATGTGATGGCCATAAACCTTTGCTAGATGCCTATGGAGAAACCTCATTTCCAGTACAAGCCAGGCCTCTCTCTTTCACACTCTTATATACATTCTGGAGCACTATAACAATACTCATACAACTCCTACAGTGGTCTAGGTAGCCTGACAGGGATCAGTACTTTCATTAATAATACTTTGTTTAAACTTACTGGAACTGCTGGTTGATTTATGAAGTCCTTCGCAAGCTTCAGAGTGATTTGCACAAAACCATTAAGATCTGCACATAGGAATTGTTTCACCCAGCCCTGAATGAGTCGGGTGACACAGTACCTATTGTCCTAACATCACCAACCCTACCCAACACCTTTTGACATATGACCTTGTCCAATTAAATAAACAGAGCAATTTAGATAGGCAGAAGGTAATTATTGGGGCTGGATGGTGGCCAGCTCGCTGAAGTAGGAGCACCATTCTTTGGAAGGAGCTTTATGTTGTTTAGCAAAGTTTAATGACTGGAAGTTTTCAGAAGCTTTGCACTGTACTGCATCCAGCAATGAAACATCCAAGTGTTTGGTGCTCCCTTCATACAACAGTGGGCGACAGTCGTGAGGTCTTGAGCAAAGTTGATCCTTTCTAAAAGATGTCTGGAATTAAATGGCTTTCTAACCTGTCTCTTTTTAGCCCTAATTGCCTATATCTTAACTGGATCCTATTTATTTGAACAAAGAAAAGGTAAATAAGGAATCAGGAAAGCAGAAAGAAAGAGGACAGTGAATAACAGCGAGAGATAACTTAGAAATAAGTCACCTCCTAATGGCTCCACAATAATTTATAAAAACTACACTTCTGCATGTTAAAGTCTTAATGCCAAAGTCCAGTAACAGCAGAGAAAGAAGGAAAGGTCTTAGCTCTTCTGTGTGGAGCTGGATACTCAAAAATATTTCCTTTTTGTGTATTTAAACTCATATTTTTTCTGCATAGACATGAGATCTATGGCATGTTCATTTCCCATTGAGACAGGTTCTCAAGCGAGCCTGTGCCAGCACTCCACCGTGCCACCCACCCCACGGGACTTCAGCTTTGAGCAATAGCAAGATAAGACAGAGTTACCATAAGAGCAGCTTCACTTCTTCATTTCTATTTTTGTTTTTCTACCTTGAAGACAATGCCAGAGAGGAGGCGATAGTTTGTAATGTGCCATGTAACCACAAAGAACATGGGAAAGACCTTTGTTACTGTTCTTGTAAGCATAAATTAAGACAGAATAATATACATGCACAATATTAGATCCAGCATTTGTGAAAATGCATATAAAGGGGTACAGGAAGTGGTAATTGTATTTTTATACAACTATACACTAGACTTTAGAGCAATGTCAGTCTTACTTTAAAAGAAAAAGTGCTGTGGTCCATTGTAAACTGAGGAATCCTCATGAAACCCATGAAAATTCTCGGGCCTCTTCCAGAGAGAACAGGATGCAGCAAGAAAGAATGTAATATCTGTAAGGGCCTCATCCTCTCTGAGCATCTTTTCAAATCCCAGCCACCAGTTGGCCCTACACTGAGCTTTTTGTTCCTGGCATGTCCAAAGGAGGTTTGAGTATTAGTTTAATCTACTGGTAAGTCACTCTTCAAAAGCCTTTTTAGCCTGCCTTATTGCATTGAAACTTTTGTATTCGACCTGCTGGAGTTAAAAATCTCTTCTAATTTTCTTCATTTGGACAGGATACCAGCTTTTTGGAATCATGGAATAGCCTGGATTAAAAGGGACCTTCAAAGACTACCTAGTCCATCCCCCTTGCCATGGGCAGGGACATCTTTCACTTGATCAGGTTGTTCAAAGCCCCATCCAACCTGACACAGGACACTTCGAGTGATGGGGCAGCTACAGCTTCTCTGGGCAGCCTGTTGCAGTGTTTCACCACTCTCACAGAAAAAGAGTTCCTTCATACTTCCAATCTAAATTTACCCTTTTTCAGTTTAAAACTGTTATGCCTTGTCCTGTCCCTACTAGCCTGGGTAAAAAAGTCTGTAAGCCCCCACTGTATATTGAAAGGCCACAATAAGGGCTCTGTGGAGCCTTATCCAGGCTGAAGAACCCCAATTATCTCAGCATCTCTCCATAGGAGAGGTGTTCTATTCCTCTGACCATATTTATGGCCTTCTTCTGGACTTACTCCAACAGGTCTGTGTCCTTCTGTCCTGAGGACCGCAGAGCTGGACACAGTACCCCAGCTGGGGTGCACTGTGTATGATGTATGATCATACGTATGATCCTCATTTCCAGTAGCCTCCCTGACCCACACCACAGATACTCCACCTGTCGCTCCCACCCGACCATTGATAGAACCACTCACTCACCCAGAGCTACCAGTCTTCCAGTTGCCTCCAAGAGTTTAACCCTCCCTGCCCCCCAACAACCTTCCTCCATATACACTGAACACAAATATGTGACATATTTAATTTTTGCAGCACATGCTGGAAATTAAAAATAATAATAAACACCATAGAAAAGATGGAAGCTGCTGTAAGGACACCATGCCTGTCCTGCAGCCTGGCTTCAGCTGGGTGCTGGCCTTTGCTCCGGCTTTGGGCGACGCAGCTTCAGACAACCACTATTTTTACATCACGATCAGGTACAGGGGTCCCATTGAGGTTCAGAACAGACAGACACAGCCCGATGCTGAGGTGTGAAGTCTGCAGTAGCTTGCTTGTGACTGACAAGCAACTGCCACATCCCTTGTCCCGCCAAAACACCCCTCGGCGTGAGCCTTCCCCAAACACACGTTCACTTTACAAGTCATTTAATAACACCCCGGTGTAAATGAACAGCTGCCACAAGCAAGTATCCAGCTCTGACTTTTGAAACTATTTTGGTAAACCTCTTTTTCCCCGCTCAGGTATGGCTTGGACTAATTAGAGAGAAGTTTCTTGTTCAAACAAGCAGCCCTTCCCTGTCCATTGTCACACCTCAACAAGAATGGTATTTATGTGATGTAGGTGCTATTAAGATTAGAGATTCCATCCAATTAAACACCGATACAAGAGGAAAATTATCCTTTTAACAGATTACTAACAGCACACGGGTTTCTGTTGTCCACATGGCATCTTGAAAATTGACTGGCTGTGTGGAGCTCAACATTTTATACTACATCAGTGCAGAAACGAAGCAGAATTAGGAAACAATTATTGATAAGCATGCAACTGTGGCACAATAAAAGCCCCACGGGCAAGACCAATCTAAGGAGAAAGAAATGAAAAAAAACAGCTTTCACTTTTTTTTTTTCCTCCTTCTTGTTTGCACAGTTGGAAATCCATTCCCTGCTGTTTCATATTTCCTACACTGATTAAAAGTGTTACCTACTGCATTATTCTCTTCAAGGCCTGGATTTGCTAGGTGAAAGCATCATTAGAAACAGGGCTGAGGTAGGGAAACAGGGTTGAATTGAAGAATTCTTTCACTACATGAGCAGCAAAATGTATTTTCCCAATAATGGTTTATACACAGAAGAAATTGCTTTTCCATATCAAAGTCAAGACACATTCAAATAATGAGTTAGTGCAAGAACCTCGAGGATAAGAAATTTACATTTTTAGGAAGAGACTTGTAACAAACAGCACGGGGTATTAATCCTGATCAGCACAAAAAAGTGGTATTCTGGGGAAGCTTCTGAAGATCTTTTTGCCCTCCTTTCTCTGCAGAGCCCTCCAGAACTGGCAGAATCAAGTACTGCGTACCTTGAGAGAGCTATACATCTCAGCACAGGAAAGGAATCAGAAGCCTCTTTGAGTTAAACCCCTCGCTTTCTCATCTGGAAGAAACTTTTCTATAAAGCATCAATAGTCTCACCATTATTCTAATAATTGTGTTTTAGGGGTGAAAGGAGGAGGCTGGTTCTCTAACATGCTGTTTCTGCCTAGCAGGGGTAAGCAGTAAATAACTGTGCCATTAGCTTGCTCAAAAAAAAATATAAACAATCCTATTTTAATAAGAATGGCAAAGGAAAAGAAATACACTGGATTCAATTAATGCTGATGCTAAAAGTTTAGTAGGAAGTCAGCACTTCTTAAAACTTTGTCCATGCTGAGATTCCATAAGCTCCCCTTTGTTTCATCCTGTTTACATTATGCATTCTGGCAGAGTGCTGGCCCACATAACTTCCACATTTTCATCTTAGACTCACAGTTAAAAAATAGGGCTCAGGTATAACACTTTTTACTTACGGCATCCCTCTCAACTGCACTTGGAGTTCAGGGCTTACCTAGAACCACATCACCACCAATAAATTCTTTTTTTAACATTAAGTTTTTAAAAGTCTTATCTCGATGAAATCTGGGGAATGAGATTCTTCCAAAATGCAGGAATATGCTTTTTTCAGTCCCATTTTTAAAATATGAACTTTAAATAGACAAACAGGAAATTAAAATAACCCATGAACTTTGTTCCTCTTCAGTTGAGTCTCTTAAAAAAGTGCTGGGCTCTTTGGTCAGCATTTATAGGAAAGTTATAACACCTCCTGAGCTGAAGAAGTTCTATTCTATAAACTAGTTAAAATACATGGCATCACTTTTACTGCTTCTTTCAAAGAGGCATGTGTCATTTTACTTAATTAATTTGCCTTAGAAGGAAATTGTCCCATTTATTCCACGTTAATGGTTACATGTTGAAATAAGCCATTCTTAGTTCTATAACAACAAAAAAAAAATAAAAGTAGCATTCCTAAGGTTTATTTGTCATACCAGAGTGCTGTTCTCATAACTTCTGCCTGTGTATACTGTTAGTTTTCTCTTTCTTTTTTCCCCCAAATTCACCAGAATTCTGGATTCTACAGAATTTGAACTGCCTTCACCCTGTCAGCAGTCAGTAGTTCTGCTCTTTTTCTCATGCTCCAGGCCTGTTTGGGAACCTCAGACTAAACATTATTATACTTATCTCCAGCAGAAGCTCAATCCAGGATTTTGAGCACTTAAGCCCAGCAGTGGGGATCTCTGCACTTAGATGCCAGAGCCACCTACTTTTAAGAAGAACCAACACCCTTGGCTGGAGGGAGTGGAGGACGGAAGCATGTGGATAATGCTGCGGTGATTGTACAGCAGGTTTGTAACAAGAACACTTATTGTTGGGAATTGGGAAATCTCAGTTCAGGCTGCTGAGTGCTGCATCTGCACCCATCTCTCTGATGCTTTGCTGCTAGATGCCTTTGCCTGAAGTGGGGCTCCTTGATCCGGTGCTGTACAAGAAACGCTTAGGTGTTTATAGCAACGGGTTGAGGGAAACCTGACTTCTAGGGCAGTGAGTTGTGCGGGTGATCGGGGCTCCTGGCGCAGGACCAGCTTGTGCATTTAACCCAGTGATTAATACAGAATGTGTAACCCATTTTCAGAGTGGGAATCTGAGCTCCCCTCTTCCCCCGCTGCTCCCTGTACACACTCCCACCCTGGGCCAGGAGCTTTCTTTTTTCTGCCAAGTTAGAAAGGGTGAGGAAAAGGAGGAGTGGGGACACCCACCACAGCCTCCTCTTAGTTATCCCTATGGGAAGGGGGTTGGTTCTGATGCCTCAGCCACCCTGCTTTCTCAAGTTGAGGAATGCAACGAACCTAGATCCTACACTTGAGAATGGATGTAAAGGAAAGAGCACCAGTGTCTGCATCATGTTCCTTGTTCAATGCATTTCAAAAGAAGTAAGAGTGAGCCTTGCTCCATTTTCTCCTAAAGAACAGCACTGGAGACCTCACTGTGCAAGAGTCTGCGCTGTGAAACCAAGATTAACGTAGGTATTGAGCTCTATGTGTGCACAAATGTGATTGGAAAAACCCTTCATAAGGAAGGTATCAAAAACATTTTTTTCCTAAGCAGTCCTTGCCAACTATTTTGGGCATTCCTCCTTGGCATCCTGCTGGTTCTTGAATCGTGCTCTGATGGGCTTAGCACTCCCCATGCAATGACTGGAAGTGGAGGCACCTTATTCAAGGCTACTGATCACACTTGAATTAGTCACTGCTCTGAGCACTACAAGTCCACATCTTTCTGGTGGTCTAGCCTTACAGCTGGTGGGCTGAGATAGTACTTACAGAAGAAAGGAAAAAAGCAAGAAAAAACACAAAAACCCCTCAATGTGCTAGGATACACCGTACTACTTATTCAGCAATACAAAACAAAACCCTAATGTCACACTTACCCTGTCAGAACACAACCTAGAGCTCCTATTTCTTGTCTCAGAAGGCAATACACTTTTATCCTGCTTCTGTTATT
This sequence comes from Streptopelia decaocto, assembly GCF_964273445.1. Lineage (NCBI taxonomy): Eukaryota > Metazoa > Chordata > Aves > Columbiformes > Columbidae > Streptopelia > Streptopelia decaocto. The sequence continues at coordinate 22,260,662 of NC_138663.1, forward strand.
TCCTGCTGCTAGAGAGAATCCATTCTCCCCCAACCACTACCATGAAATACTCATCTATAAAATAGCTCTTCCTTGAATGTTGTCTTTTTCTCCTGAGAAAAGATTTGGGAACAGCAGGGATATAAGCACTCACCTTTTTTTAAACTCTGCATCATCATAATCTTTATGACATGTTTTATCATCAACCATCTTTAAGCTTTTACCACGATAACAATCTTTGCCCTCGCAATGGCTCCCAGAGTAGTCTTGAGTGAAAATGGGGAGAGAGAAGACCTAAGAGACTAACATTAGAATTACGTGGAGAAAAAAAAAAAAAGAGGGGTTTACAGCCCGCTAAGGGAAATCTCAGTGGTAAGCTACAAAAATGCTGGATGTCAGTGCTGTACATCAGCAAACAATACCCAGAGTTCCTCAATTTACATAGGAAATGTTTTTAATAAGCAAAGTACCCGCAGCTCTCAGCCACTGACTCCGTCCCTCTCGCAGCTCCTGAATAAGTCTGCAAGTCCACAGATCATCAGAGCTCTCGCAGGGATAACGGGGCGAAGTCGGGCGCCTGCAGTGTGTGGTTTTCGGAGTGTTGCCATGGTGATCTCCAGCACACTCATCCCCTGAGAGCTCAGCTCAAAATTCAGAGGGAACCAAAGCAGGACAAAGAAATGACACCCAAGCAAAAGCAACAGGGAAATTATGTGTAATAAGCATACATACGCACTCTCAAACAGAAGCTTTCGGAAAATAGATATTTTTAGAACTGAGAGGTCTGTAGGAAAGAAGCACAGTCTCCACAGTCCTAAGTCTAAACCGGGGTGGTCGAGGGAATAAAACCAAGAATTTCTAACCCTGTCTCAGCTCAGGGATCACTATTTGGCACAGGATAAATCCTCTGCCACTGTACTGCAAAAATCCTGATTTGTGCAATAAGAACAGAGGACAAGGAATAACTAAGCAGATAAAAAAAAAAAACAGAGATGCCTTTAATAATCTAACGCTGTGGAGCAGCAACATTCAGTAGATAACTAAAATCTAACATTTACTTTTTAGAGCATTACTTTTCATTATTTCATGAAAACAGCTAATTCAATAATTCTTAAGTATCTGAGCAATTCAAATTGTCACCAAATACTTTATATCATCTGTTGGTCCTTATGGTAGTTTTATTCTCATACTCCATTTTCAACAAAAAGGAATTACACTCCTGCGAATGTGAAAGCAACACTCTGTCAAGTGATGTACGATCTTGATACATAGTTGAGAAACCTGTTGTATGGTGCTTTAACTCCTGCTCTGCAAAAGTGCTGTGTTATAGTGGTCATACACACAGAAATAAACCAGCAAAAGGAGACTCTGAATTCAAAATCTGTCCATGTCAGATACGCCACAGTCCAGAAATAATACTAAATGAGAGTCAATCAATGTTTTGCCATTAGGCAGCATGTTTCAGTCAGAGCTTATTATCAAACAACACCAGGCCCTTTAGTGCCTAAAAGAGCTGAGTTCAGTTAATCCCACATAACTTGATTCTCAGCCACTTGCATATGGTAGTTTCTTTTCCCCAAATACATGATAGTTCCGACCTGTGCTTCTTATTACTGTTACAACACACTTTGTTAGTCCTCTCTACATCATCACCTATTAGATCTTAATGTACCTACTTAATCATGTTACGAAAAGCTGCCTCCTCCTGAACAAGCATGGAGCTTTTCAGTCAGATCCGCTTTAACTTCCATCAAATCTTCCTGGGTTGATACAGCGCTAATTGCTTCAAAGCCTTGCTCCGTCCCCGCTCAAAAAATTTAGTGTGTGATCTGTTGCTTATGGCCACTGGCAGCATTCGGACTGGCTCCTGATACTCATCACTGTGGAAGGCCACCTGCTGAGATCTTCATGGAGGTTTGGTTCTTTCAGCATATTCACATTCTCACAGTCCCACTGACAATGGACAGAGAAAGGGTCAGGCGGAGTAAATTCCCCTAATCTGTATGATGCACAAGAGTTTACTCAATGCATGTGTGACTCCTCACTCGGATCCCTTGGTTTGTCTTGCTTTGCTGTCCACTCATTGTGTGAATTCTCTGTGCTCCCCCCAGGCTGCCACCTCCCTGGGCATCACACGGACCAACAGCTGCGGCTGGAGGAAGGGCTGCGGGAGAGACCCAACTACAATCTTCGCTATTTATCATTTTATCTTTAGCTCCTTCTCTCCCAAAGGGTGCTGACACTCGCCTTAAGCAGCCTCCTCCCTGTATTTTAAGCTTTCCTGATCCCCTTTAACAGTGACTGATTTATTTCCAGCACAAACTGGTATTTCTGCTCTACTGCAGGGAAAGAACTTGAACTTTAACAAGATCCCTACAAAATCACTGATTGCAGTAGGCATAATATTATGGTCCTTATGTGCTCATAGCTTGATCTCTTCAGGGAAGAGGTTTTATTTACCACGAATAAAGATCAAGGCTGACAGACAGCCTTCAAATCAAGGCACAAGCCAGAAAACTTCTGATTACTCCCGGAAGCATTTAACAGCTTGCCTTAGTCTTTATTTAGATAGTATTTTGCATATTTCACCCATAGTGAAAGCAAACTTGTCATGAACAAAATCATTTAGTAATCTAATTTATCAAGATCACTCACACACTGACAGACAAGAACTTTAAGAAAATTTGCACTTATGAGATCGATTTGTACTAATTTCCATCTCTTAGGTGCCTTTTCCAGGGCCGGTGAATGGAAAAATCAAGACCCCTGTGCAATTTCAGCCACTTCCAGAAAACATAATTGTATGCTGTAATGTGCATCTGCTTAGGGAATTTACTTAAAAGGCTCTACTTTCTGTACTATAACAGCATGCACTCTACCACCCACTACTTGTATGACAACATTTTACAAGGACACCGCAAATCTTTAAAGCATGGGGATGAATTAACTACACATGGGCTGTCAGTTATTTACCTTTCCCAAGAATGTTTGATGTATTAGATTAATGCCAAAGACAATAAATGTAGTTCAACTTCAGTAAAGAAGTTGGACGAACAAGTCAAAAAGTATCACTGCAGAGATGCTTTCCCCAAAACCACGTGTCGCGAAACATCAAATATGCCTTATCTTCCCTTTCCTCTCCCCAGTTATTCAGCAGCTGAAGTGACAGGAAAGGCTCCTCTCAGCTGCTTAACAGATGCATGAAGTTCACAGCACGCCTAATTCCTCTCGTGGGACACCTTTTTCCTCTGCTGTCCCACAAAGTCAGAGTTCCAGTTTTATCTAGTGAATCTGGCAGCAAGCAGCTTGTCCCCGTCTCCATTGGTTGTCCTGCTGTTCATTTCAAAGAAAGAACTGGGCCAAATGTTATACTTTGCCTAACATAGGGGAAGATCAGTTGATATCTATTTCATCACTAGAGAGAGTTTATGTTGCCTCAAAGTGTAGTAGTCCCTAGTCTGGGCTAGTACTGGCCTGCAAGAGGTAGTAAGAAGACACTCATGGAGCTGCTCCAGCAGGAACTACCCATTTGTCAGCTCTTGGCCGGGTGAGTTTTCAGCTCTTGCTTGGGCTTGAGGTTCGTTTGCACCCATACTTATGTCACCCATGGAAGTGGCACAAATGAGCAGCTAGGAGAGATGGGAGAACCAAACAACCTTGTTCAACAACACCATGGACCATTAAAGTGACTGTATGAACACATCCTGACACAATTTAAGTAAAACACCTCCAGTAGGTTTCCTACAATTGAAGAAAAAAATGCTGCCCCTCACCTCGTAAAAAACAACAGACAGGCTTTCTGGGAGAGGATGTTATCTCTGTTCATCATTCTTTTGTGAGAATAAATGCCCACTTTTGTATAAGATGACTATTTTCACGGTACCGCATTTGCTTATAATAATGTTAACATACTGAATTTTACTCAAGTCATGCAAAATAGATGTATTTGGAACATTTTCATTTCTTTAGGTTTTTTTTGTTTCTACTCCCTGTCTACATCATTTACTTGTTCTTTTCCTCCTGGTCCTATATATGCTTCAAAGACATATTTTCAAAGAACAACTTCTCTTAGCATAGCTTGCCCCCAGCTGTAAAATCTTTGCTCACATATATCTCTCCTCAGGGAGGTAACTTCTTTGCATAGAGCTCCTTTAGGCAATATCTATAATCATGCAAACAGGTAGAATGTTCCCATATGTTGCAGCTCAAGAAGGAAGGATACACATCCTGCAAAGCTAACCCAGGGTAGCACCACAAATATTTATACGCCAGTTAAAATCCATATCCTGCAGCTTGGACTGCTATAAACAAACACTATCCAATATATCTTTCAAGTCAATCAACCAAAGAATTCACATATGGATGGATGGCCTGATCTGAGTTCACCCAAGGGTGTGAAAAACCCGGGAATGCAATGAATCAGCTCATTCCTGGGTTAACCACCACACACACCTTTCTTTCCCAGCATCATCTTGGCCTTTGAACGGGATCTCCTTGGCTTTGTGACCAAGCAGACCTTTCTAGTCATTCCATTTCTGGATACTTCTGATGAAGCACTGGCAATCAATGCCACTGCAGAGCAGAGATCAAACTAGCCCAGATAAGTTTCTCCTGTACAGAATGATACGGCTCATTCTTTCAAAAGACACTGGCTGTAAGAAGTGCTAAAGGGCTTCAAGAATCTGCTTGACCACCTCCAACATCTACTCCAGTCTATGTTTCTGCTTGTTACAACAGAAATGGTATTGTGACCCTTTTTGTCCCTCTATGAGTACCCTGAAGAGCCAAATGGCCAGTGGCCTATGGAGGAGATTTGTGTATACAGAACTGATGCAAAGGATGCCAAAGTCAAAACTGTGCCCCAGCTTTCTGTTCTGAGTGAGGGTCCTTTGTCACCCACAGTGGTGTCTGCAGGACTTCTCTGATGTGCAGTAAGAGGATCTCACCAGAAAACAGCTCAAGAACGGAAGGGAAGACGAAGGTATCAGAGTATAAATCCCTATAACATTGCCCATAACAGGTACTATAATTTGTGAAACCATCATTTCCACAGGAGGATTATTTTTTTTTTAAGAAATAAACACATCTCTGTGTTTATGTACGAAAAATAACCAGCCAGAGCTCTCAAAGCGATGCAAACCTTCTGCCTCCTCAGTGCAACCAGCACCATACATTCTTCCTCCGAGTTCAAAGAAAAAAAAGAAAAAGCTCTGAAACACATGCTTTTTGAAAACATAGGTTGAGCTTTGAAGAAAATCCTGGCAGGTCCGTTCAGTTGTCTGGAAATTTCCAGGCGCGTTTTAAAGAAAACATGAGCTGTGTACAAACATGAGAGTTACAATGTTTTGCAAACTCAGAAGTTCCCAGGAACTGTAATTTAATCCAACTGATTTAACTAGTCACAAATTAAACTGATGTAATTTTAAAGAAAACCAGCAAGGATAAACAAGACTTTATTTCGTGCATCCCCAGAAGACTTCTGTTTACAAAGTCATTGGCTTACTGACAGATAATAAGAAATTTCAGAGCTATAAATTATTTTTATGTCTTGACATTACTTCATGACATTGTGCTTGATCAAATTGAGTGCTGCGGTAACAGGACACTAGAATATTGTCTAGATGACCAAAGGAACAGCTATTTTTAAATATAATGTATTTTGCATGTATTGCATTAACTGAATGAAATAAGGCTGAGGATTGCCTTGAATTTAGCCCTAAAATAATAAGCAGACAAGTATTTAATATTTGCTTTTATCCTTGTTAAATCCTTTAATTAAATATAACATTAATTGAACTACAGATTATTACAGAGATTCTTCTCAACTAACACATTTAAATGTATTAAAGCAGGGAGAAAAACAAAACAAGAACACAAGCTGGGCTTATAAACAGGTTCATATAAACAGAATTTAAAAAGAAAGCACATGGCACCTTTTCATGTTTGCTAGCTCAAGAGTAACAGCAAAGCTTAAGAGCAGTGGAGGTGCCGTTGTCCATACAAATCAACACGTCAACGCAAACCGGTTCCATTTAGCAAAGCGACATACCGGTTCACCCAGACAATTGCTCAAACAACAGCATTGCTGCCACAACGCAAGAGGATGTGGGGCAGGAACCGAGCAGAAGTCCTGCCCGTGGCCCTTGGACTGCTAGGTCTGAAGAGACCCGTCACAGCCAGGCTGTTCCTGCACCAAACCCAGGGCCATCAGAAGCTCCACATGGGCTTTTGCAGAAGCCGGGCTCTGGTCTGGACGCACCGTGCGGGGATGCGGGGAGCAGCTGCTCCAGCCTGCGGGGCAGAAGGCGCTGTGCCCTGCCTCCCCGAGGAGATCCCCCCAAAGCCCTGCTCCCTGCGCTCTGAGGTGTCTCAAGAATTAATCAGACCTGAAGTGAACAGGACCTCCTAAAATTGTTCATTTATTAGTAATTGTGTAGTTGCTACAGACACAGCATTCAGGTGCTTCCCCTGTACCAACAAGCAGGCAACAGCAGCAAGATCATGAGGAAGAAAAGCAGCAGAACAGAGCCCTTATCTGTGCCTGTTCACACTGGTAACATTCACTCGCCTAAAATTAAAAAGAAGGGGGGTGAGGAGGCTGATTTCACCGACTCCAACATCAGCAGTCCCACAAAAGGGCTCATTTTCACCAGGAGTCAAAGGTTTATGGAGATAAAGCTAAGGTAGCATCCAAGAATGACACTAAAATCTACATTCAAACTCCAGAATCAATGTTAGAGTCAATGCTGACAACTAATTTGCAAGAGTTCCAAGTCTGTAACACATTTCTAAGGGGAAACAATTCTCAATTTTCATTTCAAAACACAAGAAACCTGGTGCAAATATTCTCACTTCTGTGAGGTTACAGTATAATACTGCAAACAGGCACCGCAACCTGCTTATTCTGTAAAATCCTGTGGGCTGACACGCTGAGTTGAGAGTGTTACAGGTGTCCATCCACCTCCCAGTCCCACCGTGGATTAGGAGAAGAAAGAAAACTGTTCCGACAGGAGTGACAACCAAGCAGTTGCATTAACCAGCCCTTCCAGGAGGAACAGCAGGACAGTTTAGGCTGGTACCTTTGATGGAAATTTCCCAGTGAATCTCCCCCCCTTGCTTTCCCACCCCAACTGACATAACCCCAAAGCTTCTAATTTAGCTTTAACAACCAACCAATGTGAAGTCCTATTTTACTGCACCTAACTTTTCTACTCAGTTTTGTTAGGCTTGGGTAAACTGTTTTTTGCTTTCTCTTGATCTCCCCAGGATGCAGGAGCCCTTGCCAAAAATAACTACGTTTTAATTTTCCTTCACAATTCCCTTGCAGAGGTCTGCACTGTTTTAATACTGTAGCATCACATATTCTTTTAATCCCTGCCTACACATTTTAACATTTCAAACACATGATTATTTATAAACGCAAAGCCACCAGGGCTTTGCTGAGGTAAAGTGGTTTAGTGAGGACTGAAACTGGGGAGGGGGGAGAGGGGAGGGTGAGTCATCATTTTTGGGTTTTAATCCTTCACTCCTCCTGTTCTGGGCTTTATTATTAGCAGTAGCACTTATTCACTATTTGCAGGGCTAAGACAGCAAACAAGTCCTCTGAATTTGAAAGCCGGGCAATTCCAACTCCTAATTTAGCCGTGCACGTCTGCTCCAGGCTGTCCAAACCCCTCAGACCCCTTTTTGTAGCTTCAGCTTTTCCCTCCTTTAAATGCCAACCCATCCACAGCCTTTGGCTGGGGTTTTGTCCCTTCCCACCTGCTCCTGCAAGAGGGAGAACAGACTGCGATGGAGTGACGCTGTCTTTATTTTTGCGCCGTATTCAGGGCTGGGCATTGCCACACTGAACAGAGCAAACCGGTTACAAAAACTGTTTGTACAGACAAAGCAAGGCATTTGAAAACCACCACCGCTCCCACTAAAACACCACCTGGAAACAAGTTGCACTGCATACTGAAGGGGAGACAGCACTTGTTTAAAATCCCGTATTTCTTTTTTGGTCATTGCTCAACAGGGCAGTAAAAAAATGTGTCCTCCAGCCCAATTATACCACTCTGCTGATAATGTAACAAAAGGAGAAAGAGCCATGAGAGACATAATGAGGCAACAAGCAAAAGGAGGAGGTAGAAAAATTAACTGCCATCACACACTATTTTTTTTCTTTTGCTTCCCCTTCCAGCACCCTCTCCAAACACTGCTTGTATACC